>NC_089144.1:57958045-59346378 GCF_009819655.1 Sylvia atricapilla | reverse complement strand
TCTGGCAAGGAGAGGAACAAGAGCAGGCAATGTTTTACAGAGGATGGTGTCTGGCCATGGAAAAGCTGTGCAACATGACTCATTTTGTGTAAAGGACATGAAATTACAAGTGCGTGCCACATGAGAGATGCTAGCTGGGCTCAAATAAAAAAAAAATCCTCATCCAGGAAGGGTATTCAAGCATGTGCTTTATTTAAGAACATACTTAATCAGGGCCTTTGGGCACAAAAGGGTAATGATTATTCTTGAGTTGCTGGGAAAATCCAAGTGACATCCGGAAGATGTATTACTTGAGAAAATTTAGTGTTATTTCAGTGTCCTCATTTAATCTTTCCATTCCCAAAAATGTAATTCTTTTAATTTGTCATTGCTATGAGTTCCTTCACAGCTGTTTTACACTCAATTGTTAATGCCAAGTGGAATCAGCAAACACAATCTGGTTCAGATAATAAGTATGGAAGATCAATCCCGCATCTGTCTCTTTTCTCCGTCCCCATTAAACTTCCAAGCATGTAAGATATCTGAGTTTGGATTTGCAGGGACATCTAGCCACAGCAAAAGAACCTCTGGTACACACTGTCTAGTCATTTAAAATCAGCAATATCCCTGTCCAGAATTTTTTCGATGTATTTGACCCCTAATTTTCTCTCTGAATAGCTGCAGAGATTAGAAATGGTGGTTACTGTAAGATGGAGATGCCTTTAGGTGTGCAAGGAGCCAAGGAGAGGCTCCCTGTCTCAGTGTGACCAGTGTACATGGCAACTAATGCCTTTGCTTTCCTTGGAAAAACCATGTGGCACAGCTACTCCAGACCCAACAACTGGGAGAAGGCAACTCTGCTCTACATTGACCACATTTATGGTTTCATAGCCAAACGTTTCTATTACTGCTCAGAAGATATCCCCTGAGCTGGCCCGGACTTCTCCTGCCCTAAGGACTCTGGGCACCAGCTGGAATTTTCAAAAGGGCTGCAGGGATCTGGGACCCAAGTGGACATCCCACATATACCCTGTAGGAAATATTCCACCTGCTGCCCTTGAGCATGGCTTCATTTTTTTAGTTACTTGCTGTACAGCAAAGATATTTAGGCACCTGTTTTACCAGAGATTCTCCAGCCCAGAGATAAACAAGGGTTGTTATTGGCTGTAAGGTAATTTCTTGTACCTTGGGTTAAATCCTGTTCATCCTCCTCAGGCAATTGCTCCCACTGAAACCACTATGAATGTCGGCACAAGTAAAGAAATTGGATTTTGGCCCCTTTGAAAAGCCAACAGTCATAAATCTAGCTGCCAGCACAAATCCAGGTGCTAAACCAGGGATTTTCCTGGGGGAAAAACCACAGTAAAAATCCGTGGGATAGAACCAGGGAAATGGATGGACATAAAGGAAAATCCTAACTTAATTTCACTGTAATTATTATTAGGGTAGATGTTCAAATGGGCATCATGTAAACATGCTCTCAGCTTTGCCACTGCTTCCTGGTCTGACCTTGGTGATGATCCTTGAACACCCTGTCCTTCTCAGAGCTATGGTTAAATATAGTCGTGTGTGGCTTTGAGAGGCAAGATACACCACAGAGTGCAAGTTATTTATTGTAAGGATATTTTAAAAAGTGAATGATAGTGACAAAACATCTTGGTGGGAAACTGAGAAAACATGATACTCTACGCAACATGACTAGAGGAGAAGGATTTTTTTTTTCTAGTTTTTTCACCTCTTGTTTATTTTCCTCTTCCTTTTTGAACAATGTATTATCTTAATCTTGCTCTATGGATGTAGCACGAGAGTTATGTGTGCAGAAAGCATCTGAAACCACTTTGTTTCTAGTTTTCTTTCATCCGTTTGGTATTATAAATAAACAGAGAGGATATTGCTTAATCCATAAAACAAAGTGACATCATAATTTATTAATACAGAAGACACAGTTCATTGCTGTTAAATGCCATAAAGAGAGTAGTTTCTCAGAAGGCACTGCCAGTGTTTCAGAGGAAATATTTCCTTGATGCTATATCAGCATGTGTAAGATCCTCTCTGAATACCTCACCATTTTAGCTAATCCCAGTTGAGCTGCTCTGCCACATCCAAAAGCAATTTTGGAGGGGATTTCTCCAGTCTCTGACACCTTCTTTCCACCTGCCCCACTCCTCCTAATGCTTTATTCCTGCTGTCTGCTTCTACGGGAAAGGAAAAAAAAAAAAAAAACAAAACCAAACAACCCCGTGGTGGGGACAGAGCAGGCTGGACCATTTAAGGTTCTCTCACTGGTGTCTGTGGGGCAGCAGCACAAGGCCACGTGTCCTCAGGGTGTCCCTGTGGCAGCGGGGACACGGAGCCGCACGCATGGAGGAGCGATGCCGTACATCAGGCTGTACACACTTGGCCCTGGGCCAGCAAAGCATTTAAGCACCTGTTTACCCCTAAGCTTTTGAGTAATTCCTCTGGCCTGAGCTAAGCGCAAGCTTCCCACAGCCTCCCTGCTTCCCGTGGTCTTCCCCTGCAGGACTTGTGCACGGTGGCCTGGCTGAACTCAGGGCTGCAGGCACAGCCCAGGCACGGGACCACTCAGCACCCACCTCTTCTTGCTCCCTCCTCTTCACAGAGCCAGAATTCAGTCTCTGCAGACCCCAGTTCTGCTGGCACCTGCATGGGTGAGCCCCTTCAGCGTCTGAGAGGCTCTGCCAGGGTTCTCAGCATTGGATTCAGCCACAGAGCAGTTTTTGAGTATTTCAGGAGAAATTCCACCACTTCTGTTGTTGCTGCTGTGCTGTCTCCAGGCACCAGCCTGAGCCCGCATATGGACGAAGTGCAGTGACCACATGTCCACAAGAAGACATCCCTCTCTCTTTTAGGTAACATAAACAGTCTTCCTGGTATGGATAATTCGCAGCCCTGGAAACACTCTCAGCAGGTGTTTGTTCCACTCTCTACCACTGGCTGCCCCAGCCCTCACTGCTGGCCCCGCCTGCTTCATCACAACCATGCCTAGGTGTGCTTTTGCAACTTCTGGGAAGAGACAGGATCCCTTTGGGCTCCCCAGGACATTAACTTGTATTTTCATCTGGGCTAATTTCCTACTTCCCATACACGCAATCAGCTCCCTCCCACCGGGACGCACCCCTTTAAAGCGGTTCAGCGGGTGCGTGGAACGAGCACGGTGCTGCGTGGGTGCCCCAGCCACGCTCTGCCGGCCGGTCCCCGCCAGGGCAGCCACGGTGCCAGGGGCTCCGACCTGCCTGCTGCCTGCACGGGCGGTGCAGCGCTCCCGGCTCCCTGGCGAGGCACATTTCCCCGCCGTTCCCCGGCCGGCAGTGCGGAATTCCTGCCCCGCGGCTCGTCCCCAAGCCCCAAAGGTGGGCTCGCACCTGTGGAGCCGTGTGAGCGCAGCCGGCGCCGCCTCGTTGGCAGTGCGCTACCCCCCTTGCATCCCCCCCTTCTCCGGGCTATATGTGGCATTTCGGAGCTCTGACAATCTGCTTCCAAATGTTTTCCATATTTGTTCAGCCTCCTTGATTCAAATACCAGGAACGACTCAGCCGGCACAAAGCGAAGCTTTGGGGGGCAGAAAACTCACACCCCCACCGGCGTGCGCACACACAGGCGCACGTGAAAGCCCCAAGTCCGCCGGAATGGGAAAGGAGGAGAAGAAAGCCCGGCACAGCACGTCCCCGAATAGCCAGAGCCAGACGGGAAAGGCGCCCGGAGGGGAGAAAAGCGCCGGCTCGACGCAGGAGTCCGCGATGAAGAAGAAGCAGAAGAAAGCCAAGGGGGATCCCAAAACCGGCCAGGAGGAGGAATCCCACACTTGTTGTGGCTGCCGTTTCCCGCTGCTGTTTGCCTTGCTGCAGCTGGCGTTAGGCGCCTCTGTAACAGTGCTGGGCTTCCTTATGGCAGGCATCAGTTCCTCTCTGCTAGTCAGAGACACTCCATATTGGGCTGGGATAATTGTAAGCATAAAGTCTGTTTCTCCATAAAGTGCCTTTGCCGGCATTAATGCAAGCTGCATGACGCTCCACTTTAGACTAACCAACTGCATGCACAACACCATTTGAGTTATGCTAACTATAAATATTCCTGGGATTAAGTGTCTGGCTGTACTTTCCCGAGGAAAACTGCTCCTGCAGAATAACACAGCCTTTCATATTCTTCCCTGCAATACCCAACAGACCTGAAATAAAATACAGGGTTGCTGTTCACTGGATGTATGTATTAGCTTGCGCTTTGCAGTGAACTCCTGCCGGGTGATGCTGAAAAAAAAAAAAAAAAAAGTTAATTTCTTATGCTGCCTACCCTCCTTGCCCACCAAACCATAACCATCAGGCTTTGGAAGTGAGAGCATAACTCTGTAACTCGCAACTTTTAGCTGGGCGGGGAGAGCAATGTCTGTCTCTGGAGCTTCCTTGCTGTGCTGTGCTGGAGAACTGCTGGGGTTTAACCCTCTTCCCGCTGCTGCTCCTGACTGCACGTGGCCATGGGGAAGGAGATGGCACTGCTGGACGTGGCAGGGACAGGGAGCCCTTCCCAGGGCCTGCTGGTGGCTCCTGCCAAGTCACTTTGGAGCGACACGCCAGCCTCGCTGTGTGGGCTGAGGGGACTGGGCAGAGGGCAGCGTACTGCTGGGTGTAAATCAGAGGCATCCCTGCTGGGGAAGCCTGGGTGGTTCCCCAGCAGCAGCCACCCTGCGGAGGTGGGGATGGGGTGTGTGGTGCCATCCGTGGTGTGACTCTGCTGGCTGTGGACTTGGGGACGTGAGGTTTGCCTGTGGAGGGACAGGGTCAGTGATTTATGTGCCTGGGATAGGCCATGGATATAATTGAGCATGCAGGTTTCTTCCCTAGGCAGCAGGTTTCAGGAAAATATGTCCTGAAAATATGCCCTGATGTGTTAGCACAGTTCTGGGTGTTGTCAGACTGAAGAATTCCCAGCAAATAAATTCATGTTTAGGTACTTGGAGAAAAGATTTCTCGAAGCGCTGAACAGCTATGGGAGCATCTTCTGTGAATGTAATTCATTGTTAGAAGATTATCTGAGCATCTGAACTGATTGGGGTTTGCTGTATTAATCCTGCTGGGCATCCCTTCAGAGGGTGGAAGGAGCAGGGCCTGAGCTCCCAGAGGAAGAGCTCCTCTGACTCATCTCTTCATGTTTCTCTTCTGACTGAAGCGTTATCCAAGAGTTTAGTGGTGTTTTGTGGAGCAAGAGCCTGCCCTTGCTTGGAAGAGGAATTTCCTCCTGGGAAGTTTTGGCTGTTACAAACCAGGGGGATATACAGAGGATAAAATAGCAATATGTGGCATGTTCACTCCTCCCGTTTATTTTGAGGATTATGGAGGTCTGATTATGTCTTTTCCAGACAGCACTGTTGCTATCACAGGTTTGAAATAGCTTTTTCACTCGAAAAAAACTGGGGAAAGAGTGAGCTGGACTGAACTAATGTACAGCCAGGGATATGAGAAAAGCCATGAAGCAGCCCCTGGCCTATGTGAATGTCATCAGTGCCTGAGCAGCATTCATCTGAGACATCCACAAATGGCTAGCCTCCCTTGGGGAGGCCTGAAACCCCACCAAAGTCGCTGCTTTCTGAAAACAGAGCTCTAACCCCCGTTGTTTTTAGCAGCAGCTGCCAGCAGTAGTGACATTTAGATGCCCACACGAGGCAAAGCTCAGGCACTTTCAGAGCTCCCCCCCTGAAAATCAGGAATAGTTCTCCATGTGTGTTCCTGAGCTAATTCCCGACTCGGAGCACAACTCAGCTCTCAGCTGTGGTTGATGGTCATGTTTTGCACCCACCAGGCAGGGAAATCCCTGGGGAGACATTTGCTGGCCCTGTGGAGTTTGGTTGATGTTGCAGGGTGCCCTGGCTGTCGGGAGGAGCAGTGCAGGCTGTGGGCTGCCCCATGGGGAAGGGTGACTGCACCTCCACTCTGAGTCACGGGGTGACTCTCACCTGGGGCACTCTGGTGAGATGTTGAGTCACCAGCACACTCGAGCGTGGTTTGATTCCTCCCTGGCTCAAAATGGCTTTTGGTGCCTCTCTGTTTACCCTCAGGGTGATGACAGGGACTGTCTGCTGGGGACACATGGCCGGGCAGGCTCCTGGGCAACCACGCTGCTCTCCTGCACCCTCAGCCCGAAGCAGAAGGGAAGGAGGGATCTGGCACCAGGTCAGAGGGAAGTGAAAAGGAACCCGGTGCTAGAAAGGGGAGGATGAAGTGGTGGGGCAGCCCCAGACCTCGCAGTAGCAGAGGCTGTGTGCAGTGTTGGCTGTGGTAGCAGGGGAGCACAGCTGAGGGGCAAAATGCAGGAGGTGCCACACCGTGCTGCATTTACTTTGTCCCTGTGCTGTGGTGTCTCCGTGGAGGGACTTGGCGCCTACTGGGACATCAGGCAGAGATGGGCAGAAGCTGCAGATAGGGAAAGTCCAGGTGTGCAGTCACAGGGTGCTGCTGGTGAGCCGTGGTGGGGACTGAGCTGAGGACTGACCTCTGGAAAGCTGGGGGAGACTGTCCATGAAGAAGAACCCTTGGCTAGGACCTGCATGTGGCTGGATGTCCTGTGGGCTGGTTTTTGGGCTGCATGGAAGGTGTTAGCTAGGGGATGGATGACCCATGTGCTGCTTGAGAACAAACCTCATGGCAGAAAGTGACTTCCTGAAACTCGTGTATTTACACAGAAATGAGCAACAGGACAGAAAGATGTGGTGTAAAATACCAGAGCATATTTGTTTTAGTAGCATCCCACTCAAGAGCTCTTTTTAAAGGACTTAATTAGTATTCTGAATCAAGAACTTTAAAAAATCTATTATCGAGACCTTTTTAGCAACATTAGATATAATGGGTGAAGCTCATTCCTGGTGTTACTCCTTTGGAATTACAGCAGGCTGGATTTGACCCCACGGCTGTTAATGCAGGATGACAGAAAAATGAAGGAAAATTGCTAATGTGTTAAATAGACCCTGATTGATTGAAAGTTGGTGGGTTTTTTCTTCCTTATTAGTGGCAAAATGGTGTGACACCATTCCTTGCTGAAAATCAAGTGCTTCAGTGCATTACCATGAATGGAAAGGAAGTGTTTTTAGAGGAGCAGACAGCGAAAAATGCTAGCTAGGAAAACCAGGCAAGGCAGTCTGAATTAAATGGGTTCAAAACCTGACTGTGTAGGTTTGTGAGGCTGGAGCAGGCCAGGGATTGGGTTCACCATCCTGGGGAATAAATGTGGCCAGTGATCCTCTGACAGGGAGTGGAGGAGGGCTCCAAGCCTGCAGTGCTCCCTCTCCAGAGCATCAGCCCTTCTCTCCTGAGCTCCCTGAGAAGGGAACGATGCATCTTGCATTGCACCAAGAGTATTCCACCATGACAACAAGTTAAAACCAGTTAAAACCCAGCTAAAACCAAAATGCATTTAGTCCAAAATGCATGGGGCATGGGTCAGAAAACAAAGCAAAATTTTATGGACAGAAACGACAGAGCATACAGGATTTATCACTTCTGCTTTGGCTTCAGCAACCTATTACCTCCATTGCTAAGGACAGGCAGTTAAATGCAGTGAAAGCAGTGAGCATTTGTTTCACTTGCCTGGATCCAGTTACAGTGAAGGTGCCCAGGTCTGAAGCCGGTGCCCGTGAGACCTGTCCTGAGCTCTCCAAACTGCAGGCAGGACCCCCTGGCAGTCTCTTCTTTTCTCCTTGCTGCTTTGCAGGAGCTTGGACAAACTCTCCACAAACCCACTCATGAGTGCAGGGCTTTATTTTTTCCTGTGTCTTGCCACTGGCTTGGTGCATAGCTTTGGCCAAGTTACTTAACCTTGCTAAGACTTTGTTACTTCCCCTGCAAAGTGGGGTTAATAGTGGCCATCCGTCACCCCTTGCTTTGAGATGCTGGGATGAAAAGTGTTGCAGAGACAGTAGATATTAATGGTATCCTTTTCATTCTTTTTCATTAGCTTGTGGCCTTTTGACACCCAGAAGAAGTAACGATGTATTTCTCCTTGATAAACCCACTTTAGATTATTTCCACTGCGATCAAAAGTGGAGACTATCGGAGTTTTCATAGGCAAGCTCCCTTTTCAGCCCTGTTTTGCAGACTCAGGGAGTTAAGAAAGTTACAGAAGTGCTCATCAGAAATTATTATCCAGGGTATTTATTATTTCTGCCAGGAAGTTATTTTAAATGTATATGTATAGATGTTCATAAAATTAGGACTTTTACAAACATTTAAAAAAATCTTATTCATGAGCAGCTCAAGGCAGCAACTGTGGCTCCAGCTGTCACTGATTTTATTGCAAAGAGCACCTCAAAAGATCTGCCATTGGCTGATCCCCAGCCCAGAAACTCTGACACTTCTGCTCCAGCCCTTCTCCATCTCCCCAGCTGTTTCCCCAGGCCAGAGGGCCCCTGAGCTTTACTCAAGGGGTGGCCACAGGTTGTGGCATCAGCATTGCTTTTTGGCTCAAGCATTAGCTTCTTTGCCCTGGTGGAGGTGAGGCTGATGTGAGGCTGTGTGGTGCAAAAGGCAGACAGATTTTTAACTGGAAAAGCAGCTTAATTAACCTTCATTTACCTGGAGTCAGAAATGTTCAAGACTCTATAACTTTTGCTTGTTTTTAGGGAAACAACTTTCGATTTCTAATAGAAGGCGACTCTTAAAACCTGATGCCATCAAAGTAGCCATCAAAAAGTCATGCAGGCATCCATATTTCTTGGTACAGGCTAGCTTCAATTAGCCATGGGCAAACATCAAAAGGTTTGAGGGAGGGCTGCCTTCAGCAAGAGGCTAGTTCTTTTTTAGAGCCATGTGTAGCACCAGAGCAGGACTCTTCAGAACCCCCTGCCATTAAATCTCATCCTCTTCCAAGAGTAACTATGCACTGATTAACTGAAATTCACACTTTCGTTTTGTTCTGGTGCAGAGTGGGAAACTTGGATGGGGAGAAATGTTCAAACATTCTGGAGGAATGGTTTGAGAAGGTAACTGCACACCTGAGGTGTGTCTGATACCTGGACAGGGGCTAGTATAATTCTGGACCCCTCTGTGGCTTAGCCCACAGTTTAACTGCAGAATTCCTGGCTGGAATTTGTGCAAAAATCCCAGGTAAAATTTGGAGAGGGATATCAAACAGGTTTCCCCAGCCTGGGTAGTCTCATGACTATGGAGATCGTGGCTTTCATAGTCACAGACACACCCCAAACCATGAGTGGTGTTCACGAGTACTCTCAGCCATGCTGCACTTCTCAGGCTGAAAATCACTGCTGGCTCTGTGAAGTCTTAATTTTGTTTTATTTTTTTTATCCCTCAGGCTTTTGTTCAGCCAGAACTGTATTTCTGGTTTAACAGCAGCAATGGACTGCTGCTGCAGCTCCTGGCTGTGTGATTGTAGCCTTTGCTGGGGGAATTAAATCTTACCTTAGCACAAGTGATGAGCAACTGACCCAAACAGCACAGATCATTATGGAAAAAATAGCATTTCATTTGATTGTGGATGCTCTTGCAGGGTTTTGATGACTTTACAGGATTTAAGAGAAAGTTGTGGGTCTGCCAGGGGGTGTTACTGCATGGCTTGAAGGGACCTGTAGTAAAGACATTATTATTTTATTGTGTAGGTGGGACAGGGATGGGCAGTTATTGTGGGGTTTATGGCTGTTTAAAAGAATGATTTCCTAGATGATGATGGCCTTTGCCCGCAACCACAATATACATGTTTGTCACTATTATTATTATTATAACTATTATTTCTGGAAGTAACTTATATGCAACGAAACTTCCTTAAATTTAGCAACAAGTCTATAAGGGGGTAAAAAAAAAGAAATTAGGGCATGGTACCTCTGCGTTGCAGATTGGCTCCTTTCACATGTGACTGTGAGACCCAGGCTGACCTGAGGCTGGTGAAAGCTGGCAGTGAAAGCTGCTTGCAGCACCCACTTTCATCACAGCCTCCTCAAACCTCATAAAGCAGATGAACTTCAGTGCTGCTGTCTGCAACAGCCTGTAGAGATGTCTGGCACCAGAGGTGATCCACGTTTATAATGGCAAAGCCAACAGGGACAGGTTCTTTCCTGCATCAAAATCTGTGTCCAGTGGGAGTGTTAGATTTGGTGGACAAAGTGGCTTCTCCAAAGGTGTAGATGGGAGTTGAGCCTTGCCATATCTGATAAGGTGGGAGAACCATCAAGCCAAGTGTTACCTGTGAGAGAGAGCCAGAAACTCCAGAGACAGCTGCAAGAGAGAATTCTGTGTCCCTAAAAACAGAAAGATCCCCAGTGTCTCCAAGTAAGCCACTACAAAGTAACTTGTCCATAAAGGAAATGTCTTCCTAATTCTATTAACAGCAGTTTTCCTCCTGAGTTTGAGTTACGTTCTTATTAAAGAGGAAGAGTCCTCCTGTGGGTTTCAGCAGTGCTGTATGGCATTTCAAGATGCACCTAGGAAAGGTTTTGTCTTGCAGTGTGTTTGCTTTCTGCCCCTAAAAATGATGGCAGGAGGTTCTCGCTGACAAAGCTCCCATATAAAGAGCTATACTGTGTCTCTGTGAGTGTTTGCAGCATTTGCTTTGTGATGTGGCAGAGACCCAAGATGCTCCTTGGGGCCAGGCTTTTGTCTCCTGCCTTCATTCCCTGGTGGATGTTCCCAGCCCTCCTGCTTTACCAGACAAGATTTTCAGGATGCTCTGGGTAGGAGGTAGTTCGCTAGAGAAAACCACCTATTCTGCATTTGGGCTAAAATTGTAGCAATAACAAAAGGAAAACCAGTTTCACAAGCATACAAGTGAGAGATGGAGACAGATTAGAGCAATCTGTGGTTTTGAAATCTGTCGGAATAAAGAAAACCACATGAATATGTCAGCGTGCAAAGATAATGAGTGCAAACCACAGCGGAAATTTGTGCCCTACGTGTCCATATTCCCCCTAATTACACACAACCTTCCTCATCCCTGCCACGTGGTGCCCTTGTGCTGCTCATACACCTTGTGCTGAATCCTTGCAGGAGCAGGTGGGATAACATGACAACAGGTTCCTGCCCTCTTTGGGGTGGGAGCAAGCTGGGAAATCTTCTCCTCCTATTTTGATTTTGGCTTTGAAAACCAATAATTCTCAAGTCACTTTTAGCCCTGAGGTGTTCCTGTCAATGGGAGAAATGTCTACTGCTTCCCCCAAAAAGAAATACTATTAAAATGTTGTACAGCCTAAATATTGAAGTTCTTCAGCCAGTGTTAGTAAATGGCTGTTCTCCTGGGTTGTGAACTGGGGGGATTTCACAGAGTATGCCTTAAGCAAAACGAAATCTTTACCTTTCCTAAATACTTCTGTATCACATTTGGGTCTTTTTCTAGGCAGCGCTTTCCAAAATTAAATTCTTCCTTGGATAACCTTTCACGTCACTACCTATTCAGCAAGGGGTGTGGTTAGTCCATATGGAAATTTTGAAACAGGATCTTGAAATAAACTCGAGTTGAAATATGCACAGAAATGCAAATTCCTGGATTTCTGGATAACAGTTGACCAGAGCTGATCTAATTAGGTGCTGTCCTGCAGGTCTCAGAGAATCTGTTTTATTTGTGTAACAAATGCTCATCGATTGGTGGCAAGCACGTGCTGAAGTGGGTTCAATTGCATTTTATGTTGTGTGCTCAGTCAATAAGGCATGGGAAATGTGTGCCTCACACTGGGATGTGGCAGTGGCTGTTGCAGCACCAGGATTCAGGATTACCTAATGCTGCTTTAGCAATCAGCATCAACAGCACCTGTAACGTGCCTGCAGCTGTTATAGTTATTTAGAGGCCCCTAAAAAATACTTACCACTGGATTTTTATATTCTGTTACACTTCACAGGTGTAATTCAAGGCTGATCTATTAATAATGTATAAAATAGCAGCATAGAGCTGTTTCCTATATAAACGTTCCACGCTTTGGTTTCCTCCAAGGAGTGAATTTACCTTTAAAGAGCTGAAATGTTAAACATATGTGGGTCATAATTCTCAGCCACGATATTTTTTACTGCCACTTAGAAAAACACACATCTCTGGTTTTAAAAAAAAAGAATTAAAAATGTTACTGACTTCTTATAAAAGAAATACTTAGGCTTTCCAAAATATTCTGGCCAAGACTTGCTGGAATCCTGACCCAGTGTAATCCTTTATAAATACCCCTCTACAAATGTGCCTCTTCAAGTGTCCCTGAGTATATTATTTAAATCCCAGAGGATCTTTAGAAAGCGTGTGCAGGAATGGAGCTCCTTTTAACTGATAGCCCTTTGTATGGGAAGCTTTCTGAAGAGGGAGGTCTGATCCTGCCACGTGTGAAGCCAGCAGGAGTTTTGCAAAAGTTGTCCGAGGCACTTGATGGCAGAGAGAAAATTCCAGCCTTGGTCTCTGCCCTTGGAAATGAATGCAGCTCTGTCAGCCTTCTGTGGTTAAATGGAAGGGGAAGGAGGGAGTGGGAACGGTCCCATGATGTCTCATGGCAGTCACCTGGAGGCAAATCTGGCTCTCATTCCATGCAAGTGTAAATGCCCACTAGTGTAGCTGAAGCAAAGCAAATTTGATTTATTGCTCATAACAAGATCCTTCAGCACCAAATCCTGAAAATACTTGGGTCCTAGCTTTGATGTGAGGAGCCCCTATGATTCGTCATGAATTCTGGGGATAAGATGTTAAGACAGTGTGTTTAAGGGGGGGTTTTCTGGTTTTGTTTTTTGTTTTGTTTTGTTTTGGTTCGGTTCTTTTTTTTTTTTTTTTTTTTTTTTTTTTTTTTTTTTTTTTTTTTTTTTTTTTTGCCACCAATTCTCCAGCCATTGCTGGCACTGGGGGAGTTTATAATTTTGATATTATCTGCAATAGGATCTTTTAAGATTTAAGTGTTATGGGCATGTTAATTGAATTAAAAGATTAATATACAGTGCAAGGGACCAAGGACATAGGTGATTAATCCTGAGAAATAAAACATGGTTGAGTCACACAGAAGCACTACAGGGCAAAAAAACCCAGCACTGAAGGACCTTTGACAAGAAAGGTTGTTTTTTCCCCAGACAACCCTGTCAGCTACGGCTGTCAACAATAAAAAGAAAGAAACAAATAAATTGGAGGCTGTGTGTAAGTCACAGGACCAGAATATAAATACACATGACATGGAAAGGAGTAAATAATACTGACGCATTCTTCAGAAATGTTCTCAGGCAATACTTCCTATTCATGTCCCACTGAAATGACATCAAATAAAACTTCATGGGGAAAAGTGTTACTAATCACCCAGGTTCTTGAGGGACATGGCTCTCTATGTGTTGGGAGGCACTTCTCCTTTGCAGAGCTGTTGTCTTGGGCCTTGCAGCAGCAATGCAGATACAGAAAGTTTGATACTTTCTGCAACAGATCGTAAAAGGAGCGTATTTATCCATTACTGTCCAAAAGGACAGTTGGGCATTTTCCACTGCAGGTCAAGCTCCCTGTGGAGCTGGAAATCTGGATGTGAGCAGCACTTCCAGGGCATGCAGGTGGGGATAGGGCTGTCACAGAGCCCCACACTCCTGCAGGCATCTCTGTGGCATAGCCCCACCTTGGCAAAGGCAGCTCACACATGGCTCTGGCCAAAGAGGGCAAATCCCACTGCTCTGGGAAAGCAGAAAGCCTCACATTAATGGTAACTCTTCTAAACTTCAGAAATAAAACAGAAGGGGTAAAAAAAAATACAGAATCTTGCTGCAGCCACTGAGAACTTAATAGCTGTCCTTTATAACCAAGATGCTCCTAGCAGGGAGGTGAAGACTTGCTCCTGGCCCTGTGTGGAGAGGATCTCTGAAAAGACAGTGCCTGACCTCATCCAAAGTCCCCACTAAAGCTCATCACACCTAAAATGGCTTTTAAAGGTGTGATTTGAAAGGTCATTTAATAACATGTGCATGCTATCAAGTCACCTGTTTTTCCAAGGCTGCTCAAACAGGCACAGATTCCTCCAAGCACAGCTCCAGCTGCCAACAGCCTCTCCCATGCCCAGATCCAGCCCCACAGGGAGCCCTCACCTGCTGCCTGGGTACCCAGCTCCTCCATCCAGGGGATGAACTGCCCAAAAGCAGCAGTCTGCTGTTCCAAAGTCCTCCTGTGAGGTTTGCTCACTGATTCTCCAGAAACGTGGGAGAGGAGGGCACTTGACTGGAGTGTTTAGCACAGTGTGGGGATACACTGTGTTTTCTAAACAGGAAAAAGCAAATCACATTTATTGGGCTAATTCCTCAGAGAAGGATCTTCCCTTCTTACCTGGAGAATGCCGACCTGTGAATATCTGCAGATAAATCCAGAATTAATATAAAGATGCTAAATGAATAAACAAGAGTGCAAATACTTTCCATTACTTTTGCCCTTCAGCAATTACTGCCACAGGGCTAAAACAGTTTCAGATTGCAGGGGAGATGGACATTTTCTTTAGTAAGGTGTTCACTCCAGAAAAGGGTGAAAGCCTCTAAGCCTCTGTGATAAACTCTGCTGTTTCTTAGCCAGTGGCAACCATGGTCTAATGATTTAAAACTTGCATGGGTAACATAAAAGCCCTGTCAGAACCCAGATCTACATAGGATGGTGCTCTCTGGGCTTGCAAGGCCAACTTCAGAAGTCTTCTGCTTTTTTTTTGATGGTTTTATGGGCGAAAACTCAACACACATCCTGGGGGCTGGTTGCTGTGCTGTGTCTTTGATGACTTTGTTTCCATACTCCTTCTTGAGTTATGTCCTGCAAACACAGAAAGGTGTCCTGACTTGGGGGAAAAAATAATAATTGTTTTGTAGGTTTTTGGTTTGTTTTTTTTATTTTTTTTTTTTTTACCTTGACACATTTTAATCTCTTCCCTTACAGGTCTGTGTGGTGGCCTTAGTGGGATTTGTTATGCTGTGTATTTCGTACCAACCTGATGAGAAGACATGTGTGCAGTTCACAGTGAAGGTACCTTACCTTTTCTAAACTTTTTTTTTTTTTTTTTCTTGTCATGTCATTAAATATAATCAGAAGAGTTGATATGGGGGATATTTTAAAGACCACAGGAAAATAAGTGAAAATACACCTGAAATGCAGGAATGGTTTTCTGTTACTTTCCAGGCAGCCAAGGAAGAAACTGTATCCTATAAAGGGGAAACTAATATTTCAAATCAGAACAAGATATCATTTTATTCATCATGTTTTAGGAATATTGACAAAGCTGGAATAATTTGGGAAGTGTTCAGAGAATTTAAATAGATCAGGTGGAAATAGTGAGCAGGGTAAGAAGTAGGGTGGCATAAAATGAGTCCACTTAAACCAAGTTTTAATATTTAATGGGAAAGTACTTGGAAAACACGGGGACATGCATTGTCCCACAAAGCAAATTCCCATCTGAGCATTGCAGGAATTGCACCTTACCCCACTTTAGTCTCCAAAACTTCTTTGTTGACACTGGTGAGCAACTAGAAGAGCAAGGCTGAGAACGCTTGTTTTTAACACCCATTTTTTCTGGGCTATTTTGCCTATTATTGTAATTTTCAGGGCACTTAATATTTTGCAGACACATAATAACGAGAAAAATACCGACGCAAGCAGCAGAAAATAACAGTGATTATTAACTGGAAAAAGGCAGAGGGAAACAAAATGCAAGGAGCAGCTTTTCAAACCATCCATCCTCCCTTAGAAATTAGACCCCGGTGTGTCTTTTGTGTCTTTCTCGAGCTTCTGCCGTACTTAAAGAAAGAAAGGCAGAAGAACAATTGTGCCTGCCCTGTGACTGCCTCTACATTGTCCCCTGTCACCTTTCCATCCCCAAGGAAGGTTACTGGGCTGGGCGGGGGCTGCCACGCCAGGCTTTTTATTGCCTGCCCCGCTGCCTTAAATTGAATTTGGCATCCAGGCAGGAAGGGAGGCATCCCTCGTGTTGGGAACGGCATGTCGGGCTGGGCAGCTCAGATGTCTCTGCCACCCACCCTGACCGTAAGGAATGTGAGCCATCAGAATAGACGTTTTGGAATTGCTCCCGAGGTGATGTCAAATGGGCCATTCCTCGGCACCGGGCAGAATTAGAGTTTAAATATCCCTGGTTCAGTCAATAGCCAATGGATTGTTGCTTAGCCAAGGCATCCTCCTCTCCAAATTCCCCCTTCCCAGCATTTCCTATTGCAGCATGCCACAGAACTCCAGCATTGCCTGGCTGTTCACCTCTCCTGTCCCATGTCCCTGCTGGGAGCCGTCATCCCGCAGTTTGGGAAAACAGGACCAATGGCTTCTGTCTGAAGGGCTCATACCTATTTAACAAAGTGGGAGCTAAAACTCTCCTCCAGGGCTTCGATCACACAGGACTCATCTTCATCTCTCCAGTATCACTTCTCAAGTCTTAGAATTTCAGTTAAAGGCTGTCTCTGAACTAAAAATGAGCATTAGCTATAACAAGGCTGAGGATGCAAGATTGCAGTCATGAGACAGATTGTTCAGAGAGTTGTTCTTTTCTCCTTGAGGGCCTGATGCTTCATCAAGCACTGCAGTTGGGTTCAGCCCAATCTGCTCCGACTGTCCTTACAGGGTCTGGCCCAGGTCCTGCCTTCACACTGGTGGCTGCTTCCCATCAGCCAAGCACCATCCTACAGGAAAATCTTGGCTGAGCTTCCCTGGAGTGCATTAAGCACCCCAAGTTCCTCTGCACAACCCAAGGATCGCTGTGAGAGGAAGACCACATACACACACACAGAGGCCTGGGGGTTTTGGGTCAACCCCCAAGGTGACCCTCTGACCACTGTGAGTGATTCCCTCGGGGTGGAAAACAGGAGACCTGTGCGGTCCTCTCTGCCTTCCTCCCTCTTGGCAGCTGCTTCTTTCATTTCACACTTGCATGAGCCCTGGATCCTGTTAAAGGAGGTGTGAGAACTGCTTTCGGCAGAAGTCCCTTCCCGAGACTGCTGTGGGTACCCACAGCACACCATGTGTCCCTGAGAAAGGGAGGCCACCCAAAGGGAGGGTGGCTGTGCCCTTCAGGGGGGACAGCAACGGCCAGTGCCACACAGGAAAATCTTGAGCCATCCTGTGGACTTCCTGGGCTCTGTGCTGACATTTGACAGATCACTCCCTGTGGTCCTCCCCACGGCACGCCCAGCCCACGCCGTGACACACCACGGTTCCTGTTCCCTGCAGGGGCTCGTGCCTGAGCCGCCACTGCCCTCAAACAGGGCCTCCTGATCCACCTCTGCAAACCCCTCTGCTTTCGCCTCCGATAACTGTGAGGAGCCTTTTCCATGAGGAACTTAATCCATCTTCCTGTTATTTATTTCAATTTAGTCACGGAGGAAAACTATTGCAGTAAATATTGCTAAAATGTCTCTTCCTCATATGAGGAACACGAAGGAGGATGAGCTGCCATGCTCTGACCTCATTGTACAGTCTCTCCCACTTCCCTTTTCTCCTTCTTTTTAAGCTGCAATTGCAGTGCCTATCTCTCTGAAGCTGTTAAGAAACAGTTTTCCAGTGGCAAGTCCTGGTTCCTGGGCACAGCCCACCACGCAGTTGTATTTGTGATGCTGAAGTTGCCTCCGGGTCTGGCATGTGATTAATCTGCTGATGGAATCTCAGCACTCACTGTCTTGTGCTCCCTCAGAGGCAGTGCTTGCATTTGGCTCACCTTTGATATTTGGAAACGTGTTCATTTTCAGCAGCTCGCAGAGAGATTCCTCTGCAAACATCTTGTGAGAATATAAGCTTTTTGGAAATTGCCCTGTGTCCCCCATGCATTTCCCTTCACCTCCAAGGATTATCATAAGAGCTGCCTGTGTATTCAGATCCTGAGATTTCTTTCCCTTTCGGAACACAACAGACAAATTCTCCTTTACTGTACCTGGAGCATAGATTAGGCTGTTGTGTCCTGACTTTGGATAGAAGCTGGCAGCTAAATAAAATACCTGCCAAGGGAGAATCAGGCACATGGTGTAGTCTTGGCTTAGTATCTCATCTATTAGGGAGGCCTGATTCTGTCTTCTGCTGGGCTGAATCCAGGGACTTCCACCAGGACTTCTATATCACAGAAAAATCAACATTTGTCCATTTTCAGTTTTCCCCATTGAACACATTTGCACCGTCTTTGAAAACAATGGCCTGGCTTATGAATTGCCACATCTTGGTTTGGAGGGGGTCCATCAGTCAGCAGCACTCCATCTTCTGTATGCTTCACATGAGGAGGTGGCCCCATTTTCCAGCCTCACCTTTCCCACAGATTCTTCCCTTGAAAGCTGTGGGGGCAAAGTAATTGTGTTTAATGTGAGCCACCCTCATTTTGAAGCTGCCCTTGGTTTAAGGCCACAGGGGAAGTCATTAAATTTAATAGCAGCCAAGTCTTGGAAACTAAGATCTTTCAGTAAGAATTTGGTGATGTGAGGGGGAAATGTACATAGTGCTTCAGGACCTGCAATAATTCCAATTTTTTTTTCAAGCTGGCAACCAAACAGAAGATTGATTCACACTGTGATATATGACAAATACACCAGGAGTGTGAATTTTATCAAGACATACATACTTGGAGTTTCAAGGTTATAAAAAATGCTTTTATATTGATATTTTACTTGCAGTATTGAGGTTAAGAGAGAGAAAGAGAGAGAGAAACTGCTGTTTAAAATAACAGATTCCCAACCATGCCATGTGTCTGACAGATAAGATGCCAAGGAAAATAAATGTTTTTACAGTGCTGAACAGAACAAAAAAAAATGCAATTTTGGCTAAACACAGAACATGATTTTAATATACATTCACACATATTTTGTACGCAGTGCAGCAACTGCCAGTTCCAGCTATCAAAAGCAAAGGGAAGTCCATATGTGCTGGTATCCAAAGCTCTCAGGTGAATCCCGGAGTGTCAAAGGCTCTGACTTGCTGCCAGTTTCCATGTGTTTGTGGGGGTGGACTCTGCAGAGGTACCCTTGATAAAAGCCAGGGTATTTTTAAGCTGCCACTGTTGTGAGGAGCAGTGGAGGTGACGAGCAGACCCTTGTCCTTCCCACACTGTAGCATTGGGAAAGAAAGGTGCTTGCTGCCCTTTCACGCCTGTGAAAGGCTTCCCCATGTTTATGGGACAGGTTTTGGAGGCAGACTGAGCACAGCACACACTTTTTTGTGGAGATCTGCATTCCCATTCCACAGTGGGACCTGGGAAGCCAGCGGACTGGCTGCATCCACAGAGCCACAAGCAGGAGATCAAGCCACCCCACTGCCTGATTTGCAAGTATAAATCAGATTTATTTGGACATGCAAACTGAGAATAACACATGAGCAAAGTCTCCAAAAACACCTACAGCTCAGCACAGCCTGGGTAAGATGGCAATCCCAAGGCTCAGTCTGCTCAGCTCTGCTTCCAGGCCCTAATTTGTCTCAGCTGACGACCATGAGTCCTGTCAATGCAGGTAGGACAGGAGAGGAAAATGCTCCCTCCCTCTCTATAAAGCTTCTTGATCTATAGACACTCCAGTTCCCTGGTACTCCCCCCAGGCCTCAAAATTGCAAGGCAATGCTCTATACAAAACGTGTAAGGCAAGTTCTTGAGATGACCTGCTGAACTTCTCATTATAATGAGCCTTGCAGTTGTTGAAGCGCCCAATCTCCAGACAGTACATTGTGGGTATGCATTCCCTGCGAAGTACATGTGCTGCATTCCTTGTGTGTTCCTCAACCTCTACGAAGCTGGAAAAAAGGGGGTTTGTATCTTTTTTTTCCTCCCTTTCTTTCAGCTGCTGTATTTTCTCCTGAGTGCCCTGGCTCTGGTTGCCTGTGTTTTGGCGGTGGCTTTTGCTGCACACCACTACCTGCAGCTGACCAAGTTCACCTGTGACACCACCCCCGAGTCCTGCCAGTGCAAACTGGACGCTGCAGACCCCCTCGGCCGGACCTTCGTGTACCGGGACGCGGCCGACTGCGGCAGCCTGAGCAGCGCTCTCGGCCTGTACCTCCTCCTGCAGATGGCTCTCAACCTGGCCGCGGCCCTGGTGTGCCTCCTCACTTGCTTCGTGGTGTGGAAGCACCGCTACCAGGTCTTCTACGTGGGCGTTCGCTTCCAGCCTCTCACGGCCGCCGAGGGCCACGGGCAGCAGGTGTAGGGTCCGGGCTGGCAGGGCTTGTGGCCGGAGGTGGGAACCGCAGCCGCTGGCCCCGCGGGGGGACGGGCGCTTGGAAGGGTTCTCATCAGGGAAAACGCTCACACGGCTTTAATGGATATATTCTTCCCGTCGTTTTAGGAGCGTTTTGTACGGCTGCTCTTGAGAAAAGGCCTCTAGTGAGATTAGCTAGAGGTCACAGAGTCCTAAAGATGCAGCTGTACAAATGCTCCCCAAAGAGGATCTTTAATAGCCATAGATAAAATCGTTGGGAACTCATCTGCAGGGCTACAGCCACTACAAAATAGGGTCCATTTCCCTCTTGCCTTCAGAGAAGCCATGCCAATTTCTACCAGATAGGGATCTGATCCAAACTGCTTAATTATATCAGTGGGAACATGCTTCAGGAATATATTATATCTAGGTGCTCTGGGTGTATTCCATGCTAACCTGATGGGAATTTAACATTCAGGAAGGTAACGAGGGTGGTCAAGACCTCTTCCAATGCAGGTTGAGACCGACACCAAAGTGAATGTATTGATGGCTGCCATATAAAATATACATATAAGTTTTCAGAATGATTAATGATATAGGCTACCTAACCCAATTACTAATAATAAACAACAAATGAGTGAGTTCACTGAAGGTTCTTTGGTGGGCCCTGCTTGAGACCCCAGGCAGATTTCTGAAGTTTGGGAGAAAAGATCAGTTTAAGGAACCTTGAGTTGCACTTCTAAAGTAGAGGGACCCTAAATCACTAGTCATGTTGAAAACTATGTCCATATTACTCTAATTGCAGGCTGACAAATCCGGATTTTAGCCAGTTCCACCAATTATAGTCCAAGCACAAAAGGCCAAATACATTTTTGGTGTAACTCCTCTGAAGACAATCAGCCTTACACACCAGCAGTGGAGTTGGGCCAACAGCCCTGAAAGATATATCCCTGCAACAATGAATGTTTTTAAAATGGGGTGGAGGGAGGGAAGCAAGAAGAGACTGCCAGTCTCCCAAAGACATCTTTGATAATGATGAGGGCAACAGGATAATGATTTCTTAATGAGGGTGGAAAAACAAAGAGTAGTCAAGCAGTGCTTTTTCACCCTGAAAGTGCAGCTCTAGAAGTGCTTTATATCTTATTAGCCTTTATACCAAGACAACCATATTGGTTTGTCCCTTGAACTGCCATTTCCACTTGCACAGCATGGACATCTAAATTTAGGAGCAATTCCTAATTGGCAGCATTTGGCACTGCCTCCTGATCCATATCTGTGCAAGAGCAAGCCAGCTGGTGCTCACACCCTCCATGACGAGGGATTTCCCGATCCCAGCCAGAACAAGGATGTCTCTGAGGTGGGGTGGAGCAATCACATGCCAGAAAAATTGAGCCATAATCATTAGCAAGGAGGAAGCAAATGAAATTTATGTAAGGCTTCAAAGGAAAGAAAACAACCAACTTTCTGCAGCAAAAATAGTCATCAGAAAGTCAAAAACCCAGACTGCCAAACACCTAGTTGTCTAAGGAGCTCTAATCCTACCAAAAAAGCCTGTCTTCCATATGGTGATCACACATCATCCAGAGACTAGACCATCAAGCCTCCAGGGTCAGAAGATCACAGCATAATGAGGTCTCCTGTGGGTCACATAGAGCACTCCTGGGTGTAGGGGCTGTAGCTTTAGTCATGGAGGGAGCCTCTGGAGTAGACATAGCATCACCAAGGTGCTTTCTGCCAAGCCACAAAGTGAGGAGCTGCAGAACATGAGGGGGTTTGAGATCTGCTTCCAAATGACCTTTTTTTTTTTTTTTTTTTTTGCACCTAATATAACAACCATTCCTAAGCCTGGCTGCAGGGCACATTTGCAAGGGTGCCCATGTCACCATCCATCCAAAGACCTCGGTCTGCCTCCCAGACACTTCTGGCACATCCTGGAGCAGAATGGAGGGCTGCTGATGTCAGACTCATCCTTGGGGCCATCCATGCAGATCTGGCAGGAACCAGCCCATCTCCCAGGGCTCTGGTGGAATGTGCTGCCAGCTGTGCTCACACAGCTGTGCCAGGGCCATCCTGCCTGGAGATGGGTACACAGAGCTGCCTCTCACCTTGTGCTGTGCTCAGGTTTGCCCCCATCCCACACATGCCTCCAGCTGTGCTCTCTGTGGAAGCTCAGGGCAGAGGATGGAGGATGTACCTGCACGGCCCTCGGTGCACCTGCCCCCCCTCCAGCCAAAAATGTAGGATCTTCTCTCCACACAGAGGATAACGAGAAGCAGGAAAGGGATCAGAGGGAGTCTGAATGACAGCTGAGCTTTGGGGCCTCCTCCCACCTTCCCCACTGCACCCATGGCTGGCACAAGAAGAGGAAGGCTCTGCTGGCAGAGCAGGGTACGCTCCCCCTCGCCCATCCCAAACGTCCCCGCTGTTCGGGGAACAACAGGGTGTGCAGCGCTCCAGCCCTGCCCCAGCGGCTTTTCCACCAGAGCTGCCCTTTGTTCCTTAATCCTCTGACCTCTGCCTCACCCACATGTTTTCACTCCCTGTGTCCCAGCGCCTCGCAGGTGCTGGGCTCCCGGAGGCAGCGGGACGGGGCTGGGCGGGCGGTGCCTGGCCTCTGCCTGCTCAGCCCTGGGCTGAGATTTGCTGCGGCTGCTCCGGAGCACGGCAGACGCAGCGGGGATGATCGCAGGGCTGCTGTAAATGCCTTCGGCGTGTCGGCAGGGAGGAGAAGGGAGGTCTGGATAACAGAGCCTGCTCCGCTTAACAAGCCGCGCACCTCCGTATCAGCTCACCCTCCACTTCCAGACGCAAATTCGGTTTGCTAATCAGCACGATGCAGCTTAACCCTTTGCTCTGGAAGAAAGCAATATTCATCATGTATTCTGTTGGCGGTTTATATACTTAATGAATAAATACGGGGCATTTCGATCTATTTCCTTTTCATGTATCTCAAGAGCATAAAACCAGAACGGGAGAGATGGAGAAACAGACACAGAAGGTTTGGGAATTAGTTTCCCCCTGGGTATGGTTTTACAATGTGTATTTCGCTTGGATTAAGAATTTGGAAAGTACTAATTAAAGGATTTTCACCTACCGCAGCATATCCAGACACCTCCCAGCTTTTTCCCAGTGTCAGAATCCACGCGGACTGCACCAGGAAAAAGACTGGGACTAAAAGGCCTGGAAAGGACAGAGGTGTTGAAGAAGAAAACAATTTTTTATAAGCCTGGGAAATTTATCTTTCAGGTGAATTCCACAGAAAGGTGTAGGATTAAACCTCTATGGACACGCAGAATTTGCGAAGGGCTCGATGTAATTTACTCTCACAAACCCAGGTGTGATTCTCATTTGCAACCTGGCCACTTTACACTGTTTTCCCAGTGTAAAGGGGTTGTAAAGACGGCATCAATCATCTTTACACCTACTTTATGGCCATTTTACAGAGCTAAAAGGGCCCTTTGTGTAAATGAGAACTCAAGCCCTAGAGAATTTAATAGAGAGGAGATCCTTTCTATAGACTGTGCTAGACCCTCTAATAGGGTCTATTACTGGGATATAACTCTCCGCTGGATTTTATAGCTTGGTTTAGAGATCATCAGTCTCGATTAAATTCAGTTCTGCAGAACTTTTCCAAAGGCCATAACCCTCTGGTGTCATGCCCGCTCCTCCACCCCGAACACACACAGAGCGATGGCGTTGCATGGATAACTGCTTGGCTTTTGAAAAGGAGAAGCAGCAGCTACCACTTTCCTCAGGCTCCGAGGCATTTTCATGTCGTGCTATGCAAATACCAAAGCAACAATAAACGGCAGCGAAAAGGGAACCGAGACGCGGCGCCTCGCGGGGAGCCGAAATGTCACATTCTCAGCCCCGCCAGGGTTTGTGTCCCTGTCCCTCCCCGGCCGGCCGGGGGCTGCTGGGCGAAGGGGAAGCCCCGCCAGGCGCTGGCCCCACGCTGGGGCTGCCAGCAGCCTTCATGTGACGGCCATCTGCGCCTCGCTGGCCCGGCCGCTCTGCGTGGGCACCGCTTGGAGCCTTGCCTAAAAAACAACTCTGCGCAACAACGCCGGGAGCTGCAATCGACTCGCAGGACTAATTTTTTTTTTTTTTTTTTTTTTTCCACGCTCGCAGCCAGTGCAATATTTGCTCTGGGGGCCTTTCGAAAGAGAAAGCACGCTGCTAGCGTGTGAGAGAAGCCGCAGCTCGGGTCCTCTATATTTAGAAAGCCAGGATGTCATACCTCGCCTTGAAATTTTCATAGTCCCCTGCACCCCACCCACCCACACACGTACACATGCTAGCGTCTGGAAAATGTTTTTCGGTCTCAGCAAAGGGTGTTGGCTGAGGGGGATTCGAGGGAGGCGCAGAGGAACAACAAACAGCGGCTCGGTCCCGGAGCTCGAGGCCTCCTGAAGCTCCTCACGGGGACCCTGGTGCAGGGCAGGATCGCTGCTCCTTCTCGGCTGGACACAAACCCCAGGGCTCTTCTGGGGCGCAGGGCGGCCCTGTCCTGTGTCATGTCACACAGTGCCGGGCCCGCGGCCAGCAGCATCTTCGGCAGCTCATTTCTGAGCGGCCACGCACAGACTGCAGCGCCCGTGGCCAGGGCTCCAGGAAGGTGGATTTTGCGGGTAGCTCACCTCAGGTCTTTGCAGTTCCTCCTCCCCAGGGATTTTTGCTTTCTGCTAAATGGCTGCCTCTAGTAATTGCTACTCAGTAGCATTTATCCTCTGCAAAATTGCCTCTGAAGCCACTCATCATAAACAGGGGTTGCAAAGACTGGAGTGCGTTTTCCTTTTGGTTTTGGTACCTGGTCTCCATGCCTTTGTCCAAGCAAACGGTTGAAAGCCTCATTTAAACTTCAAACTTGTTGTGAGGGAGCTGGTTTTCTTTTTCCTTTCTTTTTAAAGAAGATACGGGGCAATAGCTACTTAATTTGTTACCTCAATACTACTGCACAAAGCCATCTTTACAGTGGAGTAAAGATGCGGCAGCCCCTAAGGCTTACAGTGACTGCCTGCAGAGAGAACGTGGAGCTGAGGCCACCCAAAGTCACCCGGGTGCACCCAGGTATCCCTGCTTGGCACAGACATCTGAGAGTCAGCCACCAAACGTGAGCAGCAGCCCTGTCTGAGAGGACAGAATAACCCGCAGAGGGGGATTTGAGTGCCTGCCTCTCCTTCAGCCAGATGGATTATGACTGATGAGTGCTGGGCTGACCTCAAGTTACAGGAGATATAGAGAGTGACACTGATTAAGGCAGCCCTCAGCTTTACGAGCCCTGATTCTCCTGGAAATGAGATATTTGAGTGAGATTGGGTTTTAACCCCGTTTCACTCTCATAGCTGTGTAAGGAGAACTATTTTTAATTAGCCTGAAGCTAAGTGAAGAGGGATTTCTCCTCACTTCAGTGTAGGATTTCTCTTTCACCGAAAACTATGATGAAAGGAATGCCTGCCCTGATCTGTCCTCCTTGAGGCTGGCTGGGAGCATCACTGCTGGAGCCAGAGCTGCATGCATGCAGAGGTGTGTGGGAACCACCCTCGTACCTTTTTTGGGATACTTTCTTCCAGTCCCACAGCTGCCAGAGCAGACTCGGGGAGGGCAGGAGAAGCTGGTGTCCCAGATCCATAATGTGCCCGAGTCAACCAAGCCCTGCAGCGATCCCCATTTATAGTGACACTACTGGTCACCAGGGATTTGGTGGGATAGTTTAGGGAACAATCACACTGAAAAGGGAAGAAAATAGACATTTACACTTTCCCTTTCACCTTGTGAATCCAGGCAGGAGAGCAGCACACGCATGAAGGGACCCAAGAGGAAATAAAAAGTCCTCCCACCCTGTTTTGTTGCCCAACCTGCCAACACGCTGAGAAACAGTGAAAACATGCAGAAAATAAATCCCCAGAAATCAGACACTTCTGGTTTTCAAAATCCAAATCATTGCTAGGTTGGGAATGTGCACATTAGTGTATTTTTATGGCTTGTGCAATTCTTCCAGACTGCCTCGGGTGGGGACCGAGGCAGCCAGGCTTCTTTGGTGTCATCAAAGGAAGGAAATTTTGTAACCTGACTGGGAGAGGGGAGGGATGGGAAAGGGCAATTTATGGGATGTACTCATATATCTATACATATATTCTGATAAGGCTAATTTTTGCATAGATTCAACTGCTTTTTATTATTATTTTTATTGTGTACAAAAGGAAATTGCAGTATCTCAGCTAGCAAAATTCTGTGCTTCTGAATTAACAGGAGTTGCGTCTCCACTTTATTTCTAATAGAATTTTTCTCAGTCACCCCACCCAGGTTTCAGTGCTTTTCTTGCTTCTCCATTTTCCAGTGAGGCAGGGCTTTCCTGACACATCCTCCCCTGACCCCACAAAGCACTGGGTCCGTGGGCTCCATGTAAGCTGCCCCTGCTTAGCCAAGGCAGGGGTGGCACAATTTGCAAACTGGCTCCTGAGACTTCTCCTGAGCTCTCCAGCCACTGATTATGCTGTTGCTTACAGGAAACTATCAAAACATGACAGAGATCCAGTGCTTGAAAATCCCATGGGATAATTACCTGCTAATACACAACAAGAGCATTTCATTGGCCCAGGAGGCAAGAGTGTGGCTACTGAGTGGTGGGAACAGCAAGCCCTGGTCTTAATGCCACCAAATTACACCTGAAAGGGGAAATTCAGGACCTGCAGACAACAACCAGGACCCCTCTGTGCTCAGGTGCTGCACTGAGCAAGAGAGACTTGCAGAGCATGCAGGATCATGGGGATCCTCATCCCTGAGGGAAGCTGATCCCATTTGAAAGGTTCACTCCAGCTGGGGCTCAGTGCCAGGCTTGCTCCACTCCTCAAACCCAGGCAGCTTTGGGGCCACAAGTCCTCATCCCTGGAGGGAAAACGCAGGTAGAGGAGAAGAGGAATAAAGATTTGTTTGATTTGTCTTTGTCTGAGCATGGCACATCTTACTGTAAGGCTTTCCCCCCTAACAGGAACATGTTGATTTGGGCTGGTGTGGAGTTCGATGGGGTTTTTCTTTCAGTGGCTGTATGGGGATCTGATTCAAGGCACTGAAATGGACAGAAAACTAACTCATATTTCCCATGCCACTGAAATGGACGAGAAGCTAATTCCTATTTCCCACACCTAATGCAAAGCATTGTTAGCCCTGCTGCAGCACACTAGGGGCAACACCAGCTATTAGAGAAACCGGGTTGATTAAGGGACAACCTTGAAGACTAAAAATAGTCAGGGAAATAAGAATCAATGCCATATGAAAGCAAACACGCAGTCAGTTGTTATCACAGAGCTTTTCACGTGATGGTCTGTGCACTGATCTCACCCGGAGAGTGTTTGTTTTGGACAGTCTTAAAGGGTCCAGGCCCACGGATTGGCAGCAACACGTATGGAGTGATCTGAGAGCGCAGGCCTGACCCAAAGTCCATGGAAGTCAAGGCAGTGACTCCTCCAAGCACTCCCTGTGGGAATCACTCTGGTTTTGGAAAAATATATTGCAGTTAAAGACATTGGTCTGGGCTTAGGGAAAATGTACTGACACTGTCAAATCCAGTCAGAGACACGTGAAAAAAAGAGGGATTGTAGGTAATAAGTGCAACACAAAATAAAAATAAAGTGGCTGAAGGAAAACTTGAGCAGTCAAGGGGAAATGCAGCAAGTTCAAACAAACTGCCTTGGCCCAGACAGATTGCACAGAACACACAGTGATTTGAAGGGGAAGAGAAGAAGGATGGCAGGAACTCAGCATCCCACTTTTTCACAAGCCTCAAAAACATCGCAGGCGATGCGAGAAGGAAAAAATACATGGCTTTAGTCCTGTCTGGAAACATGTAGCACAAACTGAGGCAGAGGAGATTAAACTTGGCTTTGCCCTATTTCCCCCCTCTTCTTTCACTCCCCTGCTCTTTGCTGGCATTATCTGGGCTGGTTGGTCCTCAGCAAACAACCGAGTAGCCAAAATATGGGCAGGATTCACGCCATAACCAAACCAGCCAATGAATGAAATAAGGCACTTGTTTCCTGGAGCAGAGGGAGGGGAAGCAGGGGGATTTAAGCATTTCTGTGTGGTGTTGGAAACCCACCTTGAGTAGAAGCAGTCCCTCAGCTCACACAAACCACCGGCGCTCCTCTGACGTCAATTGGCAGCCGCTGGTTTGCACCATCCCAGGGCTGGCTGCAGCAGCACAAGCAAACAGCTCGCCCGGCCAGCGGGACACACGGCCAGAGGGACACACGGCCAGAGGCAAGCTGGAGTCCTGCACCCCTTCCCTCTGCCTCACTGCTTTCCAGCATCGCCCACAGCTCTGTTTTCAGAGGCAAAAGGGCGCAGACCAGCTACAGCAGGCGTGTCTCGGGCAAGCGGCACGTCGGCTGGCAGTGGGTGGTGACATGGGGTTGCAGGAGGATGGTGGATGCCAAAAACCTGAGGGTGCAGAGGGTCTCTGCTGCTGAGGCCCTCGGGACTGAGGGCCACCCCTGAGCTGTGGCAGTGCCCGGGCAGGCTGCCAGGGAGAGGGCAATGCTCATGCAGCTACGTGAAAGGCAGGACCTGCGTCCACAGGGAGGCTGCTGGCGCCATGAAAGGGATGGCCGGATGTCCTCCAGCCTCCGTCTGGAGATCCTGTGAGAGAGGGTTTGAGAGAGCTTGTGAAAGAAGGATGAGAAAATTACTGACCATAGGAAGTGCCACAGGCACTCATCTGGTCTCCCCTTTTACTCTTTCCACCAAACAGACTCCAGGCCTGAAGAGAGTGGGAGCAGGAGGAACGTGACTCCCTTCAGGGTGCTTCCTGCAGCACATGGCGGGAGGAAAAGGAGGCAGCGGCTGTTCAGCTCCTTCCCTGCCCTCCCTACACCCCACAGCCACCCATTCCAGCCCATGCCAACCCTGAATGCATCCACAGGGGACACAGGGAGAGCTGCAACACAGGAACTGCGTCCCGTCACTGCTCGTGGAGCGTGGCAGCTCTCGGTTTCAGGGGGATGCTGCTGAGCCAGCAGTGCAGGAGGAGGCTGGCTGCAGCCTGGGGAGCCTCTGGGGACCACGCATGGCTGCGTTCCTGGGCTGCAGTTTTCAGCAATGGCAGAGCAACCCACTCCCTTTTTTTCCCACCTGAAAGGCCTCCAAAGGCCTTGACTTCCAGAACAGGAGGTAGCTACAGCCCCTGCAAGCCAGCTCAGCTGAAGCTGCCCTGAGATGAACCCACAAGGAAGGCAGCTAGAATTGCTGGTTGTTTCTGAAAATAAAAGCATCAGAGACCTTTAAGCCCCGTATCTCCTTCCCTACTTGTGCTGAGGGCTGATCTGGGGCTTGCTTTGGGTGGTGCAGCACAGGATCCCCACTGAAGTGTCTGCTCCATCATTCCCATGATCAGCACTAGTTTCTGGAAAAAAGCAATGCTGTGTGGAACCACAGGCTGCATCTCAAAGGCACGATGGAGAAAGGAGGCTGGATTTGAGCCATTCCCAAGCCAGAATCATTTTGCCCCTACCACCTTTGCTGCTTCCAGAGACAAGAAGTGTGCTGAGAGGGTGTGTTGCTATGTCTCTTCACAACACACCTCCTTCTTGGAGACCCCTTTGTGGAGTTCCTGGACCATTTCAAATGCTCCAAGACAGTGGAAATGAGGCATAAGCCTGCCCTGGGACTTTAGTTTGAACCTGCTCATTTCATGGGACAGTGGGAGAATGTGGGTCCCTTTTCCCAAACCTACTTTTATAAGTTTTGGTTGAAATGCTCACCAAGAAGGCAGAGGGCCCAGCTGATCTTCTGCAGTGATGAAGGGAGACCCAGTTTTGAGGCATGACAAATTTAGTGACCAACTGAGGGCCATGGGCTTTGTGGGGAGGCAGAAGCCCTGTGGACAGGGACACAGTGGGAGCACCAGCTGCCTGCAGAGCCTAGGGGGTGGCTGGGGCAAGCACAGCAGTGGGCAGGTGTTTCCATCAGCAAAACCTCTCGAGAGCAGCTACTTGCTAAAATAGATGCCACGCAATCAGCTGAAAAAGAAAGTCCCAGTGCCCAGCTGCCTGCTGCATGCACAGTACAGAGGCGAGTGGCTATTTTTATCAGGGACAGCCAAAGGCCATGGAAGGTGGTGGGGGCAGCTGGCAGAGGTTTTCCCTCTGCACCATGCCAGGGCTGCATCCCAGCAGCTCCCTGTGCACCTGGGCATCCTGGCTGGCTGGAGGGCCTCTGTTCACCTTCCCAGGAGCTGTCATCCTCCTGCAAGCCCCATCACCATCAGCTGCACCTTGTCCTTTCTGGGATGCCCTCACTGGCAGTGTCCCAAAGGGGAGTTAAGAAACAAACCGAGCCACCCACGCTGTGCTGGGTGCTGAGAGCAATGAATCAGCCCCTCCTGCCTTAAATCACGGAATCAGCCTCCGGGTGACCGGAGTGAACTTGTGTGTGTGTGGTACTTGGGAGTGGCCATTCCTCATCCCTGGGGCACCACGGGGCTGGGGGCACCTCCCTCAAGCACAAGGGTATGAGTGCTTGTGCAAAGCAGCACCCTGGGGGCCGAGGAGTCCAAGCAGCCCCCCGCAAGACATTGTGCAAGCAGTGGGAATGTGTGGCTTCTGGGCACACTGGCCCTGGCAGCAGCACAGTGCATCCCACAGGCTCCTCTGAGCAAGCTTGTGGCAGCACAACCCCAAGACTCACAGCCCAGCATATGGAATCCAGCCCTCCTCCAAATGTCACTCCCTGTCTCTACAGGCACCACCCAAACCCACCTTCTGCTCCCCTGAAAGCCTGAGCATGGTTGTGTCAACTGCAAGGAGCAGGATGGCCCCAATCTTCCAGCTTTTCTGCTTGTAACTGGGGGTTTTTCCCTATTTAGTGGGCCATGTGTGTTATGATAATTGTAGCAACTAGGGCAAGTAAAAAAGAAAAAAAAATCCACAAGGAAAAGGAAGAAAAAAAAGTAGAAAATTTGTTTTTCCTCCTCCTCTAAGATAACCTACAGCCTCCATCCAAAATGTCCTTGCTGTACCCTCACAAGCAGCACCGTGGTTGGGAGAGGCTGGCACTCAGCAGTGCCACCAGATGCTGATAGGAGGACCACCTTCTCTGGGACTGAGCCTGAAGTTCATCCTGTGGGATTAGAAGATTCACTGCTGATAGCTACTCATTTCCATGGTGATTATTCCCTTCCACACACAGAGTAAACGGCCTGTGTGGCTCTGAGCACCACAGGAGGCAAAGCTCTCGTGGGAAAACCAGCCCCAAAACACTTGGAGAGAGGAGAGGAAAGAGGGGTAATGATTTGCCCATCGTGGCCCAAGCTCTCAGACTTGACAAATGCCCCTGCTGAGGGCTGTCACCCCCTGAGCAGGCTGTCACAGCTTGGTACCTCCAGCTGTCCTTTGGGTCATTTGGAATCTGGCAGCACAATTCCATGTGTGCTAACAGCAGAGCACAAATCTGGGAAGCACATACCCAGCCCTGCTACTGACCTCCAGCATGGCCCCAGAGAGCCATGGCATCTCTGTGCTCCTGCTCCCGGCCTTTTCCCTCCCCAGGCTGCAAACCTTTTGGCCGGGCACCGTGGTTTTCATGTTTGCAAACAAGGGCGTGAATCATGAGGGGCAAACCCGCTGGGCTTGGGGCAGCCTTTCTGATTTACACCACTGTAAATCACTGCCTCTGCTTCCAAAGATGTTGTTATTTTGTTGGACAGGGTCCCGGTAACCCTGCAAAGAAGGGAGCGGGAGGAATTCCTCATAGATGAATAAATTCCCCATAGATGAATTTCTTGTGATTTATTTGCCGCTCAGCATCGTGCAACCACTTGCCTTGCGCAAGGCTGTGCTCCCCACGAAGGGTGACAGAGGACACGGGGGACCTGCAGCTCGTCTGTCGTCACCAGCTGCCACCAGGGCCACGCAGAGAACCAGGCATGGAGCAAATGGAGGCCAACCTCCTGCCCCAGGGCCCCGGCAGGCTGGCAGCAGCAGGACAGGGCTGGGCAAAAGGCTTGTCCTGAGCATCCTGGGGAGAGGCCACAGGGGCCACCAGCACTGCTCCGTCCTCCAGGTGAGCAGGGGAGGGCTGTGTGGTGCTGAACGTTAGCTGCTGCTCTTCAGCCTCCAGAGCAAGCCTGGCTCATTCTCTCCCTTGAGCAACCCCATGGAGCTGCTTGGAGAAGCTTCAGCAAAAGGATTTATCCAGAGGTTTGTGTGTGTTAATATTTGAGGTGTCTGCAGCTCGTGTGCTATAAAAAACAATGTGCCACAGTGGATAGTGGCTCCAGAGCACGTGGTGCTGTACAGATGAGGAATAAATTGGCTGCTTCCAGCTAAGAAGGAGCTCACAAGGTTGTTTTGCACCAGTGCAACAGGAGGGTGGAAGAAATAAAAGGAGATACGGGACAGCTCATCAGCAAAATGCACATTTTGTCCCAAGGTATTCATTCATCCTTTTAACAGCAGGTACAGCCAAAGTCACTTTGACTGATCAAGAAAACTTTCCAAACATATATTAGGGGTCAAATAAGAAGCTCAGCCATGCAAATACTCATGCTGGGTGGAGGATGAGGAAGGAAGAATATCCTTGGAGAGGCGAGTTGCTAAGAGTGGGGCTGGAGGTGGAGGCACAAGCAGGAGTCCGAGGGCAGCCAGGGATGGAACACAGATGTTCATCAGGCAGGGGGCTTCAGGAAGAGAGGTCACATCTCCACGGGATGACCCTCCTGCTGGGGCTGTCAGAGCTACCAGGAAGGCTCTGATTGCTTCTCCTTCTGAGAATTCGTTTATTTGTGGGGAAAAATTAGGACTTAGTCTACATCATTCTGCCATCTCTTTTTGGTTAATTCACTGAAAGTGGTCTGAAAAAATATAGATAAAGAAAAAGACTTTCCCTTGTTAGTCACCTTACAGTGATGTATAAATGCTTTGACAGACAATTATCAGTGATATTGATTCTAACTAGGACAGAAAATGAACAGGTGAGTGTGAAATAGAAAGTTATTTATAAAGATGCAATTGAAACAAAATCCATCCTCCAGGCCTGAGAGTTTAAGAAGGAAAAAAATGCCTTTACTGTATGTCTTTGCTCTCTCTGCTGAGGTTTGGATGCTTCCTCAGGAGCGGGAAGGCCACATCCCTGGAAACAACAGGCTGAAATAAACAGGCATCATGGCAGCAGCTGCAAACAGGCAAGAAAAGCAGCCAGGGAGGGACCCTCAGCCCAAGGCAGAGGTGCAGTGTCCATCACACTCAGCCCGTGCTCGCCCAAGTCTCCACAGCAGGACATCAACAGTAAATGCATGTTAAATGGAAACTAAATCTTAACTGGGGCAAATGTGGCTGTAGGTGCTTCTTGCAGTGCTGGGACTTGGAAAAATGCCACCACCACTGGTGAGTCTCCTCAGGGCAATGGTAGTGACTCCATTTGCCTCTCCCAAGCTGGGGACCTGCCCCTCTTAGTGTTGTGCTTTTGGGTCCTCCAGTTTGGGAGCTGCACACTCTCAATGTCACAACACTGAAGCCCTTTTGCAGCCTCCTCCTGTGCCAGAATCCCGTGGGAGGCTGTGCTGTGGCTGCTGGCCCCCAGCACCAGGCTCACTTTCCCCAGCCACACATCCTCAAGCCAGGCCAAGACCTAATTCGCTGGCCGCAGGCTGGAGGTGGCTCTCGCTGGGGAGGGAAGGCTTTTGCCAATTTGTTATTAAATCACAGCACTACTCATGCCAGCATTAGGCTGTCTGGGACTAAATGCACAGAAACTACGTACCTGGGTCCTGCCAGACAGCTCAGGGCAGTGATGCAGGCAGAGGTGGGTCTTTGAGCAGGGCTTTCTTCCTGTGGCTGACTCGAATCCTTGCCCTGCCCAGCCTCTCTTGCTGCCAGATTCATGACTCTCACCCTGGAGGTACAGGAGGGACAGAAGACCTCTGGAGATGAGCTTTTGGATGTAGGAACCACTGCAGTGCTGAAGTTCTTTTGCTGCTTTATCCCTTGATGTCCAAGTCACTCGTCCTCACCCCACCCAGAGCCAGCACTCCCGGCAAAGCTGTGCCAGCACAGAGCTACATATCCAATGGACAGCTGGTCCCAGGTTGGCTCCCAGGACACCCCCAGGCCTCTGGGCTTGGAGGAGCTGAGTGTCACAGGAGGTCACCTGGCGACAGCGAGGGAATCTGTGTGGAGCCAATCCCCCAGCAGTCCTGCTGAACCTGTCCTTGTGGAGAAAGAGATCCTGGGGGCTGCCAGCCTTCCAGCAGCGGTTAAAACAAAACAGGAAGGCTTATGAGCAGATGTGGTTGCTGCACCACTTCTGCCTAGGCTCTGCTCCACAGGCATCAGCTGTGGGGAGAGGTTTAGGCCGAGCTGCAGTGCCCATGCCCGGCATCTGTACATAAACAGACTCCAAAATCATGGGGGGGAGTGTGTAGCTCTTTCAGAGCCGACCGGATGGTTCCCTCGCTTGACATGTCCTCGTCCTGAAACAACATCACTTTGTTGAATTTCGTGGCTTTCTATGTGGAACAACATTAGCTCATCCAAGTCTGTGGTTTATTTGAAAATGAAATTCCGGTAAGCTTTTGTACCATCTGGCAGCGTCCAACCGAGTGGGGTTTAGCAAGAAACCGCTGCACACGTGTGCACAAACACACACACACACCAGAAACACTGTAATCATCGTAATCAGTAGTTGCAGGAAGCCTGGCATCGTCAGGGCAAGGGGAAGAGGGAGAAAATCAGTGCCTGACTCCTCTCCAGCCGTTTGCCTTCCGTGGGGCTTGGCTCCTTCCAGCAGAGGGCATTTTTCAAGCCGTCCCTCCTGCGCCGCTTCTGCCCCTTCCTTCCTCTGACGTGAACTTCCAAGTGGCTCCAGATGTAAATCAAACACAGCTGGGGGAGCCGCGAGCCGGCGCCGCGTCCAATTCCCAGCTGCTGCAGGTCACTGAGCTGATTTCGGGGGAGAGGCTCTCATGTACATCAGCCCGGCCAGACACACTGAGAAGGGCCTGGAGCATGCAGGAGAGGCGTGCGGCTGAGGCTTCTTGGTTGCTCCATGCAATAGCTGAAGTGTCTCATTAGGTGGATTCCCTGCTGGCTCCTCTGGTCCATGCAGGAGGCAGGACAAAAGGCAGATCCTTGATATTTTGTACCATCCATCACACCCTTTCCCTCCTCCTCCCACCTCTGTGAACGCAGAGACCTGCAGCTGGCAAAGCTGAGAGAAGATGTGGCCATCACCCAGGTACACAGAGATCACAAAGCATCCATCTGTCCTCTTCTTCCCTGCAAGAGGGCTTGATTATTTCTTCTCTCTGCTATCCAGGGAAAGGATGCATGGGAATGGTTCAAAGCTGTGCAGGAGAGATTTAGACTGGATATTAGGAAGCATTTCTTTACCAAGAGGGTGGGGAAACATTGGAGCAGATTTTCTAAAGGGGTGGTCAGTGCCCCGAGTGTGTTAGAGAGGCATTTGCACAATGGCCTTTACAACATTCTTCAGCCTTTGGTCAGCCCTGAAGAGCTCAGGCTGTTGGACTGGATGACCATGGTCGGTCCCTTCCAAGTGAAATATTCTGTTCTGTTCTATTCTACTCTATTCAATTGATTTCCTTAATTTCTTTCAGACTTCTCCCTTCTTTCACACTCAGCTGCTCATGGGTGTGTATTAAATGTGGGTGTGATGGAAAAGATATGGTGGGGAACATGAGATGCTGGTTAGGACATGGAGAACAGTTTACTGGGAGAGCCAAAGTCTCCTGGAGCCAGCAGGGAGCTTTCCAGGCATCCAGGAAGCACACATTCATCTCTACATACTGGGAGACGGAGGAAAATTGAGGTAGCTGCTTTAAAACAACCTTAAATTATAGCAGAGGTCTGCTTTTGGGAACAAGCAACGGGAATCTGATGGATAAGCTCTGATGATAAGCCATCATCACTGAAAGACTTCAGATCCATGGAGGTCACGCACAGTCTTGGTCTGAGGGGACATTTTCCAGCAGCAGCTCTGGTTTTGCATCACAGTTTACGACTGCATGAACCAGACTTTTGATGGAAATCGTGGATATCTCCATTCAGAACCAGCACTGCTGGATTTCAGTCAGAATGCATCACATGCATTTAAAACCTGTGCATGTACACCTGAGAGTTTTTTTTCCCTGCACTGGACATGAGGAGAAACCTGTGACCCTGAGGCAGGTGGAGGGCAGCAGAGGAAGGCAGGGTGCCCTCAGCCCCAGCCTGACAGGGGCTGCTTTTGACTGACTGCTGAGTACCAGCTCCGTCTTCCACATGAGACCACTGACACCAGCTGCCAACAAAAGCAGGCATTTGGATTACCTAGGAGCATCTCCTGTGATCCTGACCAGAGAAATAAAATAAGATCAATTCCATCCACCAAGGCTTTAAACCCAGGCAGCAGAGCATTCCCAAAATGTGGCCCTGGTGAGGCACTGCACTGGCTGAGCTGCGGATGGGAGGCTGACACACTGTGATAATCCTGCTCTAATTCTTTTTTTACAAGGATTTTTTTTTTTTTAATATATATATAGTTTTGCCTCCGGCATATGCTGTACTAGTGTAGCAGCTCTTCAAGTACCATGTTTTCCAGCGAACGTGTGAGTGACAGCACCTAAAAACAGCAGCTGTTACATAAATAAGGCTGGCGCTTCCCTGCGAGCGCCACGGTGGCAGTGGGGACAGCGGCCAGCACAGCCCAGGGGATGACATCACTGCCCTGGACAGAGGGGGACAAAGTGGGGGACACCCCCCAGGGCATCCCTAGCCACAGATAACCTTCCCAACCCTCAGGGATTGTCACCTCCCCCGGGCAGAGGCTGCTGCGTGCCTGCTGTTTGTCACCGGTGATGTTCCTGCCACTGCCATCCTGTGAAAGAGCAAATGGATGAAAAGAATAACCTAAAACATGGATTTGTGGCATCTCACAGTTATTTTTGCCGATGCTGTGCATAAGGGTTAAAGTGGCCATTGTTCCAGCGTGATATATGTTGTGTCTTAATGAGCAGCTTAATTATTTTACTTAGCGGGAGATGGCCAATAAAGTATTTAGAAGCCAAATTTGGGACTTGCTTTCCTTTCATATTAAGATGCAAAAGTCTGATTTGTACTGCCTGTAAATTTGCTGTATCTCAGCGTGCAAATACTCCTGAATAATTTAGTCTTTCTTTAAGAAAGCATGCGATATACCCAGAAAAGATTAATATTCAACAGACGTCCATCATCTCAGCAAATACTTTTTTTTTCCCTAAAACTGTACCGAGTTTCTCATAAATTCCCTTAATGGGACAGAAACCAACCTGGTCCTTCTTTGTGGGTCTGTTTGCCTCACTTCATGAGTGTGACAGGAAAACCTTGCCTGCATAAAGTTTTAAAATGTTTGTCCCCTTGGAAGAACAAGAGAGGATGTTCTTTGAACCCTCACCCGGACCCAAAAGGGAATAACAAAGAGGACAGCAGGAGGAAAACTGGGATCTGAGGTCATGTTTGAGTTTGTTGGAAGAGGAGATGGACACAGAACCCTGGATGGACACAACTTTGCTCACACACCCCTTGCCTTGGTGGACAGGAGCAGGGCGAGGCACTCCCGGGGTGTGCATCCCACTCTTGTAACTTTTCTGCACATTGGAACGTGGCAGGCAGGAACCAGGACTCCCACGTTTCCATTTTGAGGGTAGAATTCACTGAAACATAAGCAGGAGAACTGAAACGTACTGCGCTTCAGGCTCAGGTATCAGCAAGAGAAGGTTTTCTCTCCCTGGCACACCTACAGCTGATATATGTGTGAGGAAAGTGGTGTGAGTCCATCAGCAAAGGTGTGTCATTCATCCATAACTAAGTGGGTACAAAAGAAAAATCACCAGGTTGGGATTATAAAATAGGCATCAGCTTTAAAATTTATGTCTCTGTTCAAAAACCCAGCATTTCTGGTAGGAAACATCTCCAACAAAATATAAATGGGCATTGATTATGAATTTTGGCAGAATTTCAAGTTTTTTCTGAAGTCTTAGGTGGTCTCAGGTAGCTCAACCTGCTGGCAGGTGAGAAACAGGTTTGTGTTTTGAACCTGGAGCTCAACTTTCTGTGGGTCCAGATGCGTTTTTTTGGGCTTGGAACAGCTGGCAAAGGATGGATTTCAGTTTGTGAAATCACAAAGGCAGACATCAGTCACATCAGGGAAGAACTGCTCTCTGAAAATGATTGTTCTCAAACCGAATGCCCAAGACATTGATCATTACAGAGGGTAACTGTAAAGGCTGGAGGGAATGAATCGCTTCTTAGAGGTGATATGGTCCCACAGAGGAATTCCAGGCAAACAGCTCTGAAATAAATGATGCTTAATACTTTTTGGAGAAGCAAATGAGTTCCCTTAACTACAGCCTGAGCCTCAGAGCATCTTCAGCCACTTCAGCTTCCCAGGGTGAGCTTGTGGACACAATGCCTGTTTGGAACGCCCAAATATCCATGTAAAAGCAATGGTTGAACCCCCTGCCTCACCCTATTAATCCTTAAATTTGAGACATTTCTTGCCCAGGGCATGACTCTGAAGCCACAGCAAATCCTATGTGCCCAGCATCCCCAGGTCTCAGTGGGAGAGGGCAGCCTGGCAGCAGGATCAGCTGGGTGAGAGTTAGGAAGGACCTGAAGTGAGGGACCAGAGAGAATCCCTCTCTGATCTCTTCTTTCTCTAAACCTACCACTAATGGAAGTCTAGAGAAAGGAGAATCTCTGGCAGCATTTTGGAAACCAGGGCTCGGTATTATACTGAAGCACTGCACCTGACAGAAAGGATATAAACACAGCCATAAAAGATATCCTAACGTCTAGTCCCTTCATGTCAAGTTGCAAAGTCAGGTAAGAAGATTTATTTCAATAAATAATCAAGAAGTGTCTTCAATCAAGTGACAGCTTGTTCCCATACTGTAATTAAGTTTGAAGCTCAATTACTATTGTCTAAGTCAATGGCACAGACAGGATTATGACAGGAAAATCCCCAGGGATGCCAAAATCACTACAGAGGGGTAGAAGAGTTCAGTGTAAAGCTGAGTGTAGCCCAGGCCAGATCCTGCTGCTGGGCTGGTCCTGGGCTGTTCCCTGCAGGCACACATCAGTCACGGAATTGCCAAAAATCCTTTCTCCAGCCTGCAAAGGGAGTTGCAAAGATGTGTGAAAGCGGGAGCTGGCCCTGAGAAGATTAGTGCAAGCTGGACATCAGCTTCTGGGGCTGTCATTGCCAGCAATGTGCACTGGCCCCCAAAACCCCCCTGTGCTGGGCTGCACCCAGAGCCCCAGGGCACAGGGGAGGGGGGATTCTGCCCCTCTGCCCCGCTCTGCTGAGACCCCCCTGCAGGGCTGCATCCAGCCCTGGGCCAGCACAGGAAGGACAGGGAGCTGCTGGAGCCAGCCCAGAGCAGGGACACCAAGGGCATCACAGGGATGGAGCAGCTCTGCTGGGAGGAAAGGCTGAGGGAATTGGGATTGCTCAGCCTGGAGAGGAGAAGGCTTTGGGGTGACCTCATTCTTGCTTTTTTAGCATTTAAAGGGGGCTTAATAAGAAAGATAGGGACAGACTTCTGGCAGGACCTGTAGCAACACGACAAGGGACAATGGTTTTAAACTAAAAGAAGGTCAATTCAGATTAGATATAAAGAAGTATTTCACAGTGAGGGTGTTTTACATTCGGGTGCCCGAAGAGGCGCTGGATGCCCCACCCTCAGAAACATTCAAGGTCAGGTTGGGTGGGCTCTGAGCAACCCGATCAGGTTGAAGATGTCCCTGCCCATTGCAGGGAGGTTGGGCTGGATGACCTTCCAAGCCGCCTCCCAGCCCGAATCATTCGCTGCTTCTGTGACTCCACATATCTCAGGATGTGTCTGGGCGCTGCCGGGCGGAGGCTCAGTCGAGCGTGCACTGGCATTCTGTGAGCTCGTTAGATCCCGCCGGGCTCCTCTCCTTCCCACCTCCTCCTCCTCCCTGGCCGCTGTTCCCCGCTGCAGCAGACCGGCACAGCCGCCCCGGGGCTGGAGGGGACAGATCCCGGCAGGGCGCAGCACCTCCTGAGGTGAAGGACCACCCCTCCCACCGCTCCCCGAGGACAGCTCTGGACACTGCTGCTGTCCAGCTCGCAGCTGTTTTCCCTCAGCTCAGCTCTGGTTACTGCTCCACTTCATCCTTGCAGCTTCCAAGTCCTTCAGCTGCTTCTGCTGTTTGTGCTGAGGGACGAGGGAAGGCACCAGAGGCTAAACTGTGTGTTCCCGCTCCGGGGGACAAACCAGGAGATCATCATCGCGTTTACTTGGCTCGAATTTCATGAAATAATTTAAAAAGTATCTTTAGTTTTGGAGAACCTGGGTGGTAATCCTAAACACAGGGGTTCAGATGTCACACTGCTGGGATGCTGCTGCAACTGGCTCAGAGCCTCAATGCAGCTTAAGCTCAGGGCCCTTTTGACCATGGAGAACCTTTTGGAAAGTGGGGATGGTTTTTCTCCCCCTCCCCATTTGAATTTGTTCACAAAGTTCAAAAGGAAACGGTGCCTCTGAGCTGCCAATAGATGTCTTAAGATAATGAATGTACTTTTCACAAAAAAAAAAAAAAAAAAAAAGCGAGGTGCTGATGGAATTACTGCTCATAGGCACAAAAATCCCCATTATAATGCAATCCAGAAGTTACATGATAATTTTATTTCTTAAAAAATAAGTTTTATTTCTTTTATCCCTCATTGCCAAGTGATGTCCTGTTATGAAGAAGTTTCCTGCTCTTGCCTGCCTTTTCTAGCTGCCTGTTCGTGTTCCAGGTGCCACAGCTTTACGTTTCTTCCCAGCTCTGCATGAAGCAACACCATCACTGCAGAGAGTTTTCCTAAGCCCTTTCCCCTCCTGCTGTGAGCTCCCAGCATGGGACCCTGCAGGAAGCCTGATGCTGAGTGTTTCACTGGGAGTCACGGGCTTGCCCAGGTGCTCACGGCCAGCCGAGGTGACCACGGGCTTTGCCACGCCTCTGGTGCCCAGTGGTCAGCAGTGGGCCCTGCTGACCTTCACGTGTGCCCATGGGCTTGCCACTGATGTGCCCTGGTGCTGGGCACAAATCCTGGGCACGTGGGTTGACACTCCAAACGTAGGTTTTTCTTCCCCGAGCGGAGCAGGCACTGCAGCTTCTCCTCGCTGTGTCCTCACTGAGCTTTGGTCTCGGTGCTGGGGATCACCTCCAGGCACAAGGAGCCAGCCCAGGCCCCATTGTCTCCTCCACACTTCATCTGCCGCCAAGGAAAGTGCCAATTGGTGCCAGCTGTCCTGGGCTGCTCCTTGCAGGGCTGGGAGGGGGCCTGGAGCAGGGCCCCCTCTCTTCTCTTCTCTTTGTAGCCTCTGACTCCCTCAGTGTGCCCATCGATGTCCAGGGATTTCCTAAAAAAAGACAACCAACTGCCAGACATAAAATCCTTATTCAGGCAGATTGGCGTTCAGTGCCCTGCTTTATTACATATGTTTGTGGTGTAATAGGTTATTATTAAAATAGAGTAATGTGGTAATAACTCACCATGCTGTGAGGATACTCAGAAGCCAGAGCAGCCTGGCCTGGGGCATTTGCAGCCCTCTCGCCCATCTGCACTTACTGGTCCTTGGCTGCTGTCCAAGTCTAGCACCACCAGCAAGAGGAAATCAAGAGGCATCTCCTAAAAGGAAATATTTCTGGGTTTCATATGGTTGCCAGCACCATGGTTCCACCAGAGTAAGCTGAGATGTCACCAAAGAGCAGCAGCACATTTCCCAGCACAGGGTAGCTCATTTAGCCATCATTCCAAAAAGGCTGAGGATCTTACAGGAGTTCAAGCCATCCCACAGGCCTGAGTGGATTAATCCACACGCTGGTGTGCAGTTGTGTTTGAGCCTGGCCTGGGACATCTGTGCCCCTGGGAGGTGTCACTCAGCCCCGAGGGCCATCAGGGTGCCCTTTGCCATGCTGCCCTGCTGAGGCTGCAGGACTCAGGCCGTGCCTTTGCCATCTGGGGTGGTTTGAGCGTGGGCCCTACAAACCAGCCCAAGTTCCAAGTAGCAACTCCCTGCAGGGTCACAGCACCGGGCAGGCAGATAACACAGAGGTGGAAAGATTCTGCCATAAAATAGGAGGCAAGGCAAACAATTGTTTTTGTCTGAAGCAATTGCTTCTTCAAACAACTGGCATTCCTCACCCTGGCAGTAATTCCCAGCTGCCAGCCTGCCCCTCTAGACTCACAAATGGCACGTGGAAAACACCTCAGCCAGTCATTTGGCCATAGCGTGTTTGCAATTTATAGCTGACTTCCTCAGAGCCCTGCTAAGTCACTAAGCAGCCTCGTGGTCTGAGCAAAGGTTTAGGAGCCAGGAAAATCTGGGCTGAATGATTTGCTCACGCACTGGTGACCTGAGAAAATCAGTTGACCTGCTGGTGCCCCAGCTGCCAGAGCGGCCACCAGGAGCCCTGCAGACGTCAGGGGCTTGCCTGGCTCCAGCCAAGAGCAAGTCCCTGGCCCTGGCAGCAGCTGTGGAATGCATGGGGTGTGTCCCAGAGCCAGGATCCCACAGAGCTGCAGCCACTTGGGCTCCCTTGATGGGGGTGGCAGCCCCGAGCCCTTTGAAACCAAAGGAAGACTTTCAGAGATTTCTGTGTGTTGCAGCTTGGGACTCACCCGCGTCCCTCCAGTGCCTGTCTGGATTTTGAATAGCTCATATAATATGTTATAAATGACAATTAAAACATAAAATGAAGAGGGGAGCAGATGGCTTCAGGCAAGATTTAAAAATACTGAGGCTATTTCTAAATGCAGATCATCAGATCCAAAACAGCCTTGGGCAGACTTAGCTGAAGGTTATTTGCTGGCCTGGCTGAAAGGACATGTGTGGTCTCCATCAGTTCTCAGAAGATGCTGTTAATAGGACATTTTCTGGCAAAGGCAGGAGGGGACACCCGGGACACAGGCAGTGCTGAGGACACAGATCTTCACTCCTCTCTTTTGTGGCGGGAGCAGTGACAAAGGCAGGTTGGGTCAATGTCCCTGTTTCACCCTGAGGAAGGTGCTGTGCTGGAGGTTGGATCAGGGGAGAGGAGCTGTGCAGTGCCCTAAATTCCCAGCCATCTTCTCCTTGGGATGTGGCTGCTCACACCGTGGGCATTATCTGCCACAGCAATATCACAGCCACATCACACTGTCCCAGCAGTGACACAGCTTTGTTTCCTTCCCTTATACCTTAGCTGACATAACTTCTGCCTCCAAGTATTTGGCCAGATGGGGAAAATTACAAGGACCCCGTAAGATAAATTGTCACTTGCCTGGAGAAACTGTGTCTGTGAGCCTTTGGCTGAGGGAAGGCCATTGGGAAGGGAGCCCTCACCACTTAAACAAGGCAAAATAAAAGGCATCTGCAGGAAAAAAAAAGAGGTGATCTGGCAGCACCACACCTGCCTAGGTTTGGTGTGAGTGCAGAAGAGCCACATTCACCCATGAGACAACTTCACATATGTGCTCCTTGCCTTGGAGGTGATGACCTGGAGCAGGGTGGGCACGGCTCTGCCTCCACAGGCTTGGTGACCAAATGCCCCAGCCACCACCCAAGGCCATGTGCTGAGACACGTGGGCTGTTATTACAATGTCAGTGCTGCGGAACAAGCTTCACATCCCAAGATTGCATTAGACTGGATTTCCCTGTCCTGGGGAAATGGGAAGCAGCATGGGCTGTGGGGAACCAGGTTTGTGTGGCCAGGATGCAGCGCTTGGGCTGAGGAGGAGGCAGATGAGAACCAGCTGGCAGATACACCCCATGTCTTCTTCCCGTGGAGACTTCCAGGCTGGGTTAGCTCCTTTGTCCTTCTCTGTGCCCCAGAGGAGCAGATGGATAAAACTCTACGCCCTACACTACACGAGCTGTCTGAGTAGATGATCACGGTGGTCACTTTGAGCATTCTAATTAAGAGTTTGATTTTGCCACGTTAGAAATGAGCTTGATTAAAATTTGCTTTTGCTTTTCCTTTTCCTCTCTTGAACACGCTTCCACCTCCCGCTTTGCGCTGAGCCCGGAAGGAGAAGTATCACGTTACTATGAGAGAAGTGAGTTTTGTGGTATTTCCATCCCATCCAGAGCCAGGAAACACAGGCAATTTTGCAAGACAGCTTGTACTCAGTAAATTTCCAGCTCGGTTTGTATTTCTTTATTTATTTAGATTTGTGCTAGCCGTGTAAGAGAGCACTCATGCCAAGTGAGGTGCTGTGGACAAACTTTCAAAAAAAAAAACCCCAGACTTCATAGACTGAGGATTCTGAGCACTAGAAATTTCAGTGGACCAGTGAATCTTCTCTTCTGAAAAGACATTCAAGATTGACAAAGACACAGCCAGCTTCTGGTAACACTAATTCTTCATGGTAACTCAAAAGCAAACTTTTCTAAGTCCCACCAGTAAAATCACCATCCCTGACAACATTTTCTTGTACCCTTGAGACCTTCCCTTGAACTTTTTTCCTTCCCTTTCTTTCCTTGCACTGTAACGTGTCATGTTTACAACTCTCACACTCTGGGGCCAGGTCCACAATACCCTGCTAGCATCTTCCCACATCCCAGCTAACAACCAGGAACCTGGACAGATGTTGACACCTGCACAGGAAGAGCTATGACAGCTCCAGAGACCAAAATCTCCTCTCCAGACTCCTCCTTTGGCGGCAAAGCCCTGCCACAGGCAGCAGGATTTGCATTTCTCACGGGAGGGCAGTGCTCACACTGGCTTTGCTTGTTTAGGGCCACAGCCAACCCGTCCCTGTTCCCCTTCCAGTGTTCCCGAATGCCCTCAGAGCAGGCTGCGTGTGCATACACCACACACAGTCACACATAGCACCAACACCCTCAGCCCCTAGAACAGAAAGAAGAAAGGCTGGGAGAGGATTTTGGAAGCACCAGGAATTCTGCTGGCTCTTATCAAATTTGGGTGGAAATGTTCATGCCAGACAAAGCCACCGTTGCAGCTCCCCAGTGGGCTGCAAATGGGCCGGAACCAACCTCAAAGCCAGAAAAAGACTTGAAAAAGAAATAATACAAACTCTGAGCCAACTGCTATCATCCAACACCAACTCACTGAAAACGGATTTTTTAAAACCCTATTTCAATGTTATCTTGTGCTCTGCTGATCATGATTGTGGGTCTCTACAGCAAGGGACTGTGTTAACACAGGTCCCTGGTGTTTCATCCTGTAATGCTGGTGGGACAGGGAAGAAGCAGCAAGGAAAAATATCCTTGTATCTTTGGTAAGGGAGCAAGTGCTTCTGATTGTGAAATTCAGATTGACATGTCCCAGTTGAAGGCCATTCTAGGAAACACTGAGGATTTGCCCAAAATCCACAGTTTTTGTGACAGCTCAGTGCTATTGGGAACAAATCCTATAAATGTTGCAGATTTTGGGGACCAGAAGGGGTAACTTATAAAGGGAATTGGAGCCTTTGGGCTGTAACTGGATCCCCACACTGCTCTTGGCACCTGGGTGAAATCTGAATGGTGGCAGGGCCCACACAGAGCGGTGGCTGGGCTGACCCCAAAGCCTTGCACACGAGTGTGCATTGCCTTGGCAAAGGCCACATGGCTGCTCCATCAGGGGATGAAGACTGTGCAATAATTTACCACAAGAAGGGCTGCTAGGAAAACCTTCTGCTTACAGTCAGATAATGATGCTGATGACCTACAGCATTTAAACAGAATTATTAAGTCATAAGAACTCCATGCTCCTACACATTTTAGCTTATTGCTTTGCTTTATCAGTAAACCCCATGATCCAGGACATGCCCAGGTCTCACCCTACCTGAGTGGCAGCAGACAAAGGTGGAGACTTGGAGAAAGAAACTTCCAGTACAAAAAGAAAATTAACCCTTGGGTGTTTGCAGCAAGAGGAAGACATTGAAATAGCAAAGTTAGAAAGGCTGCTTGTCTTCTGCCTTGCAGCTTCCTGCTCCAGCCTGAAAAAGTGCAGCATATAAATAGAGCGGGCAAGTGTGAGCTTATGATAGCAATACACCACTGCACATTAAAAACCCCCGCAGTCTGAGTTCCTTTTGAGGAGTTTTGAATGATTTTGTGCAAATTCAGGATGTTCAGCACCGGCACCTGCAAGCAGGAGCTGTGCTCCTGGAGGCATCCCGGGGCAGTGGAGAGGTTAGCAGCCTTAAATCTCAGCTTTCTCCCCTCAAAAATAAACTCGGCAGCCTTCCCCAGAAAATAAGCACGTGCTTTCCAAAGAAAACATCCTTGCCTGCAGATGCTTTTGTCTCGGCAACAGCAGCAGCGACAGTGGAAAGGGAGGAGCAGAATTCACTTGCAGGCCAGAACGGCGTGAGCCAGTGCAGAGGGAGAGGTTTGCTCCCTGAAACACCTCTTGAATTAAAATGTGCCTTGGGGGCAAACATTTTGAAAAAGAAAAGCCCTGGTATTAGGTTCTGAGCCCTGCATTCAAAACTGCTGCCCTTTGGGCTTAGAAGCTTAATGTTGGTTTGGGGGCTTTTTAAATATGACTAATCTTAGGTTGAAAGTTTGCTGCATGGAACCCTGTTTTCTCTTAGGATATTCTTTTTGCAAAACCATCTAACAAACCTAGTGGTAAACAATCTTTCTATCTAGCCTTAAAATCATACCAGAGAATAGAAAAAAGAGTTAATTCTACTCAAAATCTCAGTAAGTTGGTTGAACAATTGCACAGGAGAAACGACATGCTCTATTTAATAGGATTTTTCTTACTAATTAATTAGCAGGTTTTTTCTCGATAAGAAGAGGCCTTATTCTTTTCCTCATTAATATTGACTATCTGTAAAAAAAGCAGCTGGGAAAAAAGAAACAAAGCACTTGTATGGTGTAGTTTGCCAGCCACAGGCTTGTAGGGCAGGCTCTTCCTTTTTCCACAAAACCATGGATTTCCTCAGCCCAAGTTGTCTCAGTTGAGAGACACAATTTGTCTTTCTCAATTCTTTCACCCAGAGGAGTGGAGAAAGCCCTTGGCCCCTCTCTCAATGTGCTACCTGAAAGAGTTACACTAAAAACATTTTTTTAAAAGTGCAAAAAAATCTCGTGGAGAAAAGCCTGCATCATAGTGGAATGGAACCATAAAGGCTGGAAAAGATCAGGCAGTGGCAGAAACCCTGAGGCTGTTTGGCCTGAGCCTGCTCATCCCCACCTGTAACACTCGATCCATCACAGTCCCTGCTCTGCCCACCTTCACCCAGGGCTCTCCTGGCCTAAACCAAGAGCAATCAAGCAAATCCTACACCCAGCTTCAGCCAACCTCTGGGAAAAGCTTTCCTGGATCCATCATCCTGGATGGAGCAATCTGTGCCTGAAATAAAACAAATTCTGGCTTTCCTCGCTGCGTTCAGCCTCCATCCATCCAGGGCTGAAGGAATGGGTGCACATCCACAGCCTGGTCCCCCACCCACGACCCCCCAGCCTGCTCTTCCCAAAGCAGAACACACATTTCCCCCCAGCCTTAGCACCAAGAATGAGACAGACGTATATAAAATGACACACTTTATTAAAAGTTACATTCAGCAGCAATGGACACATTTACTTAAGTAGATTTTAACTGTCAAGGAGCTTATAATTATAAATCTCTCTAAGGCATTAAAAGTTCTTAGATGTTTTAACTTCTTTGCAATCATTTCATATAAATAGGTAAGGTAAATGATACTTGCCTAGGAAGAGGTTACCCCAGCTGCATTAAACAAAGATATACACATAAATATATGTATAAAACAATGAATTTTGTTATAAACTCATTCATGGGGATATTTCACAATCTTTAAGTCTTGGGGCCTGGCTCTGCAATCATAACCCATGCAAGGAACCTCCTGTTTGCCTTACCACATGTGAGTGTACAGATTGCTCACATGGATGAGAGCAGGGCAGGGCCTAAGTTTTGACAGAAACAGCAAGGATGTCGAAATTCTCAGTGAAATATATTTACAGTCTGTGCAAGTCGCATCACCTACTGTTACTGATCACGGAGATCTCTCTGGGAAGCTATGAACAGCAGAAAGGCCAAGGCAAACCAGCATCTGTTCTCTGATTTGAATGCTGTAACTCTCCCTTCTGAAGAGCGGGAGCTGGGCTCCCAAGCCTGAGGGGATGTGATCTGGGGTGTGAGACAGAGGGAGCACCAGCAGCACCCAACTGCAGCCCTGAGCTCGGGGCACAAACCCATCCAGCCTCAAGTTCTTCCAGCTCCAGCAGCAGAAGCCTCCCGTGATGTGCAGAGGTGCAGCTGCTTTTTCTGAGTGTAAACAAGAAAAGTGCCAACCAATTCCAGTATTAGCCAACCACTCATCCTCCCCACAAATAATGAGAGTTTAACTTATCTTATAATTGAACTGTGCTTTGTGTTTTAGAACCACACATGTGAGGAAGAGGAAATTGCCGTTGCAAGAGAAGCTGTGAGTAGATCATACAGCAGATTAACTGTATGAATTAATATGAATTAATACAGCTACAGGGTCTGAGTCTCTACCAGCCTACTGCTGACTTTATTTTTGTGGGCATCTCCTTTGGCCATCACGTCTCACAACCAGGGTGCTCTCTGGACTAAGGCCAACAGAAAGAGATTTTCTTCCAGTAAAACATACAGAACTCTGATTTCTACACTGTTTTTGAAGGACACAATTGAAGCCAACAGGAGATGTTTTAATGGTAGAAGATATAAATTTAGTGCTAAAATATATCACTTTTATCTCAGCCATATCACTGACACAAAAAAAAAAAAAAAAAAAAAAAAAAGAGAAAAAAAGTAGCTTAAAGAACTGGTTTGAATTTGGGATAAAAAGAGTGAAATACCCCTTCCTTCCCTTTACTCTAGGTCTGTTGGTTTGAATTGTGCCTTAACCAGGACAACAGCATTTCTCCAGGAAGAAACTGGAAAATATTTACACCAGTAATATTTTTTCCTTTGATCAAAATGGTTTTCGTAACAAAAGGAAAAATTTCCAGGGGCAAATCATTGCAAGAATATTTCAGTTTAAAAAGTGACTCCATGTAACAAGAGGTGCATTTTCAAATATGAGACAATCTGGTAACCAAAACCCAGTGAAAATGAAAAGTGAACTGAGAACACAACTCTCATTTGTGCCCCTCAATTTTTTTCCTAAAAGATGAAAGAGTCTCCTAGAGCCCTGTGGAAAACCTGCAACTTTTCTTTCAAGCCATCCCAAAAAATACAGGATAGAGCAGAAACCTGCACTGGTGATTTAGCTGCTGCCTTTTGTAGGGCTGAGAGCTGGAAGGAGCTTCTCTGATATTGGCCCCCTGTTCCCCATCAGCCTTCCCTGCAAACCCCTGGAAGCAGGAAGGGCAGGCAAAACCATCAACCCACGATCTTTAGCTCAGAAGAAGGCTGACAGAATATGGTGTTTATTTACTCAAGTCAACTCTTGCTGAAAATGAGTTTATGGAAGGTAATGACACCATTACAGTTCTGTACAGAAAGACATTTCTAAGCTTTTTTAAAAAATTAAAATCCCATACACGCTTCAAACTACAGGTATAATTTTTCCCCCCCCTTGAATCCTCCATTGGAACGCGAATTTAAAACACAGTTTAACTCCTCAGTATGTGAAACCTTCACGGCCACATTAATCGAGAACATCTGAAGCCAGGAGAAAGAAATCACTTCCAGTTATGTTGTCAGTGTTATGTGCATAACATTCCCACAGCTGTAGATCCATTGTGCTCCATGTTATAAATAAGAAATTGCATGGTGACAGCTAAAATTCAAAAGCGTTAATGTTTCTCTTTGCAACCCTTTTTCTATTTTTTCCTTTTTTTTTTTTTTTTTTTTTTTAATTTTCTTCCCCCAGTCTTTTGAGGTTTCTCCCCTTTCCCTCCTAGTGGAAGTTACTTGAAGCAACATCACTGCTTACGGACTGACATATTTACGGTAATTAAAAAACAGTAAATGCCAAGCAAATATGACTAATGTTGCTGTTTGGCAAGTGAGCCAGAGACGACCTATTGATTCTGAGCCAGGCTGTCATGTTTGCCTCAATAAACACCTCTCCTTCTTCTGCTCAGCTCCGTTCTCCTGGCGCTCTGGGGAGAAAGAGGCTCCCAGGATGTGGCCAAGCGCTGTCCCAGCCTGTGTCCCAGCCTGTGTCCCAGGCTCTGTCCCAGGCTCTGTCCCAGGCAGCCCTGGAGCCCTGGAGCCGCAGAGCCGAGCGCAGCCGAGCCGGGCCAGGCAGGGAATACAAACGAGCTGCCTTGTATCGCTCACATCCTAGGTTGTGGTCCCTCTCAACCATGAAAAACAGCTACAAATTGTTCCCAGAGCTAAACCACTTAACATCTTGGCACTTGGTTGTTTTTAACTTTGTAACAATAGGCACTGTTCACTCCTCTCAATCTCAGTTTTTTATTCTATAATAAAGCAGGAATACTGATGAAAGGCTAGTCACGGCTTCTCCCCGTGGTATCAGGGTGGTGGCATGTGATGATTCACATGGGGTGTGTTTGATCCAAGAAAGCCCAGCCTCTGCTTATTCTTCCTTTGTTCTGTCATCTAAGGTGGAAAGGCAGAGAGAGACAAGTTGAGGTTTTTTTTTTTCTTTCTTACTATTATTTAGCAGTCACCGAGCAAGATACATATAAGCAAAACAACAGGGAGTGGAATTCTTTTCTTCAGCATAGAAAATTACAAGTAAGGGATGTCTTTGAAGTGGGAGATCTGTTTCCTGCAAAGTATGGACATTTTATTCTCATTTATACATTATTCTTATCCCCCAGCAGGTCTTACAGAGTATTATTTGTGCTGCTATTGTGTTGTGTAGCCCTGCAGAGGGTCAGCATTTGCACTTGGTGCTGCAGAATCACAGAACTAAAAGATGGCCCCAGCCACGCAGAGTTTAAATTTAAGCCAGGGGAGAAGAGATCCAGCCAGAGGGGGATGAGAAAAATCCCACCAGGATGTTGTGGGTAAGCACAATGAGCAATGGTCTCAGCACATCCAGGCTAAACCTTTGTTGGCTTTTTCACAGGGAAAAGTTTTAAGGAGGGATTTGAAGGGGAATAATTAGATAACTCTGTCGATGCCACTGAAGTGCTTCCCATAAAGAAAACACACAAATGCTTTTCTGAGAATGTAATGAGCAAAGCAGAGGTGACCAGCACCTGTAGCGTAAAAGGAGCTGGCCTTTTAATCCTGAAGGGAGAGCAAACCAGGCAGGTGATGTGGGCAGGAGCAGGGCTTTAAGGGAGGCTTTAAGGGAAGCCAGCAGCCTGTGCTCCATACGGGAGAGCAGAGGGAGCCGCGGGAGGGGCACCAGCACAAGGGTGACACAAGCAAAGCAACAGGCTCTGCAAATTGTTTTCACAGGGGCACTGTTGATGTTCTTTGTGGGGGAAAAACCCAAGGGCTGGACACAGAATGCTTTTCTCCCCTCCAGGGTCCTATCAGTATGCAGCTATTCCTGACACATTGCTTCCACTGTCGGATCATGCAGCCCCTCATCCCTTCTGCAGTTTCCCCTCTGTACCCCCACAGTCACCAGGAGCATTTAATGACTAATTCTCCCTCAGAATTTTCTCCTTACCTGATCTCTGCTGCTGCTAACAGAGTACAATTTCACTCCAAACCCTTATCAGTGTATCTACCCAGAAAGCTTGCTGGAGGGAAAGATAAAACCTTCCCGAGACAAAAGTCTCTTTTGTAACGCTGTCCTGACTGCAACTAGATGGGAGGCTGTGCCTTCAGCCACACGTGCTCACTTTGCTACCCACACAGGCACTTACCTGTTCCTTGAGCTCAGCCAGCTGACTGGAAAGCTGTTTTACAAGGCTCATGGTTGATTCCAGTCTCTCCTGCAGGTTCCTGATTTCATTTTGTTCACTGTCGCCTTCGTTGCTAACCAGAGACATGGCTCTCATCCGAGGGAACCAGTCCAAATTCTTCTCCTACACGGGTATTAGAAAAATAAGGTGTGTGAGCAGGGGTTTATGCAGGGCTACTTAGCTGAGACTAGAGAATAAAAACTCAGAAGGACTTCTGTTCTGTGAATGACACACAGCAAGTGAGCTTAAGCAGTACATTCAGAAGGTATTTCAAACAAGCAGTTTTATTCTTGGTTCTCCTTAGCTACAGAGAAGGTACCAACTAGAAAATCTGGGTTCCCCACATCTGCACCTGTACTGCAGTGTGGGCAGTGTTGGCACGTTCACTTGTGGCTCTGGCAGGCAGAAATGCCCCCACTGGGAACACTCCTCTGGGATACCTGGAAAGCCTCAGTGTTCCCCGTGCTTTGCTCTTAAGTGTATGCAGGGACACATTTCCCCTCTGTCTCTTCAGCTTGGCTGGTCTCCATCTATTTCAGCTGTCCTTGCAGCAATGTCAGCAAGCCAACACCACGAAAACAAGACAAGAGCCTTCCAGACCAGCCTCAAGCACTTCTACTGGAAGAGCAGAAGGACTCCACTGGATCCAGCTGCCCACAATAGGAGATGTGTGGTCCTGGGAATGGCTTAGGCTTCAGTGTGCAGTTCAGGCTGCATATCTTGGATAAATGCAAGCACAACCCCACGGCCAAGGGCTGACCTGCACTGCATGGAACAGCTCTGAGCTGGGTGTTTCTGTATCCATGGGCTCAGGCTATGAATTCAGCCATGACAAAACTGCTGTAAACAGACAATATGAGTCAGGAAGGTGCTGCCCATCCGCACGAGCCCAAATTGTCTCCATGGCTCAGGGGCACAGATATTTGTGTGCAGAACTTAACAGATGGAGGAGCTGGAAGGGTGCAAGACTAGGAGGAGTGGCAGCCACGTGGAGAGCAACCTGCTTTGCCCTGAGACAAAGGGAAGTTGCAGATCCTGCAGTGGGCAGTGCGTTACATGCACACACCTCTGCCCTGTGCCTTGCAGGGAGCAGGAGGATGTGGCTGGGACACATCCTGGACACCTGGAAGGCAGGAGCTCTGCTACTTATATTTTCCAGGTATTTGGTAAAGTTTTAAGTCCATCAAACTGATCTTAGACTTTGCCTCTATTTTTCCTAAGAAAATAGAGAAGGCAGTGATGGTTCTGCAGCATTTACAGCTTGGCAGCGCAGGCCAGCCATGCCTGAGCAGGGTCCAGGAGCTGTGAACCTGGGATACACCAAGGCTTTATCATGCTTCCAAGAGGATTTCCTTTCACCTCTGTAGTACTCTGTCCTGATCACCAAACCCTCCCCTCCTACAGCAGCATGATTTAGAAACAACCAAGCTAAGCTAGGGTGAGCATGGCAGCACTAACAGTATTCATGTTTGTACACTCTTTGTGTTAGCCCAGTCCCCTCTGTCACTCCGGATAAGACTAAATGCAAAGTTGTACGAATTTTAGCTTTTTATTCTTTTTAACTCCAAACTCCCAATGAGTTTTTGTCTGGCTGTGCAACCCCTGTTCCTGTCACTAAATCAGCAGAGATGCCCAGGGAGCAGGAGCGTGTCCCTGGGTTGCATTTTGCAGCCCCGGGCTGGCAGCCGTGGGCGCCGGCGGAACGAGGCCTCTTTGCTCGCCGCTCACTTCCCGAGCCTCGTGATCTCATTATGACAATTTACTGTGGTTACGCATGATGCCATTTTCAATGGGTCATAACTCATTCAAATCAAAACCTGTTTTCACCAGCTCTGCTGGTGAGCTCGAGTGGAGCGCACGTGACGCTCCCTGTGGATATCCCCAGCTGACACGCGGAGCGGGAGGCTCCTGTTTCTGCCACATGCGATCCTGCTTACAACACCAGCATTCATCTTCCACCAGTACACGCTGATATTTATTTTAAATTTATTTTGGCTAGGATGTAGCAGAGCATTCATCACGTGCCTGGTGTCGAGCACAGGTGTACTCATTTATACTAAGCTTAGTTTGTGCACAGTGCCTTTCTGGATTGATGCTTGAATTTTTTTTTATTTTAATTTTTTTTTTTCCAAATGTTTGCCAGCAAATTTGTCTGCCACTACGGGCACAGAACTTTAATTCAAGGCAGCTACAGTGAACAGAGCTTCACTTGTACCTGAATGTTTCCTGGAAAGCTCTGGTATCTGCACTCATTACAGCTCCTCCTGCTAGAAGCACCTGAAGATACCAAATGCAAAGCCATAGGAGCCAGCGGAGGGAACAGGAGCCCTTTCAAGCCTCACAACAACGCCAAAGTTCCTAAAGCCAGGCTGCACAGGGAGAGCAATCTGAGACTCCATCATTGTGGTTCCTCTGTTTGCCGAGTACTGCTGCCAGGATTGTGAAATGCATTTTGCTAGTTTTTTTTTTCCATCTGCCACTCCCTCACTCCTCCAGGACACAAGGCAGAGACCTCCAGCTGCTTTGGAAAGATTTTTGTGGACTGACCCTGCACCACACTGCAGCATCCAGAGGAATCTGTGCAGATGCCAGACACCCTGGCTCTCCTGAGGTTCCCAGTGTCACCTGCCACCCTCCTCCTCGGTATGACATTACACTGCCAGGAGAGAGGGATGGCCAGGAGCAGCTGGAGACAGGGATGGAACAGGCAGCAGGCACCTCACCCGCTGCCACATGATGCTGTGGAGCATACGGAGCAGATGTGGCTCTTCAGCTGGAACCACCCTGCACCACACACCAGCTCCTCTCGGCCACCACGAGCCCCAGAGTCACGGGACTTCAGCCACAGGCTCCGCTCATTCACGTGTGCCTAGCTTTTGCCTTCCTAGAAATGCTGTGGTAATCTCTTCCAGGAATGAAACCCAGGTGTGATTTAGTTACAGATCAAGAAAATCTGGGCCTTTTTTCCCCACAGTATTGTGGAGGACCAAGCAAGAACTCGACCCAAGTTCTAAGATAAGCTGAAGGTTTGCATGGACTGGAGCCCAAATGAAAAGATGCTGTTGACTTTTGTGGGTGGCAGAGAGGCAACAGGTCACACACCTGCCCACAGGACCCATTTGGACTCCCAAGAGCTGTGTTAGGTGCAAACCTCTTGGTTCTCAGCTGCAACACACAACTAATGAAGTCAGTCCAGCTGTGTATTTTTGTCATGCAAAGGCTCAGAAAGATTCAAAATTCAGTAGGAGACACATTATAGCCTGCCAGGCTGTCTTTAGGTTAAAAATACTTACCTAGCTTTCGCTGATAGTTCCTTTATAGTGCACACAGCAGGTACCTTCCCTTGCTGAACCGCACGCTTTGGCCAGTCAATATGATCTTACTTTTTCATTGCATTATGAACTGCAGAACTTTATTAAAGGGCAGCATGAAAATTAGCTTTGGCAGACACCTCTGTTTGCTGAGTCTCTACCACAAACAAACAGCAGTTGGTGCTGGGGACAACTAACTTTTGATCACAAACCTGCCAGAATCCAGAAGGCAAGCTGGACAAGGCTCCTTGGCCAAAAATTTCAGTGTTCATAGGGGGACGAGCACTCTTGTGATTGCTCAGCAATGGGAAAGCTATTTTTACTTCAAAGTAATTGCTTGCCAATTAACTGGAGGTCATTAACATTTTTGTACAACTCCAAACATTTGTTCTGAGACTTAAATGTTTATGGGCTGGGTCCAGGGTTCACCTTGACCAACACCCTCAAGCTGTAACACACAGGAGCACTCCTGGGGGTGTGCAGAATGTTATCTGTCACACCCTACCTGCTACTCTTAGAAATCGAACCATTTTGCCCTGGATAGCGTTCACGGAGAAATCTGAACCCTGCCTGGAACCAAGAGGCAATTTGGAGGAGGAAGGCAGGCTGCTGGCAGGGAACAGGGCAAACCTCTGCAAACAGCTGTCACGGGACTCAGTCAACAGCCACCAGGTTAGCCTGAGGTGACACAGCCTGAGCATTAATGAGCTCGCAGAGGGTGAGCTATGTGGACGGGACGCTTTTAAATGAAGTAGCTGCCTGGACAAATAATTAATTGTGAAAATGTACCGGAATCTTCTTTCTAAACAACCACGGTTTCAGGCAGTATGTTGTTAGTTGTTATTATTATTTCATTCTTGCACAGGACGGCAGCAATTCACAGCCCACCTACAGATCACAGCATCTTCCTGCTCCACACTCTTCCCGCAAGCATAACTTGTGCCTCGCAGGATCCATATTTAAGCAGACATCTGTGTCCAGGGCACAGCGTCAGCCAGACAGGAAAGCTGCAGGGACAGAAAGGAGCTGCAGCCTCCTCTCCGCCAGTTCAGCTGGGCGAAAAAAAAAAAATAGGGAAAAAAGGCAGGTGGGGTGAGCCAAAAGGCTGCGGGCCAGAGAGACTGCACACGAGCAGACATTTGGTGCGGCGATCCAGCGCGCTCTATCCTCCCCCTCAGCTGGCGGGGCTGCAGCCACAGGCATAGCTCCCCAGGGCCAGACCTCTGTGCAGGTGCTCGGGGTGCAAGAACTCGAGGTGCCCACGGTGAGGGCACATGCCTGAGAAATCACAGGGCTTAGAGGATTTGCTCCTTGTGCTCGCTGGAAAACCTCAAACCCTCTGTCTCAGAGAGGCAGGCTCAGAGCAAAAGTCTGCGTCTGCCTCCTGCAGTTTTCTGTGCAACTCTCTCCTTCCTTCTGTGGGCTTTCCAGGGGGATGGCAGAGCTGTGGCATAAGCCCTCCCTTCGGTAAAATATTGCCATTTTTCTGACTTTGCTGGCTCCGGTTGAGCATGGATGGAGGAAAGACTGAAGAAATCTGTTTAGAGTTTCTATACTTTGTACGAAGCCTCTCTTGAGCCATCCCAGTCCCGTTGGCACAGCCAACTGGTTTCAATCAAGCTCTCATGCTGAGCTGAATCCATGCCTTCGGAGTAATTGGCAGAGGGATGTTTCTTTAGGAGGTGCTGGTTTCACAGGCCAGCAGCGAGATGGATCAGCTGCAATCAGCAGGAAAGACTGGGCTGAGCCTTTAAAAAATAGATTACTAGATAACAGTGAGAGAAAATAGGTCAAAGAGTAGGACAAGGGGGATGAAGTAGAGGAGCAAAGGCAGCCTAATGCATACTTTCAGCCAGTGCTGCTGCCACGGGCTGCGAGTGCCACGCTGCCGTCAGCTGTGCCAGACTCATTTCTCCAGCACGCTCTAATGCAGTGACTCCCAGCCCTTTCCACCCCGTGACCCCTTGTTGCAACATGAAAACAAGCCCTTTCAGGACTTCCCTCCTCTCTGCTCACCAAGCGGTGATTACTGCTCATGACTCCTCCTGGGCTGTGACCTGCCCTGCTGCAGGCAGCAGGACAGCGGAGTTGCCTCTGTGTCCCCCAGCCCACAGTTCTGCAAGGATCCTTCTCTCCTCAGTGACTCAGCGAGGCTGTCATCAGGAGGGCAGTGCCCTAGCGGCAAGGCTGAGAAAACACGGGTGCTGGAAGCCGTCTTGCTCCTCAGGTAGATGGCTGCAGAAGGGTGCACAAGAGGAGCGTGGATATCAATCACCAGGAAGGTTTGCTACCGGTGCCTTCATGTGCTGTGCTGGGCTGGCCTGGAACACATCTTTGTGGGCAGGCAGCAACCACAGCAGCAGCCCCCCAAAAAGGCTCCTGCAGCTTTAGAGCTGAACATCTTTAGAGAGACTGTAGCCCCTCAAGTGCCCCTTTGGGGTGGTAAAACTCTGCTGCACTGGTGCCGAGGAGAGACCCTGCCGGTCACCCCGTGGTCTCCAGGGCTGAGGAGTGGCACTGCCAGTCCGCTGTGCCCTCAGCATGAGGGCAAACAAACTGGGCATCACTGCTCTCCAGCAGGCAGCCCCTGCCCTTTCAGGCATGAGAAGGAACAGTTCACTCCCCTTTTCTGGGCCGGCACCTTGAATAAATACTTCAGTGCTGGCTACAAAGAGATCTATTTACTGAGAACTATTCTGTATGTCTGAAATGCAAATAAACCCATCCATTCCCTTCCCAAATGTGCTGCCCGCAGAAGCAGAGAGGGATCAGTCCAAATGACCTTTCAAAAGCTATTATTCTTTTTGTCTAGGGACAGAGTCTGGTCCTAAAAGTCCAGAGTTATGTAGCTCCTATAGCCACCTTAAAAGGGGATTTTCAAGATTTAAGCTATCGTGTGCTTTAGATGACACAGGGCAATAACCACTTTGTGATTTAATCACAGACAATAATAATTTGGTTCAGTGCATGATTCAGCTAATCCACAATTTGATAAATGTTCATCCTAAACTACAAACCCAAATAGCTTTCTGCAAATCCTGTTTGACACTTTAATGTTAAGACTGTATTTGATAAGCAATCTGTGCTGTACAAGAATATAGGGAGGGAAACTAGGAATTGTTGTGCATCTATATGCATCCAGAACAGTAATTCAAAGAAAATAAAAATAAACCTTGGCAATTACAGATTAATCTTTATGCAACAAGAAAACTAATAGTTTTGGCTGGGTCTACACTGGATTGATACATGCTACAGCTCCCACAGCTCATAGGAAAATAGAAAAACCTGTTACCCCCTGAAAGAAGGTTGAAACCACAACACAGAGCCACTGTCTGCTTTAGCACTGATGCATTTACATTCATTTTAACTTGGCTGAATGTTTTTGAAGGCTGCAACAGAATCTATCACCGTAATTCTGACTAACTGTTAGTTCTTCAAGACTGATATCCAGGCCAGGCAGTTATGAATGTCTCAGTGTTTCTGTATCAGCATTCCCACTGATGATACCCCTGCAAAAATTACGGTGAGGAATGATAATCAACCCAAAATTGCGAAGAATTTTCTCTGATGCTCTATGGGGCAGTTTTGACACTCAAAATTGAAGCTCTGTAAAGGGCAAGCACCACAATATTTCTGCTTATCAAACACACCTAAGGGATTTTGCATTTACCTCCAAAAGATGGAAACGATCGTGAAAGTCATTTTTTCCATAAGTTTGAATGTGCTTTCACACTGCTGTTGAGGGCAAGCCACGTGCCAACAGCAGCTCTGTGAGTCACAGTGTGTCCCTAGAGAGGAAAAGGCAACCCTGACCCGGGCTGCAGCAGCCAGAGAGCAGCCACACAGATCTCACTTCAGCAACTCTGCCCCAGAAGGTGGAAAGTAGAAACCAAACTAAGCAGCTTTGTCTCTGAGATGGCACATTCCAGACACTGTCCAGGTGGAACCCAGGTGTGCAGGAACCACAGGGAACTCACGGGAGAGCAAGGGCACAGCTCCTGTGTGCTTGGAGAGCCTCAGCTTGTGTCCCACCCCAGTGCTGCTCTCCTTGAAAAAATACTTGCTTCTGGTGTCATCCCTTCCCCATGGCACATTTCTGAGCTGTTGCTTGCTTCTGCTGTATCAGTTGCTGCCACTTTATCTCTCTCATAACCCTGTTAATTGATATTGTCCTGTGCAAACCTTCCAGAATCCCAACACTAGCATCAAAAGCTAGGATTTGGTCCATAATATTTGTGCCCTTAAAATAGATACAATTATAGATTTGTGTAAAGCATGAGTTTATTTTTCCACATTCTTATGTTTTCACGTTGTTACTAGTTACGAGACATACTTTAGGAAAAACACTTCAGATTATTCATTTAAAAATAATTAAATTATTTCTGATATAATCCCTGGATCTTGTGCATAACGAAACATCTGGTACAGAGGTTAGAAAATAAATGTTCTTGGCTTTTTTTTTTTTTCTTCTTCTTCTTTTGTTAACCAGATGTTGTTGATACAAAACACAGAACTGTAAATCATAGCCTGCATGTGGACACAGACTGTCACTACCGAGCAGAAATTTACTGTGGCTAGATAGGGGTTTGAAACAGCAATGAATCACTGGCTTACTAACTTTGTTCACGTGGGTATGGTTTCAATATTCTGACATTAAGTGCACATGTCCTTAAAGAAAGGACCTTGTAATGGCAGCCTGGGAGGCTCTGTCTCGGTGTGGGAAGCTCAGCCTGTGTGCAGGGGAACGTGGCAGGTCTGGGGCACGGCTCTGGAGCCCCACAGGCTCAGCTCCCCCAGTGCCAGCCAGGACAGCCCTGGCACAGCAGAGGAGCCGAGCTGCCCATGCAGCCCCAGCTCTGCCAAGTCTAACCTGTTCCTGCCTCTGCTTCCCCTGCTGCTCCCCACAGCATTTCAGTGAGCTCACCACTGGTTTGTGGGCCAAGACCCCGCCGAGCCCAGCAGTGGCATTGCTGCTTCCTGTTGGCTTTGTTTAGAGTGACCAGAATTCCGATGCCTCTCTGGCCCCTTGCCTTTCCCGCTCCCCCACACTGCTTGCACCAGCAAGCTGAAGCCCCTGCTTCTCCCATTTCTCTTTTAATATTGATTTTCCTTCACAAAACACGCCAGCAGCACACTCCAGATGCTGAACTCCAGACAAAAGCCAGCGGCACAAATCCCACTGCAATGTAAACGACCCCGGCAGCACCAGGCCAGGGATGATGTCCTTAGACACATATGTGCCACCCAGCTGGTGAAGACACCACAAATTCTGACCTGCTTTTGTCAATGTGCCTGCTGCTTTGATCCAATGGATCAGGGTTTAACTCCATGGTAAACTCCAAGCCATGACCTCTGCTTCCTAGCTTTTGAAGCACAGGATTCAGGAGCATATTTGTTGAAATTTATGTTTTGGGGTTTTTCACATTTAGCTTTAATTCTCTAATCCTGTCACCTTGTATTTTGCAAGTACTGTCCATTTCCTGGCTTTAGCTTCAATTTGGTGTAACAGAATCTTTGGGAAATACAAAGACTCAGCTGGAGACTCGTTTTTCAGAGGCTCAGGACTTGACCTTGTTCTCAGCTTTACACAGGCAGTGCTCTGCTGATTGCAGTGCAATTGTTCTGGTTTAGGATACTGCCAGAGCAGAGGCATTTTGAGTCCTGATCTGAACGTTCCTGCTCTGGGCCCATTTTCACTCTGATGTATTTTGCACATGGGGCAGTATGAAAGGACAACTGAAAGAACGACACTTTCTTTGAAAATTTGTAAGAATTATTGACTATCACCACACAGAACAAGTTTTTGAGCACAATCATGCATGTGCCTTACACATGCACAGAATCATGGAATCATCAAGGCTGGAAAAGACCTGGAAGATCACAATGCCCATCCTCGAGTACCACTCAGAGGAGAGGGGATAAAGATCTAAGTTTCTCTACTAAGCATCTCTTGACAAAACACCACCAGACAATGGCCACCTTCCAGCCCAATGGGCTTGAACACCATCAACCTGCTCTCTGACCCCTTGCTCTGCTCAAAGGATTGCCTGTGGCTTCCTCTGTACTTCTTGAACAACTCCTGCACGAGAACAACTCCTTGCCCATGCAGGCATGAAAGCCAAGGACTGGCCCCATTGCTGGTCTGGATGCAGCACACAAGGTGCCACCTATCCACCTGGATGGAAGCACAAAGCACTTTTATTCCCTTCAGAAAATAGGCAGGAACCAGCAAAACTGGGCCCTCTTCATCCAGGTTTGTGTTTACCGTGGGTTGTTTTCAAGGCTGGAGGCATAGATGAATAAAAGAAAAAAACACCATTGTACTGCATGACCCTTTATCTGTCTATACTACATTTCCATTTAGTGCTTTTGCTGGGAAATAAGGATTAAAATGGATCCTCTGTACAGATCTCATTTTTCTTTTTTTCCAGTCCACCATTTTAAATGGTTTGCTGTGTTTGGTTAAACTGAGTTTTCACTTGAGAACAAGCAGATGATCACAGACCCAAACTTAGGATTTTCCTTCAGCATCACCCAGCAAAATGAAAAACAGAAACAAAACATTTTAATCGCATGTGTATAAAATACACAGGGTTCCTTAAACATGATTTCAAGTTGCCTGTTTGCTTTGGATGCTCTTTAGAGCTCCTAGCACCCCAAACTCACAGAACTGTAATGTGATTCCTGATCTATTGAATTTTGGAGGATGGCTGTAGTGGGTTCCATTATATATAAATTGGATGCAGCCACTTTACAATCTCCGATATATACTTTTATCTCAAAATGCCCTGCGAGGCAATTGTGTAAAGTACTTTATCAGGGATTGTTGTTGGTAATATTGCAAGAATTCATGATATAAAAAATACATCAATGCCATTTAAATTGAACAAAATGGTTCCCAGTTTTTTTTTTCTTGTAGAGCATTTTTAACCATCTTCTCAACAAATTTGTTCAATAAATACTGTATGAAACAAGCATTTTGCACTTTGTCCCACAGATGCAATTTGCCAACCTGATTGATTTCTTTCTCTACAACTAATCTGATTTCTTTAGGCTATACATCTTCCCTTTTATTAAAGATGATGCAATCTTAGCTTTTTATCATACACACATCCACCACACAAACAAGAGAGAAGATTCTGCAAAGCAGCCTTGCAACCAAATAGAAAAGCCTGACACAAATCTCATAAAGCTGATTCTGAAAGATAAACGGCACAATGAGACCAAAGTTACACAAATTCAGAAACTTATCCATGCAGAGTAATACGGGCCAGTGGATTTTTACTCCTGTGATAGATTCAGCAAACAAGTAACTTCATCATATCTGTAGCACTATGTAAATCAAGCTCATGCCAATGTTACACCAAATCCCCCCAGATCTTGCTGCCTCTGCACTGTGAGAGGTCAGAAGCAGAATTGCATTTTTTGTAGCCTTTCCCTGGTTTGTATCTTGCAGAATCTCACTGCTGTGTTTTGAGTCCCAACAGCTTCAGGCCTGTTTACTTTTAAATGGAGTTCCTGGTAAGGCAACAAATTCATCTCTCTGTTCTTTTACTGACTGCTCTCATGGTTTTGGGGAACCCCACAGTCCTTCCCTTCCTCAGCATCTGCAGTTATCTGCCTTGGCTGTAGACAATTTTTCAGTCTCTTTCAATTCAAGCGGCCAGAGGCTTAGTACCACTGTAGTACAAAGAGCAATAATTGTTTTCAAATGTTGCAATAATATTCTCAAACAGCACTGAAGTATTTTGTGTCTGTTGCTTCTCCCATCAAACAAAATCAAATTAATTCAGTTGACACATTTCAGGATCTGCTCATCACATTGCTCCTCTGGGGTTCAGCATCTTATCACTAGCTGTGATCCCAGTTAAGGTCCAGCTTTCACTGGCAAAGCCTTGTGCAGCCAGTCCCAGGAGAATCAGGGCTCTGTCACTGCCAGGATTTTAAGTGCAGCAGTCGGTGCCTATCCAGTGCCTTGGAGAGCCTTTCCATCACTTGGAATCCCAGACTAAAGGTCTGCCCACACACAGATCCATCTCAAGCCACAAGGCTTCTTTAACAAAGGGATAAAAGATGACTTTTGCAGGCTGCCTGGAAAGTTAGCAGCTCCAGTCTCTGGCAGGTCGAGGCAAGAGCGGATTCCAGCAGGGAACTGCAGCCCGTGTCCTGCCAGCAGCGCTGCTCGGCTCGAGGGAGCTCCAGCTGGAACACCTCCACTCCCTGTTCCTGGGGATCTGCAAGTTTCAAGGAACACAGCCTCATGTCCAGACCCCTCCTTGAGTTTTTAAGGCCAGCAGCAAGCAAACAAACAGGAACCCAACTTGGCTCATTTATTTTAATTTGCAAATTGAACGAGCAGAAGCTGGAAGGAGGACAAGGAGGCTGTGACTGCACTGTATTATCAAGGCAGAACCCATCCTTGTAGCAAAACCTTTGAAGCCTAAAACAGACAGGTGGCCAAATCTTGAAAATACAGAGGAAATCAAGCTAAGCTTACAAGTGAACCACAATATCACAGGGGCCAAAAAGGCTAGGTCTGGGTAGCATCAAACTGCTGATTCTGGATCTCAGGGGAGGAAAAAACCCTAATATCAATGAATATACTTTTGAGGAGTTTTAGGCTCTGCTCTGTAACTTGGAATTACATCACAGCTGTGTACACAGAAGTGATTTCAAAGGAAAGAGGGAAATGGACAGGATTGTGCTTTAGAAGTGAAAAAGAATGTGAGGGGCTGAGCAGAGACAAGGGTTCTGTGCCACGGCCATTCCCTCCCCGAGTCAGCTGGGGGATGAAGGTAATCACCATCCCCTCACTGCACACAGCAAACCTGCCTGTGCTGCAGCATCTGCCCTGGATACCAAGCTTTCTCCTGCTCCAGCTAATGACATCATTTCTAAGGAGGCAGGATCAGATCCATGTCTTCCTGTTCAAGCAGCAGCAGGATAATTAATTTTTGCCTGTCTGAAAAGGATGTGTATAAAGATAAACCCACTGAAACCTCAAACTTTTGCAAGGAGGTACCAAATGAAGTCCACCTTTCCCTTTATTTACCCACATCTCGTGCATCACTGAGCCAAGCAGGCCAACTAAATTATTTATGGCAGACCAAAGATACCATTGCTGGAAGATGCAGAACCCTTCAAGTAGAAAAGAAGATGCTCAGCTCTGTTGAAGAGTAGGAGCTTTGTGCAAAGATGCAAAGTCCTCACGTGATGCTAACTTTTCATGCTTTGAGAAACACAAATGAGCAAGAAAGCAGCTAATTAGGCACATTACTGTGATTGCTTATTTTATGAAGTGGAGAGGGAGGTGTTCAGCACTTTAATGAGATAATAGCGTAGAGGCAAAATTGTACAGAGAAGCAAAAACAGCAATGGTCTTCCCACAGAAATGAAAATTATTTTTGAGCAACAAGAAAATCAACAATAGAAAAATAACTCAGTACCTAGCAGCAGAAAGAACAGTGCCTCAATTTATTCTGTGCATGCAAAACCTGGATATCACTCAGATATCTGAGGGTAGATGGACCTCCCCTCCTACACCCAAGCAGTGGTTGGACCTGTATAAAGCCCAGTTTCAGCTCTATTTTAGTGATCATATCACTCAATAGTGATCAACTCTAAGCTCCTCTGTGGATTTGGGGCAGGCCTTGATGCAGAAAAAGGACTTTCTCTGGGACCTGGTGCACCTAATCCAAAGCCCTGGACTTCCCCCAGGGCCCATGCCCACGTGGAAGGACACAGAGAGCTGTGTTATCACTTGCTCTCCTATTTTGAGCACAACAAAAAAAATGTTGGGAGCTGTAAATCATCTATTTAGGTGTATTTCTTTAATTGCCTATTTTATGAAAACCCAACTGCAGACAAAACCAACACTGCATTTCCTAGGAAATGAGCCTTTCTCAGAGACCTCAGATCTTATTTAGCAGCCGGCTTTTGTGCTCTTGGTGTAACTGCCATAGTAAGTAATTACTCATAACGTGACATGCATCATATCAGCCTTTTAAAAGTAATTAAGAAAAAGTTGCATTGCTTAATGATATGTACATACATCTCATCCTTGCAAGTTTGGCTTCGATAACATCTGCTGGTTTTTTGGAGCAAAGCCAGTCTTAAAAAGTAAAATAACCCAGCCCTAACAATGGGAGCATTATTAGCTTCCCAAAAGCTATAAACTCCATGCCCCACTCCAGCACAACATTTGTGTGCACGAGTCTTGTAAGGATTTTTAATCCTGTGAGTTGCCAGATCAGAAAGTTCATGCTGAACTAGAATTTATGATAATGAAGAAGCCTCAAAAATACAGTTTATTTATAGTGAGCCAGTTTAGGAGCTGCAGCTCACCGTCACTAGCAGATTCAGCTGCAGGAGCAGAAAGGGTCAGCTGGTGCCCCTTCTCCCTGCTGGTATTATCCCACCCATACAGAGGCAGCAGAACTAGTGCCATGTCCTCTCCTCAACCAGTGCAGTTCAGACTGGCGTGACTTCAGTGGCCATCAATTTTCACATTAGTACTCTGGGCTGTGAACTGCAGCAGCTCAGGAGTGAACAAACACGTCCCTGGTCCTCCCGCCTCTGCTCTCGCTGCGGCAGAAGGGTCTGGTGGACATCTGGGGGAGGAAACTCCTGGAATGGTCTGGGATGAATCATCAGACTGCATGTGAAAAGCACACAGAGTGTCTTCCCGAGATCCCAAGTGCCCGTTCTGCAGCATTTGTGCTACCTTGGATTGACATTTCTCTGCTTTAGGTCATTCTCTTTACCATACAGTGTTTTGTGATCCTTGGATGTAATAAGAATATCTACAGAACTAGCAGAGAAAACTTTTACCTCCAAAATTCAAAAGGGTGACGGATAACAGAAAAGAGGAATTTTGGATGTCAGAACTTTTTTCTTCCTTCTCCAAAGAAGCTTTATTTTAAGAGCAGAGGTCAACAGCCCTCTTAGTCCATATAATTTTATTACATTCTTTGACAAAAATTGACAGCAGTAAAGAACAGCTTGTTCCACAAACCCCCATGCTGTCAGCATGCCCTTCCCCTTTCTGTACAGCACTTTTTCACTGTACAGTGAAAAAACACTGCAAAAAACACTGTACTTTTACCTCTCCTGCCTGAATTTCCCTTGGAGCTGCTCCCCTAGAAGCTCCACGTGGTCTGCTCAGGGCTGGCTATTGACTCTGTCAGACATCAGGGGAGCACACCAGGGTCTGGCATGGCTGAAATGCCTTTTGCTCACTGTGTAACCCTGGAGCAACCTCTCCCAAGGTGTGAGGGGATGGCAGGCAGCCTCCTGACCCACAGCTGTCGGGCTCCATAGGCACCCTTGGCTCACACCTTGGCTGTTTTGCCAGTCAGCTACGTCTGCTGGGGTTGGCTAAGATGAAAAAATGCCCCGTTGCAAGGTGTGCCAGGGGCTGTACACAAGCAGCTCTGGCTACAGGAGGGAGCTTGTCCCCTCACCTGCTCCTGAACTGGGGGGTCACAGCCTCATGGAGCAACTCTGGCCATGACCTGACCCCTGGGAGCAGCCAGGAGCTGCCATGGCTCACATCACACCTCCCCTCCCGAGGTGGGAACACGGCAAAGGCAGAGCAGCCAGGCAGGAGAGAGGAGGGTGCCAAGGGAAAAGGGCTGGCGCTGCCCAGCACACAGCATGGGCAGAATGACAACTATTGTGAGGCTTCTCAATGGCTCATTTGGCATTATTCCCAGCGCTGCTTTTCAATCTAACACCCACTTCTGGGTATCTAATAGAAAAAGAAGGCAAAACCATGAGGCTGGAGGTAGGAAAAACAGAAACAACAGCACCAGCTCAAAGGAGCACTAAATTCAGCTGAATTTTCAAAACTTCAGTATTTAAAAACAGCAAGCAAAACAATATTTCAAAAGGGGAATGCATTTTACCTCTTAACATGGCCAAATACTTCTTTTATTTAATAATTCAAAAGAAAAATAATAATGAAAAAAAGCTGACACCTTCAAAATATTTAAAATAAACCAGTCAAAATATTTTGTCACGTGGCCAATGCCAGGTATTGCTGTGCCACAAAAGTGCTTTTAAAAGAACTGAATCAGAAGACAATTGTTCAGAATTTCAGGCTGGTGTTGCTCAACCTGTCTCTACTGCTTCCTCTCTGCCACACTGATGGGAATAAAAGGTTCATGGTCCCAGTGACCGTAATGGAGAAAAGAACCTGTAATTTCCCAGCAAAGATTGCCTTGCTTTAGAGAGATGGTCCAATTCACAGCAGTATCCTTTACTCTTAGGAGCATAGGCTGGTTTTAGAGCATTTTTCAGCTGACTGAGGAGTTACATAATTGCACAATTACATCCAATTACATAACTAGGGTAAATAAGTAATAATATAATTAGGTGCTGTAATTATGTAGTTATGACAGGTAGCACTAATGCTGATAAAAGCCATAACGAAACTTGCTAAGAACTGTGGACAAAGCACGCAAGAATGAAACTTTCAGGCCTTCGTTTGCTAAAGTCTTTAATTCTTCCAATAGGCAAAATAATTAATTTAATTGCTAAGCCAATAGCCTTTTACTTTTGCAAATGAATGGAGGTACAAATCATAGGCTAATTTGTATCTCTTTTGAGCTGCAAAAAATTCAGTAACTAATCATGTCCTTTTTTTTAACCTCCATATATATATTTACAGCAATGAAGCCTTGGGTGAAATATGTGTGTACAAATTACAGCTCTGAAAAGGGAAGTATAAAAGTTTGGACATTAACCTTCATTGTTCCAGTTATCACATTAAACTGTCTCCTCTGACAAATGGACAGAAGGAACGTTCAAAGATTGCTGTATCGATGTAATACAAGTTATATGCATCTCTGGGTTTGCTAGGGGTGGTGTTTCTGGCCAAATGGGTCAGATAAACACAGTTTTTTCTACAGGAATGAAAATTCAATAGGGGAATCATTCATGCAGGTTCTCAGTGCAAACACAAGGCATGCAGCCAGCTTTTCAAAGTTTGTCACTTCAGATATTGTATAATACCTGTCTGACTTCATAAAAGAGGCCTGGAGAGCAAACAAATAAAACCTACTGCCCTGCTTTAATATTCATTAATATTTCACCCAATAACTGATAAAAGATAGTGTGCAAGAAGAAAGAGCAGCGCTGGAAGAGCTGAAGTGCTTTATTCCCACCAACATCTCCATAAAGTATAAACTGTGTGTTGCTTTAGAATACATTTTATGCTGATGCTTTTTTCTAAAAAGAAAAAACCCAGAAAAATTAATACCTTTCTTTATGAAAGCTGGATAGCTCCTGACTACTTCAATCACTGCTCAGAGCAGTATGCTAAGCACTGAAGCAAACACAGAGCAGCTGCGAAAATCAAAATCACAGGGAACATCAGGAGTTTGCAGGGACAGTGTCCACAGTCCAGAGCAAGAAAGCAAAAGAAGTGCTCTACCCCAAGGTCTTCTGAGGCCAGAGACATGCAAGATAACAAGAATGCCATGAAGCAAACCACCCCTGGAACAGAAATACAAGTGAACTTGGAAACCTGCAAGAATCTTGCATTTGAGTGAGGGGTGTGTACAACATCACCCACGGGTTTCTTTCCCCTTCTCAAGCTGGAAAACTGGAGAGGTGAACTATGATGTGTAAGTAACTCCCATCTGTTTTGAAGCCTTTCAAATAACATTCCAAACCAAGGAAACCCAGTATTCCTGGTTTTTTATCTGTTGTGCTATCAGCAAGCCTTCAAACTAGATGCTTTTTGGTTTGGTGGACAAATGATACATAGAGAAGACTCAGAGTCACAAAGCAGACAGTCATACTTTTGGGCTCTGATGAGATTGGGCAATAGAGAAAAGGACTATCAGAAATTTTAGATGCTTTTCCTGTGCTTTGTTAATACTGATCATTATTCCAATGTTACTTTTTGCAATACTTTGCAAGACAGGAGTAGGCAAATGCAAGTAATAACTGCTCCTCAGTGCAGTTGTAGGGATAGTGAGGGTGATACTTGGAGCTAAACTCTACTTTCTATTAAAGTTACTGCAGCATACTCCAAAATTTTGACACGTGTATATTGAAGGACATGGAAGACTGGATTTGGGTAGAAGTTCCCCTTAAGTGATCTAGCTGTGAAAACACAGAATTCCATTAAATTCCACAGAATCCATTAAAGCTACAGAAGCAGCCATAGAAGGCAACCCTGATCATAACAAAAACTAACAGAATGAAGAGAGTTCTTCCAGGAGTATAACTCACAGAGTTTTCTCTGCCATATTCTGTATAGTATGAAATATAAAATCTCATTCCACCTTGTCCTTTGCAAAGAGGTTCCGAGACTGCCCTGTTATCCTAGTCACTCATATTTATAAATATTTCCTGCAATCCCATACACCCCAACAAGCCTTTTTCAGCAATGAGTCAAATCTATTGGTAAGTCTCTTGTGAAAGTTTAATTTTAAGTCTCTTTTCTGCCAAATCCTAACCAGGATGTGCTGTCCCACCCGGGGACTTGGTCACCTCTCCCAGCATCACAAGGATGGTCACACAGCTGTTAGGCTGTCACGGAGTCCGAATCAGCTTCTCTCTCTGTCTTCATGGCAAAAGCCATATTCAGGCTTAGTTAGTGGATGGAATTTAGCACATCTCACATGTCTGTGGTGTAGCTCATTACTATCAGGCTGTGTTTGGGACACACCAAACACATTTGCTACAGCAGCTCATACGTCTGACAGCTACAAAAACCTCTCAGCCTCTGAGAGTTTTCCTTTTAGCCCTCCTTTTGGTCCTAAGCAAAGCTGTATCCCTAAATCTCTTCCTCCAGCCAAATATCATGCTCCATTCCTCCAGTCAGATTATTTTCTTTAATTTCTTAGTATTCCTTGTAGCATGTGGTATACAGTAAATCCTCTGGCTCCAAGAGAAAGTGTCCTTTTTTTGCTCATTAAGAAGCTCCAATTGCTTGTGCTATGCAGCACGTCTCCCCTGGATTTTATACTAGGAATTTAAACTACACAAAGACACAACTACTGATCCCATATCAGATATTTGTAGTTTGTTCAAACATTTATTTCTCTTTTTTTTTCCCCACTCTACCATCTATACCTTCATTCCATGTAAGCTTTGCATTTCTAGGTCCATAGGTACCTCTCCATCATCCAAAATAACCTTTAACTTAATATATACTCATGGAAAAAGAGAGTTTAATAATCCCAAAATCTGGGTTACTGCTAACCACTTAAACAACCAGTATTCTGCCACAGAGGAACAGGGGCCTTGAGAAATCAGTTCAGTGCTTAAGGTCACGTGAGTTTTTGGTGCTTTTCTGTTAGTATTTTAGATATTCAAAGAGGAGTTCCAGCCATTAATGCAGAAGTAAAATACATTAGTGAATTACACATCAGAAAAGTCAAACCACTGCTGCCACAGGATGAATATACTTACTATGAATATTAATGCATCTCTTGGAATTAAACATTAATACTTAACATACATACCACAAAGTTTAAAATCCTACAAACATTGCAGGGAGAGGAAGAAGAGGAAAGAACAAATGAGACAGGCCCCAGAGTCTGATTCCACAAATTAAAATGTATTTCTGACATAAGCTAAAATATTTCCATGTGTAACAGGACAACTTGCCACTATGAATAATTTCTCGTAATGCAACAGAGCCTACAAGGATTTGTTTTAGGTTTTCTACCTCGCCCACCAAACTGCAGAAGTGTAGATCCATCACTGCCTACAGCATAAACACCCTGAGCTGGGCAATGAGACTGATGGTTCAAAATTGAAGGAAATAGGCTGTTCCTCTGCACCCCTGAGCACTGAATTCCCATCACCCGCCACAGCACCTTCCCTTCTAATGGCAGTAGCACTAACAAAAGCTCCATTTAACTGCAGCAATCAAACACACACTCCTGTCTAAACACCACCATTTCCACTAATGTGAGGTCTTCAAGGTAAGCTCTGCTTAAGCCTGCACAGGGCTTGGGAGTCAGCTCTAATTTTAGCCTGCTCCCAATTAGGCATCTTGTCTAAACTAACCATTTTAGTGAGAAAGGTGAGTCAGCCCGGCTATCCTGGACACTCATCTGAAGGCAGGATAAATAACCCAGCTTTCTGCACTGACAAGGCAGAAAGGAACTGGGATCGATTGAAACCTGGCGCCTGACCTGACAACAGCTGAAGTGAAAGGAGAAGAATCTTCCCCTTGGCTAAATTGGGGAGTAAAAGGCCACCCAGCACCTCAGTAATGAGGCTGGATAGCATGTCCAGTCAAGGGCTTGATGAGGGATAACTGAGAGATAGTCTTGATGCGAAATGTGGCTCCAGAAATGGAGTGAAGCCTGATGCGCATTTGGTTACAGCCTCCTCCAGGATTCAGACATATGCCAGCTCTGCAACCACAGAGCCTGGCACAGGCCCTGAGCAGTGCAATACCTGCCAACAAGTCCATGGGAAGAAAATGCTGCACCAGAATATCCCAGCAGGCAGGCAGAATTCCTCAAAAATGGAGCCCCAAGCCAGGCAGCCTTGATAATCCACTCGTCTCACTCAGCAGAACGAACCCTCTTCGGCAGCAGGCTGGAAACAAAATGTAATCGAACACCTCTCTGGCCCAGAGTCATCACATTTCTCTTTCTGAATCCAAGTACTCTCCCTGCTTCACAAGGCAGTTTCTGTGGCTCTTCAAATCCCTGTGGCTGCTCTGCTTGGTCTTTTCACTAGCTTGTTCAGAGCAGCCATAGGAGAAAAGCACCAGCCCTGAGCACTGACCCCGCGTTTCAGTGTGCAGCAGGAGATGTTATATTTCTGGACAGCAGCCCAGAGACACTGGACAAAGCTGGAGCAGCAGCAGATGTTATGATGCATGCTCTCCTGCCCCAGCACTGGCTAATGAGGCAGCAGAACCCACAGAGCATGACAGCATCGACACCAAACTGGAGACTGCAGCCTGCACCTTCATCTTTTTCATTATGTTTAAAACCGGGTTTTGTTGCAGACTACGACACGTGAAAAGATCTTTAAAAATACAGATCGATGCCTCCTATTGTTCAGAGAGGGAGGGGAAAAGAAAGAGATTCTCTGCCCTAGCTGCAAGGAGAATCTCTCAGTTGCATAAAGCACATGGCCAAATTGACTTACCACAATCATTTGCGCCACGTAGCTCTCTGGGCCAGTGTATTCAGTTGGATCTTTAACTTTGACAAGAACTATAAAGTACAAATAATGCCACATGTTGTGTTCTGCCTTTATATGCTCCTCAAACGAAACGGTCTTGTTATCAAATTTGTCTCTCTCCAGCCCTGCAAAAAGAGAAGAACATAAAGCCAAAAAATAAACTTCAACATAAAAATACGCAAATCTGTTAAATACGTTAGAGAAAGGAACCTAACTTAATTTAAAGGATCATAAATTTGAAAGATCTTAATTTAAAAGCCATAACTGCCAGGCAAGAAATACCAGGCCAGAAGGCATTCCTGACAGAAGTCTTTCAATGCAGCCTTTATTATCTTTTGTGATATTTCCTCTTAATAACAATAACAATATAATAAATATGTTACAGTTTTACAGTTCCTTCCATGCTGAGGGCCATAAAGTGTTTTACAAGTGTTGGCTCTGGCTCTTTCTAGATGTATATCGGGAAGCACATAGTGTGCAGTCCAGGCCCTGATCTTCCAAAGATTTATGCACACTTTTACCATCAAGCATATAAAGAGTTCCACTTAAGCTTCAGTGAGGAGTTTGTGGGCTTAAACCTGGCAGAGAGGGTGAGTCTCTGCAGCTCTGTTGTCACAGAGTCTTTACAGAGCTGCAGTCGTAAGGTTGTTTTTTTTTTTTTTTTTTTTTTTTTCTTTGTAATGATCCAGATCTCTGAAGAAGAATACCAGAAGTGAGGATGGAGAGGAATCACCAATGTTTTCCCCCATGTTTCCACTCTCCTCCCTGGATTTCCTGTCCACAGACACTAAAGACATGTTGTGCTCTGCACAGCATTCATCCCTGTCAGTACAACCATGGAAACAGCACCCAGCCTACAAAAAAGCAGGTATTTGTGAAGTCTCCCAGGGAGTGAAGGAAGGTCTGTCCATCTTTGTGAGTGCACTTCAAAATAAGCGTGATTTTCCGTGGGCTTTGTGGGGATGATTTCCACCGAATTCTTTTGTTCCCTGCTTCATATCACCTTCTGAAATCGGCAGCTCTTGCTGATGCTCCCCCTCTGGAATGCCTTGTGCTGTGAAATAGAAGCTGCACTTTCATCTGCAGCACGCTCTGTGAAACACAGTCAGCAGCTGCCCCATCTCCATTAGTGGTGATGATGCAAGCGTGAGACACGGCTCTTCTGCCTCGGATTCTGGGTGGAGACTGTGAAGCCACCTCTCAACAAAGCTAGCTTTTGATTCATAAACCAAATCTGTCTCCTACTGAGAGGGAATAAATTTGGAATCAACCTCTGGAATTTTGACAGACTTTCCTTGTAGAAGATAATCACGCCTGGGGTCCAAGCTTTACTTATTGAGGAATAGCTCATTTTCACTCCTCTCACCCTCAAATGTGTCAAGAGATCAGTAACACCTACCACAGATGAAACACGTGGTCTTTAGTATCTCCTCCTTTTTCTGCTTTTCACTCCTGAGATCAGCAAATGTATCAATGATGACTCCAAAAATCAGGTTGAGAACAATAATTATGACAATGAAGTAAAACAGAAGGTCATAAACAACTCGTGCAGCAAACAAGGGCTCCTGCAATAACAAGTTTCCAATAAGATATAAAAATAGCATAAATCTAAAATAATAAACATTTTCACATCAGCTCAAGCAAAGCTACAGATCTTTCTTTGCATATGCCAAATTCTGCTAGCCTTACTCACAGGACTAGGGAGGGACTACCCAAGTCCTTTTCTTCACCATGATAGAGACCTGAAGTCACCCAATTGTTCAGTTTCCCACACATTCATGGGAATAACAGCACTACCCGTTGTGGAATGCTTCAATATAATTAGCATTAAAGAGCTGCTAAGTGGCAAGGATCAATTTCAAAGGGTCACTTTCAAAGTCTGTAAGTGCTTACAGACTCCACCGAGGATAAAATTTGGCTCCTCCAGAGCCTCCCAGTCTGTGAGATAGGATACAGATTCCTAGCACCAGCACAGGGAGCTCTTCTATCCAGATTTGAGTTGTCTCTGGACTCCTGCAAGCCCTGCTAAGATCCTACTTTATCCTGAGTTTATTTATAACACATATGGTGTGGCTTATCAAGCAAAGTGCTGCTAGATTGCCTTTATTTGTGATGTACTTTTTGGACCCAAATAAAAATGCATGAAACCACTCAAATATTAAGGGAGGTCCTAAAGTGAACTGCATTTTTGAAGAAACTTCTCAAAGAGAAAATATGCCACAATATATGAAATTCTGGTTTGATCTTCGTGCTGGTTGAGTACAAGTAAACAACAGCACCTATTGCAGGGCAGATGCCGAAATGAATGTAAGCTAAAAAGTCCAGGTGGAACCTCCTGGGCTCAGTCCCTGCCCGTTCCTCTGGTGCCATTGCTGGGCCCCCGGAGCAGAGCCTGGGCCCTGCTCGGAGCCCTCCCTGCTCACAGGGACACCCAGGGCTGAGGGCCCCTCTCAGCTGGGGCTCCTCTCGAGGCTGGACAGCCCCAGCTCCCTCAGCCTTTCCCTGTCAGAGATGCTCCGGGCCCTAAATCATCTCTGCAGCCTGCGCTGGCCCCGCTCCAGGAGCTCCCTGTCCCTCCTGTGCTGAGGAGCCCAGGGCTGGACACAGCTCTCCAGATGTGCCTCCCAGGGCTGACTTCTTAGCAGTGCTTTGAAGGTTATGATATTCTGCATTTTTCCAGAAGTGGTAAACAACTACCTAGAGATCCTTTCTTCAAGTATCATCATAACACCAAGCTTAGCTCTTCCCATTAAATATCCCATCTGGGATCTAAAAATTACAAAGATAAATCAACTGTGTGACATGAGATCAGACAAGATACAAACACTGTCTATAACCTCCAAAAATTGACTTTGGCATTCATGAGATGCAGAGGGAGTAATGCATTTCCTGAGCCAAAACACTCACATCTTTGGAAGGCTTTCTGAGCACGTCTCCCACACCACCACCATTCCGCAGGCCTTGGTTTAACACAGTCACAATGCACATGAGCAGAGTGTCACAGGTCCTTTCTATTCCATCCTCCTCTTCTTCACCTGCAAACAGGAACCACAGCATCAGGCACTCACTCATCAAACAAAGCCACAATTCTGCTAGAGAAAGCAACTGCAAGACACATCTGCCTCTCATATTTCTCATCCAGAACCTCATCGATCATCCCCACCCATGTGCACATCGCTGCTGGTGACATACTTAGGCACATCAGGCACACTTAGCCTGAAGAAAGATGTAGAAAATCACAAGCAGGGCTCCCACCAGAGCTGTTAATGACCCAGAGCCACCATCTCTGTTCATGGGAGCACCCCTTCTCCTTGCAATCCTCCCACTGCTTTTCCAGTGGGCCCCTTAAAAATGCAACATAGACAAGAAGCAATATAAACAGAGAATTAGAAGCACATTTGTAAAAGGATTTTCTTCATGTGAAATCATTCCTCTACCTACTCATGTACAAGCCAAGTCATGTTAGCATTTGAAACCATTAAGGAGGGCCTGGCTTTTTCTCAAATCAGTCTGTCCATGATCTTTCCACCAGCACAAGTGCCCAAGCACAGGCCTGACAGACATTAAAGGAAAAGCTCTCCCTGACCTCAGCTTGAAAACTTGGATTCTGTTCTTATCTGTGCTGCAGAGCTGCTGTGTGGTTTTGGCCGAGCCACAGAGGGTACTATTGTACAGGAGATGTTTGAACGTGCAGAGGAGCTGGGCTGGAACACCAACCCCAGGGGGACTTTGTCCACCTCGGCCAGAGTCCCTCCCACCACACACTCAGTGCATCCACAGCCTCCCCTGAAGAGCCCTGCTTGAGCTGCTCCCTGTGTCCTGCTGGCTTGGGCTGAAGGGTCGGGGCTGTGATCGCCATTCCTGCTGCCTTCCTTTCTCTTTAGGGACACGCTCGCCTAGGCGGGGAAGGCAGCCATTCGCACTGGGTTTGCTCCCTGCACTCATTGTAACATAGTTTAATAAATAACAACATCCCGCTGTGAGAGTTGACTGAAACACATATTTAGCAGCCCCAAACCACCACATCTGGGGCACTGAGATAGACTCTGATAAATTGAATTGACTGCAAGCACTCGCATTGCAGACAAGTAATTTGGATTTAAATTTAATTCTGGATGTGGGTTCCCAAATTGTGGTGTATGCATCCTGGCTGGGATGGGAGGACAGCACTGGTGTCTGCTGCTTTTGCCACCACTGCTCCGTAGGCAAATTAAATGAGAAACAACTCCCTGCTGAAGGAACTTTGAGCAAAAAGAAAAGCAAAAGCAGACATCAGGACAGACTTCCCTGTTAAAACTATATGGTCATTACAGACACTACTCCCACAAATAATCCTGGATTTTAAAATAACTGCTTCATTATTGAAACTGGAAGGACTGAAACAAGAAACCTTTTTTATCCTGTCATACCTAGATTTTTTTTTACTAGCATACTGATGTTCTGCATACCAACTAATCATTGCTGTTGTATCCTGCCATAATTCCCTCCTTTCAAACAATACTCCATTTTTTTTTCTGATCTGTACTTGAGAAGGAGACCATTCACAAAATAAATTAAAAGCCTTGAAAAAAGACACAGCTTCTATTTCCTTCAGATAACTACAATATTTTCACTGTTCACAAGACCAGACTCAGGTGCTGGAAGCAGCAGACAATCAGATTCTGGTGAACAGAGAGGATAATCCAGTACTGAGAACTGAAGAGGGAATTATCTACCAGTAGCCCTAACACCCAACTCTTCCTGTCCACTGAGATGCTAATGCAGAGCAAGCCAGGCTTCAGAGAAACAAGATACATCACCTTGCACATCTTGCAACATAGAGCATCAGCATCCCAGAAAAGGAAGCTCAGGTTGCAAGATCTTTGCCAAAGAACCAGACAGCCCGAAGTTGGCAGAAACCTCTAGTGCAGCAATGTAGGCTGTGGGGAGTGTACAGACATCAATTTTGTTGTTCTATTTCCACTCCCAGATGTGGAGCAAGAAGAGCTGCCTTCCACCTAGGGGCCAGGCAACACTGCAGGCACATGTTCTGCCTTAGCTGTCTGTTTTCAATGCTCAACAGCATTCACAGTGCAGGCTCAGCCCCTCTAGGCACCAACTACACCCATACTTAAAAGAAAGGAGTGGATCTGTAGAGTGCACTGTTGTTAAGGACCCAATATTGACACTAATTGAGGTTCAGAGGGCATTTTTTGCAAGCAGTTTCACCCTGGAAAGTGGCTTGTGAGGGTCTGGACAGCATTAGGCAGGCCATCTTCTGATTAAATTTAACTCAGAGGCAAAACAGGTTAAGCGCTAAGACCACCCCACAATGTTAATCACAGGGCAGGGGAGGGATAATAGGAAGATTTACTTCAAAAATCCTCATCTGATGGCCCACAGCTCCTGGGCCACACAAGCACATCAGGTGACACACGTCTGTGCCCACGTGGATCCAGCAGAACTTGTACAGACCAGGACCAAGCCTGGCAGTGGAATGAGTCTTTGGAAATGTCCCCTTTTACAAACAGGTATCTGTGCACCTTTCTAGCACAGGTCTTTATGGGCTATGGAGGATGAGGAGATATGTACTGTGAAGTTCTTTTAAGCGATTAGGCACTTCACCAGGCATAAACTGAAGTGATATGGAAATGTCTTTGGAGTGGAGAGAGGGAGACTCCAAGGCAGGTGAGATGAAGTATTTTTATGCTGACAGGCCAGAGCAGCAGTGAGCAGCAGGCTGCAGAGAGGGGAGGCTCTCTGGGCACAGCACACTGGCTCCCAGGGAACTCTCTCACCAGCCAAGAGCAATGACTGAGCACAGGCTCCACCAGTGAAACTCAAGGCAGAAGCAGAGTTCCAACAGAAGAAACGATCAGCAGTGATCTGATCTGAAAAGCAACAGAATTCATGTCTCACTTGGAACCTGAGATGCCACTGAGAACATTTTCTCTTTCCCACAAACAGCTGTGGACTTCTCTGGTGATGCAATCTGAAATTCCCCAAATCTCATAGAATCACAGCACCACTGAAGTTGGAAAAGACCTCTGAGACAGTGGTCAACCACTCACCTAACCATGCCATGTCCTCCACTAACCCACATCCCAAGTTCCCCATCCTCACACCTTTTGAGCACTTCCAGGGATGGTGAGCTCATGCCTTTGCATTCCACCACACTCACACTTTTGCCAGAGGGGAAATATGTCCCAGGAAAAGACAGAAAGTAGAACAATTCTTTTGACCAGGTGGCTAAGGTGAGCAAAACTGTTCTTGTTGAATGTTGGTGAGTTTTAATGGTACTGGATAAATAAAATTTCTTCAAGATTAAATAAGAGTGCACTTAGATGTTTTGTACAGCCCTGTTTCATTATGGTTTGATTTTAAAGGAGCAGTACCCAAACAATGAGAAATGTGAGATTTCTGTCATTTAAAGAGCTTGGCAAAAACCACATTGCATCTCTTTGACTGATTGATTACTCTTTGAATGCAGCAGCTTTGCCAATAGCTCTTAGACTGTTTTCCCTGTCTAGGCAGACAGCTTCCCATGTTGTTTATGAGGCCTGTTTGCACACCAGCTGGGGAGAAAAAGCCTACTTTTATAGCCCTCTCCCTGAAGGCTTTGATCCTAAAAACTCAAAAATTAGTAGTGGAAGAATAAAGCTTATGAAACAACATTATACTGGCACACTGGAAGGAACCATTTATGTCCTCACTTTCAGCCCCCAGCAACCACAAGGCAACTGTGGCAATAAATATTTTGAGCCTGCAGACCATCCACTGTGCACACACCTCTGCTGCAAAGGCCACAACACGCCAAACCAAAGTTAATACCTGCAGTGAAAGACCAGCCACCTCAACTAGACTGTTTGTCTTTCCCATGGACAGAGTGGGAGACAGACAGACACGTGGGCCCGGATTTGGGTTCTTGAGTCTTCTGGCTACAATACAGCCTTGGCTCAGATGTATGTAGAAAAAAAATACACAAAAGCTTGCTGATAGATATGCTGTGCCAAGTAACTTAATTTCTGTGGCCTAAGTGGATCTAACAGTGGCTCAGGGTGTGCAGGTGAGGATGCTGCAGACAAGCAGCAAGCAGCTTCTCTCAGCTGAGTCACTCGGCAAGAAGCAACCTGAACCTTCAAGCATAATGATTCAGCAAGCTCTTTTAATAACAAAATTAATGTCAGTGCATTTGGAAATCAGGTGTGGGAAGCACTCCCATTAACAGCAAAGCTGCCAACTAAGCTCCAAGCCCTGCAGAAGTTGAGCACTTCTGACTCACAACAGTCATTTCACTTCTCACACCAGCAGAAGTCCCTGCAACAGCAACACACAGAGATCAGAGAGTCACAGTGTGGTTTGGGTTGGAAGGCACATTAAAGATCATCTCATTCCAACCCTGTGCCATGGGCAGGGACACCTTCCACTAGACTAGGCTGCTCCAAGCCCCATCTAACATGGCCCTGGACATTTCCAGGGATCCCTCTGTTTTCAGTGATCACTGGTCTGAGGGAACTTCTGCACTGACCTGGGTTAAGAGCTGGGATGCTCGTGGAACAGTTCTCTTTTGCACAGGCTCCCATCATTGATGTCAGGGTTGTAGTGGGAACTTCACCAATACCTGTGGAAAAAGCAGGATGTTGACAAAAAGACAGGTACGACATCGATGTTAAGTTTTAAATCATTTTTTTCTAGGAGCGAATCACTGGGTTGGAGAGTTAAGAAGAAAAAACAGAACAAATTAAATTACACCAGCAATTCCTCCCTCCTCAAAAGAGTTTGCTTCAACAGCTCAAAGCAATCACAATGAACAAAAACACAGTTTTATATTTACTGTATATCACAGCTATTCCCATTTCATCTCCTGAAATTAATGAATCTACATCAAATGCAGCTGCTTCTGGTGAGAACAAAATATATTCAAAGCAAGAAACAACTGTCAGATATGAAAATAATGTCAGTTTTTAAAACCATTAGATAAATTATTCACAAAGGCTGACAAGAAGGACACCAAGCTGACGTTCAGTTATCCTGAATGTAGAATATTTAAGGGGTTTCAAGATTATAACACAGTTTGGTACTCATTTGTAAATATGTATGGGTTTGTGTAAAACACTAATTTAACATTCCCAAAGTGGTAAATGTGTACATCAGCTTGATTTTATCAAACCAATTTTCTCTTGTGCACCTTCAACAATTTTCCGCATTTCAAATTAGAGATACAAAAAGGTTTAAGGAGAAAAGAAATGAAGGCAAAACTATACAAGAAAATAACAGCCGAAGACAGTATATGTAATGCAGAAAACATGCACTCTCACTTACTCTTTCTGCTACTTTATGAAGAAAAAATTTAAAGCACTTGTCCTGGGAAGCATAATGTTCCATCAACGTTCAGTCAGCATATTTTCTTGATGAGTTTTTGATCAGAAATGGCAATGTATGAAGCCAGCAAGAGCATACCCACACCACAAAAATCTGCCAAGAACTCAATAGAAGCAACACAAACACATAGGAGCTGCTGCCCTGGATCAGACCAGAGCTATATGTAGCCTCTTTTATTAAGATGGTCACAGCTACCTTTCAAAGTGAGACATCACACCCTAAGTTCTGCCCCAAAAATGAACGGTAACTCAAATATAAGCAAATTTAGCCCCTAATGGATGATTTAAAAAAAAAAATCACAATATGGTAAAGAATCTGTCAGGTTCTTTTTTTTTTTTTTAATATGGTTTTGAACCAGCTGCAGAAGTACGCCAGGCCCATGAGTCTTGAATGACCTTTGCCTTGTTTGTGAGCTTTAAATCCTGAAAAAACAACTTCAGGAAAAGACTGGCAAACACTGAGTGCACACAGCCCCAGCAGTCCTGTGCTTGTGTACAGGTCTGAAGAGCTCAGCATTTGGGAAAATCATGCCTTGAGGAATTTAATCACCAGCTATTCTCAAGTATTTCTGTGCAGCCAGTTCCTCCCCTGCCCATGCTCCCAGCAGGCTGGTTGGCAGCAGGTACAAAGCTCTCAAGAGACCAGACCTGACTCTTTTCTAGCAAAGCAAGTTTGTAACTCTCTGTTCACTTTGTGAAAGTCTCTCAGCCCAGAAAGCTAAACTCTGGCCTTTTTAAAACTGGTTCCAAACCTCCCAAAAACTTTACTGAAGCCAGGATTTTACACCAACAATGATGACCATGAATTTAAAAGATGCCCCTATCAGTAGAAATGTGAATTCTGTAATAAATTTCTGCTTGGATGAAGCTTAAAGAGCAATGAAATGAATACAGCTAATGAACATATTAAGATCACATGCCTCATACAGTACACAGAAATTACTATGAGCTGCTTTTAAGCTGGGAGAGAACCAATACAATCCACTTCAAGCTGCTTTTCACTTAGGAAAATGCTTAGGAAATACAAATTATTTTTTTTAACATTATCACGAGTTTGAGAAGCAAACATAATAAATCAAATGTGTTAGATTTTAGCATTTCAACAAATAAGCCCAGACTAAAACAACCCTATACACATTAAATTTTACACAGAGACTTAATTGAGTTCTAAGGTATATGGAATTAGTTCTGCTGTCATGCAGGCACAAATAAAGAAATTTGATGTCCTTAGATGAAAAGTTAGGTTAGGCAGACAGAAAAAGGGATAAGTCGGAAGCAAATTTTAATATAAGAAACAATACCTGCAGCAGGGGTCCTGATTTTCAACCTGTCAACCTCCATGATAAAGTCATCTTTCAGGAAGAGGAAGCCAATGATGGAGAAGAGATAAACCAGGATGAGTGCTAGCACTGCAGTGAGGATAATTGAACGGCCATTCCGGGTAACACTTTTTATCACATTTAGCAATGTCTCCTCCCTGTACACCAGATCAAACAGCTGGGAAAGGCAGAGAGTAGAGAAAAAATGAATACAAATGAGGCAATATATAGATGCTACATAAGAAAACAGTCTGAACTATTGAAACATGCATCGAGTCATGTATATGTTCTCAGCTTCTACAGAAACTCGCATTGCTTTCAGTGGGAGCTGGGCATGATTATGGAGAAGGAAATCTAGCACAGAAATTCAAATTTTAAAATTAATTATAGCAAAATCCAAACCCACAAAGTATATTTGAGCCTGATTTAGGGATGGACAACACCTACCATCAAGATCCATTGCTTCTCTACGTTTAAAACCAGGCTAGATGAAAATTTAAGAAGTGTCTTTGTACTATGGATCTATATCTACAAAGTAATTTTTCATGTTATCTCTCATCTGACAAACGTGCACATGCTGCGACTCAAAAATGCACTCATACATGTAATTACATATTTGTAAACTTTACTTGAGCTCATGGCATCGTGTAAATGTCACATGGACAAGGATTGGGCCCACCTCTTTTTAGGACAAAGTTAAATTCATGGCACTGTTTGTATAAGTCTAGAAACTTCTATTCTTCTCCACCCTGCACTATATGCTTTCCTGGTATTTAACTTTAAAGAAAAGTATATATTAAGATAATATTGCTTTAAATGTCAAAAGCCTAAACCAGCAATTAAATGTGACAGGAGCTTTACAAGAACTTGTAACTTTTTTTTTTCTCTTACAATTTTCTTGATGTTCTACAGTGCTTTGGACCTTATCTATAATGCATGTATTTCTACTTTAAAACACTCAGATTACAGATATAAAGCGACACACTATGATTTATCAAAATGCTCCACAGAAGAAGGTATTAGCCACAATTTATAAGATCTGAAATCCACAGCCTTGTGAAAGGATTAATAATAAAGGAAGAAAGAGGGGAGACAGTTATGAACAAGTATGAGAGCTTAGACTACATCCACTACTAAGCGAACACCTGGAAACAACCCGAGTATGTGGATAAAGTCCATGAATCATGGACATTGGTCAATAGCAGTCACTGAAAAAAAGTAAGCACATAAAATGTTTCTTAAGATGCTTGACACTTTCAAAGTATTTTAAGATAGAGATCACCTAACTCATTGAAGGAACAGCAGATAATTTGTGCATTTTTTAAGCAGGAGAGTTACATCCATTTGAAGAGGGTCCTGCAGCTACAGCCACAATCTTGGGTCCTTTGAAATCTGCCCAAACTTTGAAGCAGACTTTAATGTCAAAATCTGGAAAGACTGACTTCAACAGGAGCTCTACCTGAGTTAGTACTGAACCTCTGAAAATTTTAGTGTGCTTAACACATCATTGAAATGCTGGGAGCTCACCACTATTCAGGAAGCTGAGGAAAAAATACAACAGGAAAGTGAACCCGTGTAAATGACCACAATTTAGTCCATCTCCCTACAAGTTTCGTATGTTCCACTATAGAGCAAGAGGATTAGCAAACAAGAGCAGTGAAACACCTTCTACTGCTACTCAGCATGAAGGGAACAGTTAGTGGAGTTTAGCATAGTTTTGTGTGATTCATTTTCACTGCACCTGTACCACGTTATTAAAAGGCATTCCATCTGGGTAATGGCAACAAAAGAAAATGAAGTGGGATACATTTCAAGTGATGAATCTTCCTGCTGCACCAGAGGCATGCCATCCCCATTTCCCAAGTAATTTGCTTAAAGTGTATTGGGGATGAGAGATGAGATCCTTTGGTACAGGTATGATGCACACACCCCTGGACAATTGCCCCTGAAACGTTAGGACTGACAGAAAATACAGGAATGGTGGACACAGAAAATGGAGGAAGCTGGGAAAGAGTGGGCTGGGTGATGACTGTCTGAGAAGAAAGGAGCAAACTTCCAGCTCTAAAACAGATAAAGTAAGTCCTAACAGAAACAGGTTCTAATAAAAACAGCAGCTCCTAAGGGGCAGCAACACAACGGCTTGCTAAAAATACACATGATTTGGCTTGATTGTCAGGAAGAAATTGAAGACAGCTGCACGGGTAACGGTATTTTCTATTTTTGCAAAGTTTTCCCCTCCACAGCAGCACGTACTTACCAGGAAGCTGTAGAAGAACTCGTGCACACAGAGGCCCAGCATGCAGACCAGGACATAGGCCACGTGGTAGAGAAAAGCCATGTCCATGATGACCGCTCTGTAGCCACGGGTGAAAGTCCCACGGTTCCCAACAAAGCTCACCAGGAACACGATTTTGTTACAGAGCTGTGGGCGGTAACAAAGGCTAGGTTTATGCCATCAGAAAAATCCTGGTATTTGTTGATTGGGTTGCTGTCTAGGTAGGTTGGTTTGACTAGATGCACAGCCTTTAGCTAGCAGGAGTGAGGTGAAAGAAATCCAGCTCTGAGAGCGCACTGGGAATGAGCCCATGAGGGTGAGTGGAAGTACATCTCCTCTCCAACACTGCACTATGCCTCATTACATTGTGATTTATTCCTGTAACATTAGTAAACAGGTGGGCAGGCCTAATGTCATGAGGTGTTAAAGCTCAGCTGGGGAGTGAACTCCCAACAATTCTGAGTTTAAACTCGAGACTATGTAAGAGCAGCTAGGCTTGCTACTACCAAGAGAACAATAGTAACACAACAGAAAGTGTGTGTGTGGGGGGGTGTGAGATCTATTTCCTTCAGATTGTGTTCTTCAACTTAAAATCCCTAAAAAAGCCCTTCAGAACTGAGGATATGTTTGAAGTACAGCTTTTAAACAACAACATCAGATTCTCCATGGCTCCCGAGCTTTGCCTGCACATGAGCAGGCAGAAGTGCAGAAGTGAACAGGAAAGGGTCTCACCTCATCTCTCTGGCAATCCAGGACAAGCAATGAGGACTCAACATGACTCCTTTGTTCACAAATTTGAAGTGGGCAAGTGCTGCTTACTTGCCTTTACCTTGGACTATATGTCTGGGAATTTTTCAGTATGTGAGATTCTCACATACAGAACTGGTGGCAAACAGCCCAATACTTCGTGCTGGGGTGAATTAGAGCTGTAGCAGTCAGGCAGAAATTTAAATAGATGACTTGTGAGCACGACTGTGTATCTTACCAAGCTCAGTAAGCATGCAAACTTATTCATGTCTAAGTTAAGAGATCTGGCAAAGGGCTGAGAGAATTTTTAATTTTGAAAACCCTTTTCTTTCTGAAAATATATTTAAGGTCTCACAAACATTTTACAAATTTGTGTCAATAGTGCTGAGAGTAACTGGTGGGGAAAATTATTCTTTTAACATGAGAAACTGTAGATTTGATTGCCCTTATGCAGCAATATTTCTTTAAATTTCATATTGTTTTTGTTTTTAAAATATTTGCATATGCACAAAACTAAACCAGCTTTTTTCTTAGCTTCCCACTTTGCTGACACTGCCATTTCAGGATGACTTGAAATGATTTATTTTTTTGGCTTAACCAATGAAACAAAAAAAGAAGTCTTTGCACAGCTCTAATCAAAGGAGTTTTTTAATAGGAGACCCTTAATATCTTTCCTTCTGCTGAAAGGGAAGTTCTGGTTGCTTTTGAAGTACTTACATTAGCAGCACCAAGGAGTATCAAGGTAGGACCAAGCCCTATCGTATATATAGACCTGAGAATAACAGACACCAAAAAGGGTCGAATGCCAACAGGCTTGGAGATGAAAAACAGCATTGCTGTGCAGAACGCCACTGCTATCCAGAGGAGCACGGAAAACAACGGGGAGAGCGTGCCTGTACAGAGGAGAAAGGGAGATTTGAGAAAGGCATCTTTGGAGACTCCATTTTTCACCAAGAAATGGATCCAAAAGATCAATTCCTTTGCCAGCAGAGCTAACAAAAGCGTGATTCATGCATCACAACTGCTGACCACGGCTTGCCCTAATTGCAGCAGGAGCTATTATTCTCAGAGTATTGTTGCTTTTTGCACAGGTAATAATACAAGCAGCTAATGAAATTTCCATTAAAATCCAGGGAGTGCTCAGAGATGGAACAGTTTACCCTCCTCCTGGAGCAAGCCACTAATCAGCTCCCTTCTGCAGGGATCATTAGGGCCCCTCCGGTCTGATTCCGTGATTGCTCAGCTACAGAAACAGCCGCTCCTGGGGGCAGCACAGCAAGTGGCAGAGCGCTGCAGTGCCACGTTTCCAGCCGCGGCTCCTGAAAAAGCAGCTCCCTCGCGAAGGGCCGCGGATGTTGGGAGCCTCGGCCCCTGCGCGGGAGCGGGCACACGGCGGGAGCGGGCACAGGGCGGGAGCGGGGCCCATGGCACACGGCGGAGCGGGCACAGGGCACAGGGCGGGAGCGGGCACACGGCGGAGCGGGCACACGGCGGAGCGGGCACAGGGCACACGGCGGGAGCGGGCACAGGGCGGGAGCGGGCACAGGGCACACGGCGGAGCGGGCACACGGCGGGAGCGGGAGCGGGGCCCATGGCACACGGCGGGAGCGGGCACAGGGCACACGGCCGGAGCGGGCACACGGCGGAGCGGGCACAGGGCGGGAGCGGGCACAGGGCACACGGCGGGAGCGGGCACAGGGCGGGAGCGGGCACACGGCGGGAGCGGGCACAGGGCACACGGCGGAGCGGGCACAGGGCACACGGCGGAGCGGGCACAGGGCAACCGGCGGGAGCGGGCACACGGGGGGAGCGGGGCCCATGGCACACGGCGGGAGCGGGCACACGGCGGAGCGGGCACAGGGCACACGGCGGAGCGGGCACAGGGCACACGGCGGAGCGGGCACACGGGGGGAGCGGGGCCCATGGCACACGGCGGGAGCGGGCACACGGCGGAGCGGGCACAGGGCACACGGCGGGAGCGGGCACAGGGCGGGAGCGGGCACAGGGCACACGGCGGAGCGGGCACAGGGCACAGGGCGGAGCGGGCACAGGGCACAGGGCGGGAGCGGGCACAGGGCACAGGGCGGGAGCGGGCACAGGGCACACGGCGGAGCGGGCACACGGCCGGAGCAGCCCCGGGCAGGCCCGCCACATCTGCAGCGCGGAGCGGCCGCGCTCGGCTCCCGGGCAGCGGCGAGTCCTGCACAGCCAGTCCTCGCTGCTCCGCAAGATGCTGGCTCCAGGCGCTCCCCGAGTGTTTTGAGCGATGCCCCTGTTTTCCCTCAGCCCTCCGCTTAAAGCCCTGGAAACACACCATGTGCTGTGATATAAAAAGCACATTCAGATCTCAGGGCGCTGTCACACTTGTACACTGACTTCTATTGTTACGGGATGAACTGAGAGGTCAGTGACGGGGGAGAAGGGAATAGAAAATTTAGCTAGACTCACAATAGGAATCATGCTATCTCTTTGGCAACAGATACACAGCTGAGCAGCATCACTGGGATTAGAAAACAATGAGACGAAGCCCTAGCCTCAGCGTTCAGATGGCATCTGAACTTTTCCAAAGTTCAGGAGTGTTTCTATCCCTGGTGGGAGGTTCAGGGTCAGCTCTGTCAGAAGAGTTTCTTTACTAAGAAGACTTAGAAACTTTTAATGGATCCTAAAAAATCACTTTCAAGCTCATCTGGAAGGTAAGGCCAAAGTTCTCTGTGGTTCTTTCACAAACCAGTTTTCCTTCTTCCCGTCGGCAGGTCCAGCAATTTCCAGCAACGTTGCAGGACCCACATCAGTACTGTGTGCAGACAGGCACGCTGGAGGCAAGGAGTCCTCACTGTCATGAGCTTGGGAGGGACCTTAAAGACCTTAAAGATCATCAGTTTCCAGTCTCCCTGCCATGGTCAGGGCCACCTTCCACTACCCCAGGTTTCTGAGAGCCCCATCCAAGAGGGTCTGGGACACTTCCAGGGATGGGGCAGCCACAGCTACTCTGGGCAACTTGTTCCAGGGCTCACCACCCTCACAGGGAAGAGTTTTTTCTATCTGAACTAAACCTACTCTCTGTAAGCTTGAAGCCATTCCCCCTTGTCCTGTTACTGTGTGCTCTTGTCTCCTTTCTTTTAGGCTCCCTTCAGGAGCAGCCTTCAGCTGGAGCTGCTTTGCTTATGTAATATTACATAAGAACTGCAAGTACCTACTAAAAGGCAGAATTTTGGGATAATTAGATCAGCCCAGGCACCTCAGACAGGTGAACAGAGGTGGATTTACACACGGTGAAGGGTAAAAATTGGAGACAAACTCCAACTGTTGGATCAGGCTTTGGTGGAGAGGGAGGCTGCCTCATGACCTGTGAATCCGATTTGGCCACACCTATTCCTTATTGCTCAGGAGTCACTTTGGCTTCACAAGCACCAGGAGCTGGAATCCTGAAATATGCTATCACTGGATTACTGGGGCCACTTAAATTAATGCCATATAAATCTGCAGTTCAGAATAAGTATTAATACCTACTGATTGCAGACTAGAGGATTTCCATGAGTATAGATTAGCTAAAATTTAGTAGCTTAAAAGGTTTATTTTTAACCGTTTATTTCTTCTCTCATCCTCCACGAGCTCTAACGTGCTCTGAGTGACTCCCCAGTTTACAAAGCACTGTGGACAAGATGCTTCCCTTCTCCAGAGCACAGCCCTGCAAACTCTGTCTCACTCCAGGAGGCTGTGGAGCTGCCTGGGAGCTGGGAGCTGCAGATACCACCCCATGGGCTGCCAGGGCAGTGTGGTCTCCATGCCAATATATTTTAATCTGCTGCCTTTCTGTTCCACCAGCCAGCAGGAATGTTTGCCAGTGCCAGCTGTGGTGTTTGTGAAAAGCACATGTATCTACTAGAAGCTGGACTCCTTCCACCAGCCCAGTTCACATGCCATCAGACAGAGGTGACTTTCAGTCACATTACTGACTGGCCACGAATCAAAGGCCCAGAGGTGAATGGCTCTGCTCCCATTACCAGTATTCGGAACTGTTTAGTCTCCTTTATCCCAATTAAGCTTGTTTGGGCTTCAAAGAGGCCTCCTGCTAGTCTGCTGCATTTATAGCAAATAAAAAGTTTCATTAAATATTTCCTGTGACATGGGATGAAGCAGAGACAGAATCATAAGTTTTAAGAGTATTTTTACATAATGCATTTATCCTCTGCAACAGTTGTGCCCTTTTATCCCAATAAACAACATAGTCAAAAGCCAAAAACCTAGTTTTCAAATAATTCTCTTCCATATGTTTTCAAGACTGCAAGTCATTCAATTTGGTCAGGCTCTAGGAATCTCTGTCCCTCTGCTGCCAGGAATCCTCCTTCAGTTCAGAAGCTGCAGCTAAATGTGTGCAGTAGGACACCGCAATATGGCAGTATAAAAAAAAATTAGCTGAGATCATCTAGATAATCTCCAGCTTATGCTCTGTTCATTCTGCTCTGCATTGTGTGGGCCACGTGACACACAGATCAACTACTACATTTCAGACAACATCTGGTACCTACTTAGGAGACACTAAATGGCTTCCAGATATGACTGCACCTGAAAATGCAGCTTATTTGGTAACTTAAAAATGAAAGCATCTAAAATAAAAAATAAGACCAAACTTTACTTGCCTTCATCTCCATCATCTCCAAAAGGGTAGAATAGAGCAACTGCTAAATTGATGAATACAGCAAGGTTGAAGGAAATGCTCCCCCAGAGAGAGATATGTCTGGAGAACCAAAACAGGGCTGGATTATCTAGAAAGGGGAGAAAAGCAGCAATCAATAAGCTGAAAGCAAGCAGAAACTCAATCACCAATAACCCCAAGGGAATTAAATACAGATTATTGTAGAAAATATGCAGATCTTTAAAATTAACTAAAATGGGCAAATATTAAACATAGGTTTGTCATAAAACAAAGTTTCAAGCAGAGCTTTTAATCCAAAGATCACAATACAGTTTATTATATACTGGAGTTTTGCCTCTGGTAAGATTTTAGGCCTGGATATTTTGCAAGAGAGTCTTTTCAGCTGCATCTGAATCTGCAGCTTCTGTGCATGGGGACATAAAATCAAGCAAACAAATAGATTTTAGCACTCTGAATGCCAGTCAACCAGAACACCCAGAATGTATCACCCAGATGACCTATTTGGACCAAGTACACCAATGACATAGGCAAAGAACGATGGAATAGACATGGTTTCAGGACTGCAGTATTTTTCCCACCTCTGTCAAACTAAAAACATTTTGTTCTGCTTGGGAAGCAGGCAAAATTTTGTTTGCCTGGGTTTTGTTTCTACAAAAGCTGACTATTTCCTGTGTGATGCTCAGAAGCTCATGGTCACCTGCCGACAAACAGCTCTGTACTGCTGCTTAAAAGGACTCAAACAAGCCATGATCTCCATATGTGCAGTGCTGTACAAACACACTGAAAGAGTCCATATCCCAAAGATCCTACAGCCTAGCTAGAAAAGACTAAAAAGGGAAACAGTGTAAAACAGGGTTGAATTTGTGCCTGAAGTCACATACATGGTTTAGCAAGGAGGCCAGGAACAAGATCAGAGGGTGCTAAGACTCAGGCAAGCACTTAATATGTATTAATACACTAAAATACATTTAAATGAACATTTGAAACAACATCCTGTGTGCAATAGTGTAAAAACATCTCTGGTCAGAGAGGTTTCAAATGTGATGTATCCCTATTAACTAGATTTTAAAGTACTGAAAACTTCCTGCAAGCATGCAAAGCACCCAGGTAAGTTTTTATAAACAGCAGACTCCTTCAACTGCATATGACTGTCCCATGGTTTTAGTCTAAATAATCTTTAATAGCAATCAGGTAAATATTCAGATTTCCCTGGAATTACCTTGTGCTGCTGACTGCTGAGATTTAAACATTTGGAGCCATTGCAAAAATGACTTCTGTCAATTTAAGCAGCACGAACTTCATGCTAACAGACACTTGGTAAAGAAATAACTCAGCTTCAACCTGTATTATCTTTTCAAATAATAAAAAAACTCCAATGCAGAGACTCGTGGGCAATTCCACCGATGAAAGGAATTGAGAAATTTCTGTTCTGAATAAGAATAAACCAATTCTTTTTGTTTATAGCATTAGGCAGGTCTGGTCTATCTAATTGTTGGGTTGGCTCTTTTATTTGTGCTTCTAACACAAAACCACCAGATATTAATTTTTTTACTGAAGTAGTTTTTCTACAATACAATGACTTTTATTCCCAAATAGACTGCAGATTCTGGAATAATGTCTTTTTCAAGTTCTATCATGGTGAGGTTGTCACTACAAAGTTTTTAGGGTGCCACCAAGAGAAGCAGACTTGGGTTGTTGGGGCTCATGCTGAAGACTTGCTGCTGCTGAAAATTAAAGCCTGGGAACTGACATATAAAAAAATGCATCCATGCAATTTTGCAAAATTGCATCCATAAATAACATCCATGTTTCCATCACATTCAGAACGCTCCCACATTGCTCTGACTATCCTCCTGCTCTAGACCCTACTCCTTCCTTCCTGACCAATTGCTGTGAGCAGATGGTGTGCGACACTCCAAGAACATCTGCATTTTAGCAGTGAATGAAGTGATCACTTTCAGGCATTTTTATGTATGTTCAGCCTGGAGAGGAGAAGGCTTTGGAGTGACCTGACCTAATTGCAGCCTTCAGTGCCTGAAGGGAGCCTTCAGGAAAGATGGAGAGAGACTCTTGACAAGGGCCTGGAGTGACAGGACAAGGGGGGAATGGCTTCAAACTAAGGGTAGGTTTAGATTGGATATTGGGAAGAAATTGTTCCCTGTGAGGGTGGTGAGGCCCTGGCACAGGTTGCCCAGAGCAGCTGTGGCTGCCCCATCCCTGGCAGTGTCCAGGGCCAGATTTGATGGGGCTCAGAGCAACCTGGGATAGTGGAAGGTGTCACTGCCCATGGCAGGGGTTGGAACTGTGTGATCTTTAAGGTCCCTCCCAACCCAAACCATTCTGTGATTCTATGATATATGAAATACAACTTTCTGCTCCAAATGCCAAGGACAGACTTGACAGTGGCTGAGCTGGAAAGAACCTCCCGATCCGGGGACATTGGCAACAGCCTCATTCCTGCCCAGGGCCGGCAGCTGTAGTGCCACCGGGGAGCTAAAGACATTCAGGGTACCTGGTGGGGGTCCCCTGGTCTTGGTGTCCCCCGTGATCTTGAGCAAGCAGCTCAAGGCCACACAGGTGCCTCCCCAGTACCATGGGACAGGCACCAGTAAGGGCCAGCTGGGACACCCTGCAGCACAGTCATGCCAGGCTGATGTGGGCTGGCAGAGGGGGACTGACTCCATGGAAGCTGGGCAGATTCAAAGCAGCTGAGGTTCTGGTGAGAGATGTTTTTAAGTGACTGACGTTTACGAGTCTTTTTATGGCTTTTCAGGAATCTGCAAACCTCAAATATGCAGCTACACATGTTTTTGTTAAATATTTTGTAAAATATTAAGGGCCTTAGCTTAATTAGGTGCAAAGGTATCAACATTAGTAGAACTACACCCAGTTCTTCCATCCCCCAATTTAACTTTTGGAGTCCAAAACATCATCTTGAACACATTAATAACTGCTCCATATTACACTTTTATGGTGGCATGCAAGTGTCTCAGCTGGCCTACACTCTCAGGCCCAGAACAGCTCTGCCTGTTGTAGTGTCAGAGTGAACAGAGAAAAGTGTATCATTAAAATGAAAGTATTTGAACCTTTAAAAGCAATGTTTTGGTATAATGAAGCTATTTTTAAAAAAATTACAATACTTACTCCTAATTTTCTTTTGCCATTTCATCTCATTGTACAGATCCTCAGTCTGCTGGAAAAAGTCATTGACTTTGCTCCCTTGTTCATCTCTCTCTGTTGTATTGAATACCCGACATTTGGATTCCCGAGTGAGGAATTCACAAATATTGGGGACAGGAAAGACAATCTTTTCCATTGTTCTATCGTGGCGAACAATCTATAAACAAAATGCACATTTTTGTCAGAGTCAGCGACTATCCACTCATTTTGTCATCTTTTCTTGTTCACAACTCCCCTTTTATTTATAAATTAATGCATTAATTATTTGAACATTATAACGAAGTTGGACCAATCAATCCCAAAACAGAGTCAAGCTGGTTTTATTTTCAAAAGCCTGCCTGAATAAGGTGGCAAATATCAGTCTCAAGAAAAACCTAGGTTCAGACTTCTCCAAATATAAAAAATGCTGTAATTCAGAATGCTCCTATTTGTCAGCAAATTGAAACAAATCTCTCCCGGTAAAAAGTGGAGAAGTTCAGGGGCTTTCTGCTCTGATTACAAAGTGCTTTTCTCATCTTGAATCTATTTCTATGATGAGATAAGTTGTAAAGGTGAACATGCAGAAATAGCACTTTGTTACTGAGGCAGCACCCATATCTTGTCAATCTTTATCTTTTTACTTGACAAAACCCAAGGTTTTGAATTGTTTGCGTTTCAGCAGCTACCAAGTTACTGGTGAGCAAGCTAGATTTTATTTCATCTCACCACACTGCCATCAAAATTGCTTCCCCATTCTGATCGTTGACTCTGCATTACTAAAAATACAGAAATGGGTAGAAAACCCTTTTTGACTCCTACAACCATGCCTCTGTACAGCCACTGGTGAAAATAAAAAACCACCACTATTTGAATTTCAAATCAAACAAATGAGATACGTTAATATAGGGGAGATAATATCTGAAACACTAAACAGGTCTTGGACTGCTTTCAAAGACCAGCAATTATCTGTTTTGTATAGCAGCAATGCTGGGTTGAGTTTCACTTTTCCAGAAGAAGCTATTGGCCACATACAGTTGACCACAGTGCTTGTTTAATGCCTAAATTTACAAGCTACCCAGATAAACTGGCTGATAATTGCTAAAAGTGATCTCAGCAGCACCCAAAGTATTAAAATAAATTAAGAGGAGCACTGAGCTCCCCTCTGGACAACCAAGGCCATGGAGCTTCCACCTATCCTGTGGTGGGATACCTCTGTGGACCTGTAAGTCCAATCCATGGCAGGTGAAAAGTTTAAAATAGAGAACAGAACTGCTGAACCAGGCCAAGCCTTAGTATTTTAAACAAAAGCCATATTGAATGTCTACACCACTTCAAAACCTCTTTGTACTCCAGTCAGAGTTTTAATTTGATCAGCCAGCATCAGAGGCTTTGAAACTCATTATTTCAAAAAAAAACACCTCTGATTATTTATTTGAGTGATGTACCATACAAGATGCTTCTTGACTTCATGACACAGCTCCTATCCAGAGTCATTATTTCCCTAACAAAACACGTTTGGTAACACACAGGAAAGCTCCTGTGAAAGGATGCTTTGGAGCCACTTCTAATATAGGTGTATTCCTTTACCTCCCACAGCCAATAGCATATTATTCAACCTTGTCCTCATAAATAATCCACACCGTTTGGAAGCTTAAAAAGAGGAGATACACCACATGCAAGATGCAGACTTGTCTCATAGTCCATCTTCTGGAGAGCAATCCTTTACCTCTATCTGTGCCGTATGTTTGGCATAAAACCTCAAGGCTTCATCTCCTTCATCTGGATCTGACCCTGGCTTCAGCATCTGTTGCAATGTTTTATTGTGACAAGCCAACTAGAAAAAGAAGAAAAATCTGATTTATGTCCTGCTGCTATGTTTTCAGCTTCATCATCTCCACTTAACTAACACAAATCCTCCTTCCCCCCATTCCCAAATACTTACATGCTCAACCCAGTGGGGCTCTTTACACAGATAACAACAAAAATGTAATTACTCGAGAACAATAAAAACAATTTAGTCTCAAGAAGTCAGCAGAAAGTCTTCAGTTGAGATTTATGAAAGGCAGCTTAGCCTGCAGCCTGGATGGTTTTTGGAGGGCTTTTGACAAATGCCAAAAAATTAACTGAATGCTTCTTTTCATTTGAGTTTAGACATAAAATTTGCATACCTCTGAGTACTAAATTACATCTACAATTAATTTTTCCCAAATGGCTAAACTGGGTTGTAGGTTGGTATTCCAGGGCTGTAACTATTTCTGAGGGAGCTGGACGGTAGTGCCAGGCAAATACATCTTTAAGTGTGCAGTTCATATACACAGCAATTCAATACATACACATATACACACAAATATGTATCTCCTATAAACTGTTACAAATTATACACTTCACATGATTGATAAAAAACATCTGTTCTATGTTGAGTAGTAGATATTTAAAATGCTCCATTGCTGTACACAGTTTATTAAGAAAAATGTTGGCAAATGCATTCATGATGTCCTGTAGGTAAGTGAGAAACAAAGACATAATTATAAGGCATAAGGAAATTGCTAAAAATTCAATTTTCCCTACATCATAGCAAGTGGTTTCCATCCAGAATAGCTGAGGCATTTCACCTGTTTTAAGATGGGAAAAACTGCAGCAGGAAAGGAAAGGAAAAGCCACCTCACAGATGTGATCCAGGGCTGAATCATCACAGCTGACATTACCACAACAGACCATTAGAAATGAGGCAGGCACACACTCAAAATGACCACAGGAACCGGGGCTTTGAAGTGATGATCACCACAGGTGGGCCAGGATTGTGCTACATGAAATAGCACAGCCTGGTGAGGAATTATAAAATAATTGCACAGCTACAAAAAAGGCTGACAGGGATTAAGTCTAAAAGTAACAATGGATCCAAACAGATATTGTAATAATCTAACCAGAACGTGATCTCATTCATCTGGAATTTGCATGTCCCATTATCTCCCTGTTTAAAACAATAACGCAGGGGAGAGGTACATATACAATTTAGTCCATTTATTGAAGTTCCCTAGGATCTACTGATCAAATTAAATTTTCTTCTGGATCTCAATATAAACTTCTTAAAAAAGATGAATAAAAAATGGAACATCCAAAAGTAAGAGAATATCAGAAAGGGATATTCAGGAAGAATAAATGTGCATCCAACAACTTCACTGGGGACAGAACTCTGCTTGGTCCTGACAGCAGAGCCTGAGCCAATGTGGCCCAACATCAGCATTTTATAAAAGTGTCATGAGCAGATATTCAAGGAGACCAGCAAAGAACTGACATGGGGGTTAACTGCAGAGGAATATTCCTTCCACCAGTATCTAGCAAATGTATCATTACACACATTAATGTCTTTACCTGAACTCCCACTTATTTCTGAGACTAAGCAGGTTCTTTAAGACTATCTGACAAGTTCTTCCCCTTCACACAAGTCAAATAACCTGATCCAACTAGCAGCTTTTGCAGCATGACCACAACAACTAATTGTCAAGATAACTTGAATTCACCTCCTAGAGGTCTTTGCAAGCCCCTCAAGACATGCTCTAGAATCATGGAGAAAGAAGATGAGCCATTGGAAACAAGATAGTTACTGTTTAAAAATGCCCTTTCAACAGTGTTATTACTTTTGCCTTTCTGCTTTATTGGATGTCCCTCTGCTTCTGTACTTACAAAAGGGCAAGCAAGAGCGCCCAGTTCACCTTCTCTGTATCATTCATCATTCTGTACACTACTGTCACGTTCTCTTTTATTTGTCTCTTCTTTAAATTAAAACAATCCCTATCCTTCCCATCCCTCCTCAAATAGAAGACTCTCTGTGACTCAATTATTTTCCCTGTCTATCTCCAAGTGCCCTTTACTTTGGCTATATCTCTTCTTTAAGATACGAAGAAGAGCACTGACTAGACAGAATGCAATCACACCGTGCTTGGAGTGATGAATTAGCATATATTTGAAGGAGCAAATATACTCACTCCCCTTTTATTATCTTCTGTAATGCAGAGGAACTTTGCCTGTATCTTGACCTTTATTTCTCCAATGTGAACCATTAAGATTTTGAGTTTTCTAACAAATGACAAGTCAAGGACATATGGATAGTTCTTCTTATTAAAACTATGCCAGTTTGGAGTAAGGGACCTCCTACAGATTCAGAAATTTCCATTAGTACCACAAAAAACTTTCTATATTCGTACTTGAATTTGTATACAGAATTGAAAATGCCATTTTTAACCATATGAAAACTCTAGGTATTGCTTCCTGATATGCTTTGAACTGTCCATGACTTTTACTGTAGAAATCTCTCTTGGTAAGTATCAGTAACAGAAATTCCCTCATCACATGGAGTAGAAGGGAAAACCATGTCAGCTTCTCATGCACTAATGGGACTGGCTAGAAGAGGGTGTTCAGAGCCTGCTGGGGATTTGAGATTGAGCATATTTTGCTATCAGGTTTCACATGAACAGCAGCCACACTGTTTTAAACAGTGTGCATTTGGTGATCTACGCTGTGCTTTCTGAAGCTGTGCTTTCAGGCTGTGACTGTCCCGTGCTGATGCGTGAACAGAGCCTAGTGCTGCACAGCTGGGGCTTTCCAGCATGGCCACTGGACAAAGTGACCTAAGAACAAGACAGGATTTTCCATGCCAGCCCCCTGACTGCCAGAAAAGACACATTAGAAACAATGAGAGATTGGTGACCAAGCTGGAGGAGCTGCAGCACATTTCAGATGGGGAAGCTACCTAAAGGCACCAGCAATCTTCAGCTGGTGAAGCTGAATCTTCTTCACTCATAACTTAATTTCTCTCAGCTTCCAAATCTCTCAATACCCACTTACCTTCTGTGCCCTCTAGACATTCAGACAGTAAGCTCAGGGCAAAGGGCTCATCAATTTTCTGCTCATGTTGCAGTTCCTTCACAGGATGGATTCCTCTACGTTGACACAACAGTAACTACTGCTAATATTTCTGTATTGCCACAGCCACACTGATGAAAGAACGTGGACAGCAATCTGAGAGGGCTCACATCCAAAGCAGAGGCCCACAGTACGACACAGAACAGCTTTAGGAATGCTGTTATTTGGCAACCATGGTGTTTTCTGAAGCTCTGCTTTCATGATCCTTCTTCCCCCCATAACGAGCTCAAAGGCCCACGTGGGCCAGGGGGACTGTGTCAACAGATGCCTTGACCAGGGCAGAGCTTTTTGTGAGATCAAAGGCACAGCAATGGAAATAACAATGCAGTGACAAACTGTGAACCTAGAATACAGAAAGCTTATCCAAGTTTATAATACACCCTAGGTGACAGTTTGTGCGTGGCGGGTAAAAGCCGTGCAAGCCTTGAGTGGTTTTTTTTTCATATTTAACTGCTGCGATGCAGTAAAGTATTATATCCAGTGTGCTGCACAAATCTTTTGGGGCAGCTGGAGGACAAGACACAGGATGGACATGGCTGAGAGCAACTACAATGAGAAGAACAGTTCCATTTATGTTTGCAAAGCGAAGCTCCAAAATGCACCTCAAAAATACACTGCAAGTGTAACTGATACAAAAAATAACCATCACTAGAGCCTGAATTTGCAAAGAGCCCCAGAAAAATCACCATTGTGGAGAAAACTCCCTCACTCACTCACTCAAACATCAGCCATGCCAGTGACAATATTTTAAATGTCAACACTGTATTTTACTGCTCATCAAGGCGTGTAGGGACAAGGAAGCAATAGCACATAATGGAACAGTGATTTCCAAAGAGGGGATGTGCAAGGCAATAGCTATATGAATAAAGATCATTTGGCTTTCAGTCAGCTCCCAGGGAAGGACTGCTGTTCATCTTGAAAGATTTTCACTTTAAAAAAATTTGGAAAACACTGTAATAAAGCATCAGTACAAAATGTGAAAGATTGAGGACAGACCAAGAACGCTGAAGACATTAATAAAGAAACAGTAGAGATAAATGACAGAATTACAAGTAATACTCAGTCTAAACTCCTGACACAACATGACTACAAAATCAGATCTGCTACTCATCTGGGATGCCATATATGATCAGCAGTGTGGAAAACCACAGCAGATCCAGTTTTGCAATTAATATATGGGTTTTCTGCAGGCCTGTAGCTTTATAGCCAAGATTACCTTGAACAAAAATGAAGTTATTTAAATGCTCCTAAAGAAAAGACTGATTTAAAGCTGTGAACATTCATTTCACCAGCCTGTCATTAACTCACTGACGTGGTATAGTAGATTGGTTTGCCAAAATACCAGTGTATGAAAATATGTGTGCATGTGGAAAAGAGAAAGTTTTTCTCCACTTTTCACTATTTCTGTAAAACACAGAGCCCCTCCATATTTTAATAAGGATGTCAGTCCCTGGTTGTAACTTGTAAACTGCAGGGGCCTCTCAAGTTCTCATCAAAGGCATGAGGTCTTAGCCAGTACACAGCTGAGATGGTTGTCAAAATTCCTGCTGATTATACCAGGCTTTGCTGAAGCCCCCAAAAGGACAAGAAATACAAGAAAAACAAGCTACAGACACTAGGTTGAAGACCCCCAAATTCCGAGAGATTTATTTCACTCCTGAGCATTTTAAAACTGCCAAACATGGTGGGGGAAGGAGGGGTGTAAAGGTGACTTTTTATGACTAGAATGGTATAAAGGGATCTAAATTAGTGAGGTTTAGTGTCCTGTAAGCAATCAGGCTTTTCATGGAAAAGTCAGTTCACAGGCTAAGTGTCAAACATGTTAAACTGATTTCTTAGGAAAGGTTGATGGAATAGTACAAAGAACACTGGATAACTGGCTGAGAAGCAGAAATAAAGACACAAATAGCTCCTATGCCTTGATACAATTTACATTTACAGTATTACTATTAAGAAGGATTACAAACATTAAAAAAAAAATAGAAACAAAATTCTTGGAATAATTACTATCCTTGTTCCAATTCTCTCAGCTCTTCTCCCAGCTGCAAGGCAGCAGCAAGGCTGGGATGTGATGAGGAGATACCTGGCACAGGGGGCACTCCTGGCAGGGAAAGGGCACTGGGTCAGGCAGCACTAGGACTGTGCTGAGGATTGGGGCTTGTTTTGGAGAGGGAACTGGGTGTGGACATGCTTGTAAGCTGTCACACTGCACAGAGCCCTCTCTGCCCTCGCCTCACCCCCACTCTGAGGTGCCAGCCAGCCCCTTCGAGCCTGTCAGGGCAGGGAGGCCACTCCACAGGCCTGGAAGTTAATGAACTACAGCCCTTGGGGAAAGTGAGTGTTTGTGCCTGATGCCCAAGGTGTGAGATCGGAGAGGTCTGCTGTAAATTATCTTCACCCCTACCCTGTCAGTAACCACACACCTGCAGTGTGGGTTGCCAGCCTGAAGGCCAGGGGTCTTTCACAAGGAGAAATTGTGACAAAATGTAACTTGCAGCAACAGCAAAATAATGCTCAGATGAGTCTCACCTTCTGTGCCAACAAGCTCGTGCAACTGGGGCTCACTTACAGCCTCAGTCTCTTCCTCTTTTGTCCTCTTCAGTCCCCTTGGCTCCCAGAGCCAGGCGGTGTGAGATCTGGCACCACCAAACCCCCTCACCAGGGATAACCCAGTCAGCTCACCAAACACTTCATTTTCTGCTTAGAGAGCAAGAAAGGATAAAAAAAGCTGGCTGGGGACTGACAAGAAAGCCCCCAAGGACTGAGGAAAAGCAGCCAAGAGAAATTCATGGGAGTAGCAAACAGGATGGGTGACAGACAGAGGAGCATAGGAGACAGAAAAGGAGCTCCTCTTCCTTGGCGTGCCAGGACCTTACCACGCGCCAGCTCCCTGCCCAGGGCAAAGGAGAACATTCCAACTCCACTGGTAAACAAGGACAGAAAAAAGCAGGGAAAAAGGAAATGTCATCTTAACCATAACCGAGCAGAAATTTTTATTCCAAGTAGCTGTACTAAAAGCAATAACAACTTCTCAGCTCCCCATGTTCCAATCAAAACTGAATGGTGCTTTCTGCAATACACAGGGCAACTTCCTTTCCAGAAGTCATTACAGTTTTATAGAGCGGCACCTTTGCACTCTGCCACAAAGCAATCTGTTAACAAACATTAGGAACAGCAGGGATGGAGCAATGGGAGACTCTCAAATCAAGTATTCATTGATTTCATTTAGACAATTATACCGTACAGAGCAACCAAAAGGGTTTAGAGTTAATCTTTCCCTGATGGCTTGTGGTACATGAGCAGGTCCCTGGGTGGTCCAGACGTTTTGGATTCTGTTGCTGGGTCTTCCACGGCCTCGTGTAACCTCTGAGGCACCAACTCTCCTCCCCAGCCTCCACATGGGGCACTCTACAAATTGTGGCTAATAGTGATCTACCTCACAGGGGAGAAAGAAAACACCTCAATATTATCACATAAAAGAAACCACCACAGCTAAGTGAACTCTATCACTATTATGTTTGCAGCCCCTCATAGTAATTTCATTGCTATATTTGTTGTGGTTTTGCTGTTCGTTTTTACCCTGATGAAAACCAGCAGAACACAAAATGACTTGTTAATATTTCAATGAACTTTACTTCCACTTGCGTCCTTTCTAATTTCTTTTGCAGGCAAAGCTGAGTTCCAAAAACACGAAGTGTACACATGTGTGGGGAAGTTCAGGTCAGACAAAACATGCTGCAACCAAACAAAATTAATCCGAGGAGGGTGGATGTGAAACATCTCCACAGGCGACGTGTAAATTGTCACGGGCAGTTGTGCCTGCTTGAGTCAAACCAACCCAATGGATACACTTGGATTTTGGTGCACACTGGCCATACTGGACAGCAGTGGACATAGGTATGCAATCCAGAATATTCCAACAGGAGGACACAACTGTATTCTGTTGTGATTACTCCTCCCGTGATTACTGTAAGCAAAATTTTGCTAAGTAAAGGATGGAAGGAAAGCAGATGATGGAAGTGTCAGACGTGATTATAGGGAGGTAACAAGAAAGTTCAGTGGAAAAGAAAGAAAAGGAGAGCAGAGTTTCTTCAATTAGTCTTCTTCAGAGCAGAAGGAGAAGATCCCAGCCACGTGCTACTCCATAAAAGGCAGACAAAAACACTGGAACCAATGTTGTATAGACACAGTCTGGGAAAGGCCCAAACCAGCAGGTGTATGGATCCTAAATCCACAAACGAGGGAACCGTTCACCTCTAAAAGCCGTCAACACTTCATACACATCCAAAATACATAAATGCAGCTGAGATGAGAGAGCTATGAAAGGCACATCCTTTTCAGGAACTCTTAAAATCCTTTTGCTCCCAAGCCCTTCACTTTCTGTATTTCTCTTCTCTGCAGAACAGGACTCTCTGCCAGCTACCTTCTCCTGTCTACTATGTGGCTTCTCTAGAAAAGGCAGGCTAGCACAAACAAAAGGAGGAACTGCTGCTGACTCTTACTTTGGGGGCAATGTGGCGAGGGGAACCACAGTTTCAAGTTTTTAAGTACAGACAGACTTCCTTCTGTGAGCCGTAAGACCAGGAGACGTTGACTGGCACTCAGCATCCCTTTCTCTGCCACCATGAGCAGAAAGTTCCTCGTGGGTTGACCCTCCCAGAATGGACTTATCCTCTTCTTCAGGATCTACCCAAACTTGTCTTCCCTCTTACATTTTCAGGATAGTGCCATGGTTTCTTTGGAACACTCTGACTCCCTCAGCTGGATGCCGTTCACCAACCCAACCTGGCCATCATCATCAGCTCTGCCACAGGCAGGTGTGGCTTGGAAGACAGCCTCTGCAAAGGCCTGGATAAACCATCTCATTGTCTTCAGTGAAGCACATTAAAGGGGCTTAAGTCCTCAGCTGCAGCCTGGAATCATGGCTCAGACTCTGATTCAAGTTACGTTGATGTCAAATTAAAAACCCCTGTTCACATCCTGCCTTCTCAACACATAGCTCCACAACACACTGAGAAGCATAACTTGTTCATTCAGAGTCAAAAACATACGAGACTGAAGCAGCAAGCAAACAGCTGAAGCTGTAACCTGTTGAATTCACAGCAGACATGGATTTCCTACTATCTGCCGGGCCTGATGTATGTACATTGTAGGGTACAAAACACAGAGGACTGTGTACAAGTCTGGAGATGGACAGGAACTGAGACATGACCCCTCAAACAATTACAAGGCTGAGATTTTCCTACATTTTCAACCATTCTGTTGAATCTCTGCCTCCCCCTCCAATTAGCAGAGCAAAACATCCTTAAAAAAATGAAAGTAGCAGCATATGACCAGAGAGAAGAGAATTTAAAATGATGAGTTTTTCTTTCTAACTCTGTATTATGGCTACTGTCCTCAGGAAAGCACTTTCACCTGGCATCTATGAAACAGGAGTTCTGGGTGGGAGTAAAAATTTCATCTCTCTCCTTATCAGATATTCACAAATGATGCTGTTTGACCCAACCAATGAGCACTTAAATGGTGTTCTGCAGACTCAAAGACAGAAAAAGCTGGAAAGATTTTCCAAATAAAGTTCATTCAAGGCTACCACAGACCATCATTTGTAAAGTAAACTCTGAAAATCTTTGTCCATAGAAAAAGGCAGAGAAAAGGCTTCTTTAACCCCAGGTTGATTAGATGCTTATCTGTGTGCAGGTCTGAAGGTGATCATAAGTAACTTATCACCTCACTTTTGGTATAGAAAAGCATAATCAGCTGTTAAAACTGAATTTCACAGCTGGACACTTTTATTCAGTATCTCATAAAGCTGCCTCAGAGAAAGTGCAAGGTGAACCTCATTTTCACTTTTCTGCACTGTGTTAAATGAATGAAATACAGAGGATGGCAACTGAGCTCTGCTGATTTGAAGATTACAAATTCATATCTTGTCTGGAAAATTCTATGGTGACTGAGATACCTAATTAAATTGTGACATCACAGGAGATGAGAGTTAAAACGGAGCAACTGTGAGGAACAGACATATTTTGACATTCTGTTTAATGCTCTTTATTTTCGTTAACCTGTAATTACTTCAATGACTACTGAACATAAAAAAGTATGTCTTTGTTAGAGAAGATGCCCCCCCCAATTTTAATTAACGTGCAGGATTCCACAATGCAGATATCTGAGGCCTATTAGAACAGTTCTGATATTATTAAGTGAGACCAGATTTCACTTCCATGATATTTCCAAGGTTACATTCATTTCCCCTCAAACCAAACCACAGCTTAGGGTAAAATGTTTTTGTTGGGCTCTATGTAGAAGAAAAAGATGCACCTTGGTTCATTTGAAGGTTACCTCCAATGGAAAGGCTCCAGCTCCATCTCCACAGCAAGAACTCGATACTTTTTGTAAATCAGCTTCTTTAATAAGGGGAGTTTGTCGCAATTTGAACAAAATAGCTACATTACATACATTTCTGAGCCAGTGAAATGTGCACACAGCACTCAGGGCTGGCTGAATGTGCAGTGTGCTTTGAAGGGTGGCTTTGGAAAGATGGCACTGTGTGATCCCACATTTATTGCCTCTCAACGGCTTCTGGATTGAGTTTACTCAGTTTCCAAGGGAAATTGTGCTTAATTCTACATAACACTTCTCCAAGCAATTTCAATCTCCAAGTTTAAAGTCAAGCCATCTTCCTTGTGACCCCTATATCATCACTCTTAAAGCATGACAAATGCAAGCAGGCAGCTCCAAGGCAAGAGTATGGTTTGAGGGCAACAGGGCAAGTTCTCTACTAGTATAAATCAGAGTTGCTTGCCTACTTTGAGTGGGAGCATTCCCACACAGACCAGCTGTGGACACAGCTAAATGAAGACCCATTCTTCAAGCGAGAAGAGAAGTAAATGCCTCACGGGTGTCGGAGAACCAAAGCAGGACTGAAGTTCCTCTGTCCACCCCATGCTGCTTCAGACAGCAATAAAAAGGTAGTGTGGTTATTTCTAGGACAGGACTGCAAACAGAGCCTGAGAGCAGAGAATGTCTTGAACAGTATTTCATTGTCCCACAGCCAATTTTCAGAGTAAAACCACAGACTAATGTGAAGATTTCACAATGCAGACTTTTTGACAAAGAAAGGATATTTCTTCTGGTGTAACATTTGGGCCCCAACACCAATTCAACATATTTCCCAATGACAAAAAATCTTGTAAACCACAAAACACAAGGATTACAGAAGTTAAAGATAGAAGAAGAAACCCACAAAGCAGAAATATTAAGGCCACCTGTGCACTAGTGAAATGCACAGTTGCCACAGTCAAACAGGATATATCCTTCATTAACATTACATATAATAAATCACACACATATGTAGAATAGAAACTTCATCTTATTCTACTAGAGAAGTAGAACCAGAAAAATTAAAATAAGCTGAAGCTTTTGTGGCCAACATACAGTAAAAAGCTCTAGCTTGAATCCTAGCAGCTCTTAGCAGCCTAAGTCAACACAACACCAGATGGAAAACAAAGGTTCCCATGTAGATCCCTATCAAAGCCAGAACAGGATTCTGAGGTGAATGCTTCCAAGGAGAAGGGGAGAAAAAGAAAACACCAAAGGACAAGTTGCCAAGGTTATAACCTGAGACCTAACATCAGCCACAGACGTTTATTTAACCTTTCAGGTGCTCATTAGTGTCAAGCCCTCGTGGCAGCCTCCATACTGTCTCTCCATCCTGCAGCTGGCTGAACATGGAGTTATATCCCATCCTAATGAGCCACAAGGAGGGTGATGTGTGTCACTGGCTTCTGTTTCAATCTTGGCAATCTCAGTGTAAAAGCCTTGCAACATCTTCTGATTCTCCTGACATTTAATTAGCCGGTGTCATTTTGATGCCACAGCCTGTCTCATCAGGATGATAATGACAAAACAACATGTGGAGCATAAAAGTTCCATGAAAACTTTCAGGTCTGGCAGCCAAGCTTACGAGTCCCCTGACAGTCACGGTTCCTGGGACTGGTTCCCATTAGCCCTTTGTTTTGGCACTGCTATCAGCAAGAGCTTCTCTGTTAAGGACAGAGAAACAAAAAAAAAAAAAAAAAAAATGCAAAGCTCAGCATAGCCTTGCAAAAAATGACATCCTTTAGCTTGAAAAATTTTACCTGTCCTGCAGAAAGAGAGCATCCTCATCACACAAACTCACAGCTATTCATCCTGAAGGACAGGTTTATCCTACAGGATAGAGTCCATCATCTTCTGGCCTCAAAAGATAGTCCTATTTATTTAATTGTGTACAATGTTTTCCTTCATTTGTCATCTGGTATTTGGGAGGATAATCTCCAACAATACCTGCCAACTGCTTCTTGTCCACATCAGCTGCATAATTTGACAATGGTCATTGATACACAAAATGTGAGCCATCTACATTTGCACTCAATAGAATCAATGGTCTTTTTTCCAAAATCCTAGTCTCATACACTAAAATATCTTTTATTTTTTGAGAGTGTACCAGCCAGAGATGTGTAAGAACTCAAATGAACCAAGACATTTCATTCACAAAAAATCTTTGTCATCAGAACCTACGCACAACAAAATGTTTTGTAAAGACAGACATGCAACTACCTGAGGCAGATGATGAGCAAAAAGAATTCAGACAGCTTAAAAGTTTTACTGAACCAGTGTGGTCCCCAGACCTCAGCTCATCTGGAGAATCCTTGTCTGAGCTCAAAGTTACCTCCCAGTTGGATAAGCCTATCTTTTAGAGCAAAATGCTTTGAGAACTCACAGCTCCCACAGGGACAGGGAGATTTCTTTTAGGCAGAGGCTATGGGCCAGTTATGGCAACACCAATATCAAGGGTAAAGGTGCTCTTGCAAGACTTTTCCACTTGTCTTCTGTTTATCTTATTTCCATGATAAAACCATGATATTAAAGTTCCAGTCAGTTCATGCCCATGGCAGACTACTGGGCTATAACTGGTTCCACCAGTTCCGTCTCCTAAAGCCTTTAAAGTGCTTCTCTGCTGTGTCTTAGAGAAGGTGCTTGTCAATGCACATTACTGAGCAATTAATTTCTGCCTTCTTCAGCACATTTCTTTTTAAAAGGACAAATTTCACCCTGAATTTACACCTGACCACAATCACACATCATGCAGAACAGTGTTTGGTGAGCCTGGGACACCCCACTCAGTTCAGAAAGTCTTGGAGGAGTTATGTGCAGTGATCCTATTCCACATTTGGAGGCCCACATTTACAGTGTTACTTCATGTTTCCTCACACACTAAACCATGGAAGATCTCTTGCCATGGAAACCCTTGACCTGGCTTGAATTATATTCAGGTCAAGACAAATGGATGAGTACAAGAATCCACATCTAACTTTTAGTGTAAGTTTTAATAATTGTCTTTTATTTTATACATGCATACACATACTCAAGGGAAAAGAAGGACGAAGGTCTAAGTGAATCTGTCTAAAAGTTAAAATACAGCAAAGTGAAGGAAATCCAGGAACTGCTCCAAACTACAACACCAAAAATAACCACCCACAAAAAAACCCTTTAAGCCTTACAATACCTCCCTCACACACATGAACACATTTGCATCCGTTACCTTATGAAAGCTTTTCTTGCCTCAGCAGCCCATAATAGTAGCAGCACAGGAAAATTTATTTGAAAAACACACGTTAGCATGCCTCTAAAAGAGTTCTGAAGTACTAATGTGCTCAGTGGTTATGCACTGCCCAATAAATACCAACTTTCCACATTAGCAGAGTAGCTGGGATTGAGTGAGCATAGGAGAGAAGCCAACGTGGCAGTCAAAGCAAAGCATTGGGGATCAAACAAGCCAGATTTGCTTCCCATGACAGCTCATGACTTGCTGGCTGTTTCTGCTTCTGCCTTGGTGCCTTTATCTGCAACACCAGGTAATACCATCTACTTAAAAACGAGGCAAATAAAATTAATGAGAGCTTTTAACTGCTCCAAAATCTTGTGAAAAGTAAGATTAATTCTTAAAAAAATTCTGAAGCAATTATTACTGTCATTTCTTTGTTCTGCTGGAGCATTTAAGAGCCCCAGAATGATGCAGCTGTAGGCACAGTACTGATGTGGAAAATAAAGGTGGTCCCAGTCCTGGGTGTGCTCAAATCTGATGAAAGCTACAGAAAGACAGACTAAAGAGAAACCCACAGAAACAAAAGCCTTTCTGCTCATTAGAATTTTTGCTATTTGGATAGCTAATTTTTTTAAACTGACTTTACTTTATCCTTAATGAATGTATCATATCCAAGTTTCATTATCAAACCTCTCCTACTTCAAATCTCAAAAATAGTAACTGTTAAAAAATGGCTGGTAGTGTATCCCTACTCCCAAACTATAAATCCATGGCATCAATTATTGCCATTTTATTTGCCTAGTTAGCAAATACCCTTCATCTGTCTACACTATTAAGCAATGAAATAAACATAGCAGTAAGACATTAGTTTGATAATGCTTGCCAAATTTGATTAAAAAAAAATCTTGAATCTGCTATTAATATACTAACAAATATATAAGGCTGAATGACTTATTTTGCTCAACCCTTAAAGCTTAAAATTAGCACCAGAGAGGAAGATATGTGTCCTGAGCAGTACCTGCAGTGAGAACCTTACAGTTCACAGCAGATTTACCTTTTTTCTTGGTGTATTTTAAGAAATTATAAATGGAAGGACACTTCCGACTGTGTTAGTCTATCAGAAGATAGCCTGGTTCAAATTTGTCTTCACTGCACTGACATCAGACAGTGATAATTCTTCTAACCTTATGGGGTGAGGAAATATTTTTCATTAAGTCTTGGTGGCACCAGGTAATTGTATAATTTAGTTGTTCATAGTGTATAGCTTAGTGGTTTTTCCCAACTAATTAGTAAACTTAGTTTACTTGGTTGGGATTTAAATAATATTTTAGCTTAATCTCATTTAAAAAAAAACCCCCAACCAAACAAATAACCTTCTATATATCTAGAAGTGACAAAGGTATCATGGAGTTCCAAGACTTGTGCTCCCTCTCCAATAGGGCATTTAAGCAGAAACTTAAAATTGAGAAAAGATTTTGCTAGCCCAAGAGCACAGAACATGCATCATGAAAGGAGTGACATCTGCATCAGTACCCCTACACTCCTGCCACAGCCTGGGGAACCAGGCAGAGCAGTTTATAAGGCATTGGAAATCTGAAAGTTTTGCTACAGCTTGCTCCCTTACTCCTCCCTCCACTCACATCCTTCCAGATCAAGGACATCTCTCCACAGCTCTGCAGGCAGATGAAAGTGCACTCTTGCCATGCTGCAAGCTGACAAAAAGCTATGTAAAGTTATTTCACATTCTTGTGACCCTCATGAATAAAGCCCCTGCTGAAAGGTACAGTGGATTAGCTTGGGCTCCATGCCTGATTTAGACAGTTTGCATGAGCTGAAAAACACAAATACTCCAAAGTATTTTCTGCTAACAGAAGCATATACGTATGTGTGTGTGCGTTCATGCAGACTACAGGAGCCTCTAGTTAAAATCACTGCCTTATCTTGTTTCATTGTATATCAAAGGGATCATGAACCTCATGGAAATACTGCCAATGAAATGCTGTGTTTTAGTTTACAAACTTCTGAAGTACTTTGTTATGACAAACAGGGAGCCAGCTCAAGCAGTCATCTGAAAAGTCAGGGGATTTCTTTAGAGTTTTCTAATTTCTTTTTTTGTGTAACCATTTACACTTGATTCTCCTACACCAATGCTTCTGCAGATAAGGTGCAAGAATGAAACTTTTTTTTGTGCTGCTGTGTCAAAAGCTTTTGTAATTTCCTACAGGGACATCACATCAAGATGAAGTCTCTTCGTGGACAGCCTTACTAACTTTGCAAAAGAAAGTGTGACCACCTCTAACACAATTTCTTAAGAGGACAGCAGTAAAAATACCTATTGACTGAGGCTGGAAGAGAAGTGTTGTAAGAGGTGATGGAACTGCCCATAACACACCTCTGGCACTCAGCCAAGACTTCTGCGAGGAATTAGCAAGGTCAAGGCTTGGCTCTGAGCATGACATTTGAACCAGAGAAAGAAAACAGAATCTCCTCCATGGATTTTCAAGAAAACTGTGAACCCTTTCTACCGCCCAATAAGAGGCTTGTTTTCCAGGATGTGACCTCAAGCACCAGCACTGCTCCACAAGCAGCTGTGGAAGAGCTACATCTGGAGGCAGCCCCAAAACCAGGCTGTAGAGCAGGCTGCAGCTCAGGGCAGCTCCTCACGGGCAGCTCAGTTCTGCTTTCTCCCAGTGGCCCTCCCTTCTGCCCTCTGCTCATCGAGGAGCAGGAAAAGTGAGGAGCAGCAGTGCCCAGACAGCCCAGGGTCAGTGCAGGGGAAGCTGCATGGCCACGGCACGTGGCACGCTGGAGGAAGATGAAGAAATAAGGGAAAAAGAGGACAAAGAAACATGTGGAAGACGTGTGATCACTGGCATGACACGGCTGCTGTACCCACCCTCCTCTATGTGGACACAATGTGCACATTTAGGGCAGGGGCTGGGAGGCTGTAAGGAATATTTACTAACAGAAATCTCAGCCTTGCTTGTGACACATATACAACTTTCTATGCACTGTGGGTCAAACATTTAAAAAAATGCCTCTTGCTTCTGGTAAAATCAACCACAGGAAGGGCAAGGAAGGATGTAGTGGTGGCAAATGCAGAACCCAGCATTGCCCTGAAGAGTGCAACGACAAAAACTGAAAGTCGGAGCTCCCCAAAATAAACTGTCTGTGTTTGAGGGCTGGAACAGCAAAAAGGGGAACTCTCAGTCTTGATTCTGCTATTACAGAGGGAGCAAAAAGCTGTAACTAGAGCAAGTGGTGACCAGGAAGTGTAAGGAAAGTGCCTGAAGAGCCACACTGGTTGTAGAGAAAAGGTAAGTCAGATGAAGTGCCACAGCAAAGAAATATTATGTAACTCAGGTCAGCTAAGCCCAGCAGAAGGCCCAGGCACCAAAAAGCCACTCTGGCAGAAAGCAGAGGGTGTTTGGAGAGTGAAGCCAGCAAAGGAACACAGCAACAATGGCCCTACTGATGAGGGTCCATGCTTGTATCCTGCCCATCCCAGGGCGAGAAAAAAGGGCACACATGGAAAAAGTTTGGGGTCAAAGATCAGCAGGTCTGTGCCAAGAATTGTAGTGTTTCATTAGCAGAGGACACAGAAAGGCACCAAACTGCCTGCCTTTGTATTGCTCTGTTTTGATACGGGGCTTGACATGGGTGCAAAGCTATTCTAAACACACATACTATGTTACAGAAATGCAAGAAAAAGGAAACAGTCTTTTTTTTTCTTTTTTTTTTTTTTTTTTTTGTAAAAGGATGGATATTTTTACAGCATACAGAGCCAATCATGACATTTAATTTTACAGAACAGGAAGGAGCTCAGTAAGTTGCTGTAAAAATATCCACCCTTATGCAACGGAAGCACCAGCTATGGATCAGGAATAGCTGTGGAGTGGCACCATGGACCTCTCCAGCACTGTGGATATGAACCCAGGGACAGAGCTTAACCTACACCTCAGCCAGCTGCTGTACCCCTGGCAGTGACCTCTTGTGTAAAATGATCCCAGCAGACACTTCATATCTAGCTTTAGGCCTATATTCCACCCCCCAAACCTTATTTTCCATGTCACAGACCCTGTTAAGTAATTTAACACAAACTGTAGGCAGAAGACAGAAAATACCGACATTTCGATTTGGCAGGCATTTAAATTTTCATCATAAGCATTCAGACAAGGAGTAAATTCAGACAAGGTAAGGAGCTGCAGATGCTTTCTAAAAATACTGTCATCTCTGATGGGTATCTTAGGTATAGCCGCACACACAGCACGAGAGTAGAAAATGGTCAACCATACGACCAGCAACATAATAACAATACCTACTTACTTAAATGTGCTGCCAGCAAAGCAGCATAACTCAGTAACTGTGTTTTTGCATTCCTTGCTTGAAAGAAACATTGCATAATACTACTGTAACTGCAGATTGCTTTCTTTTCTTTTTTTTTTTTTTTCCCACTGAGTATTTAATTCCAACACTTAATAAACATAATGAATGAGGAACACTCCCTTATCCCCATCTGTTTATTTCTTCTTACTTTGGGAAAAACATTTTTTAAAAAATGAAAGAATCTTATATGAAATACCTTATATGAAATACCAGATGCTGTAATTTATGATATAACCAAGAAATTCGTGGTCCTTACTCTTTCAATTACAAAAAACTTTTCAATACTCTGAACATAATTGAAAGATAAACTATTTTTGACACCTGCTACTCTGAAGAATAAATAGCCCATTAAATAACAACCTTCAGTGAACATTCTACCTTTACCAGTAGAGAAATAAAAGTGATCAGAAAAAGCTTGAGGGCACTACAGCATAATTCAAAAGGAGAAAGCAGTGAAAAGGCCCAATTATTCTTATTGGCAAAGTAATATATCTAAATAATAGGAATCTTCTGAAATCAAGTTCGCTTGGTATCACAACTGAAGGCACTATTTAAAATACACCAGTAACGGTAATACAATTTATGATTTATATCAATTTGATTGATATAAATGATCCGTTAATGTTAAAAGAAGACAAAGCTAAGTGGACAGTCACTGTTTTGCTCTCCATTGCTATTTCACACAAATAACAATTTGAGTGAAATTTCTCCTCAGTGGGAGGACCAACATATTCAGATCTCCCTGGGGCAGGGGATGGCTCTCAAGGTTGTTCATCAAGACTGAGGGATTCCTTACTACAAGAGACTCTTGGTAAGTGGTTAAAAGCATGCTAAATTCAGAGATCTCAATGGCTAAACAATGCAAAGATTGATCATGTGCAGATAAACCTTTAGACATAAACTGTTGGGCAAAGCTGGGACTAAGTCTGGATCAAGCTGCACCTAAACTGCCCTTTGAGAAGGAGTTTAGAATGCAAGGGGATCCTTTCTTAACATCATGACTCAACAGGAGTGTCTCCCTGACAGTGTTGGCTGAGCCTGTCCTCTATGCAGTGAACAATTAAGTGTGCCACTGTCACATCTGCTATCAAACTTTGATTTTTACCAATAAACACATTGTTACGTCTCTCTTACCACTGAAATGCATGACTCCACCTGTGACAATGTGGAGTTTAACCATGTAATGCTGTTCTGGAAACTGTCACAAAACAAGTAAGACATACCTGATGTGCCAAAATATAGATATTATGGCCAACATCTTTTGGGGAGATGCCATCATCTCCATTCTCCTCCTCGTGGTCACATTCCAGACCTTGGTTGTAGGCATTCTTCATCACATCCACCTGCAACACAAACCCAGCCAGGGAGAGATGAAATAAATGTGGTTCTTGGGGGAAAAAAAAACCACACTGGGTTTCAACACAGCCACTTTGTTCAGCTCCAGCCTGGATGGGTGCCCTGCAGTTCTGCAACAAGAGCGAGCAGCCTGAGAAACACTTTCTGAATAAAGACAAGCTTGAAGGATTTATGAAGCTCCAAACTGCTACATTTTTCATCAGCAACTATGAGAAAGGAACAGGAATGCTGAGCCTTTGTGAGCAGGTGTTTTCACAAATGCTTCTAAAACTGGTCTAGATATGGCAGGGAATGTTGTGCAGCGCTTAGAGTGCAGCCATGATCTTCCTCTGGCCAGAGCAGGCAGCAGCAACATTTCACAGGAAAAAACCACACCTAAACCAAAAAGGAAAGGCAGATCTGGGCAGGGTGCTGGGGAAATTCCAAATATTCAAAAGCCTCTTACAGTACCACCATAGGGTTGCCCACACAAGGCCTGATCCCTGTTGTACCCCAGGGATGGCCTTGTTCTGCTGAGATGCCACCTTAGTGACGATTCCCTGAAACCAGCAGGCACTGGGCTCTGCCTAAGGGCAGGGATGATGCCCCCAGATCCTCCCCCCAGAATCCCTCAAGAATTCCCAGATCTCTCAGTCTCTGTTGTTACACAGTCAAGTCATATTGGAAATGACTTCCCCAGATTTCCAACCCATTTAAAGTTCCTGGAGACCTCCATAAACATCAAGGTTGTTCCAAAATACAGCAACAACTTCTTGGAACTCTCTTTGTTCATGAGACATAAACAAATAACATACATGTATATTAAATACATTCTGTGTCTACACACACATTTCTGTTAGCACTGCTTCACAAACTGTATAAGCCTAATTTGCCAGCCCCTGACAAACTGCACTTGAAGACAGTCTACCAGAATATGATAATTTAGTTAGGAAACAATTACAGAAAAGTGCTTGGAACGGATAAAAATAATGAAGTCGTAAAGACTGAAATCATGCATGCTTGATCCTTTTAAAGTACTTTTTGTGAATTAGTACTATCCTGATACATTGTGCCACCATACGCTGCCAACACTTCTCAGCTTAGATACAGATCATTTTAAAAATGTTTTAATGACAGATTTTTTTTTCAGCCAGAAGATTTATGAATATTCACAAGTTTTCTCACCAGTTCTCTTGGTCTCATGTTGAAAAGGATTCTTTCCGCATTCTCGCTGTCTTGCCTGCTTTCCATAATAGCCAGCAAAAGCTTGGAGGCATTGTTCTAGAGATACAAAACCAAATTAATGCAAATTTTAACTCTCTTTCAGAGATTAACGACCCTTGCATTTGTTTTAATTGAGATTATGAGGACCACTTTTTTACTGGATAAGATTTTCAACCACTTGCATCTTTTATTTTACTGAAATATTTAATAGGGTTTTTTTAAAATGTCAGCATACCATAACACTAACTCTGCACACTATATTGGAAGGAAAATTTTAAACACTGAAAAATATTTGACTTAAATACAGCGTTGCTGCAGACTGTGCACAAGAAATAAAATTCCATTTCCTTTCCTTATTGCCCACCTAGCAATTTTTGCCTTGGCTTTCTGTTAAAATGAGACTTAGCAGAGGTAATTACAAAACATGTTACACAAAAGGTTTTATCATTCAGGCAGGTTTCCTTCCCCTTTCGTTTTTATGAAATCCAACTGGTTATTATTTGAAAAGCTGTAAAATAAACTGTTTTCATACACTCCTGAGATTTTGTTTCACTACTAAATATTCCTGGGGGAATATATAAAGACAACCTTTTCTTTGTGAACTGGCTGCTTTTCACCAAGACTGCTCCTCAGGATTACACAGCATGAGCTTTAGCCACCATAGCCCAGCGGTGCCTCAGACTTCAGAGATCCGCCTGTCTTCCAGCTAAATCAGCTGAAGTGGAGAGGAAGAATGGTTCTGGAAGTTTGACTGCTTTCTGGCAGAGCAGGTTGCCTTGGCTGACCTGTCACAGCATCCCCATCATTCCCTGTTACAAACTGAGCTGTTGGAACACTTGGAAGCAGGAGACAGTCACAAGAGAAGAGGTAGGGGCCAGGAAAATTGCTAGCCCACCCTACAACCTCATTCTCAGCTGCTTATTGCCATTATCAATGATTCCAGCTGAAATTTCTCCAGCGTGCCTCAGATAATTGGCATAGGCAGTTTCAGAGGAAAAGGGTTCAGCTGTTTTTGGGACCGGGGCAAAAAGAAAGATGTTCTTCCCTACATGTTCACACAACTTGTCTTTAAAGCAGTCTTTGTATCCCCAAGTTTTGATAATAGAGCTGAAAACATGGAGCACTAGAGGCCAATAGTACGATCACACGAGTTGTGGTCTCCCAGTCAAACTTGCCCAACTCAGAAGCATCTTCTAAATTACAATTTGAGTACTATAGAGCAGAAACACACTAATTTCACAGCTAAAAGCTCAAAGGGGTTATTCTTGGTGAACACAGAATCACAAAACTGTACAGGTTGAATCATAAAACCACACACTAAAGGCTGCCCTCTGGACTAAGACTCCAGCAGTCCAGCCTCTGCTCAAAGCAGCTTGCTCAGGACTGTGTTAGGCTGAGGATTAAGCACCTCTGACTGGAAGACTGAAGAATGAGACTGAAGGTAAATGGAAGGAGAGGAGATTAGAATGAAGACTTGTATGTAACAGGAGAATTAGAAACTTCTGGGAGAAGAGACTGGGAGCTGAGACAGAAGCCAGGACAGAGGAGCCTGGGCCTGCCAACACAGGAATGAGATAAGGATAAAGAGCAAGAGATGAGAAGAAAAGACCTAACTGTGACTGGCTCAAGGAGAACAGCACTCCATGTGAGTTTTGCCATGTTTTGCCATGTTCCTTCTGTTTCCAAATCAAATCAGGACCATCCATAGGAAAGGTCTAGTCAGACTCTTCACCTTGTGACCAACACTGCAAGAAGTTTAATGCGCACAGTGAATGAGAACAGAGGGAGGGAGAGGACAGAATCTGATGAGGTTTCCTAACAGGATGCTGCTCTGGAAAGGAGGATGCTTCCTTTTCTGCTGCAGATTTCCCTTATAGTGGCGACTAAGTCAGTAATGGTAGCATTGGTAGGATCTCAAACTAAGGAAGAGGGAAGGGGCCATGACAGGCTCCCAGGTAGCTTGATAAGGAAAGGGAGGAAACAGGAGTAAGGCATCAGTCCACTCCCTCATGGCTGAGGAGGACTTTGAAGGTCCTTCCCAGTGCAGACAATCCCAGGGATGGACAGAAGCCTGCTGCAGCTTCCAGGAAGCTGGGAAAGGTAGAGGGTAGGTAGGACTTTGTGTCATCAACATCCAGCTTCTTGCTACTGACTCAGCAAAAGTGCCTTGCCATGGCCTAGAATTACAGCAGGCATTTGAGATTGTTATTTGGCTACTTATTCCTCACTTTCTGCACATTTGGAGAGCCTAGGATCTCTTTCTAATCCCAAGCATCAGTAAAGAAAAGACATCCATCACTTAGAAAATACAGCACTAAGTTCATAACATATTAGTAAAGTGAAAAATCAGTTCCCAGGTGCTAAAAAACAGCCCGGCCCAAAGCACTTCTACTCTTCATTTCACTTTTACCTGGGCTCTCACCTCATCTCCTGATCAAAATTTTGGAAAAACAAATTAATGAGTGAAGCAACTAGATACAGCTATGAGGGGAAAAAAGAAGACACTTGTCTTAGACTTTCTGTACCCTTCGACTGACAATGTCTCCTCATGCTGTCACAGATGCAGCAGATACTGAGCTCTTACTGTGAGCCAGGGCTTACACACTGGTCAGTAAGGAAGGCCAGGAGGTCACACTCGAAATAAAGAGAGGCAGAATAGAACACTGAACATCTGTGCACTCGGTGAACACTGTCTGCTCTGCTCACTAAATGATTAGGGAGTCCACTGGAAAATATAATCCATGAAGATGTAATTAAATACCACATCAAAAACCATTAAACTAAGCAAAACAAGCTAAACTAAGATGGCATGGGAAAATATAACCCTGCATTGCATTGCATTTCCTTTGGTTGGAGGGTGTAAGTTCAATGTACAATGTTCCCTGAAAATAGTGTCTGAGCTTGTTTGTAAGTGTAAATGTATGGGCCTGTATACTTTGAATTCTGTATTTTCACTGCAAAATTTATGTATTTGCAACTTCAAAGTTGCCTATGAACACTGACAGAGTGTCAGTGTTAAACATTACTTGGTAAATTCATTGCTTTATTATTTCAATGTGTTGCCACTCAAAATCAAAACCAGCAGCTTCTTAATTTGGATCCAATTCTTGAGATCACATCTTGCCCAGCAACATGTCCAGTTCTAGTACAAAAAGCCATAAAAATGATGAAGAGAATTGGGCATTTTTCATTTCAGGAGCCACTGAAAGTTGTGACTGTTCAGCCTGGAGTACAGATGGCCTAGATGGATCTTATCAGTGTGTATAAATACCTGGTAAGAGGAAATGCAGAAGAGGGAACCAGACCCCTCTCAGCAGTATCCAGTAAAAGGGCAAGAGACAGAACACCCATGAAATTCTATCTATACACAAGAAAATACTTTTAAACTGTGAGAGGGATCAAACAGTGGGATAGGCTGCCCAAAATGGTTCTGCAGTCTCCAGTTGTGGAAATATTCAGCCAGACACAGTTCTGAGAAACCTGCTCTAGCTGATCCTGCTCGAGCACGGGGTTTGGACAAGATGACCTGGAGACATCCCTAGTAAAGCAAATGACTCTGTGATTCTGCAAAATCTGAATCATTTCCACAGTCTGAACCTCTGTGATCATTCACCACAATTTTTGCCAATTGAGTGAGTCTGAGCACAGCCAGCCTCCTGTGAGCAGGGTCACACTGGTCCTTGCAGAGGTGTGTCTAAACTCCACTTTTGGTTACTACACAGAAAAGCTGTTCTATGAGCATTTGCTAGCCTCATGACAATGATAAATCAAAATGGCACTGGAGTGAATGCAGCTACATCTTCACAGAGACTGAAATTTGGACTTCAAAAGAACTGTCTGCATGTTCAAAGTTAAATGTCTGCCTAAGTGTTTTGCTAGAGGGGGGCCTGAATTACATTGCCATTCAAAAATGTAATTACAGTTATTAAAATCATATGTAAGGCACTGTTGATTCAATGTTTCATTGTACATGATATATAGCTGTATTAATTATTTTATTAGACATGTATAATGTTGCCAATATGATGCAATTCAGCTACCACAAAGTATTTGCTGGTTTGGGGAGGAAACAGACCATCTGCAATGGAAATACTTAATTTGGGAGTCAAGAAAAGGCAATAACCCAGGGCTCCTCCTGGAATGATTCTACCCTGCTTGGCAGACAGTACAACTGCAGAGCTCCCCTCTGCATGCACTGGCACACAGACAGGAGAAACTTAACTACGAGCCTGTCCAACTCTCCCCAGAACACAGAACACAATTACATTACATGCCCTCCTGCTCTAGGCTTTGCCCTCACACTCTACACTTTGTAGAGTTTCCCCTCAGAGGACACTGAGAAGGGAAATATAGTACAATTTACTTGAACCCTGTTTTCAACTTTATTTGACATTGCAGGTCATTTGATGTATTGTTCTTTTTTACAGCATTTCCTTCTCAAATAATTTTTAAGAGTTTGTATGTAGAGAGAATGCCTGACTTGTTGCATGCCTGTAGAGCGTGGCTATTTATCAATCTTGAGAGATTTTACATCCATAATGTAGACTTTTCATGCTAGCTATATCATGCCTGATTGATGGGATTAAAAAAACCCAAAAAACAACAAAATGCTGAGGACATAGTCCCAAACACAGCAGTGGGTCAAAAGGCCTGTGGCAGAGGGCTTGATAAGGATTCAGAAGCTGAGATGAACTCCTTTGCAAGCTTTTTTTTTCAAAGCCTTCTGTTATATTGTGCTATGGCAAGATTAAGTAAATGCCAGGCTGCCTAGAGCTCTCACACAGGTATGTCTTCTGTTGCTACCCAAATTCAAATAAACGGATTTACATATACTGTACCTTGAGCTGAAGCACCAAGTCCATGCAGTATTTGCCAAGAGGGTTTATGTCATTCAAGATGAGAGCAATTATAATATCAATCCCATTAGACTCATGGGTGGCTATGCATGTCTGCAAAAGAAGAGAAGAGAAGGGAATGGGGCAGGGGCAGAAGGAAGGGAGGGGAGGAGTGGGAAAAAGAGGGAGACAATACACCCAGAGAGGGGAAGAGAATATGCACATCAAGAAATTTCCAAAAGAAGGACCCACAACTTAAAACACCTTGCAACAGCAATAACCTTTCAGCCAAGGCAGAACAGCCTGAAAACACGCCACAAGAAGTGTTGGGGGACACTTGTATGTACAGAACTAACCCAAACACTGCCAGTAGTGAAATAACCAACTGGAAAAAAAGGTGGTGCAAGCTAAAATCTACTCCCAAAGAATCCCGCAGGGCTTGGCACCAAGCGGCACAACTTGCAGACAGCAGCCCTCCGGAGCACTGCCAGATTCAGCTGAGCACATGCCAGCCTCAGACATAAAAGACAAGCTTGACTGCAGGCACAACCAAATTTGCACGCTCAGATTCTTCATTTGCCCTCAGCAGGCAGCATTAATATTGCTGCTACAGCACAAAATGTTAATGAAAATCAAAGTTCTCTCCATGCATCTGGACATGCTGCAGAGAAGGGTATTTCTGGATATGGAATTCAAAACTGTATTTGTGACCAGTGGTACTTCCCAAATGCCTTTACAGCTGGAGTTCTGGGCCTTCTAGGCCTTGTGCATAACAGTCAGTTATACAAGAGCCTATGGCACTTTTTCCTCTGGCAGGTTTATGGGACAAAAGGAAAGGAAAAACCTTCCAGAAAGACAGAGAGAGGGGGGAAAATGAAAATTAGAGCATGGAGCATTTGCCCCTCAAATATATTGAATAAGACTTGCAGTTGGTGTAAACAAGTGTAATTCAAATTCTGAGTGACTTCCCAACAGACAGGTCTAAGTAATCAAGTGTAATTCATCATTCCCTTCCGTATCAATGTTCCTCCAGTGCTTCTCACATAACTTTGTCAGAGAACACATTAATTTGTAACATTTTTTTTATCTCCAGTCCTGTAGCTATACATTTTTACAGTTGTTTTTTCCATTCATAATTGGATTAAATATGAGCGTTCAAAATTTTTCCACTAAAGGACTTTTGTTTGTTTTTAAAATATTAAGTAAAGGCGTCTGATTACCAGCAATGGCAGTAATAGCACTTTACATTTCATTGGTGCACATTAATGAAGAAGCATTAATATTGCACGTATTTCTTCAGCTATTTCTAGCATAGAGAACAGATTGCTTCTGTAATTTTGCTCACCACAATTTTCCCACTGCTAATCCATAGCAAAAATTTGCAGTTTCATCCACTGTGACAACTTTACTGCAGTTCTCTTCAGATCAAATATGGCAGCATGTAACCACATCCTTTACCTTTCTACGGTTCTTCAGCGTGGCACTAAAGAGACTTTTACCAAAAGTCATAGCTGTGTCACTTCAAAAGGCTGCAGTGAGCAAAGCACAGGAGACCAGAAGCATGGTCTTTAGTCTCATCCATTTCACTACTGAAACCATAATTAAAGATGCTGCTAGATGGTATGGCAGGAGGGCAAGTTAAACTCTGTGGCAGTTGTGTGAAATAAGAAAAGTAAATGTTAGCAAGGTGTTTAAAACACCAGCAAGGCCAAAATGTGTGAAAATGAAGAACACAAGTCCGTGTTTGCAATGCACTTTCAAAACTGTGACTCCAAATCCAGTCTCACAAAGTGAGATTTAAGCCATGGACCCAGTAATGTAAAACATGAAACTCTTTCCAAAAGGATTGCAAACCCTCAGAGGAAGAAGAGGTACTGCAGGAAGAGTCTGGTTTGAGTTCTCCATTAAAAGGGTCGCTCAGGCCTCATGAAAGCTTGAAGCGTGTTAGGACAAATCATAGCAGCTCCAAGTGACTTCATGTTATCAGGAATACTGAAAGGTTTGTGATAAGCACCCAGACATCAACATTCAGGTACAGCCTTCTGCATCCAGAAGTTCCTGAGCCCTACCTGGTTTTCATGGCACGGGCCCTGGCAATATTCCGTCAAGCTTTCCAGCGTCTGGTTGACAAGAGCCACGTTCCTCTCGTTGATGTAAAGCCCCAGTAAGCCCAGCCCACCTGTCGTGCTCCCACAGATGCAGTCCAAAAACTGAAGGGTCTCACAAACGAGGTTGTAATTTGTTTTATTGTTTTGGTGTCTTAAAAAATTCTGGTGGGTGGAGGAAAAAAAAAAAAAAAAAAAAAAGGAGTCAAGGCAAACAAAGTCTTTTTTCATGAAAAACATTGAAAGATACAACTTATAACCATATGACCACGGTGTCTCAGGTACCAATGTACACTGCACTACTATAGAAAATGTATTAGGCCTTAATGAAACAGTTGAGAACTATTATCTGATTAAAATCATGGAGCAAGGAGGGCTTAGGAAAGCAAACTTGGCAAACATCTGCACTGACCTTAAATGTCTTTTATATGTCCTGCAGATCTGCTCCCACCTACCCATTACAGCTCCTCTCTTGGGAGCAGTGGCCCCACAGCCGAGCAGGTCTGCTGGCCCATTGTGGAGCTCAGCTCAAACCACCCCAACCACAGCTGGCAGGGAGGCTCCTGGCCACAGCACTGAGGTGTATCTGCAGAAAATACATTTTGCAGAGGTTGCTATGGGGACAGTAATTTCTACCAAAAGAACTGATAGCAGGGACACACAGAGCATCTTAAAGCCTTCAGTTGTAATACTTTGGGAAAAGGGCAGTACCCAGAAACTTCCTATGCTCCTCACATCTGTGGTAAGTCATCCACCAATTGTGCGCAGGAACCTTACTAACAGGGACATTTTGACCCTTCTCAGTGCCATGTGGCTGCACTGGGATCCCCAAGCAATTCTGAGGTTATAAACATGCACTCCTCCAAACACAGAACCCAAATGGTTTTTGAGAAGGGCTATTTTATCCCTTGGACCAAAAAACCCCAGCATTTCAGACAGCCCTGTTCTGTAACAGAGTCCAGGCACAGGCATGTTTTTCTCCCCTTACAAAGGTGCAGCCCCTCTAATAACACCCCTATACAAGCCCAACTCAAAACACTTTACCTGGAGCTCTCGGTTGTGGTTCTCACACAGCAGCTGAAGAAATCTCAGTATTGGCTGCATAATTGCAATGGCAGGGCTCATGATTGCTTCTTCTGCAGACTTCTCTTCTGCGTTTGCAGCATCTGCTCCCGAGCCCATCAGATCTATTTCTGGGTCCATTTCTCTTCTGTACACAGAATAAGCCTTGGAGGTTGCAGAAGATGCTTCTGTTAACTGTCCTTTCATTCCCTCTTTCAGATGCAAGGTTGAATCCTTAACTGAAAAGAAGGTAGTTTTCCTTCATTTTTCAAAGTCTTGTTCCCCATTTGATTAAACAATAAGAAAACAATAATAATGAATGCAACTTTTTCTTTGTTGGTGCCTAACTTTTCAAAGACCTCTAGGCAACTCACAAAGAATATCAAAGCAACATTCATGCAGGGATAACACGTTCCAAATAAACCACAAACCAGAGTGAAACAGAACATTAACACAAAAAGCCCTACTATTTCTCTCCCATATACAATAAATGATGAGAACAATGGGAAGACCACAGGGTGGGAAATCAGTTCCTGCGCTTGCTCTTGTGAAATATCCCAAATAGCAGCAGCCTCTGCTTCTGCTCCTCTAAAAATACTGCTCAATATCTTTTATTGATGCAAACTGGCAGAGCTTCACTGATTTCATTAAAGCTAGTTCCTTGTAGCCAACCTGAGATTGGACTGTAATTCAGAGAAAAACAGGCAAAAGATGCAAACAGGCAATGATTAATATTAAAGCTTATTGACCAACACAGCAGAGCATCAATGGTGCAGCACATGCAGTGTCAACACAATGCCCTGCTCGCCTCTTCCCCAGGGGTGCTTCCTTACCTCTCTTTTTGGGAACAGATATGGTGAGGTCATTGTCATCCTCCTTCTTTTTGCTCCCCAAATCGATAGTGTTCACTGTCACTGTGGATCGGATCTCCTGCTGAGCAGCTTTCATGCGATCATACAGCACTTTAAAGAACCTTTCTGACTTTTTCTGCTCCTTTAGTTGCTGGTAAGTTGAATACTAAAAAAAAAAAAAAATCTTTAGATATCTATCTTCTACGGAAGAAGGAATACAAAAATACGCCCTTTTTTTTGTGAAACAAATGATGAATAATCACTTACACAGAACAAATGTTGGCCACTGCCTGACCAGTTCTTTCATGAAGTGATATACAAGGCTAGTAACAAAGACTGATGATAATATTTTAAAATTTGAGTAAAATGGTGAACAGTGCTATTTGCAGTCTTTTAAATGTCACAATATTGTACTTGAAGTTAAATTACTTTATGACACTCTCCATTTCTCCAGACTTAGTAGTCATGATATTCTATCCACAAATAATAATGAAAAGTAACTTACTATGTAACAACAATACAAAGCATGGAACATCTAATATGTAATATTATAGCTTGGATTATGTTCATTCTTTTGTGCTTAAGTATTATTTTAGATTATTAAGTCCAGTCCCTTAGTATAACAGTCAAGCATGCTGAGGACCATTTGCAACAGTTTATAAACAATCCCAATTCTCTCAGCCTTCTCTCACCATATCAATTCTCTCTCTTCCTTCAATCATCTGATTTGGCATAATCTGGGTGACAGAGATATAATTCACAAAAAAACCTAGAAACCATAGTTTAAAGTAGATATTTTCTGTCAACTGGGATACTTGTCTGGTCAAATGATCGTTTTTTTCTCTCTTTGGAGATTTTGATAAACGTCTCAGAAGGTTTCCAGAAAATAATGTGTTATTATAAACTTAGAAGTATTATAATTTTTAATTTTATGAAGAGTGACATAAAATAACTGAGGATAATGCTCACATGGCAATGACCAGTTTAAAAGCAGCACGGTGCTACACAGAGAGGGGCAGCTGAAACACATTTTCTCCTTCTGAAGAGCTACTGCATAGTAATAGGGCATATTTACATTTGTATTACAGTGGTACATATTCTAGTGACAAACTTTTCACAGAACTCACAGCAAAAAGGTTCTCTTTATTTGTCTCCAGACCACATGCATCTGAGAATCAATATGTGAACAAGCAGGTTAAATAAGTACCTGTGTTTGCGTATTTCCACCTTCAAGCAGCGCAATTCCAAGCAGAATGCCTTCTGAGAAAATCCTGTCATTTCTTGTGTTCACTATCACATCTATGACCAGTTCTGAGGCACCTTCTTTGTCCAGGAGGCACTGGATATCAAACATGGTCACCCCAGACTTATCTGCATCTTGTCCTGAAAATCCACCTGCAAATTGGATGAATACACAAATACCATTCATGTTTGCTTCACACACATATATGAAAATGAACCTATTAGTAGTGATAAAGCACATAATAGCAACGTAATAAATTTAATTTTAAAATTCTATCAGGCAAAATTCTCTTCGATAAAAACAAGATTTTTGTATGAATCTGCAACATTGGGCTCTAAGAATAAGAAATAAAACAAATCCCCAAGCCATTGCTCTGTCATGATATTCAGTCAATAAATAAGTTGGAAAGGACACTGATTTGTTCACTGAACCTTTTTTTAATTACTCTGCTGCATACACTAAACTGAGTAGGGTCAGTGCTCTCAGAGCCTTTTTAAATCTGCTCTTCAATCTCAGGCCTAATTTATGCTAAAATTGTGTCCTGGTAAATCCACTCTGGTTATGGGTCTGACCTTCCAGTCAAATGCTTTTGCCAGCTCCTAGATCATCATCATCATCATCATCATCATCATCATCATCATCATCACCATCATAATCATGATGTTTTCTTTAAGAGCATAGACTTGAGTTAATCCAAATTAAAGGTGTGGGTTGAAGAAATTTTGCTAAATTGTATTAGCTCATTAAATCAACCACCTTTTATTATCTCAGGTGATCATCTTTCCTGCTACACTTACTCCTCTAAAGATGTAACTTCACCTCCTTCATTAGTAAAAATACAGTACTGCTTTAATCAGCCAGTACTACTTTGATTAAACTGATTAAAATGCTTCAGACTTTGTGATGAAGCCATACACACATACACACACTTTTTAGAGAGAACTAAAAAAAAATAAAACTTCAGTCTCCTGTTTGTTAGAGAGCGAAATTTGGTATATAGGATGGTAAGACTGCCAAGATTTTCAGTGTCCACATTGAAATAGTTAAGGCAGAACAGCTGGGTAACATCTGCAAAAGTGGACAAATCTGGGCATGCCTTCAGTGTGCACTGAAAATGCAAAATGCACTTCTGACCTGGCTCTATACCTAGCTCCAGCCTCATTGCCTATGACATCCATTATTATGGGTTTTCCTAGAAGCCACCCTGTGGCTTCTACAGCAGAATGATAAAAAAAAATTAAGATGCAATGGACCTACAGAGATCTTCTGCTGAAACTTCTTGCCCACAGGAGGATAGGACAGGTTCATCAGAGTCTTGTCCAGTAAAGTTGTAACAAGAACTGACACATTCTACAACCTCTCAGGAAAACCTGTTCCGTTGTCTAACCAGTATTTTTGTGAGAAGCTTTTCCTTAGATCTTATCCTTTTCATATACCACTAAAGCATCTGGAATGTCAAAAAATTCTTTAGCTTCCAGAAACAACATCAACTCTCTTCAAAAGTTTTCCGCTTCACTGAATTTCTGGATGGGGATTTACTGGTACCTACTTTGGTACCTCCGAATGCACAATCTGAGACAAGTGTGTGCACCTTAAAAACATAAGAGCCTGATATGACCTCTCTTCTAAGTGGTTACAAAACATGTTTGATTTATTTACCAACTGAATGCCTGGAGCATGTCCAATGTGCCTATTAGAAAAAATGGTGCTGCTAATTTTGCACTCTTGAAATGATGTGCATTGATTTACCTCCCACTTGTGCAGTTTTGCTGTAGCTGGCAGCCAGGGGCCCATTCATACCACTTCCATATTCCCCTTTAAAGTACCGATACAGGAGGATTTTCCTTAAAGTGTTGCCCTTTAAGAGAAAGATAAAAATAGAAGAAATGAGAGTTGTGGCCAGTTTCCTTTGTTTGAAAAGCAAGCTGTTTAACACAGATACATAACTTATTAGGTCTTTCCATTATAATTAGCAAGCACACAAATAGGAAAGTTGTCGAGGAAACAAATATCTAATGGTCTTATCTAACAAATCCCAGGGGAAAAAAAATCTAAAATAGTGTTGTATAAACTTTTTTTGAAGTTTGTTTTAAACTTATTGATTATAAATAAAACACCTCCACTACAGTAATTCTGACTGGCTGTCTGTGAGATGTGTATATTGAATCAAGCTCCACAAATAGCCAGTGCTCTGCAGTCAGAGTGTCTGTGCCCTACCCTGCCATGGCAGCACTTTCTTCCTATTTTCTGTAGCTGAGTAGTACCACTCCCTTTTCTCTGATCTCAGATAATCCAGCTGATCATCTGAAAGAAGCCACATCACATAAAATATTAAAACACAGATATGACATTTGATAGAACAGCTTAAAAAGCATTCTCTGTATCGCCTTGTTCCTTGACTTCCAAAACCATAACCAGTCAAAATTTGCATGCAGCTCTCTGAAGATCTTCCCTTTCATTTTACTTATGTTCTGCAACACAAGACACGCTGGATTGAGAGTCAGGGGTACCAATTACTTGGCATTTTTATTCTGCCTTCAGTCTCCACAGAACACCTGCAGTCAACACTCAGCTCTACAGAGGCATAAGGTGACACAACTGTAGGCATATGTGTAACCTCAGATTTCATAAAAAGGAATAAATAAGGTCTCCAATACTCAACACAGGAGGGGGAAATTGGTCACTTCAAGAGTTTAGCAGTAAAATTGAACAATTTTTTCCCTACTTTTACTAAACTCCTGGTTTTAATCAAAAAAAATCTAAAAAACATGTGTACTAGAAGCATTCTCAGCATTCAGCAGCTTGCCAGTGCCTGCACATTAGTGCAGCGGTCAAGTTTTCAATCAAAACATCTCTATGGCCACCACAGACAGCAGGCAGTGAGGAAGCAAGTCCAAGGCACTCTCACACTCCCACTTCTCTGTTAGCTTGGCAATATTTCCAGTGGCAACCATGCACCACAGAAGGGCTTCACTGCTTCATGGGCCTGGAAGACATGGCCTTGCCCACCTGAAAAAAAGTGCCAAAATGCAGGACTGTGTGCTGCCTGACAACACCAACCAGCCATTCTTTCCTAGTTCTCACATTTTGATGTTTTCATTTGATAATAGCCTGTACAGAGTTTCCTCAAACAGCCAAGCAAGGTACAAGGCCTACAGTAAAAACACCAAAAGCTATCAATACAATAGCTGCAAAAAAAAATAAGAAGCATCATCTACAGGGAATTTACTGGGTGGATTTTCCACATGAGGTTAATCTAGTGTGCTCTGCACTACGGAGGAAGACAAAGAACCAGAAGCCTCTGAGGAACTCACACAGAGACAGATTTCTTCCCAGCCTGGTGGTGATATGGTTTAACCTGGAGTGGTACAGTAATGCACAAGGGACAGTAACCAAGCTCATAAGCAATTTTAAGATGGGTAAGAGCACTGGCTACTCCTGCTCAACGTCCTGTCTCTAGCTGGACCAAAATCCAGTGTCTCATGGGAAAGTGAACCTCATTTTCCTCGTCTCCGGAAGAAGAAAGACATATTATGGATGGGAAAAGAGTTCCCACCAGAACTGATAAGCATGGACTGAGAAGAAGGCTAAAGCCCCTTTTTGATCTTTCTCAGGCATAAATATCACAGAATCATAAAACTGTCACACAGATGGGATCACAGAGCAGAAACCCTTCCTAACTCCCGACTAGGACCCAATCCAGAATGGGCACTGCCTTGAGACACGATCTTTTCATCAGAAAGGCTGGTATTCCCATAGCACTTGACTAACCACTCAGTTTGAGTCAACCTCCTCAACCAGCAACCTATGCAGTCTGTTGATGACTAATGGTAAATTATATAAACAGTCACAGTGCAGTCATGAGAAGAAACACCAAAAACCATCTATTTATAGTTAAGAATACTACCTGTGGTCACAAGCTTTATTGTTGAACCAAAATAGTCCTTATTTTATCAAGAAGAATGTTTAAAACGATAAAATAGCTTTTGACTAATAAACTGAGTGATTAAGCACTGGAGTCTTATTACTGGGAAGCAAGTAACTACCAGCACATCTCAGATCTTCCTCCTGCTTTGTTACCTTCAAAGACACCAGGGGATATGAAGATGTTTCTGCAGCTAGCTATGGAAAGGGGAATCCTGCTCCACCCATATCCAAACTAAGGAACAGATTTAATTTCTTCTTCCGAGAACTCTTAATTATTAGGATTCCTGCTCTCTCTCTACCTCCCAGGAATCCAGACAATAGTTACAGTTCCCAGAAGCCAAAGTGTCAAGAGTCAAGGATACTGTGTTTGAAAAGCAGAAATGCGGTGGAACCTCTGCTTTGCCTGACAGCTGTGTCAGAAATGCACCCCCAGGCTCAACCCACATATTTGCAAACTCGGGATCTTCATCTCCTCTGTGATGACCTCAGGCAGCCATATGACTTCCATGAGTCTTGTGAAACGAGCTGCCACTACAAAGAGCAGAAGAGCCCAGCCACATGAACCGGGGCTGAGAAATGCACAGAGAAATGCCGGAGGAATGTACCAGAAATGCCTGTTGCCTCCAGCATGTGACTGTGAGGCACCATCCTAGAAAAAGCTGGAAAGACCCTGCTTCCAGAAAAAGTGCTGATCCCGCTGGCGTAGGTGTGTGGGAATGCTTTTATGGGAATGCCAGCAAACACAGTCAAGAACGGCCCCATGACACGGACGAGACTGCTGCTGCCAGGACAAGCCAGACAGCCACGCCATTGATGTCCTTGGAAATGGATTCCTAACTTAGCACAGCCACAAAATTAATACTGCCCAAAAGCAAACGATCACAGCAGCAGCATGAATAAGCAGCTTGCTGCAGCTCCTACTGGCACTTGTGGCACTAAAGCAGAGGCCAAAAGTAAAAGCACACTAGGCAGTGCAGTGCTATCTTCCCCAACTGCATTTCTATACGAGGCACAGGTCCCGGCCTTCCAAGCTGAATCTCTCCCTGCTGGCTACAATGCACTTTTTTTATACCTCCTATTAGGGTATGGAAGTGACATGTAAACATCACTCAGCTGACTGCAACCCTTCCATAATGGCTAGAACATTGTATAGCTTTGGAAAAAACACAAGGAAACATAACAGTCTTATTGTTGCTGATGAATACCACTGCATTGTCCCTAACAAAAGCTAGGATAAAGACTGAGGACACAAGAAAGCAACAACTGGATATTGTTGTTGCAGTTTTAAATAGCTAGGGATTGACAGGCAAAAGTTTCCAATAGGGAATAATTATTCCAGTAGGAACATGTAGACACAAACAAATTCCATTTTCTCAGTCCGTATTTCATTATACTCGTTGGTCTTCAAACTTGATTTAAATGCCTTAACACAATGGTTTATTTGTCCTCTCTGAGCCTGGAAAAGGCTGGCTCCACATGAGGATGTGCCAGGAAGCAATGGCTGAGGGAGGTACCCAAGGCTTATCATGGATACCTCCATCAGCACCAGCTCTCCCTATTACACCACCAAAACTTATCTGTCCTGTCTTACACAACTCTGCACACTTCTTAAGGAATTGGATTATACATATGATGTTCTGGAGGCCAAACTAGAGGGTCTGGTGATCTCCCCTGGTCCTCACTCTGTACTAAATTAATGAAGTAGAAATGCTCAGATTATCAGCGGTTACACAGAAAAAGGCAGCTACATCCAACCAGTATTTCTATGATACAGTGGATGATGTTGTGAGCAGATTTCAGCATTAATCCAGGAAGAGGCATAAAAACCAGGCTTATTAAATCTTCATATTTTACAAGCCAAGTATAAAAGAGGAGCTGTGGGGATCTCTGGTCTACTAATACAGGTTTTCAGACAGTTTGGAAGAGACACAAAATCCTGGAGAGCTGTGAGACATGCAGTGATACTTTTCCAAAAGTACCAGGGCATACTTCTTACACTTTTTAATGATATCCAGCCTTATTCCATGAGTTTGATATTAGTACTGGGAAAGGCAAAGGGATGGCTGATTTTGCATTCCATTAACACAAAATTAAAGGAAGCTACTGTATACTGATGGCAGTTTTAATACTGGTGTCATGTTGTAAAATAATTGCCTCAATACAGACCTTCTGAAATTTCTGAAGATTATCTTCTGCTTTTGCTAATAATGAAAATATCATTCTGGTAAAGTTTGATAAACTGTGCAGTGTGACACAATCCTGTAAGGCAAAATTTTTGATTAAGTAAGCCCAGAAGGATAGTTTTCAAATGGCTTAACAACTCAGTGACTGACAGAATTCAATGTGTAATTTAAAGCAAGAAATCATAAACAAATGTATGGGCTTCTAACAGGCAAACTCATGTATTGTCTGCCTCATTTGTGGCTTTTCTTAATGAAATGAAATAATACAGAAAATAATTATTAATAGTGTTTGGAAAGGACACACAAAAAAGGAGAGGATAAGGTCAAGTCACCGCTAAGAATTTAGGCATCATTTATTAAACTGACTAGAAGTAAACAATATGAGTGTCATAATGTCCAAACCTCTGTATGTCTTAATAAAAATAAAATACAGAACACACAAAAAAACGGAGGATTCTGTTCTAGGAGGTCATGACTTTGGGGAAGAATGAAAGGCCTAGGAGAAAACTCAGTGTAATGACAAGCCCCAGATCCCACAGTTCTGCAAAGGGTAACAAGAGCTGTTATGTGGGATTTGTGAGACTCTCTCACTTATTCACATGCAGGGGCACATTACTGTAGCAATACCACATTACAAGTTGGTGTCCACAGTTCAAGAAGAATGCTGACAAATTGGATCAGGTTTGGAGAAGCTCCATGAGAGTGATTAGAGAATAAAACAAGTCTTTTCATCAGAAATTCAAGGCTTTCAATCTACTGAGTTTATCAGTCTAAGCATGAACTCTGTTTCTGACTATCTACATAAGAAATCTGATATAATGGATGACTTCAGTCTAAAGATAAAAGGTGCAAGACATACTGGTGAGAAGCTGAAAATGGAGAAATTCAACTAGAAAAGAGGTAGAGGCAGCTGGGTTATTCAGTTTGTGGGTTAGGAATTTTATTTTTATTTTATGTAACAGTAGTGGCATTTAGCTATTGGAACAGCTTAAGAAGAGGTGTGATAGTCTGCACTGCTGGCAGTTACTAAACCACGACTAGGTGGCTTCTCAGACAGAAACTATTTGAAGATCTTGTGGTCTACATTAGGAGAACAAGCTGGGTGACAAAAATATGTCATCTCACATAATCTATGAAGACATCATGCCACCTTTTCCTGTAGTAAATATAGATGAGGTTAGAATCCTGGCTTTCTATGAAGGCTGTTTAAAAGACACCCACTTCTGCATGTTTCTTGTTATTATTTATAAATGAAATTTCTATTTCACTTGGTCTGTGTGCCTGCTTCAAGATGATTTTTTGGCTGTTGCTTTTGTTGTTGTTGTTGTTGCTTTTCACCCATTTTGTTCCCTTATTTCTCTTGGAGATAAAACATGGTGGGAGAAGGAGTTTTGTGCAAGTGACTTCTGTGAAGATACCACACGTGGTTTTATAACCCTTTAAATTATGATTCAACCTGCTCTTGAAATGCAAGATGACACAGAAATCTCTCCATCTCCAAAAGGGATCAGCTGAGGCCACAGCTACCACACGCATGGTGTTGCACAAGCACGGGCTTGGAAAAGAGCCCTGAAGTCTTGACTCCTATTATGTCCACAAAGTGGAAAATTTCTGTTTTCATGATGCCAGCAACTTCCAGGGGGCTCACGAATTGGGGCAAGTTGTTTGTTTTGGGGAGTTGTTTGTTTGTTTTTACACAGAGTGAGCTTTTTCTTGGTTTTGATCTTTTTGCAACAAGATGTTTTCATAGCCAACTGATAGTTGAAAATGATATATTTTCACCAATAAAATATGACACCCAACAGTACAGTTATTTGCACACTGGGGCGTTTATTCACCCCAGGGAAAAAAAGCACTTTCAAATATGAAGTTGGGTCCAGCTGGTGTCCAGTTCTGCTTCCACTAAAATCAATGGGAGATTTGCCAGCAACTTAAGTAGGAGAAGGAGCAGACACACACTTTGCCAGGCAAATGCCTTTTATCCAAGTCTAAAAAGAAAAGAAACAACCCAAAATATGCACCAGACTTCATGACACAGTTCTCTTAGGAGAGCAGAGCTGGCCACCCACACCTCTCAGCTGTCTCTCATTAAGCAGAGACACCCCACATTTAAAATGTGCCATTGTTCAATCCTACACAAAACTGGGAGGAATCCCACTTGTCTCAATACAAATTGCCTGCATCACAAATACTGATAAACTTGTGACTGTAACTAATGCAGAGACTCATTAACAGGTTCAGATTAAAACAAAACAAAAAAAAAAAAAACCAAAAAATCCAAGCATGACCTTCTTTAAAACCAAACTATGGTTGTTGTAAAAAGGAGTTCATTTTTTAAGCAGTCTTTTAATTCTTCTTTCCTTTGCAGTGCTGTTCCATAGAAAGCCGGAAGCTTAAGTGCCAAACTACTGCAAAACAACTGCTATTGCCAGCCCGTTTTCAATATGGATAGGGAAAAAAATATGGATACACGGCAAAAAAACCCACAGGTTTTGCCTGATAACTGTCCAATTTTGCACCCTGAAGAAACTCAGGAAAGCATCATATTAAGAGAAAGATTTTTCTGGCAGTAACTCTAAAAAGTGTCTCCACTAGGAATACAGCAGGAGAGAAAAATTGTTTGGGTTAGTGAAAACCTCAGCATTGGGACGTTTAGACTTAGACTGAGAAGAAAACACTTCAAAAAACACAGTTTGATTTTGTAATTATAGAATTTTTCTACTGGGCCATAAAATCTTAGTAGCTGCTGAATGGTTTGGGGGTGTTTTTTTGGTTTAAATATCAGATCTCCAGATATGTATATATGCATTTATATATAGAGAGAACAAGTCTTTGCTGTGGGCAAATATTATTGTTTATATCTGTCACTTGTGCATATAAACTGTGCACTTACAAACCAGGTCATGTTTGCACCTCTGTAATTTTTCCTTTCATACTTCCTCCAGTGCAAGACAAAGCACTGAGACACACAATAACTCAAGTTCTCCACCACAGAAGGAAAACAATGTAAGATTTGATCACGATTGTTTAGAAGCATTTATGAGTGCACCATCAATAACAGACTGTAGGAAAAGACCAGATCTGAGAAGCACAGTTTTCAAAGACTAAAATTATCTAACTCTTATGCTGCAGGGGGTAAACTTTCAAAGTGATGCACAGAGAGTTATGCACACAAATCCTATTATTTTTTAACAGGATTTCTGTGTGGAACTCCTCATGCTCGGCAAGAAAAAAAAATTACCTCTAAGTGCCCTAATGTGAATATTTACCAAAACAGACAATTTCCAGATGCATACTTATGAGCACTAGTGTGCTTTGACGTTTTACAAGCAATTTGTAACAGGTAGAAATGGAAAATAACAGAAGTGGCCAAACATCAATTTCATGACATTATTCTTTTTTGCCATGTTGCTGTTATGTCGAACTTCAAAGCCAGAGCATTACAGATAGCTGATTTACTAGCTAAGGGATGCTGTGCAGATGCAGTTCCTGCCCTGGACTGGATCAGATACTGCAGAATCCTCACCTGTTGGCTCGGGGCTCACAAATTGGCTCAGGAGGCACTTCTGTATTTCAGTTTTCTGCTCATTTTACCTGCCAACAGTTCCACTGATTTCTTGATTTCTTCCCTGTCTGCTAGTAAAGAACACAAAATCATAGAATGATAGCCTGGTTTGGGTTGAAAGGGGCAAAAGTCATCCAGCTCCACCCCCTGCCATGGGCAGGGACACCTTCCATAATCCCAAGTTGCTCAGAGCCCCATTCAGCCTGGCCTTGGACACTGCCAGGGATGGGGCAGCCACAGCTTCTCTGAGAAACCTGTGCCAGTGCCTCACCACCCTCACAGGGAAAGATTTCTTCCCAATACCCCATCTAAGCCTCCTCTCTGTCAGTGTGAGGCCATTGCCCCTTGTCCTGTCACTCCAGGCCCTTGTCCAGAGTCTCTCTCCATCTTTCCTGTGGGCTCCCTTCAGGCACTGCAAGGCCACAGTGAGGCCACCCTGAAGACTGATGATGACACTTCAGAAATTCAGAATTTGTGTTTATGTCACTGCTTACCTTTGAAGGAACCTATGCACTTCCTAAACCAGGTTATCAAAATTATTTTATAATCCATTAGGATTATATTTAGGTTTCTGGAATTTTTTCTTTGGATTTGAGATGAATTGTGGGTAATACTAATAGAATACTAAATGAGTACTTCTCATTGGTTCTTACTGGTTTCTAGTTTTACTTTGTACATGACATTAAACTGTGTCCTGTGTCACTTTCTCCAACCAAGAGAAATGTTGACAGATTATATGAATTATTCTGTTAGAAGTGCTCTATATGTCTATAATATTTTTAAGTGATATTAAAAGAAACTAATTCTCAGCATCCTTGCAAAATAATCAAGGGGCATATGAATTGTCTCCAAACAGTCCCAAGACCAAGTCAAAACCAACCATTTTCTCCTCCTGTGCCACTCACCTCTGCCTGAACACCACGATATCCAACACACAGAACTGCCAGATTCTGTCTTTCCATGATTTAAAGATGTTCTTTGGACAACAATCAGCAGCCCTGTATCCAGAGTGCCCTGAGAGCCAGCCTGACAAAATGATCAACACACCTGACACTTCTGAGAAAACGCCTCTTGCATTCTTAGATGGAAACAGATACCAAATTGTTGCTGATTTCTTGGATTTCAAGCATTAAGGGGAAAAAAACCAGGTGTATATATGTGTTTGTGTCATTCTCCAAATATACTTGGGGCTAGCGCAGAGGAAAACAGCTGGTCAAAACACATTCCAGCAGCTTGCATCTGCACACAAAACAGGAACAGTGGAAAGGAACCAACCTTGCAGCAGTTCAGGGAGCAGAAATATTTAAAGTGTTAACAGTGGTTTGTGGAAACATTGTCTTAACATCCACCTTGCTGCAAAACCAACACAAATCAGCTCCAAAAAATAGTCTGGGTGTGGTCAGGATACAGCAGGAGATGTCCTAAGTGGTGACTGCAGTGAGGGGCAGATTGTCCCTTCGCTCTGCCCTGCACAGCACTGCAGGGAAAACAAAGCATCCCCCTCCTTTTCTAAGCAGAGGAGAACAATTCCCACCTGGAACAAAGCCAGCTCCTGCACTGGTTTCACTACATCTATGAAATTAGGTGGCATTTCAGACGAAAAGAAAAGTAGAGCAAAGTCAGACAACACTACGAGTCTCGCGCTTTATTAGCTATCCATTTTGACAGGGATAATTTGAAAATATTTATAATTCATGTTCCCCAGTTAAAAACAAAACAAAACAAACAAAAAAAAAGTAGTAGTAGCAGCTTGAATAAATTTCCAGTAAACTTGATTGGGAATTTTCTATTCATGTCAACTCTTCCAACTGTATAATCCTTTTCAGGATGATATCAGGATGACAGCTGGCACCTGAAGTTCAGCACCTAAAGTTTTGTGCTTGCATGAGAATTCCAGTTTACACTAGGAAAAAAACCAAACTCCAGAACAAAATCAACCACCCCACCACCATGCTAATTTCTACTGCTCCTGATCCTAGGAAAAGTACCTGGAAATGTGAAACCTGTGTGGCCAGAGCCAGAGGGCCAGGAAAAAATATGAAAACCCCTAAAATATGTGGATGGGGTTTTGATTGTTAAGAAACCAAACCAAAGTAATTTCATCATTTCTAGGAGCCTGACTCATGATTTTGATTGCCAGAGGTGGTAAATATCAAATAAATATTAAGCAACCTCCTCTGGTAGATTTGTTGATTTTTGTCAGATCCTTGCTGCTGATTCTCAGCAAGGACATGGTTGTTGACACTTGGCTGTCACCACAAGGAGCCACATCTCCTCATCTTCAAACAGCAAATCCACTCCCAAGTAGCTAAGAAATAATGGCAATACTGCATTAGGAGGTAAAGGCACACCAGAAGGAAAGGACCCTTTGATCAAGTATGAGAAATAGATCATCTTGTGACTAAAACAACATCATTCATGATCTGAGCTCTTGCTCCTACACTGGCAAAGGCTGTGCTGCCACAGAGAAAAGCTGGGCTCTCATCCCTGGTGTTGAGTTCCTCAGGAGGCTGGAAAAGAGGCCTTTGGTAGGTTATTCCCCAGCAATGAGGAACCCGGTCCTGACTCAGACCCTGGGCTAGGCCAGGCTACCTCATCTCCCATTAGTGTCATTCATAACTGAGCAGGGTGAGCACCTCTCCGGGCTCATTCAGGGATTATCCTGGATTTTACCCACTGATTCACAAACCTGCAGTGACTCAGTGATGGAGCTGCTTTTTTCTGCCATATCTGCATGTTTTGTGACAGAGCTTCTCTTCCAACTGACAGATAGACATTCTGATTTTTGAAGGCAACTTTCACTAGGAAAAACCTCTCTGTTTCCAAAGCAGTTCTCAATTCTCCCATTTAAATTAGAGGCAAATATTAGCTTTTCTTTCTTGGAGTCTAAAATTTCATGAGTTCAAACAAATAAACCCAATAACATCCTTTGAAGACTGCCATGGAAATAATTCTGACTTTGTGCAACACTGCAGCAGAAGGTTCATAAACTATTTCTATTAGCCAAAGTCACTGCATGAAACTGAAACATTGTATTAGGAGAGCAACATTTTGTTTTTAATAACTTTCAGAGATACACTGGCTGTCACACCACAGCTCAATAATTTCTCACACCACTGCTCAATAGTTTCTCAGCTGTCATCTTATTCCAGGAACAACAACGATTTCTAAATGCTAAATTTCCCAAGATCAGGAAAAAGTTATTTTATATGTTGAACAGAAAAAAAAAAAAAAAAAAAAAAAAAAGTTGAAGCCACCCCATAACTAATTGAAAAAATGACCAAAATTTGCTTGAAATTAAATCAGCTGTTCAAAGGTACAGACAAGGGGGACACGTCACATTTTCATCAGCCTGTCTCAACTTTTCAAGTTCATGTTTATATAAAATTTAATCCGCAAGCTGCTCACCCACAATATTAAACTGCCTTTTATATTTAATATTTGCTAAAATTGTGGAGTTATTTATTTCCCAGATAAGACTGCAGCACATGTGCACTAGCTATTTCATCATACCAGATTTTAGCATATATTTATTATGACACCGTTGCCATTATAACGCCTAAGTGTCTATTGCTTCCAAAGAGAAATATATTATCACTGGAATGTTCCTACATGCACAGCATGTAGCTATGGAAATACAATGTCATAGACTTCTTTAGAGGTGTTAAGTACAGCACAGATTGACTGGGAGCCGGCAGGAAATCAGCTCTGGAAGTCCTGTAACAGCATTTTTGTTCCTCATTTGTTTCAAGGGTACCGATATCCCCACTCCTGACATCTCTCTGATAAATGCCATGCAACATCCCAACATCAGGGCTCAACAGCATTATGAAAACCAAGAAGAATTTTACAGTTCCAGTAACTGGGAATTAAACTGCACAGGCATGGCATCGAGTCAGTGCTTTTAATGAACACAAAACAAAACACACCAACAGTTTTAGGGGCTACAGGAGTGACTGCTTAGGCTATTCTGATTATTGCTAAGATCCTCTGTTCTGAATGCAGCAAAAAACCTTGTGAAAACATGGCACAGGGTGGGAAATTATACAGACAAAATTAGTGCTCCAAGTTGGATCAGTGACACATTTTCATCTAAGTCCTGTGTTTTCAACAGGTTGCCATTTCCTAGAAGGAGTGCTGGGAGCACACAAAGGTATGGAAAAACTCTGGTATTACAGATTGAGATTGCTCACTTCGGAAAAAAAAATGGCAAAAGTGCAGCAAAGCTTTAATGGGGTGGAGATGGGGAGGTTGGGAATTCCTGTCACCCACCCAAAAAGTGGCCCCCAGCAGAATGTAAAGAGGGTCAAAATGAAAAAGTGATAAAGAAGTCATTGTTAGCCCACACATACTTAGATGGCCATGGGAAGTCACCAAGGCCAAGAATTCAGCAAGAGTCAGAAGAGGATTTGGGCATTTCTATAGACAACAAGTAAAACCAGTTACAATAGCAAATGTTAAAAAAACAACTATGGGAAAGAAGACAAAATCTCTTGCTTTAGGGCCCACAGATTTATGATCTTACTGTTAAGGATTATCCCAAGACTTCAGGAAGAATAGAAAACTTGAAGTCTCTCTACAGTGGGGGTTCTTAGACCTTCTGAGGCATCTGGTGATGGCCACACAGCAAGAAACACTCTTAATCCTCTGGTCTGACCCTCTTTAGCAATCCACATGTGTTAAAAGAGAACATTAAGTGTACCAAGTCTATTTGTATTGGATCAAAAAAACAGTGCAACCCAATGTAGATTCAAGAGGAAAATGGTTTTTATGAAATCTCTGATGAGAAGACATGCAGAGCACTACAGTGACCCAAAATATCAGCTGGAACCCTGACTCCAACAAGCTAAACCCAGAACTGCCATGGCAAGAAAACACGTTACCAAAATCTTAACGTGGAAAAGATTTGCATTTCATCCATCTGATAAATATCCTTAGCAAAATATTACTGGTTTATACCAAAAAAATGGTAGAAACACTTCAGATTTTGAACAAAAGACAGCCTCTTAGAGAAAAGCTCCAGACTCCCTTCCCCAGTGAGACATTCTGCTGGTGTGGACCTGGGGACACACACTTGCTCAGCCAGGTGACTCCAAACTCTCCTTCTCACTCCCACAGAAGACTCTTCTGGTTTTGCTAATGAAGTCCGAAGTATCTCATCCTCTAAGGCACTAAAGAATGTCTCTGCATGGCAGAGACAGCCACAGCACCAGCCTTCTCAGCTCTGATGACAGCCTATGAACACCAGATCCCTCATTTATCCCTAAATAACACTGACCAGAAAGTCACCATTATGTAGTTCCTTTAATTAATTACCACTTTGCAAAGACTTTGTTACATAAATTAGTTTCCTATACATATTAGTGCCTTTCTATCTCCCTGTGGGTCCACTTGATGATGAAATGGCTTTTTGACTGCAAAGGACTGAGTGTCACTTGATGCCTTCAGCTACAGACCTAACGTCCCTCTCTGGCCTAAAACTGCTTGTAAGTAGAAGCAGGTATTAGTATTCTAGCTGTGGCACCACAAGCTGCTGACACTCAGCCAAAAGCTTGACAGATTTATATAGTGCAGAAGGGATGATGCAGGAGACCAGGAGAGGATCTGGATTTTGTCTCTTCTGCTTTGCTCTCCTCCATCTTTTTTCTTCCTCCTTGTCCCCTCTGAATTTGCCTTTTTCCTCCCTATCCCCTGGCTGTTCCAAGCACATATTATAATCCATGTGACACTTGATTTGTAGCTTTTGCCCCTCAGTTACTGTGGTAATCATGCCTCTCAATTAAGAAAGCAGCTCTGTAGGAGATTGGGAAAGGGCAAGTGAGCATTTGGGAAGGAAGCATCTGGTTAAAAGTTGAGCCTTTTCCTTCTCCTCCACACTTGAGTCACCAAGCCAAACTCTCAGCAGAAACACACCTGATGATTCACTATAGCAAAAGCATTGGAACTGACAGAACAAACGAAGATGAAGCAAAATGATGTCCAAAAAAATGAGACAGGAAAACTTTAAGATGGGAGCAAGCTGGCAGATGAAAAAGTTCCAAGCATAGCAGCTGGTTCTGCAGAGAATTTTCCTCAGGCTTTGGTATATGCAGATAAGTACCTCAGACAACTGCAAAAATCATTATAGATAAGAACAGAAACTCATCTTAATGAACATGTATTCTGCAAATCAACAAGGAGATGGGGAAGGAAGTAGGATAATTTTTGGAGTCTAATCTTGGACTCAACTACAAGAGAAGTCAAAGGAAATTGAGTATACCAAGTACTGACAGAGAACCTAGATGAAAAAAATGCTATTGTAAACCTCACAGCAGAACGTTTCTGCAGTGTTAAGTAGAAACTTTAATTTGGAATTTGCTTGCTGCAAAGCCCTTAACATTTTTAGCACAAGACTTAGGTTTAATTTGAACAGGTCTGAGCAACAGACATATTTACAGTGGCAAAGGTGTTTTATTTTGTTTTCTCTAGCAGAATGCTTGAATGGCTAATCAAAATGAAATTCTATTACCAAAAAAAAGAAGAAGAAAAAAAAAAAAAGTCAAGAGCCAGTGTCTTTTCAAAATTACCTGATGTTTAAGGCAGGCTAAATTGAGTCAGTTTCTGGGAATGTGCGTGCTCTGACCTGTGTGAAAAGGCTGCCGAGGGACTGTGTACAGGCAAGACAGTTACCATGGATACCTCACTGCTTTAGGTGTAGAAGCTTAACATTACAAACAACTTTGCAGCATTAGGCTGCCGGCCTCATAAAAAACACTGCAAAATAACAATGAGCTCTGAGATAACCATTATGATCTGCTTTGTGACATGCAAATATAAATCTCCTGTCCTAAGGTGAAAGACAAAGGTAGGATTGAGGGGATGTGGCCAGATCTTGCAGGCTTTAATTTACAGTCTGCTCCTGAAAGATGCTATGGTCCTTGGCTCACATTGATGATAATGGGACCTGCAAGTAGGCAGATTGCCTCAGAATATTGTCCTCCTGCCTCAAGTTTTACCTAAATTAGGACTCCAAACTTGAGCCAACACAGCACAGGCAGAGGGAAATGCAGTTAAAGTCAAAAAACCACAATTATTTTAAATTTCCCCCCTAACAGTGCAAGTTACTCTGTAAATAATACCACAGGGTTTACGGTATCACCCACACTGATCGCATTGAAGGACAGAGCTTTCACATGAGATATCACAAAGTATTCCCACATCCTTCCAAGAGCACTGGATCTTTGTGGGGAGATGCTGACTGTGCCTGCTGGGCAGTGAGCTGTGTGCCTACTGAATGCCCTCAGCTTTGAGTGGGGCCAGAGATTTTTTAGCTTTACAAATGCAAGACCATCTTTTGGCCTAACTACCGCTGCACTTGTCAGACAGACAGTCTCAATGAGAAAAGAAAATCTGCTTAAGACCATTCTAATAGTGGCAAAAGAGATTCACTCCCTCACACCAAACTATCTGATCTATTGATTCAACAGCCAACCATTTTTCAGACAGTGAATGCATCTGTCTCCTCCTTCACCTCGAGCAAAGGTTCACAGGAAATCACTTGAGATGCTTTCTCCTGCTTCTGGTATTAAATTACACACAAAAGAAAGTTCAGGTCCAAGTGAGGCTGGGGTTATGTTTCAGGGGATGAAAAATCCATCTCAAGGATGATTTCAAGTATTCCACAGCCAGGAGCTCACATGGATCAAAAGCAATGCTCATAGCTGGTTCTTATGATGCTAATTAAGATGCTTCAACAAGAAGGTTATAGACATATTTATTGCTGTGACAATTTAGACATATTTATTAAAGCTGTGATGGCCAAACCCTTCCGTGAGGCAGGACAGCAAAACATCATGCTGGGAGCTGGGAGTTACAGGCTGAGGAGCAATCAAGAAGTTGGAGCTGCTGTGGGATGCAGAGAGGGGCATACAGCTCATGAGACTCAGCTGAGCACAGATGTGCATACCTGCAATGTTTCATAAGCAAACAGCAGGTAACCCCTCCAGCATTTTGCAGACATACCTAACAGAGCAAACTGGACTCCTTTCCTGCTCTGTTAAATATTTTTGGCAGTGGGTGCATTCTCCTACACTGTAATTAATTTTGCACCCTGAGTCTTGAAGGCACAGAACCATTTTTGGCAGTGGGTGCATTCTACACTGTAATTAATTTTGCACCCTGAGTCTTCGCCAGCACAGAACCATCTTACAGCTTTCATGGCACAAATCAAAAGGGGCTCATCCAAATGACTGAAACCCTAGACCTGTGCCACAAGAGATCACCTTTTCAATATCAGGCTTTGTGCCCATAGTTACAAGAAGGAATAATACAGATCACATAAATGGCAAAGTAATTGATTCTATCTGCAAATCAGGCAGGCAGATTTTAAATAACGCAGCACCAAGGGCCCACTTGGCTCGTTTGAGAGCACTGTGGGTGCTCGGGTCCCATTGCAGCTCTCCCCATCAGCATTTCTACTGCAGCTACATAAGTTTTGTAATGGTCAGGAGCAGATGCAATGACTGGGAAACCTTTAAACCAGTAAACACCAGTTTCCCGGTGGGCAAGGGTGCAAAACTTCCCGCTTGTTATGACTGATCCCACTGGGAGCACTGAGCAGGCAATGCTAGCAGCAAGGAAACAAGGAAAGTGCAGCTGGAGTGATCCCATCATGGCTCTAATAACATTAGAAATCTTTTTACTGGCTTTAATGGGATTGGGATCAGGTGCAAAGGAAACCACCTTACATTCCCCGATCTGTTACTCCTGCCAGCACAGCTAAACAACCAAATTCCAAGCATCTGTTTTTGCATGTGTGCACTCCACGAAGGATGAAATCCTCCCACATCCACACAGAAACAACCTCTGTAGCTGCAAGACAACTTGTTTCTTAATCTATTAATGAGAGGAATTAGTAAAGTAGATAAGAAAAGGAAGTAAAGAATAGATACAAATTTTTAATTTGGCATTTTCCCCTCTAACAACATTGCTGCGTATTTTAAGCAACCAACCATCCAAAAGAGGCCTGTAAGTGGTTAGAGCTATACTTACAATATTATTAATTTTAGTATCCAGAGAGAGGGAAACAAAGCACTCAAAATGCACATTAAATGCACTCCCATATTACAGAGCTGTGCTGCATGTCCAAAACCACTGCTAATGCTGTATGAGCTGCAAGAAACGCCACCTGATTTTTCTGGATTCTGCCTGTGCTACAGTTTAATATCAAAGGGAGTATTTAAAAAATACTTCATTACGCACAGTGTTGGCTGAGGTTTGTCACTATTCCTTGCCCTTCTAATGAAGAGATTAAGTGGATTTACAGAAAGACATAAACTCCTTGGTGTTTTCCTAGATAAAGAATCCCACTCCTCCTCATTTAAAAGCTGCTAGCCTTGCTGTAGGTGGTAATTATGTTGAGGGTGAATTGCTGTGGTTTCTGTCTGGCAACACCCAGCACTGGCACATGCAATCCCCACAGTGTCTGGAAACAGCATTACATCAAACCATCCAAGCTTGTGGCTTACACAACCAGCTACACCCCTTTGAAATCTGTCAGCTCCAGTGACTTGCTGTGTGCACTTCTGCTTCTCAGACATCAGCTTCGTCACTTTTACCACACAGGTATCAGCCTCCTTTAAAAATAAAAGTTGGAAGCATTGACCTTTAGCCTAACTTAAAATCTTAGGATGAGGAAAAAAAAAATCTACATATCAAACAGCTTGATTTTAACACCAAATCTGACCTTAGTTCGTAAGAGGCTGTGGGTGCATCCATGCATCACTATGGAGAGGAACCTCAGAAAACAAGACAGCACCAGAAAGGGAAGCTGCAAAATTCTGCTTGTGAAACTAATTAATGAAATGGGTTAATTTGGAGCTAGCCTAGAGATCTCTAAGGCAGGGCAGCATTGCACACTGTAAGCAGGCACATCCCACCATTAAATCTAAGGGCTATGGATCAGGTTCTTAATTAAAATCAGTTCTGCTGGGATCTCTGCACCAAAATTAAAAATCACCGAGAAATCTCAAATCAAACAAGGCGTTCATGTCTCCAGCTCTCAGGCAGCCATGTCATATTATGTGAAGACCTGTGAATAAGAATTGTCTCATGAAATCCGTGGGACCAGGCATCAAGCAGGGACTGCTCAACTCAGAACAGCTGTATCTGCAGCATAACTGTGTGCTAGGCAGGCAACAGCCTAAGCCACAGAATCACTGCATTTTCTACAAATGAAAACAAACACGTTGTACTTTAACAAGAAATACTGTAACTATGTCCTTGGAGGATTGTTGTTCTGTACCAAAGAATTATTTCCCTTCCCTCTCCTCTCCTCCCCCACTTCCCTCCCCTATGAATTAGTAAATGAATTTCTGCCACAAACCCTCAAACCATATTCATCCCAATCAAAGAGTCAAACGATACCCAAGAGAGCAAGGCAGCACAGAACTAGTGAGATCCTGCAGACAGCCAGACTGGGTGGAAAGCTCCTGTCACTGCCACACACAGATGGGCACACAGAGAAAGCCTATGGGGGGAAAACAGGACAATACCAGAAAGGGGATTACATCCAAACTACATTGCTGGAAAATGTTCTCCTGCAACTGGACAGCTGAATCATCTGCAACCAGACCAAAAAAAAAGAGATGATACGTAACAAAAAACAGTCCATGTAATTTAATAAGTGAGCAGAATTTTGGTGGGTTTTTTTGTTGTTGTTGTTGTTGTTTTTTTTTAATTTTGATCCTACACCAAGTTGGGAAACAATTCCTCAAGGGCAAGGTCCATAATATGGGAGAATCCAGCGTGGGCACTTATGGGCAAATCTATTACAATCTGCATATATTTCCAAGGGAAATGAAGCCTGCAGTTTAGCTCAGGGTCTGCACTTCGGTGTTTTAGCAAATGGGGGACATAATGTGTGCCTGTGAACTCAGACAGAATACAGATCCAAGAAGATGGGATTCTTATAATGTTTTTTTTTGTAAGACGCAGTGCTACAGGGGCTAAATAAAAAGCTTTTGAAAAAGTCATTGCACATAGCATGAGAATAAAGTGCCAGTCCCAGCAGAGGCCGCACAGCCGGCATCCACATTGTACAACAATCGCACAGCTCAAATCGTGACTATGAAAGGACAGCCCAAGCAGCAGGTGGGATGGGAGGATGGCAGGGGGCCATACCCCAGCACCTCTCTCTCCAATCTCTCTGTTCATCAGTCATGTCACACGGGCTGTTCCCCTGCAAGGAACATCCAGAGGAACAGAGAAACTAGAAATGCGTGTCCCGGGCAGGGGAAGCAGCTGGCAGGCATCTGTAATTGAATTCCAGGAGGACTTGGGCTATTTTTAAAACTCTCTGTAGACTGGCTTTCTTTTTTTTTTTTCCTTTTTTTTTTTAACAGGTGAACATTTCCAAAACTCAACACAGTTTTAAAGTTTCACTGCATACATCTCTGAGTTCCAGCACTGTGTAAAAATCAGGCAATAGCAGCAAAGCCCGAGCAATCAGAACCAGATTCTAAAACTCTGCACCAAGGAGGAAAAAAAATTATCAGTTTTCTCTGCAACTGTATATTTTAAGGATAGAGAACTTTTGTCTTGAAGCACAAACACACAAACCCTCTTCTACTGGTATTTACACCCTACGGAGACATTGATTTTCTAACAACTTCAAAATAAAACAAATGTCATTATTTATGTGCTGTGGTTCTGCAGTATCTAGTAACCCACAGCTCTGTGGGCACATTGGTATTTAAGGAATGAAGCCCCATAAAATGTAGGCCACAGAATGAGAAGAGCTTTGCTGTTTTCTTTTCACAAGCAGTACCTGAATAAGGTGATTCCATTCGACCAGTCAAACACTTCTAGCACTGGCAGAGTCCAGCAGGACTCCTGGCATGCTTTTGTTCATAAGCAACCTGACCTGCTCAAGCCTAGTAAGAGCTTTCCACACCTTTGGAGCTCCTTTATCTCCTGTAATGCCTGTTAGAGGATAACCAGAGTCCTAATACTCCCTCTCCACACCTTGGGAGAAGAATAGCCCTTTATTCTGAGAGGAGGCCTGTTGTTAATCTCCAGCTGCCAAGACTTTTGAATCTGTTTACCTGTCTGGGCACTCCCTCTGATCATGATAGGCGGGGTCTGGCACCACTTCCATACCCATCCTTGGAAGGATCAGCAACGGATGGTTAAAGGACCCGAAACACAGCTCAGCATGGCTGATACAAAGCAGGAAAAACCAAAGACTGCTAAAGCTGCAGAGAGAGGAAAAGTTCTCATTTCGCTCACAAGACAGTCCAGTTCTGAGCTGTACTCATTTATTTTCTGAGTTGCTGCAGCAAGTTAAATTCTCTGATGATAATGAGCAGTCACCAACTGCATCACCAACTCATTAAATCAACTCAGTATCCACTCGTTAGCAAATGCATTTATACTCTCTAATTTTAAGACTCACTGGCTAGCAAAAGCACAGCATATGATATTTGTTGGGGTACAATTTCTATTATTTTTGTTCTGATTTGTGGAAAACGATCCTTATGTAGCAGCAGCATGCCTCCCTCTGTCTTTTGACTGTGCTAGATTATACACAAAACCTGTTACTTTTAAAAAATACTCAGAAGATAAAGCCAGGGATCATTTTTCAGCACTTTGTAAGACAGGGTTATGTAACTATACATAACAATATCTATTTGAACATAGGTCTGCTATATATAGAGAGGTGAAGTGAAAAAACAGAGGAAAATCAACAGAAGGGAAGACAAAAACCTCTTAAACACCAAAACAAAATACCATTTTGTGATGCTATTAATACAAAAACAACAATAACTTCCTCTCAAAAATACCATAAATACAGGATAATAGACCCTGTATTGCATAAAGTGATATTGTTTGTTGAATATTCCCCAGATGCACAACCAGTACACCTGATCTTATCAAACAGCACTGGAGTTTGTTGCAAGCACAGCTTTATAAATGGCTATTTTCTTACTGTAGTGGTGGCAGGGGAAATGTTTAAGAGGAAAATGTTTTGACTGCCATGCAATCAGGCTGCCCGTAAGCAGTATATTCTGGCCCTTAGAAAGTAGGGGAGGTTTAATACAGCTCAAAATTTCGGAGCGTTTGGTTTCTTCACAGCTCCTGTGCAGCATTATTATTCTTTTCAAGGGCAAGACAATGAACATTAGCTTCCATCAGAGGAGGAAGGATGGGATTTCAAATGGTACTTTGGAGAAATGGTGACTGCTGTAGGATGGGAATGGAAGAAGCACTTCTCTGTCTGTCAGTTCTGTTATGACAATTTGCTCCTCAGGTGGTTATCAATAAAAATTGCTACTTAAATTTAAAGCTGCCCCAGATGGTGGGTTGCTCCACATTTGGTGGGTTTAATTTTTTTTTTTTTTTTGTCCCTACAGCCACAGGACCTTGTGGTTGGGTTGTTTTTTTTTTTTTTTTTTTTTTTTTTTTTTTTTTTTAGAGAACCGGATAAAAGGTGAGAGGTTGATAGCAAGAACATCTGCAGCTTCACACAGGCACCCCTGTGCAATGCCACCGGGGAGTCACACACAGAATAATTCATGGAAACTCCTCACAGGCCACCTGCAGGCCCAAACCTCAGCGCTTGCACTCCAGCATCCTCTGCCAAACCCCGCATCCCCAGCACGGGGAGGCGCCTCTGCAGCCTGCGGAACCCCTTCTGGAGGCGGCGGCAAAGCGGGAGAGGGGCAGAGGATATTACATATCACCCATTTGATAAATGAAACGCCGTGCCGTGCTCTTGTGGCGAGGCGGGGGCAGAGGGGCAGGAGCGGGGCTCTGCTGTCCCCCGCTGCCGCGTTCCAGAAGGCGCGGTTCCCGGCTCCCTCGGGCGGGGCCGGGGATGCGTGCTCCATGCAGAGGAGCCCCGCAGGAAGCTCGGGAGCCATTTCTCAGCTGCTGACGGCGGGGCTGCGCTCCCGCGGGCTCGGGGCCGCCGCACGGAGCCAGACACTGCGCCCATTACATAACACAGCCCGCGCCTCCCCCGGCGGCTCCGGCAGCGCCGCTCACATGCGCCGCGGTCACATGCCCAAACAGCTCCTTAAAGCGCTGCCCGGGCAAAGGCGATTACAGCACGGGGGCCAGTTTTAAAGGTGGAAGCCGGCGCCGTGAGCTCGGCCGCAGCCCCCCGGCTCAGCGCTGCCCCGCGGGAGCGGCCCTGGGCACCGCTGTGCCCCGTCCTGCTGCAGGGCTGCCACCCAAATCGCCCTCCTGGCACGGCTGGGGACGGCCGGGGACCGGCCTCTGCTGTGCAGTGCGGGGTGACTGCACTGACCGCTCACACAGCTGTTAGCGCTGGAAGAGACCTCTGGAGCTCGTCCAGTCCAACCCCCCCTTGCCTTGGTGACAAAGGAGCGCGTCCCGGTGGGTTTTGAAATGTCTCCAGTGTCATCCGGAGGGATTTTCTGCAAACAAGGCAGGCGGTATTTGATAATGGATATATATTGGCTGTTGGGGATAAAACATGCTGCTCCCTGTGTCACAGCCAGATGCCCTCCAGGCAAGGGGATGTCCTTACCAGTGTCACCGTCTGCCGGTTTGCACCCCCCACAGGTATGACGGATATAAACATTTCCACAGGTCTGACAGCCACGGATCACAGGAGTGTGGGGTTAACACGTGCCCCAGGTCTCCAAACCAACACCCATCTCGCTGCCTGGGAAGCTGGTAGCCACCCCACCCAGGCTGGGCAGCAGGTCTGTGTGCCACAGGCACGTTTGAAGGGGAGAGTGCTCCAAACAAACCCTTCTGTTTTGTCTTTTGTGGGATCGCTTCCTTGGGTTACAGATTTTTGGAGCCACCTTGACCCAGAAATCCTCCTTCAAGAGAACAGGCATTGCAAATCAAACTGGCCAACACAGCAGGAAGAGTCTCTGGAGCCTGTACAACTCAAAAAGTGGCTCCTTTCCTGTACGTCAACATTTCAGCAAATTTCTAAAACCATGTCTTTTTCCAGTAGAAGCCAACTTCAAAACAAGAATTTACACAGTAAGCCAAACTTAATAAATTAACTTTTTTTTTTTTTTTTAAAGACTTCATGCCATTTTTTCCCCCAACAAATCTTTCATTCACAAAGCACCCTCCTTGATTTAGGGAGGAGAAGACGGGCGCCCTGCCAACCTGCGAGGTTCTGCACTGTCATAATGCAAAGTCCTGCTTCCACTTTCAGAGAGACCTTCTCTCAAGGTGAGTCACTCAGTCCTCTGGAGAGGAGCCCGAAACAGGAGTGAGCTTGTGCTACTTAGAAGTGCCCTGTGCTGCACTGACACGTGCCCACGGTGGTGGGCAGGGGGAACCTCAGTTCCTTCCCTTGTCCTTCAGCAACCCTCCTCACCACAAAACGTATCTAGAATTACCAAAGTCCTGGGCCTAAACACAGTGCTCACCAACTCAGAAACAAGCATTAGGGCAGTATGTCTGTTGACCCATCTCAGGAGAAAAAAAAAAGAAAAAAAAAAAAAAAAAAAAGAGACAGCTTCCCCAGAATGGCTCTTGCTCGAGTCAGATGGGCAGTGGAACTTGTTTTAGCTGCACATGTGCTTTCCTAGCAGGAACGTGTGTGAAAGAGCCCCTTTGTGCCGGGCTGCAGCTGCCTGGTGCTGCTTGACCACCTCCTGTGGCTCTGGAGGCCCCTGCTGGAAGATGGAGCTGGACGGGCACGGCATCGGCAGGGGCAAAGACAGCCGCCGCTTTTCAGCTGTGAAATTAAAAGTTGAGAATCATGCAGAAGAGGCTTGAGAAAACTCTTTTAATTTACTCTGCTTTTACTACCTCACGGATCTTGCAGGGGGCAGAGCCCCAGCTGGCTTAATAGTAAAACCATGCTGCATAGGGCTTAGCAGCAAAACAGACAGATAGTGATCAAAGTACTGAACTTAAGACACAGAAGCCATAAACTGTGGGGTAGATCAAAAGAAAACATTATTCCAGCAACATTTCCTTTCCTGCTCACAAATAAAGTCTTTCTTCAGCTAAAAATCAGGGAAAAATAGAGAAAAAGGAAAAAAAGAATGCGCAAAAATAGGAGAGAGCTAGTTTAGAGATAAAGGAATTGTTTCTTTAATTTCAAATTGTTTATAGTTTAAAAATAGGTTAAATATAGGCTAAATTAAAGTATATATCAAATGGGTATATAAAGGATATATCAAATGACTTCTTGGGTTTTTTTTTTACCTTTTTTTTAAGAAAAGGGAAGTAAAAGACTTGCATTTAGAGTACCCAGTGTGCTAGAATTTGCTACTGAGTTAAAACAAGCTCTTTCAGTATCGCATGTATGGAAATAATCTCTTTATATAAACAGCTTCATCTAAGTCAAGTGGCTCCCTGCAGACCACACTGGGGACAGCAAACCCTTCTCAACAGCCTGGCTGAGCATCAGGTGGGACTCCAGGAGGAGCCAATTCAGCTGGCACCTCCCAGCCCTGTGCCCACACACAGCCAGCACTGCTCTCACCTGGTGCCCTGCTCAGGCACAAATTGGTACCACTTTGCCCAGATTTCCTCAGCACAAATCACTCATTTCTGTCCAAGCACACCCCAAACCCAAGTAATTTCCTAAACTTGCTGTTTGTTCTGACTGATGTTTTGGGGTTTGGGGGTTTTTTCTTGATGAAAACATTTCCCCACACAGAACAAAAATCCAAACTCAAACAATAAAATCTGAGGTTTTCACGGGCATGATGTTATTTGCTGTAAGAATACTTAAATATGAAGGAAAAGAAGAAATGGTTCAACTTCCATTTTTCAAGCAGCCCTTTCTAAGTCATCATGATTGGTTTTATTGTGAGAATCATCATGATTACAAAGAAGCTGTAGCAACAGCTAGGGCAAATTTAAGAAAGACTGTGACATATAACCAGAACAATCCTCTGTGCCATCCTGGGTGATTTTACTGACCAGCCCACACTTTATTGCTAGCAGTGAAGTACCACTGTTAACATCCTCTGTCTCACAAAAGCAACCTAGTTAATGTGGGTCTCCTTGCAAAATTAAGAATATTCAGGCTGCACAGTCTATTCTCCAGGAACATTTTTTAACCCCTTCAAAAAAACTGTAAAAGAAGAACTTCCCAACGATGTGCAGGGCTTCCAGCATTTGTTTAAATGCAAAGATTTTCATTTTTAGAGAGCCACAGTCAAATATTTGTATATTTAGAAGAGTCTGGTTTCTTAAAATGCTGAACTGCACCCAGTAAAGCGGCCTGGGAGGAACTTTAGAGCTGGGAACCTCTAACTGGTCACAGCTGAGAAAACACCTGGTTGAAGGGAAGCTTGTTGTTCCTCTGGAAGCAGTGAGGAGTCTTAAAACTGAAAGACCTGAGAGTCAAGGTTATCTAAATTTCTTTTGCAGCAGAGACGGGCAGACTGGTATCCAGCCCTACTGGATAGGGGCTGATGGGACACAAGTGCTGCTGTAGACAGCTAGAATCAAAAAATCAAGTTTTTTGCAAGAAAGAGGAGAAAAGTAATAAAAAATAAGGTGGGGGGAGGGTAAAAAGCTTGCAGGAGAAAGGAATATAAGGAGACTTTGCTGGTGTAACCACTCAGTAATTGGGGACAAAATGTTTTGGACAAGTCTGCCAAGAGGAATTTGCAGAGTGACAAAGCTCTGTCCCAACCCCCAGTGACAGCTCTGTACCTGGAGTTAGCAACACCCATCCCACCCTGCTGAGCACATTTCCCTGTGCCCCAGCTGAGTGCCAGCAGTGCCTCTTGCTGGCACCCCTGGTAGCAGAAAGGATCCCCTCATGGGAGCTCCAAATATTCTGGTCTTTCCCCCACAAACTCCAGAGGTCAGGTAACCATAAATGAACCTGGCTTTTATTTCAGTAAATAAACGTGTAATTCAACAAAGCATACTTCAAACTCTGGGATTTGTACAATAAAACTGGAAGAACAGGCACTCTAAATACTCAGAGAAATCCCAAATAAACTATTTGTAATTAAAAAAAATCTCATGATTTTCAAGCCAAATCTCGTGATTTGTTTGTGGCCTGACTCAGGGTTTTCAGTGCTTGGGGCTGGCAACTCTGACTAAGCAGGGATATGAAATAAGAGCGAGAGTGACTGCCTGCCAGGCTTCTGTTTTCCTGGGACAGAAGACAAAGCAGCTCTGACAATTCCAGCTGGCAATACCATCCAGGCACTCCTCCAGGGCCAAACATGCTGGGTAAAATCCTCAGCAGACCAAAAAAAAAAAAAATCCTATCAGAAGCAGTTTCTGTGGTTGTTTAATAGCTGTTTTCCGAAGTTCAATATAGCATATATTTTCTTTTTCTTGAAAAGGGGGAGAAGGGGGTGATGGGCCACATTACAGACTAATCCCCTGCCAGATGTCATTAGTGATGAAGTCCCTTAGAAATTACATCAGTTTGAAACTAATCAGAAAACAGTGAGTTTCCATTTTCTCCTCCTGCCTGGCTAGACAGAGACCTTGGGATCAGCTTTCATCTACAGCCTGGAATCAGCCCTCCTCTGCCTCTTGCTTGGTGTGGCAGGGGTGTTAAGCAAGTAATTGCGACCATTAAGAAGAAAAATAGCTCACTCGCTCCTGCTCCCTGTCCCTGCTGAATACCAGCTCCTTCATTAGGCTTCCCAGGAGCTATCTCAGCACTCTGCAGGAGATTCTCCCTGGTGCAGGTGGGTGCACCCAGCTGTGGCACACATCTCCAGCCACTGCCCCTGCATGCATCGGGTGATGCCAAACTGGAAGCAGTCCCTCTCTCCTGACGACCCCATGTGTCCCCTCACACCTGGTATCCGGTAAGATAGATACAGGGCAGGGAGTGGAATCTAATTTCCACCCCTCTGCAATGCCCAGCCCTCCCTCTACCTGCTCACAGGGTGATGGATGAGGAGCAGAAGCACAGAAGGAGGTCGAGTAGAAGGGCCTTGCTGATTCTTAGTGCTTTTGCTGTCCCTAGTAAGGCAAGAGCATGCCCCATCCTGGTATCTGAAAGGGATGTATCTTTAATTCTTTGTGCTTAGACCGACCAGACCAAAACAATATCATAAACTGATGTTTTCTGTAGAAACTCAGTGCCTGAAACACATTTCTGGATCGTAAATCTTGGACTAGAGCAGTTTATGTAATGCCACCTATTCACGCTGCCCTAAGTAACCATAACTAACCATTCCATTATAATGAGTCCATTATCCCTTGCTTTATTGTATTTTCTCTTAAAACAGAGATCAAAGGTTTGGATCTAGTGGCATCATGCCGATTTCATTTTTATTACTGGCTCCCTAGGTCTATCATAAATATTCATTGGCCATCCTTAATACAAGGCATTGAATTCTGCTCACTGCTATCTCTGGTGCGACTGCAAAGTACAAACAGGGCTGTTGCTCAAACATATTAAATAAAGCAGCAGCAAATTTGTGATAGTCAACAACAACAACAGCAACAACAACAACAACAAACCCACCCAGAAAACAAAAGAACCCTTTTCCCCTTGCAAGGAAATTCAAACCCAAAGGAGGCATTTTCATCTCGCCCCCTCCACGACTACTGCAGAGATTTGACTGCTGTGGGAATTGAGCCGTGCAGCAGCAGCAGCTGACCTGCTCCCACAGACAGGAGACGTTTCTGAAAAGTCCACAGTTGCCACACTGTGGTCTCTGCGATACTGCAGCACACTCTGTGCTTCCCAGTGAGAATTGTAACCATTACCTGGCAGTGGTACTGAAACTGCTCATCAGTGTGGCCTTTCCATGTAGGAATTAATTCTGAAAAGGGAGTGGGAAGCATGTGGGGAGAAACATCTTCCAGAATCATAGTCAGGAAAAAAGTTTATGCAGTTTTATTCTCTAAACTCCCCAAAAAACTTGCAACTATCCCAAACTTCAGGGTGCCTGCAATTTGTTTCTCTCCTGTGTTCCTCTGTGTTCCTTTCCACCTCAGTGTAGCTGCTCCCAGGTTTATGGAAACCCCTGTTGCACCCATGTCAATTGCTCCTGCTCTGCAAATAAGCACAAAAGCTCTTTGGGCTGTCAGCTGGGCACTTTGAACAACCACCAAACACGAAAATTAAGGTGGCCATGGCAATTATGTTTTTCCTCTTGTTAAGTAACTCTGAGAGCATGAACAGATATAATTCCAAACAAGACCATCTACTCCACTAAAAACAATATGCTAAGACACCAAATAAACATTCTAATATTTATCTTCTAATATAACTCCACCATGGAGGTAAAAGAAAAAGAGAAGGAATACGAATAAATAAGCTAAAATAAATACTTATATTTATGCACATGAATCTATCCTCACATAAAACTCCACACACCTGGAGACATGAACCATATGATAAAACTGTTGACTTATTTTACATATTAACTTACAACATATCTTTGGTCATTTACCTAGTCCTCTGCCAATCTAGGATCTGCTAGAACATTCCACTAAATTCCTAAAAATCTGCTTTATTCATAATTTAAAATATAGAAATAAAACAAGTCAGGTAGAAAACCTTGACCCTGATGTCTTCATGATGTAGAATTTGATTCAAAGAGCTATAGTGAGCATGGAATTTGACTTCTGGATGTACTGAAGTCTTTAGTGAAATTCATCTCACCTGTATTCAAAACAACAACAAAAGAAAATCTAGTTGCTGTTGTTCACAAAAAGGATCCTCATCAGTTCCATGAATATTGTACCTGAATAAGGTGAGATGAATCATTCTCAGAGCTCTAACAGTTTCATTTATTAAACAGCTCTCTTCTCTTGCACTCTTTTAAAATTTGTTTTAACAAATAGCAATATCAATAGAGAAGGATGTCAAACAGTTTGCAGGCAGTTAACATTTTCTTGCTGGTTTGCTCTTCTTAACATCACATCCACAGGAAGGAGTTAATGTGAAATAAGAAGGGCAAACCCCCTTTGTCCCATACACCATGTAAAGGGGGAATTCCAGAGCAGCAATCAGTCATTTGAAGTTCAGAGCAAGGAACAAGCTACTCCAATTTTATTGGTTTGGTTGATGCTGTTTGAATCAGTAGCTACAAAAAATATTTCACAGCATCAGATGCTCCTTTAGAGGAGAGATGATGTATGTGAGAAGGGTGGATGATACAAGTTCCAAAATAATTTATCAATCAGGATTTGGGGCTTAATATTTCTGAAAGAAAACTGGATAACAACATACTCTATTCTTAATATTTGATAAATATGAGCTGCTGAGAGAGTACAATCTTTTGGATGAAATGTGTTAACAACCATGTGTTTTTACAGCCTGGGCATCCTGCCATTAGATTTGTTTGTGACTTGAAGAACAAACAAAGGAAAAATAACCAAGGTTTTGAAACAAAAAAGAGTAAGTACCGGAGAGCAGTGAACACCACTGTTCACTGAAGTATCACCTGAGACAGAAGTACCTTTAGGTGTCTGGAGACACTTTATTTGCATCATGGTGAGTTAACAATTACTCATATTAAAGAGAGGCCAAAATCATGACTGCAATGTAGTTAGGTCTGTGTTCACTGCCCCTGCAGCGGATTAAACTGCTCCTGCCTTTCACTAGATCAGAACCTGCACTTTGTAGGGGGTCATGAGGGCTGTCTCCTGAATTACCTCTCCTTGATACATGACTTTGAGTTTAAAATTCTTGTCCAGCTCAACAAGAGCAATACACTCTGCCTGAAACTGCCCATGGCACGGACCTGTGTAAGTGCCTCACAACTGGCCCAAGCACAGTGGCTCTGAACAGGCTTCTGAAGGTGACACAAGCAGGACAGTCCAAAGCTGGAGCAAATCTCTAGGGCCTGTTACTTACAGGAAAAAAAAAAATCCCCTTTAAAATAAGTCACACTTTTCATATACCAAGTTCTCACAGGTTTTTGCATCAGCAACAAATATGTGTGATCAAAAATCCAGTAAAATATCTGGGGGCTGTCCAGCAGCATTGTCCTACAGTCCAGAACAATGCACATCACAGGTGGGATAAGGGGTACTCCAAAGGTGAGAGATGCTAATTCGGAATATTCTGGTTGATGCTGCCTGTCACAGCCCCAGAAATGTGCAGCAATAACAGCACAACAGTGGCTGATGGCCCGAGGCTCTGAGCACTGTGGCTGACAACACCTGGCTAGAACAAACAACACCATCACATGCCTCCTGGTATCCCTTTGCTTAATTATACCAGCTTGAAGCCTAGAGGGGGGAAAGTGAAACTGTGCTCGTTTGTTTTTCTGTAGGTTTTCTCTCTTTTGTAAAATGTCAGTGCGTGGGTCTAATGAGAAATTACCACACTTTAAGGTTCTGACCACGTCCAGTGTTTAGTCTTGCATATCTGAAAGCTCTGGTGCTCCTGCCACTGCAATTACTGGCTCAGAGGATTCAGGGCAATAGCAAAGCTTGAATCCTCTGCTGCAATGAATTCCTGGAGGCTTTGGTTCTGCAGCTGATCACCACCTTCACACAAAGCATCTCCAAGACTGAGGGGTTTGTCCCACTTGTGTTTGAGTTTTCACTCATCATTTAACTCCCATGACAAAGCCACAACAGCAGTTTTTTGACCATACCAGAAGTGCCAGCCTGGTTGTGACCAGTCACAACCAGGCTGGCACTGCTGGAGATAACCAAACATTCTTCCTCCCTGCACCTCCTGTCCCTCTCTCTGAACTGGCTCCCTAAGGAGTGAATTTTTAATGCAGGATCCTGCACAAGTGTCCTTTATCAGCTAAAATAGATAAGTGACTTAAAAAAAAAATTAGTACAAACAGCACTGAGAGTACATGTTCTCCCATGGTGTTTCTGACCCCCTATCACCTCACAGGCACACTGAGCTTAGTGAGTGAGGAGAATGGTCTGTTGACAACAGGGAAAAACAGGCCAGTGAACAGGTATTTTTATACATCAGCACAAATAAAACTGACAGCAGAAACAGAGAAAAATTAAATGTAATTCTTCAAAATGCCTGCAGTGCCACAAACTCAAAATGTGAGTAGTAACACAAATAAAGGAATTTGGATCCCACTCTCCCATTTAAAATAAGCATTCTTTCGAGGTATGATACATTCAGCAAGCAACACATTTTCAGAATTTCAGAATTATTCTTTTTCCTCCTTTTTTTTTTTTTTTAACCTACAAATGCTGTTTATCTGAATGCTGTCTAATTTGAACATGGAAATAAGTCAAATCATCTTGAAAAAATGAGGCTATAGAATAGAATACAGTTTAAGTTGAGAATGTCTGTGATTCAACAAGCTGCAGTGCTGGGATACTGTACTGGCTCCCAACAAAATCTCCTGGCTTCTAAAACCCATTGAGGCCATTTACTCCAGCACAAAAAGACCTGCAGCTCCCACAAGCCTCAGCTTGACTGGTAGATCAATAAAATAATAAACTGGAACCATTGCTTTTGACAAACTCACTGGAGTTTTGTCAACAGGAAAAGGTTCTGTTTTTCTGGCACAAAATGACCAAGAGCCAGCAGTGGCCGCATCTGGGGCTAAATCTTACAGGATTAAAATACATTTGTATTTCCACCAAAGCTGTGCTGGTTTTTTCATGTCTGTTTGATGGGGTTCCTGCAAACAAAGGGGAGAGGACAGCTTACATTTCATATCTCAAGTGGAATGCAGAAACATTAACCCTGCAAAACAAACGGCCAGAAAATTACTTCCATGATCTTAAATCATGAACTAGTGCAAATGTATGAGAGAAAAGCAACATTTTTCATGAGTTTTCCAAAAAAGGCAAAAAGCACAACTACTTATTTCTGACAATTAAGCAGCTTACAGAGTCTTTGTTCTACTGACACTTAAAAATGCAGTTTTCAATTATTTATACTGAAGTTCTACACCTAAAAGAGGAAGAAAAACTATAAAGTGTGTGCTCTGCAGCACAGGCACCCCTTGGGTTCTATTCATTTACAGTGGTGTTTCTCAGAGGAGCTGCCTTAGGGAGGGGCACACAGGCCTGGATTCTGCCACGTTCTGTATCGCCCTGTCATCCATTAGCACATCTGATCAGATGTAATACATACATGGCAGCAGAAAGGATATTTTTCCCCCAGAGGTGCTGATTGATTTATGACCAGCTGGGAAATCAGAAGGTTGTCCATACCCAAGGCATTGCTATGCCAGCACCTGGAGTGAGGCAGGAAGTTGCCATATGAGCGTCATTGGGTCAAGAGTTCAATAACTTCATCCAATTCACTGAGGAGGGTTTAATTTAAGTTTGAACCCTCTTTGAAGCCGCTGGACCACCCTTCCTGACCCACCAGCTCTATTGTATGGACAGACACCTTAAGCAGGGCAGCAAGGTAATGTTAAAGATGTTAAAACTGCTCCAGTCATTTGCAAAATGAGCACACATCAGTCTACATGTCTCAGGTGCTTTTGGAAATGTTACTCAGATTCAAACTGAGGTCTATAAATAGCTCTAGAGGCAAAATTCACACAGAAATTAAATTGATATCAAGCACTACAGTGAAACACAAAAAGATATGTCTAAATAAATTCAAAAATCCCAGTCCAAGATCCTTTTGGTTTTGCAAAACTGGTATAAAAACAGCCAGCGATTCTAAACCCAAATAAAGATGGGGCAGATCTAGTCCAAGCACAGTCCTTTCCTGACCCTCCTCCTTTCCTTCTCAAATAGTCAGTCTGAACCAAGCTTTAGAAAAATACATTTAGATACTAGAGTAGCTGTTTGAACAGAGGCAGTGTGAGCTCCCTCCACACACTGCTTTCCCCAAGTGCTTTAGCGCTGTTCTGGAAGAGAGGGGCTGTAGATCAGGTTTCATTCCAGTTAGTGCCCTGATCAATACAACCAGGGCTAGGACTCAAAGCAGAACTCCCAGGAGATTGCAATAATCACCCACAATTACTTATGAGAGCCAATCAATGGCCAGGAGGTTTTATGTGTCGTTTATGTACCTTAAATCAAACTTCTGAAATTGAACTTTGATTCCCAGCACAATTAGAAGTTGTGATGCTGCAAGACAAGGCACAAGTGAGTGCTGCCTCAGAGGCTGACTGCAAGGAAATCCAAGGATGTGGAGCCAGGAGAGCACCAGAGACCTGAAACTCACCACCAAGGCGAGGTGCAACAATACAGTTGACATAGTGGATGCAGGAATAGGTATAAAATCAGTAAAATAAGCCCCTACTCCAATTTTGCCTCCTGTTCCTTCAGCAAATGACATAAGCTACCTTCCAGTGGTCAAGTGAAAGACAAAGACAGTAGAAGGTGCTCAGCCATGGGAATTAACATGAAAAGAGAGGAGGAAATTTTATTTCATTATTTCATCCTTCTTTCTCACTGTGAGAAAATCTGCAGAAACTGGAGGTTTACCATTTCTGTCAGGTTTATCACAGAAAGTACAATTTATTGGGTGATTAGTAAACTCAGACTTCCTGTGAAAATGTCCCACGTCCCTCTGTAGCTTTGTTCTAGTTATGACCATTATGTGTGTACCACTATTTTTTTTTTAATATCTGCATACCATAGTTGAATAACTTTGCAGGCAGTGAGATCACAGCTCAAAAAAAGAAGGGAAACATGCACGAGGCTATTCATTGTGCTATTTTTACTGTTCTGAGGTCCATGGCACTGAACAATGACTCATAAGAGTAGCAAGCCAGAGAAGCACTTGCAAAGCATATCCCAGCTTGTTTATTCACGTATTTGTTTGCACTGATTCATCACATTACTCAGTGTAAAACCAATGGGACTCCAAAGGAAGCACAGGGGAGAAATTCTGTTTACAAAGAGCTGCTCCACCCACCATGCTCCAAGATGGGGGAGATTACATGAGAGATTTGGGAATATACCTCCTTTACCCACTCCTGAAAAGCAAAGCCTTTACAGACTGATGGAGCACATTCCCTCTGATGGGAATTCCCTCCCTTAACTCTGTCTCCCTTTATCAGCACCCACAACATGGTACAAGGCCCAACTAAAACAAGCAAATCTTCTTGCTTGTTTCAGGTCCTACATTAAAAGTGTTGCCTTTTTTCCTCCCCTGTAGATCTGAGGCAAAATTTAACTTATGGTGGGTGTACGTAATTCCTCTGGAGAGGTTTGGCAAAGGTCAGTTACAAAAGCAAATGATTTTTCCCATGTGAGGCAATGGTATTATGCGCCCAGAATGCTATTAGAATAAATAGGAATAATAATAAAGAAGAATAATATCTGCTTCCCCTGTGAAATTTTTTTTGACATTTAAAAGAACTTGTCTGCCCAGGCCTAACCAGTGTTTTCTTCGAGGAGGAGGTGAAGATGGGGTTGGTTTCCTCTGCATACACTGGTTATTTTTACACGGGGCAGATCTGATGTCAGCACTGAGAGATTAGATGATAGCTCATATTTAAGAGTGAATAATGCTGAAAGGATTTGGGGAATACCCAGAAATAAGGACAAGAGGAAACTACACAAAAGACCTGGGGATCAGGCTCAGAAAGAACAGGGACAGCTGACATCTACATCTGAATCTGCCTACTGATAGCCAAAGGAACAGGCAAAATGAAAGAGGCATTTGAAAAGCTTGGTTTTGCAAGAGAAACTGGGCAATGAAGGGAGAGAGTAATGCAAGAAATAATTAGACACTTACAGAGTACAGACTGTGTCACTTCTTCCCCAAACTGGCAGCTCTGCTTAAACATTGCAGATTTCCTTTCACACATTTGTGAGCATTAAAAAGCACGTGGAGTACAAAAGTCTGGCACTACAGGCAGCAGAGAAAAACTGTACAATTGCAATTAAAAATCCCTCTATTTCCATTGATTTTATGGCAAAGTCGGGTGTGACAAATGAAGACTAACCTCCAGAAATAAAGAATATCCAATATATAATAATTATACATAGTAATACTTGCTACTGCTAGTTCATTTCATCTTGCTTGCCTTGTCTCTTATCAAGTCCCTCACACAAAACTATGTAAGGCAGAGAGTTTCTTTTGTTCCAAACCAACTTCCTGTCTTACCACAGTGTTCCTAAGTCACCAGGTTATCTCTAAAACATGCACAAAATAGAAATCATTTCAGATTCTCTTATGAATACTGTGCTATTAGTTCTGTATTTAATATTAAAGTGGTAGCAGTACCTCTTCTGCAAAGTTGGTTTTCTTGTCAAGCATTTCTCGTAAAGTTTGAAGGATTTTAATGCAGAGCTTTTCTTCTTTCTCCATTAGCTTCTTTGTGTGATTAATCAACCTGAAAGTAAAATATTAGAACCTAAAGAATCCTGCACATTGTTGCTATGCCATACTACAATTTCTTTATGCAAAAGTTGCCCATCACTGTATTTTTCCTCAAGGAAAGGAAATCAAAGCAGTCAAGAGAAATAATAATTTATAAAGAAATGGGACTTTCAAGGTGTTGGGAGATTTTTGTGTTAATTTGCATATCTTACTGCCCATAGAGAAGGCAGAATTCTACATCCACTTTTTATGAGGACTTCCAGATTAAGATACATACTTGATATTTCATCCTTCCTTTTTTTAAAGGTAACCATTATTTAAAGGTAACCAGTGTTCACCATGCATCTTGCAAACTTTAAAAGCTACAACCTTTACACCTTCCAGCTTCTATGACGGTTATAATTTATTTATGATATAATTAGCAAATGGTATTCAGCCAAAAGGATTTCCAAAAAACCATACACAGAAGCGTTCAAAAATACAGACATTTGGATGAAACATAATTGTTGTTTACATTCACACAACCATTTGACAAGCCAGAAAACAGCGTCCATTTCTGTCTCCAGTTATGACTGTGACAGGAGTTTGGATTTCAGTCAGCTGAAGCTGACACCAGAAGTAGCCTTTCTGTTTTTGTGCAGAACAGATCTGTGCACAGGTCCTTGCACTGGTTCACACATTGCTGTAGAAATGTTTGTGAAAATAGGAAGGGAGGAAATTGGAAGGCCTTGGATAGGCTTGGGGTTTTTTTTTTTTGTTTTGTTGGGGTTTTTTGTGGCTTGTTTTTTGTTTGTTTGTGTGGGGTTTTGTTTTTTTTTTTTTACTTTTTGATGCTGGCTTCAAACAGGATTTTGGACAGAGGACATGGGACAATCTCAAAAATTTTTTTTAAATTTTTCCAAACACATAAAGTATATTGTTATAATGCTACCTCTACAGAATATGCAAATAACTAAGGAATCAGGAGAGCTGCCAAATCCATTCATTTCCCCCAAGTTATCTCTGTTTAAATTATAGTTTCTCAAGGGTGGGGAGGGCATCTCACTTGAGGACTAATAAAAAATTTGCAAGACTCTATTCCAGTGCACAGACTGCAAATAAAACATCTAATAATTCAAGACCAGATAGAGGTCCCAGTGAAATGTATTTTCAAAGAGCTGTTCGCAGTTTAAAATAAAAATACTGATTTGCTATACCAAAAAAAATCCAACAAAAAACCCACAAGCCTTGAGCAGCCCACTGCTTCATTATGAATTCTTGAAAATTCTGCTACGGAAAATCTAAGTTTCTGTTGTAGATTTGGTGAAATGTAAAAGCAAAAGTAGCCCATTGAGAAAACAGAAATAGATTGAAGCTGCCACAGTTTTAACAAGCCACTGGCATCCCATTTCTAGCAGGTAAGGCAAGCAATCTCTCTCTCTCTGTGCTCTCCAGACAACAAAAGCGCTGAGAAATATGAAATATGGAGCAGAAGACCTCACTTGAAGCTTTCAACAGTGAACTTGGACACCTGCATGCTTAAGTCTCTGCTGAAAACCAGAGGTAAGTGCTGTTGAAAATGTTAAAATGCTACCATCTTTCCCAAAGAAGCAAACAGGCCCCTCTGCACACCACTTACTTGGACATGAAAGCGCTGCATCGTATCCTGGCATCGCTGCCCTCAGGGAACAGGAGCTCTGGGCTGTGCAGCACATCCACCAGCACTGAGAATTCAGCTTGCACCATGGGCGTGAACTGCTGCTCCAAGGAGGACACCACGTCCTGGGGAAGACAGGAGAACATCCATAACTGCAAGAGAACTCCAACAACGTCGCCGTGGAGCCGCACGGTTTGGTGTGATGCACTGCTTGACCCAGTGTGATGCCCAGCTGCAAGAGCCCTGGGCAACCCAGGTGGCTCTAAAGCCACTTCAAGCCTTTTTTCATGCTACTCCTCACACAGGGCAAGGGGGAGAAGGTGCCCATTGCTACTGTCTTTCAAATTCCTCCTCTGCACTAGTGCTCACAAAACCTGTGGCAACAAACAGGATGATGGTGTGCTGGAAAAACAATGCCCATCACACACAGTTAATGTGTCATCTCAGGTGTTGTGTCCTTGGTGTTTAGGGCCCCTCCAATTGTCTGGGTCCTGCTGTTTTCTCAGATCATAAACCCCTGATGCCATTTAGGCTCTACATGCACAAGGTGATCATGTCATGGCAATCTCCAGAGACACAAACATGACCCACAGCCTCCAGTATCTCCTCTGCAGCCAGAACAGGACATGTGGCCATAGAAAGGCAGAAAGGAGATGCTCCTCTGCAGAGCACTTCGAGGAGAACACAACTTGAATATTGCGTGCGGTTTTGGGCACCACAATGTAAGTGTCCAAAGGAGGGACTTAAAGATGCTGAAGGGCCTGGAGATGAAGCCACACAAGGAGCAGCTGAGGGCACTTGGTCTGTTCAGCTGGAGAAGAGGAAACTGAGATCAGACCTCACAGCAATTCTGCAGCTTCCTCAGGAGGGGAAGAGGAGGGGCAGGACCTGAGCTCTGCTCTGTGTGACCAGGGACAGGACCCAGGGAATAGCTGGAGCTGTGTCAGTGGAGGGTTAGGGTGGATATCAGGAAAAGCTCTTCCCCCAGAGGGTGGTGGGGCACTGAACAGGCTCCCCAGGGGAAGGTCACAGCCCCAAAGCTCCAGGAGCATTTGGACAGTGCTCTCAAGCACAGGGTGGGATCACTGGAGTGTCCTGTGCTGGGCCAGGGGTTGGAGTCAATGACCCTAGTGGGACCTTTCCAGCTCAGCTCATTCTGTGATACCTCCTACCCCTCTCTGACTTCTACAGGAGCCAAATAATGATCTTGAAGAGCTGAGCCCTCAGCTGCCCCCACACAGAAATGCAGTGACTCCTCTCATGCACTAAAAAGGCACTGGGCCTGTCTCTGGTGTTTTCCACACCTGGCACAGGTGAGATGATGGCAATCCCACCGCTGCCCAAGCTGTTTGCTATTTCTGTACCTGTAGTTTCTCTATAATATTCCTGTAATCCCAGGCAGGCCCACCAAGAGCTTCTTTGAAGCGAGGTCCACTGCGGGCTGACATCCTCCACCCCATGGCTGCCCTCTGCACCATGTTGGAGTGACTCTTCATGAACAAGGTGTTCACCTGGCTGTCCAAATCCACTGGAATCGCAATCCCACGGTTCTTGGCTTTAATAGGAAGGAAAAACCCAAGACATTTACAGTGGCAAAAACTGGAAAATCTTACAGAGATCATGGCATTCAAAAGCCTCATCCCGGTGAAGTTAAGGGGCGGGGTGATATCGCTTCAACAGTTTTTAAAAATAAGGATCCTAAAAATAAAAACTCTTAAAAATAAGCATATCTAAGTGGTAGAAATCGGCCATAATCTAGTTAAAGAAAGCAAGCTGTACTACTTTAAATGAGATGAGAATAATTTCCAGTATATATTTTCATAGACACAGACATTTATTTTTTAAAACAGAATAATTTTTCTAACTTGAAAAAAAATCCAGAGATATTAATAAGAGTAAGGAGTACGTGTTATTATTTCAACAGCTAGTTTCACTCTAACTCAGAAGGAGTTAGTTAGTTTCACCCTAATTCAGAAGGAAATTCTGAAATTTTTCTTTCTAGTGGACATTTGCCCATTTATCCAATTTATCGCTAGTACTCTCTGTTGCTTCACTGTGTATTTCTCTTGTGAAGACCTTGAGGAACCAAGTGCATACAAATTAAATTTGAAAAAGACCGTCTCCTCTTCTCTCTGGGTTTTCTATACTGCTGGGGTTGCTAAACCTAGATGCCATATATCCAGTAGTTAATAAACATCTGATAGTCTAACTGATAGTTAAAAAAAATAATCAATAGCTAAAAAATGCTAACTTTTTTTCCCTTTTAGACTTAAGAGGCAGGAATTTACAGTAGAGAGAATTAAAAAAATGAGGAGAGACTTGCAGGAATTCTTCCAGGGCATCCACTATTAAACTACTATTGCATCCCAAACTGTTGTTTGAAAAGGAACTTTGAAAGACAATGTTAGAAGGCATGTGGCCTCTCCCCCAGTAAAATCTGTGTTAGCTGCTACTCTCCATTCTACTGCAGATCAGAGTGACATTGTTCTCTGGCTCAGCATGAGTAGTTTGAAATTCAACCAATAAACAAGAGTTTGCCCCATCCCTGGAAGTGTTCCGGGCCACGCTGGACAGGGCTCCGAGCAACCTGGGATAGGGGAAGGTGTCCCTGCCCATGGCAGGGGGTGGAGCTGGATGCTGTTTAAGGTCCTTTTCAACCCAAACCATTCTGTGAGTCTGTGATCAATATCTCTGAAAGATCAGGTCATGTTCCAGTGATTAGACTCTGTAAGCCATGTCATTTCATTTAATTTCTGTGGCACAACTTATGCTTAATAAAAACTTAAAAGTAAAATGGAACAGTTCTAATCCATTTGTAATAATGACCAATAATAAGTAATTTTTTGATTTTCCTTATTGAAACAATCTGAATTAAAAAAAAAAACAAAACAAAACACATTAGCCCAAATTGCAGCTCTGGACAACATTTCTTTGAGGCATTTCCCCACCATTCCCCACTAACAGGCTTTCCACAGTGGGGGAAGGCATTAAAAATATTCCACCTCTCCCTCCCAGCTCTAAAACTTATCCAGCTTTATGTCCTAAGCCTGTGAAGTCAGCAGATGCCCTTCTGTCCCAAACAGCCCCTGCCTCCAGCCCCACAGGAGGACGTGCAGGCAGAGGCACTACACAGCTCTGATGAATGAAGGCTGCAGTGCTGCCAAGCACAGTGAGTCACAGATCCCAGGCACAAACTTTCTCTTCCCCTCAAGACTAGATTGAAATGACAGCTTTTATTATAATCCTAAATCTGGCTGTGACACCTCAACCCCCAGCCTCAGAGACTGTGGCAAGGGAGTTCTGTCAGAAGGACTGTCTTCCCTTTAATGGATCCCACAGGTTCAGGGCACCCTTCTCTCTTCCCACTGCAAGGTTGGACCCTAATGCAGGACTGGGGCTTCCTTCCTCCTGTGGATCAGGCTGTTCCATTGGGATGGAAGAGAAGTCTCTAATTCCATTTCTGGTAGGCATTTCTTTTAAATGATTGGCCACAGGGAATTGCAAAAACAATTTAGGTTAAGCTGGGAAGACACAAATTGACTTTTCCTTTTCACTCTCCATTTGTTTTGAAGGCAGGTTCCTGATTACATGTGGAAAATGCCATGTATGGCTGGCCATTATCTCTAATGATTGTTTTTCCATATAATTCAACTGGGCTGTTTTTCAAAACACAATTGCCCTGTTGCTGCCTACTTTACTAGAGAAGTTCATTAAAGTTCTGCCAGTGTGGGAAGGGTGCTGCAGCCTATTAATCCAATTTATTGTGTCCTAATGTCAATCATTGGAATGCTACTGGACAATGCTCACTTCTCAATTAAGTGGAATGTATGCAGAATCCTGATATATGGAAGAATAAATTTAGCAATGGGGAGCACACTATTCAGAGGAAAAACCCAAACTTCTGCAGTCCTATAGATGCCATTTGAAGTTAACAACTTCCATCAGTGTCTGAGGAGCAGTCAAGGACTATGATTGTTCAAAGAGTTGCAGCTAATTAAAACTATCACAAAGAAAACCAGAGAGAGAAAAAAATACTCCTTTGTTTCGAGCAGTTCTTACATGTATAATTCCATTTGTAATTAAGATTTGTATTGGTTGTCAAAGGGCACTGTTGAAGTCTAAGCTATAAACAAAGCCTTTGTCTTCTTATTTCTTTACAGCTTGTAGAAAGTTTATCTTTCATTTGTTTCACATTTCATTATTTAAAACAACATGAAACATATTTTTACATTTTGGAAAGCTGACGAACAAATGTGAACATAAATATTTATTTTTAATTTAGGTGTTGTAGGCTGCTTTCCTCTTCAAAATGTGTCAATCTCCCTTAAAGTATCAACATCAAATATTTAAAAGCATGTTTATTTTTGTTCCACTTAGAAATACTTTTGGACAGCACTCAAACTTGTAAAGTATGGTTAGAGCTGGTAGACAAAGGAGCCAAGAGGGATAAAATTCTGTCTTTCATCTGACTGGTGAACTTGGAAAAAGCTACATGGCTGTCTGTACATAAGTATCCAGCAGGATACTTACCAGGATGGACTCAGTGATCCTTGTGGGTCCTTTCTAGCTCAGAATATTGTGTGATTCTGTGATGTCTGCAGAGCAGGTAAATTCTGCCCTGCAGTGGAGGGCACATCCCAGGCTTATACAGTGCCCATTTCCCACCTAGGGCACTGTGCACAGGGCTAATTACACCCTGAGTACACAACACCATTTTGTCAGTGTCAGAGGAGATGGAATTTCTGAGAAATCTTTTAGACTACTAACTCTCCATCTGCTGCTCCCAATTATCTCTCAGCAAGAGAGCCAAGACGAGCCAAGACAAGCGGGCAATGGTAAGAAATGCAGTGCCACAAATTCAGCCAGATCACACACAGCAAAATGTCCTGCCCCGTGCTAGATGGTTCTGTGGGCACTCAAGTGATCAGCAGCTTTCCTTCCCCTTACTGCTTAAACAGTGAAAGAGTACTTGGAGATTCAAAAGAAAAGGCCACCATCAATGCCAAGAATCAAGCAGGTAAGAATCAAGGCACTCTCAAGGAGCAAGCTCCAGCCAAGTCCCAGAAGCACAGTCCAGCGGCTCCCAGAGAGGCTGAAATGGGCCCAGGTGTTATTTTATTGAATTACCTGCATGGAGTTCTCTTCACAGAAGCACAGCAATTGGACTTATTTCAGGAATGCCTCCTGAAGCACTGTCCTTTCACAGTGCTGCTGCCTGAGGACCAATTTAGTTCTGAGGATTTCCAGGAAGTGGCCCTTGCCTGTAATTTTCCTTGGATGCCCATTCTTCTTATCTTGCCATAAAGAACCTCGCCATTCTTGCTATTTCCACCTACTGCTCCCTAATTTTAAATTTCACTCCATTAGCTTTTGCAGTATATAGAGAACACACCATTAGCTGTGTGGTGGCTTCACAGCTAATTAACCCTGAAGCCTCCCTGGTGTGGGTTTTCAGGGGGACACACAGGCATTTGATCCCTAAGAGCCCCTCGAGGAGGAGTGTTATGGGCAGTCTGGGCCAGCAAAAAGCCCCAGCTGTACCTGGCTGTGAATCCTTTGCTCTGCTCACAGTTTCCACCCCCTGGTAGTCGCAGACAGCTCTATCATGTTCTCCCACACTTCCCAGTTGTCACGTAACCGAGTGATGCATATTTAGTTCAATTAATTTTGTTCCATAAATCAGTCCCTCCAGCTCCTTAATCATTTACTGACTGCTTAACAAATGCATTTGGATGGAGACACACTAATGCTAGCAACAGCAAGACTTTTTAAGGGAAATAAAAGCTTTGTGTAGACAAGACACAAACCTGCCAATCTTGTATCCTTCACTCGGATTTTTTTTCCAACAGAAAATCTACGCTAAAATATTTATCAGCCTGTAAAAAGATCATCATTGAATTTTTCTTGCAATTAGGGAAACACAAACAGTTAAAATAGAATAAAATATGTGCTTCATCTGAAATGTATTCTTCTTGCTGTCAAAAAAATAACAACAGGATAATTATTTTATTTGAACTAAAAATTGAAAATGAAGGTCTAGCTTTTTATAAAATGGAAAAAAAGATTTTAAAATTCAAATGGGAAGTGAAATAAATGTATTTTCAGGACTGAAAAACTGTTATATGAAAATTAATCTATATGGACATTAAAATACACATAATAATTCCAGAGAAGCAACAAAATGTGACCTAGATTTTATGTTTAATGTTTCCTATTTGTAATTTGTCAGGGAGAAGTAAAGGGCTTTTAGAAGACATAAAAGCATGGTCAAGAAGAACCAGAGGAGAGATTTTTTTTGGATTCTATAGAAGGAGGTATCGGTGACTTCAAATAAGGGAATAAATACTCAACCAGGAAGGACTTCACTACACCTTCAGACCATCTGCTCTCTGTTACAGACAAGCTATGCTCTTTAATATATTTGGAAAAATTTATTGAGCCCCATTTAAAATGATGGCAGTTTATCTGCTATCCCTCCTCCCTCCACTTTCTCTCAGCCCACTGACCAAGGACATCCTTCCAAAGTTGGTTCCAATCCTCTGATTTACAATCTAAATTTATTTAGGTTATTTAAACCTAATGTAATTTATATCCAGTTGGTTTTGGGTCAGCACTGTCCTTCAGCTTAAACGTCTCTGTGACTATTTATCTTCTTAAGTACTTTTAAAGAGCAACAACACAGGTCTGTGTTTTGCTAGGCAAAACACGTGGGGGTTCTCAATTCCCTTCCTGTAACACAGTTCTTCTTTCCCCTGACCACCACAGCAGTGCTTCCTCTGTACCTGTTCCAGCTTTCAACTTAGGAAATAGCAGTCTTACAGGGCTCACCTCAAATTTGGTGGGATGGAAACAAGAATTCTCCTTTTGCTTCTGCACAACATCCTAGAACATAATCTGACAGTGACTAATGCAATTTGGCTTGCTAACAGACTTTTTTTTTTTTTTAAAGGGTCTGCCAAGAGACACAGTGTAACAAAATGCAGGTTCCTATCTGGCAGTGTTTATTCATCTGGGAAATTCCAATTATTTCATTATTGCTGGTCACAGCATAGGCACAGACAGACCACATCGTTGGGATAGACATAGTACCAGAGGAAAGATTCAATTTTTTAAAACATAAGGGAGAAAATTAATGGGTACTACAGAGACAAGAGTTTAAGACAACTAAATTTGCCCTTGTAACACAAAAGAAAGCTGATGCTCAGAGGTGAAAATACAAGAATTGCTGCCTTAATTAAGAAGCAAAGACAGTTCTTTGCATGGGTCTTTTCCTGGTCGGGAAAGACCCTGCTTCAATGCCATTTAGGATATGTAATTTAAGATATACAATCTCTGGTTGTGAGGAGAGGTGATATTCCCCAGTCTTTAGAGAAAGATAGTAGCTGGTTTAAAATGCAGACTTTGAGACTGGCCTCCACCCTTCTCAACCTTGCAAAGATCATAAAATGCATGAACTGAAAGTCCTTTGATAATGAATTCATTTGAAATAAATTAAATGTTTGGATGTTTTATCTCCTCTATTTTCACAAAGGTCTGAGGACCTTTTAAATATTTCTCAGCTGTTGCTATTTTACCAGGGAGATGTTTTGATTATTCATTTTTTGGACTGTATTTTCAAGGAAAAGCTCAGTCCTATGTAATAAGAGAAAAGGGCAAAGTGATGTATGTATGTGTTCATTCTTGCCAGGGTGGTAACCTGCTTCAGAAATCCATGTGAACAAGTCACACACACAGACATATATATATGTATGTGTGTGTGTATATATATATGTATGTATGTATATATATGTGTGTGTATGTGTATGTATATGTATATGTGATTTCACAGGTGTTTCTATTCATGCCAAGCACCCAAATGTTTCCTGGGCAGTAGAAACCTGGTGCAGACTGGTATCTGTGTTCCAAACCTCCTGGAGCCACAGAGGGGTCTGCTAAAGAAGGGGAAAAAGCCTCTGTGCTGCCTGCTGAACTGGAGGCAGGAAGGTGCCTGGAGACAAAGCAGCAAGTGAGGCTTGAAAAGCTTATGCAGTTTTTTCCCTGGTGGTGAAGTGGAGTTGAAGTACCAGGGTTATAAAGAAATGAGCTTCTGTAAGATATCCTTTTGTTGACCTGGAAGGTAATGCACATTCTTACAGTGCTCATTGGAAAGCAGATGTAATGATCTTAAACTCTTGAGGCAGTGCTTGTATCCACCTGCCAGCAACAAACCGGGAAGCACTGAACAGAGGGTATGTTGGGTAAACTTGCTCTGAAGCGGGTCTTTTAAAGAGTGGGTCTGTCATTATATGGATCTTTGATATCTTGGGAAATCTGTGTATGATCTTTCTTCCCCCTGAGATTCATTTGTAAATCCAGGGCAATGACACATCAACAAAAATAATAATAAAAAAAATTAAAAAAAAATTAAAAATCATGTTTGTTTTTTCAGATCTATACTACACTTATTTTCCATCAGAAATCTTCGGTTCCTGCTGTAAATCTATCCAATACTCTCTGATACAGGCAAAATCTTTTTAGAGGTTTTTTAAAGCCTTGCTGTGAAACACGAAGACCCTAACATTAAAGCTGTCATATTCTCAAGTCAGAAGAGGGGAAAAAAAGGATCCACATATGCAGCCAGCAAAAGAGGCACAAGAAGGTTGCTATGTTTTTATTACAGAAGATGCATCTGGCTTCTCAAAGTGAAGCATCATTTTGGGCAAAGAAACACCCAACAGAGAAAGGCATCAGGCACCCACTGCAATCACAGAGGGGCCTTGGCTGTAAAAGCCTATGGTATCCCCAGCTGGGCCAGTTTTTCCAAATATTTCCACAGAGAAGAGCAGGCCTACTCCATTAACCCAGGCAAGAAGTATTTCCCACCATGCCTAAATGCACCAGAGTTAAAATCTCCCTGGCCAGGCAAATTTTGCACAGGGGTTTTTCAAAAACTCTGCTTTCACTTCTTCTCCAGCTAACTTGCTCTGTGGGGAAATCCCCCTCACCTCTTCCCTTACTCTTCCCTTCTGCACTGTCAAAATAAAACACTGTGTACAAACACGGCAGTTTTCTGACACGACACAAATTTACCATGCTGGATATTGCTGTGAGTGATGAATCCTCGAACACTTGTTATGATATGGGCAAGGAAATCAGCAATGGGGATGCTGTGTGCTTTCAGGGAGCTGCTCTGAGGCTGCCAGCCCATGGCACCCCAGGGGTTCCCAGCCTGGCAGTTCCTGCTGCTGCTGCAGGGAAGTCCCAGAGGAAGACACGGAGTGATGCCCTTCACCAGCAGCTCAGCTCTGCTCTGCCACGCCTGAGAGTGCCCAAGGCATGGCTGGGGGCCCATGGGTGGGAAGTCCGAGAAGCAAGAAGAAGCCTGGACCCATAGGACTCCACAAGATCTTACTTAAAAAAAAAAAAAAAAAAAAAAACAACCAGAAAAAACACTCTAAACCATCTCCAGACAAAAAGAAAATGGAATGAAGGAAAGGACTGTTGTGGAGATGGAAATTGAATTCCACAAATAGGGAACAAAATCACATAGCCAAAGCAAACTCCAGACATCAGCCATGCCTGGAGCCCTCAGAATCAAGAGGCACACAGAAGACTGCCCACCAAAACCCACCAGCCCTTTAATGTGCTGGCACACCTGGCATGAAGCTGGATCTGCCATCCGGTTAGGGTTTCCCTCTCAAGCTGCTGTGGGGACAAGTTCAGCTTGGCTTTCTCAACAGGGCAGAATCATAGAATAATTTAGGTAGCAAAAGACCTTCAAGATAGAGTCCAAGCAGTAACCTAACAGTGCCACGTCCACCACTACACCAAGTCTCCATGTGCCACATCTACACGTCTTTTAAATACCTCCAGAGATGATGACTCAACCACTTTCCAGGGCAGCCTGTTCCAGTGCTTAACAACCCTTTCCGTGAAGAAATTTTTCCTAACACCCAACCTAAACCTCCCCTGGTGCAGCCTGAGGCCTTTTCTTCTTGTCCTAGCACATGCTCCTTGGGAGAGGAGAAAGCCCAGCGAGAGCCTGGCCTGACTCATCCAGCAATCAGCAGAGCTCTGGATGGCTGGAAATTGCTGGGAATTTTTCATGCTGGAATCAGCTGTGTGCTCTGGGCATATAGCCAAATGGAAAATAAACCCACACTCAGATGTCTCCAAACAACCTCATCTTGATGAGATAACACAACGACCTCTCTGAGCTAGAATTTGATTTTAGGTGCAGCTCTACAGAAATGAAGACATTGAGCTGTCTACAAGCACACAGAGGGCATGGTTGGTCTCAAACCTACTCTCACCTGCTCCACTTCTCTCCCTTTCCCCAGACTCCCAAAGGAAGTATTTTATTGATGACTGTTTCCAGAAATGCCAGAGAAGAGCAAGGACATAAGTCTTAAACACACAAACAAGAACTTGTAGAGATGGAGCTTTATGTGAGACTGTAGTAGCTATAGAATAAAGGAAATAAAATGTCTTCAACTTCCAAAGTCCCTTTGCCAGATGGATCCATAATTAGATCATTTGCACAACAAATAAAAAATTTGAAGGTTACTAAATTTTTAGGTAACTGCTTATTCATATTCACAGAGAAAGTTAATGAGATGTTTTGGCTAAAATGTTAAATGATACTTCTGTAAAGCTATTCCAAAAATCTAAATATAGAGTTGATTGTTACAGTGCTGCAGATGGCTCTGGGACCCTCTAATACTGTTTTACCATTATTTCTTAATACTTTTTAATAAATGCATCAACAATAGAATTTAGCCAATTTCTATGTATCTCTGCCTCTACTCAGCTTTCATTCATCACACTGAGCAGAATCTTATTCAACAAGTTATCAGCACCACTGTCTTTAGGAAACTACATTGAATAATCCTTTATTCTGTCACAGCAGAAGACTTCAAAATCATTATTACAGAAATTTAACACAACAAATTTTTGCCAGTCTTAGGTATGTTCCGGTGAAGAATATTTTTTAATGTATGATAAGAAGATTTTAAAAAATCTATTTGAACAAGGATGCTTTTGCTTATGTTGTGATTTAATATCATAACTTGTTTGAATTTAAAAGTTAAAATCATCAAGAGTTTCAACTATCAAATTAAAATTGATGGCTAAAAGCTCAATCATCACTCACTTAGCAAGCTCATCCGTCTGCCCTACCAGTTTCACCCTAACAACCCTATTTGATGGGGCAGGTTTGAATGGGTTATAAAACGAGGAAGAATTTAGCCTCAGAAAGTGGGATTTCTGAAATCTCTACTGACACAATTTCACAATGGTCAGAGTCAAATTAAAAACCGTTAAACTTCGAATCTAATCCTTAAACATGAAGAGCAATAACCAAAGTAAAACCTGGCACCTACCCACTTCAGCCAAAGTCTTGATGCAGGACTCCACTGAGGCTTTCTGTGTTGGGTTTGGCCAGGTACAGTTGTAAATTCTAAAAGCAGACTGCAGCAGCTGAATAAAAACAGGCTGGTGTGTCTGGAAATAAAAACAAACACAGAATTTTACCCTTAAGGATCTCCTCACAGGTGCCCTGGAGTTTGACACAATGTAAACCAAGGGGGTTTTAGCTTGTAGATTCAAGTTATAGCTCCATTAAATTCTCTTTTATCTTTAGGTCTGGCAGGAGCAGAAATCAATGCTGCACTTCTAAAAAAGCCAAATCATGCAATTTTTCCTCAGATTGCCACTAATATCAAGCAAACACAGTACACACCAGAAGGACAGAGGAGTTTTTCTTGTTCTCAGGCATGTGTCCCTTCTGTCACAGGATACAGCATCTCCCTCACACAAAGATTTTTCTGCAAGGACACCCCCTCCAGTGAATTCACAAGAGCTAGAAGTAACTCTGACCACATTGAGCTGTCTACTGGTTCGAGATGTAAGTGATTAAAATGAAGAATTAAGTGTTTTAATGAGGGATTAAGCTGGTAGTCAGTGGCATGAGAGGGGACAGAGAAATTAAAGGAGGATGAAAAGAAACAGCATTCCTGTGCAGGTGGCAGGAGGTATCTCATTAACAATATGAATAACTTATTTGTCTGTGTCTCTTCTCCTTACCTGGAGGCTGGTGCTGTTATCTGAAAAGGGTGAATTGAAGAAGCCACTCACAATGCTCATGACAGGCTCAGTGACATATTTCTCCAGAGACGTGTCTGCGTGTTTACGATCCGTGGTTGTGTTACAAACCTGCAGGGAAGGAGGAGGAAACAATGAGATTTAGGTCTCCCCAATAAGCAAGCCTTGTTATTTTGTATTTATTACAACACATCTGATATTTGTTCTTAAAGTAAAAACAAAAGGTTTTTATATAGTATGAGAGAGAACTATATTAGAGTTGAAGCTGGATTATAGCTTATCTTTCTTCTTGGAGGTCCACCCTTCTCTTCTGAACTAGTTCTTTCTGGCTGCCTGTCTCTTCTTTCCCACATTATGATGCAAAGATCCCCCTAAATCAGCACACTGCATGCCACTTACACATTTAGACAGATTCAAGAAGAAAATGGACCTTTCTTCCCATTGCAGGGTTGGTTGGAAGATGCTTCAGAGACAGATGAGACATAAACAACTGAAGTTAGAAGGATTTCATACAACATTTAGCTTCTCTCAACAATTAATCACCACAACTGAGGGGCAAAGGTGAAGCTCATTTGCAGGAAAAATGTTTAAAAGGAGGGAAAGAAGGGAAACAGCACATTCAATACCAACAGGCTTTAGGACAGTACTGGAAGAGAGGCAGCATTTCTTTGGGAAGCCACATGGGGAAAATACAGAAGCCAAGCTAAAATAATGAAAGAAGGGAATGGATGATACCAGGACAACTCTGGAGCACAGAAGGATGATTAAATGGTGGGAGGAAGTGGGAAGATTTGTACAAAAGGTTCCTGAAGACTCCCTTTGGTACGACACTTAAAGTTTGTTGCTGCGTAAAGATGTCACACTTAAAGGGAAAAATTACTGGTGTGGATTACATCCTTCAGTATTTCCTTTATTCCTCTTCAACACTTGTGAACGTCTATACAGAGGCATGTTGACTTTGCATGTGTCAGTGTACACAGTACTGAAAGGAGTCTACAGAGAGCCAAAAACAGTGAGAAAGGCAAGACTGGACAAATAAGTAGTACAGACTGTAGTCATACTACCTCTTCAACAGCCTTTAAATAAGCAGTTGTAGTGATGTTTAACAAGAAATGAAGGCAGAGTTGTTTTCTCTCTCACCTACGCAAGCCAGAGACGACTGCAATGTTCTAGGGAATCTATGCAAAAGCAGAATTTATTTTGCATACAAAAACTCCAGGGGTAACCTTTTCATTGCCATCTGTGCATTTAACACGTAACCCCAAACCTGAGTGGCACACACTTACCATTACATCTCTTCAGGGATGGGGAGTCCAGAGAAGCTGATTGAATTGCTTAAGGTCGCAGGGAAAAGTTGGTGACAGAAGCAGAGAGATAATCCACAGCACCTGAATCTCACACAGGGCAAAGATTCTCTCTAATTACACACTACCACTGTCACTATAAGACAGCAATTTCACCAGGAATGTTTTAAGGAGGTTTACTGACATGACATCCAAAAGCACCTGTGTTCAGGGTGTGATGGAGCTCAGGGGAACACAGAAGTACCTTGGGTCTAGCACACAAGCATTGTCATGTAGAAGGCAGAGGAATAACCAAAGATTACTTCAGACTTAGACAAATGAGGTACCTTGAGGAGTTTGTTTGTCTGCTCATCTAAAATGTGTCAGATAAATCAGTCATGCCTCCACAGAGCGCATTTTTTATCACCCCAGGAAAGATTTTGAAGGGGGAAGCAAGAGTGGCTAAAATGAAACAGCAAACTCATCAGCCCTTCTGTTTTGGGAAAACTGTGACACCACCACGACCCCCAGTCCTCATGAAGGTAAATAATTCAAATAATCAAAGCTTAATTTTTTTTTAAGAGATCATGGAACAAAAAAATCTCTGGAAGTTCTTTTGATTTTAATTAATCTACATGCCAATTTTGGCTGGAACCAGTAGCTCTGAGCTCAGCACTTGCAATCCAAATAGGAAGACAGGGAGCTGTGCAATGCTAGCACAGTGAATGCAGAAATCACCAAAACTAAATTCCAGAACACTTTTAAGCTTTCCCCTTCAGCTGCCTGAAAAGCAGAGCCATATGTGGGAATGCCACTCTGCTCCAACACCGGCCTGAAAAATTCCCAGCACAGAAGGAATTTGGAAATCCTCTCATTTGTCCTTATCCCTCTACCCTTTGGGGACTGAAAGATCTTCCTCCGTGGAAGAAAAAAAAATAATAAACGAAATGCATGAAATGCAGATGAGGATTGAGAAAGCAGTGTTTAAAAACCCCTTAAGAAGCTTTGGGACCAAAACTCACATGAATAATACTTAAAAAATTCTGCAGAGAAAGCCAAGATGACTTTACAGCTGTCAGATCCCCAGCTCTTATCTTTAATCCTGCTCAGACTACAGCTGCTGACTTACGCAGGCTGGGCCACACGCAGGAAAGGGAAGCCTTTCCTTCAGCAGCACCCACTTTGCTCAGCACAAGGCTGCAAGTCACACCCAGCAGAAAGTAGGTTGGCAGAAGCTGTAGAAACAGGGTGTCTTTGAAAGGCCGACAGTTTTTGGCACACCCAGTTTATACACGGATCCACCTCATGCCTGCTTTGCAATGTATCAGGTTGTTGAAAGGAAAATGACAACTGGGGACTAAATATTTCCTTCCTCAAACCAGAAACAGATAAAAAATCAGTTCCTTTTTTTTTTTTTTTTTTTAAAATATATATCTGCAACAGAAGGAATCCAACCTGAGGATAACACTCTCCGTCTTTCACCTTGGTGCTCTCCAATAAAGACTCAAAGCTTACAAACTCACCCACTGCCAGGCATTTGTAGCAGCTAAAAGAAAAAGAGTTTCCCCTTCCCCCATGCAAAAGCGTCCCTTTTAGCTCACTGGAACACAGAGGATCAAAGGGCTCTTTTTCTAAATGCTTTGAAAGCTATTGTAACATCTTTCATGAGGCTGACAGCATTCTAACTGTCCTGATAGGTACAGAACGCTGATGTATTTATAACACATGGGCTCTGCTGGGGCCCCAGAGCACCGAATCTGAACAAATACACTCCATAACGTGGAAAACACAGCTATCCATGGCTGGAGAGCAGGACAGGCCAGAGCACTTCTGACACACTCGCAGGAGAGCAGAATAAAGCTGCATTTTGCCAGCAGACCCCACACACAAAATGCAGCATTTTCCCTCTTCACATCTGAAGACCTGGGGTCTAGTTTCTCTTAAGAGAGGGGTATGTGAAACAAGCTCGATGGTCACCAGCATCAGGACAAGCCCCCAGCATTTAGCACAGTGCAGTTTGTCTCCAGGCCCTTGAGAGAAAACCTGGATAGAGCCTGTCTTTCTACTTGCCTGCTTCTAGCCCAGGGGCACAGAAAATTGGCCACGTTTAAGGGCTAGGGAGGAGGGATAGTCTGTTTGGAAAGTCAGGGTCAGGACAAGCCAGAAAAGGTCAACCCAGAAAGGGAATTAAATACAAGGAAATACTTCTTGAGGTAAAACCAGTAAGGTTAAAAGTCAGAATGCTCCTCCAAGGATGTTTCTCATCTTAATTTTCAACCCAGGTTGTTTTGTCCAGTAGGGCACTCACTGTGTAACATAACCACAGGGACAAAACAGCAAGAAAACAGGGTTTGTAGAGGACTAATTACTGCTGAAAATGACTACCACCAATAAAAGAGAGCACAAATATCCCTGCCTTAACCTGCTCCCAGGGAAAAATGAAAAGGTTAAAAAAACCCCCAAAAACAAAAACCAAAAAACAAACAAACCCAAAACAAACAAAAAACCCCAGCCATGTATAAGGTTTTTGTTTCAGAGAGAAATTAACAGGTCCCAGTGCCTATCGTACAGCCCAAGTCTCTGCATTCCTTCTTCTTTTAGCTAAAATTCATGATACTTTCTCCCAATAGGTCTCACAGGAATTATTTTGTGGCACAATATTACTTTGGGGTCAATGTCTGCTGCAGGACTAAACTGAGATTCTTTACCTTTTTTCCTTCATTTCAATGAAATGAAGAATGCAAGCAGTGAGAACTAAAGTATTACAAAATGTAATGGACCATGGACTGGAAAAAAACCAAAACCCCATAGTTCTACTTCTTGAATAGAAAGAGCAACACCATTGTTTGTCATTAATATTGTAATTATTTATAATTACAAGAAGCATTAACCTCCTAGAAAAGGATGTGTCGTACAGGCTGTAATCATCACATCACACTAGCTTCCCCTCATGGATCTACTATTGTATTTAATCCCTGTGGAAGTCATAAGATTGCTCTTGTTTTCTGCCTTCAAAATCCCTGGGAAAGGAAGCTTAATTCAACTAGTAACTTAAAATTTAATTCAACAAGTACTGACACCATGAGGCTCACTGAGGACCACAGGAATGGCAGGCCTGTGGTACTGACTGTGCCCTGTCATCTTGCAGCTGTAATTTATATTTGAATTAGTATTCTGAGGGACCACAGCTCTACACCTGCCTTTCACATCAGCAATGAGAATGCAGTGACAGGAGAATAAAAGACAAAAATAGCAACTAAAGAAGGAACACAAGCCAGAGAAGATCTCGATCCCTGATCCTCATTATAACAGCAGAATAAAGGAAGAGATTACAGACATGGGGTTTTTTTAGTCACCACCATAATGACATGTAACACACATTACCAAAAGATGTACACAGGCTCTCAACCATGTACACTCACCCAATTTATTTCTCTGTAAGAAAAGAGAAAGGCACAGGTTCCAAGATGCCCTTTTAGAAAGAGAAGGCTGCTAGTAATTAGTAGGTTAAATGATGATAAAGATCATAGAAATGACTGTTTGTTAAACAAACAAACCAACCAATCACACCTATCCTATTGTCAACTTTAAACAAAATTAGTTAACAAAATAGATGAAGTTCACAAAAATCCCATTACTGCCAGTTCAGATGTCACCCATGACCATTCTGTAATATTTAACACCTAGTGAAGCTTACCCTTGCCATATCAACAAGGAAGTTCTCAAAAAGTTTCCAGATATGGTTACTGGCATAGATTTCTTTCATTTCTACTTCAGTGTCCACATAACAATGGTTAACAAAATTAACATAGGCAATTTTCACCTGCAGGAACAGCAAAAACACAATCACTATGAAATGGACAGTAAAAACAATTAACATAATGTTTTCTATCTGCAAAAATACTGAACAATAAAGATAAACCTTCACTAACAGTATTAACACACATTCATAACCATAATAATGCATATGTTTGGTTCTGAAGATTTAGGGAGAAGCAGAGCAACACATGTCTTAATGTGTTTACTGAAAGACCACGGGAAGAAAAATTACAAGGTTTTGCAAACACCCTTACTCTAATGACAAAACCCCCACAAAACAAGCCAGCAATGATTCTGGTATTTAACTGATATTAGGACCAGCAAGGCCTGGCTCCAAAGCCAGAGGCTGTCAAAATGCAGGACACTCCTGCACTTGCCAGTTGACTGCAGCAGGTTGAAGCCTTGTGATAGGCTTGTCAAATATAAAATAAAAAGTCTTTTGCAGAGCTGAGACTGAAGTCCCTGTATTTCCACAATCCTAATGCAGCACTTGCATTTGGGATCTAAATGGCAGAGAAAGGTTGTGTCGCACTGGGACTGCAGCAATGGCAGCACAAGGCTTAGGAGGAGGACTGCAGTTGCACTCCTCTCTGGAATGACAAGTCTGCATGTGCACAGCATAAAAATGGATATCCAGTGCCCAAAATGTATAGATTAAATATAAACATATGCAAATGCACTCAAAATTTCTTGTCACGGTCAAGGGAGATGAGATAGTTGCATATGTTTAATGCAGTGAAGAGAAAACTCTGATCAGATCTTTAGGTTTCTTTTGTTTTGGATTTTTTTTTTCTAATTACCATCTGTTGAAATTAATGTTAAGGGGAACTTTTGGGCACAGCAAACATATTTCTTTTTAGTAATAGGATCATTTGATCACAAGGGCAATTTCCATGGCACAGAGGGAGTTTTAACTCCTATGGGTCCCAGTTCTGCTTTTTGAGCTCCATTTTTCCAGCAGGTAATATCACAGTCTTTAGCATGACACATGCAGAATTGTGCCTTCATATGCAGTGAATAAAAACATTCGCAGGACTGCAATTGAGTTTAAAAAAGTGAGACTTCACCCAAGTTCCCACTGACTTCAGCATGGACAGCATTTTATCCATCATTTCCAAGAAATTCAGGCAGTGGCAAGACATTGGCTTAACCCAACACTCAGCCAGGTCTTCACAGCTTCAACCAGAAGTTATGAGAGCATTAAACTCTGACTGTGGCTGGACAAACCCAAAACAAAACAAGGCATCTGAAAAGCTGACAAACAGAGCATTAAGGACAAGGAATTTTCTGCAGAATAAATACTGTCTACCCTTTCTCACTTCTTCACCTTAAGAGGCACCACCCATTTCCAGCCCGTTTCCTGTGCAAATATTCAACTTGTCAGTACATTACAAACAATAAAATACTGCCTGCGTTTCTAAAAAACGCTAAGTCTCCTTCCTGGTGCCGTGAATCGCACCTCAGGAATGCAGTCATCATGGGTCACCACCCTCACGATGTCATCCAGGGGCAGCAGTGAGTTGCACTTGATCTCCGTGTAGACGTTCTTGCCCTCGGTGCAGGCGGCCAGCAGTTCCACCAGGGTGATGTGATAGGCCAAGGGGCCGCTCTCGTCGGCTCGGTCTCGCTCCGAGCACATCATCTGCAGCAGCACTGGGAAGGATGCTCTGTCGTTGTAGAATATCAACACATCCTCGCCGCCATTAATCAGCTGAGAAAGAGATCACAAGGTTCTGAGCACCCTGCACTGCGGTCGTTTTGGACTCATGGATTTTAAAGGCCTTTTCCAACCTAAATGATTCTATGATTTGCTTAATTTCTTATTTTATCTCTAAGTATGGGAAGACTCTCTAGCTAAAAACCAAACAGCAAAACAAAGTTTAGTCTGATGTGGTTTGCCAAATGGATGTGTCAAAACAATATCCAAGGCAAACTTCTGCTCTTATCAACATAAGTGCAAATCTGGAATAACTCACACTAATGCAAGGTGAATTTGAGGTTTAATTTCTATGTAGCTCTGTCTTTACCTAAGACAGCGTGCCATCCTTATTATTCCTACCGTCTCAATGTTTGTGTGAAGTTAATTAATTATCCTCACCTCCTGCTGGGAGGCCAGGATGCATTATTATCTCTGTTTCATAGATAGGCACTTGAGGTGCAGTGAGATTAAATCTTCCACACCACCTCACACAAAAAGCCTGTGTCTCACCAGGAACTGAACCCAGCTTCTCCCCACCCTTGCTAAGTACTGGAAACAAAGGGAGATTCTTCCCATCCTGTGCAAATTTGGCAGGTGGGTCATGCCTTTGTCAGTGTCATGTCAGCACTTCCATTTAACAGAAAACTGGTGTATGTGACAAAGGTTTGATTCTGCTACAAGTGCTCTGCTCATCTCCAGAGGATCCAGAGCGGCGCTGGATGCCAGCAGCCCCATCTCAGCACATCTCACTGAAGAGCTTTGTTCTAACTCTGTTTGGAATCCTCTCTCCATCACTGTCCTTTGAAGCTGAATCCACTCTCAGTGTGGGTGAAATAAGCTCCCACAAACCCCTCCTAGTACAGAACACACCCTGGCAGCTCAAAAATCACACTTATTTTGGGAATTAGGCACTTGACCTATTCCAGTCCATATTTGATATGAAATCCCAGCTTACTCAATTCAAGGGTAGTCATAAAGCTTGCTGGAGTTGCTGAGAAATGGGAAAGCAGCAAGAACAGGAATTAAAATTAGTCTCCCAGAATGAAAAGTCAAGAAACATTTCATTACACTTTCCAGGGTTTCAACACTTCAAATTTTGAATTCACAGCTTTTCTGTTTGTGCTTTCCCTGCTTCTTGCTTATTTTTACTTTGACATTTGGCTGGAGTGAATTGTGAATTCAGTCTTTCCTGCAATTCCTACTTCTCATTTATCTTTGGGTTTCTACAGTATTTCTATACCCACAACTTTTCAGACATTTTCAGGACAATCCACAGTACAGAAAAAAAAAATTAAAGGGATGAGAGCTTAGGGCAAAACAACCCAGCAGCATTTTCTGCCATTAAAGTACATTTTCAGCAAGTTTAGAATTCTGTGGTAATATAATAAAGGCTGTCCAGTATTGCAGCAGCTGTTGATACTCTGCAAAATATTACTTCAGAATACTACAGGTAATAGAAGACTCTGCTGCCACATTGATCTGGCCCAAAGTAAATTCTGCTTTCCCTCCTCTAATAGTGTTTGCACTGACAGGCAGGGTTCTGCCAGGAACCTCAAAGCCTGCTTGTAATGAGAAAAAGCATCCTAAGGAACCTTCCAGGTTGGTAAACATCATTGCAAACATGGAGACCAAGGAGGTGAGAACAAGGGAATCAGCCAAATTGGGGATGTCCAATGGATTTTATGACAGTATTCTCTTGCTATGGTGCTCCTTCATCTTACGTGCACTTTCTAGAACATTTTTCATTTAGTTTTTTCATTTAAACATTTAGTTTTCTAGAACTCCCAGTAAAAAGGAATAAGCTACAATATACTTCCTGTGGGTGAACGAATATGCAGGAGGAGCTGAGGCAAGCTGTACAGTCATATTCTATCTTGTTGTGTGGTAAATTGTTTATGTGCCCCATCTGGAGGCACAGGAAAAGCTACAGCACTTGTTTAAGGTCACAAAGTGCATCTCAGTTGCCTATAGAGAAACTGTCCCAACTCTGTGCCAAGTTCCAGTCATTTGTTCCCTATAGAGTGGATTGCCATTCAAGTGCCATTCAAGTTTCACAATTAGCATCCTTTTCTAAAAAATTGTAATTACTTACCTGTAATTTCCTACTTTTTGAAAAACAGATCATTATCTTAACCTATGTCATCAAAACAGGGTTGCTCCCTCCCCTCAGGAAACTCCTGCAGGACTTACGATGTGAATGCCATATCCAAGTTCATTTCTACTTTCATCATGGAGTCAGCTTGAAAATGTAATATGACAGTTTATCTTTGTGCTGCTATAGGTAAATAGCAAAATTATATTGAAATTGAGAAAAATCTGAAAAATTTATTTCATGACAAAAAAAACCCTCTACAAGAGCCTTCGGTGGAAGCAGAAAAATCTAAAACCACAAAGGCACAAGAAGTGTTTGAATTACGTAAATCAAAGGCTTGTAATTGATATTGCATGTTAAAATACTTCAGTCAAATTGAAAAGGTTGAGGTGAATTTCATTAAAGGTTATCCATGTAGGCAGGAGCTTTATTTTCTTAATTAGAAGTTTTTCCTCTTGTTGCTGTGGAATAAAATTTCAGTGGGATTTTGTTTTGTTCATACCACAAAAAAACGAAAGCTTCTCTCTGATTCCTTTGTGAAGACATCTCTTAAAAAAACAAACCAAGCCAAAAAAAAAGCACTTGGTGAAGCAAATAAAAAATGTTCCTTGGACTGTAATCCTACCATGATTTTTCACCATATTCAACTTTACCCACTTACTAATCTCAAGGAACTCTTAGCATAATTACAGTTAAATGCACAAGTGTCTGCAAGTTGAAGACTTCATTTATCATGCTCACAATATATCAAATCCTAATTGCAGAGAAAGTCAATTAGGTATTTTCCTAGGAAATTTATTGGCATAAAGATTTTTCCACAAACCACTTGGTTGAATTTACTGGGTCAGACTCTGAATCCAGCTAGTTAAAGCTAGAGCAGCTCTACTGACCCTCACAGAAATGCTCTGAAATAAAACAAAACCCCCCAAAACCAGCAGAAACTAGGATTTAGATTGATACATGCCAAAAAAAGGGTCTACAACACTATTTAGACAAATCCATAGAGGTAAGAGTCTCTTGTATGGCAAACTCATGCCACAAGAGTGGATAAAAGGGATCCTAAATTACATTACAGGAAAATGAAGGTTTATGTAACTCTGAGATTTCCATGCTACATCATCTACAAATAGACATCTCTGTATCACCATGCTAACACTCATGTTTTCTTTCTAGTAGTTATACAGATGGCCTTACAAAATTAGATCAAACTCCCCAAAACGTCTGCTAAAATATTCATTATTTGTGACGCCGCTTAAAATTCTGAAGCGAGGATGCCATTATATCTCATTGGTATCAAGAGCAGGAAAAACAGCCTCAAAAATCTCAAGTGATTAACATGTGAAGACTTTGCCTACCTCTGTCATTACCATGTCCTGGCACTTCTTCACGTATTTGCCATCTGCCTTGACGATGGTCTGCAGGAATCGCAGGTACTCCACGTGCCGGCCGTGGGTCTCGATGCAGTGCACAAAGTGCTGCACCACCCTCTCGCTGATCTCATTGCACAGGAGGTAATTATTCATGAAGATGTGCCTCATGGTCTCAGCTTCCAGGAGCTGAACAGATCAAAAACAGCCTCATGAGCACAGCAGATCTGCTTTGAGATTGAGAGAGGCATGGGATTCTCGAGTAGAGGAAGGCTCACTGGTAAAGGAAAACTGGAGAAATCTTTTTCAGTGATCTCAAGGTCCAGCTTCCAGTTTTATGGGGATTTCTCCACACTTCCCTATGAGTACAAACAGTCCTAAAGGGGGCATAAACCAAACCTATGTCTCTGTGGAAGGTGAACACACACACACACACACACATACACACTACACTGCTAGAGCACTCTGCAGGAGCTTTGGAATACGAGATACCTGGGACCACACTGGCCTCACTCACCATCAAACCTTGCAATGAGGCCACCAAATGAGATGATGAGCTGCTCTGGGGCTCACAGAGGAGGCATTTCTAGCAGGCAAGTCCCTGCACATGCAGCCTGATGGTCTCAAAGAGAATGTCTCTTTTGACATTAACTCCAGAGGGAGCCTAGGGCTGTGTATCCATGAGCAGCATGGAACAAGAGGAACAGATCTGGAGAAAGAAGGGATGCTGTTGAGGACACAGCACCCAGACTCTGAATTCTTGGGGCTTTTGCTCTAGGTTGGTCCCTTGGGTTAAAGGCTCTTGAGGGTCAGGTGTGCTCCTAGAGTATACGTGTCTGTTTAGTGTCATCTGAATAGGAATCCACATCAAGTTTGCCCCACAATGTGCACAAAAGCACAGTAAGTGAGATGGATGATCAGGAAATCAGCTTCAAAAGAACAGAAATACAAGTGCAAGCTGGCTCCACACTTGGTACTTGTGGGATGTGATGGAATCTGGGCTCTGGTCCCCACTGTGGTCAGCTCAGAGCTGTTCACTAGTGTCACAAAAGAGCATATATAAAAAACAGAATAATGGTTCCTAATGTGTACAGGCCAGGGTCTGCAATCTTCAAACTCACAACTCCCAATAAAAGCATGGTTTGCTCAGTAGATCCAATGAGCAAGTGTCATTCTATATGAATATGTCTGTAAACACACACAAATATATACAAAGGGGTTGTGATAAAAAGGTGTATCGTAAAGATGATTTAATAGAAGGTCAGACTTTAGATCAGTTGAATCAAATGGGAGCATCCTCAACAAAAATGTATGGATCTGATTCTGTTGTCACACAGGGTTTATGACAGCAGTCACAGTATATTCTACCTTAACTTTACAGTCCATCAGTGAGTGAGTCAGGATGAATAAAATCAAAGTCAAGTTCAACACAGTGATGTGACACACATTCATAGACCCTTCGAGTAAACCCCACAGCTTTTTTTGTTTTTCACTTTTAAAATGGCAACATTAAGGCAAATTACACAAAAAGCAACGCTAAGGGAAATGAGAGAGGAGAGGGGATGGGAGGCATAATTTGGTGAAATTATTTATTTAGCACTGGGATGTTTCAGCAAACACCCAAATTTAATTCCAATTATCATATTCTATTTCAAATTAAATACTTACCCCTGGAGTTAAGAACAAGTTGAGATTTTTGTGGAGGAGAACTTGATTCTGAGGGTTTCCTCGACAGAAATTCTGAAGAAAAGTGTGGGCTAGATTCATAACTTCATTCATCTTTTCATCACTCTGCAGGAAGAAAGGACAAACAAAATCAGCTGGTTATACCTAAACATACTTGTTAAAACCATACAACATCAATTTGGTCAGGAATAAATTAATTCTCCTGAGCCTTTATAGGGCAGGAATTCTCCCTGTGGCAAAAGTAACTGACATAGTTTCCTTGAGAGTCCATTGGCAGCTGTACCTTACTGTGAATCAATTTCACCATAGGGAATCACAGGTAGGAGCATAAAATCAAAGTAAGATTTCTTCATGTGTGGTTATAATTTCCTAGTTTAAAAAAGTGCTAAGGTGCTTGATTTAGAAAAAAGCAAAACAAACCAAAAATGTCTCTCCACATTAGTTTTAAGCTTTGGCAAAGGCTTGGCTTTTCTCTAGCTACATACAGAAACAGATGTATGTGTGCACGTGTTCATACACATACTCCCACACAAATATATCTCTAGTTTCATCCCCATTTTATATTCCTCTCATGTAGTATCCTAAGTACAATTTGATGAACCACCTGTATGGGCAAGCACTATTTTACTGATGACAGCTGAACCCAGTGTCTGTAATATGGCATGCAGGAAAACATAGCCCAGCAGAAGTTTTACCTCCTCTCAGTGATTCCTAAAAGATCTAGAAAGATGTACTCTTTCAAAGCCTATCTAGTTCATTCATTTCTATGCTCAGTTCCACCAAATCAGTACCAAGTAACTTTATCTTGTGAAAAAAAATGGCAAGTGGAACTAGGTTAGAGATGTCCACATAAAAGCAAAGAATTTATTTCAGATTTGATCCGTGAAAGCTTTTGGCCCTAAGGTTTGCCTGCTTCAGGAATGGGTACAGGAATGACAGCACTGTGACATCCAGGTACCCAAGGCGATAAATACTAAATTTTAAATAAAACCGTGCAGGCAGCTATTAAACTGAGCCCGAACTCACTATTCTTAAGGTAGAAAGTGATATCATCATTTCATGTTTGTACCATAGCTAACAGTTCAGTTTTTAAAAAACCTTTCCATTGATTCTTTGGCCTGCCAAGGCCTTTCCCTTCCCTGAGTTCATGTTCTCTACCACTAAAATTAGGAAAATAACCTTTTCATAGGGGATCTGCAGAAGGTCCAAGACTACCAAGTGGGCACCCATATTTTTCAGTAAACGCTGCTGTTGATTCCGACATTTTTTATTCTGAACACAAAGTTTGCTGAGTCGAATCAAAATCTATAAATTAAAAAAAAACAAACAAACAACAAAACAAACAAATAAATAAGCATGCAAGCAAGAATAGAAACCAGCCAAGTCACACAAAACCAAACAAAGACACTTTCTTTTAAAATAATTACTAAATCTACTAATCAAACAGATAAATTAAACGAGTTTCATGGCAGATATACTAACCTCTTTAACAATATTGTAGTTATTGCTTTTAATGCTGTCTATCTGAGGTTTTTTGGTCCCATCCTGTATTGGGCTCAAGATATTTGATTCCTGTAATAAAGAACACATGACAAGTGGAGATTTATTGCAATTTCCTTGACATGAATTAATCGTATTTAATAGCAGCAAGTGGCAAAGTATTACAGCAGCTCACAAGGAATTGATATAACACAGATAATAAAGACTCATTTATTCTTTATCCAGTGAGTGACAAGATTAACAGTCAACTCCTTCCTTTGCTTTAAATTTCCAATGTAATTTGAGGCAATTACTCTATGTCTTCATGCTTCTGATCATTCTGAAATATCCCTAAATTGCAGACTAGGCACACGAAGGAATTTAAAAACTGAGAGAAGATGGACCAGAAGTGTATTTCAGTAGTGACCACATGTTCCAAAAACCTGTAATACAGCTGGAAAGATTACAAAATCTGTGTATGTGAACACTAAAATATCTGGAGAAAGAGCTTAAGACAACCTCAACAGTTAAGCAGGGTGGAGTTCTCAACAGCACAGGAACAAGCAGCATGTGGAAATTAGAGATGTTCCTCCCACAGAGGGGATGCTTCTGCCTGTATCTCTGGATGATGCAGGAAAAGATTTAAAAACAAACAGGAGCCATATGTTAAACTGCAGCATCAAGGCATGATGCTGTATGCTCTGGGCCCTGGCTCCTGGAAAGCCCCAGCTGGGTATGATAAATAAGAGAAATGAAGTCAGCAAGGAACTGCCAACACCCACGCACCTTTCCATGCATATCTCTCAATCAAAACATGGGAGAACATGTACACAAATACTGCCACTAAGAATACTGGCAGTGTTGGGGGTTTTTCTGCTGTCAGCTGTGGTAAGCCTTTCTTAACAGGAAACAAAATTAAATTGAAATACTGGACTTAGAATGCTGAAATTATAAAGCATGAAAAAAATCTCTAGCAGATCTTGAGATGGACTCACAGTATGACCACAAGGGTGTAATCCAGTGTAATAGCATTAGAAAAAAAAAAAAAAAAGAAGAAACAGGTGTACTTTTGAGTTTCATTGTGTCCTCAAACTTCTTACTGTTTTAGAAAAGAGAAACACAGTAAAACAAACATATCCACGTCAAGCTGAATGTTTATACGTCCTGAAACCTCTCTCTGAACTTTCTTAGATGATGGTGAAGTTCAGGAGTTCTGTAAATCCCATCTGGTCCTAATTTCCAGTGAGGTAAGAACAGCTGCACCATTTGGCCATGGAAGCTGTTTATAAGTGTCAGCACTGCTGTTCAGTGCTGATCTATGTAACAAGAGCAGATTTTATTTGTTTAGGTTTGTTAGTATGCAGGCTGCTGTCTCTCTAGCTGTTTGAATCAATACTTTGGGAGATGTTTCAGGCTTTTTGCTATAATTAACTACCCTCCTCTGTTCTGGGATTGTGGGTTAACCAAGATTAATTTACCTGTTAGTTTTATCAGCATTCTTCCTTCCTCAAAGTAGTTTTATAATCCATGTAAACTGTATGTCTTATCTGGAAGTACTGATCAGCATTAAACTGCTGAATCTATCCTTTCTCTTAATAAAATAAACAATTGTTTATTGAACCCATAAGAATATGCCAGGGATGTAGTTACCAAGAGATAATCACACCACTGGGATACCAAAGACACTCAGTTGCATATCTGGCCTCATTACGCCCCATGATAGACATTCCCTGTCACACTTTTCCACAGGGGACAGGCAGGCACAGAGATCTCAGTGAGAAAGGTTCTCACCTGAGTACCCAACTTTAGGAAATTATATTTTCTGAAGGAGACTATTTCCTCTATCCATAAAATTCCTGGAATAACACTCTGCATCAGTCTTAGATCCTTTCTTCCAGATTCCAGCATTCAGTCTGAGCAGTTCCTCACCACTGCCCAGTCTCCCTCACCCCAGCACAACAGCAGTGCAGGGCACATGTCAGTGTCCCCACGGCACAGCTTTGCCCTCCACAGGCTGAATTTCCTTAGCAGGGGAATGAGGGACATACACAGAATTCTCAGTTCACAGCTTCAACCTATACATGATGTTTGTTCAAATATTCCCAGAACCAAAGCAAGGTGCCACAGACCAGAAAAGAAAGGAAGTCAGGGAACACTGGGTGCTTAGAGATGCTGAAAGGTTAGACCACTTGAAACCTCACTGAACTTTCTCAGCAGATGGAAAAGATGAGGAACTCCCTAAATGCCACCTTAAAGTCCTTTCACTGAGCCTGTTTCTCTTCCTCAGAGCTGTGTTTCTGATGCTACACCACCAAAACCTCCTCCAGGAACAAGACAATAAAAATCACACTTTCCATGGTCTGTGGTATCTACACAGACCCAGAACACCCTTCCTAGAGAGAAACAAGTGTTCAGGCTTTATCTGATTTCCCCTTCTCAAGCAGAGCTTTTATGTGAGCTCGGTTTCAGCATTTCTTCCTAAGCCAATGGGTGTCTCATTTATGTCCAACCTAACTCGAAGTACTCTTTCCAACTCTGATCTCCAGTCCCTATCAAGACAGTCCTGCATGGATGTAAGTTTTACCATTTTTCCTGTGGAGAACTCTGGATACTTTTATAAGAATTAGGTCTTTTTTCTACAAATCCCATCTCTGGAGTCATATGACTTAAAAAAAAAAAAAAGGCCCACAGGTTATGACAGTGAGGTGAAAACAATTATCTAGGAAGACTCAAGCAAAAAATTAATTGGTATTTTTAAACTCTTATGCACATCTTTCAACAGACCTCATGTGACAACAGAAACTCGGGCTTAACACAAGAATGTTCTGGAATGTCATTTAAGTCCTTGTGCACACTTTAATGTTGTTTGGGAAAAATTAAACACGGGCAATTGAGGCATATTCTCTAAAGACCGAGAGGTTCATCCAGCTCTGAATACCCAGTATCCATTCCAAGGAAGCATGGATCTCATGGGATTTTTATCTGCTTAAAGCTAGCCACCTGCTTCACACATTGTAAATCATGCCCAGCATCACACCTCCTACATCTGATTTAAGACCTCAGAGAGAGTACTGACTATCTAATGTTACTTTTTTTCCAGGTAAAAAAACACCTCTTCACTGTTAAAGAAGAATTTAGCAGGGAAAAAAAAAAAAAAAAGATGGACAAGATTCTGAGCTATTGTAACCTGGCACAGCTCTCAGGGAATTACCAGCAGATTACGTATTACTGCTCTGATACAATAATCTCTCTGATCTGCCAGAGATAATATTGTGCATCTACCGAAGCACTGCTAATCCATACAGACCCACAGGTGCCTCATGGGAAAAAAACACTCAAAATATCCCATTGAGAAGTGCCCCTGGTTCAAACACATTGTTTTGCCCCCTTTTCCTGGAGTTTCTTTGCTATCAAGGCTACCCATGGGAAATAAATTACACTCTAAAAATGTACTTTAGCTAAAAAACCTTGTCATTCTGATGCAATTTTGTTTTCTGTTTCCCTATTATCTTTTCAATTATTAAATATATAAAGGAACATTTTATTTTCTACTAGAGCTGTGATTGAGGAAAGAAGGAAATACTACATACTTAAGCAACTCCAACTCCAGATTCCTCCCTCATTTTGACACCACGAAAGATGTGGTATCAGAACATCAAGCTAAGATAGATCAGAGAAGGAGTAGGACCTACACTGTTGCAAGAATTTGGAATTCTTCCTTGAAGTGTTGGATTTGACCCTGCATGAAGCTACAAAAAATCTTCTTTCCCATCTAAAAGGCCACGTGTGTGTCACAGATATTTGCAGGCATCCTCTCTCTTCTCCATGGCTCCAGCTTTTCCCTAATGTGTGGCCTTCACAGTGCTGTATAATCTCTACTTGGCTTTCTGCTTCCCTGGGGACTTCCTTACCCATCTTTCTTGGCACAAGGAAAGAGAACAAGGAAAATGCTTTGTCAGAAATCACAGCTGTTCATCTCACCCCACTTACTCTGATGAAAAGGGAAAAGTGGGAATAAATGTTGGTGGAAAAGCCTGCTCTATCTACTCTTATGACATAAACCTCAATCACAGCAACACTTTGTGTTTTCTTAAAAGCTCATGCTGGAGTTAAATGATTAAATGGTGACCTCAGTTTGCACTGAAAAGTAAAATAAAAAAAAAGTCCAAAAAATGAAATCTAAAAAAAAAATAAAATTAAAAAAATAATAATGAAAGAGGTCTTCATGGTCCTAGATTCAAGTTCTACATCAAGTAGTATAGAATATTAAAAGAGTATATCCTGAGAAAGTGGTAGGACAAGGGCCAAAGAGATTAAAATATTAGATCACCTACAAAATCTCAACATTCTTAGGTCAGTCTTGTGTGGTGAAGAATGGAATTACTTTTGATGTTTGAAAACATGGGTTTGATTGTGCTCTTCTCCCTTAGCTGCAGGACACTGTCTACTCCTCTTTTCTTCCAGCAAGTCAATCCAACTGCCAGCACACAATTCCGAGATTATTTCCAGAGTGCAGCTGCACACTGTGACTTGCACCCACAAATTCATACCATTGAATGCATTGATAACACAGGTGTTATTTCCTTTTCTGTCAGTTCCTAAAGCTCAGCCAGAATACTTCAAATTCTCACTTTGCCACTTTGCTTAACCAGACCACAACTTTGCAGTTGCTCATAAAACTACCTATCAATATCGAAACAGTTCTGAAAGCAAAGGCTTTAAACCCACCTCCATTGGCTCTTCTCCTCCTTTGGTTTGATTGTCGCCCACCTCTCCACTCTCATAATTGCTGCTCTTCTCAACCCACAATTCGGATTTTTCTACAGTCAGACGTAGCTGGTCAAGATCAGCCTTGATTTGCTTGTAGTTATCCACATCTTGATTGGACACCAGCAACTGAACCTGGAAATGAAGAAAATTGTAAAGCGGTTACAGCAGTAGCACCAGCACTTATGGCTGGGTAATTTGCTTGACAGTTCCCATTCTAAGCCTCTTTTTTCAGGTGCCTTTTGCAACCTTCCCTGTGTAATTGAAACATGGGACACACAGGCTTTTAGCCCTCATTCCTCAAAAACCTTTAGCAGAGCCAGAGGCTGTAGTTGCCCAAAACAGGAAAATTACAACATTCACAACATCCTCTCACCTTGAATACACTGCAAAACATTTTCAGCACAGGCAGATTTACAGGCTCTTGAGTTCTGTGCAGAGTGAGCTCTGATGCACTGATCATGATCCTCATGGCATTAAACAATACAGTTACACACTATTAAAGTAATAGTTAGAAACAGCTACTGTTTCAGCACTCTACTTCAGAAGAAAAAGGAAAAAAAAGGATGGTATGACAAGGGATCGGGACGTCCAAAGAAAAGTCAGAATGGCCAGAACCTTTAATTATCTCCTACACCACCACAATCAAATATTGAAAAACAACAGACTTTCACACTGTTAGGCCAGCTTAGAAAAACTTCTCTGAATATAGCTGACAAACTGACTTTCAGGTTCATGGAATTTCTCACCATCTGAGTGGTTGCCACTTATTAAGATTAATCTCATTTTTTTTCCTTTTTCTGTACTGCTCACATTATCTGGGTTTTTTCACTGTTATGTGTAGTTCTTGATTTAGCATGACCTACACATTTTCTTTCTTTGTAAGACTCTCTGTTCTCCCAAGATTATTAATGAAGATAATATGCCAAAAAACTATCAGCAATCTTTACAGTAAATTAATAAACACTATTAAGAAATCATACTCATGTAAAAAATGAAGGTCACTGACAACGCTGATAGAGATGGTGTTTTTAAAACTACATTACATCCAGGCAAATATTCACTACTTTGTAATATAAAGTTTTCATCACAGTCATCTCTCTTGGCTTGGCAAAATCTTCTTATTTTACAGAATTTATGAATGCTGCTCAACTGCAGCCATTCTTATTCCATGTGCTCTACAGTCTTTTTTGTTTATTTCTCCATTAGCCTTTTCCATCCCTCACAAAAACACCTTAAGCAAATCAGTTCGTGCTTACCTGGGAATAACAGCTATTTATGCAACTAACCAGCACAGCCTAACTTTAAATACCTGGTGGGAGGCCATTATGCTGCACAACAAAAACATTAAACAAAAGCTTTTCAGGTCTTTATCATTCATCTGTTTGCACAGGAGAGAAACCTCCCCACCTTACATAACGATGAGACAACACGCTACCCAGCTCCTGAAATAAGCATCAGATGTTCTTATCAACATATGTTACAAAGGGTTACGTAACAGAGGCATCTCTGTGGTGCAGCCCCATGACATCAGATCTCCCCATCCTAATCCAGGGACACATGGAGTCTGCACATGCACTGCTATCAGAGGGACAGGATAAAAGCTGAAAACAGGCTTGGCTCTATCCCTGCCTTCCTGCTGTTTGGGCACAGCTGTATCAGGCAGGGGAGCCCTGTGCAATGACACCTGAATTAGAATTAGAAGCACCAGGTGAATAACAACAATACCTGGCCTGAGTGGCCCTGAAGAGAGGGAAGTCTCACTGCTGATATGGGAACACTGTTTGCCAAACATGAGGCACTGGCTCTGTCCCTGAGGGATCCTTGTGAGAGGCTCACCACAGACTTATGTTTTCCCTAACGGATGCAGTGCCAGAAATAACAATTTCTAGGGGCACAGAACTATAATATACAGCAGCACATATGGCCAAAGAAGTCTGCTGATACTTGTCCTCTGAGGCAGTAACACTGTCATGCAACGGACAGCAACTCAAGTAGCAGAGCAGCCTTTGGAAAGGCTCCCTGAGCTCAGTTTCCTGGGATAACCCTCAGCCCACCCATACCTGTTTGAAGGCTTGCAGAACTTCTGCTCTCTGGCTGAAGTGCTTGAACAGCAGGTGCAGAGCCCCTGAGAGAAGTGGGGGGTAGTCGTGCATGATCAAGTGAATGAGGACCCGTAAAAAAGTTCTGCCCCCTTCATCATCAAGCTGAACTGCATTCTTCTCCTTTCTGCAGCAGAAATGGGGGGGGGGGGGGGCAGGACCAAATAAAGTAAATAGGAAAAAATAAAAGCTCTTGAGATAAACATGCCTCTATACACAATCTTCACTTGACAGAGCTCTTAAAATTCAAATCAAATATGCTGCAGGAAGGAAATTATAAATGTCTTTAACATATTTTATAATGACTTCTATCCTACAGTTACTGCAGCAATCTTGTAGCAGAATGGACACCATGGAGCAGAAGTAAGTATCTATGAAATGTGTCAAACATTGTGATTAAAATCTATATTGTAAATCATTCATTTATGTCGTGGATAAGTTGAGCCAGGCTCATCCCCAATCCAAATTAAATGAAGTAAACTGCATTTCGTCAGAGATTAATTTGACCCTTTCCTTTTCATTCCTTCCCTTTTCAGCTGCTATTAAAATTTCATTTAAGTAAAAATAAGATCAAAAATAGGAAGAATTGCCAAAAGCATCATATTTCTGGAATCATATTCATAATGTGGAATGGCAGAAAGCAGATTTACACTTAACATATCAAAGCAGAAATAATGTTTCCAAGAAACCATTCAGTCTCTCTGTTCATTTTAAAGATGCAGATGCCAAGGGCTGTATGTTGTTTTACATTATGGGAGTTCAGGAGAGGCCTGGAGGCATTGCTTGTGCTGGTAAAGATTGAGAACGCATGAGGGACTGAGAGAGGAAAGATCACAGTGCCCACATTGCAGATCCTTCTCCTTAGCTCCAAGAAAAACTATAAAGTCTACGGCCTAAATGGAATTAACTTTTACTGGTATAATTATAATTACACCCGTAAAATTAAACCAATATAGTGATAATGGTAATAACTATCCAGTGTGAGTGTTTTCCATGGGTTATTTTTTGCTGTTCACAGTGTAGCTGAAATCCCTTCCAAAACTCTGCAAGCATAAATTGTGATTTACAGGCCTCTGGTGGACCAGGAGATGATGGCAAGTAGCCCACTCCTGATGTGAGGAGCCACAGAAGAGATTACTGTTGACACAATTTTGCCAAGGGGTTTGAACACCAAGTGCAATGACAAGGAAATTTGGGGCTGTAGCCATAAGACACACCAGAAAAAGAGTAGTTTTTCAGCACCCATGTGAAGCATTATAAGATAAATAGAAAATCAGGGTGGTTTAGCCCAGTACACCTGTACACCATTCCCCAGCTGCCTTTGGGAACAGGACAAAAACTTTCTACCAACTCTCTTACAACTAAAAGGGTGGTTGGTCATAGCCCAATCCTACAGCCATCCAGGCCAGCTGGGCTGTTTGCTTGATTGAAATCCAGGTCTTTCCTGTCACATTTCTATTTGAATATGGCCTATGCAATTAACAAGCAGGCAAAGGAAGAGAAAGGGCTATAAAAACAAGCACAGAATGACCAGAGATTGGCCATGAGAAATACTGACGTTAACAAAAAGATATATAAATATATAGAGAGGTAAAACTTCAGAGAATATACCTGCCAGCAAACATGGTTTCAGCCTGAGCTGCAATTTCATCTATGTCAGGAACAATTGCTGGGAAAAAAATCAGATGAAAAAAATTAAAATAAAAAAATAATAATAAATTTTTAAAAAAGGTAAATTATCATCTTTAATCTGCAAAGCAAAATGGAATTCTGTTCCTTTTTAAAGCAGATGGTATCAAGTAAAGGTCTAACTAGTCATTCCCCAACTACGCAAAATTTGCTTTTTGCAAGAGTAGCAGAGAGCAAACAGGATATGGGGCAGAGTTAAATTGTGTATTACTGTTCCTGAGAAAGAGAATTGTAGTGATGAACCAAAGCCACACAGTACAAGGAGCTGTACTAGCCACCAGCAGTGACCCATAAATGACACAGATTGTCAGACTTCTATGCTTTTTTTTATGTGAGCAAACCCCAACAAAGCGTATGCAGGAACTTTAGAATATTTACCATAAACCCAGTTATTTACCACACTGTCATTTTGCTTTAGAATGGCTTTAATATAACTTATTACTTAAGACTTTAGTCCTCCTGTGTTATACATATGCCCACCTCCAACTAGATCAATTCTCCTTTACTTGCAAGTGTTCACACAGACCTTTTGAGCACTTCTGTGTGCATGGGAAGGCTCCCTGGAAATCCAAATCATTCCTGTACCACGTTCACCTCACTTAAACCTGTTCTCATCCATCCCCAACCATTCTCCACTTGTCACCATGCAGTATTTTGGGAAGAGCACAAATAAAAGAACAAAATATCATGGTGGGGAAAGAGGAGTCACTTTTCTGTTAGGGGAGGACAGCCCAGCAAAAAAATATTTGTGGAATTCCTTAAAATGTTTAGTTTTTCACGAGCTTTTCAACTTGCAGCAGCCTGTGTCTTTCTGCTGCAGTTGAGCTCAGTGTTTGCAGTCGCCTACCCAGAATTTGCAGTGAAAGAAAATAGCAAGGTTTACCTGAGGCAGTCCCTGGCGTGTCAGGTGGGGATGATGTAGAGCAGTCAACATTTTCAGTGTTTTCCCCAAACTCTCTCTTATAGATAGACAGCATGTAGGATATTCTGTAGTCCAGTCTAACACTGAGAATAAACTACAAGAAAAAAAAAAAAAAGTAAAGGAAATTAATTTAAGTCTACTATGAAAAAACAATCCATTACATTACATTCTCCAGTTTTCTGTGATTCCTTTCTTTACCCTGCCCATCCTGAACTCTGCCCTATGGATTGCTGAGCACCACTGGCTGTGTCCAGGGGCTCCAACATGCTGTCTTGTCCTCACTGCCTGCGAGCCAGATCAGAACCTTCAAACCCACACTAACATCAATTATTTCATATTTCAGCTGGAATTCCCATGCCCCATGGAGTGGAATAGAGAGCAAGCATAACAGGCTCAAGACTCATGCTCTCAGATGCCTGAAAAATGCCTTTTTGTTCCCCAGCTGTGAAACTGGAAACTCACAGAGGAAAAATCCTAATTCAGACCTGGAAGTGCTGCTTTTATATTGGAATAGTGAGGAAAATAACTAGGCTGGAAGCATTAGTATCAAATTAAGGGCTGACACTTATACACAGGGAGGCTTCTTACCCACAGGAAATGCAAGCACATAATCAAATACCTTTAAGATCATTTAACATATTTTACAATCAGTGGGGATGAAAGACATATGCTGAGGTGATTTGAAAAGTGACTTAGCAAATGGTGCCAACCTGTTTCTTTGATCCACAGCTAAAGCCAAACATGCTTCCCAGACCCCCTGCAACAGGATTGGTCTATTTTGGTTCCATGATTAAGTTGCCCCAGAATTGCACAAGCAAGATTTTTAAAAATAAAAATTTCCCAAGTCCATGCACGGTCGACTAAGTCTATCAGAGCATCTGTTTAATTCTGGCTGAGGGCAGAATACAAATCATAAGTTAAGTTAAACAGTCTTTACTTAAAGCAATAGGAAGATATGTTGAGAATTAAATTACTATAAACTAAGAAATAGTTGTGAGAATAGAATAGCTTTAATCACAATTGTACTTGCTATGCCTGTTGGCACAATAAATCTAAAATATTCTTACTAGCCATTGAGGCTAGTTAACACCATAATGAAAGGTAACATGATTTAAATTAATCCTTCTTCATTGCATTTTAAATGAAACTGAATTGTTTTGTATTTCTTGTGGGCTAGAATCATATATATGCACATTTACTGGCATTCATCCAGCATATGACCACTTGCTTAGCTGAAGTAATTTGACCATGTGACTAATTCTTAGCTAACAAACCACAGATTAAGTAAGAAATTAGGATTAAGTGCTCTTCAATCCTGAGTGCTCTTGCAATGAATGTGCTGTGAAAAATGAACGGCTGAGACAAAATGTGATTCCCTCAGGGAATGCACAGGACAAGGTCCTGGAATCATCCTCCTAGGCGCCAGCCAGTAAAGCAGGACAGTATGGAGAGAAATCAGTCATAAAAACAAGGAAAATGAAAAGCAGTATGTGTGAATGGTATTATTTAGGTCGTATAATTTCATAACACTCTGTCTTCCCCTGTAAGTTTCGAAGTAAAGGAACCAAAGAATGCAGTATTGAGTGTATTCTAACAATTGATAGCCTTTCAGATGACATGTAATTAGAGTAATCTAAATAATTTATGAGCAGTCAGAACAAATGGAATCCTTCAAACGTGACATTGGTACCAACAAATCCAGAAAATTTATAGAAAACACTGAAACATTCCTTCAGGACCTTAGCATTGCAGAAACTGGGATTCGATACACAGGGCAAGCGTGTGCCACTTGACTGCTTAACAGCACAAAGTGAAAACTGCATCTCAGGAGGCAGGCTGGTGTCACACAGCTTGTCAGGTCAGCTGGGAGGAATCACAGCAGCCCACAGACTGTTCTCAGCCCAAGAGTGGAAATCTGAAATGCATTAAATGCACCACAGAAGTGCTCAGCCTCACACAACCTCAGCGGGGCAAGGGCAAATTCTGCCCTTCATCCAACTACCGCAACAGAGGGGTCAAATGCTTAAATCAAAATGAGTGTGAAAGAAACTAGAAACAGACAAGCTGTCTTCAGGAAACATTTGTGAGGCAGATTAGAGGACAAGTTCTATCGTTGCAGTTACAGTGAGAAAGTTTCTGCAGCATCCTGTTCCTTCAAAGATGAAGTTGGTACAACGGGTGAAGACCCCAGCTGTCAAGTAGTTCACACAGAGGACTACCCTTCCTCATATCAAGGAGTTATTTCTACAATGAGCAGCCCAGTGAATAGTGAGAATGTAGGTAACTGAACTGGCAATTATGTGAGTAAAGAACCGTGAAATGACTGCTGTGTAATATGCCACCCCTCATTATTACCTGCAAAATCTCAATGATTTTCAGTTTGGTGTCCATTACGATCACATCTTCACTGTCTGCAGTGCTGGCTTGTTTGCTTGGGTGAATGCTTGGCTGTATGTCAGGGGTACTGATGGGAAATACAGACCCTCTGCTCAGCACCATTTGGGTCATCATCTCTCCTACCCCATGGATGGTCCTCATGACATTGTTCCCTGTGCATTAAACAAAAACATAGACATATTTCCTAGGACTAAAGCACATTTACAATGCTATATATCACACATACACCCCTGTTGCCAGACCCCTTTCCAGTCTCAAGAGGCATATTGAGAAAGAAGCCCTCAGTTCCTGAGTTCATTCGAATTACCCAATTAGGCAAAATTTTCTACACTGATTTTCCAAGATATCATTTCTTACAGGTCAACAGATGGTAAAAATGCCAAAATATTTCCAGAGTTCTGTTAACATGCTCAATAAATGATAAAAAGCAGAACTAAAGAAATCTCACCCATTTCTTTGCCTGAAGGTATATTATCCACATCTAAGATAATTTCTTAAAGAGGTTTATTTAACCTGTTTTAAGAATATCTGCAAATTGAGTGTTGCATATCCAGTATTATAGAGCACCCCTAGGCAAGCGATTCCAGTACCTGACTATTTATATCATTAGAAAAAATTTATTGGCATTTTATTAATACCATCTATTGCTGCAATTTGGAGACACATGGGAGGAGTTTTATATGTCACACTGAAAGAGAGTAAAGATATGAGGTTGTGCCAGTCTGATTAATCTCTTTGTGTGGTTCAAATGAGATGCCACAAATGAGATGCCAACTGACACAACCAGCCAACCATTCTCCTTCAAAAAAGAGTTCCAGGAGAATGCCAGGCTTGAAGGCTGTCCTGAAGGCCAAACTGGTATCTATAATTACAGTGCCTTTTGTAAGTTATTCATGAGGTAAAAAATTATTTTACACTTATGTGGTAAAACCTTTATCCAGGTTGCAATGGTACACTGCAAAATCTACCAAGAAATACCATCTGTTCCCACGGATTATACTGGTCTTTATAGTGAATTTTGATGTGAAAAGCAACTCAGTGAATCAGTGACTTCCTTGCAAAGGTGGGACAAGAAATTTTGAGAATATTGTGCTACCTGCCTACATGAATTAGTTTCCTTTCTTGCAAAGCACAGATAGGAATGGATGGAGGAAGGGAAAGGAATGACAGTATCCCTTAACAGCAAGAGTGCCAGGACCTAGGCTACTAAAGGCAAAGAAAAGAATGAGGAAATACAGCTTTGCTGAGAGAAGCCTGAATAGTTCTAGTCTGTCCTTCAGTACACTTTAATCACCATGCCATGGCCAAGCTTTACTCACACTGAAGAAACCATCTTCCCAGATAATCTGCTGTAAAAAGCCAAGGCTGGATTTTATTTTGTTGGCAAAATCCTCCTCTTATTCCATTCTTTTTTCAATCCATATAGCTCAACTACAATGTGTATGGAAAGAGGATGCCTTTAGCCCTGACTTTAAAAGAGAAACACACAAAGAGGGTGCTTTTTCAAAGTGAATGAGGCAGATTAGTGTCAGGTTTGAGGTCCCATTCAGCATCTGGTCTGGTGTGCAATCACTCTGAATCAGTCTTTTGAAAATAATACTTCAAGTCCCTACAAAAGAGAGGGGGGAAATGTACTTCTGATTTAGCTTGATGTTAGGGGAAAAAACCTAGAAGTCAAACTGTGGGCTGGAACCTCACATTAGGCAGGCACAGAAAGTTCTAACTGCTTACACATGCATAAAGCAAATAAAATCATCACTAATACCCTTCATGATACAAAATTTAAATGGTGTATTTTCCTTTCAAATCAAGTAAAACAGTGTGGGAATAGCATGGGATGCATACCTCTCTCCAAATCCTTTCTCCCAGTGTGTTAAACAAGTATTTGTTGTATTGACCACCATTCAGTGTACCTGTGCAAAGCTACAGTACTACATGGAGGACCTTCAACCCTTAAAGTACCTCCAGTTAAACCAACATTTTGCATCTTCTTCATCTTCAAACACTGAAGTAAATGAAATCCATTTCATTCTGTCCTAATGCTGGCAGATAACCCCACGACAAGACCTGTAGCTTGGGCAGCTGCATCATGGCCTGAAATACCCCTGCCACACACCTCAGTCGAGAAGTCATCATCATCTCTCCCAATATTGTTTCAAAATCCCTTTTGCTCAGTTGTGCAGAGGGAAATAAAAATAGAAGGCATTTGGAAAGCTCAGGAATTCTTTAAAAACAAACTTCAGTCAACAGGGCTAGTGATAAGGAAACCACTTAGGTCTAAGACAAGTCCAGAAGATATTCTTCTCAAAAACAAGATACAACTGCAGTTTGTCCCAAATGAGGAAGAAGAATTCCACTTTGTCTTGAGAAGTTCCTACTCACCTTTAAAGATTGAAATCTACTCGGTGTAAAGCTAACAAAAAATTTAGTGTCTTTTGGACAAGATATCAGACATCTTAGGTGGACCTCATGTCCCCGGAGAAAGAAAGCTGGGATTTTGCCCAGACCATATCTTGCTTATTTCTCAGCTATTATTGGGGTGCAGCTAGGGCATGGCAGGGAATGGGATTCAGCTCCTTTTGTGAAAAAGGAATTAGTCACTGTCTCTGCATTTCAGGATGACCTCCATAAATGAGAAGACCACTTTTTCCACCTCTAAGGAAGGACAGTGAGAGACCTGCAATAGGAAAGACTCTGAGGCAGTCAGCCAATGATACTGGAGCCTAGAAAAGCATCTAGGAATAAAAAGAAATTAGGTGACTGCTGTCCTTTCCTGTTACCCACAGAACACAAGTGGCACAAACCAGTGTGAGGCAGCTATGAAGCTGCTTCTCAACAGTATCAGCAATAAGGACAAACCCTCTGTCCACAGCATTCCTTCACTCTTGACCTTAATGCAACTGATCTCAAAAGATAAAGGTGGGAAAGTGAAGGAGGATTAAGGGGGTACTTCTTATCCCTGCCATTTCAAACAGCATTTCATTAATGCATAGGAAAGGATTTTAGTACGAGAAAAGTCTACTTAATCCAGTTCAGTATTTACAGCTGAAATGGGTAGTGATTCAATACTGCATTATTTCTGTCAATAACAGCAGGAAGACAAGGCGTCATCTTGGAGAACTTTTTAACCAGCTGCCTGATGCTGACTATAATTTTCAACAGAGAGAACATTCCCAGAGTTAAAATGCTGCAGCAACTGGAGCATTTCTTCTCAATAAAGTTATTTCACCAACTATGTTTTGCAGGGTGCTGATGAAATGCAACCCTCTTCAAGGAGCAGACAGTAGTCAGGCAGCATATTCATGGAGGGCAGTGAAGCAGCTGATGTGTCTCAACACTGAGAGGAGCTGCTCTACTTTGTGAAAGAAGCCATGGAGATCTTTCATGTACAGAGGGAATGGGCAGCAGCTTCTCTTCCAAAAGATCTCCCAGTAATCAGCACTAGTGATGCTCAGCATTGTCTGTCCAGCCTTGGAAGCCTGGACCATGTTAAGCGTGGATTTAAATCTGTCAGTCACAGCACAAGGTGCCAGCAGCACTCTTGCCTGAACACAGTTATCCCAGCAGGGAAGGGTGTGCTTCCCTGAGGTAAGGCACGCAGAAAGGTTACTGCAGCTGAAAAAGGGACTGGCTCTTGGTCAGTTAAGCCTGCAACAATGCAAGACAAAATACACTGGCTCAATAAAAGAGATTTAAGTTCTTAACACATGTGCACACAATGACGAAAATAAGGGAGCTCTGGTCTTAGTCACATCTCCAAAGTGCTTCCTGAATTCCAATGACCAAGGAAAAATTAACTTACCGCCTCAGCTAGTTAACTGAGATAAATCAGGAGAGAGAGCAAGTAGATGTGAATCCTGATTACTTTTATGTGCACTTTGCTAGAGATAAGTGAAGAGAAGCCTGAGCTGTGCCTCCATATGGTACTGCCACCCTTAACCTGCTGACCTCGTCTTTGGCTGTTTTCTTTGAGGTCAAGGTACTAACATTTATATATGGCTGTGAAGCGTGGCAGGGAGAGAACAGTCCTTGCAATGTTGTGAGGTGCTAATGTGTGCAACCAACCACTTCTCTCAGCAGCAAACTGCTGCAAAGTGCTCAGACCAACAGAGGAAAAGAACATGAGGAAATCTCCTTGAATCTTTTTCCAATTTTCCCTTCTTCTCTGTTCGTCCCTCTGCCAAGACAAGTCAGATGCCAAAAGCCTTCCATAAGCAGTGGACCCATTAGAAATGTCTCCTATTGAATGTACAGTCTCAACAAGATTAGTCAATGGAAGAGTGAATTCACTATGCACAAGTGGTAATTTAAAGGAGCTGCAGATTGACAGACACTGAAAGAAGAGGAAAGAAGAGAATGCTTGTCATGTTTTGAATAGACAACTGTGCATCTCCTTTTCATTACTTTTTATTACAGTGATCACAACTTCCTAATGAGTATCAGTTTCTGTCACAAAACTGTAGCACATAATCTCATACAATTTGGCACGATTGACAACACAGCGGCCTCTCTGAGAAGAAAGGCTTTTCAGAGGAGTCAATTATGGGAAAAAAATAACAACCACCCAAGTAATCGAAACACTGGATAATTTGACACTTCATTTTCCACATAAACATATTTTCTTGATAAGTCATTTACTGGTTGCAAAAATTCTAAAAGCAGAATATAAAAGTAAACAACAATCTGCTATGCAATACTGTATGGATGATAAGTGACAAAATACCGTATTCAGTAAGAAAAACAACTGTCAGAGGCAGCTGGCAATTCGTGCCTTTTCTTCCAATTGTTCCCAGCCCATTGCTATGGAGCATCCCCAATTTGCTCTTCATGGCCCACAGAGTTTTGGATATTTCATACACAGTGCAAAGAACTGTGCAGAAGCTGAGGGTGAATAGTCAGTGGAAGCCTCAAAGGATGGCAGATACCTTTATAGCCAGCAGTCCTCTGCTCCACAGAAATCTCCAAGATGCCAGGGAACCAACATGCAGCCTTGTTTATTTAAAAATTACCTACGGGCACCTGATCTGGTCCCTAGTTTCAATGAGGGGACAAAGCCTGCTCTTACTATCATTGCTGTTCAGTCTTCCCACAGTGCTCATCTCTCTACACAGAAATTTTACATGTGCCCATATTTTCAAAAGGATTTTAACACCCAGCAGCTTTCATTAGGAACTGGATCCGTTGGATGCCTGATGCTTCTGGAAATTAAGTACCTGAATTGGAGTTGCCACATAGAATCACAGACTGATTTGAGTTGCAAGGGACCTTAAAGACCACACAGTTCCAATCCCTTTGCCAGGGAAAGAGCCACCTTCCACCACGTTTCTTAGAGCCTTATCCAGCTTTGCCTGGCACAATTCCAGGAATGGGGCAGCCACAGCTTCTCTGGTCAACCTGTGCCAGGGCCTCACCACCCTCACAGGGAACAATTTCTTCCTAATATCCCATCTAAACCTTCTCTCTGTCAGTCTGAAATCATTCTCCTTGTCCTGACACTTCATGCCTTTGGAGTAAATAGTCCCTCTCCATCTTTCTTGTAGGTTTCCTTCAGGTACTGAAAGATTTGACCAGATCTTCAGGAAATCTGTTAATGATCAGAAAAGACAAATGTATGTGCATCCACTACCCCAACAACCTTCATTAACCTGCCCATAAAAATCAAATATATTATTCAATCTTGCTTACAAAAAAAAAAAAAAAAAAAAAAAAAAAAAAAAAAAAAAAAAAAAAAAAAAAGAGGCAGGAGCAAGAAATCAAAGGCTTTACAAAAATATGACGATTCTTACATGGTCTATGTACCTATTAAGTTATAGAAACAACTCTCTGATGTCATCAAGCCTGAGCATGCTTTTGATTAGGACACTGACACTTCAGCCAAAATCAGCACACAGGACCTTATCTCAACCCATGTGTCAGTGCAGGTACATTCAACCAGGTTTTAAGGCAGTATTCACAACAGCAGAACTCCCAATATCCTTGGCTTTGGGGATTTCAGTGAGATTTACACTGTTGCTCCACTGAAAGCTTCCCAAATAAAGTTTTGGTGCAATCCTAAAGCACACAACACCACCAGTCCTCGGGGATCCTCAGTCAGGGAACCACGTGTGCACCAGTGTCTAAATACCAAGGGCAAGATTAAGAATCCAATGGCAGCTTCAGCTCTAAATTTCTTTGCTGATTTGGCAACATTACTTCATGCAATTTAATTTTTCTGCATGAAAAGTTACAGCCATTTTAAGGACATATAATAACAACACTTCACTACCTAAAGGAACACATTTTATTTCAAACTCTTTAGAGCTGTATGTTATTTGCCAGAAGCATTAAAGCCTTACAGCTCTGTTTGTGAAAGAGGTATTAATTTTTACAGGTTTTCTACAGAATTTGTTCATAAAGACTTCAGAACCTACCATAAACAGGCCAAGAATCACACTTTATGTCTTCATTAAACCATTTTTCATCACTCAATAACTAGCTGACCTCAGGTAAGACTTATAGAAAACCTAACGCCTGGCATTAAGGACACATGGTGAGGTATCACTTCCATATTTTATAGTCCTCAGAAGTAATGAGGCAAAACAAAGGGAAAAACTTACAGTAGGCCATGCACGTACATTTGCTACCCAACCCCTGAGTGAATCTGGCCTCTCCAGCCTCCACTTCACCACAAACCCTCCCATTTTTATATACAAACTCTCAGCTGTCCAGCCGTAGTGAAACTCCAGAAAACTTCACTTTCTTCTGACATTCTGCAGGCTCTGGACTTATTGCCTATCCCCAAAACCACAAAGCAGTGTCAAGCATGGCTTTCATGCCACAGACATTAGTCCAAGGAAAAATTACATACATCAGCATGCTGGCCTTGAGGGTAAAAAGCACCATGGGAATCAAGCCTCCTAGCTGAGTTACATCTGTAAGACAGATATTGATTCCTAGAAGAGCAATGGTCTCTAGAATCCCATTAATGCACAGGTCTTATAATGAGGGAAAGAGGAAAGAGGAAAGAGAAAAGAGAAATGGTTCATGCCACAGAATTAAGCTCTCAGACTGACCTACCCTTTGGTCTGGCAATACTCTGCACTGAACAGCAGTTTCCTCTCTGTAGATATCTGTGACTAACACAGTTAACTTTCCTTTTTCCTCTTGTAACCTTTCTTTTCGTGTAAACTGCTGGTATAAATTATTGCTCCAGTCTGCCAGGCAGCCACTGCCTCATTAGCCCTGCTAATCAAAGTATGCCTCGAAGAAGACACTGCAAATTGTTAACTAGACAAAAGTGCAGGTAACAGACACAGATGCAGAGCTGAGAAACAGCCGAGTAATTTCTAATAGTCTTGGATGAAATCTGGTCCTTCTTGGACACAGAAGACCCATAGGGACCACAGAAAAGGCAGGTGCAGCCTTGTTCTCAACCCTCAGTGGCCTCACTGGTGCTTCCAGTCACTGTGGACCTCTCCTTGCAGCCAAAAGGGCTGGAAGAAAATGTGACTTAACTGGAGCTAGAGCTGAGGAGGCTCCTGGGCTGTGCGACAGTGACAGGAGTCTGGACAAGAGTCCCCTGACACACAGAAACACAAGCACTCCTCTGCAGAGAGAAGGCAGCAGACCTCATCAGTGCTGAAGACTCCAGGAGAAGGTGAGGTCTCCCTTGCTCTGGCCCCTGGCAGGATGGAATCTCGTGTCTCTTTGGTCTGCAGGAGGAACACACCACCGAGATACAGACCCAGGCACAAAATGAAGCAGCTGGGATATCTGACTACAGTTTGAACAGGTAAAAAGAGGCATCTTCTTAGGCAGTTGTGGGCAACACATTTGATGTGAGAATCACAGAGGTGGGAGCAATTTAAGCTTATTATAGGTTTTTAAAAAACAGTTTTTAAAACCTGTTTTTTCAAAACGACTGAGCAAAGGAAACCAAAAGACTCCCACTGATGTCAGTGGACACTGGCTCAGGAGAACTGTAGAGCTCCTGATGGACAGACACACTCTGCAGATAACCCAGGTTTGTACCACTGAGGGCTTTTTCAGCTGGTGCCCAGCACTGTGAACTGCTTCCAAAGATATATGGAGCTCAAATTCAAGGATGCATTTCCTGGCATGTCATTATTCTCATTCCCAAACAACAGCAACTAAACAGCACCGAGCTGCATGGTAAATGTGTAGCTTACCTGCTGCTACTTCCATGTTGCTTCCTCTTTCAGACCTGACATATGCTGTAGTTGCATGGTTTGACTAAAATCAGCTATTTGAAAGAGCAAATAGCACCTAGAGAAGGATGTGCATTTTAATTCACAGAGAATAAATTAGCAGTATTGGACAAGGCAGATTGGCTCCTTACTCTGCAATGATACAGCAGGGTGCACTTACTAGGAAAGCAATGACTTTACCTTTTAATTAAAACTGCAAGAGATTATAATGTTCTTGAAAGGTGCCAGAATGACAGCACCACTAAATGAAATCCTCATTTTCTCCTTAAGAAAAAAAAATGCCTCTTTAGGATACAGGTAGTATATTTTGTATAACCCATATATTTTTTTAGAATATAAATTAAAAAAAAAAAAAAAAAAAAAAAAAGAAACAGAAAACAGTTTCAAATATCCACAAAAATAAATCAAATTTAAGACACACTGAAACAAAAAAAGAAGCTGGTTGCAAGCTTTTCAAGTCAATTCATTGTTAGGGTACAATCTAGATAAGAAGCATTTCCAAAAATATACATCCTTACTTTTTACAGGATCTTGTCTATAAATGTTCCTTAGCCAGTTTTCTCCAATCTGTCTTCATGAAATAAGGTCACACATGAAAATTACATGCACATTAAATTTAATTCTGGTTAAAATATCTGACAGTGGCATCAAAATTAAGCTTTCTAGAGGAAGTAAGGCTTAACATTTACAATAATGTAAGGATCCACAGGACAAGAGGGAATGGCTTCACACTGACAAGAGCAGGTTTAGATTGAATATAAGGAAGAAATTGCTCCCTGTGAGAGTGGGGAGTGGGCCTGGTACAGGGTGACCAGAGAATCTGTGACTGCCTCATCCCTGGCAGTGTCCAAGGCCAGGCTGGATGGGGCTTGGAGCAATCTGGGATAGTGGAAGGTGTCCCTATCCATGGCAGGGAGTTTGAACAAGATGATCTTCAAGGTCCCTTCCAAGCAAAGCCATGCTACGATTCTTTGTTTTTAGAATCTTTGCCAAACTAAGAGAGAAACGTGCAGAAAACATCAAGGACTACCTCAGCCACCAAGGTGGCTCCAAATTTAAGCAAAGGAGGGAAAAGGACTTCTTAAGGTAAGAGGTTAATTAAGTCTTCATGCAACTTCCACTAAGCCTAAAAATACATCCCATGTTGCAGATTTGCCTCAACAGTTCAACACTTGTCATATATAATTCCTTACTTAACAAGTAGTTTTTCTGAAGTAAGTGGGTGTACTCAAGAAATAAATATTAAACAGGGAAGAAAACTCAAGACTGCTGGTTGAAATTTTGGTTCTTTCAATTTTGAGGTCCACACCTCCAGGAAAGCCTTCCACAGCCAAGACTCACCACATTTTTCCACCCATCATTAATATGTTTCCCAAAATCCTAACTACAATGTGGACTGATCAAACCAGGCAGAAATCCAGCTCACCAGTTCCAAACAACTTCACATTACCAGAATCAGATGCTGGAAGCTTTTGTTACTACTGACATGGAACAAGTCAGTGGAAAGGCAGCTTAACCTACTTGTCCCCAGATTTATTCAGCACTGATTTTCCCATGGAAATCAATACATTTTAAGAAAACTAAAATACAAAACCTATCATGTAAAATACATAGATCCTGACCAAAATTCTTAACTTCTACAGAGATGCTACCTTCTATCTCCTCCAGCTGTAGAATAGGAATTACATGACTTATCCATTTGGGCAAACCTCTTTTCAAGTCATTTTTCTTAGAACCTGAAAATAAATGCTTTTCTGAATTGGCAGAACTATTGACAAAATCTCGTTGTTAAATATAGATTTCCTATCAATCTGTGCAAGTTTACACTTAAATAGTGATGAAAATTAAAACATACAGAACCTAAGCTGGTATTCAGTAGCACTTTTTCTACAAAAGATTTACAAGATCGTGCCCCTAATACTTGATAAAATTTAAACATATTTGTTTATACCAATAAACTGTCAGTCTCAAGCATCATGACTGGCTTTCAGTGTTTGTCAAAACTGGAGTTTAGAGCTACACTTCAAAGTCCTCAGCTCAAGGAATGAAATACATTCTGACTGAATTAAAGCTTATGCCTAGACATTTGTGATCCCTGACTGGAAGCTTTAAAAGAAAACACTTAACCAACAAATACAAAAACTGAAACAAAGCCCCGCAACTTCTATAAATTCCAAAATTTAAATTTCCATACATTCACAACATATACACAAAAAATCACCACAGAAGCAATCATAAGTGATTGATTGTTTGTTTGTTTAAAGAGCATCGATGTAACGATTTTTGCAACTCAGGGAAGCTTTTTTTTTTTTTCTTTAAAAGGGAACTATGTTAACCTGCACATCCCTAGAGTAATAATGTGTTGGAGGGACACCTACCTGCAATATTCTGCAAAGGCTTGGTATGAGTGTTATAAGTAATGGAGCTGCCAGAGAGGATGCTGCAGTCTGGAGAGATATGGGAGAGCAGAATCTGACCTCCTCTAAAGACAAGAACTCACCCTCACCCCTACCTGACTGGAGAGAGGACCCTCACCACCCTGAAAGAGGGCAGGGAACAGTCCATCTATCTGTATTTTACGGAAGTTATGAGTAAGAAAACACTTGCTGGAAAAAATTAACAGAGCATTCTGACTTTAGAAATTTAGAAATTTCCATCACATTTTCCAAAATCTAAAAAAGCCTAGACTGAGATAATTTCTACTTTAATCCTTTCTAATAGCATAAGAAACCAGTATCGTAAATTAAAAGAGAGAATAAAAAAACAGGACAGGTGATAATAAAACAATATGTTCTGACAACACAGTTTTCTAAGAGAGGATATCTGTGTAAAAAGGGAAAGGAAACCTTTGGTGTACAACCTCATAATTACTACAGAATTGAAAACCAATACCTACAGCTTTGCATGGTGAACAGTCCTTACTCTCAGAGTGAGGGGAGAGCTACAAAAAATTCCCAAGACCAATTTCTGTGCCTGCCTGTTCATTTCTCAGGATCCCTAGTGGATCCTGGGCAAGGTGGATCCAGACTCCATAGGACCCAGGGAACACCTGTACTTCTGGACTCACTCTTGAGATCATCTACAGTCCAACACATGCAGAGGCCCAGAAATTCCAGCCCTGCAACATCCCTCAGTGGGGCAATGTGCAACTAATGTGATGCTGGTTGATTCTTGTGTGGTTCTCCTTAAGGAAAAGTGCTTCCCTGTTTTGCTTGAGTGATGTGATTTTCAGACATGAAATGTGTCCTTTGAAAATGAAGTTCTATGAGCTGGGTGCTCAAAAATAGTGAATAGGAGTTATGATACTGTTTAAACTCCATCCTTGTGACACATGCATCTTTATAACTCATGGGCAGGTAAGTTTGCACCTCCAGGGAAAGCAGGAGGAAAGGCAAGATGCTTGGACACAGCAGTTACACATTCAGGATCATTCTGTGTCAAGTGCAAAGTGAAGGCACAGTTTATGTGATTTATAGCTGCTCAGTCAAAAAGAAAAAGGGAAGTTAAAGAAAAGATCTGACCATCCAAAGATATCCTTTTTTTTTTTACTAAGACTGTAGAAGGTCTCTCCAGGAAGTCTTACAGCTTGTCTCACCACAGCAAAGTTTCAATGCCTGTTTTTAAGACTAGACAGCTCAGCCAATATCTCCAGACTCCTGTAAGACTGCAGACAGGACTGACAACAGTCCCCATCAGCACAAAACCTCTCCAAAGCAATGGGCTTTCTAGACATAGAATTAGTAGAAAAAGGGGGAAAACCCTAACCAAACAAACCAACCCAACCCACAGGTAACTACCAAAAGAACATTCATGGATTGTCACGTCCTGACCTGAACTGGTCAGTGTTTGAAAGGTAAACAGCCATGGAGACAGCTACAGCACTAAAGAAATTTAAATAATCTGTACAAAGGCTGAAGTTAATAAAAAAAAATCACACCTTTGTTCTGTGCCTGTTTTGCTGAAAGATCATGAGACAAAACCAGGGTTCTGACAAAAATTTTCCAACAAGACTCCAGGACGTGGTAGAGCATTTCTAAAAAGGCTACTGAGCTTCCCTTTGCATGGTGGTGCCATTTGCAGCATTCCTTCACACTCATTTTTTTCAAAGCAAATTCATTGATTTGCATGGAATTGCTAAGGAATTTCATATTACTGAGAGCAGGTCTGTCTGGACTTGATGGGTGGTTCCTTCCTCTCTTACACAGCTTGAAAGGAAACCCTTTGATAGAAATAAAAGGGAATTAAGGACAAAACATGAATTTATGTGTAATAAATGTTGAGTAAAAACACTGAACAAGATGTATAATCAGGATTAAAAGCTTGGGCAGAGTGAGAACTAAGCAGAAAAACCACATCTGCATGTCCCATGTTGCCAATATGCCAAGACTGTGTCTGGAGTCAAACTGTGTCCAGAGCCATTTAAGAAGAGAGTCTGCAATGCAGTCTTTCAGGGACAAAAAAGGGAAAACATAATTCCAAGTGTCTGGGCATAAAGTCTTTTCTCTAGTGCTGAGGAGGGACTGCAGCCAGCTACAGCATGACTTGGTGTGCACTGCATTGCAGGAAAGACTTCCAGAGGGTTTCAGTAAAGCCTGCTGGCAGCGATGGAGAGAAGATCAAGAGAACCAAGCATATGACTTCTTGGTTCAGAGATGACAATGACAGTCTACACCTCTCCAGAGTGTATGAACCTCAAAGAAGAAAAAAGTTGGGAAGAACAGCACACTCCTGCAGGGCGTCTGTGGGAGTGACTGAGCAAAATGATGATTAGAAAAACTCAAGGCTGGGAAAAGGCCTTGCAGAGAAAACACAAAACAATTGTTTCCAACAAGACAGCTCATCCATTTTGGTGCTGTGAGCCAGCTGGCTGGCAACACCAGATACATATTAAAACAAAATTTGCCATCAGTCGGTCTTCTGGACCCTCAGCCCACACAACTGTCACACCTCTCTTCCACTCACACAGAGAAACTAAATTGCTGTGTTTCAGCACCTTCCTGGCATGCTTATTCTTCAACCCAGTTTTAAACCATGGTAGGAAAGGCAGTGGGAGATACAGAGTAGTCCTAGGGCTGTCAGAGAGGCATTGGGGTCTGGGTTCAAAAAAGAATACTCTAAGCTGACAAACACAGGCAGAGGATGGCCTCCTCTGGACATCCACTGGGTACTTCTTCCGTTTTGGGACCAGAACCATCTCATTCTCCCTTTCAGTGAAGTGCTAAGAAGATTAACAACCAGCTGTGCCACAGATGAGCCACTGTAAATCTGCATGCCCAGGCAAATGCTGTTTGAACTCCCTCAGGATGTTCAGAGCAAGGGGCACTGAGGTTTAGAACAAAATTTGAAATTTCAAATAAGCAAAGGAGCAGCAACACCAATGCAGTACCCACAAGTCATGACGGATGCAGCTCTGTTCAAAAAGGTTCTTTTTTAGCTGATCATCTTAATGTCCCTTGCAATGCATTCCTGTAGGTGGGCTGATGTGTGAATACAGAACCTTGAAAGAGTAATGAGATTTTCCATAAATTATTTCCAACTTAAAAAGCTAATTACCCACTGGATTAACAGCCTTTGCTGCTCATCTCACCTCCATCCTGAAACTTGCTCAGCCTTTCGAAGTATGACGATATGGGAACTTGAACAATATCTAGAATTGCCAGCAGTGTCCGGGTCAGTCTGAGAAGCTCACTAAAACTGTAAAAGCCAAAGTATATGAGGTTTCGAGCCAGATGTACCACCTATGAGAAAAAGAAATTAAAAATGAAGGAAGTACTGACAGTCTTTGTGGTTTTCGGTCACATTTCACATAGCAGCTTCCACAGAGGTCCGGATCTTGAGGGCATTCAAACTAGCACAAGTCTTCCCACTGATTTTTGGACTAAGGCCAGTGACATGAAATGTTTGTCAGAATTAGACAAAGCAATTGGTCAGTCAGGTTACAGCAGACAGCAAAACCAAGGTGAGATTTAGGAAGGCTTGAAAAGATAAAATTGCATCTGTGAAAATATATAAGATCAAGAAGAAAGACTCTGGGAAATTATTTAGAGAGGCAGAAGCTTTGGGGAAGATGGAAGTCAGCAGAAGAGGAAGATGACTGTGATAAATTTGCACAGAGGTGGTTTCAGATGGCCAGAGGCAAAAGCAACAAAGAGAAGTAGGCTGGAGGAAGAACTATAAAACCTGTAAGCATTTCCCCTTTATTCTTTGCTATTTGAACCTAGAAAATCTAGCCCTGTGTAAAGTTTCTGTCAGGAATTTCAAACAACGTTTAAACCACGGGATTAAGTTATTCAGAGTGTTTCATTAAAACCAGCACTAATTTATGCTGAAAAATCCTTAAAAGTTATTTCACTAATGTAGAAAGAGCAGGAATATTCACCCCCCAGAAATCCTCTCTCCCCTCCACTGAAATGCAGCCACCTTAGGAGAAAGAAGGAAAGGCTGGAAAAACACAGCAGACAAGAATATTGTTTTCTGCGGTACCAGTCATCTCCAAGAACAATGGAATTAGGAACAGGTGCTTCTTTAGGCTATTTTACACCTACACTTATTCTGCAACTGGCTTTATTTTGAAAGAAGCAATGTCAACTTATCTGAAATGAGGAATACTGTAAGTAGGATGCAGATAGCTGAGAAGTACCTCAAATGTAAGTTTATTTTTCTCTTTGTCTCCAAATGGAAAGGGTTGATTCACAACTTCTTTCAAGTATTCTTCTACAAATTCCATTGTTAGTGCAAACTTTGTCTTCATTTCATTCCTTGAAGAGTCAGTGAAGGAATCATACCTACAATATAAGGCACAGAAAGAAGGAAAATTAAACACCTCTAATACCAAGATCAGCTGTCACTAAAGAAGAAACAAACTGATGATGATGCTCTGAAAATATTCAGTTCAACTCTTTGGAGAAAAGGAAAGTGAATGTACAAACCTTCCCTCCAAGAGTACCAGGAAAGCTTGAAGCAAATGGAACATAGAACATAGACACATAGACAGGATAATAGAACACAGACATGATAATAGCACTCTCATGGCAGATAGGACTCTTAAATCTTGCTGTGGCAATTCAACAAGGTCATTAACAGAAACAACACTGCCTGCTGCACTGCTGTGCTTCCTCCTCTGTCTCTCCAGCCAGATACTCCCTGGCTGGGAGCATCCCAGTGCTGCTGCTCCATCAAACCAATGGAGCCAGACAGGGTTTCCACTGAAATCAGAGGTCCTTTCTCTAAAATTAAATTTAACACATGCTTAAGTACTTTACTAAGTGAAAGCCAAAGCCTCTGTAAGCTGTTTCTGGACAGCAGCTGTGTCTTAATTCTGGGTTCCCAGCTGTGGCTTTCTGTTCAACTTGAGGTATAAAACCAAGTTCCAGACTAACAAACCTGCCACGTGAGACACAATTGGATTACTTGGAGTGCAGCTGGTCTGAGGAAAGGCCACTCCATCTTCCCCAGCTTGTTCAGTAAAAGAACAAAGTGAAAAATAAAATAAAATATTTAATGACTGAAAGCTGCCCATAGAAGTTTCCAAGAGTAACAATAATTAATAGTTCCATGCTCTGCAACAAAATGCCTTTTCACACACATGTTTTGTGGACATTGGACATCCATAACCGTTTTGTTCTGAGACTAACCCTACAAAGACCTTTTGTACTTTAGTTTGAAACATTTTCAACTCACTCATGAATCGTGATCTTGGTAGGAATCTCAGTCCACAATCTGGCATACTTGACAGGCACCACAGACTCCTGGGGATCCCTGTCCACATGCATGTGCAGCATCAGACGGCAAAAGGAGGCCCGCAGGTCATAGGGGAGGCTCTCATCAGACATACACCTGAGGATCAAGTCTACTGACAGCTGAGCAGAAATCTGGTTGATGGCGAGATACTGGCGGTCCAGGCACATTCTTGCAAAGAGGTTCAGTTGGTACCTTAAAAAAAAAGAAAGGTAATAACATGGTATTCAAAGAAATCAGGTGGAAATAAAAGAACACATCTCAGAATCTCATGTTACTAGCCCGTTGTGAGCCTTTCTGATATAAATCCTAAAAAATAACAAGAGTGACTTTGTTAAGCAAGGAAGCAACTTGACATTAAAAACTATTTGTTGAATTGTTGTTTCAGTTTCATAAAACATTATTCCATGATCCCATTTTTTCTCTAATCCTCAAGACACTCAGGACACTCTGTCCTCAGAGCATGCCTTGCTTTCAGGGTAGTACAGCCTAAAATTAAAGCCCAACAAATAGAAGGTTAGAGGCAAAATTAAAAAGACACACAAAGAGATGTGATGAGCAAAGGAAACTCAAGATTTGCCTGAAATAGGCAGCAGAGACTGTGATGACTCCCACAAGCAAAACTTGAAATGAACTTTTCATCTCAGTTTCTGGCATGACCTGGTTTCCTTTTTTGATATTGGCAAATGAACTGGATAAGAACAACACTGGGGGTCTTCAGAGAGTTTACATTTTCTTCCCTTGAATAAGCAGTTTTACCTGTAGTAGGTAAGCACTTCTAAATCAGCTTTTGTGCCCTCCTTTGCCTCCTGAGCCAGATGCCTGATGGCTTTGCCATGAGGCTCCTTGTTGCTGTCAATCCAGTAAAGCCACACTTCCTCTTCATCAATGTCATCCGAGATGACCGGGCATTCCAAGGGATTGTCCATTTGGGTTGAAACCAGCCTGCAATCACAAACCATTCACAATGGAGCCACGAGCAAAGTGCTGGGAATTTAAGAGAGCAGACAACAAAAAGGTGGCATGCTCTGATTACAGATACTCACTTGGTCTGGATGAGAATGTCAGCATTCCCTGGGCTCAGCATAAACTTGCAGATGAGTTCCTGAGTTACTGGTATTGCCGTGGTGTTAGATACACACAGGTCTGACAGATAATCCAAGAATCTGCAGTCAAAAACCCACAGATGCAGCAGAACATGAGACTTAAAGTACAACTGGGGAACTGCAGTAACACTCAGAACTAGAGGATGGGTAGACCAGAGGGACTCTGTATCATGATAATTATCAATATATGATCTTTTCCACTTCATACTCTTGCAAGTCACAACACCTTACACTAGATCAGGTTACTCCAAGCACCACCCAGCCTGGCCTTGAACACTGCCAGGGAATGCTGGACTACCAGAGAAGAGTGCAGAGCTGTCAGGACCTGCAGATAGGACTCTGCATTCAAAGAGGTCATTCCATGTAAAGCAGAAAAAACAAAGCTTTGCAGAGAAATCAGTTTTCTATGAATCTGTCTCTCAAATTTAGGTCTTCTAATGTTTAACAAGGTTCAGGCTGAAGCTTTCCTCACAGCTGGGACATTCATTAGGTAAATGGGTTTGTCTCTTTTTAGGGATTCCTGTGTGTGCGGTAACAGTAATACATTTTGCAGCCTTTGACACACTGCAATATAAAAAGGGCCTCTTCATTCTATGTAGTTTCCACTTTCTGCGATATTAATAGGAATTAAGTATCACTGAGCCCACCACTCCTCTAGCAAATGTAGCTAAAACTGAGCAAGCTGCTCAAGAGCCTGGTGGGGGAGCAGATGTGAGCAGGCACACACATGGATCATATATTCCACTTCCTTAGAAATCCAGGTAAAAACTCTGACCATTTGCTATCAGCCATCCAAGAATCCAATTGTTTGAGCCTCTAGCACAAACCACAGTTCCCATTAAAGTCTGGGAACTGTAGTGGGTGAGTACAGACAGCATTTTTAGGGTAGACTTAGGAAAAAATCCACCCATAACTGAAATGAAGTTTAGTAGCAACTGGTAATTAAAGGTGCATAGCAATCTCAAAGATACAATTAAGCAAACAGCGCATAATTGCATGGAATTCTAGGGAAGTCACCTGGTTGGAACCAAAACTCCGGAAAGTTTTTAATTTTGTAGCTCATGTGTTTTAGAGCAGAATGCTACAATTCTCACTCACCCCAACAGTGCTGCAAAAATCTACAAGGCTCTCCATGAAAATCAGTATCAAGATCAAGTCTTTACTGGTAAGGGGCAATTTTGAAACATTTATTGCTCCTGAAAGCCTCAAAGAAGTGGATACACAGCAGTGGTTATGGCATTAATTCCATTACATCATCCACCACAACAAACTGTAATGTGCAATTTTCAATAAACACAGACCCTGCAGAGACAGAGCTGATCTCGTGATTTCCTCTTCATATTCACCAAGCCCAACCCAGCTGAGGATGGGACAGGCAATGAGATTACAGAGTGAGGCAAAACAGGCATATAGAAAATAATTGAGGCAGTGAAGCACCAAGGCCTTGAGCAATATCCTTAATGGCTACCTGGAAAATAGTATTCACAATTACAGAGGACAATATTTGGCCTACAGTATGTTCATTTCTTACACTTGTATTGCTTTGCTAATTTTACAACCAATAATAAAGAGATTTTTCCATTTAAAAATAAAGAAATCTATTCCTTTATATTCTGACCTGAAGCTTATTTAAAAATAAATCAGCTGAGTGGAGTTCAAGGCCAGAAATTTTAATTTGGAACAAAATCTGGTCTAGAACACAGGTTTATGGGATCTTCACTGTCCTAGGCCCTTTTCAAGTCTGACCTGGAATCAGAACCTGCAGGAAAACTGATATTAACAAAAGCTTAGGAAAATTGACATGTGTGTATAATTTACACCAGGATTATAAGCAGGAAAACCAACACAAGTGGCAGTTTCACAGAGGAGCTGCAGAGCTGAGAGAAATTAAACCTTCTCTTCATTTCTCTTTGCCCCAATCAGAACTGAGACCAAATTTTCAAAGTTGTCCTGTAAAGTATAAACCCTCTTTTCAGTAAGCTCTAGTTTTAAAACGTGAATATGGTTAAATTCCAAGAATTACAGGTAGTTCTAGTATTTTCTGTACAGGTGGGGGTTTTGTCTGCCAGGTCAAAACAGGGAGAAAGAGACATCAAAGCAATGAGTAGCATGCAATTCATAGCTACTGCAAAAATGCTAAGTGGACCACTTCAAACCTTGGCTCCCGATTTCTCCTGAGTAAATTCACAAACGTCTCTATTTCTTTAGCTGTGATGTGTTTCTCTAGCAGTTTTCTGTTGTTGTGCAACAAAGCTGTAATGGTGTCTTCTGCCAGAATATCATAACCAATCTGGGACTGCATGACGCAGAAGTTCTTAGCAATATATTCCTGAAAAAAAAGGAAAAATTCCCATGATGACCTGCTGAGCAGTCATGTTTTCTCTTTTAGAACCAGAGGCATCCAGCTCAGTGAGCAATCAAAATAACGCTCCAAACTTTCCTCTCTGAACTGGCCTGAACAAAAGAACTTCTGAATACCTCAAATACATACCCTGAGAAACAGATTCTATACTGGGGATAACTAACTCTTCTTATTCTTTCATAAACCAAAGGAATGAACCCAGGAAAATACATACAAAATTCAAGAAATGGCAACCTCTTTTTTTTTTTTTTTTTTTTTTTTTTAAGGAATAAATGAAAGGTTTTTACAATGTTTAAGAAGCTTTTTTCCTGAGTCTTCCTTCCTCCTTTTCTCTCTGTTCAGGACAGAAAATATTTCTATAAAAGACTGGAAAGAAAACAAAGAAGCCACACAGCAGTTCAGGCTTTTATCTCCAGTCCCTTTAGTCCATGATCTGAAATACCTCTTGCTCACAGGGAGTCTCCAGCAGTGGGAAATCAGACTGCCTGATATAACAACCTCTGTTCTGACTCACTGCCATCCCTCTACAAATATTTAAGCAAGAGAAACAGACAGCTTTGCAGATTTCCCACTTTACAATCCAGGCTCCAAGAACAAATTTTCAATAACAGAAAAGCTCATGAATGAAGCAGTGAACCCCAGCCTCAGTTTAAGCCTGCAAAAGTACAAAGTGAACTTGGGATATTCATTGTTGAACTTTCAATTCACACATTACTAAGCTACACACACACAAAAAAAGGCTTTTTCCCATTTTCACAGAATCCCACTTGTAAGTGCAAAGAGCCATGTCAAACCCAGGACACATAATTATAGAAATCAGGAGGAAAATTATCCTCAATACCACTGACCTGGTTCTTCCTGTAGTCCTGTTGGGAGTGTCTTAGAACTCTGTAACATAATCTTAACATGTATTTGTAGGGAGCATATCTCTGGTCACCCAGGTCTTCAAGTCTCAGCATTGATCCTTCACCTTTGTCCTTAAAAGGAGCTTTGAGGATGCCAAATATCTGTTCAAAATCAAAATCACTGAGAGTGAACCCAGATTTCTGCTGAACTTATAGCAGTCAGTGGAAATGTCCTCTGACAGGATCAGCACAACAGCTTTGCCTAAACACAAGTGAAGACATAATCTGAGACATCACAACTTATGCATTTGGGGTTAGCTTTACATTTCCCACTAAGCTGATTGACAGTGCTTTCTCTTTACTAGCCCCAACTTTAAACAGTTTTAGTTACATGTCTTAACTTTGGATAATTTAATGATAGAAAAGGAGGACAACACTGGCTGTTGTCTAGTTTCATCCTTTTCCCCTATTTTTAATTTTTCCCTTGACTTCTCAAAAACAACATTAATTTTATGTACTTGCAAGTTTTCCCTCATGCAAACAAAGTCAGAGTTCCATAGGGGCACTATGTGGGGAACACTTGCAGGATTGGGACCATGTTCCATGTTTGTCTCAAATTCTGTGAAGAATTTGCTCTCAAACATGATCTTAAAATCTTATCAGAACCACATGAAATTAAGAGCCATCTACAGCCCCCTCTGCTTGACTCTGATTTAGGGACCAAGAGATGAGCTTTGACCAAGCAGTGTCAATATCTACCCAATCCAAGCAGACACAAACCCAACCTGGCACAAGCCACGTCATCCAAAAATAGCTTTTTCTCACATCACTCTCTCCTGCAATCTGTTTGCATGTTCAATTAAGTTATTAATTGTATTAATTTAGTTATTGACACAGTAGGACATACCTGAGCCAATATATTTTGTTCCCTCATTAATTTCTGTCGTTCCCGGTTTGGCTTGGTAATGATCACATCCAAAACTTCTTGCCCGTTATTGGGCACATCAGCAACAAAGAAAATTAGATCTTCCAGTAGCTTGGTTACAAACCTAGAATGAATAGACAAATCATTATTATAAACAGTCACTGAACTAGGATTCATTAAGAATGAAAATCACATTTATGCTGAGCTTTACCTGGAACTTCCATCACTGCAAAGTTTGATATGTACTTAAGGATTCCAAGCCTTGGTTCAGCAGAAGCTTAAATCAATCACAGGGCTGTTTACCAAGGCATTAAACAACAACCAGAGGGAAAACAAGAGAAAAATACAGGCTGCTGGATTGATACACAGTATTTAGAGAACCAAAATCTATACCAGCTGGCCTCAAGGCCCAGGAGCAGTAAAAAGGTACTTCCACAGCCTAGCAAGGATTTTTATGCTTTATCATGGGCCCATGAAACAAGATGATGGACTCACTAGAGGAATAAAAACATTCTGCCTCTAGATAATTTCCCTACTGACCAATGAAACTGTTTCATATATATGCATTTTCATATATATATTCATATAGAAGTGTTTTCCTATATATACTGACCCAAGAAACTGTATTTGTTTTCACTCTTTGGTAAACAAAAGATTTGTCAGAAGCAGGTGCTAAAAATGACAGAGCAGTAGTAATTCCTTCTCTCCCACCTTCAGAAAATGCAAAAAGACAGAATATAAATGGGAAAAAAAAAATCAAGTCATCGTTGCCTCGTTGTTACTAACACCTCGCCAGGCATGCACTGAGAAACACAGATATCCACAGATTTCAAAGAATATCCCTAAACAGCACCAGCAATCATTTACATGAAAAACTCAGCATCATCTCAATTTGGTCAGTGTCTAGTCTATAACTAACCAATCTGCCACAAATGAGGCAGGAAGATCCCCAAGAGATTTCCAGTTATCTGTGGGAGCCAGACACAAAGTTCCCATTATCCACAAGTGAGCTGGGCTGCTCACCTAAACCCTCTGAGTGAGCTTTAGCTCTAAAAGCCTCAGCCTCTTGGTAGAAAACAGCAAGGTGTGTGTCACACCCACAAAATAAAGTAGAAAAGGAAGCTGTAGGACGGAGCAATGAGGAATAAACTGTTAGGACTCCCACTTCTCTATGCTAGAAGGAGATAAGACAGGAAAAAGATGGTCTGGGGGTGCTATCCAAAGGAAATCGCAAGAACAAACAAATAATGGCACTGTTGTGAAACAGCTCTGGAATGTTTTACATGTTTGTTGTACCAATCTGTCAACATCAAGACCTGAAATTAGCGACAGTGACACAAGGTTCATACAGGGACATCCCACCTGGACACTGTTGTATCCCTCTCAGGGTCAACTCAATCATGAAATGGCCCCACAGCTTTCCAAGACTGGGTCCCAACACCCAAGCCACTAAAAATCTGCCTGTTAGGATATTAAACCATCTGGTCTAATTGCTACTGGAAAGTGACTGCAAAAATTCAGTTCCATCACCAAAAATTAACATTTTCAGGAAAAAAAAGCTGCATATGATGTATTACAGTTATGAATTCATACTGCCAGAGATGGTGTCTTATATTCAGTTTAACCACAGGCAGCTGAAGACAAATAGTGAACTATATCACTGGCAGCAGAATGTATCTGGCTAAAATGTACAACAAATGTACAACAAAATCTCTTGATTCAGGAGAGAGTGTGAGGAACAGACATTCTATTAGTGCCACAGACAAGATGGGGATGAATACAAGGGGTAAACACCAAAATCATGTAAAATAGAGAACAAGAACAGGGGAAAACAAATAAGAAAGCAAAGGGACTACTGGAGCAGCTACTCGGTCACACTGAGACCTCCTTCCAAAGCTTTTGCAGATTTGGAGTGTGGTGAACTTCACACAAGTCAAGAGCCCTGCAGTGCTGCTTTCCTGTACATGAGAATCAGATGCAATGCATGCTCACAGTACAGCTCAGAAGCAGATTATCGAAGGAAATCCAAAGACATTTCCCCACGGAACTACGTGTTTAGTTATGTGTCCAGTGAGCTGAGAAAGTGCTGTTTATCCCCCATTTACACAGGAGATACACAGACCAGCCTGAGGTATAGCAAGAGCAAGAGTGCTCCAACAGAGGTGGAATCTAACTCCAAGCTGGCACTCTCAGAACTGAAGTGTCCTCTCCCAGTTGCCTCTGTGCATGTGGGTATCACCTACCCATGACTGTTATCAGGAGTAACCAAACACCAATTTAGAAGGGCAAAAAATAAAACTCACTAACCTCCTTTCATTCTGGGTTATTGTTCCGTTCTCCAGCTTTTTAACAGTTGATGCTAAAACCTTGTTGGCGTCATTGGCGAAGTCCAAGTCTCGGACCTCAGACAGAGGAACTGATACAATGGCAAAAGCTTCCTTGTCCTCTTTGGTTTGGCACGTCCCAATCTGAAACAGTTTTTGGTTTAAAGTGGGTGAGTTATCCTCTTACCTTCCTCCCAATTATCATGCATGTCACAGGTTAGAAGTGAGACAGCTTCAGGAATGAGTTTGGGATTCTGTTTACCTTTAACATCACTGGCCTCTCTTCCTCAGTGTCTATCGGGATGCTGGTGCTAGTGACCCAAGTGTTGGTGCACAAGTGCCTCAGTCGGACATAGGAGTTCCTAAAGGGGCACAGAGCAAACAGCAGCTGAGATGGATCAGTCCTGAGCCCACGTGGGCAAGTGGGATGCCCTGCAACACCTGTCTGTGGCATGAGGCTGGAGAGCTGGAGCCACACCAGACACTGCAATAAAAGGGGAGATGGACCTAAAAGACACTGCAGTACCCCTTTCCCTTGACTCCTTCTTTCTCACCCAGAGCAAAGCTGCAACAAGAACAGCCAGCATCTTGGGATTATGCAGAATGCTGGGTTTAAGTACTTATGTAAGTCTAGGAGTAAAATATTCTTTAAAGAAAAAAAAAAAAAACTAAAAGGAAGATGTTATAAAATCCCATCTGAACAGAAATACATTTTATGAATAAACCAAATTCTTCTATTATTTTTTTTTCTGCAGAATAGTGAACTCTTTTAAGCTGTCATAGCACAAAAGCCAGAAAGTAAAGCTGACCGTGGTTTCACAGCTTCATCATTATGATCTGCAAACCCTTGTTCCCGAGCAAGCATTTACAGTACCACTTCTCAACTGAAAATCAAGTGAACAAAGAGCAGCTATGAGATCCTTCTAAATTCTTTCCATATGATAATCTGTGGTATTATCAAAAAGCAGAGCTGAGAAATCAATTACAATTTCAACTCTGAGTTTTACTTTTGAAATATATTCACTGCAGTCTCCATTCACGCTCTCCCTTTCACGCTGATGGGCTTTTGAGTATTCAAGTAAGCAAATTATTTGGCAGAACTTAGCATAGCAAACACACTTCAAAGTCACATATATCAGTATTTGTGGGTACCCAGCTTTAAAATCCACCCTCATAACAACCAGCCCCAAGTGTCTGCGAGCCCATTCAGTCACAGCCAACACCGTGTGACTTATCTAACCAATCTCAGCTATGCTACACAGCTAAAATTTCAAATATTGCCAATCAAAACCAAGAAGCCACTTGCTGAATACATTTGAATAACAAATGTGCTCAGTGGCATGATGATCTGTCAGGGAAACAGAAGCCCAGCTCACCAAACACATTATTTTGTTGGGAGCAATTCAGTTAAATCTATTAGAAGTATATTTTTTTCAAACAGTGCACAGAGCTCAATTCTATCCTCACACAGATTTGTGCAATATTTAGACCATTATTTTTTCTCTTCACAGATTCTCTCTAAGTGTCACTTGTTTTATCCTTATAATTATTTTACCCAGTCACAGTAGCAGTATCATGTTTTATACATCCCTTATTTATCCATGAACTCTCCTCAAATTTTAACAGAAGGATAATACTTGCTCATGTTTGATTCTTTTCTGCTTTACTCACCAGCCTAAAGCCAGGAAGAAACCCTGTCAATGCAGCACGGTTTTTTGCCCTTTTTCCATTTTCTTTTTTTTTTTATTATTATTTTACCTTGGAACCAGGCAATCAGCTCTCTGAAGGGTGGTGGCATCCAGTTCAAAGAGAGATGCGATGTCATTTCCATGTGGCACAGAGACCAAAGTATACATAATCTTCTCCCCTGCCTGGCGTTTCTTCTTTGAAGCAGGAAGGTCGCCGTCTCTCTGCTGATTAGGCACAAGGGTTATTTGCTTGCATCAGGGCCCATCAGAAATTCTTCAATTACCTTGCAGACAAGTAATACGTCTGAATTGGAATTTTTTTTTTTCACCTTCCAGCAAGAATCTACCATGACTGGCTTTGGAGTGACACAAAGGATGCACTTTGCTCCATGGGGTCTCAGGCAGTCATTAGAACAACAGCAGGCCATGAGCTACAGAGGCACTGCAGCACTGGATATGCTTTATTTGATACCTACAACCTCAAAAAACCTGAAGCAGTTGTAGACCACTCACTCCCAGTTGATGCAACTACACATTGCTGGTCTGGAAAGGGCCATGTTTGAAAGAACAGAATTAATGAAAATTAGATTGATTTAAAAAAAAAAAAAAGGGATTTAAAAAGTAAGCAATTTGCCTAAATCCCTTGTTGTTTTATGTAAGTTTGATGGCTTCTTCCTCTCAGATGGTAGAATCAGAGCAGCACACTTTCAGAGAATCACAGAATCATTTAGGTTGGAAAAGACCTCCAAGATCATCGAGTCCAACCTTTGACGCATCACCACGTTGTCAACTAAACTCAAGCCATGTCCAGTTGTTTCCTGAACACCTCCAGGGATAAGGACTCCATCACTTCCCTGGGCAGATCCTTCCAATGCCTGTCAGACCTTTCCAAGAAGAAATTATTCCTTATTCCTTATGAACCTCCCCCGGAGCAGCTTGAGGCCATTTCCTCTTGTCCTGTGGACACTCTCCAAACAGCAAGAGCCAGAACATCTGCTCCATCAGAACCAGCTTGTCATGGGAAAGGGGACAGGCAAAGCCCCAGGTGGATTGTATTACAAATCTCAGCACAGGCTGATAACACACCCGACACTGGGTCCAACCCAGGTCTGATTTTACCCCCTGAAAGGGCAGGAGTTGTTCCCTTTGAGCGACAGAGTTAATCAAACAAGACACCTGAGCTGAGGTGGGATCTTCCTCCCACCACCTGCTGAGAGTCCATGGGAATTTTGTGACCCTGCAGCACCATCCTCATATCTTTAGTCACGTACATACCTTTGCCTACAGACTCCAAATGCCACCTTTCCTGTCCCGAGAACATTTCTTGGCTTGAAGGAGTCATTCAGAATCTGTGCCCATATCCATGCAGTAACCAACAGAATTACTGGTGTGAGTAAAAGCTGCTCCTCTGGGGTGTTGAGTTACACATCTTACAAAAGACTGATAACCAGTTAAGAGACTGACAGCCCAGGGCCCTTCATGTACACAAAATACATCACAGAGGGAGAGGAGAAGAGGAATGAGGAAAGCCAAAAGAGAAAAGAAATCCAACCCTGGAAGCATGAAATGCAATTATAATGATTTACAATACACACTAAGGAAGAGCTGTACAACGTAAAAGGCCAGGCTGTACTTGGTTTGCTTTAGAAGCTTGATTAAAACCAAACTGTAAAGGATAATCAAGAGCAAAGCTTTGATTATCCATATTGCCAATTGAGATTAAACAACAAAATCAAGCATGAGTGAAATCATGGAAGAAAGGGCTAGTTATCAACTCATTTCAAGGCACTTTTTGAACCCTTCTAAAACGTCCATATTTTCATTATCAAGCTTACAAAAGGCCAGTTTTCCAACCCATGATTTCTATCAAGGATGGAGAGAGCAGAAAAAAATACAGAGAGAATTTTTTCTTAGGCTCCTCTAAGTCATTAGACTATTGCCACAAGTGTTTGAGGGGAAGGCTTGCTGAGACAAAGAGCAACCATCTCCTATGACTTGCACAAGAGTAAACTCATCTGACAGTCCCTGCATCCTCTTGTATCTCATGCCTAAAAATACTACAGAAAAATGCACACAAAATATAACCAATATGCAAGGTTTGAGAAAATAGCAAATTGCTTTTGTGATTTCCATAGATATTTTGTTTTACATACTTGTGATGAGACACAAACTGAAAAGGCACAGAAACAATAAAAAAATCCTTTTGAGAGCTTAACAGGTGTGAGTCAGAGTCTAATATTAAATGAAAAACTACTTCCTACACTCCATAACAAAACAGAAAACTGGAAATTCAGTTTAAAATTCAAGAGGTCTGTAAAGGGGTGAGTAGCACAAGTTAGTTTAAAACAGCATCCAGACTTTTTGATATTTTCCACATCTTAGATTCAAATCTAGTTACGGTTTCCCAGAAGCTAGCCACTTCACTATAATCTCCAAACTGAAATGACTGGTGTATCAAAAGGCAGGACACTTCCCAATTGCATGGTTTTCTTTTTATCCTGGGGCTTTGGTTAAAATACAGACCAAAATATGAAACCATACTGGGAGGGAACATGGCCAGGACACCTGACCTAGGCTGGGCAAAGGGATATTCCCTACCACAGCATACCATGACCAGCGTATAAACTGGGTGAGCTGGCAGGAGTCAGAGTCAAAAGCAAGTCTCCTGTGTTTTAGCAGTTCACACCAACCATTAGCTCTGTGGAGAAGTTCACCCAGCAATCTGGGGCTAACCCCGCCCATTCCCTGGTACCCCCAACAGTTGTATAGATCCAGCTGAGCAATGGAATTGGCTCACCAGCCCTAAATCCCACCAACCAGGCTTAGCAGCTGGCAGACATAGGAGCAAGATCTGGGTTTTTAGCCTAAAAAGAAATTCTACTTCAACAGAGGGCAAGACAGTGCCTGCAACACTGCTAACTGCAATGCCAACCTTAGTTGAGCAAAATCAGACCTGCACAAGAGCTGAACAGCAGTTCCAGGCTGAACCCCCTCACAAACCTCAGAAGTCTCCTTACAGCATTATTTTAGAATCTGAATCTCACAACTCAACCTGGGTTATGGGAGTTAAGCACTACGCATGGGGGAAAAAAATCTAACAAGAAGTGACCCTCAACGTGACAGCTCTGGAAACAAGTTGCATACAAGGGGTATGTGAGAGACAGCAATGCTGCCATTACATAGGAACACACATGGATTTGTATCAGTGTCTCAGTTTATGTCCCAGTGCACGTGCACATGCCTGTGTGGGAGAGAGAGAATGCACAGACCCTTGCATACAGAAAGCTTCTCACGATAAATTAAATTTAGCAAGCTGCCGTCAGAATCCGCACTTAACCCAGCCATTATTGAATCAGCAGATGAGTCCATGTGAGGATGTGGAAAGAAGTGAAAGTACTAGGCTAGTTTAAATTAATTAGACAACAGCTCTGTAAAAGCGCTTGCATTCCTAAGCAGACGAAAACAAGATGACATTTGCTCAGGTAGAAACTGGCAGATGCAGCCAGCAAAACTGGATTCAATTAAGAGAAAAGAAGAAAAGAACTGCAAAGGAACTCAAATGCAGAGAGAAGAAAATTCAGCCTAAAGTAGTGTGAAGAGAAAGCCAATGGAACAGTTTCAGAGATGTTGGCAATGTGGTCAGTGACAGCCAAGGAAAGCACTCCCAAGACTTAATTAAAAAAAAAAAAAAAAAAAACCACAAACAAAAAAATAGGTGAATTACATGCCAGGAGTATAGAGAACTGTGAGTAAAACAACATTACCAAATAGGACATTCCTGGAAAAAAAATGTATATAGCTTTGGTTGTCCCAAACTACAACAAACTAGCAACAACTCACATCAGACACATGTCCAAGGTGACGAAGGTGCAATCAACTTTGCTCTTGTGCACTGGTTAAATCGCTCATGAGGATGAAAGAGACACACATTCAGTTCTGCTTCTGCCCAGCAGGAGCTGGACCCACACCTTCCAAACAACCCAGTGTAAGTATCAGAGGTACAAAGAGCAGAGTCAGCTCCTTCAGCCGAAGAAAACCTCAGTGTGCACTGGCACAGAGGGCTGTGAGCCCGCCGCCTTGTTCTGCAGCAGTAAAGCTCAATAATCACACCCAGGAGGATGAACTGAGCAAACCCCCACGACACAGCTAGGGCATTTATCCAGGTGGGACCCACTCAGAGAAGCAAAGGCTGAACATTCAAAAAAAGTCCTAAGCACTGAGAAAAAAACACTACTTTGGTAAGAAGGGGAAATACTGATCCAGGCCCACAGCAAAGTCTGTAACTCCTGGGCTACCACCACTGATTTACAGTGCATCATGATATTAAAAGAAGCTTAAAGAGAAAAGACAACACAGACATACTGCTTGCCATGTGGAGGACAAACGTAAGGAGAGACAAATCCCATGCTCAAATCAGTGACAAAATAATCAGGTCCAATCAGATTTGTCTTCCTTGAGACTTACAGCCCAGCAGATAACCCTTTTCACAGCTCTTAATAGAATTTGCTACTAATTGCTATCTATCCCAAACCTTCTTTATTTGTCTCAACTTGGGCATCATACTTAAAATTCAAGAGATTCACATGAAGTTTTGCTTAGAGAAGGGCCTTCATTTCAACTGCAAAAAGCAATACAGAAACATGACAGACCTAAAATACCTTTTCTTTCAGAAACCTGATCTACAATTCCAATTGGTGAAGACACCTCTTGTGGCATAGAGAGACAAAGATAATACCCTGCTCCTGAATGAATACATTAAGCTGCACTACAGATTTCAGCAGAAATTAAATTTAATAGCAGCCAGAGTTCTGAAAATGCCTGTTAAATCCAGAGCAATGTGGTATCTCAATACGTTAACCCAGTTTAGGAGGCTCTCACAAAGCCAGCATTTTCACAGAGCAGTAACGTGAGCAGAACTCCATAGGTTAGATTATTTAAAAAAAAAAAAAAAAAATGAGAACAAAATGGAGTAAATGAATGGCCAGCCTTGCTCCTGCCTGCTAGGAGCCCTGGCAGACAGCACAGCAGTTAGCCTCCTGTAACACCTTCACTGTTGACTCATTTGTGAGTCATTGCATTTTTAGCAGAGACATCACGTTGCAATCCTGTTGTTAGGAGCCAGAGACATTCTGTAAGAAACAATGTATGCATTTCCAGAGCTGATTCAGACCCGTGTGCAACAGCAGAATAATAATAATGTGCCAGCATCTGTGTCTCCCCTTCTCCCCCAGCCTCCCCAGTGGTCTGACTGCTGGCTTTATATAAGCTGCCATTTTTAAGCTGATGATTTTTCTTTTTTTTTCCAATGTTTTTCAGATTGTCTTTTTCTGCTTGTTTAAACTGCATCACCCATGTAAAATATATAATTCAATAAATGTTGTTTCTGGAAGGTGTTTTTCTAAATTAATTTACAAAGTTTATCAGAAGAAAATAAATCTCCTGGGCTAGCATCAGGAAGGAAAAGTTAGAATTGCAGAATGTTGGGATTTCATAAAAACAAATAAACAGAAGTCAAAGGAGATAGATCGAATTGCACATGGCAGCCCATGGTAGAATTGCCCAACTTCTTTACAAGGTAAGTGCATACCAGTCTCAAGCCTAACAAAAATCTCAACAATAAAAGGCAGATTGGAACTGGTTAGAATTAGGCCTCATGAAAATGCAGACAAATGGCGATAAGGTACCCATCCAAAGTCAGCCTTTAGCACAAAGGCACTAACAAATGCCAGGTTCCCAGCTGTTCCTGACATTTCCCTGATGTTGGTAGCATTCTTCTTGATGCTGTGCATTTCTCTCCTTAGAAAAAACATAGTAATTTGCAGCATTAAAACCACCAATTTTGGGTTTAGAGGGAGTTGTAACACAGAGCACTGCATTTTGATACATGATGCACTACAATCTCCTACACTTTCAGAGATGAAGAACACATTTTTTGGGAAGACCCTTAAATCACCCTTTAAAAGGTCTTCCCATTTTAAAAGAAAAAGTCTTCTGGAGCTTAGATGTGGGAATCTTAATCAACTCATTGTAAGGCCAAATTTTGCCAGAATTAAAACCAGCGCTTCACAAGACAATTTGGCTGGATTGTCAAGAAGCAGCTCATAAACAAGCAATGAACATCAGTCCAAACATACCTTTAATGCTTGGGAACAGATATCCTGGTGACTTCCAGCAACATTTATGTTCTCTGGAGCCAAAACCCTTTCATACTCTGGAGTCACTTAAGGCGAGGCAGAAATTATGTGCTTAGGCAGAGCCTTGGTATCTTTGCCCACTGCTGCATCATGGAAAACCCTTCCCTGTTGCTGCTTCCCAAAATTCAGTTGCCTGAGCAACTGGGATCTGGCCATGTAAACCAGGCTGTGAACATGCACAAGCAGCCCCAGCACACGCTGGGGAGTTCAGGGTTGGCACAGAATGCACAGATGGCTGTGCTGCCTTTAAAACCCAGACAACAGAGGAGGAGCTGCTACCCTTCCATCCAACAGCCCAGCAGAGAAGAGAAAGAGTCCCAGGATGGGTCAGGCTGGAAGGGGCCACAGTGGGTCAGCTGGTCCCATCTCCCTGCTCCAGCAGCGCCATCCCAGAGCACAGGGCACAGGATTGTGTCCAGGTGCCTGTGGAATATCCCTAGTGAGGGAGACTCCACACCCTCTCTGAGCAACCTGTGGAAGAAGTTTTTCCTCATTCCCCTCCCTGCCCGTTCCTCTGGTGCCATTGCTGGGCCCCCGGAGCAGAGCCTGGGCCCTGCTCGGAGCCCTCCCTGCTCACAGGGACACCCAGGGCTGAGGGCCCCTCTCAGCTGGGGCTCCTCTCGAGGCTGGACAGCCCCAGCTCCCTCAGCCTTTCCCTGTCAGAGATGCTGCGGGCCCTAAATCATCTCTGCAGCCTGCGCTGGCCCCGCTCCAGGAGCTCCCTGTCCCTCCTGTGCTGAGGAGCCCAGAGCTGGACACAGCTCTCCAAATGTGCCTCCCAGGGCTGGGCAGAGGGGCAGGATCACTCCCTGACCTGCTGGCACTGCTCTTCCCAGTGCACCCCAGGATTCCATTGGCCTTCTTGGCCTCGAGGGCACAGGCTACAGATTCAGCCACAAGGACTCATTTATTCACCCCTCATGTCCCTGCTACTCAGACTTCAAATTCTGCTGTGGTTAGGTCCATTTCAACCTCCCCCTCCAGATTTACTTAATAGGCAGTATTTCAAAATTAATTGCTTCAAAAGATGGAAAAGAAGATGCCTTTGCAGTGAGGCAGTAAGGCAATGACCAGGCAGAGGAAACACTAGATGATAACCAGAGAGCAAGGAAAAGCCTGTGTGCTCCAGGTTATGTGTTGTTGGATACAAGACTGACATAGCTGATCCACGAAGAACTCCAAATATTATAAGATTCTTTTACTTTTGAGGGACAATTCAATACACTGCATCATTGTAACATAAAAGAAATTCCTGCACAGGGATGTGAAGTTTCTCTATTTGGTTGCTCCAGGGCAGAATGAAGACTTAAATAGCCATTGCTGACTCATGGCATTTCCAACAAGATTATAAAGGGGTGAAGGATCCAAAGGGATTTCTACCATGCTAATAGAGCCTGTAGGCTTGGATTTACATGGAGGTGTTACCAAAAATTGCTAGAAGTTCTTTGACAAAACATCTTTCACAGGAAAGTGCTGACTGCATAAATTAAAATTTCCACAGAGGCATCATTTTTGATCATCAACCAGCTTTGATTACTTTTTCATTGGAAGTATTTCTCTAATGTGATTTATCTGGTCTGGGGTTTTAGCTGAAACCAGTACCCACGAGGAATTAAGCCAAACTGATAGTGAAGCCACCTTTAACATTCATGCTTAGATTGCTCTTGTGCCTTTGTCATTATCCAGTCCAGGGAACTGAAATGGCTACAGAGGGAAAACCTACACCATAAATAAGTACAGTGTGGTACAATAGGATTGCATCCTCAGTGACAAGGGCCTAACACCTACTCATTGGGGAATTTTAGAGCTGATCTTGATTTCCCTTCCAGAGTTCCAAAGGTCTCAAGTTTCATTCCAATACAAAAAAGAAACAACTGGTGGAACTTCAGTACTTTCATAGGAGAAAATTCTCATTTCTCTAGATAGTGTAGCTGTTACTGTACTATCACTACTAATGCCAAATATCAATGAAGATGGAAAACCAATATTGCCAACTCCTATGAAAGTCTCCATTTTTATTAAAATTGCCGTCCTCAAGGCATGTGATTATGTAAGAATCTTGGGTTTCATGTCATGAAAAATCAAAAATTTCTTCCTTATGCAAAGAAAAACTTGAAAATGTGTCCTCCTAAGGAACAAAAGCCGGAAGGCAAGCAGAAAGAAATTAAATTGAATTTTTTTGAAAAAGATCTCAGTCTTTCCAAGGCAATCTCATGAATTTGATGGAAGAATGATTCTTTTTGGGAATACTTGTTGACTTAATAAGATTCCCCCAAGGTTTTAACTCCACTTCTTTCACACCCTATAATCTGCATGTCTGGCTTTACCTCATTAGTCAGAATTAGCCAAAATGCTCTTGATGCTGTACCAGGCAAAGGCTGTTGCCATGAAGTAACACATCTGAGCTGAGAAGAATGAATACATTTCATACCTGCAGTCAGATAACAAGCACAACTGCTTCAACTAATGCCACTCTGATGCAGAATTTGAGTAAGTTTATTACCATTTATGGGAGGAAAAAGGGGGGAAAACTTTCTGAATTGCCAGTTCTGAGATGTATCCTACCTTACACAGGATATGGAAAACAATCCCAGCAGCTGGGACACGTAAGGAAAAGGAAAGCTATGAAGGGCTTCCATATGTCAGAATGTGCTGGGTTAAGGATACAGCATTCCTCAGATTATATGCAACATATAAATTCCACTTACCAAAGCTTTTCCTTCATTATTACCTTCTGGGTAGTGTGGGTTAAGCTGGAAAAGAAAAGAAGTCAAATACTATCTCGATAGCTTTCAGACATTTCATAACTGGGGGAGAGGGTTTGGTTCAGTTCTCTGTTATATTTCCACCCTGCAAAAGGAGAGTGGAGTTTTAGAAGCAGTGTGAGAGTAAAAGACTTACTGCTTCAATTTCTGGCTGACTTAGCTCGCTATGTCCCCACCTCTAGAGAGAGCATCTTGCAATCAAGCTTGTTAACTCAAGAGGAATCTCAAATAACGAAACCCAAAAAGGATGATGAGGAAAGCATAGTTACTATTCTAAATGCAGCCAGTTACAGTCACCCACGCACATGCACAGTCAATCACTTCCAGGATTGACCCTGGGCAGATAGATTGAGATAAAAAACCAACATTCTCTATGTCTACTGAGATTTTACAGGAGAAGACAGTGAACTCAGAATGAACATATCTTTGAAACAGGAGTGACAATGACACTAGAGAAAATCATTTAATTACACTGTGGTTTTGTTTAAGCATGATTAATGGGGATAATATTTTTATGTCATATCAGAATAATCAAGCATTAATTAATACTAAAGTAAAATGAGAAGCTTGGATGAAAGGTGCTATACAATAATAAATTTAAAGTATTACTATTTAACAGCTGTTTAGTATCATTGTACTTTTGACAAGGGAAATATGTAGCCTATAAGATGAGGCATTATGTAGGCAGATATATTCACAAACAAACAAAAACACACACACCCACTCACTGGCTGCACATGAAACCTTTTAAGATTTGATTTACATGAAGAAACAATTTTGCATCAATATTTACCAATATTCCCTGACACAGGATATGCCATCAAAGTGCTGAAAATGCCGAAGTGAGATTATAAGTTATATAAGACAATTTTGTTCTTAGGCAATTACAGTGTGTACACATCTTACAGATGAGTACTGTCATTTTCTTGGCTTGAATTTGGCATTACCACTGTGGAAGAGTCAGAAGAGAATTGCACAGGGCAAGATGCATGAATCCCAGTGGAATTTTTCAGTATCATATTATCATTCATCTAACATTACACAGACAACTGTTGTGAAGAGATTTCGTGAAGTTGATAAGGCTTTTATTAAAAAATAATCATTTATATCTCTTTAACCCTTCAAAATGCCCATTCCTCTCCACAACATGAAGAAAGGGGGAAAACTTTTAAATCTTTGTCAAATGGCTGAAAATACCTTCCCTATGTGTCACAGTTTGATGTGCTAACACAAAAATGACCAAAGATTTATTCTGTCTCCATTTCATTTTTTGCATTAGCCACTGTGTTGCCCTTACAAATCTAATTTTGAGAGCCTGTTTTCCTCCCTGTGCTGACACCTGTCTCAAATCTTGCATTTTGCTCCTCCCTGACATTGTCATAATCTTCCAACTCCAAGTCCCTCTTGCTACTGCTATACAGCAACAGGAATAAGAGATGAACACCAAAAACCTAGAACTTACACACAAATGTAACTGTTTTCACATAGTTCTGGTTCCTTCTTAAGTTTCCACAGTTCTTTCAACATGACATTTGTTCACCTGACACCTTAAAATAATCCTGGTGTCCCATTTTTAGCAGCCAAGCTGAGCTCTCTGCCTTTGGTCTCCCATAAAGAAGAGAGAAAATTAGCAGGCAATGCCCCCCAGTCCCAGGCACACACCTTGGCCTTCCAGCACAGGTGCAGAGAAGGTACTAAAAGGATACATTTCCATGCTACCTTCAGATGTTGCCGGTTGCAAGCAAGCAAGAAAAAGTCTGGGTCATCTCAGGTTTGTCACTAGAGCCAGCACAGAGAACATGGCACTGAGGACTTGATCCTACAGGTATTCACTGAAGGGCTCAAATGAATACAGTTGTCTACCCAGTATGAACTGAAGTCTCATATCCTACAGCTATTTGCTTTCTACATCACGGTGATTAAAAATATATATATATATATTTTTATATATATATATATATATATCTCAGTAATAGGAGAAATTAGGAGACTCTCCCTCCCTCAACAGTTCTTGCCTTCTTGAAAAATGACTGAATAGACTGCCCTCAAATTTCCAAAACAGGTCACTTGTGGACTGAGGTTGGTGTACACAAAAGGCTCAGATGAGAAATCAAGTGCATCCTTAATGATGCTTTTCCTTGCCCTGCTGTTACAGAAATTAAAAAATCAAGAATACATTGTTTAGAGAAAGTTTTGAGATGCTGACATTAAACCATAAACACAATGGAAGTCAGTTTTCAGGCTGACATCCATGGCCCCATTTTCAGCTCTGCTCGGCAGTTGCCACTTTCATTTTCATTTCGACTGAGATTGTTGGTGCTGAGGGTTCCTAAAACACAGACCAGTAGCTATTATCCCATGCTACATTCTCCAGGTAGAAGGGGCATAAATCATTTAGTGTTTGTGTCATATTACACCTGTTCTGAGTCCCTTTCAATATCCCAGCCCAGAATGACCTGAGGACACAGTGGCAGTCTCAGCACTCAAAATCTATTGCTTTTTCTGATTTATGTAAGATCACTTTGACATTCTTCAATAAATCAGCAAAACAAAAGAAGCCTTGAAAAGAAAAACATTAATATTTTTATCTTGCTACTAATGAAATCAAGTAAAATGTTCTGCAGGTGTTTAGAAAGTAAGAATGCGATGCTAAAATAGGCCTCAATAAAGCTCAACAGTTTTCAAGCTTTTTTGTGTCATTAGATGTCTTGAAATTGCAATTTTCTGAATTGTAGCTGAAATACAGCAGTGAATATTCCTGCAAAATGCCACTGGAAGGTGCATACAGCCAATATGCACCATGATATATTGCAAACTGCAGAGCTTAAGTGTAATTGTATAATTTATTATTGTATACATTTTTATTGTAATAGATTCATTATATATTATTTTTTTAGAGTATATGTCCATCAGCTTCTTTTCCAGTAAAGAATAATCCAGAAATCCTAATCCTTTTCTGCTTGTTTTGCAACAAACTCAGGTACAGCCGTTTTTTTACTCTTTCATGAATGGGAAAAAACAAGGTACCACAAAAAGAGTTTTTCATTGACAGTTTCAGAGTTAAGAGACAGATTTGTGACTACAGAGAAGGCAATACCTTCTTTTAAATCTACATTTAAATAGCATTTACTTGCACTCCTCTACAAGAAGCCAAATTCCCAACTTGTGATCCACACAGGGTATCTGAGAGAGCATGAAGGTCAGGGTCAGTGCTGCAGGGGGTCCTCCTGAATATAAAAATTGGTGTCTCTTGGACAGATTTGGGGCTCAGCCTTGCTACAAAATGGTATGTATGTGAAAAGACTATATATACTATATATATACTATACAGTATATATATGTATACATATATATACTGTATATATGTATACATAGCATACATATATCGACATCCTCATCCTGTGGGAGCAGCAGAAGGCCCCCAGGAGAGAGTATGTATGACAAACTCATAACAGAAGTCAGCTTTTACACATGGAAAACTGAGGTATAGACGAAGTCTTTAATTATTTCTGGTTAAAACTACTTGGTAGGGCCAGGAATCTCATTCCTGAATTTTCACCTAGTGACTTTACAAAATCTGTAAAGTCTGCATAGCAGGAAGACAACTTTCATCTTATCATCACGTGTCTGTGTGTTACTTCTGCTTTTTCGTGCTCAGAGAATGCAAGTGACCTGCTAATCCTGAGAGGGATTCCATTAAACTGAGTACCAGAAGTTCCAGGCTCTGTCATCTCTACTGATTAAAGCTACTCAAAGTTGTACCTTAAAGTTTTCAAACCTCACAAGTCCACAGTGCACAGTTTCCCGGAGTTCTACTATTGTGCAGATCATCTCACAGGTCATTCCTGGCTTTAACTTTATTTTTGCATCTTCACATACTTAGATATCCTTTCCAGTCCAAGAAGTTTGGAATTCCACATTTCTACTGAATGTTGTTTTCTTGGAGGAATGCATGGAAAGTACCCAAACAGGCTATTTTTGGACACTCAATTAAGAAAGAGAGAGAGGAGTTTGGGGAAGGAAACACCCATGCTGATTTTAATCAAATTTTGTTGACTAGGTAAAGGATATTTAAAGCATCTTGTCAGGGGAAGAATTAGATTGCCAAATTTCAGCTAAATGAGCATTTTAATGACTTGGTAAAAACCTGCATTTATGAAGGAAAACCTGACAGACAAAGAATAAAAGGATCTAATTCAACACACTCAAACAGTCCCCATATCATTTGATAAGGAACCTGTTAACACACAGCCTGTTACCCAGCCAACAAGGGCAAGTGTTTCAGGGAAGAAAAGCCAGGACAAAAGAAAAATAATCCACTTTTTAAATCTTTCATCTTCATTAGGCCTGCTTTGTTCTTTGTTAATGTCATACTGATTAGCTTTCGATAAATCCAAAGGACTTTTGCACGATTTCAAAGACTTTCAGTGGCATTCAAAGGACTTTTGCCACCTTATTAACTTGCCAGACAAAAGACTGGCTACAACTCTACCTCGATAAACTCCATTCACCCTTCCTCTGCATCAGCACAGAGCTCCTGATAATCGTCATCCAAGGAAAGTTTAAAAATCTTAAAGGGCTTTTTCTTCCAGGATTGAGTTTTCCTCGTGAGCTTTGTCTTAGCAGATCAGTCAAGTTTCCAGGGAGCACTGGGAAAACTGAACCTTTTTGTCTGCTTCAGGTCCCTCTGCTAGTCAAAAACAGGAATGGGAAGGAGCCCCAACACCTTCCCATCCTGATTTTTCACCCTCATTACCAGAAGATCATCCTGACAACATTTCCAGCTGCTGTGTAAGCAATGGCAGGCTAGCATTTTGCCATGCCTAAACAGCACAGATTTAAAGATCTCACACAAGCAGCATAAACTGGATTAGCTCCTTGTTATGAGTGGTAACTGGGAAATTCCATTTCTTCTACTGGGATCAAGGGCAGAGAACCTGAAACCAATGCTCAGCCCCACTCAGCCATATCCCATTCTGCAGAGGAAGTCAAAAGAAAGAAAAATGTCTGAGAGATCCTTCAGTGTAACTTGGATGCTGAGCCATAACCTTAGTCTGAGCTTCAGCAGCTCCGTGTCAACCTGTGTTATATAAAAGAAAGCATCCTCATCTCTTCAAGAGTGATGTTCTAAATATTAATATCCCATATGCCTTTCAGTGGTCCTCACAGGAGTAACTAGGGATGACTGAATTAGACATGACTGACATTTCTACTGTTAAAAAAACCCAAAACAAATCAGCCAAACACCATAGGTACACAAAATCCCAAAAATAATTTTTAAAAAAGGAGGGAAGTCTTGGAAACCTCCATCAAGCATGACAAATAAAGAGGCACAAATACAGTTGAATAACAGCTTCTCAAGTGATCTTGAAAAAATAAACAAAAATAATGCACTTAAGAACAGACCACATGTCTACATTTGCTGTTTTGGAAGACATCAAAATGCAAGATGTATTTTTAATAAGAGAAGTAAGCCTTCTAATGACTAAATGACAATAAAATGCTGCATCAATGTCTTTGTACTTCCTTACTCCTAAAGCTTGTAGATGTACAAACATGGCCCAAATGCAGCCAAGTTCAGGCAGGAGTGAAAATGCTGAACACTCTCACAGGTCACAACTGCAAATGAGATGGATGGGGAAAAAAAACTTTCCTCTCACATCCACATTTATGAAGGTATTTGCACACTGACAGATTCCACCAAAGTCAAGTCAAGAAATTCAGCTGCATTCTCAAGATTCTTAAAAACCCTGGAGAAATCTAGCTCTAGGTTTTGCTAAATGGACATCTTCTAGATCCGTCACTTTAAAAAGCCACATCCAAGTCTGCAGAACAGGTCAGGCTGGCTTTGTAAATCAGTAATCCATCCTCCTCCTCATCCGGATCCCCTCTGGATCTCTTCTGTCTCTTCATGCATAGCTGTACATTATTTTTCATTCTTCATAGAGCTTTAAAACAAAGCCACACTCCTATGAGACAGTGAAAATCTGAAATAAGGCTTCCAGTGCTGAGTTCATCTGTCACCTAGGCAAACCCTTTTTCTTATGAGAACCTTTAATCACCGAGCCAAACAGACAGAAATTAATCAAAATGCTGTGTTAACATTTAGTGAAGAGGCACTGAGAAAAACCAGCCCCAAAGGAAGATTTTGAAGCCATCTCCAGGTGGGGAAGTCCCATAGTACCAAGGAATGAAATCTGTGAGGAGATGTGTGAAGGCCTTGGTAGATGCTGCCATCTCCTGGCATCTTCTTCAGCTTACAAAATGTTCCTGAGCAAAAGGTAGCTCACATCTCAGTTAAACAGGACCTATTTTATTTTATTTGTTACTTTGCCTCACTCTTCTGAAGGCAGAAGGAACTACAGAGCATTTAACACTGTGCTCTCCCTCCCTGCGTGACTAGGGCATGAACAAGTCCTTCTGCAAAGGTTTGTTTCCATGTCACCCAAAAAAAGAAAATAAAATTACACTGGCAAACAGTGGTTCCGTCGTTGCTCCCTACATAAAAAAACCATCTCTGTCAGTAGTACAATTTCCAACAAGTGTATAACAAAAGGCCTAAATTATGGACTTCAAATAATCAATCTCAGATATCTTTATAAAACATCCTATGCAGGACTCCATTTTCCAGCAGTTTAAGGAAGTGGAAGAAAAGTCCATAAAACTACAGAGACAGTTTCTTCAGGGCTCCAGGAGTTTAATCCTGGTTTATAGCCTCAAGTTTAACAACTGATTTCCCTTCTACATTTCTTCTATCTTACCTAATGCTGAGTATTACCCACACAAATATGCAATCTTTCTTAAAATCTCATTAAATGCTTTGTTGTCTATTCTTGTGGAATTCCTGTGAAAATCTTTACTATTCAGAAGGCAGGAGAGGATTATTTTCTCTCGATGTTAAGTTCAGCATGTACTCAGCTATCTTCACCATGATCCAAATCAAGTGATTATTGCCACAGGCTTAAATTTACTATGAAGGGTATGGCCCTGTCCATCTGCATAAATGCATACCGTAACAATATCTATAACATGGCAGGCTATTATTTTTAATCATGCAACCATAAAATGGCTTTGGTTGGAAGGGGCCTTAAAGATCCTCTAGTTCCAACCCCTCACTGTGGATTGTAAAAGCAAAATTTAACAGCAATTCTCAGTTTAAAGTGAATGATGTACATAAGCTTCTCTGAAAAGAAAGGGGCAGTTTGGGGCAATTTTGACAGAAAAGTAGAGTGAGGTAATATGGGAAGAAATTATTCAAGAAAGACAAGAGAAATATGAGTAACTTCTACTGGCCATTGATCCAATAGTTCTCAGCAAGCAGTTTACACCACAGTGTGGCAAAAAATCAGCTGGGAGTCCTGCAAGGCTTCAGCAGCCCCTGTTAACCCACCCAAAACACTCGTGCTCTGGTGCCTTTGCTCAGTGACCCTATTCCAGCACAGACTATTCCCTCTTCCCTGTTTCCTGGAGTCCATGCCAACACCACCTCAGGGACAGCACTCTGTGTCTGCACAATCCAATACCTGAGGATAAAGGACATTTCTGAAGCCTGTGTTGCCCCTGCAGTGCTCCACCACTGACCTACAGCCTTGGCAAGTTGGACTGGACTTTCTGTTCAATTAATATTCATCTAATTGTCATTTCATCTCATATGTGTGTAACCCTGTGCTGCTCAGCCCAGCCGAATTCAATCATTCCCACTTTCAAAAGAAACTCCACTGAGTATTTAGTGCTAAAATAATCCTAAAGCTGGAAGGATGTTTTTTTGTGGGATTTTAAGAAAAGAGTTTAGAACAAAACTCTGATGAGAGTTAATCCATTTTAGAGCTTAAACCCTGCCATTTCACTCTTACAGAGAGAGGAAGAACTCTCTAAGAGAGCCAGAGAAGTTTTCCACAGCGGTAATTGTTTATGGCCACAGGTCTGGAGAAGCACAGAATGTGAACCCTCAGGCTGCCATTTTACCTGCCTCATCTTAGTTCATTGAATTTGGTAGAGATAATTTGGTGTTAAAGGCCTCACCAGATTTGCTGCCAGATATTTAGTCCAGGGTACCTAGTAATTCTAATCTATTCAAGTAAGTAAAACAGAATTATCACAGATTTTTCCTTAGAAATTCTGCAATGTGATTATGTATGTGCTCACAATGTTTCACAAGCAATGCACTGTGGCTTATCTATTGTCTACTGCAATATCTGAGACCAGCATGTGATTTGATAGATGCAGATATATTCTGTAATTATTTCAGCCACACCTGAGTTTATATGGAATGACAGACTTATCCTGCATTTCTTGTGTGTGGGCACAAGCATCTGCTTAACAGCCTCATAAAACAAGTGTTAATAGTTTCAGTATGAATTGCCCAGTTCAGAAATCAAAGAACCAGAGCTGCTATACACGTGGAGAACAATATTAAAAGTGCATGTTTTGGTTCAGCACAATTGATAAGCTGATACTCAGTTCAAAGAGACTTTTATCTTGGCAATTTAGAGTATTGAAAAGGTTATGTATGTTCATGAGAAAGGCACAGCTGTGTGGTCCCAACCTGCAGCATCTGCAAGGCTGTTCAAGCAAATTGCAGCTCACTCCCACACACACACAGATAGCTTTGGGTGCCTTCCACATGGGCCACATGCACTGAAAATACTTTTGGGAAAATCTTTGTAACTTTGAAACATCCAATTTTCACCTAACCTTACAGCCTCTCTTTATAAATGTAAAGCTTCAAAATAACTTGGGTCATTTTGCTGTAACCAGGGCTATAAAAAGGATCTTCTGCGGAACTTTTTCTAAAAGACTGCTGATTCTGTGAAGATGAGAATAAAACTCTGTTCTGAAAATGAAACTCAGCAGCCTGGATCTTAGCTGGTGGCTTAGTGCCTAAATCTCCTGCTGAAGATCTGGCTCAGCTCTTTTGGGTGAAAACAAGCCCTTATGACACTAACAGCAGAACTCCCGCTGTCTCCAAAGAAGACAATTTCTCTTTCCAATTTTTCAGCTGGGTATTTGGTTCCAGTTTTTTTGGGAATGTCTAAGCCTGTGGCTTAAGGTTTCCTAATGTCAGACATCATTACCAAATACCTAGATTGCCAATGTCCCAAATCTTATCACCAAACATCAAACCCTTTCTTCAATACATTATTCCTCCTGTGTCTTAAGTAGTTGTGTGGGAGCACACAGGCACTCTGAGTGACCCAGGATGTGCATAGCAGCAGAGAAATGACAATGCAGTGTGTGGAATCACCAAGTGTCTCCCACTGTGACTCCTTCAGCAGTGGGTCTTTCAGAGTGGCTCACCTTCAGCCAAAAGTCTGGGAGAAGGAGCTAGGTTGCTTTAAAGTATTAGTAGGGCTTAAAGAACTTCAAAGAACAGTAATTAAAATTAGGCTAAATAATGCCAAGTGGAAAGAGGACTAAAGGGAATACTGCTACTTGAGACTGTGTCAGAAGTCAGAGATATCAGAGGTCTCTGAAAGGTAACAGAAGTTGGATGACTAATTGTACTTCTAAGGACTGCGGAATTTAGGATTTACACATGCTGACTTCATCCTCTCAAGTTTATAACAACTGGATTTACAAGTACTCACCTATGGGTTTTTTTACCAAACAACGGTATTGCCTCACTTTTTTAATTATTAATTTGCTTAATGTACTATTCAAACACCTTTATCAGTTTTAAATTCCTTAGTTCTCTGAGGCAAGCATCTTCAATTTCCTTAGTCACCCAGATCATCCCCTGGCCTTAACAAGCTGCAGGGATATCCCTTCACAACATGGCTCAGTAGTGACCCACCAAATCCCAAACTAGACTGAGCAGTTACACCTGGCACAGGATGATTCCAAGGAAAAGAGAAGGCACAGGCTGCTCACACAAGGGATGAGAGGAAAAAAGAGAGGCACCCAGGTGAAGGACACTTCTGCTCCTTGCCTGAGAGCTGACCCATGCAAGACTCCCCTGCAGAAGCCTCCATGGCACACATCAAGTAGATTTAAGGGAGGATGAAGTAAGAAGAAAGACAGTTATAAACAGTGATGAATCCTGATTTACAACAGCTCAAACTGTAACAGAAATTGCACCATTAGCCAACAACAAAATGCTTAAAAGATTTGTGAATTTTCTTCTTGTGTTTGTACTTTTTATTCCACTCTAGATATCTTTATCATGGAGGCTTAAACAAAATCAGGTCATGGCAATGTGTGACGCTGTTGATAATCCATACCATGAGTAATCTCCCTGTGCTGCCAGAGCACAGATAAGTGTTCAGTAGGCTTTGCCCAACTGATTTGAAGTTAGGTCACGCACACGAGGTGTCTGCCAGCCTGTTCATAAATCTTTGACGTGTCTGGCTGGCTGACGTGTTGTGCCTGACATATGAACTGTGCAAAATACAGTTCACAGGGTTTTATTACAGCAGTACCTTTAATATCTCCAACACATGTATTTTACACCTCACAGACACAGTCACTAATGCAGCTCTCCAGTCCCAGCATATCACCTCTGTTCAACCCAAAAGCTCTTCCAGCTCTCACTCCACTGTTGCCAATTATATTCTCCATATTACAAATCTGCCTGATGGGGATTTCCTTTTCAGAGCTAGAAAGGACCTAAGCTCAGGTCTGACATTCAGTGCAGCTTGGCACCTCTTCACCTGAAGATTTTTCACCTTAAAATCCCCCAGACAGATCACCTGGTGGAAGAAGGAAGCCCATCAGTATGCTCAATGCCTTTACTGACTCTCCACAAGCTCAGCTAGTAAAATCTTCCTACTGGGAGCATCCCTCACTCTAAGCAGAAAGGAAAATACTCCCACTCTTAGGTGGGAGTACTGGTTGCCTCTTGAAAATTAGCTATTATTAGCAGTCCACTGTTTATGTTTTGATAATGGCCTTGACATAATTAGAAATAAATGAAGGTTTGATAGCTCCTGTTTGTTCTTCCTCTGAATTCAGTCCAGGCAGTTACAGGAGCACCCTGGGAATACTAAGGAGTTGTCTGCATACAGAAGTTGCACTGCTGTATACCCAACTCAACCCAGTGAGAACAAGTCTTTTTTCAGGGGTTCCCTAAGATATAGAGATTTATAACTTTCTTCTTGCAGTAAATTTTTGCACTCATACTTCAAAGCATAAGTTAATATAAGCAATCCTAACTAAATCAATGGGAAAAACCCCTGCTTTTCACTCCATTGACAAAACTTGGACACAGACCTGTGGATATGGATTAGATATGACTCAAAAGGTTCACAGCTTCTTGCAACCATTAAAATATCCAAGGCTGTACCATTTCATACACTTCGCATTATCTGCTGTATTCTAGCTTGTCAAGAGCCATATTTTATTTTTAAGGAGTCTTAAAAGCTATTAAGCTGCTCTTTTGGGGAGTCACAATACTATTTTGCCTTAATACAAAGTACCAGATAGTAACCAGACAAGTTGCAAGATCTTCCTTCCCCTCTGGGACCTTCCATTCCACCAAAAGGGGCAGAAACTTCCTCAGGTCTTTTTTTATTCAAAATATAGTCAAAAGGCAAAAGTGCAATAGCAGAATTCTGCAGCCTATATAATCACAATGAACTTGCATGACATCAATACACAGTCACAACACCACTCCAAAAATCAAGGGCAAACAGGAGCAGAGAGATAAATGAACCCAAGGGTTTTCAGTATAAACATGGTGGATATTTAACAGTGGTGTTTGCCCTGCAATCTCTGGATGCAGCAATACAGAATGACCTAGCAGGGGCCAATGTGGGATCTTTGTGAAGATCCACAATGCAGACACACCTGCTACAGCAGTTCTGAACCAGCAGGACTTGGTGAGGCAGCACACCAACACTTGTTTAATTGGCATTCTTACCTCTGCAGCCAAGTAGTTTCCAGTCGCCAAATGCTTAAACCTAAACAAGCTGTTCCATTGTCCTGCCCCTCCCCGGCAAGGGTCATGGTGGACAACCTAAAAGAAGAATTTAGATTTTAATCATGCTCCTCCAGATCATACTTCAGATCACTGACATTTCCTGCAGCTCACTCCTAATAAAAATATGCAAACTACATCATTACAGGCTGCCAAAGAGAGAAATTCTGTGCTTACACAAAGTTCACCATAGAAAAACTACTTACATTTACTTTATTCCAAGTGCCAGGAAATACTCTTTCTATTACTTTCCATGCTTTCATTAATCTATTCCATGCAAACATGATGAGCCAAATTTTGCTTTTAAGTGACATGGTGTGAATCTGCAGCTCAAGAAAGTAAGGAGAGCTGTTCTACGCTACTAGACACTACTTAAAAGCAAAATTCAAACCGTCTTACATTATTTTACCAATTATAGCAGCTCTATTTTTGACAATACTAGGGGCTTCTGAAAAAAATTCATTCAAGTGATATATCCTCACATCATCTGAAATATCCCTTGACTGAGCTGTAGGTTTCTTCTATCCCTTGACTGAGCTGTAGGTTTCTTCAAATCTAGCAGTGTATGTTTCCTTTAAGGAGGAATCTCCATTAAGTGCAATACACTCTACTCCAGACAATCCTTACCCAGACAAAAACCAACCATTTTTCTGAGGGCTCTGTTCTAAATGCACAAAGTTTGTTCATCACACAAGAACTTTGGGGTATAGGAGTTACATGCAAGGATTTGAGAACTACCAATTTCCAATGTTTCTTAGCTGAACAAAAATGTTTGCTAGCTCCCTTCTCAATATCACCCCCATTCACAACACTACCTTTATTCAGGTTAACTTCAAACAAATGTTGATGTGTTGTGTGATGTTTGGGAGACTTCCTGTCAGCCATGGATTTCCATTTTTAATACTGCACATGAAGTCAAACATAAACACTCAAAACTCAGGAGAGGTGAGTGTCCTTTGATTGGCTTTGATAAAATCACACCATTTACGTCACGTCTGAATTTGAAATTCGAGTCTTCCTCATTTTAGTGCAGGTAAATATAGTAAGAAAGCCTCCTCTCTCCACACACACAGAGCAATAAAGCAGCTCTTCAGGGTTCATCCTACACAAACCACTTCTTGAAATAATAATAGTTACAGGGAGGTGTGTGATGATATCAGGAGCCTATGAATGACTCATGTTGTGATGAAGATTTTAACTGAACCCTGGCCTTCAGGTCCTAAAATATTTATAAAAAGAAGGAAAAAATACCTCTATTTCCCACAGTGCTTTAGAACTTGTTGCAGACGTGGCTGACTGACGTAATGTAGTGCGGAGGAAAATGTGTTGCTTCTTCTCATATTCATCACAGGTCAGAAACTTCTCTTGCTCTGCATGAAACAGCCTCACAACATCTCCCTAAAGAAATATGAAAAAGAAGCACTGTTAAGTGGCAGGAAAAGCCATCAGACTTGGTTTCTATTTGTAACACCTCCAGTGATGCCAGCAGAGCTGATAAGAAGAAAATACTTCTGATTTTCCTATTGCTGGAGCAGGTACCAAGCGAAGAGCATTCAATCTTAGCACCAAGTCTGGAAATCAGATGGAATAATTCAGTCCTGCAGGAAACCCTTGGCCTTTTGGGAAAGCACCACAATGAAAAGTGGGCAAAAATTAACCTAAAGGTGATTTTTAATTCTAGTTAACTTCACTAATTTTTTTCATTTCTAATCTCTCTTACTATTTAAGGGAAGTGAAGAGATTTTTCTAATGTTGTATTATCTGATCTCTTCTACTCTGCAATCAACACCAATTCCCTCTCTCTATTTCTTCGGCAGGAATAATTTTTGTTTCCTCCTGCCTCTCCCAAAGACTTGAAACACCATCTTTAAATGGGTCTACACAAATATACCATTCTCTCTTTCAAATTCTTCTTCCAAAACTGCTGGTACCTTGACACCTACTGAAAAATAGCCAGTTGATAATGATTTATTAAAATACATGTGAGGACAAATTAAACTTATCTTTAAGAAGAAAATGTAAATTATCTCAGAGATTAATCTGTAGGCATGAAACTGTGCAATACCTCAGCATGTAAAGCTACATTGTCTTATTACAGCTATTGTCATCTATAAGCCTGTAATACCACTTTGAACTCTCCATTAAGCCCTCATTTCTTCTTTTACTCACCAGGTAATGTTTCTCTACATTCAAATACAGTAAGACTCTTTGGATTCAAAAAACAATTTAAAAATCATACTCACTCCTTTCAGTACATCATCTCGGTAACTACTGAATTTCATGAACAAAGTTATTTTCCAGCTTGTGTTACAGTTGACAGCATTTACCTATAGAGGGAAAAAAAAAGACAAAAAAGAGACACAATTATAGTATTAGGGGATGTTAGTTTCTTTTTTAGACATTCCATTCTTCTGAAAGACCACACCACATCTCAGATTGCAAGGAACATGGCTTAGCTACGTATCTGTACAGTTCCTGACACTGGTCCTGAAGCTCTCAAGTGTTAATGATTGCAATGTTGAAGACTGAGTGGGCAAAAGCTGCTCTGTTTGCTGACAGCCTACCAAGAACATCCCAAAGAGATGCTGAATGAGGATTTACTCTCACACCAGTCAGAGTTTGAGATGCTCAAGGAAACTTCAGAGTTTTCAGTGCCAGGGCATCACTGCAGGGAGAATATTTCATGTTGGGTTTTTGAGGCTAAGATGGAACCAGTTTTTAATGCTGGCTTTGAACCCATGGTGAACTCATGGTGGGTTCTAGTTACCAGTAAAGAACAACATATCACAGAATCACACAATGGCCTGGGTTGGAAGGAATGTAAAGATCATCCAGTTCTAGCCCCCTGCCATGGGCAGGGACAATTTCCACTATCCCAGGTTGCTCAGAGCCTCATCCAGCCTGGCCTTGGACTCTGCCAGGGATGGGGCAGCCACAGCTGCTCTGGGCACCCTGTGCCAGGGCCTCACCACACTCACAGGAAGGAATTTCTTCCTCATATGCAATCTAAACCTACTCCTGTTAGTTTGAAGCCATTCCCCCCTGTCCTGTCACTCCAGGCCTTTGTCATGAACCCATTTCCTGTGGGTTCCCTTAAGCACTGGAAGGCGACAATTAGTTCACCCCAAAGCCTTCTCTTCTCCAAGCTTAACAATCCCAGTTCTTTCAGCCTTTCTATAACCATCTCAGATCAGCAGTTACCCCTCCTCCCCCCCCTGAGCTCACCTCTTTGCAGCCAGGGTTATCTAGAAGCTCAATGTTGCTGGCGTGCAGAGGCTGTCCTGCATTGACTGGCATGAGAACAACTTTATCTCCCACCACAACCTGGAAGTCAGAAATAAAATGCAATTTAGACCTATGTAGTTATCCAATAAAATCAAGTAACTTAGCATATTCAGAAAATTACTCAAATCCATGCTCTAGGAATGGCACTCAATGAATTTATTTGCAGACAAGTCACACAGCAGGTCTGTTCACCCACAATCTTCAATCACTTGGATTCAAGATTTCCCATTAATGAACCCTTGCATTCCCAATAAGCATGTCCCCTGGTTCAGCAGAAAATCCAGACCATGAAATAGATATAAATCTACAAGTTTCAGGAGCAGCTCACTTCATCCAAAAGTTACATTTAGTTCTCTTTATTGCAGAGAAAGCTTCAAAAGTAATCATGAGCTCCCAGCTCTGTAGACCATCTGCTGGCAAAAGTGCTGACAGGATTTCTGTGATTCAGACTGCTTGACTACAACCTAGAGGGGCACAGAAATCACTGGAAATTCAGAAAGAGGGGAACACACTCCATCCCCTCTGCTGTTGCTCAAATGGTGTTTGAGCTCAGCACAGGCAGCAGGCACAACAGCTGAGAGATCTTCTCTCCGCAAGAGGAATTTCTGGCTGGCTCCCTGCAAGCAAATTCCCATGCCCTTGCAATTCTTTATGATATACAAAATGCTATACAAAAGTTTCATTAACCTAAAACCTGCTTGAGACATGCATATGGAGAATTCAATTCATGCCTGGAAGGAAAAAAAAAAAATCAATTCACACAGATTGGTTGGCACTGGGTCCTGCTTTGCTTATGTTGTTCACAGCAATTTTGGGCGCACACAGACATGAAGACAAGTGGCTACATGTGATTTTTTTACTACATGAAATGCTGCACAAGCCATGCTTTCTTTTGGAAGACAAATAAACAAAAACACTTTCTGCATTGATCAGCACATTTCCTATGAAAAAGCTGAGCCCAGTTCAGCCTTGTGCAACTTCAATGCAGGTGAATTTGGCCCACTCACAGCAGAGGTGAAAAGGAAAGTTTTCCTGTTCTTTACCAACAGAGCTAAAATAAACAGTAGCATTAGACAGTGTCACCATGCTCAAATCATACACAGAAATCCTACTGAGTCCAAGTCATGGGAACAAGTTCAGTAAGAGAACCAAAATAATGACAAGATGCCTGTAAGACACATTTCTTATGCAATACATTCCTGCATGCCATGCTTAACACAGACATTACTTACAGCCTGTTTTAAGAAGTTATGACCAGACAATTCATTAAGCAAAATACCATCAGGTTTGCATCCTGCAAAGTGGAATCAGGACTTCAAAATTGTAGCATGTACGCCAGGACTATCACAACTAAATCAGTAAGAAAGCACATCATTAAGTATCTTATTTTAAAAGGAAAAAAAAAACTCACACTAAAATGGCAGATAACTGCAGTGCAATCCACACAGCACCAATCCTGCTATGAGGGCATATTTTGCTGTTCAGTCCATCTGGAATCAGCTCTTAACCTTAATCAGTCCTATCTTCCATTGAAAAGCAGCTTCAAAAACTATGCAGACTTACTAAAAGTCTGCAAAAAATATTGTAGTTATGCATGCCAATTACTGTAAATTTTCAGTCATATTCTTTCATTACTTTCATGGACCTGCAAAATTAACCAGTTGCTGATGAAACTATGCTAATCTTCTTTCAGAAAACTAAGTTCTAAAATATTTCACAAGGCTGAAAAACTGTAATCACTTACCAGAAGAATTACACACATGACTTCCTGTATCAGATTCCCAGATTCATTTTCTTTTAGGACATATGGCATATTTAGCTCTGCCTCGCCTGCATTACCTGACACACTAGCAGCAGTCCAAGTAGTAATTCAATACTCACTTCTTTTGCTTAAAAGACTTTCTAAGACATGTTTTCTTAGGGAATTTCCTTATTATATAGCAGAAACAAAGTTTTTTAAAAAATAAAGCTTCTAAGCAGAGTAAGGGCCTGATATACCAAGCTAAATCCATGAACTAAAAGGTTTCCATGTCTGGGAGTAACTGAAAAGGAAGAAGAGGGTACAAGGCTGGGGCCTCCCTCCATCTGTGAGAGGAAAATGAGGATTTCCCCCATCACTTGCTACTCCTGTCCTCTGTGAAACATCTGCCTGATTTGTGTATCTGTTGAAGAGGTAGAAACGTACAAAAGGACTTACAAGAGAGCTACCAGAGGACTAATGTTTATCACTGGAAATTTACAAAGAAAATTGTCAAATCTGTTTGGGCCTAGAAGAAACAAGAAGCATCTTCCCTTTGTAAACTCCTTCTGTAAATTACAATGGCAAGTTGCCAGCTCTGAAAGGCAACCTGGTAACACAAAATGAGCAGCAGGACCTTTCAAAGGAACTGAGTCCATTGAGTTAGGAATAAGCCTGGGCCAGTTTGGCACAGGGCTCTCACAGCTCAGAGCCTCAGATAAATCCCCACAGGGAACAGACATGGAAAGGGGGCTGTGGAGTGGTGGTGCTGCCATCACTGCACTCATCTGCAGTCTTTGTAGATCAGCAAGTCTGCTTCCAAACCCTTATGTCTGCACAACAGTGGGAAATGGAATCAAAATCTCTGTGGCACTGAGGATGACTCTGAAGGCCTGAGATGGTACTGCTGTTCTCAGCTGTAAGGGCTCACAGTGGCTTTGCAGATGACAGGTGGGAATCCCAGCTCCTCCCTCTGCAGAGCATACCCTTATCTTCCAGGCATGAGAAATTAGAAGATGCTGAATTGATGTTATTCCAAGGAATTAAGCCAAAATAATAAGCCACCCTTTTGTCTTTCCAAAGAAGGAAAAGAAATACTAGGCTAATGTTTGAGCCTCGTTTGTTTTCCCCAGCTGAAAAGCCATGCAGAGGTCCCCCTGAAGGTTATTTTTGTATTTCTCTGCAATGGGCTTTGGGAAAAAGGAGGATTTTAACATACCCTTTTGATCACTACATGGAGCAGGGAAAGACTCTGAGTTTAGGGATATTTGATCAGGAGCTGGGAATGCAATCGTTCTCTCCACAACAGATTGCAAAAGGAGTTGCAAGCAACCACACTCATCATCCTGGAGAGCATCCCAAGGACTGGGTAACCACAAAATTAATGAGAGAAAATACATGAAAAAGAGGCATTCCCTTCTACAATCCTAAGAAGGCTTTCACTGATTATGCATAGGGGAAAGCAGCCAAACATTCCCAGCCAGGTCTATAATATAAAACCACACAAGTTCATCATCGTGTGGCCTTCCCAGAGGCAGATCTGAATTCTCCACATCGGGCACTTAGCCAAGCCACAGAATGAAGAAGGGTGTTGTGATCTCACGGCACAGCTCTCAGATCTGCAGCAAACAGCTCTCCTGTGCATTCTTCCTCTCATCACTATGCAAGACTCCTGCTGAAACCTACCCAGAAAAGACTTTCCAGACTATCCAACCCAGCTCCAATCATAGATACCATTTTCACACCAGAAGAGAATACAGATTTAAAGAAAACTGATGTATTTCCTAGAGACATTCCCTACTGACCTCTTGAAAAAAAATCTTGCCCATAAAACTTAAAAAATCCAAAACCTTGAAAAATATAGACTCTAGCAAAACTATGATTTCTTGTCAGCTTTGCAAATCTGCGTACAACAGCTAGACTTAGCAAAGATGCCCCAACAGAGAGGCTCATTTGAATGTGGCAACACACCAGATTCTAGACCATATAATTTAGAAACATTTTCCAGTTACACAGGAAAGGTAATAGTCCCAATCACTCTTCTAATTTCTTCTCTCCTGTACTGAATCCATTATGAAATAGGCCTGCAGCAAAGAAATTATATCTCCTGGAATTCTTCTCCCTTCTCCTTCTTAACACATTCAGTATTTTCACTTACATTGTCACCTTCACTCCTCAGTTTCCAGAAAGGCTGGATATAAAACCAGGAGCCCTCATTCCCTGCAGCATCCAGGGACACCCGCATAGCGTTCTTCTCCAGCAGAGCTGGCAGTCTCTTGTTGACTGTGAGGTACTTGTTGCTTTTTATGTGCAGTAGCTGGGAACAAAGAATAATTAATTAATTAATTAATTAATAATTTTTCAAAATTAGTACAGCTTTTAGTTGCGTTTTCTCCCTCCAGTCAAAAGAGGAGGCATAAGCTTTCAAAATGCAGACATTTTTCTATAATAAATACAAAAACAAAATAAAACTAGAAGGCACTCATCAAAGTATGCTACACTTTAGTAAAACAGATGATCTATCCCAGATTGAGAGAAATGTGTCGGGGATCAATTTGACAGGAGGGCAGGGGTCCACTGAAGTGTTCCCTTCAGGAATTACATCCATCACAGAAAATTTGTACTGCACTTAAGAACACAGCTCCCATCCCATTTGTATATCATGAAATACAGATCACTTCGATGATTGAAAAGGAGTTGCACAGCACCTCTATAGCACGGTGTTGAAATAAGTCTTGAAAATAAAAGACACATATTTACATTCAGATTCTAAACTGCAGCACCAAGAAATACACAGAGAATTTTTATTATGACATATTACTTAAACAGGAATATGCAGCACTTCTGGTAGGCTTTGAAACAGGCAGAAAAGCACAATATTGTAAACTTCACCAAGTTCTGTTTACCTGACCCTTGACAACCCAGATTACAGCAGGTAGTTAGTTTCATTTTCACTGTAACCTTGAAATGAAACAACTGTTTCCTTTCTAACACTGAGAAGGCAGATGGATTTCAGTAGGTTTACCTGGATGACGTTGCTGTATTTTACAATTTCGCCCAACAGCTTTCTGTTCTCGCTTTCATTTTGCTTTTGTTCCAGTTCTGCTGCATGCTGCAAGAGAATGATTATTTCTTTAGACTCAACAAAAGAAGTACCTGAAACACACAGTGTAAAAAGGAAATGGCATCATATTTAAATCCTGCAACCTACAAGCATTACTGCACTGGAAATATTAGCACCCAAATCCTGATGCTGATTCTGATTTTTTTTACCCAAAATAGGGACAATTTATGGGTCACACCTGAAATGCATGCTATTTTAAAAATTTTCAAGCCCAAAAAGTAATCCCAGGTGCTTTATTTCATCCTGAAGAGGATAAAAAAGGGCCTATGATTAACTTTTCACTGTCACCACTCCTTTTACTTGGTGGGCTTTAATTGTATGTAAACACATGAACTTTATAACAAAACAAAAACAGGTCACACATGCCAACATCAAGGTTAAACACAATAGGTCAAAAACAGCCACAGAGCAAACTCTCAGTTCCCAGCACTAATTGCTGTGTAACTCTGGCCACACACCACGTGCCTTCCTTGCTGTTTTTAACTGGAAGCACTGGTGACCTCTCCACTGTCCACAAAACTGTTATCCAGGTTTGACAGGATCTTGTTTTCACTCAGTCTCATGCATTCAGTTATAAAATCAGGCCAGCTGTTTTTCAGACACAGAGGAGTTGCTCCATCCACACTGTATTTGAGGCAGAACAGAATCTGCAAAACGGTTCACAAAATAATCACCTAGACTGAAGGCAAGGACAAACATAATTTTGGGGAATTTCCTGGCTAAAGCATTGAGGACTTCTCTTTGTCCACTCTTCTGCCTAATTCCTGGTAAGGATTTTCAGCATTATTTAAACCAGGGCTCCATCCTGATCTTAACAACTCCACTTTTACTTTATAAAACTTCTGAAAGCACTACCTTGCTTATAGCAAAGGCAAAGCCCCCAGCCCAAAGGGAGATAAAGGGCCTCACCAGGGGCCATAAATGCCAGTCAGGAGGTAGGAGAGCTAAAGATAATATAGAGTTGCTATGGTGGCATAATAATACCCATCACAGTAGTTCCCAAGGCACTTGTTATTACTCTTTCTGCTGCTATTGTAATTCTACAGCCTGCAGATTGAGATAAGATTACAAATACAGATGTCTCTTACTTGAAGTTTCTTCAGCAGTGCTGCTTCAGTATGGTTTCCTTGTTTGGCTTGCTTGGCTTTCCAGTACTGCTTCTGGGCTGAATATCTGTTCATAGGACACACCTTGAAAAGGCAGTCTGGGAAAAGATTGAAAGAAATACTCCTAAGTCATGTTGAAAGACATTTCCTTCATTTGTAAGTATGCTTTGGTTAGGTTTTTTTGTCCAGAAATGTCCAGATATTGGTGTTTAAACACAGCCACCAAGTCAGCTTGGTGGCAATGATACCATAAACAGGGTGGCACAATATTAGAGCTGAACCTAAAGCCTTCAACGCCCCACACATTCCCACTTGGTGCAATCTCTGTAAAAGCCCCAGACTGTGACTCTGCCATATCTGCCTGTTGCTTTATTACCACCCCAGCATCATCACAGATGCACTGTTTGGAGGCATGTGAAACCTTGGAAGAATGGTCCTGCTGTCTGCATGCTACACACCTGGCTTGCCCAGCTCCTCCTGGCCCTGCTGAATCCAAGGGTGGCAGGGGCATTCAGCAGGCAGCCAGCATGCAGGTTCACACAGAGTTTGGGTCTCCATATGCCTTCAATGAGTTGTTTTTACTCTAAGGGTTTTTTAATCAAGGTGACACAAGCTGAACATCAGCACTGTCCAACAGAGCAGGAAAAAAGCAGGTGAGGAGAGAGGAGCCACCTGAGCAGGGTGGCTATGCAAATGAAAGAAGAGGAGGAGGAGAAGGAGGAGGAGACTGCAGGTAATGCTGAGATGTCAAATAAGAAATGAGGAGCAGCAAAGGAAAGAGAATCTCAATGCACCAACCTTCATCCCATCCCCATGTGGAGTGAGGGGGCTGCAGATCAAGAAAGGGGAGAGATGTCTGGAATGAAGCCAGGGGGTTCTTCCCTGAATGCTTGCTCAATTGTTCATCCTTATTTCCCAATACCATAATCAATAATTGAAAGTTAATGTTAATTGGCAATAAACTGAATTTTGTGAAATTCCCGACTTGAGAGTTTTTGGTTTGTTTTTTTGTTTTCTGTCCAGTGGCAGTCCTATAAACTGGAAATAGAGGCTCATGATTCATCCAAAGCCAATTACTTTTAGAATGATAAACAACATCTAGCCTTGCACAGTCACAATCATCAACTGCTCTAAAAGCAGCAAGACTTGACAGACATTTCACGTAGCAAATGTTGGTAATTGTCCTTTCACATGCCACATGTATTAACAGGCAAGAAGAGAGAAGAGTTCTGCTGTGGGAGTAGTAAGGACACCCAGGACTGCCTGGGTGTTGTAGGGGGAAACACTTCCCCAACATGGGCTGCAGTCTGTGGATGTCAAAGGAAGGTCTATCCCCAGCTATGAGCCCTCCATATTTCACTGGCACAGATGGCCAAGCACGGGCTGAGGACTGACCCAGCCCCTATTCAAGCAGCAAAGCTTGTTCACACCAACTTACCCCCAGTGGCAGAACTTTCCTTGGCACTGACCCAAAGTACTCATGGATTTGCTCCCTCCTTGCAGCCCTGAGTAGCTGTTCCAAGGGAAAAGTCCTACAAATCCTTATCAAAGCAAACTCAGTCACTCTGCAAAAGTGTTTGCTTTCATTTTGCATCTATAATGGCAATGATACCACACAACCTAGAGTACACAAATCCCAGGTAATTTTTTCAATATCCTAGAAACCAAGAAGGTAGGGGAAAGAAAACCCAAAGTGCTGTGTACCATTAGACTGTCCTGTATATTACAGGATATTTTACCTAAGTATCAGCATTTCAGTTCATAAGACAAAAAGTCTGCTATTATTTTCTGTCATGATCTATAATTAACATGCCTTCTCAGAAGGCTTCATGAAACATTTATTTCTCTGAAGTAACAATACCTTCTTTTTATAGGACCAGTCTTCATTTCTCAGTTACTCCCCACACATCCTGCTACTTTGAGTAAACACAGTGCTTCCCATCCTCCTGCAGAGTCTCAGAGCACAGTGCTACCACTCTGCAGAGGACCTTTTTCAAACCAATTGTATTTCCCTCAATTTGTGAACCAAAAATATTAGTATTATTTGTTCCCAGACAAGCTTTTTCCTATTTTATTTTTACTTTTTAGGATTCCAGATGCATTGAAACCAGGTCATCTCATCGTATTACTCTGTTTGGGTTTTTTCCCCATTATTTTATAAGAGTAACAACACTATGCAAATTCAAGCTTCTTGATCCTAAACATTGTGAGGGGGTGGAACAGTGCCTGCCCTAGAGATGCTTCAGTTCAAATAAACAGGAAAAAAAGAGAAGCTGAAGCACAAGATTATAAAGCAACTTTCCACCACACAGCAGATCAAAAAGCCATTCCCTACTGGAGGTCAGTCTAGCAACCCACTCATGAGACAGAATGTCTCTTCTGACTTTTCCAGACATTCCCAGATAGTCCTAGTTCCCAATCCATTACTCTATGGAGTTTTACATAAGTGCTTCTCTTCCTGAGAACCAATTAAGGATAATATCAAAGGTAAGCAAATAGCACCTTCATTCAGGAAGTCTGAAAACAAAAATAACTCCTATTATGCCCTTTAATTGTTTCTTGATATTGGATAAAGATGGTGCAGAACAATATTTGTGAGATGCCTTTTCTCCCTGCCCTCTCTTGGGAGGCTTCTTTTTAAGTGTTAGAAATTCAACTCTTGCCCACCATGGAAGATTTCTTTGGTTTGCAGAACTAGAGAAATTATCACGTGGCTTTACTAAAGCCAGAGAAATGGGTAAGTGGAAGTGACAGGGCTATAAAATTATAGTGTGTACAAATCTACTTGTTTTTTGGGGGAAAATAGGTAAAAAAAGAACTAATGTGAAAATGAAAAGGGAAAAATGTGGAGGAGCAAGGAGTGAGGCAATGAAGAGTCCTAGGCAAGACAACAAAAAAAGCTCTCAGAGGTCTGAGAAGGAAATTAAAGTAATTATGGAACTAGGAGAAACAAGAAGAAAATAAAAGGACCAACCAAAATTATGTAGAAGGCAAGTAAAAAGGAAAAGGGCAGATGGAAGAGAAAAGGGTGAGAGGAAGAAAGGAGAGAGTGCAGAGAAAGGGAATGGGAGAGAGAGAAGACAAAAAAACAATGTCAGAAAAACCTTAGATCAGAGTAAAACCTGAAAGGCAGAGGAGGGTATTTCGGAACCCAAGCATCACTGTAGAAGCCTCAAGAAAAGAAAGGAATACAAGTTACAAGTAAGGAAGTTTAGGCCAGTTTAAAAACTTAGGTCATTTTACATTTAAAATAGGAGAGAGACTCATGCTCCTCTTCCAGAGCTGCTAAATCTGACCAACAAGAAGATCATATCTTACTACACCTTAGAAGGTGAAAGTGTTTCCCACCGGAGATAGGAGCATCAAGCTGAAGTGTGTTTATGGTCCCAGACTAAGAGAACCTGCAGCTGTGTGGCTGATGGTGTGACTTTTCTTCAGAGGTACACCACTCCTGGCACACACTATTCTTCCCAATCTCTGTGAATCCCTGCAGCACAGTAAGCATTTCCATAACCACGCTCAGTGCCTTGGATCTCACCAGCTTCAGCTGGGATTACGACATGAAGCAACTGGTTTGATCAGTCCCTTCAATTCCACTGCAAGACAGTAAAGGTTTTGTGGGGGCTTTTTTACCAGGCTTCAGGTAACAAATGTGGGACCAAGTTCCGCCCTCCTTTGCACTGAGGAAAATCTGGATGTGCACCCTGGTGAACACAGAGCCACTGCAGGCTCATCCCAGTGTGACTGAGGGAAGAATGGGGAGCACAGCTTCTTCATATGGAGACAAAATGAGAAGCAACCACATCTTTCCTTAGCTTAACAACACTACATGCTGCAGGATGTTCTGAAACAACCAGAATAGCAACCACCCACTCAAAAAAAAAAAAAAAAAAAAAAAAAAAAAAAAAAAAAAAAAAAAAAAAAAAAAGAAAGTAAACACATAACAAAAATGAAACTGCTATTTTTAGATGCCTCTTTACATAGGCTTTCAGTTCAGGCCAACAGCTCAGTACCTTGATTTGATCTCTGAGTGAACCCTGTAGGGGAGATACAAGCAGTTCAAAACCACAGTCTTTCTTTTTTGTCCCTCCCACTGGGGAAAGGGTTGATAAAATATTACCAAAAAAGAGCAAACACAGTCCTCTCTGATATTAATTTTCAGAGTCAGCCCTTGAAATCTAAACATCTTGTTAGAAACATGTTTTTCTCATACTTCTTTGACTCACAGGTCGTGCTCTAACCTCAAATCAACGCCAGTTCAGCTATCAGTGATAAAAACATTGTAAACCATACAGACAGCAGTTCCTATTAGTGAAGAGGCCCTACTCATCCTGCTCTTAGATGCTATTTACAGTTGCTTATGTCTAATCATTCAATTAATCATTCATGCCTAAGCCTTCCTTTCATGTCAAGAACCTACTTAAATCAGTTTTTGTTTGGTTTGTTAACTTTGCTGCTTTAAATGAAAGCTATTTCCCAGAAGATTCTTGGGGAGAAAAATACGGATTTTAATTAGGATTTTGGTTATAAGAACAATATTTAGCAACTTTTTTGCCTCAGGGCTCTGAGTAGAGCTAAGAAAAGCATGGCAGAGCTGTGCTTTGGGTTGCTGTCATGGTAGAGACACTTTCGTAGTTCAAGGCACTAAATCTCAATTAGACAGCAAGTTTCTGCTGGGCTCTCAGCAATGCTCCTGCTATTCTCACACCTAGAATTTGACTTAAAAGACGAAGGAGAAAACATCCAAATGACAGGTTTATCTTTCCTGCAGCCAACCTCCTGAACACACATTGATTATGGATACTTGAAGCAGCAAGAAAATTATATTTGATGCCCCTAACACTATAGCCATGCTGTTACAGAAGGGTGGGTTGCATAAATCAATGTGACAATTACTTTTTCACTAATTTAGTTTCTTCTACAGGTGTTGGAGACCTTATAGCACCCTTCAGTACCTTCAGAGGCCTTACAAGAAAGCTGGATGGAGAAGGATTTCTAAAAAGGGCATGGAGTGACAGGAGAATGGGGAATGGCTTCAAACTGAAAAAGGGTAGATTCAGATTGGATATTGGGAAGAAATTGTTCCCTGTGAGGGTGGTGAGGCCCTGGCACAGGTTGCTCAGAGAAGCTGTGGCTGCCCCATCCCTGGCAGTGTCCAAGGCCAGGCTGGATGGGGCTCTGAGCACCCTGAGATAGTGGAAGGTGTCTCTGCCCCTGGCAGGGGGTTGGAATGAGATAGGCTTTAAGGTCCTTTCCAATCCAAGTCATTCTGTGTTGCAGCTCATCCAAATTTACAGGCTACCACCTTGCCAGCAGTCCCAAAATTAAGCTCTGGTGTACTATAAAGTAGAGAGAGCTAAGGAGTGACTGGAAGAAAGACTGCAAAAGGAGCTAAGGAGTAGCAGAGAAGAAGAGGGTAGATACTAAAAAGTTTGGGGCAGGGAGGGAGAGGGAGAAGAGGGAATTCCCAAAAAAGAGGAGGGATTGAGTTAGAGGAAAGGAAAGATTTATGCTGTGGAGAAGAGGGAGCAGAGGCAACTGGAGATAAAGGGATATGCTATGCAAGCAACATACAGAGGTTACAATAAGGGACAGAGCCAAAACTGTCCACAGCTAATGGAAATCACTCCCCTACAGAAGCTGGGATGTAACTCAGGAGTGCAGCCCTTGGATTCCCCCGCAGCAGAAAACAGCTGTACATTTGTCAGTGTCCTATCCTCCTCTAACATCTGCTCCACATGTGCTGCCACCACTGATGGCAAACAATTAGTGCTGGGAGTTCAATCAGCTTCCACCCTGCATCAAAGTGCCCACACCAGCAACACAGAAACCTATCAACTTTTGCCTTATTTGCCTTTTGAGGTTAAAAATTAACAACACAGAGCTGCAAGAAAAGAATTCTAATGTACTGAAGTTATAAAATCAAGCCCTCAAACACTAGACAGTGAAGAAATTATGGTTGTCCTTTTAAGCTCTGTTGAGATCCTTAGTTGTAGGGATTTGGGTGTATTCAATTATCCTATCACAAATCTTTTCCAGTGACCTTGGTCTCATCTAGAAACCTGGATATGCTCAACTTTAGAAACACATTGGGATAGTTCAGTGACAGAAATACTGTCCAAAGAATCCCCACCTGATATTTTGTGCAACCTGGAAACTGAGTCAGACATGTACTTGCAGGCAGTGAGAGGGTAAAATCACAGTAAAGTAGCCTGAAAGCCACACTGGATGTTCCCCCCAGTTCTGCTTTAACGTTATTCAGTCACACAAGCAACTGAAATTTATTACTCTTAGTTTTTAAGTATGCATCCTCACTTTCTTCATTTCCAGTATCTGCCAGTGTGCTGAATGCTCACAGCTGGAACTGGAACCAACTGCTGATGTTTTCTGAATACATAATGGAAAAAAGTATTGAATTCTCTGGGAAAGAAGAACTTCACTCTCCCAATGTTTTAAATGCTTTATTTTTTGCAATAGTAGCATACACATAAACATTACAAATAAACTACTAAAGTTAAGCATGTCAGTGCAACCCTCAAAATCATAGAATGGTTTGGGGTTGGAAAGGACCTTAAAGACCATTCAAAATAGATACAAGCAGCCATGAAACACATTTCCCTTGCTCTAAGTCAGGCAAGTCATACTCTCTTTATCTCAGAATCAATGTGAACAGAGTGAATCCAAGCCCTTTTAAGCCAAAAGAGGCCTGGATCATGCTAGCAAGGCTCTGCTCTGGCAGAGCAGTTAAGAGTACTTTTTAGCAGTAAAGAAGTAAAAACTACATGTTGTTAGTACACTGTTATATTTTTCCAATAAGCCAAACAGCAGAATTATCCAAATTTACAAGGTCAAGTTGAAAAGGATCAGATACAGTTTTAAGCAAAGGAAAACAAAAAGCTGACAAAATATTTGGGGGTACTCATTAAAATGGTATCTTATCTTGAAAAAAAATAAACAATCCATCAGCTCAAGTAGCTTTGGACCTCACAAGTTTCTTTCCCATTTACAGTGAGAGCAGGGCTGGAGCAAAGAGAAGGGGATCAGTGTTCAATGTACAGAACAAGGCAAGCAACTCTTGGACTACCAGAAAATTCAGCCACTTTCCCCATATTTTCCACCTGCCTCTTGTGCCTTTGCAAGTTTTGTATTTCGTTCTCAGAATCTGCCATTCATGTCCCAGTTTGAAACTTCATTCCTGTGTCCACAAACCATCTGGGAAATTACATGACAAAAGTGCCCAAGGAGTTAGAACTGCATCAGTTGCTGATTAAAGAGAAATGAACCCCAGTTACTGACCTCGGAACTTCTTTGGAGGATTAGCAAGGTCACCTGCCTCTGGCTGGACCACACACCGGTCATCCACTAACCTAGAAAAACAAAAGTAATCACACTCACTAAAACATGCCATCGATGTTTATAAATGCACAGACATGCCTGCCACACCATAGATCCAAAAGCTTCCACATTTCTCCAGTGTAACACAAAAAATACCTTAGAAATTCTGCTATTCAGTTACTAAGCATAATCAAGAAAGGCTACATTTTCCTTCCAGACAGAGGATTTCTTCTGCTGCACTAAATTATGGTGTGTATTTCAGATCATTTAAATCCAGTTAAAATTCCTTTTGTCACACCACATACATTGATGTTCCATGTAAAATTTATGTTTTCCTTCATCAGAGCCATTAACCCTCAATCAGAAACAGTTTGTTTCTCTGCAGCTGTCAGATTTTCTTCTTCGCCATTTCCCATCGTTTTCCTCTGAGGAGGCATGTGGAATTAAGGCTCAGCTCTGATCAAAACTCCCAAGACCACATTTTCCTGTGCTAAAATGAATAAGCATTTCTTTAATCCACTAGAAAATCTAGATGACAAATCTAATATATTTCTTGCAATATTTTAGAAGTTAAATAAACAATAAAATTTAAAATATGAATTGTTAAACTTATCTCAGAACTTCCTAGACATAAATTCAGCTTCCTTTCAGGAAGCATCCTGTAAATAATTTGCCCATTTCAAACAATTATTCAGGAAAATCATGTTTAAGGACACACTACTGCCATGCCACTTCACAGCAACATTTTTAGCAGCATTTTTGTTGGAAATTGCCAGAAAAAGCACAAATTGGCTTCAGCCAAGTTACACAATAGATTCATTCAACTTTCACTTAAGTTGGTGAAGGCTTTGCCTCCAGCCACGAGCGCAGCGAGGCCAATCTCCCAGCACACCCATGAATTTTCTACCTCCAGCAAGATGACAAAGTGTCCACTGTGGCTGCAGCTCCCAAAAGCAAAAATGACAAAGAATTTTGGAAGTCAGCAGTTCCAATCTCATAACAGACGTAGATGCAAACATGAGGTGTCAGTGAGGAAGGGGAATTGAAGAAAGAGCTTCAGGAGCAAGCAGAGGGCCTTAGGGAGTTGTGTTTTTCACTGTCTAAGTCAGGCCAAGCTTAACAAGAACAGAGTGAGGTCTGTAAAGCAGGACTCAGGAAGAGTCTTGCAGGCATCCTGCACTCTGTCCATGTTCTAATAGGCCAAAGCTTCCTACAAACAGCACTTAAAACCTGGAGTTACTGAGAGCCAACTGAAAAGGACTACCTTAACAGAAGCTTTGCCAAAGGATTTTAATGCCAAGGAGTGCTTCTCACTCTCAACAAAATCCCTCACAGGTTTTTAAGGAGGAACACATAAGGTTTGACTTTAAGCAGTGTCAGGATGGAGGCATAGTGAAAGGCCAACCATAACTCACAAGGAACCTCCTGCGTTCCTTAGTGACAACTTGTGCACCCTGGTGACAACCACAACTGTGGGTGAAATGCAAAACTTCCACCACAGCAAGTCACTGCAGCCAAAGCCAGAGAGAAAACAAGGTGTTGGTGCTGAGGAAAACAAATGCACACTCTCTGAGCCAGCCAGTTGCTCAAACACACTAGCCCTGCAGAGAACAGATACGCAACAATTAATATCAATCACTTGCCATTGAGCATTCTCTAAAGGCACAAAGATAAGGACCATAAATGAGTTCAGCAGCATTCAGGAACCAGACATCCGAGAAAACAAAGGAGAAAGGAACTGGTGCTGCTTCCATCCCACGGACACAAAATCAGAGCACAGAAAGGTTGATTGACATGTGGCAGGGCAGTGGCATGACAGAGCAGGAACATCATCTCCTGAGCCCTTGCTCAGCACCTTAGCTTCTCACACCTTTGTTTCTTATAACACAGGACAAAAATCTGAGGAAAGTATTGCTTTGTTTATTTAGCGGTTATTAAATTACCAATTTAATCCCCGGCATTTCCACATAATGCCAGTCATCCTGTATTCCAGCTGCATGACCTTCAGGGAGTCCAACAGCTCCTTGTTTACCCTGGAGGTGCTTGTTATGGTACCGTAGGGAGAGCTGAGCTGCACATTGCACATGATGCAAGACTTCAGCCCGCCCTGCAGAGGGGAACAGAAGACGCTCTTCAAACACAGACCACTTCCTCTGATACGCAATTCAAAATATTCAAATCCCACTTTTATAGCGAGCCAAAAGCAGCTGCTGGTTTGTTACTGACACCTGCAAGGTGGGTGTGTTAAACAAGCAGCAATTCAAGACCTTTGTAACCTGCTAACAAATCCATTTGAGATGTGTGAAACCAACAACAGGTTTGGCTGCAAAAGGTCCTGGGCACCTGCAGTGACTGTCAGACCACACCACAGCAGGTTTTAAGATCACTTGCTTGTAGGTTTGAATAGGAGGACAAAGTGCACCAGACCAGGCCTTTCAGATAAAGGCAGAATTTATTGTATTATATTTATTGTATTATACCATAAAATGTGCAAGCTATGTAAACACTGATCTAAATCACGGTGCCAATATTCAAGCCACTTAACCATGGTACTATCAGAGAAACTTTAACAAACTTCAAGGGGCTTAATTCCTCAGTTGGACAGCAGACAATACTGCTTTGTGCTCTCTGCTGTCATTCAGCACCTGGCACATGCAATGCAATTGCATTTCAGTTTTCCATACATTGGCAGCACATAAATGACAAAGGAGATCCCTGCACATGGGTGGAATGATCTCTAGCTGAGCTGATTCTTCCCTGAACACAAGAAATACCTGGGGTTTGCCCAGTTGCTCCAAGTAACTGCTGCGATTAAGCTACAGTTCATTGGTGGGGCCTAAGATAAATCATCAGAAAAGTCAAAACAGTAATTACATCCCTGGACTTTACGCATGGCCCTTTGTATTCAGTAATTGCAAAATTAGGGGCTGAAAGCAACAATGCTTGTGGGATTGCTCGTCACAGATGCCCAGTCATTCTCCCACTGAAGCCAGTGGAAGTTTTCCACTCACTGCAGGCCAAGCAAGGGCAGTTCCTCATCACAGTGCCACAGGCAGCCAACCTCACAGACCAGCAGATGTTTAAGCCATTAAGGGCTCACAGTGTACAGAAGTGTACACAGCTACAGTGTACAAAGGCTCATTAAAAAAGAATTGGAGCTACCTAAAGCAATGCCAAGGAGATAAGGGGTGCTTCTCCACAGAGGCAGAAGGGGAAATAAAGGCAGTTCCAACTCTCCACTATCATCACAGAATCACAGGATGTGTCAGGGTGGAAGGAGCCACAGTGGGGCACCTGGTCCTACTTCCCTGCTCCAGCAGGGCCATCCCAGAGTATAGGGCACAGGCTTGTGCCCAGACAGCTCTGGAATACCTCCAGAGAGGACACTCCACACCCTCTCTGGTCAATCTGTTCAGTCACGGCACAGGAAGAAAGTTCTGCCTCATGTCAAGGAGTTTTGCACCTCTCTTCCTCTCCTTTCATTCTCTCCCATCACCTGGTGGAGTTGAAGCTGTCCCTTCTCTGGTGAAATAGGAGGAAGGACACAGGGGTGGGAGGAGCAGGACTGAGCAGCAACAGTATAACTGATAAGGAAGGTATGTTGGCAGAAAAGTCTAGTGGTGCCTGGGTTCATAGATAGGAATCATATATGCTTCATAAGTCTGTGTGTCCTGCAAGCTCCCCTGATTACCTAACACGGGCTAAAGGTACATACACCAAAGGTTTCTAGGAACTTGTAGATGTAGTGCAAGAGTCAAGGAGTAGTTGTACAGCTGTAATCCTAGAAGGACTATTCCCAGTGATGAGTTATTTTAGATCTACTACTGAGATACATTCTGAAAGAACAAAAACCAATATAAGAAAACAATAGGAAAGGAATGATGATGGGTGTCATGATTTTTAGGTCTCTTTCATAACATAAGATGCTTTTTAGATTGTCCAAGAAAGAACCCACATAATATAATTTATCTTAGCTTTGTGCCTTGGGTTTCAAAAACACCACCTTGAAATGTATTTTACCTCTTCCCACCAACAGAGATTTCCACCCAATAATCATAGCCAATATTATTAAGTCCAACAATACCTGAATAAACACAAGAGCACACAGACTCCCCCATATGTGGAACTGCACGTTTGTCTCTGTGTGTGTGTAACTTGTTAAAAAATACAAGACCCAGTTGCTGATGTCTATTACACACTCAGTACTATTTATACATCTCTGGAGTATTTTACTCCTCAAAAAGCTGAATAAATTAAGCTAGAGGTGATGTCTTCAATCTAAGACACTCAAGTTGGTCAGCTTTAATAGTATCATAATTTCACTGCCTTTTTGAGCAGCACAAGGCCTGGGCAGCAGCAGGAAGAGGGGCAAGGTTGGTGACAGGCATCAGCAAGAGAAGCTGGAAATTCTAGCTGTCAGTGGAGCCCAGCAACCTATTTGTCCAGAAAGAATGCTGAGGTTCCATCCCAAAACCATATAACCTCAACATGCCCTCATGAACAAAGGAGCAGCCCCCAAAGCCTCCCTCACTTTGCTCCTCAGATGTCCCTTCACACAAGTTCCTCCAGAGCACCTGCCACCCAGGACACTTCTTTCCTCCCAAACTGCAGTTCAACCCTCTCCCGTGCTCCACACATCCCAGCAACCACTTGGGAAGAGAGGCACAAGTCATACCACCAAGAAACCAACCAATAACGAACAATAGGTGATTAAAATTTTGCTGCCCTGGAAATCAAACATCAAATACCTAAGTGCCAAAACAATCAGATCCACCCAGTTCTTCTCCACGTCCACCCACTTTTCATTTCATTGAGCCTCTTATCAGGCATCTAGGTCAGCCCACTTCTTGTGTGCTTCAAGTGGTCTTCTGCCAAAAATCTACAGTCATCCTACCTCGCCCTTCCCAAAATGTGAGTTCATACTCCTTTCTGACTACCAGCCCTGCTTCAGATGATTTACAGCTCTCTGATTTAGCTGACCCATATGAAATGTGTCCTTTTTCCTGTCTCTTTCCAAAGCAACTTTTTTCGCCATCATATTTTCAAATATTTTAGGGTCACCTACATTAATCCCAGCTCACACAGAAAATAAAAAGGTTCCTTGCACTTACAGTAGGGCTATTAAATCTCGGTACCATTTAGGAAGATTACAGGCTAAAAACCCCTTTTGACAAATGAGAGGACAGCAGAACACAATATTTAAAGAACTTCACTTAATACCAGTGAGGTAAAGCAGCATGGAAAGTCTGCTGTACCTCTAAGCACAAGAAAGCACAAGAAAGTCTGGCTCCTGCCTGCCTCAAACCTTAGAAAATTTTTGCTTTCCTTTCTGAACAAATTTTAATTGCCATAAACACAAAGCATAAAACAGGTTGAAAGGAGCTGTTTAATAAATACCCTTACGCTGGGAAAGCAAAATTCTGTGCATCTAAAACATTCCAAACTCCTCCAGGTGTTTAAAAGAGCAGACGAATTTCACCATGAACCATCTTCAGTGTGAAACAATGACGTGGGTGCATTTTATCTCTCGCTGCGCAGAGAGAGAACACTCAGCCATTCCCACCATCCCAAAAAATGCCTGTGTGGGTCTCTTTGAATTGTATTATCAAGTGGTGTGGAGACACAAGGTCAGAAAGCACAATCCCAAGCACATACTGGGAAACAAAAATACCACCATACCAGCAGGCAGCTCCACATTTGCAGTAATAACTGCACAAATAATTAGCCCTGAAGTTTTTCCCTTATCTGATAGTGCATTCATATGTACTTGTAACTGTACCTGCAGGCTTGCATGTCAAGGGGGAGGGGGGAGTAAAAGCAGAATTTTTTCTGCTCAATTAAGTAATCCAGCTATAAATCCTGAATGTCATTTTGTTATTCTATTGTATTGTGTTATATCCAATCATGCTTTTAGCTTGCAAAAGCTTCTGTTTAGTAGAACTTGTTTATCCCTTATTATAGCTATATTTACATTTAAAACATTGTGCAATTTCAATTAAATTCTAAGAACAGAACTAAAATAAATTATTACAAAGGAATTAAATGCTACTTGGAGGTTACAGGGGAAAGGAGAAAGCATGGTTCTTAGATTTTAGTCTCAGTTTTGCAATTTTCTTGGCCTGCATAATAGGTAAGCCATTAACACACTAAGAAAATAGTACAGAGCTTTGTTTGGACACACTAATTTTTGCCAAGTAAATTAACATTTGCACAGTATTTCAAGATCCTCGCATAAATAAAACATACATCAAGTAATTTTCAGTGGTGCCAAGCACACCTATTTTCTGCTGTCAAAAGGGGATTGGGAATTGTTCACAGTCCCAAGGCTCATAGAGCTCAAGAACTGTTTGGACAATGCACTCAGGCACAGTGTGTGATTCTTGAGGCTGTGCTGTGCAAGGCCAGGAGTTGAACTCAATGATCCTTGTGGGTTCTTCCAGCTCAGGATATTCTGTGATTCCGTGGAGAATTGGCAGTGGGAGGAGGTGTGCCAGCCTATCCCACCCAGCTCCCTCCCCAGGCACACCCAGTCCTGCTGTACTTCTCTGTAACACTGGTGCTCTGCTCCCAGGCAGGTTTTGGCTTCAGTCTGTCTCAGTGCCTTGGATAAACAAATTACATTCCCATAAACCCAAGGAAATGGTTGATTTCTTCCTTTGTTTCTTTTCTATTTTTTTGAATATAAAAAGTAAGAGTATCACACAAGGATGTTGCGACAGCCTAAAGGTATTTAATTGGAAAACACTTCCACAGGCAAGCCCTCTTTTGGGCAAAATTTGTATTAAAGCTAAAAAAATTGAAACGATAAAATGAGTATTAGGAAAGCTTTCTGAAGGCTTTCTTTACTGGCTTGCAGAACACAGACACACTAATAATGCATATCACCTGCAGGACTGGGCAATTTTTCCATTACTAATTTTTCCATTACATTTTCCTTTTAGGTGTAATCCTGGTTGTCTTTGAACAGACAAAGTTTCCACCGATGTCTCTGAGGCCAGGTTTTCACCCCCATCATCCCAGCTTCCCAGAAGTGCACTGAGAGATGAAGCTTAAAGAAGCAGCAGTGTCAGCACCTCACACTGAGGGTCATTCATCAAAGATTTAATTACAATCTAACCGCTGCAGCATTTCCACCTAATCCAGCTAACTACATCTAGAATGCAAACACTGTAACAAGCCCAGGATTTGACCCAAACTTAGAAGTAAATCAAGATCACACACATGACTTTAACTCTGCTTGCTCACACCTTAAAACCACTTGTAACAGGTCTGCAACTCGGCTCTCAATGTAAGAAAGCACAGATAGAGTAGAATTATTAGGTATATCAACCTAACACACATTAGAAACACTAACACTGGGACCACTGTAAACTAAAAATGAGGGTTTCAGAGGGTTTCTTTCTTTTTAGGCATATAGCTCACTAACCAGTCCCTATCAGTTTAAATTTCCATGGTACACAGCAGCTTCAGAAAAGAGATCCTAGTAACAGCATCACTGCTCCCAAATCCAAGCAGAACTCATTGCAGAGTTACCTATTCAGGCAGAAACAGCAAAGCTAAGCCAGCAGCATAGGGAGAATAATCCAAATCAAAAGGAATTCTGTGTTTAATTTACAACAGAAGAATTTGAGAGTTTTTCCTCAGCTTTGCACATATTTGTTAATGGCCACTTGAAAGGACTGCTTTGAAGAACTATGTGCTAATAAAAGGCGTCAGAAAGACTGGATTGTTCCCTGTTAACAGCATCTAATGAAAATGGAGAGATTTACCCAGAAAAATACTGCTGAGAAATGCCAACATCTGTCCAGTGATCAAAAAGTGACTTCATCCCCATAATGAAGGCAGTCACACCTACTCATCAAAACAGCAACACTTACTGTAGAAAGGAAGCATAAGCAAAGGAAGAAAATTAGGAAACTTTGCAGAAATAGCACAATGTAAAAATATTGCTGTTTAAGCAGACAAACCAGCCTCAGATGCTACTGTAAGGCCTATAATGAAATAATGAATAATGAAATGTCATCTGAAATGAAAACATATATATAGGCAAGCGCATGCAAAAATATATACATACACAAATATACATGAAAAAGTTATCAATCCTGCAAACACAGGTTGGAATGTAAATCCTGGAAAACAATCCAAGTTCTTTCTCCATTTTGTAACACAAACAGCAATAATCCAGCAGACCAACCCATGTCACACTACGTAAAAATGTGAGTGGAAAACATTGCTCAACCAAAATGCTGATACTTTACACATTCTGCAGTGCATTTCACACAGGAGAGGTAAATTTTACATGCCTAATGTTTTGCTTAAGTTAAAAAAACCCACAGTTTTTCAGACAATACAGATAGCAAGACCCTCCATGTTACAAAGCCTGTTGTGTGCCAGGACACCAAATGAAGAAAGGGCTCACCTCATTTCAGAGGCCAACAATGGGGACAAGTCCCAAGCTCGTGTGAACACATGTAATTCCAGTGAAATTAGTCAAACAGCCCTTTTCTGCAGCAACTCAGCACCTGACCCAGTGCTTTTGACATCCTTCCTTTAGTGCACCTTCCTTCAGCAGCACCAGAATCTGTCTTCAAGGCCAAGCACACTCACCCAACACATCCTGAGCTCCCTCAGCCACAGCCCCTTTCCATGAGATGTGCAATATCCTGGCACTGGGTACAAACCTGGGCTTTACAGCAGGAACACCAACCTTTCCTGACCACCCCCTTGCCAAGGAATCACTCTGGAACTGTAGTGCTACCTGGTTTTGCCTTCAGATAAAAGGAGACAGCTCTCAGGCTGAACAACATAACCACCAACAAGCTTGTAGCCAGCACACAGTCCAGCTCCCAAAACCCTGCTGCTGGTTTCAGCCTTCACTTCTGCCCTTGGAGACAATGACTTTGGCTGGCAAGAATTCCCTGAAGGAGGTTTGCTCACCCTTTGTTGTGTCCAGCTCTCACCAGTGGCAATGAGAATCGTGCACAGGAGGTAGCTCCACGTTAACACGCGCTCCAAATCTCTGAACAAAGGATTGTTTGATTTTTATTTTCACTTTGCAACAATAAATGTTTACAAATCTTTGCAGCTGGGCCAGGTATTTTTGCATATTCTCTTTGCTCTTCTCTTTCCTCAGCAGCAAGTTAAAAAAACCCCTTCCAAACAAAAACCAGCTGAGAAATCACAGTGACTTTATTTACTTGTTTTAAAACCGAGAAGAGCCAGTTTCCTATGGGGAGAGATCATTTTGGGAGCTGATCCAGATTGTCTCAGAGCTGCTTTCCCAGCTGCTGAGAGCAGCTCTGGGAGCCCTTTGCCACACCTACCCCAGACCTGTACACACTCGCTTGACAGAGTCCCACGTAGCAGCCCCGAGCAGAAGCCTGGAGAGGAAATGCTGGGGAACACTCCGGCCACAGCGGAAGGAGCTGGGAAGTAGGAAAGTCACGGAACAGCAGCCACAAGCAGGGTGGCAAAACAGGCATTTCTGTGCAAGTGGACAGGTATGAAGTTAAAGATAGAAAAGGAGCCCATGCTACTTGTAGGAACTTTTCCTAACCATAAAGCAGGAAAATTAATATCAAGTGGGTTCCCACCTCAAAACTGTTTCAGACCTTTCTCAAACCGATCACCAGGCAGGCTGGCATCTCCCACAAGGAGGCTACACTCACAACAGCCAGTCTCACATGCCCAAGGGCTCTCCCAGGCTCTGAGGCACAGAAAACCTCCCATCTGCTCAGCAAAGCTCAGCATTCTAACCAGGGTGGCTGCAGGAAGAGCTTCCAGGACCCCTCCAGCCCCATTGTTAATGGCAAAAATCACTCCAGGAAACACTTAGAGCAGTATAGGTTATTGTCCAGCACCCCAGAGCATACAAGAGCAGGTGTTTATTTATTAACACAGATTTTTTGGTCCACCTGAGCTCTCAGCAATGACTCTGCTGAGCACAAGGAGCTCTCAGACTCCCTGGCTGTGCTGTCAGCTGTCAGTCAGATCACCTTCTAAGGTGTGTCTTAACAAGAAGCTCTGTTACAAAGAAATGAGTTTGGCCTTTTACCTTCAGGCCCTCCAGTTCGGCAGCATTCTTTTCAGCTGAAGGAAATGCTTCCAGGTCTCCATGCACAGCTTATCCTGACACCTTAACGGAGGAAAAACATCTGCAAATAATCACTTTCTACTGGGAAAACTGGAGTCTTTTATCACTTACATACATTTACCGGGAATTAACTGGCAGAGAAACAAAGAAGTCAAGTTTTCTAGAAAAGCCTGCGCTTGGTGATACGATAAGGGGAACAATGATATCCACTTCATTTTTCCTTTTTAAGTGCAATCCTGCTGTACACACATACACTTATCAACACTCGCGCTACAAATCCCACAGAATCCGTGGGATTTAAAGATGCAGACTGTGTGTGACCTGGGAAAAAGGAGCATGGTTCCTCCTTCTGGATCAGTATCCAACACAATCCGGGCACACACAACGCACCTTCTCTTTCCTGTGCCAAAGTATATACCTCAGAAAGCAAAGGCAAACCAGCTCCAGGGTTACACCTAACCCCTGTTGCAAAAGCTCTTCAAGCCAAAGCAATCAACTCTAGAAGAACTGTGATGCTATCACAAATTTTATTCCAAACCATGCGATCTTTGGTATCTTTTCCATTGGTCTCCTTCCTGATGCAGCATTGAGAGATATTAAAAACTCCTCTACTTTCACTGGAAAGGAAAAGAGTGTGTTCCTTGCTGTCACCACTGCCCTGAAAAATGTGAAAAATGGCCTCCAGCTCTGAGAGCTCAAACACCAGAAGATCAAGAGAACAGATGCACATATGACTATATTTTTCAAACCCCTCTCTTTTGTTTCTGGGGGATCTGACTCATAATTTTCAGAAGCAAACAGGAAGCACTGCAGACATCTCCAAGTATTTCCTCTCTCCACCCTCCCACCCACCTCTCTTGTCTTTTACATAATTTCTGGAGACTTTATTAATCCTTTTGCTTATATTAGCAATGAAATAGCACCTCTCTACACCAGCTCCAGTGCACCAAGGTGCAGATACTGTCCTTTGCCCAGTTCCAAGGGACAGACGTCCTCATCCCCCTGATAGGACAAAGCAGGGCTTTCCCTGCCTGAGGAAGCCAGGCCTTGGGGGTTGGCAGGAGGCAGCTGTGGGGAATTCACTCCCACTCCCCACAGCAGAGTGGGACCTGGAGCAGAGAAACAGGATGAAGAAGTGTTAGAAGGTAATGTGCCGGGAAAGCCTTTTTACCTCACTCCATTTATTACAGCGCTTCCTTTCATTGTATACATGGGAAAAAATAACATTTCCCCTTCTCCACTCACGGGCAGGACCTGTCAGAGCGCCGGGCAAGCAGCTGCTTGGCGGACTGGGCAGGAGGCGTGGCAGAGGGACAGCCTTGGGATGAGCTCCTCTGCACGCAGAGCATAGCCCTGGCTGCAGCATGCAGGGTTTTAGCTGGTCCTGCAAGAAGTTCTTGGTGCCCTCGAGCAACAGGAGCTGGGAAGGGCTGGCAGTGGGATGGCACAGGGCTCCAAGGCACGACTGAGGGGGACAGAAACAATATGAGGGACGACAGGAGAAAAGAAATTACCTGGTTTGAAGAAGACCATGCAGCTCCCACAAGGAACTGGAGCAAGGTCTGAATGCAATGGGTGATGGACTAAGTAGCCACCACTCCTGCATGACCAACTCTCAACCACGATGGTGGGGACCATGCAGAAATGCAATGGAAAGCCATCTGTTTCCCTTTTTAGAGATGTCAGCTCTCTCTGGTCAGAGTAGACAAAGTATATGGGATACATCTCAGCAGGTCTTCTCAGGAAGAAGGCATTCTGCTTTTCAGGGTGCTTTGTGTATTTCAACTCTTTATGTCAGTGCAAGGTCTTAAATGCAATTACAGACAAGCCTGATATCCTCAGGTTTATTTTCATGACATCCCCGTTCCCACAGAGACTTTGTAGCAGCAACTGCTACTGCACACTCCCTGTAAAGGGAACCTGGACACAAAAACAAGCATACCAAAGCACACATCTAGTTTCAAGGTAAACTAATCGGTCCAGACAACCCCCATTTTAAAAGTTTTAATCTAACATGGTGCAATAATATTTAGCACATTAAAACTATTCTAACCTTTTCCTTATCACTCCACAAAGCTCTCGGGCACATTATCAGAAGAGTTTTACCTGCTGCCTGGCACATTAAGATTAAAAGCCTGCCCACTGCCTCAGCTACTATTCCCTATTCACTTGTGCATAGTAAATAATACTCCACAGCTATAAGCTGATCTGAACAGATAGCAGAGCACCCCACCCAAAAATCAGCTCAATTTTTATCACCTCCCCAGATTTTATGACCTATTCAAAAAGCCAATTGTCTATCGCTGTGGTGCAGCTTTGCATACGGTTACACAGTTCCTTCTCCAAGTCAAACAGCACCACAATGTCTGGGATAATCTCATCCACTCACATAAACAATTAGTCTGCTATATTTTGATTAACACTTCCGTTTAAGAGGACATTGAGATACTTCAGCCTGAGTGGCAGAAGGTCTGGCCTCCTGCTAAAACAGACCTGCTCTTCCCCAGCCTCCTCCCTGACTGGAAATCCCAGCTATGAGCCTTGCTCCAAGCACCTCTCTGGAGCAGAATTCTCCACTATTTTCTGACTTGACAGATGGAAATAAAACAGCATACCTGACACTCCATTGAGTTACAAGACCCATGGATCACAGTACTCAATAAAAGAATAAGTTGACCCAAATGCAGGCAAGGGCAAAAGTAAACATTAATCTGGGTCGTTCATTTCACATTACAACCTTTCAGAGCCTGAGGGTCTCTAAGCAACAGTCAACCCCGTTAGCACAAATCATCCACTAAATTACTTAAGTATATGAGCTCATATTGCTTAGAGAGGGCTGAGAAACACTCACATAAACTGTTTTGATGGGGAGCAGTAATGTGAAGCCACTGATAAAAAACAGCTTGCAGAGTAAGTGTACATCCACAGCCTCGGTACTTTGAAGAACTATTCATCAAGGCAAAAGGCACAACCATCTCTAACACCACAGTTTACTCACATATAAATTCTTCCGTCAGTATAGTGCCCTAAATAAGACATCAGAAGTTAACTGCTCTCTTGTGATCCATTAAGATAGAAACAGATATTGGTTAAACCTAAATATTATCATATTTCTTAGAAAAACTGAAGCAGAGACAAGGATTTATTCTACTGCATGTATATGCTGCTTGCTACTCTGAGTACTTAAAAGGACTACAAATTATTCCTGTACCTCACAATGTGCTGTTCATCCGGCTGGACTGCAGCTTTGTGTCAGCAATTATGTGAGTTGGAAGTGCGCTTGAGCCTTTGTTCTTTCTTTTTTCTAACCTTTAATCTGAAAATGTTTTAGAACATGTTTTTGTTTATTTTTACCTTTCAAGTTTAATTTTTGTCATAGGAAAAGAACACCAAAAATAACTATTTGTTTGTATTTAAAGCTCTGTGTTTACACAACAGAAAAGCTTGTCTCTAACTTGTCGTCCTGAAATTTGAAAAAAGTATCACAGCACTTCACTCAACAAAGTCCACCTAAGTTCCTCCCAACTAACTTTGAAGAGATCTTGTCATAGCTGTAGAGCAGACTTTCAATGGCATTTAAATCAGATATTCTGCTGACTTATTCTGGCTACACAGAAAGTAACTGACCAGCAAGTGCTGTTCTTTATCTGCAAGGGATGGCACAAATATCCAACTTCCCCTCCTCTCAACACACTGTAGCCAAGGTGGAAGAACTAAAATGAGAGTTCACAGCACCCCCTGTAATCCCCTCTAGGCAAGATCCATTTGAAAGCAGCTGCTGCCACATTAGGGCTAATATTAATCAGAAATTCAGGCACACAGAATTTCATCTGGACACCCATGTGCCAGTTTAAGGTGGGAACAGCAGCCTCCAAAGAGAAAATTCCTCATCCCAAGACTAGGAGCAAACCATGTGGAAAGAGCTACCAATATTCACAATGCACAGGAAAATCCTCCTCCCTCTCCTTTTCAGCTAGATTGAATAACCCACATCTCATTGCATTCACAATAATTCAGTCCCATTTTATATGGAGAAGGATTGAGAACTCACAGAAGGTACTTAAGGTCCACCCTACAAAACAGATTCATATTTCTTTTGGCTGTAAAAGTCAGGGAGAAAAAGCCTGCACCAGTTTTTTAACAGAAGCAATGAGTGCCTTCAATAACCCATAGAAAACAAGTACTCAGATTAGATCCCTCAAGCTACCAGTACATAAAAACAACTAAAACACAACCAAAACATAGAAATTCCAAAGCTCCTTCAATGGGTAACGCCATCCACCAACACAGATACCCACAGCCAAGGTGTAGCGACGACTCTGACAGCATTTGAAGATAATTGAAGACATTTCATCACTCAGGCAAGCCTGTGAATAAAATATCTTCATTATCCTCAGAGCACTGAAGTGATTGAAAAGAAGAGCTGACAAGATATTTTCAGTCCTTTCAGGCTAAAAGGATAAAATTCCTTTAGTTCTTCTATGACCACTGCTAAACTGAGATAATAGCTGAAAAGCAGCTACTGAAAAAAAATGCTTTCTTTCACCTCAGCTTGTTGGAAATCTTTATTCTTGATCTGGACATGAACTTGGTCTTCTTAGCCTATGCACTTGTCAGTACAAGGGTAGACTATTTTAACACCTATTTCAGCTACACAGGAAAATGAGGCACAAAGGGCAATTGGGACTGAATTGTCCTTGATTCATTATGTCTCACTCACATCCAGTCAATCCCTGGACTTCATCAGCTCTCCTGTAAAATTCCAACCAAGAGATGTTCATGTTTCCAAACAAGCTGGAACAAGTTTTCCAGCCTAGTGTTTGATCTTCTACACAGTCCACATCACCCCAGAAGTTCTTCATAATGTAGGGATTCCCTTTATATTGAAACAAAATAACTTTTGGAGTATAATTCATATTCTCATCCACTCCTGTTTTAAATTCCTCAAAAGCAGTGGGACACAGTGCCCTCATTTCCTTGAATCTATGAAATAAGAGAGATGAAGGTAGAAGTCCAAAATGATCCTTTCTACCCACACCCATCAGCCTGTGGGCACACTGAGATAGGCTGTCTTTTCTGGAAGCCTGCAGTCTCAAAGACTTAGCAAAATACTTAGAATTCCAAATTCTCCTTTGATCCACAGATGATTTACTCTTGTTTATACATCTACAAAAGTCATTCAGCCAAGTTTCTCCTATTTGCAGTGCCCTTTGGTGCCTGATTTTACAAGCACTGGGTGATTTTGTGAAATAAGTCACGACTGTGTCAGTGGGCAGTCATAACCACCAATTCTCTGGAAGAAAAAAACCCTCAGCTCCTCAGCCACACACTCCAGTGATGCCTCCATAAGACACTGTTGAGCTGGGCTCCCTCTTTTATCTGTCCTGCCAATATCATATTTCCTGCACCACTTTGTGCTTATATGCCACCAAATCACTCATTTTGCAAATCAGCCATGACTCTTCCAGCACCCGCAGGTTCAGCAGTTTCAAAGCCATGATACAATTTCTGAATGAATATAACCACCTGTGTACTATCTCACTTCTAAATTTCAAATGTGTCTGATGAGATCAGAAAACCTTGATCATGCCACTTAGAGGGAATGCTAGCTACACTTTCAGATGATGGCAAGAGCCAAAATGGTCTCCTGTGAAAGCTTTTGGCTGATCTGAAATCTGTTCCAGGAGCAATACATTCATCAGGTGAATGATTCAGGAGGGTTTTCGCCTTATTCAGAAGGAATGCAAAAGTGATGCCTTTTCCAGCAGTCATTCCTTGAAATAGTTCCTTGATCTTCTGCCTAAGGCAATATCTGCAACAAATTAATTTGAGTGAGGCATCAAGGTGACCCTGTTGCTCCCTGATCTGTGAGCACCCATGAACGCACAGCCCTATTAATTCCTACAGTGAAATGTGTCAGCTGCTCTCAAGATGCCCCGGATAACACTGACCACATACTTCTTCCTCAGATAAATTAAAATGAGAACATCTGAAATTTTAAGCACCAAGAGGAGTTCTCCCCAAAGAGCTCAAAATTTTCTGTCCTACTTTGTCGCCTTCTAAGCTCCCCTTGCCTTCTTATACCTGTGCTTCCATAGCTGAGTAACTGATCTGTGAGGTCATTCATAAAGTCAAGACTCTGCTGAGGCTCAAACACAAAGCAATCCAAAGCTCCCCTCACCTACATATTTTGTGGAAAATAGATCAGAACCACAGAAAATATATTTTTGACCAACTCAGTGACCCCACCCTGCTGTTTGAAAGTGGCTTTATTTGCTATTCATTTCCCTAACTTGCCTGGACAGTTTTTAATTGCTGCTTGTAAAAGGTTTCACTTTCCCCTGCAAATCAAAGTGTCACTAGGAAACGTCTTTGCTTTGACTTCTACTGATGCATCCAGCCCTTTTTCCAGATGGCATTTTTATTATTGCATTAATTCTACCCCCAAGTCTTTGAGTTCTTGTATTAGAAATAATATCAATTCTCTCTGAAATCTTTTCTCTTCTGTGATTGCTTCTCACACCATGGAACCACAAGAATACCAGTCACAAATTTACACTTTGGAAGTTGGATCCATCCCATGATACCAGATTACTGTTAGTCTGAAGCAATTGTGTCAGTTCTGGAGACTTAAGGGCTGTTTCTGCCATAAAGAAAAGTTTGAGATGGTGTCAGGTATTTTTTCATCAGCCATTTGGAAATAGTTTTATATAATCATAGAATCATTTAGGTTGGAAAATATCTCTAAGATCATTGAGTCCAATGAGTCCGAGAACTTGAGAATTCTTGTTTTCCTGAACTCAGGACATATCAAACAGCAGGAGTTTCTTTGACAGCAGTTTTTAGAGAGAAGAGTGCTCAGTGGCACACTCATTTTATTGCTCTTGGGTTAGCAGATTTTCTTGCCTACGACTGATGTTTTTCTCTTGTGTTCTCTGTACTCATTCTGGCCTGTACACCTTGCTCTGATGATGCTGAATTTCTTTATAAGGAGTCTCTTGGGTAACAGCCCAGTTTTTATGAAGCTTTACCAAGCATAAGTGCTTTGGGTGGTGACTTCTATTGCTCCAGTTATCAGGCTGCAGAAAGGAAGCAGGATTTTCTCCCTCACCTCCATTACAAATGAAGAACATTAATTATACTTATCAGTCAACAAGGTTCCCCCCAATGGGTGAGCATAACAATAATGCCAGCAAGTGTAAGACTTTCTTCAGCACTCAGTTTTCTCAAAATGATAAATTCTCTGTCTTTAGACACAAAATAAAACAACACAACTTCTGAGACATGGGAACCTTAGTGAACTAACTAGCTTTGTCACTACTGGCGTAAGCCCAGTTACTGTGAGATAAACCAATATAAAACAATTTGAACAGCTCGCCAGATCAATGCTTATAAAAGAGCACTGGCCCAGAACTTGGAGTCTTTGGTAGTATTCCACAATTTGTCAGCATGCACTTGCTCATCTGTTTGTGTCCCACCCCTTAATCCACAGTTTCCCTTCAAAGATACTTTAGATCCATGCCTGAAAACTCAAACCAGCACTGTCCCACTTCCAGCACTGCTGAAGCAAAAGTTCCATTAAGAGCAGCCTAATCACAGGGACAGTTTAATCTGACACAGAAAGGAAATGGATCAGATGAAATGGAGATTTTGACTCCACCAGCCCCGTGCACAACATGGCCTCAAATGAGCTGTTATAACCAAACTTTACATGCCATGGTTTTACTGTATCCTACATATTACAGGGGGAGGAGATGTGGGACATTCATTGGTCCTTGCCTTCAGTGACAGAAAAACCTGTTCAACTACAAAAGTTAATACAGACAAGACTTAATTGCCTACCAGGTCCTGACCTTGTTCTGTTTCTGCAAGAGAAGTCACTGCTAACACAAACTGAGCAAACCCCTAACCCAGACCCTGCAGCTGCCCAGGGGCCAGAGCAGTGCTCTCTCTGAACAGCCAGGTGTCTGCCTCTGAGAGGTTTGTTCATCAAATCCTAGTTTACCTTTTAATACTGCTGAAGATCTAGTCAGGGAAGTAAAAAATCTGAATTTGCATCTTATTCAACAGGTTCTTTTGAAAAATTGCCTCATGACATCTTTGCAGTTTAAGTTCACAAATTTGCAAGTGTAGGACCCGCATCTTAAATTATTTATACAGGGAATGATGCCATGAAGCTTTGAAACTATTTTGTACTTTACGTTTTCTGAGGAAAAGAATATATAATACCACAGAATGGCCTGGACTTAAAGGATCCTTAAAAATCATCTTGTCCCAATGCCCTGCCATGGGCAGGTACACCTTCCACTATCCCAGCTTGCTCCAAGCCCCATCCAGCCTGGCCTTGGACACTGCCAGGGATGGGGCAGCCACAGCTGCCCTGTGCAACCTGTGCCAGGGCCTCACCACCCTCACAGGAAGAATTTGTTGCTGGTACCCCATCTAATCCTCCTCTCTGTCAGTGTGAAGCCATTGCCCCTTGTCCTGTCACTCCAGGCCCTTGTCAGGAGTTTCTCTCCATCTTTCCTAAAGGCTCCCTTCAGGCTAAACAACTCCAGTTCTCTCAGCCTTTCCTCACAGGGGAGATGCTCCATCCCTTTAATCAGCCTGGCCAGCCTGACACAAATAAATTTTTACCTCCTCACCACCAAAATTAAAAATTCATTAATTTTTCTGCATGTTATTTTGTACTTTTATGATTTAAAGGCAAAGTTATTCTTTATAAATAACACACTACAATGATAAGTAAGGATATCTACAGAGATACCTGAAAATCTTATTTGAAACTTGGACTTCTGTATGTAGTGAAGTGATCAGCTTTACAGTTCTCACAGCAACACTAAAATCCAAAATCATTATACATCAGTTCAGGACTTAGGAAATCTGTTTGAAAGAAAATTTTGACTTACAAAGTTCTGTTTTCAACCTGGGAAGCATTATAGATGTTGCTCTACCTGACTTTTCAGGTAGATGGAAAGATGGCAAGCCTGATGGAAAACCTCATTTTACTCCATTGAAGTTCCACAAAAGTCTCCACTAAACTCTGACTTTTCTGCTCTCTGTAAAGAGCCAAGTTCACTGAGCCTTGTCAAATTTGGAACAGGAATTTATGGATTGGCACTCCCAGTGCCAGACAACAAAGCAAGGACTGCATTCAGCTGAAAACAGAGACCACCTTAGCAAAAACTGATAACCTAAAAAAATTGTCCAAACCATCAAAGAAAACACCACTAACAGGCAGCTAACCTTTTTCACTCCATACAGTTTGTTGATCTGTTTTTGCTTTCTTTTTTTAATAAAGGATTTTTTAAAATCTCAACTTTCTATGAAGACTTTAAACTTTTATTCTTTGATCAGAAGAATGAAACTTGCTTAGTGATGCATTTGAACATTTTTCAGCATTCACAATTGAACAAAGATCTGCTCCCAGTGTTTTTAAAAGTGATATCCAGTCTTTCCTAATACATTGGTTTTTCTTCCTCTCTTTATTTATTGTTTCTGAACAGTCAAAAAATATTAGCCAGACTGAAAAGATGACAGAATATTTTAGCAAAGTACGCAAGGGAGAAACTGAGGACATTCAAAAGTAAGAGAGCTTGGGATTTTACAAAGTCAGGTATTGCAAGATTCAGGACAAAACTATACTCACATCCAACTCTGCTGCCCTCTAAAGCTGCCAAGTTAAATTTTCCACATCACAGTGCTCAAAGTGACACAACTACCCAAAATTTACTTGTAACAACTGGACTGCTGTCTTTTAACTGTGGGAAGCAAGTATAAAAAGTCTAGGGCTTACTAAGAGCTTAAGCAGTTGTTTCTCTAATTCTGCATGCTTTCAACTGCCCCTGCAGCACTGATTAACTTGTGTGTGTCAAGTGCAGGGAATAAAAAAGTTGTTTGAAATTCAAACAAGCCTCTAAGAGAAAATCAAGATAAGAAGCCCAAGCATTGAAACGCAAGAAGTTTCTGTATTTTGAGTTTCAAATAAAGAGGCTCGTTTCAGGGTTTGTTTGTTGTTTTTCCTCTTAAATGACATTGATTTATATCTGTCAGAGGTCAAAGAACAAAAACTTGACTACTGTTTTAATATCATACAGAAAAGAGCTGGAGGAAGCTTAACTCACTGTCAAATCACAGAGCGAGCTGAGTTGGAAGGCACCCACAGTGATAACCACCACATTTGGATATGCTCTTCCAGCTTCCTCCTGCCAAGTATTTTCATATAAATTTCAACCCAATACCTTCACTCATGCAGCAGCAATGACCTAAAGGGAGATTTCAAAGGAATTGCCCAAACTTTACTATAGAAAAAGATTACCAAGTGCTACCATTCGTTATATATAACTTTTGTTGTTACAAAAAGTATCACAGGCAATCTTAAAGCTGCAATTTCTTTCTGGAGGAACTGGCATTTTACCTCAGACATTCTCTTGGAGAAGGTAATATAAAACATGCATTTTCCTGGACAAAGTCAAAAACCTTCAGAATAAAAAACAAACAACTATTCAAGTATTTGAAACTTCACCAGCCTTAGTACAGACCTCAAACATTTGAAATAGCAAAGTAAACAGTGGCAGTGGCAAGCTGACATCTTTTCTTTGAAAAGACCGAAGTCTGTCAGTAGCTTTCAGAGCTATTTTCTCTCAGCAGGGACTGCAGATCTCTTGGTAACTGCAGCTCCTGCTCCTCTTCACCCTTCTAACACTTGCTCTGCTCATTTCTCATCCTTAATTCATCAATACACCTCTCTTCCTCCTTTTCATCATCCAGCAAAGGAACACTAGAAGGACAGGGGAGGCTGTTTTCCTCACATTCTTTTCTGCAGCCTATAGCTCAAGATTCTCTTTCCTCTGTTACTAAGCAATGAGTAAGAATTGTTTTTAAGTCAGATACTTTGGACAACGCTTTGTTTCTACTCAACAGCAATCCAAACACGCAAACGAATGAGGGTAAGAGGTAGACACAGACAGAGGCACAGAAAGAGTCACCAAACCAGCAACAAGAGCAACAAGACCATTCCTGACACAACCTTTTGGCTACCACAGCCAAAACAGCTCCTCAAAACCTCAAGCAGTACTTAATATCAGATGTGAATGAGTACATTTTAACCCTGTGTTTTTCTTGTTTAACTCTGTTTCCAAAGCCTTACCTAGCAAGAATGTCATTTCTCAGTTTGTTTCGCATTTGAACTGAACTGAGGCACTAAAACCAGAAATTATTTTTACTTCTGCAGAGATAGGGAACATATAGCAGTTGGACAACTGAGGGTCTCCTGTGACCCCCCAGGAAAGGAATCTGGAAATCCGGAGAATCAGGATTCACCTCCCACACAGATGCAGGTCAGGTTGAGGGCTCTTGGTGCCCAGTGTCAGCAGAGAGAAGCTGCCCCTGCCAGGGAAAACTGCTGTCCCCCAGCAAGAGGCAGGTATCTCGACAGCCCATGAAGTCTTAGGGTGAAATCCTTCCTCAGCTTACACCTGCTAAACCTGGGCAAAACTCCACAGGGGCAGAGAAAGACAAGCCCTCCACGTTGGAGAAGTGGCTGGAGAAAGCCCCGCAGCTCGGGAAGACTCTGGACACACAGACTCTTGGGGTTTTTTAAAAAACAGGGATAACATGCTTTTTTTTTATTTGGTTTGGTGGTTGTTTAGGGTTTTTTGGCTAATCCTGTTCTCAGAAAGGCCGTTTTACTTGAAACTTTCCACAGCAAACCATCCAGCTCCAGGCATCTACCCTGGGTCCCAAACATCAAGGTTTAGCACCATAAACAGCTGAAACGAGGACTCGTGTCAGGAAGTTCCACCACCTACATACTGCTGGTTCCAGTAATTAGATGGAATCAGATTTACAAATAACAAATGAAGATTTAAAGGAATCAGTCATAAGGGAGATTATGTCCTTAATGGAATTAAAATATCAATTAAAATCTCTGATCAAGAGACAAAACACAGTACAGACAAGGTAAAAAGTAAACCTTGAAGTACTGTCGGTTTTCTTTTCTCCATTTTGATACCAACAGTATCAAAGTGATGGAGTTTCACCCGCATCCCTTTTCTGCTACAAGAAGTGGCTGACCTTTCAAAGCAAGCAGAAACCAGACTTTCAGGTGCAGAGGACTTGGCTTTGTGCTGTTGCCCAACAAACAGGCTCAGGCTCCAGCCGAGCAGCACCGGCAGTGGAGGGTTCCAAAGACCTTGCTGTGCTGTGGAACACCTTGGCTGAGGTGGCCAAGGTCCACGTGCCCCTTGGGAAACAATCTTCCAGGCTGGGGAAGTCAGAGATTTACTGACTTCCTCCTCTGCAGTACTTTTAAAATACAGGGAAACTGTGGTTTCTAGTGACACCAAGAACCACGCAAAGCTGGTCTTATTTAATCCCCTCATTATGTAAAAGTGAGGTAAAAAAGACTGCAAGTCACACAGGTCAAACAATCTTCCCTCTCTTTCCTGACTACTCCCCACATCACCCACAGCCCAACTGAGAACTGTAGAAGTTGTATGTCCTATCTCCATCCAAAATCTAAGTCCTCTCTTATTTCCAGTTACCACCACAGGGCTTATGGGTAAAACTCACTTCCACATCAACACATCAGTTCTCTCCCTGACCCTCATTTTCTCTCCAATTCTGTTTGAGAATGAGCCCTTTGGACCAAGGATATTACATTTAATCATACAGCCTCATAAATCATACTGCTGTAATTAAGTCTAATGTTATGTTCCCTCACACCAAAGTTCTGTTCTGTGAACAAGTAAAACTTCTGAAACAAACCAACTCCCCTTGGGGCTCACGGCCTGCTGCATTCCCCTGAGGCTGCTTTGTGGAAAGCTTTGTCTCATTGTTTATTTAAAGATGGCACTGCTGTTAGGATATTTGAAACAAGCATCAAAATAAGGTTGTTATAAAAGCTGGAGCAGTGCCTAATTGCTGGTGAGAGTGGATAATTACAGAGGATATGAGCTTTGATATATGGATTGAATAGCAAGGTATGCAAGATACAGAGGTGTATTTATATGCCTACATCTCCACTTACATGGCATTTATTGTAAGATCAATGAAAGTAGTTAATAATGCATCTAATAAAGCTTATTAGTTATCACAGAAAAGAAATACACTGTGCAGCTGAAAAGTGTACATCACCATATATTCAAAACAGCTGCAGAATTCAGATCAGGGCTGCTGCATTAGAAAGACAACCAAGAGAACATATTCCTGAAAATGCCAATCCTACAGAGTATTTAAAAAAAAATCAGAATCACACAATCAAAACTGTCAAATTTCATTGGTTCTAACAGTCTAGAGGATAAAGTACCTAGGAAACAAAAGATAAAAGTAGTTTTGCCCACAGAAAAGCTGAAATTCATATTCCCTTTTAGGGAGTCTCTCTTTTAGGTATTATTTGATTCTCTATGTGTCTGAATCAAATTATGATTAATTCTAGTTATGCCACTCTCACTTTCTTCAGGCTTTTTATTCTTTTCTGACTAATTACCTTTTTCCAGCTGGCACGCGAAAGAAAAGAAAAAATTGATATTAATTAAAGGACAGATACTCTGTTCCTTAACCATATGATGCAAACACTGCATTGGTGTCCTGGAAGCATCATCAGTCACTACATCTTTTCTCTTAGCACCATTCCTGAAGCCATCAAGATGACATAATTTAGCCTTTGTTATACTTGCAACATTTTGATTTATGCTGCTTCTTAAGCGCTTTCTACTTAATCTTGTCTCTTCACAGAGTATGATTGACTGAACCCCTCTGTGAAGCCCAAGTTCCACAAGACAACTAATTCCCAAAAACCCAGTGAAGAAGCCTGAATAATTCTGGGATATTTTGAGTATGAAAGCTCCAGCAAGCACTTCCACAAATTAAGAGAAGTTGTTCAAGAAAAATCAACATTACATGCACAGAAATGAATCCAAAATATTTTACAACAAAATTCTTGCTGCTAATTAGAAGTAAATCTCAGCATCCCTCGTCATCCAGGGCCATCCATCAAAGAGCAGGTGGGTCCTGCTGCATGCTCCATTAATTATGTTCCAGGAGATATCTCTCTGCACATTTATGGAGGTGAAACAGGAATGCAGCTCCCCATGGTGACTAACAGGCCCATTGTCAAACTTTCCTACAGCTGATCCTGGCCATTGTCACTACTTAGGTTTTTTTTCCCCACCCCTCCAGGCAAGAATATTTTCTTCCCCTTATTGTACTGATAGGTGATTAATGCAGTTTTAATTGCCACCATGCATCGCTGAGAGCATTCACAGCCAAAATAGTGAGAAAGGTGGTCTCACAACCAGCCTAGAACAATGTAAGATCCCTGGATTCATTGCCTGCCCCTGCCACACGTCTCCTGTGGGACATAAGGCCGCCAACTGGGCAGAAGACAAAACACACTACAAGCTAAAGAAATAAGGGAAAGCCATAAAGAATTAGCACAGTTCAGTAATCCAGTATCAAACCTATCTTGCAATGACAGAATGCTACCAATGGATGTAAGTTCCTTTTCCCAAACATTTCCTTGACTATCAGCTCATACATGCAAAAGCATTCTCATTCTTTAAAAGGAAGGAGGGCAGGCGAGGAAACCCAGAGAGCATTGAGGTTGGAAAGCCAGGCTACACATCATCAGAACCTCAAAGCAACATCCAAACCCAGCGGAAGCCCAAAGCCAAGCAGAAAAAAAGAGCAGGGAATTTCTTGGGCTCTCATACCTCAAAAATCCAAAGGTCTGCAGTAGCCAATGGGGAATGCTGAGGCCTGAAACCCTCTACTTTACCATGATCCAGAGGTGCCCTCTCCTTGTGGGATCCACAGCCTACAACATTCTCTTGGAGACAGATGATTACACCTCTTCTCCCAAAACTGAGCAAAACTGCTCTCTTTTAAAATATAGAGCAAGAATTGGAGCAGCAGTGCCCAGCTTCCCTGCTCCCATCCCACCCTACAGCACTAACCCCAGATGCAGAAGAGAGGTTCAGTTTCCTCTTCTGACTAAGAGTGATCAAAGCTGAAAGCAGAGCCTTCATGCTCACATCCAACAGCTGCTCATAGCACTGAAACCATTCAGAGACAAGAAGGGCAAGGGCAAGGACACAGGCTTCTTCCAGCTCTAAGAAGCATCCCAAACCTTTGGGGACCCACTTACAGAATGTAGTTCCAGCAATCTTCAAACCCTCTTTGTAGAGGGAGGTGTGGAAAGGCACTCCTGCCCTCACCTAGCACCTCACAGCATGCTCACCTGGGCACAGGGCCACAGATCCTCTGTCTCCTAAAAAGAGATGGTTAAACCTCCAAAACTACACCAGAGCAAGACTTCCACACTCAGGTTACAGTAGATATTAACCTGGCCCAACACATGATCTGGACAGCTCAGCTACATCTTCCTCTCTGCTTTTAGTTTTCTGGGAACACTGAGCATGTGAAAATTTCTGCACTGGCAAGTGAGGAAAAAATACTCCAAAATTCAAGCAATAGCCTATGCTTTGAAATCTCACTCTAAACTCATGTGTTGAGCTGGATCAACCCTTCAAGGAGTGCCGTCCACTGACGTGACAGACTTGCCCTGATTGGAGAGGTGCTGTGCACTTTTTAACCTTATTTATAGAATGGCCTCACTCATGCTTTGTTTAAGAAACAATTAGCCTTTGACAGCTTAAAATAAACAGGACTCTCTCTCTCTGCTGAACAGCCACTAGCCGTGAGCTGGATTTCAAATTTTTGAAACAGCATGAGACTCTTCAGTGGGCTCAGTAGTGTCAGAGAGGTGCTGGGCAAGCTAAGCCTTCAGAACAGCACTCTGAGCAATCCGAGCAAGAGTCATCAAACAAAGATTCACATCAGCCAAACGAAAAAACTAATCATTCCAAATCCTACCCTATTTCTCCTCACCAACTAGAGGCACCTTTGGAAGGTGAGGCCTGCTCTTTCCAGAGATTTGCAGAGAACCTGCAGGAATGCAGAAGGGACAGGAGTTCATCAATGGTTGCACACCAAAAGTGCAGCTGGCCAAACTTTTCCCCTGAGCATAAGAAGTTGTTCTGCTTTCTGTGTTGCTCCAGCCAGTCCAAAGGCAGCAATTGCAATAGCTGGCACAGATAATGTCACTTGGCATCACAATTTTAAATTTCAGTCCAAGCTCTTGTACCACCAGCAGAGGGGTCAGCATTCCCATTGAGTAGCCATGGGAGTTTTCCACTGGTGACTTTAAGCTTCCTGGAGCTCTTCCACTCCAGCCTGCTGGTTCTGCAGCTGCCTTTACCATGCCAGGGAGCAGGGCACAAAAAAAGCTGTGCTGAAAAGCCAGCAGCGGTACATCAGCATTCTTGAACTCTTGTCTCATCCCAGGTAGTTTTCTTGAGCCATGTTTTCTGGCTAAAAGAATAGAAAATGTTGGCCTGAATAGAAGACGTTGGCTCAAGCTCACTTGTTTCTTCTAGTAAAGAGCTCCCATGTGCCCTAGGCAAGCCTGGATCTTGGCTTCTCCTCTATAAAACAGGGAGTAAATGTCCTGCCTTAACTCCAAGGGATCAGGGGAGGATCAGCAGTCTGAATCCTGTGGCAGGGCAATGCCAACACATACTCAAGTGAGAGCTGTAGAGCACCAGCCACAGCCGGAACATCCATGACACGAGCAGGTGTTCTCAGAAAGGAGGAACACAATGAAAAGCAAAAGCACGGCACGCTCAGCTTCCTCCGGATAACAGAACCCAGTGATGAGACAAAACACCACCACCAACCAACAACAGACCGTGCCAGCAAAAAGGAAGTGCTGGGGAGAACAAGAATAAGAAACAATATCCAGCAATGAAAAGCTGCAGAAAGCAAAATTTTTCAGACAGAATTTAAAGTTGTAAGAGTCAGCAAAACAAAAGATGCGAGACAACATGGGGAGTCATGGAGAGACCAGGTACCAAATTAACAAATAGAGGAACACACCATGGAAAAACACTTGTCATCAGATCAAAAGAGCGAACAGCAAGGATTGGATGCAATAAAAAGATTCTAAAAAATATAAAAGACCTCGAACACCGACTCTTTTCCGCTAACAGCAGCACACCAAGTTAACCTAAACATCCATTGTTTGCATTTTCACACCAACATTCCCCCCATGGCAGGGATCTCAGAACACAGGGAGCCTAACACAAACACAGAAGCGATACCCAAGCACACATTAACTTGCCTTAGCATGTTTCACTGCCACTCCGAGGGTACCAGTAACATTCAAGCAGATATTTACTAGAGTTTGATCTGCCTTGCCAATCACATCACTTACAGCCATGCAGCACAGGAGCTGTTTCCAGTGGCAAAGGTTTCAGGACATGCCACAAAGCCACTGAAGCTCCTGCAGCTCTCCTGCAAACGTCAGATGGAACCATCGCAGCCTCCGGACAGGTCATTGCAACCCAACTACAGGATGGTTTTAAAAAATGTATCAATGTAATGAAATGTATCAGTGTACCTCTGTCATTCTGCGCTGAGGCTTTCCCTCCTGGATTCCCAAAGGACGATTTAAAGCGGTCACGGCTAATGAAAACTTGAAACAGCGGTTCAGCGAAGTAGCCACAGCTAAAATACATCTTTTCACCCCGCACACAGAAAGAGCTCACGGGAAAAGCATCCCAATGAAGCTAAATATCTGATTATAACTATCTCGCCACTGACAACCAGATTGTGCCGGACACAAACCTGAAATAAAGGGATGCACATTTAACGAGCTGATTATGACGATGAGCAAGAAAGCAAAGGTTTTGCCTTTTACGTCTTTGTCAAAAATTCTCGGATGTGCAATTAACCTTAATTAATCAATTAAAAGGTCAGCTACACATGAAGACCGCAGGAAGACGTTTGAGCAGGGCAGAGAGCGGGCTCCGGGACTGCGCTCGGGGCCGGCGCGGGGGCGCAGCCCCGGAGGAGCCGAGCGGGGATCCCGGCACCACCGCCGGCACCGCGGCCGCCCGGGCCCGGCTCGGGAACTTCTCTCATCCCCTGCCGCTCCCCATCACTTCCTACTTTCCCCGCTCCGCCGAGCAGCGCTGCCGCCCCTTCCTGTGCCGCTGCCGCCGGCGCTGCCCGCGGGCCGGCCCCCACTCACCCCAGCGTGCTGATGAACCCATTGACGGAGCCCTCCGCGTACAGGGACACGATGTCCCCGATGTACAGAAAGCTGGACATTTTCTCAGACATTCTGGTTCATTTTCCAGCTGGGTTCCGCGCTCCTCCCCTTCGAGGTGGAAAAAAGAAAAATAAATTTCAAATCAAATCAAATCAAATGACAGCGATCCGTGGGGAAGGCCGGGGGCTGAGGCGGGCGGGCGGGGGGCTGAGCGCGGCCCCGGAGGCGCCGAGAGGGCTGACAGGAGCGCGGTGCGCGGCTCGGCACGGCCCGGCCCCCGCCCGCCCCCCGCGCCTCCGCCCGCCCCCGCCCCGCCCCGACAACCGGGCCCCGGGCAGGGAGCCGGGCCACGGGCAGGGAGCCGGGCCGCGGGCAGGGAACCGGGCCCCGGGCAGGGAGCTCAGCCCCGGGCAGGGAGCCGGGCCCCGGGCACGGAGCTCAGCCCCGGGCAGGGAGCTCAGCCGCAGGCACGGAGCTCAGCCCCGGGCAGGGAGCCGGGCCACGGGCAGGGAGCTCGGCCCCGGGCAGGGAGCTCGGCCCCGGGCAGGGAGCTCAGCCCCGGGCAGGGAGCCGGGCCACGGGCAGGGAGCTCAGCCCCGGGCAGGGAGCCGGGCCACGGGCAGGGAGCTCGGCCCCGGGCAGGGAGCTCAGCCCCGGGCAGGGAGCCGGGCCACGGGCAGGGAGCTCAGCCCCGGGCAGGGAGCTCAGCCCCGGGCACGGAGCTCAGCCCCGGGCAGGGAACCGGGCCCCGGGCAGGGAACCCCGGAACCCCCGCCGGCCGGCAGGAGAGGGGCTGCCGAGACCCCCGGTCAGTGATTCCCTGCGGGCGGCTCCCCGGGGCTGGAACCCGCGGGCGCAGCGGCTGAGGGCGCAGAGCCGAACCCGGGGGTGTGAGGGGACGGCGAGCCTTCCCCACAGCCGCCCGCTCCGCTGAGAGAGTGTGCTCGGCGTGGTCGCCAGGAGTGTCACCCTCCGTTTTATGGCTCGCAAACTTCAGGAACCACAACTCCTTTAGTTAATGTTTTTAATGAGAAGCAGACCATGCCGCAGTGCTGCGCTGGAGTTCACCGAATCCCAGGATGGGTCAGGCTGGAAGGGGCCGCAGTGGGTCAGCTGGTGCCACCTCCGTGCTGGGCCATCCCAGAGCACAGGGCACAGGCTCTGGAATATCCCCAGTGAGGAGACTCCACACTCTCTCTGGACAATCTGTTCAGGGCTCGGTCACTGCCCAGGACAGAAGTTCTGCCCCATGTCCAGGTGGAACCTCCTGGGCTCAGTCCCTGCCCGTTCCTCTGGTGCCATTGCTGGGCCCCCGGAGCAGAGCCTGGGCCCTGCTCGGAGCCCTCCCTGCTCACAGGGACACCCAGGGCTGAGGGCCCCTCTCACCCCCGGCAGCACACATTTCCATAAGAAAATCACCCCCAATTTAGCAATTTAAAAACCCACTCTGAATGTAGAAAGCATTCTGAAAGCCTTGTCTGCCCAGGCCATTGCAGCCTCCCCGTGCTCAGCAGAGTGGGGCCGCCGGGGATCCCCCAGCACAGGCAGCTGCAAGAGGCCATGGCTGCCAGGGAGGCTGCAGCCCACGCCTTGGGGGCCAAAGGGGCTCAGGGGAATTTGGGCTGTACAAACCCATTCTGCTTCAGTTCACTGCCCAAAACCAAGGACCAGCCCACCAAACATCCAGTGAACAGAGGGAGGTGCTCAGTTCCAAGCTAAGGCTATTCCCAGCAAGAGACACTTATTCTTAGAAATACTGTGCATTCTTTAAAGAAAAAATTGTGATTTTCACTAATGCTTGTAAGAATCAATTTTTACTTTTTATGAGTTTTCAGGTGTAATTTACCTAACTGAAGCAGCTCTCCTAATTACAAGCAAACTCAGTAACAGTATTTGTTAACCACTGAATTTTTTAAAAAATACTGTTTGGAATAAAAAGAGAAAAAAGCCTGATCAAGTACTAACTCCAAAATTATAAGAATATTAATCTAGTCTCAGGAGTGTGCAGACTGCTGGTAGTAACAAGCTGAGGGTTTCACACACAGATTTATTCTCTCAGATCTATAACTTCCAACCTTGTTGCACTTCTGAATATAAATTGTTGAGATCAGAAATAATGAGTCTCTAAATTTAAAAAATAGGTCTAACCATCTAGATGCATGTTATGCCATTCTAGAGGTTCCCTTTTTGGTCTTTTATAGTGAATATGTTGGATTTGCTTTTTTCTTTCTGCTGGGATACAAAGACACCAGCTAAGACCCCCTCATATGGAGACAGGCTGAGGAGTGGGAATTGTTCAGTCGGTGGAAGAGAAGGGTCTGGAGAAACCTTATAGCACCTTCCAGTACCTAAAGGAGGCTTACAAGAAAGCTGGAGAGTGACTTTTTACAAGGGCCTGGAGCAATAGGAGAAGGGAGAATGGCTTTAAATTGAAAAGTAGTGGGTTTGGATTGGATATTAGGAATAATTTCTTCCCTGTGAGTGTGGTGAGGCCCTGGCACAGGGTGCCCAGAGCAGCTGTGGCTGCCCCACCACTGGAAGTGTCCAAGGCCAGGTTGGATGGGGCTCTGAGCAACCTGGGATGGTAGAAGGTGTCCCTGCCCATGGCAGGGAGTGGCACTGGATGGACTTTGATGTCCATTCCAACCCAATCCATCCTGTGATTCTGTGTACACACATATACAGGCCTTAGATCTGATGCTTCCCCAAATTCTTCCAGCTCAGTCTCCTGGAGTCATTACTGTTGTTAAATCCTCCCTGGAAAAGCCATATGAAGAGAACAGGTGCCAGAGCCCTCAGTCAGGAACCAGCCCTTGCACAGGAAAACCGAAGATGAAGCCCTTCAAACTGTCCCAAACACACAGAGCAACCCCCAAAGCTGGACTGATTTAAAACACACCAGAATCAGAAACTGAAAGTCCAAGCAGCACAAGGCAGCAGAGGGCAGAGAAGCTCTGGCTCCCTGCCCACGTGCTGACTACGTGAAAAGCATTGAGCCAGGGGCCCTCCAGGAGCCACCACACAGAGGGTTCAGGTGTTTTATGTCATGGAAATGTGATTGTGGACAGCCTGAGCTGAGCAGCAAAGGCTTTACAATGCACTGACAATATCCTTTACCCTCCTGACCCTGTTTATCTCAGCCATTTTATACCAGGCTCTAATGGCCTAATTAAGATACTTTAGCCAGGGCGGTTTCACATTTCCAAACAGTAAATGAAATCCTGGCATGCCTTAGACCAGTGGGAGTATTCCTGAGAATGAACTTTAGAATTTGGCCAAGCAACAGGATTGTCTGTCCTTGGTGTGCCTGGGAGCAAAGCTCCATTTGGGACCATTCTGTCAGGAGGAGGTAGCTCTGTTGCCTAAACACAGGTGATTGGGGCCGTTTGAAATGTCCTTTGGCACCTGAGGCATCCCTGTGGGTTGTCAGCAGCCAGGCAGGGCTGCTGTGTCCTTGACAGCTCTGCCTGCATGGGGAGAAAGGACCCCGCAGGTTTTGCCACTACAAGAAGGTCAATTCAGGTCACTTCAGAAAATATTTGGTATATACTTGCCATGGCAAAGCTGGAAACTGATAGAGGAGTCCTACACTCGCAGTCATCTTTGCTTCTTCCCCCCCCCCCCCACTCCAGGAAATCAAGGCACAGGCTGCATGCTCCTTCACTTCCAGCTTTGTTCATCTCGGCTCAGGCTGGATGGTGCCAGCAGCTGATGGCTGCCACCTCGTAGCTCTCCAGTGATACACATGGAATGAACTGGAAATTTCAACCCAAGGAGAGAAAGCATTAACTAGAAATGAGTCCTATGAAATCAGCAGTTTTGCAGAAAAAGTCACATCCTTTGTCAAGTATTCAGGCTTCATTTTAAACTGTGCAATTGAAACACCCTGATAGTCTCGTTGAAGTTACCAGGTGATTTGTATGCTCAAAATAAGCCAGCACTTACCCACTTTTGTAGGCCCGGTCTTAGACTGGTAGAAAGATCACCCTGGAAAAGCAGATCTGAGGAACCTTTGGTCTTCTTCTCCTTGCAACAGGAAACGTAAGTAGTGAAAATCCTCCTGCATTTTTAACAAGCTTGAACTCTCTTCTATTAAAAATAATGATTATGCCTGAGTGCTAGCTTTATGAAGATGGTATCTGGAAAAATTTAATTAAAATGAAAGAGATTTTGTCACAACAAGTTTACATAGAAAAGGATAAAACAGGGCCAGAGTTTATAATGGAATATTGCTTTATTTATCTGGAGCAGAAATGCACCAAATGGGTTATTTGGATAAATATGGATATTTTTACTACAGTTTTAACCTTGTGATTAGCTGCAGGGTGAAGGTGAGGCTGCTTAGTCAATAACTGGGATATATTTTCTGTCAGTTAGCTCTGATTCCAAAGCTGGAGATACAGGCTTTGCTGTGAAACAGGACCCAGATGCAGGAATCATCACCTGATGCTGACAGACTGCCCTGGTCCACGTATTTCTCTGTGCATTGTAAAAGTGAGGAAGTATTCCTTTCTCAACTCTCATTTCTAGTCTATTACTTATTTTCAGAGAAGAAAATATTCAAGCAATTTTTTTCAGTGGTACTCTGACATTAAGTCTTTTTATAGAGGTATTTGACTATATTGTAATGCAGGGAAATTTTACCTTGATGTCTAGGTCCTAGATTTTGATGTTCATTCCAGTGCTGAGGCAGAGGAGAAGCAGCTAATGCACAGAGAGGTCAACACAAACACTCCATTGCAACACTGAGCATCCACCTTAAATGTGAAAATACACAATATTAGAAATTCCTCAGACTTAAAAACTCACTGAGTTAAATAGACCAATGTCATCCTATTCCTCCTCTTTTTCCACCCCTCATATCTTAGGAAGATGTCTGAATTTCCTGTTCTCCTTGTCTAAACAGGGGAGGCTCCTGACAGAAGCTGAGCTTTTTATGCGTTTGAAAATGGTCTGATTGAAAAGGTTTTAATCTCACACCTACACAGCCTCCCTGCTGGATGAAGTTACAGATATATGGGCCACTCCAGGGAAGCAAACTGAACCAACCAGGGCTTATACAACAGGCAGCATTGATGTTTGTTTTCTTGAGAGCAGAGGATAGTGCTTTCCAGCTGCAGGGGAAAAGGGGGAAGAGAAGAATGCCTTTAACTGTTTTAATACAATAGATGTAGATGGGAGCGGGCCAAAATCCAGACAGGCACCCCAGAGCTTCATGCTTTAGCATGAAGCTATATGAAAGTTTGGACTCAAAGCTTTGGGTTTGTTTCATACCTTTATAATAGACAAGAAAAAAAAAATCCAGATATTTTGATATTTAAAATCCAGCTCTGATTTTAAAGCCCATCTGTAGCTGGAGTATTTTTAACAAACTTATCTCAAGCAATGCACAATTTACAGTTCACTTGAGGAAGGCCTGGTTTTTCACGGCACCCAATGAAGTTTCCCACAGCAGATGAAGACACCCATTACCTTGTGGAGATATTCATGTTTGAGCCAGCCAAGCTCTTCCCTGAGAACAATGGCATTTCAAAACACTGGGATGTGTTAAATCAGCATGACTTGGCCCACGGGTTGGACCAGAGAGCTCCAGAGCAGCTCATTTTGACAGTACCCGCACACAGGAATTGATTTACTGCTGGTAGAGCTTTGTTTTACTTTGTCTATAGCAAACGTCAGAGCAGGAGCTGATTTCTTGAGAGATAGCCAGCTGTGGGGACTCATTTTGCCTTTTTTCTCCTTGTGGGAGTTAACTCTTTCTGAGGTTGTTTCAAACAATATGTTGGTATTGGAGCCATACAAAATATCAAACATCTGGTTAAATAAAAATTACACCAACGGGATACCCCAGGGAAAAAGAGGCCTGACAGACATAAATGTGATTTAGTGCAGTAATAAAGCAGTGAATCATGCAAAACAAGCGTCATTACTTGGTTGAGAATAGTGAGAAAATCAGAATATGGAGCATTCAGCGCTGGTTTACCTACTTCGTTCAACCTGGCTTGGATAGGAACAGGAAATTCCAGCTCAATTCCTAACGCCTTGTCTTGTAAAGGACTTTCCCTTGGAGGGAAACACACTTTTCTTAACATTAGAAAATTAACACCTCTTGCAGGCAACCTCTTGGGGGTTTCATTAGGAAATGGGTGTGAGCTTTGCATCCTCACTGTCCAGGCACATTGGGTCATGAACAGACAGGGGCTGTCTGGCTTGCTTTCTGCTACATCTGAATTTACAAGAGCTAATATGTGTATTAATTTGAGTATTTAAATTATCACTGCCTTGCCATAATAATCTCTTGAAAGAAACAAACCTAGAAATAAAGAAAACTGAAGCTATTTGTGAATTAATACCTTAAGTAAAAGGAGTTTAGATTAAAGAGGAAGCTTGGCCACCCTTGTAGCTGTGGCACGACACAGCAGCTATGTAAATAAACTCCTGAGAGCAGCTCCAAGCCATCCCAGTGAAGATATTTCCCCTTGCCATACATTTGAGCCTCTCTGAAATCAGTTTCCAACTGTTCTGCCACCAAAGCTGTCCATTCAAAGAGCCAAACACGAAAGTCTAACCAAAGCAGAAAGCACAATGTGCCTTTCTTTGGGAGAAAAAAAAAAAAAAAAAAAAAAAAAAAAACCAACCACCCAAACCAACTCCTACAGAAAGGATGCTTTATTTAGAGGGTTCAGGAAGTTGAAGCGTTGCCTTCTATCAGCTCCCGACCGCAGAGCGAGCATCAGGAAGCGCACAAAAATGAACTCACTATTCCTGCAGGGAGCAAGTGCCAGCGGCTACACCGGGTTTGCTTCCAACCTTGCAGCCCTCACTGCCAGCCCCCACAGCCTTGTTAATCAGCCACTGTCTCCTGGGGCTGCTGTGCTGCTTGGCTGCTTTAAAACGAAGCCTTTCCCCACCAAACAGAGAAAGGGGCACACACCTTGTTTGAATTTTCTCATTTGCCAGCTGCCCTGAGACTTCAGAAACCTGAAAGCACAGGCAAAAAAAGTGAATCATCATCATAAAAGGAAGGGAAAGCCTCCTGTAGAGGACAGGGATTGTAATTAAAAAGCAATTGTGTTTTGAGTGCTGTCATTAATACTGGCTGACCTATTAGCAGTAGTTACAGTGTGGATCCAGCATAAGCAATATACAGCAGTTATTTAAAATAAATGTATTTTAAACCATGCAGGCAGTATTCCACATAAACTCAATGCTGTCTTTTCTTTTTTTCAACTCCAAAATTGAGAAAGTTTTTCAAAAATTTCCACAGTAAAGTCTAAGAAAAACAACAGTTCTATTAAAAGGTCTACAAAAATTCAGCTGTATTTCCAAGCTGGATAAAGTGGCAATTGTTAGTAGCTAACTAAAAAAGTGAAAAATATCTATAATTGCTGTATGGCTGTAGTTTAACTGCAGCCATGGAGAAGCTTTACACTTCAGGACTGTTTGAAAAGCCTTGTGCTTTTGATGTTTTTTTCTGATCAACAGATTTTTTTTTCCTTTCTGAAAAGCTTTTGCAAAATAAATAAAGCTCTTTTTTTTTTTTTTTCCCCAGAATTTTTTTTTCTCCATTCACCAGCATACTGGCCATTTTTAGAGTGAAAAGAAAGAGGGCTGTGGACAGCTTTTTTCTTTTTGGGGGCACATTAAAAATTACCCCGGGGGGGAGGAAATTGTGATAAGTTTTGGTCAAGCAGCTGCCACCAGGCCTTTCCTTCCTGGGCCACACCAGCATTTCTAACCATGGGGTGAAGTGCGTTTCCCTTTTTGGTCCAGGTTCAGGCAAGGATACATCAGGAAAAACAGCTTTTTTTCAGGAGAACCAGCCTTCCCTCATGAGAGCAGGAGCCACAGATCTTCACCTTAGGCCCATTGTAGCTTTCAGATGGGTAAAACAAACTGAAAATACCATGTTAGGGAGGGGAACACAAGTCAGCAGACTTTGGGTAGTTGGCATTGCGTTTCCAGAGAAGTCATTTAGGGAGGTCTGGAGTCATTAAAGCCCATTTAAAGTCATCACTCCTCTCCCTCAGCCCAAGAATTGGTGTTTCTCAGAAATGTATTTAGAAGGGAAAATTAGAGATCAGGAATTCTGTTGGTCACTGTGTCTAGAGATTTTTTGGATGGGGAGGTCCAAGAAATCCTCTTTGACAGTCTCAGCCTCCCACACCCTCACCTCTGATCCGTGCTGGCTCTTTCCAAGGTAATTTCTACTTTTACCTCTCCCAAATGCAGATTACTTTTCAGGACACTATGGAATTATTTAACTAGCAGAGCCAAATGACTGGGCTGTGATTCCAAGTAGACTGAAAATGTCTTTGATGGCAAATATGGACCAAGATTTGAGGTTCACACCACCATTATTTCAAGCTGATTTTATGCTTAGATGAAGGAAGTTCCCTGTGTGGGAGATGTTCTCAAAGCATTTCTGTCACCACAGCCCAGCTGTGCTCAAGAAATGAAAACTTGAGTAAGAATAAGAAAGGAAAAACAATTTTGATGACTTTTTATAAATTAATATGGAAGTATAGACATCATCAAAACATCACAGCACATTTGGCTTCCCCAGACTGGAGTCTCTCTCTTCCTACCAGTCCAGAATGCAGTGGGTTGAAACAAAAATCTTATCTAAAAGTATGTTGAATGCTGAACTGCTAAATTTATCTGGAACTTAAAAAAAACCCAACAAAAGAAAAACGTGCATACTAATCACATGCAAATACCTGATTTGCTTCTTCGTTTAGGAATGTCTTGTGCATTTGCCTCTGTCCCCTGCCAGTATTTAACATTGTATTAAATGTGCAAGATGTGAGTCAGAAAAAAGCTGCTTTCTGTTCATGCCTTGTCCGTGAGAACTCACAGGGTTTTGTTGGCATTTATTTTGTGGGTAGTTTTCAAATATGTTCCTCATTTGGGTGTCTTCCTTAGCCACGACAGAAGTTAGCAGAACATCTGAATCCTGAAAAGCTGAGACATGCAATTTCATATCCTCCAGCATCATAAGATTTAAATAGATCCATGATGTGGATACTTGATAAAATAAATCTGTATTTCAGTGGATTTCATCTAAATTGGTGAAATGACCTCCTGTTCCTCAGCAGCTCTTGCAAGATGTTTTGCATCTCTGCAGCAGTGGAAGTTAGAAATATGAATGTTTAGGAAATTAGATCTTAACTAATCTGTAGGCAACCACAAACGAGTGCATTAAAAAAGCAGAACCATCACCCACCATTTCTATTTTGTCAACCCAAGAAAGGAAAATATAGCAGCAGACAAATTATTTTACCAGTGAAGCTGGATTTTGCTTAAAAAGCACAGAAGAAATGCATATTGTTACCATGTCACAGGCAAAGAAACTGCAGGAGATAGCTAATAAACCTCACATTTAAAATGCACATGGATACATTTAGTGCTACACTTGACATTATCTCCTCAGTGATCTGCAGAGATATTAAAGTGCTGTCTGAAAACAGATGGGTAACAGAAATGAAGTCTGCCCTCTGACATCAGCACCATCAGCACCTCTGTTTCACAACCAGGCTGGGAACTGCCATATCTTCAGTGGCAGGGACATAAAGACACCAACAGAAGATGTCCTGTCTGGTGCACACTCATTATTCAACACCATGCACCAGGAACAGGCTCAGGAGGCATAGGACTGGATCACATCAGGGCAGAGCAGATGGGCATTCACCCACAAGTTTATTAGAGAGATTATTAATGTGAAAATGAGGATGTAAAGGCAAAAAGGGGGAAAAAAATGCAGATTTCTATCAGTTTTCCCTTCATGGTACAATTTGCTATCTGACATCGAGGAGAAAAACAGACTTTGCATGGCAGCCAGAGGTAGAAATCTCCTGATCTGCCTCCCTGGCAGCTGGCTGGTAGAGCAAAAGAGGAACAGGCAAATGCTTCCACAAGGACGCTGCTGAACCCCTCTCCAGGACAGGGAATGGGGCAGAGGCTGTGCTTGGTCCTCAGTGCTGTTTCTGTGACAAAGAAATGTACCAGTAAGGCACCATTCCTGCAGCATTCCCATGCTTGGATGAGCCCGCTCCTGCTCCCAGAACGTGCTGCCAAGCTCTCGTTTAATTCTCACTCAGCTCTTCCTCCCCATCACCTCTGTGCCCCTTATTTCCAGTCTCTGCAACAGCCACAAGGCCAGTCCATCCTTCCCTGGCAGGGCCGGGTCATGTCTGGCTGCTGCTGCTTCCTGATGTCTTCTTTCCTCCTTTTCAGCCCCTGGATCATGCACATGAGCTATGAACAGTGAGCACAGGGGATCTTGAAAGCCACGGAGAAATGCAACCCTCCTCAGCACTAAAATTCTTTCAGTTTATTTTGAGAGATAAAAGTTTCCTCTTGGCCATCTCATCTGAAAAACTGGTTTATCCCCCATTCCCACCATACATAATTAATGAAACCACATTAATGAACATATCTTGACAACCCCCATGTGAGAAAACAAAGTATTAATCACATGAGTAGGGTACAGAGCAGGTGAGGTATGGAAAAACTGAGAGATCTGGGAAGATATTTGTGAATTAAGCCACTGAGAAGCAGGCATGTAGGAAGATTTATTTATTTTGTGACCCAGCTGAAGCACTTGCAGAGATCACTGAGACACTGGCTCTTAACTTGCCTATCTGCCTTTGAAAAATCTGAGAGGCTGCTATCAGAATCTTCAATCTGAGAGGCTCCTCTCTGAATCTCAAGTGTTTTCGGAAAGAGACTTACATCATGAATCCAAAGGCGCAGTGGTGATGTCTCCAAGTCCCAAGTTAGTGCTCGAACCACCAGGAAACCCTGGCACTAGGAAATCCGCTGGATCCCATACTTTAAATCTTAAGGATACAACAGGGCATGGAGAGGATGTTTGTTTTAAACCCATCCCATAGAAAAAGAGGATGCAGGCTTGACTGACTGGTATAGTCCTCTACAGACGAATTTGAATTAACAGAGCTCTTACCACAGATCACCGCCATCCAGCTGCAGTATCTGTTCATCAAAACAACTGCTCAGAAACTCCACAGAACTGGAGGCAGAGAGCCCAGAGGGAGCAGGCTATGACAGGTCATGCACGGGGTATTTCTCCATGGTGAATACTCCTCCAGCAAGTTCTGCACATGGTGCAGAACCCCAGGAGGGACTGCTGTGCTTCATTTTGTGTTACAAGTTTTCATTTCTATTTTCACAGCTAGCACAGAAGTATGATTCCTTTATTGATGCTTGAGAGGCTTTATATTGCAAGGTGGCCAACTCTATTGAAAGGCTGTCATACACATGGCAGAGAGTGATCTCCTTGTTGTGGGAGGTGCAGGACTTTGGGAAGGGGCAGTGTTTGCTGCTTGTTGGCAGATACCCATCCCTCATCTCCCTCTAAAAAGAAGCCACGACATTACTCTGCAGAGAAGGGAAGCTGCTTGCTTTCCTTCAGATACCAAACTAATTTGTTCTTAACAGTGAATATTTATTCTTCTACCTCAGAGCACTTGCCAGTCATTAGGACCTCAGCATGACGCACATCCTGCACACACCAGGCAGCAGCTTCACCTTTACATATGACCTCAGGTGAGGGCTGTGAAAGAATAAGGAAAAATCACCACACATGTTGTTCAGCCCCTGAAGAGCAGAAAAACCTTTACCTTTTTCAGTGGGCTTTTATTCAAGTTTCTCACCTGGATGCAGTGCCCACTGCTCTGTCCCAGACTCCCACATGTGTGCACACACACAGCCTCAGCTGCTGACCAGCTCCACATCAGCACACAGGAGTTCACTGTTGCAACGAGGATGGTCTGTATTCCCTGAAGAAAATCTATGAACTTGCTGCAAAATTCTTACAACCCATTTCCAGAAAAGTACCAGTGTACCACACAAAACAATGTTAACAGCAAAGAGATATCCACAAAAAATGAAAAGTAGGATTCAAATGAAAGGGAACACCCAGCAAATAAAGGAGGCAGCTTACGTGCTTCTGAAAAATTTAAAGATAAGTGGGCATGAACAGAGAACACAGGGAGCCATGCATGGCTTGTTTGTGTGTGAAATTAGCTGACAGTGTATTGCATAAATCTCAGAGTAAATGAGATACACCAGGGAGCTCTTGGATGCTCTTTACTAGTAGTAAATCAGCTACTTTTCATTATTTCCCACTGATGCTGTTACTGGAAGTGTATTCAGCTAATTTTTAAACAAAGTACTTTCTGTACCCAAATGGCAAACAAATAACTGATTAAATGGAGATTAAATGGAGAGATAGCATACGCAGAAAATTTGCATCTGCCTAACAGCACCTCAAGTCATATAATTATGCTTTGTAACACTACTGTGAAGGACTTGAATGAAAATCTCCCAAAGACAAGGATAGTAATTGCCCCAACATGAGTTTCCTAATTCATTTTTTAGTATCACACACAATCCCCCTTAGGGGGTGTTGTGATGCCTGAAGGTCCCCCCCAGTCTCCAAAACAGGAGTAAGTTTAACTTTAGCCTTTTGCACAGTATTTTGTGTTTACTGATATGAAAGTGTTTTGTGCAGGTTTTTTTTTTTTTCTCTTCCCTCCCAAACCTGTGTGCATGAAACCAAGGGCAGAACCAGAGTGATGTCCCAAAAATCCTCATTGTTTCACCCTCACAGTGAGATACAACAAACCCACAAACAAACTGAAAATTACACTCTTGGCATCCACTTTTCTGTCCCAGCCCACCAGCTCCACAGCACAGGTCCTTGCATCTGGACCTACAGAACCATGAAAATTCCACATCCACAAAGGACCCACTCCTGTGCCTCCTCCCAGGAGCACTGGGGGTAAGACAGCAACTCCAAACCTGCAGGAAGACGATAGCAGGCAGGATAGGCAAGCTGTGACTGCTCTGCAACAAGCTTAAACATTACACTTATGTGACAGCTATTTAGGAGAGGAAACATTACTAGTCATGGCTTGGATTAGAGATAGGAAAGAAGTGAAGCAAATATGACTTGGAGTGGAAAATAATTTGGCTTGTCGCACTTATTTTGCAGCATTTATTGATGATGGTTCAAAAACATTTGTTTCTAACAGCTGCATATCCTCTAAAATGTGGCAAGTTAGGATGGTAAATAAGCTTTGTGGTATTTAAGTCTCCCCTGCTCCACCAAACACCTTGAGCACTGCATTTGAGAAGTCAGCTTCCAGCTTCTGCCTCAAATTTGCTGCCTCATCCATCCAAAACCACCTGGCCTCAAGCATGGGAGAAGAAGGAGAGAAAGAAATCTTGAACTCCCAGCTGGAGAATATTCCTACTGTAGACAAGGTCCAAATAATTGCATTCCTCATGCTCAATTACATTTATTTGCTACCTGCTCAACAGATGAGAATCCTACATACACAGACATACATAGAAACATCTTGCAAAACAGATCCAAGGAATGCCTAAGAATGAAGCTCCCTCCTCCTTCCCAGCTCCCATAAATTGCTCTGTCTCTGACCAGCCCAAAATTACACTGGCTGAGGTGTCTAGAAACAGGAACCTCCTCCAAATCATGTTTTTCCTGGGGGGATGAGACAGATGATGTTTCTTCCAGTCTTTCCTCAAATCACTTCTGCCAGGGAGCTTTTCTGGGCTGCAGCCAACTAAACCCATGGAAGAAGGGGGAATGTAGTTTCCAGACTCCTAACAGAATAGTCCCAGTTCTCAGCAACAAAGTGGTGCAGGGGTTGTTAAGAGTTAGCACTTTTTTCCTGTGAGAAAAATAAGGAGCAAACCAGACAGAGGCTATATTCCACCACATGAACCTGAAGTTGGCCAGAGCTCATGCTAAAACGAACTCCCATTAAAAAAAACAAAACAAGCAAACAAATTAAAAAAAAACTCCACAACAATAAAACCCACAACATGAAGTGCACAAATGTTCTCCAGTGGTCTTCCACACCAGGACTGGCACGTGGATGGTCTCCAGGGCCTGATGCTTGTACATCTGATAATGCACTCAGAGGGTGCCGAGTGAAGCCACAGGGAGGAACCACTCAGAACAAAACAAAGGAACAACAAGCAGCACATCCACATGAGTCCTGCCCCCAAGAAACTGCCAAAGCTTGTAGAATGTCATGGGGAGAGCAGAGACATCTTATCCAGTTCATGGATTCCCTGAACTGTCTGGAGGATCTGTCACTGCACACTGGTTCTTGTCTCTCCTCAGGCACCCATTCCTGGCCACTGCTGGGGGAGAGGATTCTGAGCCAGGTGAATCACCTCATTCTTGCATTCCTGTGACTACTGAAGAAAGTGTCTGAACTTTAGCTGGTTTTAATAATTCTGGTCTTAGTTCCATTTAACTTGATTAGAAAGTCTAAATTTATATGGCAAGCTACAAGAAGTTTGACCAGCAGCTTGCAAAGTGAGGATCACCACCACCATCAGGTTACCTAAGGAAAAGCTAAACAAATTAGGGCACACACACACACATACGTCATATATATATAGAGAAAGAGTTATTCTCATTGCTCCTAATGGACAGAATTCTCCTTGAGTTTTGCCCTCAGTCACACCTGAAGCCTGGGAGGAAGCTGTCAGGCTCTGCAGTACTTTTGAACATTTTCACGCAGTGGGATTCAGACTGGTTTGTAATCTGCATGCCAAATTCCACTCTCCTTAATATCATGTCATCCTCTTGGTTTTCAGCTGGGTTGTCTCTTTGCTTAAAATTAAAATTGAGAAAATAAAATAGCAGAGCCTTCTATGGGGCTTGTTAAAGGTGGTGTCCTATTCCAAGGGTTGGACCTGAGCAAACACTGGAGCATCTTGTCATTTTCTGTAACATCACAAGTGAAAACTGAAGCGATGCCAAGGGCTGGAGTCTGCCAGCTCCTGAAGTAACGCCGCAGTCTGGGGAGAACCACCTTATGAATTTAGGATGTGTGTACCAAATGGATGTCTGAAAGCACAGCAACCCCCACCACCACTCCCAGCAAACCTGTCAGACAATACTTCCCTTCACGTATAAGTTGGAATTTAGCCGGAGCAAAGAATGAATGAATCTCATTTCTTGCTGTTTGCGTAGAGAGAGACACTGGTGATACCTGGCAAGGTCAAGTGTGCCTGCCCTGCCTGCTCCTGTGTCCCTGGTACAGGAACCAGCTGTACAGACAAGATGTTTCGCTCAGATCGTTCTTGGTAATTACCGAGACTCTCCTGTTTACTCCGGTGGAAACACCGGTACGTGGAGCATGCACCTCTCTTTTACCTGCACTGGCAAAAACACACAGTGGAGATCAAGAGATTAAAGAGAAAGCTTTTTCAGTGTTCTGGCTAGCTGCTCTGGAAACCCTAGGAATTCAGGAGCAAGGATGTGCATAGACAGGCCTGGAGCGCTTCAAGCAGCTGTTGCCTTTGCCAGATCACCTCCTTCTTTCAGCTTCCTTCTTCCACCAAGCCAAGAGTGAGGACAAGACATTGTCAGCTTCCTTTAGAAAAGAGGTGACGAAATTAAAACAGTGTGGTTATCCCACCACAGAGCAGCCCCTCAACAAGCACAGCTCTTGAAAGCCAGTGCTGCAAAAGGGGAACTGAGGCAATTGGGGTTTCTGACTTGAGTCAGGAGGGGCCCTTCTCTTGCCCACCAGCAGGTTCTCTTCAAAGCTGTGAGCTGACACATTATTTTCAGTATCATTTCATCCTGTGAGCAGTGCCTGGATCAACCTTACTACACACAGTCATTTGCAGATGTGCTCTATCTCCATTTATCCCCAGAGGATCACTGAGCCCCTGGTTTTGGGGTAGCACAGGTTTACAGACCCCAGTAGCTGCCCAGCAGCAGCTGGGTCTAAGGGCAGTATTTAGGATTCATATAGAATCACAGAATAATTTGGGTTGGAAGGGACCTTAAAGATCATCCAGTTCCACCCTCCTGCTATGGGCAGGGATGCCTTCCACTATCAGCTTCTTCAGAGCCCCATCCAGCTCCTTGGACACTTCCAGAGATGGGGTAGCCACATCTTCTCTGGGCAACCTGTGCCAGGGCCTCACCACCCTCACAGGGAACAATGTCTTTCATGCCTGGATTCAAGGTGGAGATTTCCTCTTGATTTTTCACATGCCTGTTGTGTGCTGGTGAGGCAGAGCTGCTGCGCTCACCCTGCCTGTTGTGGGGCCAGCACTAATGCATATCAAGGAGACACAGATAGATTTATACTGACTCTTTCATTCAAAACCAAAAATGCAGTCAACCAAACAAGCAAAACTCCAGCCCTTCTTCACCTGCCTGTACACACATGGGGGAAGGAAAAGGGAATGCAGGAACTTTCATAAAAGCACAAAGGGAATTCTTACAAGATGATTTCTGAAGCTCAAAAACTAGCTTACTCTTACAAGATGTTTTGCTCTCTGGTATTACTGAAATCTCTATATACTTACAAAGAAAACACTTTTTTCTAGCTGAAGCCCAAGCTGCCTCTGAGTAGAAGTCAGAGAAGTACACATGCCTGGGACGTGGCCTCCCCTGTAACACTGCAATGTTTGACTCTTCCAGACTGTCCATTTTTCCTACACTTTCTTACTGTATTTTCCATGGTCTCATCACTTGCCTGTTTTCCATCCTCTGTGACCACTGCAGTTTCCCTTCTCCACTCTGTGCTCCTGGGCTTGCTCCTCCACAGACAAAACCAGCAGCCAGGCTATGGCCGATGGAAAGGTCCAAGCTGTCAGTATTCAAACCAGCTGCACAGCAGATAAAAGCAGTTTGCCTGTGCTCTGCTCGCTGCTCGGGCAAGGAAAGACCATTTTCACATGTAGCACTTCATTGCAAGAGCCCCTGACAACGAGCAACCCAGCAGAAACCTGACCCCTTGTACAACACCAGCTTCACTCTCTTTTGCCCTTCTCTAGTAAATCCCAATTTGGAGACTCCAGTGCAATAAAAATTTCTGGAGAAAAGAAGTCCTCAAGCATAAATCCAGCACAAAGCCTACAGCAGCACCTTAAGCTCTCAAAACAAAGGAGATTTTGCTTACAGGTGTTAAATTCCCAAGGACAAATATTCATCTTACTTTAAATTTAATTTTCTGAGCTGTAATTTATCTACTGAAAACAGAGCTGGTTAATCCCCATGTGTATCAGCTCTTCAAAGAAAAAAAATTGTTTTCATCCTCCTTTTCTATGAGAACAACCAATACCAAGGATTTCAGGTTCTATTTTTCCACCCATGGTAAAAAACAAAACCTCCGATCTGAAGACCATGAAGCTTTAAGGAAAGGTATTTGGTTTCAAACATTGCATCTAAGGCAACTCTTAAAAGCTTTCTGAGGGAGAACACCCAGCACCAGTATTTTCATTCCTTTGACACAGATGATCCCATGCAACCACAAATAAATATTTCTTTTCCCCTCTTTTCAAGAGAGATGCCTCACACATGTTTAAGCATATTCTCCCAAGTTGACACTACCTTGGTGACCCCAGAACTTGAGCCCCTTGCTATTCCTGGCAAAACAAGCAGTTTATAATAACTCTTCCTTGCTTGAGGACAAACTGGGCTAGGTTTTAGGGCTTGACCATCTCAGAAGAAAAATAAGTTTTAGTGTTGCTCTGGTCATCAAGTAGAATACTAAGGAGGTGTAGATTTAAAAAAATAATCATACTTTCAACAGAAATAAACCTTATCTATGACACACTCATCAAATATTTGTAACCACCCACCTCCAATGCCTCTCCACAGCCACTTAAAAGCTTGCTGTAAAAACGTCATGAGGGAGAGGAAAAAAAAAAAAAAAAAAAAAAAAAAGTTATCAGCAGGAATTCTGTTAATTGGCACCAAAAGGCTTTCTCTAGATCATTTCCTGTGCCCTGGATCCAGCTGGAAGCACTCCCCACTGGGAAGGCCAGCACACAATTGCCCGGCCCTGCCACTCGCTGCCAGACAAATGGAGGAAACTGCAGCCTATCATAAATCTGTCAGTCATGGACCAAATGGGCATCATGAGGGCTGGGCTCCTCTTCCCCCCAATTATCACTTGGCAGACACACAGAAACGGAGCTGGGAGATAAATAGCTTCTTTTCAGTGGCCCGGTCCCACAAACTCAGCTTAGAACCACAGAATGGCCTGGTTAGGAAGGGACCTTAAACATCATCTTGTTCTAACCCCCTGCCATGGGCAGGAACACCTTCCAGTATCCCAGGTTGCTCAGAGCCCCATCCAGCCTGGTCTTGGACACTTCCAGGGATGAGGCAGCCACAGCTTCTCTGGGAAACCTGTGCCAGGGCCTCTCCACACACACAGGGAAGAATTTCTTCCATACATCTGGCCCAAATTCCCCCTCTTTCCATTTGTACCCATTACTCCTTGTCCTGGAGAGTCCCTCTCCATCCTCCTTGGGGTCCCTTCAGATCCTGGAAGGTGCTGTGAGATCTCCACACAACCTTCACTTCTCCAGCTGAACAGCCCCAACTTCTCTCAGACCCAAAGCTGGAGCAGTGAAAGAGGCTGATCCATCGAGGAGTGGGATCTGAGGGAGCTCAGGAGACCTGCCCTCAGTTCTGCTCTGCCGCTGCACTGCAGGGTGAGCTTAAAACATTTCTCTTTTAAAAAACAACAATCAACCAACAACCAAAAAAACCCCAACCAAAACCCCAAAAACAAGCCAAGAAAAAGTGCAAATCCAAGCAAAACCAAGACCAACCCTTTTCTTTAGGTGCTTTCAGTGGATGAGCTAAAGACAATTATGTCAAGCAGTATTAAGCTAATTTATTTAATGCAAGCTGATAATCACTGTTTTGACATGTCCAGGCATATTTGAGAAATAGGAAAGTAGATAGAAACAAACAAAGAAAACATTTGTGAGTTTCAGTAACAGAAGAACTGCCCTGAAATTCCTTTCTCCAAGCAGCTGGTCCTGAAAAATGTCAACATTTGCCCAACGGGTTGGTGGCAATTACAGATGGACAGAGGTAAAGCCAGAGTGAGAACCAGTCCTGAAGTCAGCAGGGCAAACTGAGGTCAAAAGGGAAATGGAGACACCAAGAGGCAAACGGCAGGAGCTACAGAGGAATCTGGGGAAAGGAGGGGGGTCTGGAGTCCCACTGGGATATGGGCAAGGGGTCAGAGGTGGACAGCAAGACATGAGGAAAGCCCTTGGATGTGGGAAGAGTCCTTTAGGTAAATGTTGTCGATGCCAGAGGTTGCTAGGTTGCTGTTGGGTGGCTGCCCAACAACAGGCACACAAACAAATAAATAAATAATAAATAAACCCGCTGAAATGCTTTGCTGGTTCCTGCCAAGGGCACCTCAGGCAAAGGCAGGTGCCAACATCCAGGATGGAGCCCAGCTCTGCTGGCTCCGGGTCCAGCACCCAGCCAGGAGGTCGAGGTGCCACTCTCACCCTGCTTTCAAAAGGAAACGGCAGACAAAGCTGTTACCCTGGCAACTTCCAGAGCAGGGGCTGCTGCAAGAACAGACATTATGTATGCAAATAAAAGCATCCAGGCACAACAGCCTGGAAAAAAAATTATATTATTAATAATAAAACAGCCAGACTAATATTCGCAGAAATAAGTGCCTGAAGTAAGGCTTCTAGATTCAGAGTTAGGACTTTAAATTGATAATTTAGTTTGCAGAAGCTCTGAAAGACTACAAGAAAAGAGCTTGAACTTTTCCTAAAAACTTAGGTAGCTTATAAAATGCCTTATTACAGCACCAAAACCTGCTATTGAGACCTGGTTGTGAAAACACAGCCCCACAGAAACCTCTGCTGTCTTTTAGAAGAGCAGCTATGAAGCTCAGCTCAAGGCTTTTTGCATTATTTTATGCCTAATTTCATTTCAGGCACATGGCATCTATACAAACTAAATGGAATTGGTTTTCTTTGTCCCCCAAGTTCAACACAGTTTATAGCTCCCTCACTTTCCCTCTGTTAAACTCACTCAAAACCTCAAGAGCTGCCTTTCCATCCCTCTTTTTTTCTCCCTATTGTACTGATAAGCCTCCATGAAAACCCTGGAGCACCTCAACATGAGTCATGCACATACTTACCAAAGCCTTGGAGCAAGTCTCAACCCACTCTAAAATCTGACAAATTGGTTGTTTTTAATGCCCACATATTAAGTATTTAGGGATTACTTTCAATCCCTCATCAAAGATCTGGTTTCATCACTGATAAATCATATAATTCCTGAAAGATGTGAAAGCAGAGTGACAGCTGCCTCTCCGTAGAGGCCTCAGTCATTGCTTTCACAACACTTTCCCTGCACTGTGGTTTTCTGGGCAACACTTAACTTCACCTACAGAAGGACAATTGGCATGAACTGAAAATAAATTGAGACAGAAACTGAATCCCACTCATAACTCTGGGCAACCCATTGGAAAGGAAGCTGTAAACATTATCAAGTCAAGAGTAAAGATAAACACTACTTTTACTGTAACTATCATAGAAACTCCTTTTCTTAAAAGTGACTCCATGCTTTCTTCCCCTCTTTTTGTTGCTCTGTTGCAACTGAGGCAGCCCAGCCTCAAGTGCTTTACTGAGGATATGGATTTTTATTCTGCTCAAGTGCTTTCAGCAATAGGAGGAGCAGCTCACCCAGACAGCTCCAAGGGATGCAGAGAACAAGTGGCCTTTTTACAAAACAGGCTTCCAGGGACTGACTTCCACCTCAGTGCTGTGAGGAAACAAAGCTTGTGTAATTGCAGCCTGTCCCCTCCAAGAACCCAGTCCTCTCCCCAGCCAGAAATGTCTGATCCCACCATTGGCCAGTTTAGAGCATTTGGAGGGGGAGGGATTTATGGATACCTTGAAAATTACTTTATTTCAAGATTTTTTTGAGAACTAGAAGTTGGCTAAAGGGCAGAAATTCAAAACCATGTCCCCACTGAGGGAGGGAAAAGCCAAAAGCAGCCCTGCTCAGCTCCTGGCTGCCCCTCCCTGTGGAAAATATAGCAAAGGATGAAGCTGAGATCATTAAGTCAGAAGAAAGAGAACTGCAGAAGAACCTGAAGGAAACCAGACTCCATCAGCTGCACCATTCAGACAGCAATTTGTTTAGTCAGTTGCCAAAGTAAAACAAACATCGAAAGGAAAACATCTGGGAGGAGAAATTGGTGAGAGGGTTTTGGCTGTAAATTTCCTTCCTTTCCCCCATCAGTCAACAGCCTCTCGGCTTCTGCCACACAGAAAGGCACGGGGCTCAGCTGTTATTTGCTTTTTGGAGAGAGCTTTAGGACCGGCTTTACAAAACAAGCAGAGGTGAAGGAGGGAGAAGAGCTCAGTTGCCTGGTTTTCAGCACTTCTGGAAGCGCCTAAGGGGGAAGGAGGTGCTCGGCACACCTGGACCCAGCCAGCCTCTCACCCGCTGGGCAATGCTGCCATCTCCTCTGCAGCTTCCCCATCACTTCCAGGCACGACTGGATTCACTCTCCTTATGAGAAAATCCACAGCTGATCACTTAGAAATGGGTTGTTTTTTTGTTTTTTTGTTTTTTTTTTTTTCTTTCCAGCAGGGAAAACAGAAGCAAAGACAGAGCCACTGCAGAAGCACTTGTGTTAGTGGAGTTCCAGCACTGGATTTAGCAGAGAGCTGTGAGCCACATTTGGGGCTGGTGCCAGGGGAAGGGAGCTCTGTCCCAAACCCTTACATCAGCAGAGAGCCAGGTGAAACTGAGCCCATTGGGTGAAACACAAACCATTTTAGGGTTGTTACAGCAACTGGTTTGAGAGTCTGCTGTGGGAAGGAAGGCAGCAATGCCGGCTGAATGCAAAGGCTGGGCCCAGGAGTAGCAGCAAGCACCATAAATAAGGTCCTGCCAGCCTGGCCATTATAAGCTTTGTCCTCCTTGCTTGGTACAAATCCCACTCCCTTTTGAAAAATCACACCAGGCTGGAACTTGGCACACCAGCCTCTGTCCTGCCCTGGGGTTTGTGCAAACCTCAGCTCTGCTCAGACTCCTCCGTTTGACCAAAAAAAGGACAGAAGGCAAAAACCCCAAAACAACAACGAAGACTTTGCCAGAAGACTTCAGCCAATAGCTGCTTTTGCCATGCAGGACTGCTCAGAGTCGTATCAGCTGACAGGATTTCTAAAATCCCTTTTCAAGTGACAGCCCATTTTGGTATTAATAGCTGGAGAGAGATGCAGTTTTAATGAGGTTTTAAATGTTTGCATGTCTCACAATGAATTTAACATATGTACAGGCAAAAGTCTTGCTTTATGAGCAGCTCTAGCATCTTCTCCCATCTCCCTTCCCACAGAGCACAGAGTGTTACAAACAAAACCTTCCTACAACAGAGCATCTTTATTCAGGCCAACCTGGCGATCTTTCTCTTAAAGGAATTATTAAATAACTAATAACTTTGAAAGGGTCAAAATTTAATGTTACTTCAGAGTTTATGAAGAAATAATCTTTCATTAGGGAAAAAAGGACATTTGAATTTAACCCATTTTCCTCATTTTCAAAGAAACTGAAATAGAAGACAAAAAGATGGCACTTTAGAAAGGGAAATCATTGAAGTAAATTCTTTTTTCTCACTTTTTAGCTCTCCCTAGGGAAAAGATGCAACAAACAGCTAAGATGAAATAGTGAGGGCTTGTCTGAGCAGGAAAGCTTTATCTGCTAGATATGTAGCTGTAACTCTCTAAGTGCCTGAGACCTTTTAGTACAGCCTTTTCCAGCTCTATTTAATCAGTTTGCAGTATCATAAACTGAGTTTTAAAGAGGAAAAGAAACCGAACACAGTATGGGAGGGGAAAAAAATCTTGTAGCAAGACAAGAGTGTTCACATGGGTAGTTAAAACAAAATTTTAAATGGTATAAAATCATCCCTTGACTTTCATGTTTAAAACTTTCCCATGTAGACAATTTCTCAGAGGAAACATAAGTGTTTGGGATGGAAGTGGGGTGGGAAGTGAAAATACTTTTTCACTGCTAAGCAGAATGAGAAATAGAAGCAAGTAAAGACAAGGTTTAAGAAGCAGCTTTCCCTTAGATGTTGTTTCTTTGTCCTTTCCACTCTTTCACCCATTTGTTTTAAAGTAAGAGAAAAAGAAATAAAACCTGAGGCAGACACTTAAAGATAAAACACCAGCATGATTAAAATTAATACAATTGGGGATGGGGAGGGGGTGCGTTATTATTTTGAAGAAAAGGCATGAAAAGAAACCCAACCCTTTTTCTGACATTTATCCCAGATACCAAAACCTTGACTTTCTAATTAATTCACATTTGGCAACGCAGGAGTGCCATGGCTGTGACACACAGGTTGTAACATACAGCTCCTTTCTCCCATCATATTAATTTCTGTCTTTCCCAACATGCAATGTCCAGGATTCTGCCTTCCAGAAACAGACAACATGTTGATTGCAAACAGTCCAAGCAAAAACATCTCCCATATTTTGCATGAGAGTCAATGCACCAACAGCCAATTTGCAGGCCTATCTCCACAGGTTTCTAGGCAACTCCAACACAGGAGGCTTTTCCTGGAATTTAATGGATGTCAAAGGTGGAAAACTCATACTGGACAATTCAGCAGAACACGTGCTGCTACCAGGCTTCCTGTTATGTCCACACAAACCGTTCTGAAACTGCCTGGCAAGTTATCAATGGATGGATTCCAGGGCTGCCAGCACTGCCAGCTTCAGACACCACAAAAATAACGAATCAGGCCACCAAAATACTGTTCTGAAGTCACCTTCTGCTCGCTGAGTTTTATGGGGCTACTAGAAAAAGATCTAGGTTTCCTTTGCAGCAGAAAAAGGGGCTGGAATATCAAAAGAGACTTGAAAGGAAGCTAAAATTGCCAAGCAATTATTTGATTCCTGGTGCTGGGGATTTAATAGATGCAAAAAACAACCTCATCAAAAAAAATTACCTTTGTGTTATATGCTGTAAAGATAAACCATTCTGGGCTATTTGGAATGTTGCAGGAGACCCTAAACCCTGGCAAGCAGGCTTGCTAAACACGGACAAAAATTTAGGATGAAAAGTAGACAAAAAGTATTGGACATTTGTTCCCTATTTCCTCTAAGAAGGAGTGACAAGAGAGTGCCTTAGGCAGGGGCAACTCAGGGAAACAAGACAGTCACAATTTCCATTTTACAAGATCACCCGAAAAGAAAACAGAAGATAGTGTATCCTTCAGCTGTGTCCTTTGGTGTTTCAGATAAGGATTAAGGGGTGTTTCTTCCCCTAGTTTCAGAATCACATCTGTATAAATGCAGCATACACTTGTAGGAAGAACTGTCTAAAGCCATAAGTGAAGCAAAATAAGTAAGTTATCTTTGTCTTTACAAGTACTTACAGGTGTCCCAAAAATATCCTGTTTGATTCAGCTGCCCACCTTTATCTGTGCACCCTGGTCATGAAATCACATGAGAATGAAGTTATTCCATAAAACTTTTTTATATTTCTTGGTTCTCTGTGGGAAAGATTAGCTGTATTTGTTCTCAAATTCCCTTCCATTTAGACAGAGAGCAACATCTGAGATAGTTTCAGAGAATCATAAAATGGCCTAGGTTGGAAGGGACTTTAAAGATCATCCAGTTCCAACCCCTGCCATGGGCAGGGACACCTGCCACTATCCCAGCTTGCTCAGAGCCTCATCCAGCCTGGCCTTGGACATTTCCAGGGATCCAGGGACAGCCACAGCTTCTCTGGGCAACCTGTGCCAGGGCATCACCTCCCTCACAGGGAAGACTTTCTTCCTCATATCCAACCTAAACCCACCCTCTCACAGCTTGAAGCCATTCCCCCAGTCCTGTTACTACGTGCTCTTGCATGAAGTCTCTCTCCCTCTCTCATTTTTGTTTTTATCAAAAGGCATTTACCCAACAGACTGCCACATGCCTCTGTTGCAATTTAGCAAGAAGAATTCATTACAAGCTCAGTAATTATACAGCAGTGAGGAGCACAGGGAGGCTCCAGAGAAATTTTTAACATCCAATTATTTTAAACCCTTACACATTCCTGTGAGGTTTCAGTAAGTTTATACCCAGAACATCACAACAGCAAGGAGTGTGAAAATATTCTGCCTCACCTGACACTACAGAGTAAATATTCTATGTCTGCTGCTGTTAAAGCCAGGAGGACAAAAGTTACCAAGGAGGGACAGGACCCAAACAGGTGAAACACTCACTGACATTCCTCCACCTGAAGCAAATGTATGTCCATAGGCTTTATATCCATGAACTGGGCAGATGTTGCTCTTCCAGGGGTGGTTTGGACAACTGTCAGCTCACAGCCACCAAGGGATCTCAGAGTATTCCCATCATTTCAGAGCACACTGGTGATTCATGCATGGTTACACGGCAATATTTACTCAGCTCTCAGGAGGCAAATTCATTAGGAGGGATTAGTCAGCTGTCAAGCACCCATTCCCTTGCATAAGAATGATATTCCCTAAATAAAAGTCCTCATCTCCAACTTGAACTTCTGCCCTACCACCTATCCCCTCTTTTCATAAGGGGTGAATGAGGACTTGTCATTATAGGAACATGGGAGACGCTGACAGTGAAAAATGGAGAGGTCAGTGTAGCAACTTGTTTCTCAGCACAGCTGAGCATAATCAAAGAAACATGAACTTCTGATTTATTCTGTGCTGATCATGGTTGCAAGGGAAACAGACTTTGCTGGATAAAGATTCATCTCTGGCCAAAAGCAGACAATGACATCAAGCCCTGCACATCTATCAGTAGGGCAAGTGGGTTTCTGTTTTTTTTCCAGAGTAAAGGAACACACTGCAGGCTCTAGCAAACCATTGTCTTTTGGCAGATATCACGCAATATTTCTCTTTATGTTAAATTTCCATCACCACTTCTTGCTCTATCCAAAACATGTTCCACTTGTGGCTAAAATGGAAGGGACCTGTACAACAGAGCGTGACAGAAAGCTTGGTGAGTACTGCAAACACATCTACAAACAGAAAGAAGAAAATACTTGTTGAAAACCAACAGAGCAAAACCTGATTCCTTGATAAACAGCCACCGACTTTGTAGGGCCAAAGAAAAGCAGGCTGTGGTTTTCAATCCTGCTGTTGGAGCTGTACAAAGAAAGGAGCACTCCCTGCCTTGCTGCTGCAGTCATCTGGCTCCAAAACGTCCTCCATGCTTTCTCAGTTGTATCATTTGGGCTAGCAAATGTTATTTACTTCTTGTATGCTTTTAAATAAAGCTGTCCTAAGCAGGACAGACCAAGTATATTGTATGCACTGCTCATCTAAAAGCTGGAAGCTACTCACAGATTTATGAGTTTTTATTTCTGCTTTTATGCTCTCTTGAAGAAGCAGCATCAAACATAGCAAATCAAATTCCAGCCCTTGATGCTACAGAGGAAAGGACAGTGAGTCTCAGCCTGCGTTTTTCCCCGTGATCAATGCCATTTGCCATACTCACCTTTCCCTGTGCTACCACTGCACCACAAAACCCTGGCAGGTCAGGTTACCGTGCTGCTCACCTGGCTCTGCCTGTGCCTTATGTTGGAGGCCCCGGTGTAGCATTTCACCTCTGAGTGGGCTTTTATCACAACAAAAACAGAGATGGGAGCAACAGCGAGACTGAAGGCAACTGGGTTAAAAGCATCATGAACCAGCCTTGTGCAAGTGTCGTTTGCCCAGGGAAATCCTTCAGCTGAACAGAGCAGCGATGGTGAGTACCGAGGATTCTTGAAGCCAGAGCCCTCCCAAATGTCACTGTGACCTAAAGCAGGGCCTCAATGCAATGAGAAGCCTCAGAGATTTGGCTGTGTTCTGCTTGCCTGGGAGATGGAGCCGGCTGATCTGAGGAGCACAAGCCCATGGGTTTGGGTTTTCTCTTTCCCCCACAGCTCCAGTAGCAGCTCCCAGGTGCCAGCGGCGGTGAAGGAGGATGGAAGATGCCTGCAGGGACCCAGGGCACACCCAGCACAGCTGCCCTGCCTCGGGGTCCCCTCTGCTCCCAGGGCTGAGGGCCTTGCTCCCTCTCCTCTTTGCCCTGCTGTTTGTCTGTGAGAGCTCCCCTGCTGAGGCTGCCAAAGGATTGAACAACAGATGGGAAGAAACAAAGAGCCTGCAAGGAATAATCCCAGATATAACTGTCCTCATGGGAAAAATATTCTATCATCCAGTGCCAGTGTTCACCTCTCAGGGAATGATAACTCAGTACAAGGTAATGCTATTCAATACATTTCCTGGTACAATCCTGCAGCAAAGACATTCACTTTATGTTTAAAATGAACCCACTAAAAATCTCCTTCTAGAAAGTGCTATCAGGTAAAACTGATAGCAAAAATCTCACCATCTTTCACTGCCAATGCAGCAGTTCCCTCCTGAGCAAATGAACAACCTCCAATAAACCTGTTTTATTAAGAGATTTTATCTACCAGCAGTCTAGGATTTTCAAGGATCTGTTGCGCTGTTTCTGAACTTTTGTCCAGCTAGAGCTTACACAATGTAAAACTGGAGTAGTAACATCATTTCCTATCACTAATACTGTTTCTCTGCCATCCTCTTATGAAGCAGGTCACTTTAGCCAGTGGTGCAGATTTGCCAAAATGGTTGGAATTCAACCCCAAAACAAACATGCTGCAAGGGCTGCCGATGGCAGGGGAGGGAGGAGTGTACCTGCTCAACCTTGCTGCCTCTGGAGGGGTGCCTGCCCAGGAAACACCGAGGGCTGCTGGAAATTTCACCATCCATGTGCAGGACAGCAGTTTATCCTTGGAAATGCAGAACTTGAAGCACGTGCCAAACAGCTACCAGTGAGTACTGCTGGTCTCCATGGCTTCTGCTCTAATCAGGGAGGGGAGGGAAAAACGATTTTTAAGAAAAAGAGATGGGTGCTCCCTAATTGACACGGGGTGGATTTTTTCCTGTTGTGGAAATGTGGTATCAGGGAACCAAAACCAAAATAAAACCCCACAAAATATTGAACAAGCTCATGTTGAATATAAAAGCAGGAGGCTTTGTTGTCCCAGAGCAACAGTGCACAGCAAACATGGGCATGAAGACAGGGACACAGACACAATGATTCTCCATTGGCATCCAGCCTCCCTACTCCAGTTCCTAACCCTTCTGTGAGCAGGGAGAGAGGTGGGCTCCCAGTGAGGCTCCAAATTGCCTCCACAAGACACTGTTTGTTACCACTGATGGTACTTTCGTAGTGTAAGTTCCTACATTTGATGTCTAATGGACTGGGAATATACCTGAAGTGAATCATCTCCAGAGTGAGGACAGTGTTTGGGAAATTCAGCCCATGCTGCTGTGCTCTGCACAAGCAGGGGGATCAAACTTAGTGATCAGTGAAGTTAGTGGAATGGGAAACATTCTTATATTCAAGGAGAAGGAAGGTTTGGATTAACAGGTAAAATTTTGAGCAATGTTTGACTAAATTCAAACAGGGATCTTCACAAAAACAGGGAGGGGTAAAAAGAATTGCTCTTAACCGTTCTAATTGTGGACTTGCATTGTCAGGTGTGAGGAGGAAGCTGCCATCACTTGTGCTGAAATCATTCTCTGTGCTGGAGCAGCAGCCCCGGAGGCTGGGCAGCGCCTGTGGGTGGTGTTCAGGATGGCCGAGTACCTGCACCTGGACAGCTCCGTGCTGACCCTGCTGCCGCACACGGGCCCGGCAGCCGGGGGCACACGGGTCCTGGCTGAGGACACCGCGAGCATCCACCTCACCGCTGCCCACTACCTGGGGCTCTCCTGGCCCGTCTCGTGTGGAGGCTTTGCCCTGCTCCGTGAGTTCATCCAGGTCCTGCAGCACAACGTGAACTCCCGTCACCTCTCACGGCTGCTCGGGTATGAAATTGCAGGCTGGAGAATACTCCGGAGAGGGGAGGATGAAAGAAAGTCTCCAAGACTACCCCGCAGGCAATTAATGATCACACCAACACCTGCATTAAAACCGACCAGAATTAGCCAGAGACCAGCTGCAGGAGAGGCTTCCAGACCTTTGTTCTTTCCTGTGCCAAGCCAGTTACTCACACCACTTGTGCTATCACTCAGAGCTACTCAGAGCTTACCAGCTTTCTGTGCAGAAAGTACAACCGTGGCAAGTTACAAGATGCAGAATAATATCCATCTTGCAAGTCAAGAAAGCTTGGTCACCTTAGAAATGGACTCAGCATGGGGCGTGCCAACTAGCCCCCCAGTATCCATTATGTTTGCAGACTCGCATTTCCCAGATCTTTCACCTTCACTGATGACTGAAACGATGCTTCTCTTCTCTGAACTGGAAGTGCTGCCTGCTGGAGCTTCTGGTGCATCCTTGCTGATAGAGCAGCCAAAGCCTCACATGCCTGAGACAGACTTCTATTTCCTTTCCAGTAAATCAGAGATATCCACACACCATCTCCTACAGGACATCAGTTCAGGCACAGAGCAGCTTTCCAGGCCATGGGTGATAAACATTCTTCAGGAGTGGTCTCACAGCTCAGCAGTGGCATTTTCTCCAAAGACAGAATTATACACATTTTTGCCAGGAGCAAGGTCAGTTTCAGAAGTGCCAGATTACAGCAGTGAAGCAAAAAGTCATTTTCCAGAACGTGAAAAACTTTCTTATGCATCCCTCTGTCCAGAAACACTCCCTTCACTCTTCCGAGTAGCTTCAGTACGGGCCACAACTTTGTCTGGTTTCACATCTCCCATCGAGGACACATTCCCAGCTCTCCTAGCAAGCAGCAGTCTGAGCCAAGTGTTCACTAATGGCTGTGAACCTCAATCTAAACCTTCTGTCACTATCCCACAGCCCAGTGGCTTTTCATTTGCTGGAGAGAAAAGCACAGCTTCTTCTGTAGCCCAGAGAGAAGCACAGACCCTCTATTCAAAATTGATTTTCCGTGCTGAAGCCTCAGCCAGCTTTCCTCTCACATTAACCAGCACTGTCCCTGGTAGAGCTGAAGGACCTCATGAACCAAGTCTGATCACTCTGTCCCACCCTGACACCACTCTAGTCCTTACTGTGCCAGAAGACTTTTCTACCTTTCACATGTCCAGATTATCCAGACCAACAAATACATTCCCTCCTTCTTACAGCAGCAGCATGCTCAGAACAGAGCCACAGCCCACAAGGATTCTATCCAGTGGAACAGAGGAATTGCTTTCAGACAAAGATCTGGGAACAAGTGAGATTTTGCCAAATGTCACCATGCCTACCTTGGAGTCACACAACATCTCAGGCATCAAGCCAGATGCTGTAGAAGCACCCCTGGTGACTTTATTTAATGTCACTTCTCACCTGCCCAGCAGCATACCGGGTATGTTTGAGATTTGACTTTCCTTTTTTCCTCTTTCCTGCTCTGAGTCCTGCCAGAATAGTTCAATACAGCTTCTTGTGCAAAAGCATTACTTCCCTGCACTAGGCATATGCCAGCAGCAGTCTTCACAATAAGGTAACCTTTTTTGTTTGTTTTGGTTTTTTGTTGTTTTTTTGGGTTTTTTTTGTTAGCTAGGAGCAGAATTCCCAGCTAAATGATTTGGCACAGCTTTGACCATCCTATCTAAGGAAAGATGGGGACCCTTAAAAAAGCTCCAAAGGAATACAAGAATGGTCAGAGATTAGAAAACATGTCAAACTGAAATAATTGGTGTAGAAGACTGAGAAAATACATGCGTTTGTATTATATCTTGCTTAAAAGATGAAAGATGCATTCTCAGAATCCCCTGGGAACTAACACAGCACTAATGACCTTCAAGTGCAGTTAAGATGATTTAAGTTAGACATTAGATAAACTTTCTCACAGTAAGGATAATAAAGCATTTGAAAAAAATGCTTAAAGAATATTGTGGAGAGTTTTTAAGGACTGAACAATAAATATTTATCAAAAATGACACAGAAGTAGTTGAGTATCCTTTGAAGTAAAAAATTAGGCCAGATATACTTTTTAGTCTGCCTTCTCCTCCAAATGCATGAATCTGTGGCTCAGGCTTAAGTTTACTAGACAATGAAGATGGCTTGTTTGTAGTATCAGTTGGGTAAATTTGTAGGATTATGCCTGAGTCATCTAACATTAAATCTGTGAAAATGTACACATAGTAGATTTTAAACAGTTACAAAGTGCAGAATTCAGAGCCTTGTTAATGCCCTTCAGAGCCATCTTATTTGTAAAACTTATTAGACCTTCATTAGGTCTGTACCCAAAGCCTGTACTCAGACTGCAGTCTGAGATAGTTAGGCTTGCAATCATGTGTCCCAGCAAGCATCATGTGGAGAGAGACTATTTTACAAAAGCATGTGGGGTGTGACTGGACAAGGAGCAATAGCTTCAAACTGACAGAAAGCAGGTTTAGATTGGATATTAGGATGAAATTCTTCCCTATGATGGTGGTGAGGCCCGGGCACAGGTTTCCCAGAGAAGCTATGGCTGCCCCATCCCTGGAAGTGTCCAGCCAGGCTGGATGGGGCTCTGAGCAACCTGGGATAGTGGAAGGTGTCCCTGCCCATGGCAGGGGTTGGACCTGGATGGTCTTTAAGGTGCCTTTCAATGCAGGCCATTCTGCGATTCTGTGGTCTGTCAAAGCCTACAGATGGACTAAACAGCCCTAACACATTATTGTTATTAGCACTCTGGCAAGCACAGGCCATGCAGAAATATTAAAAAAAAATCCCAAACAACACCACAAAAAAAACTTTCTTCTCCAGAGATTGAAGCCACTTCCATTCCCTCATTTTTTTAAAGGGGAGGTTGAACTCCGGCCTTCTTCCCATGGTCCTTCCTTCCTTTTCTTGGCAGAAACTGGCAAAGATCTTCAATCACATGCCATAAAAGCTTTCAAACTGTATCCCCAACCCTGTAACACATTTTTGACATAAGATTCCTTTTACTTAGATCTAAATGATCTTTCACCTTGAACTGTAATCTCACTTCCACAGGGGTGGGGGAGACACTGCTGCCATCACGCCTGGATCCAAGCACCCGGCTGCTTCCCTCATCTGAAAGACTACAGTCTGTGGAAAGTGCATGGATTCTTCTTCCATTTTCTGCTTCACAAGGGCTGCAGACTGGAACCCAAGGTAAAAACAACTTTACTTTTCTGTTCTTGCTTCTGAGCACAGCTGCCATCTACATTTTCATCTACCCTGCAAGCTGTCTCTGGTTTCCTGTACTGGAACCCATGTAGTCCTCAGAGTATCAAACTGAAATATTCTTGTCCTGAAATCATCCCTCCCTAGTACTCACAATAGGTAACATACAAGGAGAGAATAATATGGCATGATTTTACTAGTCCTTACCATAAAGTGTAGAAAACACAAGTACACAAGATCCAGAAATGGCAAGAAGAGAGGACCACGTTTGTCACAAGCTGCAGGAACTCCATATCGTGATCCTTTGCTCCTTGAGCCTGGCAGCAAACTTCACCTGACAGTCACAGAAAGGAGATTTCCTTTCAAATTTGTCCCCACACTTTATCATCCTCCAGCTTACCTGGTGTCTACTCCCAAATTCTCTCGAACTCTTCAAACCAGACAGATGTGCAGCACTCACAGCAATCCCATCCCAGGCATCCATATTCTCATAAAATCTACCCCCCCCCCAAAAAAAAAAAAAAATCCATAGTTAATGTTGGGAATAGAAGATGAAACAATATCATGTTGTGGCATTTCTGTGTAAAAGTTACTAGAATTAAATGCTATTGTTTGGGAAGGGGCTATACATGACCTGACTAATATTTTGGACTAAACAAAAAAGTATTGAGGATATTTACAGCTCTTTAAATAAACAGATATCTAAATATGCCTAACAAATGAAGTTAAGATGTGATCAAGGACAAGACTTTACTTAAAAGTTTAACTTTTGGTTTCTGCACACTCCACTCTCCTGAGGCTGACAAGATTTCTTTGCCATCACTCAGCAAGAGACAGCAATTTTTTCTCCTAACTCTCCCTCCCTTTTCTCCTTCCTCTCTAAAGGGCAAGCAAACACTTCCCCAAAGGCTGTTCATTACATTGAATTCCTAACAGCAACCATCGGATGCTTGTTCTTTTTCCCTATACCTACCAACACATTTTATGACAAGGAAGATGGCAACTCCACTCAGTTATCCCTACAGATCCTCCCAGCTGATGGCTCTCCATCAGGATCCGAGAGCTGGCTGCAGTTTAACACCTCCCAGCAGGCCATGCATGGCTATCCCCTAGAGATGGACTTCCAGTATTCCCCTCAGGAGTTTGTGCTGTGTGCCACGGATTCCGGAGGTCTGACAGCCTGCCAATCCTTCACCATCGAGCTCCTGAGGCCCGCCGAGCCACCGTGCCACCTTTTCACCATGAGGACCAAGAACAGCTACTCCTCTTTCCTGAGGGAGAGGAGAAGGGTGGGGTTGCTCCTGGAGAAGCTCTCCCTCTTCCTGAGCTCCAGCAGCCCCAAAGACATCGTGCTGACAGCTCTCCAGCCTGGCTCCACACTCATCTCCTGGTACAACAGCTCTCTGTGTGCAAGCGCCAACAGATCTTCCAGCTGGTGCAGGAATGATGAAATCCTGCAGGCACTGCAGAAACTGAGAGTGCCAGCTGGGTCTGTGAGCCCACAGTTTGTCCGAGCCATGCTGCCAGAGTACAGGATGGATGTGGCTTTCAGCATTTCCTGCAGCGAGGCCAGCCCAGCCAGCGCAGAGCCATTCCCTGGGCCTTGCAGCAGCACTGGGCCGACGATCCACGCCAAGAATGACTCCACGATGAGGGGGAGCCCTGGTGCCTTACTGAGCGGTGTTTGTGCCACTGCTGGCCTGGTGCTGGCAATAGTGGCCTGCTGGCTTGGCAGGTGTCCCAGGAGGATTCCTGGAGCACAGCCCGTGATGGTTCAGCCAAACTCCCAGCTAAGCCATGCTGATGTGGAACTGGATGCCCTGAGACCTCGCAAAGCCCCTGTACACGAGTGCAGGGTTTCACTTTCACCTCCGTTATGGATCCCAGCTTCAGAACCACTTCCCTCCCACAAACAGTGTCCCAGGCCTATCCCTCACATCACACCAGCTTTCCAGCCACCAAAATACCAACTCCCTCCCCAGTATCCAGCCACCAAAATACCATATCCCTCCCCACTATCCAGAGGCTTTGATTACCCATCACGGCCAGGGCGACATCCAGAGGCTTAAGTTTTAAAAGCTTTTAAATGGTATTAAGAGCAAATCTACAAAAAGAGAAATTGCATTACAAGGGGCTATCCTTAACACTCCAAAAACCCCAACATAAATAGGCAGTTAGTGATTTTTTACCATGTTTCAATTTAGAATAGAACATATTTGACCCACACCTGACAAAGAAACAGCAGCAAAAGCAGAAGCCAAGTGAAGCAGGCAAAGGGATCTCCTGATGAAGGGGTAGAATTACAACCCTGTAAGAGTCTCCACAAGAAAATACACATCAAGGTGATAACTGGTGGGAATGAGCCAATCTCACTCCATTATGCCTCCCTGACTCACAAATATACAATTTAAATAGAAAAGGCATAACTGTGACAAAAGGATCACCACAAAATGTCATGGTTCCATTGAAATTCAGAGGTGCCACAAACCTGGCATGTCTAGGCCAGCTTGGAATTTTAGAATTAGAAAAAAAAAAAAAAAAAAAAAAAAAAAAAAAAAAAAAAAAAAAAAAAAAAAAAAAAAAAGAAGCCTGACATTAAAAAGTTTTGAAAGATTGAAAGGACAGAGATAAAGCATTTCTATAAATACATCATATTTACATTCTAAAGGAATAGTAGCTACTGAACCATTCCTGTTAGGTAATTTGGTGCAATGCACCTTTAAAGATACATTTTAAAGTTCTAGGCCTGCCTTCTTTGCAGAACTGTCTCATCTGCTTCCACCTGGGACAGTTCTAAGACTGCAGAGAATTCCTAAAGTTCTGCAGAAGAATTTCTAAGGACTTTTTAAACATTTTGAAATCCTTCCAGTTTAGTAGATTATCATATACAAAATGCAATCCACAATTTAATTATGAACTGCGTTTTGCAATCGCATTACAGATCAAGCTACTTAATCTGTAACTTCCAATATTAATCTGTAAACTCTTTTGAGAACTGACAAAACCTGAGAGCAAAGTGTGAAACAGGAGCAAAGCAGCAGCAGTGCCACTGTGCAGGGCAGGAGTATGGAATGCCCTTTCCAGAGGGCAAAGATCAGCCCTTGCAGTCTCCTGTGTCCCTGTGAGACCCCTGAAGCACAGACTGACAGTCCCCAGCTCCTGCTCATTAAATCACCAACCAGCCTGACCTGGCAGATGTTCCAAATGTGGAGAATGGAGTAAGCAAACAAGCTAAACAAATACATATTTTAATAGCAAGTGCTATTAAACTTCTCTTCTGCTAATAAAGTATTTAATTCCTGTGCATGTTTTCAAGGAGTGCAGCTGAATATTAATGGTACATGAGATGTAACACACAATTCCCAAGGCACAGGACGAGCTTTCCAGCTCTAACTCTCCAGCCTAGCAAATTGCAGAGCTGACATTTACATGGTCCCCATCTTCCAGACTTAAACATCCAGAGTGATATGCAGTGAAATCTCATTAAAACCCAGAAAGTTATGAGAAGCAGTTATTTTGTGGCAGTTTTCTCCATCAGAGAAAAGTTCTCTTGATACCTGGTATCAAGAGATACAGTGATGCAAGACGTGTTTTCAATGAAGTACTAAAAATAAAAGCAACAAGTCTTCAGACTAGGATCTCCAAGCTACACATTGCTTCTGTAATGTAAGTATTTCTATATTTTCAATACTTTACAATAAGACAGAAAATATTACCATGCAAGTACTACTTAATCTCTCTGTAAAAACGGCTCTAAAATCATTTAACAGAAAACACACCTGCATGAGTGGCTGAATAATCACCTTGAAATTATTCATGGTACTTAAGCAAAGCTGAAAAAAGAATTGTTACAAATAGTGAAGAATATTTGTGTTCAGATCTATACATCACAAACTATGGTATTGAAAGTTGAAGGTGAATATATTGATTCAGTTTTAGAAAACCTCAAAGATGTGTCTCAAAGTGTAAGATACCAAATCTGTGAGCCCTTCAGTTGCCTTACAGAAGCCAGATGCAGATCAGAGGAAGGCCGACACACTTGGAGAGCTCAGGACTTCATCTTTAGTCAGCCCATGTGGAAGACAACCCAAAATCTGACAAGGGATCAAATCACAGACATTGGCTGAGTCTTCCCAGTTGAGAATTCTACTCCCCAGTGAAAGAGGCTCTACTCAAAGGAACTGAAGGCAGATCACCAACCTCTTCATTCACAGCCATTCATACTCAGTCTCTCAGACACAGAACCACAAGTATCTTACAGAACACACTTCATCAAAAAAATAATTATTAGCAAAAAATTTTATTGTACTTTTGCTTACAAAGCCTTAACTCCAACACAGCAACCTGAAAGGCTTTGTTTTCTAAAGACCATTTCCATTCCATTTTTAAAAAGTCCTTAAACCAACAATTTTTGTCTGTAAAACCCCTCACCCTCCCGCCCCTCAGATGAAAACCAAGACTGGCACTGTCTCAGCTCAGTGTCTGCGTACTCAGTGTGCTGTCTTTTCCATAATTCTCAACTCCTGAGGAATTGTCATATAAATACAAGGTATTCATGAACCAAAACTAATGATGTTACCAGATTATAAATTACTTGAATTTTTTTTTTTTTTTTTACACATTCACCACTGATTTTGAAATAGCATCCAATACTTCTGGGCAAGGACTTTAAGATGGCTAACATTTTTGATTACTTGATTTACTCCATGGCAGCAGAGGTTTTCTTCATCCTAAAGCACAACTGGAAACGCTTCAGGACAGCTCCTATTTGCACACAGCTGGTTTAACTTGATATGCAGATTTCCAACTCCATAGCAAAAATAGGACTAGAAAAATGTAAAAACCAATCAAACCAGAGCTATACAATGGTATTGAACAGTACCAAATATTTAATTCCAGCATTAAATATTTTTGCAATTTGGCCAAGTTTTGTCCCAAGAAACAGAACTGATTTTCACTGCCGGCCTGCTTTTCCATTTTCTGTTGTTTCCATTCTGAAAGGCAAGATAACAATTGGTAAGGCTTGTTACTGGAAGAAGAATCAACAGTTAAAAAAAAAATCAGATTTAAATGCTTTCATAAATATTTTTTACTTCACTAACTGTCCTGTCTCTCCCTACCCCAACACATGTAACCACATCTCCTCTTAATATTTCTTTAAGCAGCAGTCAGTACACAACGGAAAGGTTTCTGCAGAGATACATTTCAGTTGTGAAAAACTGTCCATTACCAACCTCACCAAAATCCAAAATATTCATGTGACTAAAGAATCCACTTTGAAAACTTGAGCTTTTGCCATTTGTAACAAGGACTTCATCTCACTCCTCTTACAGTGACCATCATATGATTTCCTTCAGAGGAGGCTGGTTTGGTTTTCCAGTATTTGTCACAGAACGTGGACAACTGTCAATTTCCTTACAGCACAGCCAAAGGTTCAACCACTTTATTACCAACAGTATTTACAGGTCACTACTACTAACAATATTTCTGTATCAACCATTCCTTTGGAAGGTAAAGCAAGCAGAAAATCTCAGCTACTGTTCAACCCCCTGAAGTTTTTTAGTAAAGAGTTTTGCTGCAGGGGCAATCCCTGGGGCCCAGGGAAGCCCAGTTCTCAGTGGTCAGTCTCGCTCAGCAAAGGTGCCAACAGAAAATTAAACACTGCTGTGGTTCTCTATCGATGCTGAGAAGCAAAGGAATGTATTTAGATATTTTAATCATCAAAAGAGTAGTATCTAATGCTGTAAACTCCACACTGACTACTGCCAAGATAGGGGCAGTGATGCATTTCCTGATACAAACCCATTTTCTTCTTTCAGATGTTGATACAGCTCAGCTTTGTTGTTGACAGAGTTCAATCGACCAATAAATTCCTGGTGTTTCCTAGAGTTAGCAGTATTAATTCTGTTGCTCCATAAAGACAGCAAGGACATTGGACCTAAAATCGTAAGTAAAAAGAGTCTGAGTGATTAAATTCTTGAATTAACATTACATTATTATAACATTTTAAAAGAATTACAGATTAAAGTAATACAACATGTTAAAACCACTAATATTAAAAACATTAAAACATTAAACTTACAATCAGAGCTAAATAAATAGAAAATATGCAAAGTGATAATGGCTGAGGAGTTGCTTCATGTAAGATGGACTCTGCTTTAAATGCACAATCTCAGCATCAGCTCAGCCACTGTGATAGAAAATAATTTACTCTAAGGAAGAGAAGTCAATGAGAACTCTGACAACTGCACTGCTTAGGCAAATTGATTATTTATTATCAGGAGACGGTGATTTCTGATACCTGCCCTCAAACAGCATTTCTCACACACAGTAGCTCCAACAGCAGGAACCTGGCCAACCCCCTGTCAACCAAGAGTTGCTCAGCAGACACACACACTGTCTTGGGATCTCCCTTTTTTCACACACCTGCTGACGTTAACAAGTTTTCCAAGAATTTCTCAACATTCAGCATTTAATTAAACATGATCATCGCTGACCTAGCTTTAACTCCAAAATGATTCACCCCATTACTTTAGAAAACACAGATTAACGCAACAACATCTACCTTTAAAAGAAATAATCTGTTGCAATTGTTCCGGTTTACCTTTTGACTTTTCAACTGTGGGCATTTCATCCATTGTGATGAGAGGCTTTTTGTTGGGGGGCTCAGGAGAATCAGGGGAATCTTTGATAACTTCAGCTTCTGCCAGTTCTTCTTTCTCCCGATCCAAAAGACCTTTTAACCTTTTTCAGAGGGAAGGAAAAGGGTGAGGAAAAATACGCTTGAATGGGACATAATTCCTAATAGCTTTCTGTACTCCTCAAAATTATATAGGACCCATGCCATAAGAGTTTCTTTTGACCCCCTGGAGCGGGGGGGTCAAAAGAAAAATAAACAGTAGGGAATTCTAGCAAATTAATTCTCTGTATAAAGCATTACATAAAGGAGAGGTTCTAAATGCACAGTTTCACTTCAGCTGAGACAACTGATGTCTGAATTTTGAAGGAAAGACTAAATAAATAATTTAAAAAAATATAGGAAATCGTATGGTATTTCTATTATCCTTCTAGGTGAATTCAGACCCATTCACACCAAATCCATTTTATCTCAGTCCCCATTTCTGTTTCATGTGTGAAAGCAAAATTGTAGGAATGACCATTCCCAGGAAGGCATGGAATGTCATCAGCACGGTGACAGCAGTGTAGGTGAGAAGGCCCTATCCTAAATGATCCCAGCATGCACAAAACACATGCAAATTAAGCTTATTACCATGAGCTTTTTGGATCTCTGTAGAAAGCAGTTTGAAAGAAGGAATACAGAACAGACTGACAGGTGCTTGCCACTTACACAAGCTACAATAACATGAATTACAGACAGGAGGTAAATGGGCATTAATCCTGATGCTCAGCTGAAGGGAAGACCCAAATCAAGCTGAGTTGTTTACACGACCTGAACACTAAACTATCTACAGCTTCAAAGAAAACAACTGCTTGTCTCACATTTTCAGCCACACTTTAGATTTCCATAAAGCAGTTTAATATCTAACAGTGTGGTTATGGTAGAATCCAACATCAGGAACTCCCTCAAGCTGAAATGCCCAGCTAAGTGGTTAACAACCAAGAACAAAAATTATGCTACAGTTAGATTTCACTTTAGAAAACATACCTCTCTGATTCCTGCCATGGCTTATCTGACTCATAGTCTTTGCCCAACTTCTCTGACTTGTCCTCTTTGTCTTCTCTCTTTCTGCCTCGTTTCTTGCGCTCCTCCTCCTCTGGGGGTTTGCTCCTGCAGGCCATGAGGCACTCGAGGACTCGCTGGTGTTTGTCAGAGTTGTTGATGTGTGCCCGGACAAGGGTCTCCAGCTCGTTCCACATAATGCGGTACTGCTCATCCCTGAAAGGGCCAGGAAAACCAGGTCATGGGGAGGATCACCAAAATCACCCAACTACTCACTGAATGAACGCAGACCTTAAGAAACAAAACAGAACCCCCAAACCAAAAATAACTCCAAAGAGATGATCTGTCCTCCTGTACTGGAGGTTTCTCCACCTGAGATTACTCTGTGCTTGAAACCACATTAACATTTCCCAGTTAACACCAAGAGTAAAGTTTAAATTGAAATGGATTATGTCCATTGAAATCATATTGTTCCACAAGATCTCACTGCCAAGAGGCACTTGTGAAATCTCTCAGGTGCTTACTAACAATGCAACTTCTGAGGGCCAAATTAATTATTACTTTATTTGGGTTAAAAAAAAACCAAGAATGAACTGCACCACACTACTGTCAGCAACTCCCAGTCATGTAGGCAAATTGGGAGATGAATTTCTTTCCAAACCGTTCTCGGAAATACAATGAACACATCCCAGTGATTGAGGGATCAAAATATTCTATGCTTATTTTAAAGAAGTATCCCATATTTTAAATAACTGTTCCAAAAGGATCCAAATGCATCCCAATTTTACTGCACCATTAATTTACAATAGACTTAAGTTTTCATTATTATTATTTGAAATTATTTTACTTTATCTGTCCAATTTGTATCAATTTCTCACCTTTGCTGGTAACTATCTTTGATTTATTTTTTCTAATATTTAAATTCTTAGGTAATAAAATTATCTAAGTTCTTTCCCTAACATACAGCAGTATCAGTACTCTTATAGTCCCTAAATGACACGTGAAGCACTCACAGTACTTGGGTTGTGCACATATAGCATTTAGTTTACCATGTATTACTTCTGGCTATATTTTAAAAATTTGGTATGAGAACATTGTCAACAAAAGTACTTCTGAAAATAATCCAGCAGCAACAAAGAGATATGCATGTAACCTTTTTGGCCCCTTTCCTCTGGTACCGACTGTTGAAATTGGCAATGGATCATTCTTCCTCTCCATGTCTACCAAATTGTATATTGTTTTTTGACAATTCAGCACATCCTCATCAGTCATTGCTTCCTTTACAATCACACTGGCTAATGGCACTACCTGCAAGACAAAACAGAAATGAGCAACAAGAAAACGTGCGTGTCACAAGAGAGCAACAGAGAGAAAAAAATTAAAGGCAATGAAACAACACACAACAAAACCCAACCCTCTTATCCTCAGTTTAGTACTAAGTATAAGCAGAAGCTTTCTTTACCCAGAAGAACTGAACTGTCAGGTTCAAATCACTTTACTTAAATAACATTCCAATAATCTACTGCATTAAACACAGAGTTACTTCAGAAAACATAAAGCTGAAAATAAACTGATTTTACAGCAAGGGATGAATCACTGCAGAGAGTTGGTATTTCATCAAGTGACAAGGGGAAACTAAATCTAGGAACAGAACAAAAATTTACATAGCCCAGGTTACTTACAGCTTGCATGTTGAAGATGGTGGTCTGAGAAATAATCATAGGCCAGTAACGAGTATGTTTCTCTAACTGATCTTTTGCACGTTCCAATGGAATTTCAAGACTTCCATCCATCTTATATCTGGGCTCTAGAAAAGGAGTTAATCGGTTTTCCCTCATAAATTCACCAAAATCCTAATGATAACCAAACAAGATACAATTAGGCATTTCTCTAACAAAGTAAACTTTCAGTGAAGGGGCTAACAGCTTAGCCTTGCCTATCACTTTGTACCATCCCACTGCCACATCTGACCCTACAAACCGCAGCCCTGCCTCTAGCTCTCATGCATGAACCGGGGGAACACAAAAACAGGGGCACAGAAATATGAGGTAAAAATCAACGTATGGGTTTTGACAAGGAGGACTTGCAGATCTGCAAGGTATTCAGTGTATGGGAAGAGCCATATTTTTCCAGAAGGAATTTCTGCTTGCTTACAAAATTAACCAAGGATGTGTTGAAAAAATTAAAGGATAAACAAAATGCATGTCAGCTGATTATCTGGTATCAAGGTTCAAAGCTGTCAACTTCATCTTTTCTATTTATTGTGCAAACCACTCATGTGCAATCTATCTTTGACAATAAGCACGATATAGTCCTATGTGTATCCAACCCACAGAAGAAATTTGCCAAGAAAAATGCTTTTCTAGAACCAGAACAAACTTTAAACACTCCTAGTGCATTAAGGAGGCATTCCTTGACACACAAAGTATTTTATGAAATAGTACACAATGAACAAATGCAATATTTTCTACTAAATATCCATCAAGGTATTTATTACGAAGGAAGTTTGACCATGCAATCCACTCCAACATTTCCTGCCACAGCTACTGCCCTGCATCTGTTGCCATGTGGGAGAAGCAGCAGTGTAGGACAGAAAGGCCCTTACTGTGATCCTGTAGTCAGTGACCCTCCCACCGCAGCCTTCGCTAATTGAGGGGGGATCTTCCAGAATTGAGCGGGAGCTGCTCAACACATGCAGGAAAATCTCTCCCCCGTGGCTGCTGAGCATGTGGCTGATGACTTTTGAGCCAGACTTGCGTGGCTGTTCCAACAACACCGAACGACCTGGGGGAAGGGAGATCAGTTTCATTCATTCATTCATTCCTGTGTGCTGTGATTTTAAATTTCCAGCTGCATGAATACAGGTTTGTGCTCAGCCAAGAACAATCTGAACCCACCAAGGCGGTGTTTTCCCCCAGCTGAAGGATCTGGGAGGATCCCAGATGAAGGATCTGCCATCTCCTCATTTCTTGACACAGAACAGGGTATATATATTCCTTACAATTTTACAAAGCAATACCAAAAGTCCTCTCCTAGACCCAATCAATCATTTTTCCTATAGGATTTATTCTTAGGAAAAAAAAAAATACATATTCATAAGGCATTCAAATGGCCCTGCTGCAGAAGCACTCTCATTAAAAGCAACTTTCAAAAAGAAATAACATAACCTCTCGAATATAAAGGTAATGCTTAAAATGGATACTGCTCTTCAGCCAGAGAAATAAAGCTGCCTTTAGTCTTATTTTCAGTAAAATACACCAAGCATAAAAGGGTACATTCTCCAAATAATTTCTTTTTATCAGGAAGCAAAAATAGCAAAATCAGAAGAGTGAGCTTATCTGAAATCCACTATTAATTTTGGTTCTAACCATTTTTATTAATCAAAGGCCATTTTCACTACACAATCTCTAGAGAAAAAAACCCCACTAACATATAGTGTTTAATAAAACCCCTGAATGTTTAGACAATCAAATGACTGAAGCACAAATTCCATTAGAAGGATGTTTGTAATGCCATTTGGTTTGCAAACAGACAAACCTCCATTACAATACTTGCTCCTTTTTTTCACCTTTCCTCTCATCTTTAACTTTCAAAATACATTTGCCTTTGAGGACATTTACTAACTTTCTTTATTTATAGGACATGTTAAAATAAACTTAGTATTTTTACAGTATATAGACATTACTGCTATAGAAATTAAAATGTGCTAAGTGTTCTATTTACAGAATTTAAAATTATAACATTGAATGATTAGCCAAGGACACAAATTTACCATTAAGAAGAAAGTTTGTAAGGCATGAAGAAGGTCTGCTATTTACATCTACTGGTGAAATTCTGTATGCTCCAGTGCAATAGTGCAGTTCTGAAAAATAAAGGAATAAAAAATTGAATGTCATTTCAGAGACAGAAAAAAAAATCCGCAAAATAAAAGAATGGAAGAGGAGGAGGCTAGTCCACAACAAGCAGAACTAAAAAGTCTAGATGCCTCTCAATCTAAAAATCCTTTCACCGTTTCCTCACTGGGAGAATTCCCAAGAATCCACAGCTCTGAGAATCTCATACATTCTTCAAGCCCTGTTTCCAGCAGAAACCCCAATTCTTTAACTCCTGAATTAATTCACCAACCAGTCAGTCTGCTCTTATTTCTCTTATCTGTATTTCTGGCCAGCTGGCTCAATGAGTCAACACAAGTTGCTAATACTTGACAGGGTGCATGAGCTGAACAGCCACACAATTCCTATGTTACCTCAGATCTTCCCTGCCTTTCTCTCCTGTTCTCAGTATGTACAAGTTACCAACCAGCTCTGGAAGCTTCCATGTCACCTACCCACACTGTTGGTTCGAGGAGTACACCATTTCAGTGTCACAGTTTCCTTAAATGTGCCTTCTCTGCTGTTGCCACCCGTGTGATTATCACCTGCAAGAGAGGCACAAAGGAGGTGATCAATCAGAGCTTCTTTATTACAGCAAAACAATTCTTAACATTTAAGGTACAAAATGTATGTGACATGAACATAATTCAATTTAAAACTAAATTTAAAACTTGAATACCTAACTTTTTGATTTGACAATTAGAAAGTTCCACATATGTTTAGTTCTATCAGCAACAGGCAACTTTTTCCTGCTAAAATGCTCAGGACTTAAAGACTGTATCTTTTTTAAAATTTCCCACACAGAAAGCAGAACTCTTAAATGCTACAGTTGACTGTTTCTTGTACATACTATATTCCCAAAATCAATTAAACCCATCTAAAGGCACATTTGACAATTTTAGTGTTTTAGGGAAAGAAGTATTTTATCTCATCATCCAGTCTTTTTGCTATGTCAAATTCTCTCAACATGTTCTACCACAGACATTTTTTTACAAAATATTATTGAAAATATTACTGAAAATATTAAAATACTGGAAACACTTTATTATTAAAATTAACTGCAACAATTTTAGAAATTATCTCTCAGAATATCTAAAGGCCAAACTTATTTAACCTGAAAATTCTTTGGCAACATTTTAGAGAAATAAGACAAATGTAACTGAATTCCTGCTTTCCTAGCACCAGAGGTATTACAGCTAAAATATGTATTCAGAAACAAACGAAAGAACACAAAATTTACAGGATCTAAGAAGAGATTTTTTTCCTCTCGAAGTTCTGATGGGAAAAATGTGAAGAGGCCATGCAATCAGAGTTTGCCTCTTTGTTTTTCTAGCAAAACTAATTCCTTGAGCCAATGGGTTTTACAAAACTGCTTCTGAGCCCTGGCAATAAAGCTTTAAGGTTTCAACATCGTAACACCAGTTCAGGTGAGGCCAAGGTCATTATTGCAACACCCTGTCCTTTTCATCAATCTTTATTTTATCCCCTAAAATTTGGAGCACAGCACTTGGAGATGACAAAGGAGTTACCTCTTCTTCCTCAAAGTAATAGGGAAAAAAAGCACAGACTCCCCAAAATGGCCATTTATGGATCATATGACATTTAATTCTACTAATACAGAAGTTATAAGCTGATTTTTAACAAAGTTTTACATCAGGCAGTTTCCTCAACAAAACAGTTCTAAAAATGCCTGAGTGTTGTGCTTTTCTAACTTTGGTTGAGCTATTAAAAATTCACCTCAGAGGAATACTAGGTAAGAATTCCAAATTTAGGAAAAACTATAGTAGGTATTTCAAATATAACAAAAAGCTCAACAGCCAAACAAGTCTTGTTTTTCCAAAGCAATTACGGTCATAAAAAGGCCTGTGGGATATAAGTGATGCCAACTATTATTACTTAACAAAGTTCAATTGTGCAAGGCATAATTTTCTATGAATACTCATAGGAGTGACTTCATTTTGTAAAATCTTCCTGCACATTTGGTCTCTCACCTACTTTTTACATCTCAGTAAGCTGACGTGCCCTTCAAATCTCACAGCAATCACAGAATCACCAGGTTGGAAGAGACGTCCAAGATCATTGCGTCCAACCCAAAATATTCTGAACGGATGTGAATTTGACCTGTTTTCTCACTTCTATATTCCTACTGCTGTATTAAAATATGTTCAATAACGAGTAAAACTCCAATGCCAACATTACAAATGAAGTTTCTTGGGTTGCAAGGAATAACTGAAATATTTGCTACTTGAGCCTGAAATTTACATGGATTTGAAGCTCACAATCTTTCTTTGTGAATACTCGCAAAGAGGCCGATCAAAGGCCACCTTCAGAGAGCCATTTCTACTTACCACTCTTTAAAAAATCCACGTGTGCCTCTTTGTGATGGAGCAGCTCCACATCATAGTTGGCTGATGTGTTAGCATGTTGTTCTTCCTTCAAAAGAGAAAGGTAAAAAGAAATAGAATTACTTTAGTTAGAGGTCACCATCCTCATAAATGAATGATTCTACATTTGCCTTTCAGTCCAGAAGAAAACAAAAAGTCTCCAAGTGCCTCAGACAACAACGGGATTGCAATGTTGAGGAAATTTTGCTCTCTGAGCGGTTTAAAGATGCAGCGAACTGCTTTTCCTCTTATTTTCTTTTTTGAAAACCTATTCCTCTTTACACAAGCATCAAATACAGGTAAAAGCTAGACTTGACTGTTTAAATTAGTGAAGTTAAGGAAGCCCACAAAACATTACATAAACACAGCAGTTACAACTTCCTGAGCACCAACAAAGGCTCACTGCAGGGTAGAGTGATAATTACTTTTCATAATCAAAAATCAAGAATTCAAACAAAAACACACATTTTGAACTTTTTTATTTCTTCAGCTTAAGGTAAGAAGTGCACTTGCAGCTTCAAGTTCATAAATAAAAAAAATGGATTTTTGTAAAGAGGACACTGCATCTTCAAACAACTGCACAGGATCAGCAAAAACCGAACAGTAACTCTGATAATTTACTCTAAGTTTAAAAAGAAAAACAATTAAAAAAAAAAGAAAACACAGAAAACCCAACATAGTCTATTACTATAAGGACAAAGGCAGAAGGGAGAGGCACACCAGCAGCACACAGGTCAGAAAGCTACAGACAAGGTATTTGCAAACTGAAGTCACATTTATGCCATGACCCATGTCAAACTCCCATAAAACCTATGAAAATTACTTTGATATCATGTTTTTACTTATAAAATCCACACAATATTGCTAGTTTTCAGAGATGCAATTAATGATTGACTGTTACAACTTAATGAAGCTTTTAAATCATGAAGGTTCCCTGCCCATGGCTCTTTTTTTTTTGTTTAATACTGACACTTTTGTCTCATTTGTCTCCTGCTGCCTGATCAGAAAATTAATGTCAACTTAACGCTTGACATTCTAAACTGCACTAATTTCCCTCCAAGTAGTAAAAAAATTAAAAATATGGACATCACTTCTACCACAAGACTCTTAACTGGATAGCATCCTAACTAGATATATCCTGTCCCCGTTTCACATTTATGGATCTTCCAAGTAGAGAAGCCACTGGAAAACCCTTGGTAAAAAAACAGCTTTTAGTTACAAACACCTTTTTGTTGGGTGGGCATGATAATGAAACAGAGGAAAAAGAGACTCACTATGCCACTATAATGCACAAGGGTCAAGAATATCTAAACACAACTAGAAAAAGACAAAAGAATCACAGACAAATTGATCTGAGGTAAACAAGACTGTATTTATATAAAGTAATACAAACAGAACTGAAATAACACTTGTATTGCTACATCAAAAATTGAGATTCAGCAATACAATATTTTGTTCTGTGATCCTTTACTTTTTTTCCCCCTTCTTGATTTTTACTAACCTGATCACAGACATTGAATGTGGGCTAAGAAAAAAACAAAAAACAACAAAACAGAAAATATGATATGGAGAGAAAAAACAATGTAAAAATTCAATTAAAATAAATATCAAAAGTTATCAAACAAATTTAGAAGTGATGCAGCTGGTTAACACAGAGCTGTAGACACAATATTACCTTCATAGGGATGTTAGTTATTGTGGTTGAAGCCAGATCGAAGTGTTGCTGTACTAAAAGGTTCAGTTTTGTAGCCAGGTGCCTCCCTGCACGGACACTGTGCACTTCACTGGTTAGAACAGGGGAGAGCTGAAATAAAGTGGCATAAGGAATTCATGGTTTAGGCTGGGATATCATTCAGCAGTATAGTTTGTTCAACTCTCAAATAAGCATTTATACTCCTAAGAGTAGCACTCAAAAACCCACACCAGGGAAAACTACCAAGCAAGAAGTAAAAAACTATTTTTATTCTGAATTTTGAGTTTATGCCAAGTGCTGTAGATGCAGTTCTTCACAAATGGTAAAAAAAAAAAAAAAATCAGAAGTGTGCTAAAAAAATTTGAGTCACTAATTTTTAATAGGAAAAATTAGTATCACAACATGGGGAATAAATCTTAGCAGCAGATCTGGGCCTAGTTTTTCGTTCTTTTACCTGCTGAGTAACAGTAGCAAAATAATTTTTAAATGTCTACCTAGAAGTACATCATACATACACAAGGCAAATAAACACAAGCTAGAAGATGCATTTGATTTTTCCCTAGCCAAAAGGAATATTGGGTTGCGGCTTAATAACAAAACAAAATCCCAAAAAACAAAAACTACAACAATTTCCAAAAACCCTGAAACAAGAACCCAAACCAAGCAAAAAAAAAAAAAAAATCCCAAGACCGAAACCCAGTGACTGCCTTAGAGAGGGAATTTGATAATTTATTATTCTCCGTTCACAGTTTTAAGCACAACTATAACAGAGTTCTGTAGAAATGAATCACAGGAAGGTAGCCCTTTTTACTCCTTTTCATACAATAACAGGCAGCACTACATGCTTTTCATGTTGAGACATTTTTCTGGTGTCTTTTCTTACAGACAGCCCACTAAAATGCAGAACAGAAGAATGTATTACAGATATTTTGTATGTACTTGGTATCAAACAACCACCACACATGCTTTTCTACTGAACAACTGGGAATAATTTGCACTATTATCAGTGTGACATGTTTCCTAATCCTGGCATAAATTTTCTCATTTTAAGCTCCTCACCTCTTTTTTAGGACGATCTGAAACAAGGCTGTCTTCACCAACTGGGTACGTGTGGATTAACACCAGTTCACATTTCTGAATCTGCATTAGACTTAAAAATAAAAACATTCTGCTTAGCCTACAGTGTGGGAGAGTACCTCCTGAAATTAAATTAATTCTGGTATCTAGAACACAGTCATAACATATGTCAACAACAACGGTGTTTCTGAAAGTATGCTGCAGAAACTAGGTTACAGATACAATATTCAGAAGCACAGACTTCAAAGTAAGTTCTTACCAGAATAAAAATAAAAGCCTAACATTCCTTGCTCTTCAGCTACTATAGTGCTGTGCTTCCTTTTAGACACATCAGTGGAGTATGTCCTTAACTGGTGCAATCTGTTCAGCTTTATTCAGCTGAATATTGACAGCACGGAGGATCTGCGTCTCCAGGGTAGGTATGAATGGGGGGATTCCAGGGAACATGAGAACAACTACCCAAACAGGACAGAGAGATGGGACATGTAATGGGATATATGCTGATATCCTGATATGGCTGGAAGTTTGGAGTGATACAGACATTGTACCACATCTCTACCTACAGCAATGAGACATCCCTGTCTTTGGATGGATTTAACACCTAATTCCTTGGGCAGGATCCTTTATGTATCCATGAAACTGCAACTGCAGCAGGAAAAAATAGGAGATTGCTGCTTCTGCTACTGAAGTGCCCAAGGAGCAACCAGGAACACGATCTCAACCTACTACAACTTCACAAGGCAACACAGTGCCGTGGCCAAACACTTCAGAGTTTAATTAAACAAAACATATAGTGGAGAAAGACTTCTCAGAGAAGGAGATGCACTCTGTATTTTAAGATTCCTTTATCTCAAGGGAAGTTCCAGGCAATACAGTCATTTAGAAACTAAAACTAGTTTCAAAGTAATTAGTCATAGAAAGGTGAACATATAAGTAACAGTATCATCAAGAAAAACTGATTCAGATGAATTAGTAATTAAAAACACAATGTGTAACAAGACAGTTATGTGTCTCGTTTTGAAGCAGACGTAGAAGGTAACAAGCTAAAGAAATCCTGTCCCATGAAGGATGATACTGGAAAGCCAATGATCATACATCAGCTCTCAGACAACAGTATCACAATTTACCACATTCTACTTCACACAATCATTCATATAGTTCATTAGAGTGAGTTTTGTGACAGAAATACATCCCTATTTCGTAGAGGTACAAGAAATTCTGTAAAAAGCATACTCACTGGTCAGAGTTCGCTGCAAGCTTGTTGTGCTCATGAATGGTCTCCTGAACGCAATCCTCCAGCATCCGAACATGGCTGTCACTGCAAAGAAATGGTGGATTTCTTCTAAGGCTGCACCATCAATCGTCCTGCTCAAAGCCACTGAATATTCTTCTACTTAAAGCTGGAAATCTTTGAAACTTTTGGCTTTTTTACTGTCAGAGCCCCATAAACAAAACCTTTGATAAGGTGAGAAGTGCTCTAAGAAGGACCTGTGCAAAGAAGCTGGCTGCAGCCCTTGTGGGAATGTCTAGAATCACTGCGAGTAGGGGCAGGAGCCCCGAGCACAGCCACAGAGCCCCTGTCCCCCACCTCTTGGTGCTGGTGATGCAGATGATCCTGCCCCTGTCCCTCCCCACCTCTTGGCTTTGGTGCTGCAGGTGATCCTGCCCCTGTCCCTCCCCACCTCTTGGCGTTGGTGATGCAGATGATCCTGCCCCTGTCCCTCCCCACCTCTTGGCGTTGGTGATGCAGATGATCCTGCCCCTGTCCCTCCCCACCTCTTGGCGTTGGTGATGCAGATGATCCTGCCCCTGTCCCTCCCCACCTCTTGGCGTTGGTGATGCAGATGATCCTGCCCCTGTTGCCCACGCGCTCGGCGTTCTCCATGAGCGTGGTGCGGGCCTCGTGCTGGTACTCGGTGATCTTGCAGAGCGCCTCCACGGCGGCCACCAGCCCGTGCAGGATGCTGCAGCACTCGGGGTCTGCCCGCGGGTTGGGCGGCCCCACGGCCGCCAGCGCCGCCATCAGCTGGGCGGAGCACAGAACTGTTACCCACAGCTACCTCCCACCGCTTCCAAACCACCCCCAGAGGCCAGCCTTTTACACATTCGACATGCAAATTAACCCATTAATGAGCATTACTGGCAGCCTTTAGAAAACATCTGGCCCTAAATTTTCCTTTGCGTTCAATTTATTCATTGTGACTAAATATTCTCATTTGTTACAGAAAAATACCTGATCAAAGAACAATTTATATCCAACACCCGAAAGACATTCTAACATCGTTAGCTGCCTTCTGCGTTTATTTTCTGAGAATTTGGAAATGCACTTCTTCCTCAAAGTAAATTTTTCAGAGGATGAGCCCTTTCAGTATGAGGATAAAGAGGATATTAACAACTAATGTTTTTAACACAGCTTATTTGCCTCTCATGCAAATATTTTAAGAAATAATTTAAGTTCAAGAAGTAGCACAAATTTAAGAAGAAATATGTAACTAATTTCTTTATAATGTTTATTTTAAATATTTAAGTCTCTACCTAAGGATACTGGATTCTTTTTAAATTTTCTCTATATAATAATCCAGGCTCATGGGCAGCTATTTGAAATCGTTATACAACAATTTCAGACTAGATCCACCAACATTGCAATTAACCAGAGTTATTTCATATTGAATACAATGTTTATTTCCCAATGAAGTCTGAACTACAAAACGAAAGCACAAATCATACCTCCTGCAAGTTCTGATCTTCTTGAGTCCAAGAATTCAACACATGAGCCCCAGAATCACTCACAATGAAATTCACCTACGAGGATCAAAAAGGCACATTAAGATAACAGCCATTATATTGTCACTTCCCCAAATTCAAACAAACATGAAACTGCACTTCTTTTTTCTGATAGTCTGGAGAATAATGTGCAAGGGCAAGCCAAACCCAAAATAACAAACCCACAAAAATCACACACTCCTACTATGTTCAGTTTTCCCCTTAGTAACACGACTAACAACTTCTACTTATATTTGTACACCACAAAATCATTTTCTACACCAAATAAGATTATCAAAATATTAGTATTTTAAGAATTAATCATATATTCAGTAGGATAGCTACAAAATAAAGTAAATTCTAATACCGTAAACTGTACATCATTCTCCAAAATCTGGTACATCATGGGTAAATATCTACCAAGACTTAATTAACATAACTAAGACAATAAGTTTTTCTAAACAAGGAGCTGTGTGTGCCAGGAAGCTCTCTCACTTTTCCAAACTGTTAGCTCCAGAACGATCATGCCTCTTTCTAAAGCCCAGAATTCCCTCAAAGCTGACACCAAAACCCTTATGAAGAGCTACCATGTGTGTTTAGCAACAAAATTCAACTTGAGGCAACACCTCACTCAAGCTTTTGTAAAATCACAGCTCAGGAGAGCAAAATAATAAATCTCTAAGTTGCCCTAAAACACCTCTCCATGTCTGGCACTAACTTGTAAAGTGACATTAAGATAATGAAAGATTCCAAAATAAAATATGCAATGAGATTCATATGCTACGAAAACCAATTAAAAGATCATATATATAAACAGCAGGAACGAATTTTTAAGTGACAAACTATATTTGATATTTTGCTCTAAACAACACGAACATATTAAAAGACTTGAATAAAACACTCAAACATCCCTTACAGTATCAAGCATGACATGCAGCATGGCTGGCAGAACTCACCAGTTTCTTGAAAGGGAAAATATCATACATTATCCTACAGTACTCCATGGATGACTCCACCGAGCAGGTCCACAGGGACTTGGAGATGGGTGCCAGAGGAATGATGCCCTGGGTGCGGTTCTTCACTAACATATCGAATTCCACATGCTGCCGGCATGATTCTGCCATGTAGGGGCAGTGATCCACAACGAAAACAGTTTTGTGAGACTCAGAAAATATTTTCATTTTCTTCCTAAAAAAAAAACCAGGCATGGAAAGCAGAAAGTAATTGCACGCGGTGTGGAAAAAAAAAAACCCAAACAAACAACCAAAGAGAACACACCATAAGATGACTGTGCAATTTACATGCAACATCCTGGAAATATGCAAGTATTAGAGTCCATATTCAGTAGACTACATTTTTTTATCAGATGAAACTATTTTTTCTCAGGAGGAAAAATACAAAGAAAAGTGGAATAATATTGCTGAAAAGGCAAGAAAAATGCACAGTCTTACTCCCCCCTTCTCCATTTAAAACCAACTTTAAGGAAGTACACAAACTGCTTCTATTTAAAGCTTATTTCCTAAAGTAAGTAACATGCAAAAAATAAATTATGATGAAGCTTTAAAGACCTTTAAGTAACACGGTCAGAATTCTAAGCCCATTTTCATTCTTGACTTTGCTAAATACATCGTATTTCTAAATGATCAGTTGTAGCTGTACTTCAGCATCTCACTGACAAATACCCCAAGTGTGAAATTCTAAACATCACAGGGCAGTTGGGGCTGGAAGGAACCTCTGGAGAGATTATCCGGTCCAACCCCGTGCCAAGGCAGGGTGACCTAGAGCGGTAATGCTCCACGTGAGTTTGGAATGTCTCCGGAGGGGGACTCCACTCCTCCCCAGGCAGCTGCTCCAGGGCTCTGCCACTTTTTATGTACAGTTCTTCCTTATGTTGAGCTGGAACTTCCTGTGCCTTAGTTTGTGACCACTGCTCCTCGTTCTGCCGCTGGACTCCACCGAAAACGATAATTTCTAGCGTAAGAATTTATTTTTCTATGTAATCCTGCTGAATTACAGAACGCACAAGACAAAAAATACACATAAGCTCACTTAAGAAAACCTAAACGATGAAAGCAACTAGGATCACGGAAGTCAGACGGCGGCTCCCTCGGGGCAGGCCCGGGCCCCGTGCTCGGCTGAGCTGTCGGGGCTCACCGCGGCCCCTTCGGCCTGAGCCCGGACCGCTGCGTGCCCTCGGCGTGCCGGGGAGCCCGAGGGCCCGGGGCAGCGCCGCCGGGCAGCGTTAAAGGGGACGGCAAGTGTTTCTCACCTGGGCCGGCTTCTCCTGTGGTGGAGCAGCCCCGGTCCCGCTCCTCGCCTGGCCCGAGCGCGGCCGCGGCCCCGCTCCGAGGAGGAGGAGGGACGAGGCCCGCGGGGCGCCCTAGACGGGGCCAGGCGCGGGCGCCTCCGGCCGGGCGCCCTCCATGTCCCTGCGGCGCTCTGCTCCCCCTCCTCGGGCGGCTCGGCGGGGAGCGCGGGGCCCGGGTCCGGCCTGCGCGCCCGGCGCCCGCGGGGGTGGGAGAGGCGGCCGGAGCCCCCCCCGCTCCGCCCACCCCTGAGCCCGCGGGGGCCCCGCGCGGCCACGGGCGCCGCCGGCACCGCGGCTCCCCCGGGGGGAGCGCCCGGCCCCTGTCCGCACCTCCCCGGGCCACAGCGCCCGGCCGGGATCACTCGCCCGACATGCCGAGGCCGCCGCCGGCCCCGCTCCTCTTCGCGACCCCGATCCCGCCTGGGCGCGGACGCCCCGCCCGTCCCTGCGCTCCCCGCACGGCTCGGGGGAGGAGCAGGAGCCCGCGATCTCGCGAGAGCACGCGGACGCCCTATGGGCGGCCCCTGCCGAAACCGCCGTGTTCTCGCGAGATCTCCGGGCGCGGCGGGCACATAGAGGGGTGGGAGGTCTGCGAGTCATTCCAGTGCGCGTGGGAATTCTGTGTTCCAGCGTGCCAAGAGCAGGGGTATTGCCGCACAAGGCTCCCCGGTCAGCTAAATTTCACACAATTTATACGTTTTACGAAGCAGAAGCATCAGCGTTCACGGTCTGCAAGTTACGTAATTGGTACTCAACCCCGTTTGCTGGGTGTGTCAATGGCTTCTCACACTCATTACTGCGCAGCCGGAGTTCTCTCCATTTCAGTCTGGGGTCTGTTTTTAGGAGGGGGCCGGTGGATGCGACCGCCGGCATTAACTTTCACCCTGCCATCTCGTGACGGCTCTCAGCAACACAGCCCAGTCATTTTGGAATTGTCTCCGTTTTTTCTTGAAAGATGAGACGAGCATACGATCAGAGAACCGCACGATGCCCTGGCCTGGGAATAACCCTATTAGCCCATCCAGTTCCTTCCCTCCTGCCATGGGCAGGGACACCTTCCGCTATCTCAGGCTGCTCAGAGCCCCATCCAGCCTGGTCTTGGACACTGCCAGGGATGGGGCAGCCACAGGTGGTCTGGGCAACCTGTGCCAGGGCCTCACCACCCTCACAGGGAACAATTTCTTCCTTATACCCAATCTAAATCTATTCACAATGCAATTGCTTAATCTAAGCGTCCGCTAAAGCTGCTGATGTACAATGTAACACAAACCCCGAGGTTTGGCTCAAAGCCCTGCTCAGACCTACAGGACTCGGTATCTGTAGGAGGGCGGGGCGACGTCTCGCGAGATCTGGGGCCGGTGGCCGCGGAGGGGCAACCTCTCGCGAGACCGGCGCGCGGCCGGTGCCGCCCCCGCCCCACGGCGCCCCCTGGCGGGGACGGGACGCGCCGCCCGCCCCTCACGCCGCCATTTGACATCGGTCGGGACCGGTCCGGGCTCACCCCCGGCGCGGCCGGAGCCCCGGGCATGAGTAAGTTCCGTGGAGGGGTTCGGGGACACGGCGGGTGGTTGCCGCTGTAGTCGCCGCCGGGCGATCGGGAGCGCGGTCAGTCTTGCATTGGGACGCCCCAGGGCCGGAGCGCCCTGAGGGGCGTGAAGGAGGAGAACACCCCTCGCCACCGCCTCAGACCCGCGGGCCGGGGCGGGCTAGGGCCCCCTCACGTGTATCGGCTCACGCCGGTGTCGCCGCTCAGCGCTGCGGGGCGCCGCGTTTTGGGGACAGGAGGCGACGCTCCCCCAGTGACAGCCCCCGGGACGCCGCTGTCACACCGGAGTGCGGAGGGCACACCCCGGGATGTGCCACGCCGGGAGTGCGGCGGTGGCATCCTCGGGGTGCTCCTGTCATACCGGGAGTGCGGCGGTGACACCCCCGGGATGCTCCTGTCACGCCGGGACCTTTGCACCAGGCTAAATTCCTTGGAATTCCTTGGAAATTGCATTCTGGTTCAGCGCTGCCCGACTGGTCTCCGTGGTAACAAAACCCACAAGCCGTGGGAAAAAGTGGCTTCTAGTAAGGATAAAAAAAAGGAAAGAGGAAGAAAGTTAGGAGAAGGCGGTGGTCGCACAGAGATCTTTATTCTGTGGTGTTTAATTTGGTAATGAAAGGCATTAGCAAATAGCAGGAAGTGACAGCGTGTGGTAGGAGTGTTGCTGGGGTGAGCTGGTGCTCTGCTACCTGTTGACAAGGTTGCACTAACGAGCATCTGTGCAACTGCACATCTCTGGTAGGGCAGGGCTCAGGAATCATTAACTTCAGCTCCCATAATCATGCTCATAAGAAATAATACATGATAAGAATTTGCTTTTATCAATTATATTTGATTAACTGGGTCTTTTTTTCCCAACCCCTAAATGGCCAGGCTAACTCACAGGTTTAGCACAGTTTCAGGATCAGGCAAAGGTTTTGTTTTTCACAGGCAGCCAGAGAGTATTTTAAGTTTCAAGGATTAGGACCAGTGTCTTGCCCAAAAGGTATCGTAGTCAGGATTTGAGGTCACTGTGAATTTTCAAGATACAAACAGTGATTCTGCTTTTTGAGGCACAAATGCTGCCTGAAAACTGGAGCTGGGCCCTGGCCTGACAGGGGACAGTGACTGCAGATTCTGTGGGGCTGCATTTCCACACATCTTTCCCAGCACATTCCCTGGGAAAAGAAACATCAGTGGCTTTGCCACAAACAAACTTTTTCTCTTCCATGGCTGGGCTGGGGCAAAAATGAGAAAGTGCCTATATTAAACATACACTGTTTAAAAATTTATATGGATGCAGACAAGGTATCAGAGGTGTTAAGTGCATTGTAGCCTGAATGCCAAATGTATTCCAAGCTCATGGAGAGGCCTCAGAGGCTTTGTTTATACTGGCCAGAGAATTCCTGGACTGTGAGCTGAGTTAAAGGCTGCTCTTCAGCAGCAACATGGATTTCACTCAGTGTCTGCAGCAGTTCAGCCAGTTAGTGTGGAAGGTCATCTTTTGTCTGGGACATTTCTGCAGGAGATCTGACTGGAGGGAGGAGCAAGAAAAGCAGATCTCTAAAAAGAGTGCAGTCTGATTCCTTTCCATGTTGTGTTTGATAGATCTGCAACTGCTGAGTCAGGGTGAATAAATTAACCACCTGTGATAGCACAGCAGTCTGCTGGAGACCTGGATTATCTCAAATACACCATATGGAAAGTTAAATGCAAACTCTGATAAACAGGAAACCTACACATGCCAAAATGCTTCTGCTTTTGAATCCCAGAAAACACAGGTAAAATGCCTCATGTTTGAAAGGCAAGCCTGCTGCTTGCCTGGGATAGGGAAAAAGGGTCAGTTGAGGCAAATTTGAGGATTTCTTTAAGCTTGGCTTAAAGATCCTCAGCTATGATTCGTAAAGGTGCCTGAGAAAGTTAGAAAATCAACCTGAAGTGATTTTTTTCATGTAACTGAAGAGAGATGCAATAATCTTTAATGCTTACAAGAATCTTTACTTTTGCAAACAGCCTGGCTAAGAAATGGATTTAGTTGATTCTTTCTGTGCCTTAGAACATTTCCTATACCAAATATTAAGCCTGATATCAACAAGTCCCATAACTCTTATAAACCTCTATCCCTGCTGTTTGATTGCTGAAGAGTGTTCAAGGAGTTTAAATAGATTTCCTTTTCAGTCGAGTAAGTTTAAGGTTCCTTAAAAGAAAATAAAAACATAGGCTGAAAATCTTGGTCTTGGAACTTAACCTACCAAGCACGAATATGAAAAAATGCAGTGTAAAGGCCAGTAGTGTTGGCAATAGGCACAAGCATTTTGCAAGTTCTGCAGTTCTGGCAATCAATAATTCCTGTAAACAAGTGCTGCAGTTAGAAGGCTGATGTTTTAAGGGTGCAGTTGGTTCTTTTCATTAGCTGAGTTGCTGTTGAAAATGTCACAGCGCCATTCCATGCAGTGATGTTCATGTTCACTTGTGGACATAAACAAAACATGAGCCTTTCATCTTCTGAACTTTCCCTGAGCAATTTTCTCTACCCTGTCAGTTTGAGCTGCTCCTTCTCTGCTGATTTAAGTCATCAGAATCTTCCAGGCCACTGTAATCCTTCAGCATTGTCTTTCATGCTGGATTTATACCTCAGTTACCCTGCAGTATATCTGTTAGGAGGACACAGTAGAATAATCTTTTAAAAGCAGCATTAAAAAGCAGGAGTTGATGTAACATTCTTTTACTTTGTGTGTCGCTGTGGCAGAAGCAGGTGCAGTGCGCAGCTTTGCCGTGCCCAGGGCCCTGGCCTCTGAGCCCAGGTAGCTGTGCTGGGCTGCGGTGCCAAGGCTGCCTTTGTCACGTCCAGAGATGAGCTGCACCATCGAGAAGGCGCTGGCCGACGCCAAGGCGCTGGTGGAGCGGCTGCGGGAGCACGACAGCGCGGCCGAGGCGCTCATCGAACAGACCACGGCGCTCAACAAGAGGATGGAAGCCATGAAACAGGTCTGCTCTCCAGCCTGCCTGCCCCTGGGTGCTTCTGTGCGGCGCAGAATGAGCATGGGGTTGGGTTAAGCCTATAGTGCAGACTTGGTGTTTTTATAGAGGTGTGGCTCTCAACCAGAAATAGCTTATTTATATAGTTTGCGAAAACATTTTCGCAGTTACTCCAGTTAAAATATTGAAAACAGGCATTTATTTGAAGAAGACGGGTAGAAATGGGCTTGTATCGTACAAACCACTCTGTAGTGTCTCTTGCTTTGTTCTCCAGTGCAATACTACACATTTTTATTAATTTCAGCATGCCCATTTAATCATACAGAAGCTCTGACATGTTTTCTTCTGTACAAAATACTTATCTTTGCACTGTTTCCTTTCATTTCCAAATAGCTTCTGAGGCTTTTTTGTCCTCATTTCTATTTTGATGTTAAGCTGCTCAAGGCATGTTGTTAGATTGAGTGCGACTTTCACAAGACAACTCCAGGGAAAACGTAAAGATGTCTTGTGACTCTCCATATGGGAGTTCATCCTGTCACTCTAATGAACCCAAGATATGTTAATGGGCCTATAAAATAATAAAACCCTGCATGCAATTCAGCCCTGTAAAACTAGTCATGCAGAGGTTTCATGGCTTCAGATCAAGAGTATTACGTTTCCCCATCTGCTGGGAGTCAGGGTCCATTGACTTGGGCCCGAGTGACTTGTAGCCACACAGCCTTGTGGTTTAAGGTTTTGGGAAGCCACAGTAAATGTCAAGGGGTTAATACCTCATGGTTTGTCTTCACCACATCTCTATGAGTTTTAAATTACATGATGTGAACTTGGCCTGCATTAACTGAAGGTTAAAGAGCATCCACTACACACATCTAAGGTGTGAGACTTGTTTAAAAACAAATGCGATGTTTCTGTGTCTCTGAAGGACAGGATGTCTGCCACACCTTCTGGTGTGTGCTTGATATTATTATTAAAAAGCAAGCATTGTCTTCCTGGTTACAGACCGTGAGTGACAGTAGAACTTGTGCTTTGTGACCTGCTGAGTAATACCTGTCTTTGGTTAATCAAATATGCTGTGCCTTGTTGGTTTGTTTTTGTAACAACCAGTACCAGGAAGAAATCCAAGAGCTCAATGAAGTAGCAAGACATCGCCCTCGGTCTACTCTAGTAATGGGTATCCAGCAGGAAAACAGACAAATTAGGGAATTGCAACAGGAAAACAAAGGTAAGATATGAATATTCTATCCTTTTCAGGCTTCAGCCTGTACCACTGGAAATAGTGAGACTTTTACCACTGATCTTTTTTCAAAACATAGCAATAGAAGATTTTTTTTTTTTTCAAATTTCAGTTTATCAGTTTAACTGATCATAATGCAATTCAAGAGTCCCAAAGTCCAACCTCTGGGACTGATGAACAAAAAGAGAAATTTGGGAAAAGTGACATTTTTCAATACTTATCTAATGTCCAGCACACGTGAGGAGATAAATAAAACTTAATTCTGCAAGATAGAGATCTTCCTGGTGCAGTGTTTAACCACTGCTGAAAATAACAGGAGCAGTCAGGCTAAGTTACAGTGTAAGTAGAGAAATATAATTCCTTCTGGAATTCTGTACACTTGGAATGCACTGTTCCTCCAGGAAAGGCGTAGGTATTATAGCAGTTCCTTTCAGCAAAGGATTCCGTGATCTCAATTCACATGAGTCTTGCCTTATCTCGGGGCTTATTTATCCTTTGACTCAGTGTGTTTTGAACAGAAGCATTTTTTGACTCTGGTTTTACCAAGCTGCAGATTAAAACAGATCTGTGAACTCCTTCCTGCCTTTTGTACAGTATGGCTGGGGCAAAGCTGCTCAGCCACACTCCAGATGGCTTTTGTCAGCCACAGGGACTGAACAAGAAGTCACACTAACAAAAGACCGCTTGTTCCTGACAGGAATTGTCCCAGGCTGATCACCATTACAGCCATCTGCAGAGCCTGTGTAGATTTCATGGTGCAGGCAGTGGGCACACTCAAGTACAGACTCACTTTGGTTTTCTCAAGCTGAAATACTTGTGCATTTTGATTTGGTTCCCTGTGTTAAACTCTTAACTTTTTAATTTTAAAATTTTAAATTCTGTTGGCAGAACTGCGCACATCTCTGGAAGAGCACCAGTCTGCTCTGGAGCTCATCATGAGCAAGTACAGAGAGCAGATGTTTAGGTTGCTTATGGCGAGCAAAAAGGATGATCCAAGTATAATAATGACGTTAAAAGAGCAACATTCCAAGGTAATAGCTTCATTGAGGTTCCTTGCTTTGTTTTTAGTTAACACCTTAGTTTGCAGTGGATCAATTAAAAGCTCACTTTGTGTCAATTTTTGTTCTATTGTACTACTAATTAAAAACTGTAATTTTTAAAATCCACTCCATGCAACATGAACAGGAAACTATCAGTTGAGTAAGTCAACCTTACCAGCTTCTCATTTATTAAAACTTTCAATAGGTAACATTTCATTACTGCATTTGCCTAACTTACTTTAGTTTCACTTGAGTCTTTAAGGCAGCTGCCCTGTTACACTGCCTGAGGTTAGTAGTAGCCAGACTTTAAGACTAGCTTTAACTTATGCTTGTGACACTAGTAAATAATTAATAAACCTGTGCTTAGGGAGAGTAGGAGGAACAAGCTTTTAAAATATAATATTCAAATATTTTTCCCCTAAATATTGTAAATAAATCTTAAAAATTAGAAGTTCTTTTGACTCTTGAATAACTGGATGAAGCAGAAAACACAAGTATGTGTTCAGTTATTCAAGAGTCAAAAAGACTTTTAAATTTTGGGGGAATTCATTATTCTGGGTCACTAACAGATCTAAACAGGAGCTTTCTAGCAAAGTATTAAATTACATTAAAAAAGTAACAATCATTAGAGCAATGCAGCTGTGTAGACAAACAAGTTTAAGTGTTAATAATCTTTGCCCTCAGCTAACTTAAGTTTGCAAAGCAAAGTTAGAGTCTGCTTACTGGGAAAACAGAATCAAATTCTCTAATTCTTTCTTGCCTACTTACAACATCCTATGTGTGTAATTAGTGCCATTGGTATTGAAAAAATTATTTGATTGGAACTGTACCTTTAACATAAAATCTTGAAAAAAGACAGATATAGATAATTTTCAACAGAAGTTACCTCAGAATGTGGTATAGCATCTGCTTCAGCTTCAGGAGAACCAACACAAGAGGGTAAAAATAAATCCATCCTGAAATGGGCTGTGATAGTTCATTTGGGAGCACTTCAATGGAAAAGCAGGAAAAAGAAACAAAAAAGAAAAAATAACATCTCACAATGTAATTGGAACAGGAGATACAGGCTTCAACATTTTTGTTAAACATTTTCCTTCATGAATGCCTGATGAAAAAGATTTATCACCCTTACCCTGACACATAGGATTTCTGGAATTTCATTATTTATTCTCTAGCTCAAGTTTCTTACTCAGGAAGATTGAACAAGGCTGAAGCACTTTTTAACTACTGCTGTCTTGTTAAGTAAACAGTCCATTATACCCAAGGAGTTAAGCTCCCTGTTCCCAGTAATGCTGTTTCCCTGAGTGCCAGCTGTTATTTTGGTGCCTGTTTACAGATTATTACAAGAACATTGATTGCTGCAGATGAAGAAGCACTTTCCTTTAAATAGCACAACAATGTCTTTTGATAGTGTTACATACAAGAGAAAAGGGTGTGTTGGTAGCAGTGACCCTGATCTGGGGGTGCTGCTTGAATTTGCTCAGCTGAAACAAGGCCCTGAAATGGGTGTGGCCCTTTTTGTTGTTTATCTCTTTGGAGAGAAAAACCCCAATATGTACAAAAGGGAGAGATACACAGAGGCTTTCACTGTCATTGCACTCTTTGGTTTTACCCTATCTAAGTTTTCCACATGTGCCTTCCAGCTTTGTGTTAGGATCTGACCTACCATCAGTGACCGTGGAACAGGCCCAAAGTGTATTGATCCAGAGCCCACAGGAGCTGTGAAAGCAGGAAGCAGGAAGGACAGCAATATATCTGAAACCCACAGCTCCTACCCAGGCATTCTCAAGGGGTGCATCCTTGCCTGACCACGGCTTCCTGTCAAGCTAAATTTGGGAGTTCTTTAAAAAAAAAAAAAAAAAAGTTTCATGTCATCACCTGCACTGCACTGGAAACTGAGAAGAAAATAAAGATTTACTGCAAGTTTTTTCCCCACCCCCTCACATAGAGAGTGAGCATTGAACAACTGCTAAATTATAGCTTGGGCAATTGGAATTGGCCAATTGGAAAGGGCCAATGTATATCACAGTAAAGGGTATTTGTTTTGGTCAGATAAGTTTATGATTCCAACTGAGGCAGTTCTTGGTGGTAGTTTAAAGGCAAGGTGATCAGGTGATCGTCTGCCAGCTATATGGATCTCCCAATTTTAAATTCATCATTTAAAAGTGGGATTTAACTTCAGTCTCTGCTGTCCTTCATTTCAGCCCTCCTGTCCTGCTTTTCCTGGTACAGGCCAATAGATATTGTGAATTTTGTCCAAAGGCCAGTTCAGGCACAACTAGACTGGCATCACAGCAGAGCTGGTATAAAAGACAAGGTGAAAAATGGAAGCTGTTGGAAATACCTTTAAACTGTCTGGCTTAACTGAGCAGCAGCGAGTGCCAGAGGGGCACAGGCTCCTCCTGTAGCATTGTGGACAAAGGCAGCATTGACCCTTCTTCTTGAACCTCTGAAGTCCAGAACCCAGATAAGCTGGAATTGGAGGTGGATTCAAGCAAAAGTATCTAAAATAGAGTGTGGAGGATGGGTTTGAGTTTTGTAATATGTGACATAGAAAGGATGACCACTGCATCTGCTCCCTTTTAGAGAGAAATGCCTGTCCATGGGCGGGTACTGGAGATCAGGTTTCAAACACCTGGAAAGAATGTGGCTTTCCCTGCTGTTCTCACAGGAGTGGAGCAGTTCTGCATAGCCAAAATAACACACATCAGTTCCTGCTACACAGGAGGGCCTGGTCAGGGCAAGCACAGCACCAACTTGCAGCCATTTGGAGGCAAGGGATCACAGTTGGTTGAGCTTCTATCAAATTCCAATGAGGGATCACTGTGGGACAAACCAGGTTTATTTAAATAAACAGGACACTGTGGCTGCCCACACTGTAAAGTTAGAGAGAATTTGTTTTCCAAAAGTGAGGTCTGTGATTAAAAATGTCACAGCATCTAAACCACATTTAATACTTTGGTTTTTTTTAATAATAAGACATTACTGTATATTGTATCTCAGGAGCTGCAAGTGCACGTGGACCAGATTACAGAGATGGCAGCCGTGATGAGGAAAGCCATTGAGGCGGATGAAAGGCACGGCTGCAAAGAGCAGGAGCGCATCACCCAGCTCGAGGTGAGGAGAAAGCTGCAGAGGCATAGGCAGTAAAGGGAGTAAAGGTGTTTTATGCAGTTACTGCCCCAGTCACTCACTGCTGTTGTGTTACCCTTGCCTTGCCTGGAGCAGGGGAAGCACCACTACAGCTTGATGTCAAGGAGGAGATGCTTCAAGCCCATCTAAGAGAGCAGAAGGGTCAGAAACCTCACATGCTCCCTTGGAGAAGACAACACAGCACTGATTTCAAATCAGTGTTCTACTCCTTAGGCATTAATTTGGAGGGGAGGCTTTAACAGTTACCCCGATTTCTTTCTGGACTTCTATTAATGTGGTTTTTTCTCTCTGTTTTTAGCAAGAAAACAGAGGCTTGAGAGAAATTCTTCAAATCTCTAGAGAATCCTTTCTGAACCTCAAGAAGGAGGATGCATCAGAGAGCACATCCCTGTCAGGATTAGTGACAAGCAGTGATCTGAGCTTGAGGAAAAGCTAAGGACTCTGGGAATCGGCAAGCTTCAGTTGCACACTTAAAAACCAATGGAGCATCAGGGGGCACTGGTCAAGCACTTGTTACTGAATAGGGCACCAGCAAGAGAATGCATCCAACTCCAGCTCAGTGGCTTTTATACTGTGTAACATAAATTCAGCTGGTATTCTGCAATACTCTCAGTGACAAATTGATTGCCATAGATCTAACCTCAGTAGGAAATGGATTAATGCACTTGCTGAGTTGCAAATTCTTTTTATATGAACTCATTTTACAGATAAAAGGTGAGATTTCAAGTAATTTATATAAATTATTGCTCATACAAAGTTCAGTGCAACTCTTAGATAATAAAGGTAAGATTTCAAGTCTGATCTCCACCTTAGAAAGTAGTAACTTATGAATATGCTTTGTGCATGATCCACATAGCATTTTTTCCTTTTGTTTTGGCTTTAATACATTCTCGTTTTGCAACAAACCTCTTTGATAGGAGGGGCACACAGGCAGCATAAAATTTAAGGATTTGTGTCGTTTAGCTTTGAGGTATCACTTTCAAATACAAGGCCAATTTTTAAACATAAGGAATGCGGTCAGTTAATAGTTTGGGCTTTTTAAATGAAACAAAATTCTTTCAAATACGTGCACTGAATTGTATTGTGAGAACATAGAAAGAGCTGTTCCCACTTTGTTGTTCTCAGGAACACAGGTAGCAATACAATTCTGCCTCAGCTTTTACCTTCAGGAGAGGAAGTCCTGCTCAGTTCTCTGTCAGTAAGAAGCCACGAGTCCCATGTCTGTCTTCTCCAATTGCCTGCCCAAACTTCCTAAGTGAGGAATGGCAACTGGAAAGCACAAAAGCAGTGGCAGCAGAAAGTGGGGGTGGAGGAAGGAGGAAGCAGCTTCATGGCAGAGTTGGCAGCCTGCAATTAATACTCTTGATTTTCCTTTCTCCAGAGGAAAATTTCTTCTTTCTTTGAGGAAAATTTCTTTCTTTGTTTCTTCTATCTGGAAGGTTTTAAAGTGAGTTAAGCAGAGTGAAAGCTGTCAGCTACAGAAGACTGTGGAACTACAGCTGCCACCCACAGTTTCACATTCTGGCTGTTCAATAACCCACCAAGCAACACGAGCTGAGTAATCCTGAAATCAACCACCACTTAGTCAAGTTTGATTTTCAGTGACAACAACACAGAAGGAACTAAGCATCCAACACTTCCAAGTGTGCCAGCTTCAATACAGCTTCCTGTGCCCCAGCACAGCTTCCCTGAGCTTGAGGTAAATGTTCCATAGGCCTAAGAGGGAGCTTTCAGTGGCACTGAACTGACTTAGGAGCAGCTCAGTACCCTTATTCTCTGTTACTGCTCCTTCCTGTGGTCCTTTTAAGAGGAGATAAATGAGAAAAGAGCATTAGCAGGCAGTAAATGCTTGTTCTAAGTGAACTAATGCACGTGCTGAAAAGACAGGTACATCAGGTCTTCACATTCTCACAGCCTGCTTTAGAAATGGAGAAGCTGCTGCTTCTCTGCAGAGCACGTTGGCTAGGCTTAAGAACACACTGAGGACATTCACATGCATGGGAAAAAAGTTATGGCCATTTCCAGGTTTGTGAAACAGCCAAGGAGAAATTCTGGGGGAACATTTTAGCTCAAGCACAAAATATTCTTGTCTGCTTTTATATTATCTGTACAGCCTCACCAGTGCTTCTCTAATTTAGATTTTGCATTTCTGCTGTGACTTGCAAGCTGCTGACTTACCAGAGGCCACATCTTTTTTCACTGGAGTGTTCTGTTGCAAATTTACAAGGAATTTTGGGTTCAGTTGTTGAAGTTCTTGTTTCTAGAAGCATCTTTTCACCCATGCACTGGTGTCAAGAGGCATTTCTATCCATTTGATGCTGAATTCAGCTACATGGCTGACTTCTGGTTTGGCTTCCAAATACAGAAGAGGGTTCTTGGTCTGTGGCAGTACTTTGAGGCTGCTCTATTATGAAATAATGCTTGATTAGTGTTTATTTTTGTAAATTTAAAAAATGTGACTTAATTTATCTACTCCTAGTCTTCACATTTGATACGTCTCCTCTTTCATTCCCCTGCCCTGATCACTAGGATTTTAAAGAGCCTTCACAGTGTGTGGAGTGACTATTTTTCATTGCATACCTGTTATTTTTTTAATGCAGATGGCTTGAAAAGGATTTATGGCTAGAATTGTGTACTGTACAGTAAAGTTATTTTATCAATAAAGTTGACTGAAAACCTAGATGTCTCCATGACTAAGGCAAGGTACGGGCTCTGAGGTGAGCCTTGTTGGCAACACAAGATAAAAAAGAAAGTAACCAAAATGTTCTGTGTGGCAGCTGTTCAGCTGAGTGCATACTGAAACTAAATTGGGCTGGTTTGTACAGCTAAAAGTTTTAAACAGTCTTGCCTTTTTAACAAGCACATTAGAGGCATTAGAAGATTGTTAAAATACAGAACTAATGGCACTGTTTCCATGCAAAATTACATGTACTGGGATCTCTGTGTAAATGCCTAAATGAAATTTACATTGGCTTAAGGAGCTTCCTTAAGCACTTTTTCTGGTTAAATGAGGAATTTCTGAGTCTGCTGTTTGTGTGTAAAACTTCAGCTTGTTCTTTTTGGAGAGCCTGGAATCTGAGTGCCCAGGGCAGGGCTGGCAGTCACTTTGGCCAGGAGAGCCCTCTGGTGCTGCTCACAGCAGGAGGGCAGAGGGAAGGTGAGACCTCAAAGCTCATCCAGTGCCACCTCCTGGTGTGGGCAGGGACACCTTCCACTATCCCAGCTTGCTCCAAGCCCTGTCCTACCTGGCCTTGGACACTGCCTGGGATGGGGCAGCCACAGCTTCTCTGGGGAAGTATTTTGCAATTTTATCAGTTCTTCTGTGATAAATCAGCTGCACACATCTGTTATCTGGCCAAGCTGATAAGACAGCAGGTCAACTAAATGCAGGTTTTAGTGGATGCTGGGGGCAAAACTACACCAAGTAATTCCTTAGCTTATGGACCATTTAGCACAAATGGGGCTGGACAGGAACTGTATAGGAGTAGGGACTGAGTTCCTGGTGCCTGCAGCCACGTTCCTGTCCCGAGACGTGGCAGGCCAGTGCGGCCCTCGTATTAGGGAATGTCTTTGTTTTCCACATTCAGAAAAAAACTCACCTGACATCTGCCTTAACCAACTGCTCAGCAAGGAGGGAAACACTTGGTCATTGCAGGAAGAAGCACCAGGCAGAGAACAGGCACAGGGAAAACCCACCAACTCCAGCAGTCTCCTTCCATTTCCCAAGGTGAAAAAGGTTGACCTTTTTGAAGAATGGCAGACAATGATTTCCCTGCAGTGTTCTCAGCACCAGAAATCCCCCAATCCATCCACCTGAGACTGGCTCTTCCAGCAGCGAGCAGCAGTAGAGCTGTTTTTGAGAAGTCAGTTCTTGGAAGCTCAAACAACACAGAACACCAAGGGATGCAGGGTGATCAGCACCTTCCCTTTTCCAATACTACATTCAGGAACACCATAAACAAATTTTTAAATGACTCATTACATTCCTGGCTAAGCAAACAGCAGCTGCCTCCTACAATTCTCTGTGCCTATTTGCTTCCTGCATATGGCTTTCCCCCTCACCCTCAGCATTCAGGATAAAAAACCATCAAATCCAGCTCATTTTGAGCATATTATTAGATAATCTGTTGTTACACCAGATGAGATGGAAAAGCTGGAAGTGGTGCTTTTTCTGAGGAGGCAGCCTTGTGAAGATCTAGTTCTGAAGCAGGCAGGGAAGTTTTACACACCCCTCTTCTGCCACTCCCTCTCTCCCCCAAAATGAGTGCGCTTATTGCTCTGGTTTGAGGTTGACTTCTCCCAGTGTGCAAGGAAGCACAAAGCCCTTCATGCTTAGCAGGAGTCAGCTGGCTGCCTGGAGCTGGGGGCTAGAGCAGACAGGCTCTGAGAACAATAAATATTACAAACAACAAGCATCTGTTGAACACACAGAAGTGTTATGGGAGCTGTTGTTTCCAGAGAAAAGTCAGACACCAGAGCCTACTAATCCAGGATGTGGGAAGGGATGACAACCAGATGGACACTGGATAAATTCAAATAAACCTCGATATATCAATGTATCAATGGATTCCTACCACTGAGTCAGGATACAGTAACCTAACACAGTACTTACCTTGCATACCCAAAGGCTTGGTGTTTCTTATGCTGAGTCTTCACTGGATAAACCAGCCAGGAACCGAAGTTCCACTAAAGCTCACCCCAAAAAACACTACCAAGATCACTGCAGACTACAGCTGCTGACAGGGTGGAAGGCAGAGAGGTGAAAAGCTCAAAGGCTCAGTGAAAAACGCAAATTTTGAGATGCAGCCTACTGCTTTCTCTGGAAGGCTCCCTCTTTTTTGGAAGCCTTTCCAGATCAAGGACAGCTCTAGGCAAGGACAGAAGGGAATCACAGAGTCATAGAAGAGTTTGTGCTAGAAGGAACCTTCAAGAGACCTTAAACAGATCTCACCCTACACTGCAAGGGGTACACAAAAAAAGCCTTGAAAATAACCCCTTCAACACTGCAGTGGATCAGTTCATGTAGTCTGAACATCACCACTGTTACTCACTGTGGCTTAGGGATTATGGAAGAAAATTCCCAAACCGTCTCTTGGCAGAACTAAAAAAAGGAAACCATCTCCAAGTCAGGATCTCAGAAGAAGAGTTCAAAGCCCACTTCTGCTAGAAGATGCCTGCGTGATCTTGTAGACCAGTTTTCAGGCAAGAAGTGGATGACAACCATTCCTTTGTTCTCTAGAGCTTCATCTGACAAAGCTCAAAAAAGCCTCTGTGGACCACGAGCTTCCCTCAGTGGCTGCACAGAGCACACACCACACTCTCAGCCTCTGGGTGTCACTGCAATGCCAGCCAAGCTCCCCCACCTACCTCAGCCCTTGGTCAGAAGAAATTTTTCAAAGCAAACTCTCCCTACGAGATCAAAGGCACAGGCTAAACTGTAAAAGCATCATTGAAAAGACATCTTTATTATAAAAGATACAGAAAATTAAACTTGTTTCTTGCACAATGTTAATTGCAGCAGTTATAAAAACCCACCAAGGTAAACATGTTTAAGAGCATTTCTATACCACAGAAGTGTTTGCTGCTTGCCATTACACACAGCAGAGACAAGCTCAGGATCAGTGCAGGGAGGACAGGCACAGACCTAGGGAAGAGCTCCTTGTCTACCCCATGTGCCACACAACAGCACAGGGAAACAAGACCCACACTGCAGGATTTCAGCCTTGCTTTGTTGTTTGAGGGAGATGGTCCAGCTCCAAGCAATGATGGGATTTGTCTCTAAACATCAGAAGGGTTCAGTCACTCCAGACACTGTCTTTGAGCTCTCACTCCTTAAAGAAAAGCCATTTAAAAGTCATTAATTCCTGTCTATGCCACAGTGTTCTGACTGCCAACAAAGTCCCCAGAAAAATTTCTTTTGCCAGTTTCCTCAGAAAGAGCTGCTTCTTACAGATCTCCTACCAAGAATTTAAAGTGGTGGCTGACAGCTTAAGCTTCCACCCCTGGGGAATCCCCTCATGGAGGCTCCATGAGAACCAACTCACCTCACACAGGCAGGACTATGCACTTGGCTGCCCTCACTGAAGGTTCAGACACAGGGTGAAGGAAGAAGAGTCACCATACCCTATGTCAAGGTACAGGATGTGAGACTTGAGCCATCCTTCAGTGCGTGACAGATCCCCACTGGAGATCAGGATGGGGCACAAAGGACAAACAGCTAAAACATCCTCAGTTCTCCTCGGGATGAACCAAAAACATGTTGCTCCAGCTGACACTTTGAAAATGGCTCTTGGGGTTTTTTTTAAAGGAAGAGCATAAAGCCACCACGTGAGATTAGTCCCTCATCTGTTTTTATACTACATTCTGTTTTGAGCAGATGCAATTCAAACAGGTAAAGAACAGAGATAGCAAGGTTTCTGGTCAGTATCTTGCTAGCAGAACGCTGGTTTCACCCCTTAAAGGCAAAATTAAAAATAAATAATTAGTGTTTCAGCCAACTCCAGGGAGAAAAAATTGCCATTGGCTACAAAGAACTTATTTACTTTTTTCTTTTATGACAGCACCATCAAAAAAGATACTATACCAGAGCAGAAACAAGACACAGGCTGTTCAGAAAGCAAACAGGGAGACAAACCTCTTGTTTGTGTTCTCTTAGTGGTCATCTCTGCACAGAGACCAGATGACCAGTTTGCTACAAAACCCAAAAGCAAAGGAAAAAGTCTTCTTGTCTCAGATCAGCCCCCGTTCCCAAGCCCCACAGTGCACACGTAGAACAGTTAACTCAGTGCAGTTTCAATTCAAGTCACTCAGTTCAGCTTGCAAGGTTCAGTTACACTTCTTGGAAACCAGTGTGTCTGCAGCCATGTTTTGTACCTGTACTGGGAGGTGATGCTCAGTTCCTGCTGGAAGAACTCCTTGTGGATAGGCTGCCCACCCTTGGGAGGGAGTTGGGCACTGCCTCAGCAGACATTTCCACATGCAAGGAAACAATCAGCAGGTTGCTTTCCAAGGCCTCTTTGATATTTCACGTACCCAAACAGCAAAGTAGAACCCACAGGATCAATGCCTGTCCCTGGCCATGAGTACAGGATTCTGCAGCTGGACACAAGCAGGTTGCATCAGGCAGAGTGTGCCACAGAGGAGTCACAAACAGCGTGTAGTGTACTGGACAGGTAACTGCTCTGCCAAGCTGGGCAAGCAGCAATCTCTTATTCAGCAGGACAAATTAGCAGTGGTAAATCCTGCACCACTGGCTGGTTGCTGGTAATCATCTCACCATTCCCAGATCCTCCCTCTCCATTCCCACCAGTTATTTGGCAAGTTACAGAAGCAATGGAGTTCTCTCCCCGGCTGGCTGGTCTTTTTGAAAGAACTCTTTGATATGCAGCAGCTTGTTGTGGATCCTCTCTCTCAGGGGAGGGATATGATGGCTGGGGTCTAAGACATTGGTGCTTCTACGTTCCCTTTCCCTCTTCCAGGTGAGATAGGGATGTGGTGGGAAGGGCACCTCGCTCCTCTCCCGGCGGAGCTGCACAGTGACCCCACTGAGGGCCAGCATTGCCCACACTGACAGGATGATGAAGTCTGGAAAAAGAGAAACAGATTCCTGTACCAAAGCAGAATATTCCTTGCTTTCCCAAGCACAAACACTGAACTAGTTTATTGACAGAGAGGAATGGAGTATCATCCCCACATCCTCAGATGCCCAGAGTGACCCATGCAGAGGCCAGGTTACACAGGGAGTTGGGAAGACTCTCTTCCCTGTATTAGGCCTTTAAATGCCCACCCTGCACACTCCTCAGCAAGCTGCCAGCCCAAGTCTGAGCAGCACCTTTCACAAGGGCCTTTGTCACAACTGCAGTAAGGTTCCTGCCTTTGAGTCTACCCAGTATTGCTTTTGAAGGACTAGAATTTTTCATGTGGATGTTAAATCTCACACTGTACTGTGTTCTCCTTCCATCCCCTTCCTGCCCTCACTCACTGTTCACCACAGAACCAAAGAGGCAGTGATTCCTCCTTGAAAGGAGAATAAAGTCTTGGGAGGACTCACCATTCCTTTGAAAAGGCACATTGGTGTAAGCTCTGCTGAAGTAATTGTTGAGGACCCTCCTGAGCAGGTCTAAGGTGATGTAAGCAAGGCTTGTGTAGACGTAACAAGCAATGGCCAGGATCACCGTGTAAGATCCCACTATTCCAGAAGCCAGGATGTTCAGCTAGATGGGGAGAAAAAGCACAGCTTTAGGAGACTGATGAACACTCTTTGATTTCCCACCACCCTAAGACAGTAGAATCATAAAATCATGGAATGGCCTGGACTGAAATAGAGCTAAAATGGCCCACCCAGTTCCAAGCCCTGTCATGGGCAGGGACACCTTCCACTATCCCAGCTTGCTCCAAGCCCTGTCCAACTTGGCCTTGAACTCTGCCTGGGATGGGGCAGCCACAGCTTCTTTGGGCAAGTATTTTGCAATTTTTATCAGTTCTTCTGTGATAAATCAGCTGCACACATCTGTTATCTGGCCAAGCTGATAAGACAGCAGGTCAACTAAATGCAGGTTTTAGTGGATGCTGGGTGCAAAACTACACCAAGTAATTCCTTATCTTATGGACCATTTAGCACAAGTGGGCCTGAACACGAACTGCCTGCAACTGGCCCTGTCCTGAGCTTCACAAAGCTGTGCTAAGTTTCCTGTACATCTCTCATAGGACAATGTTTTGAATTAGAAAGTCTGACTCCTGCCCCTCTTCTCCCTCATTCTGAGGTGACTGCACAGTTACTTACAATTCTTGGGCAGCCAACAAAAAGCACTGGAATCATCAAGGCCACACAAGTAAAGGTCACCCAAAACACCACATCGTCACGAAAGACCCTGTAGTCTCCTGCCAAGATACAACACTTAACAGTCAGGAAAACATTTCCTTTTCACAAGTGTTTGGGGGTCAGCTTTTCCCCCCTCCAAAATTCTGTACATTCAGAAATACATGGAGTACATTGTTGACAAGCCCAGCTTTTGAGTTCAAATTCTGACTGTTTAAGATGTATTGTAACAGTGACTCAAGAACAGAAAAACTGTCCCAGTTGAGCACAGGTCCCATGCTCTCTGCTGGAACAGCAAATCTTGTCCATGGAACAAAGATTTTTGGCAAGGTATATTTCTCACCTGGTAAGAATGAAAAGTACAGGAGTACTGCTGCTCAATAAGAAGCTGATCTGTTGCCTCTGTGGGTTTCTAAGCTAAAATTCTGCATCTGACTACAGAGTATGGTGCAAACGCAGCCATCACAACACCACCAGGCAACAAATTCTTCCAGGCTTGAGGAAAATTAAATCACTCAAACTCTACTTTGCTCACTCTGCCTTCTAAGGCCTGTGGATTCATCAGAGGGGACAAGCTGGCCTCCAGCTGAGTCACTGCTCCACTTTAATGAAGATCAACCAGGGACTGCATGGATTATCACAAAATCATGGCTTGAGTCAAGCACAGGTGACTGGGGAATGAAAAACTGTCACAACCAAGGAACCTTAAAAAGGGAAGTTTTCAGACTGGAAATTGCGAAGTATAGCTGATGCTTTGGTGTTCCAGTGGGACTCCAGCTCAGCAAGCTTACTGGCTTTTAAGCAATTTGTCTAAGGCCTTTATGCCTGAAGCCTTCAAATTAGTCTGTAGATTTTCTACTGGGATTTGTTCTGGACAGAGGACAAAAGAGCAAGCACATGCCTGGAGGAGAGCTGGTATTACAGAGATGGTACACAGTTTAAGTAGGAAGGGTGACCAAGTTCTTTGCAAAACAATCAGTTCCCTTTTCCCCAAGTAGTTTTAATGACAGCGCAGCTGAAATAAGCTTTCAGGTACATCTCTGTTCCTCCCAGCACTGGAAAGTTCAACATCCCACTAAGACAAACCAGAGAGTGTCATTCACTCCTGAGCCTTGCAGTGTGCCTGCAGCACACAGGAACACAGCACTCACCAAGCAGAGGATGCCAGTGCTTACCTAGGGGAGTAAAGAAGACTGTGGATGAGAAGAGAAATCCCAACACAAGTCCAATAACAAACATGCTGAGCAGGACAGAGCCAAATCTCCACCAGCTCACAACCAAGAGCAGCCCTCCAATAATTCCAGCCACTGCGGTCAAAAGAAGACGCACTGAAAGAGAGAAGAGAAAATTCCAGCATTCAGGAAACTTCAGTTCCTGCAGTAACACATCCAGCAGCTTTATTTACATGCTTGTTTGGCTTTTTTCAGTGAGTTTGCATGACATAACAAAAAAAAGTATCAGAACGTGCTTCATGCACTTCGCTTAGATGCCAGCCTGCAGCTGGGGATGTGCTGCTGAAAAAGTGGGATGGGGGCTGGCATGGAGGCCTTGGCACCATGTATATCAGTACCCTGAGTTCCCAGGGAGTTTAGGTGGCTACAGCTACTGCTCGTGGACCAATAAAGGAATTCTATGAGGTAGGACAGACAGAAAGAACTAATTCTGTCTAAACAGCCTAACAAGCTGGGCACAGACCATCTACTTCCATTTTACAAATGAAACCTGCATTTGATCTGAAACAGGTCCATGCATTGTGAAAGTAGGAAGAAAGTATGTGAAAGTATGTTGCAAATTTCCAGAGTTTCCAAACACCTCTTATATTCCTTGGATTAGATATTGAAATTAAATCCAACTATTAATTCTGCATCACTGTGATGCTGGAAGGAACACTTACTCTGTTGCATTTTCAGCTATTATGGCAATCAGAGCTCAAGCACCCAGGCATCATCCTGCTATCCCTCCTGTGGCTGGCCAACAGCACAACTGAGATTGTACCTGGAGGGTTCCTGACAAGAATTTGGGAAGAGCACAGGACATCTTGATATATCTACTCACCATCATAACTAAGGCTAGTAATCCTTGTAATGAAAACAAAGAAGATGAATGCTGCAACAATGAAGCCCATGAAGAATAAGTCTAGAGAAGAAGGAAAAAGTATTTAGCAAGCTTCATACCAAGCCCACTTCAGTGGATCTTCAGACATCTTCATATTATAACAGGGAAGGAACACAGCAGCTCACAAAAGGACAGCCAGACAACATTTTGCTCTCAACAGAGGTGTCCTCAAGCACTACAGATAGTAGTGCAAGTTTACATATTTATATGTCCAAAATTACATATTTATAGCTATATTGCCCAGCACCCTAATTCTAGGTTTCTGTTCTTTGCATCCCAGAAACTTCCTGCTCTGAGCTTAAAGGCTCAGAGCATATAAAAGCAAAGCACTGGACCTAACTGGCACAGCATCACTATCAAGTGAATCTTGGTAATAACACCACCATTCTAAGTTACACAGAGTAACATTTATGAAATTCCAACCAGACTTACGAGATGAAATATTCAGTACCTGTTTTCCAGAATCTGTGTCCAAAAAAGCAGGTGAAAAGGCCAAGAACAGCAAAAGCAGTGAAGAATACTTTGGTAGAGACTTTACCTACAAGAAGAAAAGTAGGTTTAGAAGAGCATTCCACCTAGTAGTCCCAACAAAGTAATTAAGGTAAGGTCAAGTTGCTGTCACAAACTTTGCTGACAACTTGAGAGCTGCCACTCTGTCAGATCTGCAACAGCTGAACTAACAATTGGCTTGGCAGGATCTTCAACAGAACATTGAAATAATCCCAGACTGATTAAGCAGTCAAGAGCTTCCTGCTTATTCAAGAGAAGTTTCTGCAAGTAGATGTAACTTGTTTTTAATATAGATATAGATTGTCCTGAAAATTCTCTGCTCAAGTTTAAAAAAAGAGACATCCTGTCATCTATAAAAATCAGTGCTATGGGGATTAGTAACCCAGGCAGCAACTATAGGCTTAATCACTGCAGCCTTCACCATTTGTCTCCCTCTCATACATTTGCCATGTAACAAAAATGATCACCAGCATCCCATTATGGCTCACCTCTGTCTTCTATGCTAATTTCTTACCTATATTTAAGCTATTTGCAGGAGGAAACCATATTTTCCATGTGCCCTGAATTAGAGAGGTTTAGCCTAGATAATTTGTCTCACGCTGTCACGGGACAAGACTGAATTTGACAACAGTCACTTGTGTTACAGTATATAAGAAAATAATGAGAACAAATCTTACTCTATGAACCAAATTTTACCAATTACTCGTGTCCCTTCTGCTTTCATACGGGCAGTGACAGCTTTGCTCTGTTTCTGCTCAAGTTCCATCATTATATAGCTTCACACAAAGCAGCATGACTTGGTAGTCATTCCACTACTGCTGCCATATCTTCATTCTTTCAAATTACCTGCAGGTTACTAATTCCTGTTAGCACCAGCACAGTTAGAAGAATCTGGCTGGAGCTTAATCTAGTCTGTGTTTTATTACCTCAGCTTCACATCCAGCATCCACAGTCTTACAAATTATTTAAAATTATGTATCCCGTTGAAGTGGACAAAGCTGGGGTGGGACTACAGAGCTCAGAGTTGCAAGCCACATATTAAACCTCCATTAAGCTAAACCTTTAATTGCTAATGGTTCTTAGTCTTACTTCATCATTCCAGACCTTCTCATGAAGCAAGAAGCAGACTTTACCATAAAGTAACAAAATATACACAGTGTAAAACGAAGATCTCCTGCACACATTGGTAAAATAATCTTAAAGCACATTCAGCACGTTGGAGCACAACAAGCTACAGAGGAGTTGGCAAGGACATACAATTCCCAACTTACTGATGGAAGAGCAGTTATCTACCAGGTCAGCAAAGCTGCAGGCATATGTGTGCACAGGTATGTAAGCAGCAGAAGTGTTCCAAAGAGGATCCCACACTATGACATTGTAGATCACACCTTGCCCAGGAAGTGATGAGAAGTAGACATTGGTTTTGTCATCAGCAGTCAGCGTAAGCATCTGGAAAAGTAAGTACCTGTGTTAAAGGCTCACAGGACGGAACTCTTCCCTCCAGCACTACTGTGTTCTGTCAGGGGAGAAGATTCTCCCACTCCTGTTTTGCTCCTCCCTGCCTGAGGGCACAGTTGAGGCTTCCTACCAGCCTGTTGACCCAGGTCTGGCCTCCAAGACAGGCAATGCTGCCATTCCACCCCCAAGCAGGGCCAGGGCGCCTCCTTATGTCTCCCCTTCAGGAAGATAAGCACAGGGTAGGAGAAAAGAAGAGAGCACCACATGGCTGGTAGCCAGTGCTTCGTGCTCACCTTGACGCCATTGGCTTTGATACTGTGCACCGCAGACATTTTCCGTATGTGGCTGACGAGCACCATCTCGGACAGGTCGTTCTCGGGCAGGAAATACTGGTACACGTCGTAGCGCAGCCGCCACCGGGAGCTCTGACCAGTCCCTGCATCACAGGACGGGGGGTTGGCTCCCCTGCAATGGGAAACACATCAGCCACGTGCCCCAGACCTCAACATCAGTTTCAGCAGTTACCTGTCCACAGGGTCTGCCTCTACTCTTTAGAGGTGCACACCAGCAGCTAACTCAAAGCTGGACTGTGTTTGTGAGCACAGGGCACAGCAGCATCACACAGAACCACCCTGGCACAGGTGGTGTCTGTGCTGGTACCTGCCTCCACACTTACAGAGGCTTCCTATGAATTGGCAGAACAAGAATTCCAAGAGCCCACAACAGCCAAGGACCACAACATTACTGTTTGTCTTTCCATGCAGTTCTGAACACAGTATTCCTCATTCCCTGCCTATCGCTTGTGACACCAGGCACCATTCAGGAAATAATGTCTTTTAACTTGAAGTCTTAAGTTAAACAAAACTCTGGGTCATTATCATGCTTTAGTACTAGTAAAGAAATAAAACTGGCTATAACATACAACAGCTCCTCAAACAAATTAAGCTGTTACAAGGAATGGAAAGATCCAGTATTTACTGACTGCTTACATTTCTGAAGTTGCATAACCTCCCCCACAAGATGTAACTCTCAACTTTTATCTCTCTCATGCAGTACCTCTTCCCCTCCTCCCTGTCCCCATTTACATTTGTTGCAGCAACCAAGATTCCTGCCAGAATCTGGATGGTTCAGCTGTTACAGCAGCGGCTTATTTTAGCCTTTTGGCCAAACACAGGACAAAAGGTCTCCCTCAGTGCACTGAGGTTTTCCACACACCTGGTATATCCCAGGTTTGCAGGGGCAAACTTGATGTGTATATCAACCAACGTGTAGTCCAGGTAAATGTTTGGATCCACTTCCAAGTCAAATTCTAGATTGCAGCCTCCAGGAATAGGATCTAGAACACAGAGACGATAACTGCAGTTATGCACTTGCAGGCATTACACACTTGCTGAGCACAGAAAGGTGCTGGCACTGCAGACAGCAAAAGCGTTTCACTGCAGCCTGTGACAGGCCCCCACACACGAGAGACTCCAGTGACTGAGGTGTTGGAATGAAAGCTCCTGTAAGGGACTGCACATGAGTCAGGGCAATCCCAAGCACAAACACAGGCTGGGTGAGAATGGATTGAGGGCAGCCCTGAGGAGAAGCACTTTGGGGATGTTGGCTGAAGAGAAGCTTGAAACAACCCAGCAACATGTGCTCACAGCCCAGCCAGCCACCAGCATCCTACATGCAAAGAGGAGTGGGCAGCAGGGCCAGGGAGGGGGGTTCTGCCTCTCTGGCCTGCTCTGGCAAGACCCCACCCCAACACAAGAAGGATGTGCTGGAGTTAGTCCAAAGGAGGACCATGGAGATGACTAGAGGGATGGGCACCTCTGCTGTGAGCAAAGGCTCAGAGTAGGGATTGTTCAGCCTGGAGAAGGCTCTGGGGAGACCTTTCCAGCAGCCTCCCTATACCTGAAGGGAGCCTACAAGAAAGCTGGAGAGGGAATTTTTACTAGGGCCTGGAGTGACAGGACAAGGGGGAATGGCTTTAAGCTGAAGGAGGGTAGATTTAGATTGGATATGAGGAAGAAATTCTTCCCTGTGAAGGTGGTGTGGCCCTGGCACAGATTGCTCAGAGAAGCTGTGGCTGTCCCTAGATCCCTGGAAGTGTCCAAGGCCAGGCTGGATGGGGCTCTGAGCCACTTGGGGTAGTGGAAGGTGTCCCTCCTACGGCAGACTGTTGGAACTGGATGGGCTTTATGGTCCCCTTCCAACCCAAACAGATTTGTGATTCCATGATCACATGCAGCAGTGTTCTATTCAGAGGCTTCAGTCATGACAAGACCTTGGAGTACATCCTATAGACAACTCACAATTCAGCAGTGACAATAAAACCTTTTTCAGCCCATTTCAAATGAATTTCCAGTATCACCATCAGATTTCCACCATGTAAGACTGAAAGGTCAACACTTCATGCCACAGACGACTCGGCTGAGCAGAGCAGAGCCGGCATGCCCTGAGCACGTACCTTTCTCCATGTAGGGAATGGAGATGGCAGTGCTGAGCACCTGGGCAGCATCCAGGGCACGCACGTACCACGTACACACGGTCTGCTCGGGCCGAAGGACGGACACCAGCCCTCTGTCCACCCCAACTCCTGAGCTGTTCACCGATGGAGTCTGCACAGAAACAAATCATAGACACAAGGAGTTCTTCTTGAGAAGATTTCTATCACAGTTTGATCATATTTCTGTATTTTGATAATATCTAAAGAGCCCTTTCCTTCCTGCCACAAACCTGCTAGGCACACACACACATCAGTGCCAGTTACAACAGATCAGGCTCTGCCCAAAATGTATTCGTGTTTGGAATTGCCCAGCTCCACGTGCAGGACCTTGGACTTGGCTTTGCTGAACTATATGAGGTCTGCATAGGCCCACTTCTCAACCCTGTAAAGGTTCCCCTGGATGGCATCCCTAGCTGGTGAAAAAAGGGAGTTCTGACAGCACACACTGCCTGGCTCAGGCTCAAAATCCAAGTGACAAGTTGTGGTACTCCTAAAGAGCTGATGATCACAAGCAAGTAGCAGAGAAATCTAGCTAGTAGACCTGGCAATGGATTGACTAGTAAAAATGTAAAAGGACTGAAACATCCCTCACAAAATGTTGTGAGATGGCAGCAAGGCAGTGTTCTGGGAACCAACATACAGGAGCACCTTTCCTATCTCCACCAGAACAGAGATGATTGTCTGACAGCTGCCTTAACTCTAGCAATGCCAGATGTTTTTGGGGCCAGACCAGTTACTGACCCAATCCCCAACACCACCATCCCTTCCAGAACCAGGGCTCTTGAGAAAAGATTAGGCAGCAATGACAGTATCACAGTCTCACAGCTTGAACAACCTGCAGCCACATTTTCAGCATAGAAAGTGCCTTTGGCCAAGGCAGCCACAGTTACCCCAGGCAACACTGTAAGGAAGCACATTGGACCTGGAAGACTTCAAAGTCTGGCTCAACTTCATATTTCCTGAGGCAGGCCAGCCCTAAAAGCAGAGCAGCTGCATTTATGCATCACTACCCTTGGCCTGGTAAGGCCCATGAATGCAAAGGGAATCTGAACTGGCAGCAGAGGATTCTACCAATGGCAAGCAAAGACTGAACAGGTCTAGCAGTAATGCCTCAGCCCTGTAATCCTGGCTGTTTCACCAGTACAAGGATGGCTGAGCTGGGTGACTTGTGTTACAGGTCATTCATCTTCTAAGCTTCCCAGGATACATCTTGGCACTCAACATATTCTGATTTCAAAGATGCTGGTGGAGAGAGGGGAACTGGACTGCAGCTGTTAGACCTCCATCTACCACCCTCAGCTTAGCCCATGCTCTGTTCAAATACCAGTGAGAGCCTCCCAGCACCACGACGACAAAAATCAATATTTTAGATTAAGCTCATTTTCTCCCATCATTACTGGGATGCAGAGTATAGCAACAGGAATGTTTTTATTGCATAATCTAGAAGTAGCAGCATAGAATTTCTTCCTGTGTTACCAAAGGAGAATTAGATTCAGGACAAGGAGCTGGGATCACAGCACATCATATCTGCAGTGCTTAGATCCAAGCCATGGGAACAGCAGACAACTAAACATCCCAAAGTGATCGTGTGTGAGGCATCTGGCAAACACACAGATCTGGTTTTAACAGGACATGCTGATGGACAGTAGAGCCACATGACAAAAGCACCACTTCCACCAAATAAAGAGCCTTGAAACATTTTCAAACCAGCTCTAACGTGCCCTTAGCATTCAGTCTTTCAAAATAGCAGCTATGGCATATAAGGACAAGAAAAGATTTCTGAAGCTACAGTAACACTGTCTAAAAGCCAAGCAGGTAAAAGACACTCATTTATTTATTAGTTCTACATGTACCAGAGCCAAGTCCTTTGTTGAAAGAGAGGCAGTACTTAACAGAAGTGACACTCTTACCTTATCAAAGGATATCACCACATCACTCTGCTGGGCATGCACTTGAAAAATAACCACAGTCACGTTGCTGGCGATGTTCCTGATTACAGCTTCCACTGGATTGGTCTGGTTAAGTAGCACATTTCTGAATTTTCCCAAGGAGAGTTCAAGAAGACCTGCATTACAGAAAAAGGAAGATACAGGGGGTTTTTTTGGTCCAGAGGGAAGCAATTACCGGGGAAGCCTGGAAGTTTCCAGTAGCTTAGTATTAGTCAGCTGGGAGCAGAGCAGGATGTTGCTTTGTGCTGCTCTCATCCTGTGAGCTGTACCGAGCTTTCAGAGACTGCTGCACACAGAGCTGCACCTGCAGACACAGGCACAGCTAGGGTACCTGCCCTGCAGCCTGCCACTCACCTGAGCACAGGGACAGAGCTTCCTGCCAGGAGGCAGGATTTGATACAGCTGAGCTCACCAGCTCAGCCAACCAGCCAGCTACACTCCAAAAAGTCAGTAAGAAGATACTGAGGACAGCCTGATTTTGGCAGATACAGGCGGGGATGTTTGCATCAGCAGCCAACTTTCACAATATCCACCAGACTTTCCAGGTGAATTCCTACATATCATGGGAATTGGAGTCAAATTCCAGAAGACAGAGTCAAATCTGTAGTTTACGTACATATATTTACCCACTTTCATCAGCTATTCCACGTTATTTGCTGCCAGTTTTTAATCATGAGGACTGCTGCATCCCCATCTCTAGACCTAAAACTCTGACTAATTTTTCCTAGACACAACCTAGATCACTTCTTCTTACAATGAGCATAACCCCATGATGCACTGTCATTTTAATTTAAAGAGAACCACATGACCTAGGATATAAGATCTTTGAGAATCAGCTTTGGCTCGCCATTCAAGTCCTGCAAGCAAGCCTGACTTGTCCCTGTGCTGGGTTCTGCAGGGACAGGGGATGCCAAAGGAGGAAAGTGAAGCAACCACACAGAAGCCACAAGATGCTCTGTGTGGTTGGTAGTGGCAACCGGACTGCACAATGCCTTCCAGGCTTTTCCCTGAATTCCTCTGCCTGCCTCTGTACCCAAACAGACCTAAAACTTATCAAGCCTAAACACACACACACACTTCCTCAATGAAGTTGCCTCTGGTGGAAAGGGTTGGCTCTGCCAAGTTGCCTAACACAGAGTCACCAGCAGCACCATCTGAGGGACACTTGCTGATTACCCATGCACAAGGGAAGGGACAGTTTTCTCACCTGAAAATATACCCAGTACTCTCTAACTCCTTTCCTGTTACTTTCTCTCTCTCTCCTGCCAAGAACTGGCATCACTGGCCAGTTTCTTTGCCCCTTGATATATAAACAGAGGGGAGCTCCCACCCTCATGCCTCCTCCACTCATTACACAGTGAGAGAAGGAACTCCAACCCTTACAGGCTCACTCCCAAAATTCAATTAATACCAGTACAGCATCACAAATAAAATCTCGGCTAAAATACTGGGGGGGGGGGGGGGAAGTGTCATAAACCACTTGGGAGGAAAGATTCTCCATTTTTCTGCTCTGCCATCTGCAGTTTGTGTTAAGGTAGGAGTTTCTACACCAAATGTTCACACAGTAATTAATGTAAAATAAAAGCAAAAGAAACAAAAGAAACTTTGTGTATCCTTCAGCTCCTGACTTCTTCAGAGTCCCTTGAGCAGAATTCAGATATCCTCAGATCTTTCCTCACTACCTCATGTTCTACCAGAAATGCAAGTAGCAGTATGAATGCTAAAGAAAGGCATTCAGAAGGCACAGACTATATGTCTAAACACTCAGAAATTTACAGTGAAAGCTTAGAATACAGGAAAAATATTTTTCTTTGATCTTTAAAACCTACAGCAGAGCTTCCTGAACCGCAAGACATTCACATTTAGATGCTCTTTTAAGAAAAAAACTGAAACCATACACATGCTCTGTGTGATCTACATCAAGGGGGAAAAAACTGCATTGCTCCGCCTTTTTTCTCACCTCCACTCTGTACCCATACCCAGGGGCCTCTGCACAAATAGGACAGATTCGTCAGCAAGACACAGCCACTGCTTCAGCGTGATCATGGGACTCTAAATGTCAGAGGCACTCTCTCAAGTTTAATTAGCGTGGTGAATTAAGAATTGTTCTATATTGCTTTACTGTTTGCATAACTGCTCTGAGAACAGTGCATGACACACATTACCCCAAAATCTGGGCACAAGAGCAGAGGCTCAGGGTGAAGAACAAGAACACCTACACCCATCACACAAGTATTGTTCAGCTTGCTGTTCACAGACTCCTTGAACCACACTTCCAGCCAGGCCCAAAAGATGATGAGCACTGCAGAGCAACAGAACCTTCTAAGAAGTCTTTGAAAAAGAATGGCTCCAAGGCCACAGACCACAGCACCCTTCCAGCTTCTCCATCTCTGTCATTTGAACAAGTCACTCCTGGTGCACTAAGACAGAAAGGGAAGATGGTGAGCAAGACTAATTGATTAAATTAACCAACTCACAATTCACCAGGCCTTTTGCTATCACTTCTCTGGTTCCAATCCCAGACAAGTATTGGACTCCCTGAGCCACAGAGAGATCAGTCTTGTCAAACATCCTTTGAAAGCAGATACAGAGACCTCAATGACCACACAGTGCTGGCCACAGCATGCAACCTTCTCTTTTGGGCAAGCTTGATCTGCCTGGAGGTAGCCCACCAGACAAGTCTGCAGGGTCAGCAGCACAGTTAACACCACGTCACAACTGAGAGAGTTGATCCAGCAAGTCAGCAACAGAGACAGGAGCAAAATCCAGGCATCCCAGCTAGTTACATTGCTTTCACCAGTGAAGGTCTAGAAGCACTCTAAGGTGCCAGGCTCTCTTCCTTGCTCTGGAGGAAGAACTGTAACAGTCACTGCACATCAGAGTAATTTTGGGTTAGATACATGAGAGGAACCCAAACTATTACAGAGTTTATCAACTGAACAGATGCTCAAAGGAAGTCAGCATTGCTGAAACCAAGCAGCAGCAGAGCAGAGATGGAGCACTGAGCATGTATTGCTCAACATGCAGCACCAGCACAGAGTAGCGACAGTCCTGCATACAGAACTGGTGAACAGAGGAAACAGCCCACTCTGTCACCCCACACATTTTTTCTCTTACATCAAGGGCAGAACCAGTAAAGACACCAAAGAAATAGAACCTCCTGGAGCTCTTCTGAGATCAAAAGTCCTTATTCCTAACTCTAAACAACAAGTCAATCAATTCCAGAACCTCTGCATTTGTTATCCCTTCCCTGTGACACAGAGTTTCCCCAACAGGCAACACCCAGCTTGAACTGTTTCCATTGTGCTGATTCAGTGCCAAGCTCTCGGCTCCTCTGAGGCTTTGAGTAAACCACATTTCCAGCTCCAATAGCCAAGAGTCACTCCCCACCACCACGGAGCAGTTAACCACACAGGGTTCTTGATTACACCTCACACAACTGAAGAAATGCCACTGCCATAGAGAACAGTCTTTACCTACAGAGCCATGCTCAAACATTATGCTTCCCTCAAAGAGGTTCTGTGCAGTAAAAGAAAACACATTTCTACAGTGGATATGCAGAACACCCTGATGTAAGCAGGCTCCAGGAGCTAAGGAGAACTTTCCAGTGCAGGGAGTATAACAAGTAGTCACATGAAGACATTTAATGAAGGTGAAGTGCAAGCTCAGACTGACAACCAGTTTGAGAAAGAAAAATATTAGCATACAGTTACTTAACAGAATAAAGCCTGCAGCCATATCCTATCAGACCTCGTAAGGCCACGCAGACACGGATGATCGGAGAGTCCAGCAACAAGGTCTCTGTCTTCCCACACTACTGAACCCCCCAAAAATACAGCACCTCCCCCCACCCCCGAAAGAAGCAGGACCATTTCTGAAAGCTTCTGAACTTTGTGTACTGATGCTCATGCTTAGAGCAGTTGGATGCTTAAAGCAGATGACACCACAGAATGTGGCTTGCCACGGTCTGCACCATTCCCATCCCAGAGGACTACTCTGTTCACCAGGCTAGAGGTCTTTACAGCCTGAAAAGTGAGGGAAGAGTTATGTGTGAACTTCTTATTACAAAGTATCATCTCTGCATAGACTAAACAGCTGGCACAAACACCTTTCACCCAGATAAGCTCCCTTTACAAAAGCACTGCTCAGTCCCGATTACACTATAAATTCACTTTAGTTTTTTCAAAACTAAACAGCCTGGTTTGGATGTAACAACCACAGCCAGTAGCACTACTCCTCAGGATGACAGAGCTCACTGGAAGGCAACAAACACAATGCATAAATCACTTCTGCACAAGGACCAAGTTTGAGGAGCTGCAGCCCATCAGAAGCCCAGAGAGGTAACACAGGCAATCATACAAAGATTTTACTAATCAGGACTTTCAGAATGGAGCAGGATCGTCAAGGATGAGGAGTCAGCAGAGCCCACCCCTGCAAAGTGGGTGTCCACAACTGAATAACCACAAAAGGATTTCAAACCAGTGAACCATTAAGCAAGGGCCTTGTTTAAGGGCCCTAATGATCAGCTAGACTCTGGTACACAAATTACATAGCTTATTAGCTTTTCACGAGGGAAATACTTTCCCCCTCCACCCTCAATCGTGCAAGGAAAAACAGCAACAGGTTCCTTCAAGGCAAAGCAGTTTGCTTAGTCTCATAATTGCTTTGCCTTTTTACATATTGTAAAAAAATTACTCAACACATGACCCATTTTCATCAAGTCCAGGAGACAGACTGACTGTTAGCATCCTTTAAGATAAACATTAAGGTCTAAGATCCCCTTCATTCTCACACCTGCTTGCCACCATCAGGTGCCCAGCCAAAGCTTTTCGGTTCTGCAAGAAGCAGGGAATACTTGGCTCTCCATTAGATTCTGGGCATGAGACTTGGGCAGAGAAGCCTTCCACACCTGGAACTGGTTCCAAATGCTGTCCTGCAAAGTATCCCACGAGTCTCCTTCGGGACAATTAAGCTTCATTCATTCAAGGCCAGGCTGGGTGGGGCATTGAGCAACCTGGTCTAGTGGAAGGTGTCTCTGTCTACAGAAGAGGGGTTGAAATGAGATGAGCTTTAAGGTCTCAAACCATTCTATAATTATATGCTTAGAAGCAAGTGTAAAAGTAAAGCAAAACTAAGAGAAGGAGGCTTATATCAGCCCTAATACGAAGGACTGCTTGCTTATCTCTGAATTATCTGTGAGAGGAAACTTTATTTTTTCCTTTATTTGAACAGATAAGAGTTTAACCAGAAAAAAAAAAAAAGTGACTGTAAATCTTCCCAAACTATACTTATTATAGCACACTTAACTCTGAACTCCTATTTTAGTCACATGCAAGGAACGCAGTGAAATTACAAAAAAAAAAAAAAAAAAAAAAAAGCCCATGCCAAATAAAGTCAGATTACATCAGTACGGGCAACAAGTAAGCTTACGAATCAAGCTGCAAATTATAGGTTTTGCTCCTTTCCCTAGTTTAATAGCGGCAGTGGTTTTCATCCCACTATCCACTAGGGTGGTGGGAACCCAGGATCACCTGTACATGGTCGGGGAGAAAAAAAACCAAGCAAAAGAACACAAACCTCCTTTTAACCATGCTCCCTTTGTCATGTAAGCTCATGCCTATAGGCAGCGAATGCCACCTTGTTTCTGCACGGGGAATACAGCCCTACACCAGCCGCATCAGCTGTACCGCATCCCCGCAACTGCGCGGGTTAAAATGATTCCGAATTACCCATGAAACAGCTAAAATTAGGGCGTTCATAGCAATAAGGTGTAAATAAAAAAATTTAAAATTAAAAAAAAAAATAGCGGACAGGGAAGGAGAGGGAGGAAAAAGAAGAGGGTGTATCTCCTTGTCCCCATGAAAGATTAAGATAACCGTGAATACACACAGCGCTTCTGCAGCGCCGCAGGCAGCTTTGCTCCGCACTCCGGCCCATCCGTCCGGACAGCGGCAAATCGCCCTCCATACAGGAGCGAATCGCCCCCCGGACAGCGGCGAATCGCCCCCCGGACAGCGGCGAATCGCCCTCCATACAGCGGCGAATCGCCCCCCGGACAGCGGGAGACAGCCCCCCGGACAGCGGGAGACAGCCCCGGGGACACCCGAAGGCTCCGCCGCCGGACATTCCCCGGGCACAGCCCCGCGGCCCCGCTACGAGCCGGGCTCCTCCGGCCCTCAATGGCGGCCACAGCCGCACGCCCCCCGCCCCGCCTCGCACCGCCTCACCTGCGGCTACGCCGTGGCGCAGGAGCCCCAGGAGCAGCAGGAGCAGCGCGGAGCCCGGAGAGACCCGCATAGCGCGGCCGGGAGCCGGGGCAGCGGGCCCAGGCCGGGAAGCGCCGCGCAGCCGGGGCGGGGCGGCCGCCGGGGCGGGGCCCGGCCGGGAAGGGAGCGCCCCGGGGAGGCGATTGGCCGCGGGGACAGCCGCCGACTCCCAAAAATGCGCCGCGAGGTTTGCACCGGCAGTTTGGGGCTTGGGCTTTAACTTTGGAGCGTGGAGAGACCCCGCCTCCCAGCTTAAGGGCTCGGGCAAACAAAATCCTCGGCCAACCGTGCAGCCGGGAAAACATTTCGGAGGGATTAGTTTGTATCGTTGCTGCACCCACAGCGTCAGTGACAAGGCTACAGAGTGGTTATTTACAAAGGCGTGTAGTGACAGGATAAGAGAAATGGCTTCAAACTGACAGAGACGAGGTTTAGATTGGATATTAGGAAGAATTTTTTTCCCTGTGAGGATGGTGACGCCCTGGCACAGGGAAGCTGTGGCTGCCTTATCCCTGGAAGTGTCCAGGGCCAGATGGGATTTGGCTTGGAGCAAGATGGGATAGTAGAATAGCAGGGAATTGGAAAGAGATGATCTCTAAGGTTAACCTGGGAGAAAGCAGGCATTGTATTCAGCTGTCAGAGATAAGAAAGACGGGCACAAAGCGACTGGCACAAATGGCATTTATTTTCCAACGCTGGGCTCCGAGGCCGGATGCTGGCTCTGATTTGGCGTGTCGGGGACACTACACTCTGCTTTTCCCTGCTCGGATCGGGGCTGGAGTTGTTATAAATGAGTGTGCTGCTTAATCCTCAATCCAAACAAACAAAAAACCACAAAAACAAACCCCTCCAAACAAAATTAAACATAGCAGCAATTTTAATATTTATACCGTGGGATACAGAGCAGGACTTGGTCTCTTGTCCCGTCCCCCCCCCCAAATAAAATGGTCTAAAATTAACCTTTTTATACTGTGGGTCACCTCTCATTCCCTCATATTTTTGATTCGTAAAATTTACATCACTGGTCTCATCACCGCCTATTTCCATGTCCACTGTGCAGACTTCACCATCCCCTTTTTAGGGGTCTCCTCATCTTTGGGGGTTGCAGCGATGAAGGTGGTCTTCCTCTGTGTCCTGTAAATGACCTTTCTTAATTACACATGCTAATTAAGCTAATTATATATAAATATATATAAATATACTTTTGCTGGCACTCCAAGGCAATAAATTCAATATAATTACCACTTCTTTGATTTTTCCCAGGTTTTCCCTGTCTCCTAGATAACTATAGCTATTCTTATCTCAGTTCTTTCCTGTCCTCTTACTTTTCACTGAACATCTGAAGACATCTGCAGGAGATGGGGGACACCCCTCCATCTCCTCCTTGGCACTACATTTTAACTACCGGTTTAAAGTATTGATTACTGTTTCAATTTTGTCAGCACGAATCATACCTGTTTATCACAGAGCGGAGCAGCCGAGCGGCGCCGCAGCCTTCAGCCGGGATCAGAGCAACCTCTGCGCAGCAAAAGCTGCCCAGGCCGTGGCAGTAGCAGAATCACTTAGGTTGGAAAATCCCCGTGAGATGTCCAAGCTGGAGCTGTGACTGAGCACCGCCGTGTCCAGCGCAGCACTGGGCCCGTCCCGGCTGCGGGCGGATTCCTCCCGGCCGGCAGGGGGCGCCCGCGCACCGCGGGCCCGCGCCTCAGGGGCGGCGGCGGCGCGGCCATGGCGGACCGGCTGACACAGCTGCAGGACGCCGTCAATTCGGTGAGGCGGCCGCTGCCTCCGGGGTCCCGGGGCTGCGCCGCCCGTGCGGGGATGCGGCTCCCCGCCCGCAGCCCCCCAGCCGGGGGAACGGCCGCGGGTGTGGGGTGCGCAGCCCCGGCATGGCGGGACTGCGCCGGGAGGCGGCCGTAGCGGTGGGGCAGGGTGATTAACGCGGTGTTAATTGGTGCCGGCAGCTCGCGGACCAGTTCTGTAACGCCATCGGCGTGCTGCAGCAGTGCGGGCCCCCGGCCTCCTTCAGCAACATCCAGACGGCCATAAACAAGGATCAGCCCGTGAACCCCACGGAAGGTGAGTCCGGCTTCCCGCGTCTCCTGCAGCCAGCGTGCTTCGGCCTGTGCGCTCGGGAACGCAAACTCCGGCCTCGGCGCCTAATTCTCCCCGGAGCTGCTGGGCTCATGGAGGTTAGGTCGTGAATGCACTTTCTGCATAACGTTGTGACAGCAGAGCCGTGCTTGTTTCTAATAATTCCCTGAGCGGTTGCCTGAGTTGTGCTGTGTTTTGTGCAGAGTATGCCCAGCTGTTCGCAGCTCTGATCGCTCGCACTGCCAAGGATATCGATGTTCTCATAGATTCCCTGCCCAGTGAAGAATCCACAGCAGCTTTGCAGGTAGGAATTTTCCTAATTCCAGTATCAGAGCACTCCTGAAGGCGGACTTCTTCCTTTTTTATTTTTAAACGCATTTTTTTCATCCCTAATCCATGTCGTCATTGAAAAATGATTTTAGTACAAACGTGAATGTTTAATGAGGGTAGCCTGTGAGTCCTTTGTAGGCTTAGTGGAAATAGTGAACTTGCATCTAGTTCTAAATAAGATTATAATCAGTGACAATATTTTAAATTTAGTTTTCTGTTAAAATGTTTTTTAAAAGGTGATTTTATCACACCACCACTATACTGGAAACTGATCACCCTTTTTTTCAGATATTTGCAGAACAGATGAAACAGTAGTGATGCTTTGTGCATTGTTTTAATAATTTTTTTTCTCCTAGGGTAATATTTAATATTTTCTCACATTTCATTTGTAGCTGCAAAACCAACACTACAGAAGTCTTTTGTTCTTCCACGTTGTTTCTGGTTGAAGAGTTTGTAGGGTGTCCTTTAAGTTCTTCAGCTCTCTCACAAAATAATTCCATCACTTTTCAATAACAAAGGAGTCTTTCTTTGAACCAGTCAAACTTGGTTTTTATTTGGTTTTTTTTTTTCCTCTGGTATTTCACAAATTTTGCCTAATAAAACCTTTCTTTCTTTTTTTTTTTTTTTTTTAACTCTTAATGGCTAGATTTACATCAAGTATTTTCTCTTTGGAGTGTATAAAGGATGCAGAGTTCAGTTTCACTGACAAACCTGATGATCCCGATTAAGATCACCTGGAAGTTTTAAACCTGCATTGATACTCTGTAACCATTCAAAAGTGTCTTAACAGAAGATTGACACGGAATGGACCAAAGAGAAATGACTTGGCAGTGGCATCACGTTTGTTTTAAAAACAGGAGGTTAAATTTGGGAACTTTGCAAGTCACAGTAATTGCTGAACATCCTAATTGGGCTCATTAACACTAGCATAATTTCCTGTAAGTGCATTTTTAATAGCTGAAGATAGAATGCATGCTGCAGACAAATTGCAGTTTCTTCCGTGACTGAGCAGGGTCTGATCAAGGTGCCAGCTGGTGTGGGCAAAGCAGGGTGCTCCAGAAGGAGGAGCTGGTTTTCCAGTAGGAATATGCCTTCCTTAGAGGTGATACTTCAATAGTTCCTTGCTGTGTTAATGAAGAACTTCATGTCACAGAAATTTCTGATACTATCTGTCTAGTGTGGGTTTAAGATAAATTAGCTTGGATTCCATCACTTGGATTCCAGTCTTGATTTTTATTTTCTGTTGCTTAATTTGGTGCAGTATTAAATATTCTGTTAGTCTTCAAAGAAACGGTGTTGAAGATGCTTGAAACACTCTCACAGATATGCACTATAAGTTCTCTTGAGAAGTGGTAGATAATACTTGGTTAATAGAGATGTACCTAAGGCTGATCAGCTTTTTTTTATACTAAAGTTGTCTTGGTGTATGTTTCAGAGCTCAGTCTTATCTTAAATGATAAAAGGGAGCTGCTGCACAAATGCTCGACACAATTTACCTGCCCCTTTCGAGTTCCCTTTTGGTGAAGCTGAAATTCTGCTCTAATCTGTGAATTAGTTGCAGTCAACTATTAAACAAGAGAACTTTTCTCCTTTTATGGAGCGCCAGCTGGTCCCTCAGCATCCTTGAGTGGCAAAGTCACTTTAGGGTTCTGTTGAAGATCCTTGCTTTTCCCTGTTGCCCAAGGTCAAGAGGAAACTCTTGCAAGAGTGTTCAAATAGTTAAATAAAAAGCAGGCCTTTATTGGAAGCTTCCAGATGTCCCAATGGTCATGGGCACACCCCGTATCAGATTTCTACGATTTTATCAGTTTAACAAATTAGCATATTTAATAAATATTGTCCAATTAGGAGAGTAGTTGGTTAGTTAGTTTTCCCTGGGTTTTACCCCACTGGAGTTGTTCCAGGCTTCTTTGCTCCATTTCTTGTGTGTTCTTGGATTCTGGTTGGAAACCAAAGCGTCCTGATCAGGCTTCTGCTTTGTAAGAATAAGACTGAACAGATTTCCAAGTATGCATTAGAAGAGTTAGCTTACTTTGTTATAAAGGAAAACGGTAGGAAAAATACTATGACTATGTGAGAGTAGCAGCATCCAGAGGCAGGAACGTATGAAAAAACACCAAAAAAGCCAAAACTCTTTGGGCATCATCCCGGTTTTGCTTTGAAGGCTGCGAGCCTGTACCGGCTGGAGGAGGAGAACCACGAGGCGGCGGCGCGGCTGGAGGAGGTGGTGTACCGCGGGGATATGCTGCTCGAGAAGATCCAGAGCGCCCTGGCCGACATCGCCCAGTCGCAGCTGAAGACGCGGAGCGGCACCCACAGCCAGCCCCTGCCCGAGTCGTAGCGCCAGGGGGCAGCGCGGCCCTGCCCGAGAGCCTCGGGAACGCCTCTGGATACGCCGGCAATGGATAGGCTGGCCCGGCCCGGCCGCGTCGGAAGCGGCGGCTGGGCTGCGGGTTTTGTGTGAGAAACGCTTCTGTGGGGGCTCTGTTCTGGATCTACGTGGATTGATGTGTGTTTCCTTCACTTAAAACGAGCTTTCTGTTCACAAATATGACTTCAATTGAATTTGTTACGTATTAGAGGTATTTGTATAACTTAATCCCGCTGTGGTCATGGTATGTTTTTTTGTAAGCCTCAGGCACGTGTGAGTTGGCCAGAGTTCCCTGGAGACAGTGCTGTGAATGCAGTGATGGTCCTCTGTTTTAATTAACGGCACTGGTAATGTTGATTGGCTGGCTTATCACCTTTTACAGAGCATATGAAAGGATAAGTAAACTCTGTTGTTTACAGAGTGATTGTTCTTGTCGTGGGCATCGCATTTACGAAGAAATAAACCTGCAGGTGTCTGATCTGGACATTTATTATTGTTTGTAATTCACAAATGAGCCTTTGAGTCCATTGTTACCACTGACACACTTGCTCTTGCTTGTGCTATTTCTCTGCTTTTGCTGATACTCTGTATTCTCTTGGCAACTGGTGAGTGCCTCTAAAGCAGGCAGGAATGAGGAGGCATTGGATGACTGGATAAAAATCATCAGTGAGAAACTGAAAATAGCTTGTTACATAAAGTTGCTTTTCGGTGTAAGCAGTGGCTGCCATATGAATGCTGTGATCATAAGCAGCCAGATTCTTCTTGTCCCCAAGGAGCTCTTCAGAGGTGTTTTTATCTTCACACACTCTATCACAGAATGAATTTCTGCTCTTTATTGTAGGACTACAGAAATACTAGCATCTCTTTTGGTATTTAAAATAAACCAGCAAACCAGCAGCTAATGTAAGGTTCAAAGCATGAACTTGGGGTTCAGCTTCATAATTTTCTGTTGTTTTGAGTTACCAGCCTTGTTAGCAGGATATTGTTTGGTGCTGTATAGCGTCTGCTCATTTGCCCATCAAAACCACCTGTTTCTATATATTGAATACACTATCATTGACTTGAAAGCTACATGTGTTACTAATGCGCCCAGAAAAATCAGAGCAATTCAAAAATGCCTTTAGGGTGCTGATCCTTAAGGAATTAGATGCAGTCTCTCACTTGACAGCCCCAGCGAAAGTGTAGCACAGCACAGTGTTTTGAGGATTAAAAAATGCAAAGGTCTAGCAAATAGTAAAACTGCAAGTACTTAATGAGACTGGTATTTTATTGCTTAATAATATTTTATGAAATGTGCTTATCTGTAGCCATAAATTTAGTCTGCTGTTGTGAAACTCTTGTACTATCAGGTTCTGCAGAAGGAAAAAAAAAAAGATTGGAGGGTGAACAGGCTACAGTACAGCCCCAGGCCTATGGCAGTTTATCAAGCCACATGTCCTTTATTTATTTTGCCCATGTCCTGGGGAGGCTTCAGAGGCCAGATTTTCATTTGAAGTCAGTCCTGGGACCTGTTTTTTGATTTTTCCTGGAAAAACTACATCCAGTGCATCTCAAGATGGTTGGGAATAGGGTGGGGTGAATTTTTGTTGCCTGCTTGCTTTTTGAATTAGTGGACTTTGAAAGAGCAAAACGTTTGGGCTCTGGATTTTTTTTTTTTTTTTTTTTTTTTTTTTTTTTTTTTTTGAGATGCCTTAAATTGAGATTTATATGTTGCTGAAAAAAGGATTTGATCTTCGTAGTAGATTCCCTATTACATGTGTGTCACCTCACACTTGGGAATTGTGGGAGACAGTGTACATCTTCAGGAACCACAGTTCTTTTCATTTCACAGCCTTCTGTTTTTTTATACTTGAAAACTGCTCTGCAGCGTGATGCTGCCTAAATGTAGAAGCTCTTTCTTCTAGTTGCTGTTTATGCATCAAACAGGTAGTGACACGTGGAGGTAAACCATAACCAGAGGTATAAACAAATCTCTCATATGTGTGTTCAATGTTTCAAAACTTCAGCTGTTGCAGATTTTCACCTGCTCTTTCTCACTCTGCAGCTCCGTCAGCAAAGTGTGAATTTTCTGATGGGTCTGACACAACAAAGGAGGGAAAACACTGATTTGCTGCAGCTGTTTAATGGACAGAGCATTAGGTGGAGGCCTGAAGATGTGGATTCCTTTGCCCTTTATCATGTGCTGATTTGTCCAGCTGCTACTACCAGGGTTTGAACATCTCTGTTGTGAACACACTGTGTGATGGTAGTGATCTCCTTCTCCTCAGGCAAGAATTGTAGGGGATGCAGGATTATGGGGTCTGGGTCATTTATAACACTCCTATTTTCACTCCTGTTTCTTCATTAGAACAAGTGTGGGAGTCACAGAATCGTAGAATAGAATGGGACCTTAAACCTTGTCTCATTCCAACCCCCTGTCATGGACAGGGACATGTTCCACTATTCCAGCTTGCTCAGACCCCCATCCAGCTTGGTCTTGGATACTTCCAGTGATGGGGCAACCTGTGCCAGGGCCTCACCACCCTCACCACCCTCACCGGGAACAATTTCTTCCCAATATCCAATCTAACCCTCCTCTCTGTCAGTGTGAAGCCATTGCCCCTTGTCCTGTCACTTCAGGCCCTTGTCCAGAGTCTCTCTCCATCTTTCCTGTGGGCTCCCCTCAGGCACTGCAAGGCCACAATGAGGTCACCCAAAGCCTTCTCCTCTCCAGGCTGAGCAATCCCAATTCCCTCAGCCTTTCCTCCCAGCAGAGCTGCTCCATCCCTGTGATGCCCTTGGTGTCCCTGCTCTGGGCTGGCTCCAGCAGCTCCCTGTCCTTCCTGTGCTGGCCCAGGGCTGGATGCAGCCCTGCAGGGGGGTCTCAGCAGAGTGGGGCAGAGGGGCAGAATCCCCCCTCCCCTGTGCCCTGGGGCTCTGGGTCCCAGCACACACGGCTGGGCAGGGCCGGCTCTCACCCACAGCACCCCCAAGGCCTTCTGCCAGGGCTGCTCCCTCTGCCCATCCCCAGCCTGTGGGCATTTTGTCCTCCCTGAGAAGCCTTGACTGCTTCCCAAATGTCAGTACCGGAGAGAGGGAGGCGGGGCGGCTGGGGGAAGACAAAGCGGACACAGCAGCTGGTAACAAACGTATCAGATGACCTGCGAGAGAGTTGTGAAAAGAAACTTAGGTTGAGACAAGAGAATAGATGGAGGCAGAGCACTTTGGAAGAAAACAGAAGTGTTGAGCAATGGTTCTGCATGTTATGTTGGACAAGGAGTACTGCCCAGTGAACGAATTGTGCTTTGAAGAAAGATAGTACACAGCATAATGGAAAATTCCATTGAAAAACAATCTCAGCCACTTCAAATGAGCAGGAGCATCTCACACTGGGAATCCATACAGCCCACTGGCAAAGATGCTGGAATCAATTTAGTAAATGTAAGCAACTGATCAAAGCCTAGTCTTCTTTACTATAAACAACCATGCTTGGAGGAAAGGAACACCTCGCAGCAGCTGTTCTTTTTCAGAGACAAGAATACAGAGAAATCCTTACACTTATTTTTAAAGGTACTGGGAAAAGCCCATTAACATTATTTTAGCTTAATGTCTATGTAGAGTTAATCTTGGTTTCTATTGCAGATGATCTTGGAAGATCTGAGAGCTTCTGCTGTGTGTGGCATGGGGAAAATGTTTTGGCCATCCCCACAGACTTGATACCAAAAGATTTTGGGAGTTTCCAACAATACAGGCCATAGACTGGCAGGCTGGAGAGCAGCTCTGCTCAGATGGAGCTCGGGCCTTGGCACACAGCAGGCTGAGCATGAGCCAGCAGCTGGGCCCTGGGAGTAAAACGGGCCAGCAGCACCCCAGGCTGTGTTAGTGGACCACAGCCAGGAGATCAAGGAAAGTGATTGCTTCCCTGTGTTCAGCACGTGTTGGAGTGCACCTGGAACATTCCTGACAACTGTGGGCCCCCAGGCTCAGCATGGGGTGGAGCACATCCCTTGTGAGGAGAGGCTGAGGCAGCTAGGCTGGGAACAGGAATGGCTTTGGGGACACCTAACAGCAGCCTGCCCACACCTATGGGAGCTTATGAAAAGGCAGGGACAGGCTGTTCACAGTGGTGCTTGGCAGAAGGAGGATGATGGCAGACAGAGATTGGAACAATAGAGGTTCAGACTGGTCACAGGAAAAAGCTTTTTCAGCATCAGGACAAGTAAATTTTGCAACATGGTCCCCAGAGAAACTGAATGTCCTGGGAGGTTTTTCAAGACTTGGCCACTTAAAACTCTGGCCAACCTCATCTGACTTCATAGCTGACAGACCTCTGCTCAGGAGGTGGAATTAGACTCCTCCTGAGGTCCTTCCTCTCGATCCTGTGGATACAAGACACACGCACAGCTTCAGAAAGAACCAACAAAGTGTTAAGGAATGTTATGTCCCCGTTATAGAAAGGCAGATCTCAGGGCAGAAAACTTGAGGTATCTCATATCAGCCTCATTCCTATTGATGAGACTTTGTGATCTGCTGGGAGGCCACTGAGTTGACCTTATGTGTGGTGTGAAATTCCACGCTGTAGCGACCCAAGTTTCCAACAGGTGCCCTTGGAGAGTGTGATATTCAAAATCCACATCCTACACTTGGAGAAAATTGATCTGTCAGATGATGCTGACTCACTGTTAGACAAAGGCAGACTCCTCTACAGAAAGAATTTGTATTTGTGTTTTACATAGCTTGTTATATAGTCTTATGTAAGAAATAACAAAAGCCCAATTTTCAGGCATCTATCCTGAGGCTAGAGAAAAAGCTTTATTCTAGCTTTTTCTTTAAGATCTATGGGAGAAAGCTTGAATTACTTTTATTGACTTAAAAACAAAATATTGATTGTCTGACAGTAATTTTTTACCTGTAACCCATATTCTAGCAACAAAGAGCACAGAATACAAAGTTTGCCAGCTTTTTTTTTTTCACATTTCAGATATGTCAGACACCATTTTATGTGCTTGCATTAAGTGGCATCCACAGTGGAAGTGATCTTCAGGAAGTTTCTGTCTGTTTCAATGTTTTTAATGTAACATGCTTTGAAGGAGGGCAGCTTGACAATGACTGCATGCTGTTTGTATACACCTATATGCGGGTTTTATGTTTATTTTTGTTTCTTGGAAAGCCTTGTAGGCTTATTCACTGTACCTACACCAGGAATTTTATATTCTTGCTGCTGCTGCACTCAACCGGCATGAACAAGTAGCTGAACACATTCACCTCGTGCTCTCAGCACAAAGGATTGTCTATTTTAGAGCTGTTTACACCTGAACCATGTTTCTTCTGAATTCCTGTTTGTACCTAACACTCAAAAAGCATAACACAACAGTGCAAACAGTTTTCCACTGACCATTTTAACTTGATATTGCTTACTGTAAGTATTACTTGGGTCCTGGGTTTAACCTCTTACGTGCTTCACTGAAGGCCTAAATTAATTAATTTCGTGAAGTGGAAATTTGTAGCTGAGTATGGACTGTGTAATTTGGCTCTTAGACACCCTTCCTCCACCCTGCCCACTTAAAAAGAGAAGATTGGAATAAAAGCCCTCTTTCAGGAAAAAATGTACTCCATTCTATGGCTGTGTGGGAAAGCAGTTAAATGCACATTAACTTTCCACAAGTGCTAGAGAAAAATTCTGATTGTTTTCTCAAGCCATGATCCAAGAGAGAGAAACCACATTCATTAAAAGAAAGCACAACACCTTTGATGCTAAGAGCTCAAAAGAAGAGGGCTCTTACACTTGAGATTGTGGAGGTGGGGCTTCTGCGGGAGTTCTCTGGTGCTTTCTCTAGGTATTGCAGAATGATGAATAGGAAAAAATAAGTTTATGTGTTTGGTGCCTTCCACTGGAAAAAACAGGGGAAGGCAGATTTTATTTCAGCGCTGAAGAAGGAAAAAATATCAGGGCAGTCAGGATGCAATAGCTCCCAATCTAACAAATCTTGCGGAAAAGAAAAAAAGTCTGGTTCCTTCTCTCTGTTTTTTTTTTTTTTTTCCAGAGGTGCCAGAAAAAGTGTGGGTTCTCCTAACAGTCAGCCTGCCATTTTATTTTGAATGCTCATGTCAGCAAACAATATAAGCAAGGATTAATTCTGAAAACTGGGCAGTGTTCAGATAAACCTCTCTGCATGTGTCTGTGAGCACCCTGGGTATTTCCTGGACTTGGGATTGAAGGCACAGCTTTGGCAATGGAGGTTTTTGCTTGGTGGTGTTTTAAAAACAGCAATAGGCTGCTGCCAGGGAGCTTTCCATGAGTGGCAGTGCAGTGAGAGTGCAGTAATTTGTCTAACTTCTGCTACAGAAAAGCCACCAGAATAGTCCAGCTGTTGTCAAATGGTGATTGATGGAGTAGAGGCAGATCCTGTATTTCACTGGTAACAGGTACGTTTGTGTAAAGCTGAAGAGGCATCCTGACTGTCCTTGGCACTGTAAAGTGCAGCATGTGTTTCTCTGTGCAGCTCCTGTGTGATTTACAGAGACACAGTGGAAAATGATGGAAGGGAAACACTGCAGAGAAGAAGAAAAACCATCTTGGATTAATTCAAAGGCAGTGAGTGTCTAATGCCCACCTCGAGCACATCTCCTGGTGTCCCTCCTTGCTCCCTCCAGCATCAGTCAGGGCTAGGGCTGCAGCATGGACATGCATTCACCCTCAACAGTGGAGAAGCCAGGTCACACCTAAAGTGGATTACTAAAGAGTGCATGATGTCGTTTTCCTTCCCCAAAAGGCACTGAGTTTGAACGTTAAATTATGGAACTGGTTCAAATTACATGGTTTGAATTTGTACTATGGGAGTCAGCTATGGAAAGGTGCCTACAGTGGATTTGAGTGAAGTGTTCCAGCTTGCTTCAGGCATCCAAGAGCCCAAACCTGAGTGCTTTAGCAAAGGAGAGCTGACATTCCCAGGCACTCTACCAGTCCTGAGGCTTTCAGTGTGCCAGACAGATCCACGGGGGCCACAGGGTGGGATCTGCCCTTACTGGTGTTGGTCAACAGCAGGAGAAATCCTTCCTGTGGTTCCAACAGGCTGGCTTGTGTACTGAGAGGGAGTGAAATCCTCCAGTGAGGTAGAAAGAGCAGCTCTGACTTGTTCTGGTGTGCTCAAGCGTGCAAAGAGCATTTCTGCTCTGGCATTACTATTTCTCAGCAGAGAACAATTGTGTTTCTGCTTCTTCTGCAGATATTTTGAAGCAGCGTCAGGTGAATGAGTAGGGATCCACTTGCACCTGTGTGGTTCCTTCCACCTGGTCCTTAATTGACCAATTAAAAGTAATTGAGTAATAAATCCCTTCTAACCTCTTTAACAGGAGAAGGAATTCAGGAGGTGAGGCATGATAAAAGGCAAAGTTTTTAATCTCAGGTGTAGCTGGGTAGTGAGGGATCAGCTTTCTTTTCACAGAAGTTGTGTCATGAGCTTATATGATTTAATGAAATCATATCAGCATCTGTAGATGCCAGTGATCCTGAACTGTGTGACTTGTTCTTTATGACTAGGTCGTATTTAATTGTCTGTTGTGTAACAGTGGATATTAACCTCACCAAAGGCCTGACTTTGATGGGCTGTGGAATACACAGTAAATTGTAGGCTTGAAATGCAAAACAACATTCCTTTCAGAGAAAATCTATCAGGAAGAATCCTAAGGAGCAGAGTCAGAAATGAATTCGATCATTAGAGTAATGAAGTGATAATATTTACCACAATAAGCAAGATTGTGCCTACATACTGCACAGCTCTTTGTGATTAGTGGCTGCCAGAATAAAGGTGCAATAATGTAACTTCTGAGATAATGAAGTTAAAGTGCAAACGAGTTGTTGTTCCCCTCAGAAAGGGAACTTGTAGTTCCTCTCTGTCCATCCCATTTGACACTGAGGGACAGTAGAATTTTGGCAGTTAACTGTACATTTTCCAGACTCACCTGTTCAGACCAAGTGTGTTGTGACTTATGGCCTTTCAAAAAGACATTTGACCCAGCCTTAGTGACAGGAATTGTTGAAATTCTTTGTTATCTCTTCATGGCATAGAACTGGATTATTTTTTAGATTATCCAGGTACTTCATCTAACAAGTTTCTTACTCCTGCAGGGAATGGGCACCTTAACTGTGCCCTTGATCACATGTGCTCACTTCCTGTGGTTTTCCAGTATTGGTGGTGTGGTTTCTGTGTTTGTGTTGTGTCACTGGATTCTTTGGAACTAAACGCTGCCTGGTGTGTGCAGTTGGTCTTTCCCACTCTTCCAGCCCCTTCCACTTTCATCCTGTGTTTAGCGCTTGATACGTTAATTCTGACCAGCATACGCACAAAACCTGATCTCTGGTGTTAGCAGAGATTTATTACTCTCCCCCACTGAGGTCAAAGGGGATGGGATTTCCCAGAAATGGGACTGCAGGATTGCACTGGAATGCTTGTGAGAAGACATTGCACTGCCCAACTTTTAAATGTTTTTTTGCTTATGATTCACAATCCTGACGTACTCAGGAACTCTCGACCAGACACAATAGAGGCACTGCTGCACTTGCCAGAAATGCATTGTTCTGATGTTTTAACCCGCCTTAACCCTGTGCTGAGGACAGCAGTGTGCCAAAATTGGTTACAAGAAGACACTTTTCCTTGGGACCACCTTTCTTTCAAAATCTTCAGCTCAGTCCTTTAAGAGCACACCTTCAGGTCAGTCTCTTAGTCTAGAAGTTGTAGAGAGCAAAGAGCCTCTGTTTAAACTGTTTGTCATCATGTTTGCTTACAGTTTTCAAGGGATACCCACACACCACTCTGTCAAACACTGGATTCCATGCCAGGCTTTTCTCTCAAAAATGTTTCACCTCACCTGGAATCACTGACATTGTCATTCATCCAGACACATTGAGAACACATGAATGTGGTTCATATTCTAGTGTTAGTCAATATATCCACGGTGAGGGGGGAGTCACAGCCTCCAGTCTTTGCAGAGGAACACAGAGTAAATGTGGAAAAGGGATGCGAAGATTCACCATTCCAGAACAGTCTGTAACTCCAGGTCAAATAGCTTCAGGTGCTGAGCATGGAGATGAATAAAATCCCATTTGAGAGACTTCAGGGAGTTCTCAGATTCACTCCACAGGCACACCTTTCAGAGGGATACAATTCATGCCTCTCTTAAGGGTAGGCTGACTTGACCTACATACTCCCGGAACAGACATTTGAGACAGGAAGCCCCTAGAACAGCTAGATTTGGTGGTAATTAAACTGAATAAACAAAGAAGTTACTAGAAAAGAGAAAGTGAACAATGTGCACAAGGTTTTATGATTGCAATAATAAATTGCACTGATTCCCCATCTGGAGGGACAGGTGTTACTCTTTGTCCATCCAAACCAAGCATCTTGCCTTGGAGAAATGGGAAAGGATTCCTTTGTGTCCCTCGCTGCAGCAGGGACACAGATCTACCCAAAGAACCACAGAACTGCTCCATTTCACGCTGGCCACAAAATAAGGTGTCATCAGGTGGGGACAAAGTTGGCCTTTGTTACCTGGGAGGGTGGTAAATGTGTGTGAGGGGCAAGGATGGAACAAGTCACTCAAAAGACAAATCAGTCAGGTTGCCCAGTGCAGACAGGGTTTGTGTGTCCACCACACTCCAGGTGTACCTGCAGTCTGACAGGATAAAAGGACCAGGGAAGGACTGGGGCCTGCTGTAATTCAACAGAAGCTTAAAGGGGAAGTGTGTCCGTTTGTCACCAGGGCCAGATGCACAATGAGGACCAAAGCCACAGTGTCCTCTGGACATGAGACTAAAATATGAAAGCTGTATTTTTAGAGTTTCCTGCCCGAGGCTGATTTTTTTCCCCATGTAGCCAGTAAGTTGCCACCAGCTCGCAGACAGCACAATAATCCTCCAAAACCCAGGAAACCATTTAATCAGGTTTTTAAAGCTTGAATGCCTTCATATTGCAAAGAATGGAGATATACAATAAATAAACTTTGATTTATTTGTTCTATAACTTATAACTAAACTGGGGGGAAATAGCCTGAATACCTGAAAGGTTGAGAGAGCCAGAATATATCAACAGTGTGCTTTAATTACTCTTTGTATTAATACCTCTGCCACTGCTGCAGCTTTGAGAAAATTACCTTTTGTAACTTTCTCTATTTGGAGGTAGAAAAAGCAGTCTGGGATGACTCACAGGTGTCTGGAAAGTCCAGAATACTTTTCTCCTTGCATGTTTCATCACAGTATATTCAAGAAATTACTGTAGAGTGATGTCACCCAAGGAAAATGTCATCCCACAAGAGCTGCCCACAAGTTTGCCTTTATTAAGAAGGCTGAATAGTTCAGTCAATGTTAATGGTTAAGCTGACCAGACGTTTCTCACTGATCACATTTTCTTTGATGTCTTTTTGGAGAGGCTGTGGGACAGGGGTTTTGCACAGGTACCTCATTCCCAAGTCTGCTTTGTTTACTTATATGTTTGGAGATACCTACTTTGGCATATCAATGTTAAAAACAACTTCAGGTGCTGAGCAGGGAGAAGAATAATTCCCTTTGAGAGTCTTCAGGGAATTCTCAGATTCACTCTGAAGGCACAGCATTCAGAGGGATACAATTCATGCCTCTCTTAAGGGTAGGCTGGCTTGACCTACATACTCCCGGAGCAGACTTTAACCAGGAAGCCCCCAGACACAGCTAGCCAGATTTGGTGACTAATTAAATAAATATAGGACAGTTAATTGAAAGCAAAAGGTGAACACTGTGCACAATGTTTTGTTATTGAGTACTGAGGTCACCAGACTTTAACAACTTCTCCCCCCTAGGGCTGGTCATGTGCCACCTGAGAATCAGGGTGGGTGTGTTTTTGGAGAGTCTTTGGTACCTCTGCTTCTGGCCAGTGAATTACGTGCTTGTTCCACAGTCCCTGGGGCCAGACTCTATTTCCAGACTCATGAGAAATACAGATGATTATTCTAAACTGAGGTATGTCAGTACAGCAAAATTATTCCAAGTGTCAGATGCTGGGAGATAGAAAGAGGGAGAAGAGTAATTCACTAATAGATGATAAACATAATATACTGCAGGCATCACCACAACTGTTATCCTACTATGTCTGCATCTGGTCTCCTTGACCCATCATCACCCCTTCTACTTTTAGGCTGAGTTGAAGCTAAGGCAGATGGATTCACCAGTTTGATCATCCCATGGATGCTCCCCCTCACCCAGCATTTCCTACATCCACTCAGCAAAGCTTTTCACATCCTATTTTTGCCTGGCAGGTGCTGTCTGTGTCTGCCAAACTCCTGTGGCACCTCTCTCTAATCACTTCCCTGTGCTCCCTCAAAGGCTCTCTGCCCTCAAGGACCTGGCTCGACTGTCCTCCAAAAATCCATCTGCCTTGCAGCTGCTGCCCAAAACCCCTTCATGCTCTTGTGGAAAAACTTCTTAGCCGTGGGCTTTATCATGCCTGTTGTCAAGGCCTGGAGAAGGGGATTCTTTACCAAAGGGGGAGGGGAGGGGGATTATTTTTGTCTTCACCCATTTCCTCCCACCCTTACTAATTTTTTTTTCTCTCTTACAAATACTTTTACTGGTGATGGTTGAGGTTTCTGTTGATGCCTTGCATCAATGTGAGCTTATAGTTTCCTCCCAGCCAGGATGGCTACTGTGTGTGCAGTGGTCTGTGGAGTCACAGTGATTTGAAACAGCTCTAAAATATGGAAGCACTGTTCCCCTTGGGAAGCTCTGTCCCCTTGTGATGTTAGGCTCAGTATTTTCCAGGTGGCACTGCAGGTCTCCTTAATGAAAGACAAGCAGTTTGCTAAACTTTTAAAGTGCCTCTAGCTTTTTCACAATATAAAAATAAACCTGCCCTGACCTCTTTTGAACCCATTTCTTAGGAACATGATCTCTACTGATGTTGGAGGTTTCCAAAACCTTTCAGGAAGCATTTTAAGTACAGTGCATTAGACTTGGCCTTTCTGAGCCTGATTCAGCACTTATGTGTGCACATTCTGGCCTGTTGGTACAATACCATCCACTCCAAGCTGTGCACATCCTGAACTGCCTCTGCTGGGAAGCAATGGATCAGCTTCTCATCATGCTCCTTGTCTGCCTCCAGACTTACTGCAGAAATTAATGATCCAAGCAAGGGATTAAATCAATCCAATCCCAGCTATATACGCTGGAGAATGCCAGTGTCAGCTGGGGCTGCTGTAGCCAGCTCTGTTTATTGGCCCATGCACACTATGCAATAAAACACCAGCTTGAACCCAAATGCCAGATCTTAGCATCCCCAAATGACAGGGAAAAGTGGATCCAAACATGCTTTTAGTGCAGCCAGTTTTCCCTCAGCTTTGGCTGAACCCCTTCATGGCTCTGCTGGAGGGGCAGAGTGAATGTTATAGAAACACAGATGGTTCCTGCCTCCTCAAAGGCAGCTGCTGTGTTCCTGTCACCACTGGCCCAAGGCTGGTGGCCGTTTTTATAACCCAGCATTTCTGTACCTGAACTGGGCACTGGGCAAGCCTGAATCTAGCTGTCGAGTGCTCTCTAGGTTCCCAAGTGACATGTTGCTGCTCACAGCAAGGGCTCTTCTTGTAAAGTATTACACACAATTATTCCTGGATCTGATCCATAAAGCAAAGGCAAGTCAGGGGTGGTGATGGAAGTAGTGCATGCAGTAAGGCTTTAACTCCTAAGCCTGTTTTCCAGCTTTACCCCTAAATATCCAAACTCAATTCTATCTCTTGTGCATATAAATATGTGCACAGCCACCCCATGCACATATAGTGTTTGTCTCTGAACGCAAACCTGCAGCTGCATTTAACATTTTCATTTTCTTCTATGTGCAACTGAAAGATAAACTGTAAAAAGAAACCTAAGGAAATTAGAATGATTGGGGATCATCCTACTAATCATCATACCACTTGTGTTCCCCCCATGATGAGAAATTTCTCTAGGTTGTCCACAAAGTGAGGACCACTAATGACTGAGATCTCACTGTCATTGCATCTCCCTCCCACCAGTCTCGATCTTTTCTTGGATCCTCCTCTCCTTGTGTGTTTTCCCCCTTCCCACTCATCTTCTCACAGGATATGAGTAAGCACCACTGAAGTCAAAGTGAGTTACTCACTTCCTGCAGCAGGGAGCTCAGATCCCTGCAGTGCACACTCTGCGGGATCACACCAACAGTGAGTGCCTGCTCTGCAGTGGGAACAACCTCTGAGACAACCAGCTTGCCAGGTTTCTAGCATTTCATGGCTTGAATCTGCTGGGGGAAAAAACTCTGAAATGTTGTTTCATGTAGTCATACAGAATGAAAAGTCATAATTTGAAAACTGTATATAGATGTGATAAATGTTGTTACATAAATGATGCTTCATGGAGGAAAAAGGACTATAAACTGGTATTTACTTTGAGAGTTTTTATCATTTCTTGGTTTTGTGAAGTGCTTGTTTTATTATTATTTTTTCTTATTTCTATATTGCTTTGTCCAGGAAGTTGTTCAGCCACTTTCTAAAATGAAGCTGGAGTTCAATGGGCACAATGTTTTGTATTTACAAAAAATGTTTACCAGAGCTAGAAGTATGATCAAACAATTGTTAGATCTGAATAGTTCCAGTCATCCATGGCTGGAGATTGTTAGAAACCTCAAGTGCTTGAATCGCTCCCTTCTGCTCTAGAAGCCCATCTAGAGTGAACTCTGCCCTTCATGCAGACTGACTGCGTCTTTAGATATTTACTCACACTTCCTCTTGAGAAACTGCCCTCTCAGAACCACAGCCTCACAAGCCCTTCTGAAATATGCTGTGGAGCTGATAGCAAACAACAGCAAGTGCTTCCTGATGGTCTGCATCGCAGGAAGCAGCCTGGAAATCTGGCTGATGATGACCAAGAGAGGAGTTGTTTGGAAACAAAGCTGCCTTGTGCTTGCATGTCCTTGTGCGCCTCAAAAAATTCTTTTAAATCTAGAATTTGGATGACAAACTAGAGTTAGGAAAGATAACTTCTCAAGGGTTTCTTTACATGGAAAACTCCTGTTTGGCTGACCCTGCAGGTAATAAAACTCTGAAATCTGTAGTAGGACCTGTGTTTTCAAAATTAATCTAGGCAGCACTATGAAGCGATGGTAGCACAACCGTTCTGGAAAATATCCATTCTTAGTATCACTGGGGGGAAGAAGCAGCACTACAAAAGCTATTTCACAGAAGCACATGTGTTTAACCATGCACAAGAGACCTATATCCATAAGAGTTGAAGTCAGAGGTAAACACCAATACCTGCAATTTTCAGAACAAGAGCATAGAAAAGAAACTGAAATTTTCTGAGAGTCTGAGTGGCGTAAAAGTGCAGTGTAGGGAAGTAACACATACAGCACAAAAGAGTTCTCTTTTATTCCTGGCTTCACAAAGAAGGTGAGATAATGATACAGCTGTCAGAAGCTCCAGGTGTTTGTCAGAGCTTTTGTGCTCCAAGAGGTTGTGCTCCTAGAGAAAATCCTCAGGATTCCTGCAAATCTAGCTGGAATTAATTAAGCCTTCAGGAAAGAAAGTACAGAAAGGCCATGCCCACAGGTTACATCTGAGTGGCAGCAGAGATGCCAAGGAGCTGTCTGGGGGTTCACTGACATCTCAGAGCAATCCTGAAAGCACTGCTCTGATCAGGAGTGATTTCTGTGAAGGAGCAAAGTCTCCTTATGCCAATGCTCCTTTCCCTGCTCTCTTCACTCGCTTCATGGTGCAGCTCAGAATTCTTCACTTTCAGGACAGCATCTGCTTTTTGGGAGTGCTGTCAGGCTCCCAAAATCTTTGCCAGAGCTGGCTCTAACCTTTGGCTGCTACTGCCCTAAGGACGAACTGAGAAGCACTTGCAGTGCAGCACAGGAGAAGGTTTTCACATCTTTTCCCTTCCCTTTAGGGTTAAATCCCAGCCTCGGGGAAGTCAAAGGCTAAATTGCCCTCCCCATCAGCTTCCCCAAGAATATCTTGCCAGGAACCTACAGTAATGACCACTGCCTTGAAGGGTCTTTAACCAATCTCTTTATCTTCCTTGTTTTAGAGATTATTCATACTAGTTCTTTTCCTGGTATAAAATCATATTGAAACCAAAAATCTTGGAAGGGCCATTGCAGGACTTTTTTTTTTTTTTTTTTTTTTTCCTGTGGGAGGAATGAGAGCCACTCCATTGGCAAATTCTGATTGTTTTTTCCCACCTAGAAACATTTTTTCTTTGCCTTAGCTTTTGCTGTGTTTCAAACCTTTGAAATAAAAACTTCTTCAATATTATTCATAGCCAAAGCACTAAAGAATTTTTTTCCTTCATACCATTGCATTGATTTGTATCCAGAAATAGTTTAAAGATATCAGAGAAGGAAGCTGGAAAGGACAAAGACAGGGCAGGAAAGAGAATTTAAAGGACTAGAGAGAGATGGGGCACTTTGAGGATGAAAAAATTCCTGAATTCTATTAATTCTGTCTCTGCCTCAGGTTAATGTGGTGAACAATAGAAATAGAGAAAAGACTGGCTAATTCAGGCTGTATACTATGGTTTACATTGGGAAAACAAAAAGGCAGTAACTGAGAATAAATGATGTAACTATTTGGGGAAACATTTAGGATTAAAGATGTGTATACTAAAGATCTGATTCCCTAACTCCTTCAGGGAGAAGCTGGGAAAACAGTATTTCTGACTCTTCCCATAAATGTCTCAGGAAAGCCAAAAAATGTGATACTTTATTCTTATTATTTCTGAGCAAGAAAGCCTATGGGATTTTCATCTATGCTGTCAGAAAGCACAGTGCCTCTGTGTGTGTGTGTGTGTGTGTGTTTATATAGCCACAAAGCCAATTTGTTTTTAGGCTTGAAGGTCACCATTAGGCAAAGATCATGGCCACAATATTGAGTTATATTTAGGGACAAAAACACAACAAAGGAACAGGATAGTCTGTATTTTGTCAATGTCTGTGACATTTTTATTACCTATTTGTTATTGCAGTGTTATGGGAAAGTCACTGAAGCATACATTATTATTCACTGCTCCATCTTCCTTCCATATGCTCCAAACCAGTTAAATGTAAAGTTTCACACTAGCTGTGGAAAAGCCTGCACATGTCACACGCAATTTTCCATCCAGCCCTCCATTTGTCACTGTTCCAGAGATAAAGTGGGGTTGTGCCACCACTTGACCTCGTGCTTTTCCTCCTAGGAATCCTTGACTAAGAGCAGCCACGTGGGTAAAACCCAGCCAGGTTTTTAAACCCTGTCTCTGCTTACCAGTTATAAATTCATTTTCATTCTTTGTTTTTAAAGTCGGTATCAAGCTGTCACAAAAGTTATTAATATTCCCTGAACAAGCATCCATTAGCCAATCATTTCCACCCAAACCTGAGTCTTCCCAAGCTTGTTCACTTGGATAGAGTTATTTAATAATACTGTTCTTATTGAGGCAGCTCTATTAAAGTCAGGAGAGCATTACCACAAAGGTAAATGTAACTTTGTGTGGGTTTTATAGGACTGTGGGAGAGTGCTCAGCAATGGAATTTCCCTGTGCAGCCATGCTTGCCCCCTTTGCCAGTGACTTCCTGATGAAGTTGCCTGGATCTTGTCATTAAACAGCTTCTTTCTGCAAGTGAGGAGGAAGATACTGCATAGGAATAAGTTAAATGGCAGCAGTTACCTCAGCCAGATGTTGCCACAACAAATTCTGGCTTGCTGCAGTTCAGGTTGTTTCTCTTTTAACTCACTCTTTGCTAAATTTGTTTATCTGAAGTTGGAGCCAAGAAACCTGGAGCATCTCTTCCTGTCGCAGCAGTGCCACAAGGGATCCTTCTGAGTTTCACATGGAAACTTGTGAGGCTTCCAAGAATGCTTAGAAATCAAGGGGGACATTTGGCTTGACTCGAATGGCTTTTCCATTCTGTTCCCATAGCTGCTTGAAGCTATGAAATTGAGATTTCAGATTTACTGAGTGAAAGAACCCCTGTGCACCTGTCCCTATGGAGAGAGCACCTGACAATTCCTCTGGCACTGGAAGCTCCCTGGGGGCCAGGTAAGAACACTGGAACTGACATTCCCTCACACAGACCTGGATATGTTAGTAAATGGTAGAGTCTTGCTGCTGCAACAGATCCTTAAGCAAGTGTTCTATCAGTTTAAATTTTTGCATTGTTTCCCCACCTGATCAGTTGCCCTCAAAATTTGCCTGTCCAAGTTAACACTACACTGGGCTTCACTGTTGAGGCTTGCTCCCTTTCCTAGATATATGCAAGTACACCCAAAGCCATCCCTACACAAAAAGCTCTTCTACATTAGACAGGAAATTTATGTAAAGAAGGTCCAGACTTGTTTTATACAAGGTCTCCTGGCATATTTCCAGACAAACTTGGCACATTCATGCCAAGCACTCTGAGAGCTTGGGTTTTTGATCTTGATCCTTCAGAATCTGAATTTTTAGAAAGAATATTGAAATTGGACATGACAGTTTCCTGTGATCTCAACATGGGTCTGCAGGGAAGACTGCATCTTCAGCCTTCCTTCTATCCTTAGGTAAAGGAGGCAGGAACAGAAGTGGGTATGGGCATGGCCACATGTTTATTATACTGATAAACACACAGTCATTCTTTCTGACAAGAGCTGCCCTTTCCCATCACTCCAGAAGCTGCTCCCATGTTTCAGGGAAATTATGAGGATACAACAAAAGTAATTTATTTCCTTTTGCTTTCTCTGGCTGATAACACACTGAACTGACTTCCTTTCATGTGCATTATTCCTGCTGCCCTGTGAATTGCAGCTTGAGAGAAGGGTTTGTGCCTGATTTTCTGGAAAATGTCAGCCACTTAACTAACTTGTCCCCTCAAGGAAGCTTTTCCAGCCCAGAACATCTCAGTGTGATTACAAGACAAGCCGCCGTGCACGAACGGTGACCTCACATGTGCCAGGACAAACAGACTGGTTTGTCATCTGCAGTTTCAGAGGCAATGGCTCAATACTTTTCACTCAATGCACGCTGGTTTCATTCCCTTCCTGGGACTTAATTTTTAAGTACTTCCATTTCAAGGAGTTCATAAGAGAAGACCCAGCCCTAGGCTTGGATCTGAGCAGTGCACAGTATTTATAGAGGCCAAATATCCATTACAGATGTGCTCAGCTCCAGAAAGAGGAATCATATAAAAATGAAAAACCATTTTAAAAGGATTTAAAAGGGGCAACTCTGAGAATTAAATTCCTGCAAGCTGGATGGAGGTTGCTGAAGGGTGCCAGGACAATAGTTCAGTGCCTTTGCAGAAAGGCAGCCAGCTTTGTTCAGCAGCAGAACAAGGAAGGGCAGGAGGAAGAAGTTCAAAAGCTATGCAAAAGGACATGTGCAAAAGGACAAAATAGAAAGGATCTTAACCTCTGGCAGATTTAATGTAAAACTATAATAAAAGTGGCCAAAAAGAAGGATTTTGTAGAACAAAGCACCAAAATTATCCAAAATAATGATTTAATTTTTTTTTAAAATAGAATCACAGAATCATTCAGGTTGGAGAAGACCTCCAAGATCACAGAGTCCAATCTGTGACCCATCCCCACCTTGCCAACTAAAGCAGAGCACTGAGTGCCACATCCAGTCATTTCTTGAACACCTCCAGGGATGAGGACTCCACCACCTCCCTGGACAGCTCCTTCCAATGCCTGACCACCTTTTCAAGGAAAAAGATCTTCCTGATGTCCAACCGGAACCTTTTATAATCCTGGTCAGAGCACAGCCGCAGGGACAGTGAGGAGTGTGAAGATGTGTTGTGTTCATCCCCTCCTCGAGCAGCAGTCAGGGCCCCTGCAGCACTTTTCATGTTGAGTGCTGTAACACTTCAGTGCCCCTCTTGGAGTGTGCCCACCCCCAAACCAGTAAGTCTAATATTAAATACCTTCTCAGGTTGCTTCAGAGGTGTAGTTGGAAATATGAAATGACCCTCTGAGTTGTGTTACAGCTCTGTGACGGTGTCATCCATCCTTCACAGACTTTTAAATGTTTACTTCTTCACTGAAATATGAGATTAGTATTATGCTGCTTATCTCATCTCCCATAGCAACGGGCAAACATTCAAAATGTCGGTGACACACATCCAGAGAAATGACTATCTGCCCTCAAATTCTGTTGTCAGAAAATAATGCCTACTTTGCAAAAATGGGATATTTCTAAAAATTCCTTAAGAGGTCACAATCATTTTTGGGCCAGAAATAAACAGGGAAAAAAAAGATCCCTTTGAGTGGTGCATTATTCATTTTAGAGAGACTATGGAAAGCTGACATGCTTTCTTATTTATTTTTGGGAAGGAAAAATTTCATCAGGTAATGCAGGAGAAAATACAGTGCCACATTATGCAAGGGAGGTTTAATTTAAAATAATAAAGTACTTAAAAATCACTTTCTTGCTCATTCAATGAAGTACTCAGCAATTCTAAAGTTGAAAAAGGCCATTAGTATCATCTTATCTGACCCTTTCCATAACAGAAGTAACTAAGCTTTGTCCAGTTTCTTTCAGTAATGTATTTTTTGGTTAAAGCCTGGTTTGAGAAAAGGATCTAATCTTGGTTTAAAAATTTCTGGAAGTGAATTTGTTGTGTTCCATATTAGTCTGCTCCAATGCCTAATGGTACTCAAAAGACATGCATTTTATTTTTCCTACCTTGTGTACCAACCTGGTCTGGTTTTTGCCTTCTGCTGTCAAAGGGAAAGATGAGCTCATACCTCAGTTATATATAGTTGTGTCTAATGAGATTTGAAGAGAAAAGTGGAGAGACCCAAAGGTTCAAAACTACAGAATAAGCTTCAGAAAAAAGTGAAGAGAGAAAAAAAAAACCTCAGTTAAAACTGTTCTAGAAGTGTCTAGAGGAAAGGCACTGTGACTGTAGATCAGACCATGCTGTCAGGAGGGAAGAGCTCTGCAGTCTTCAATAAATGCTGATGAACTAAAATGTTCAGCAGCATTTAATGGGAATTTCAGATTTGTAGTGACATTCAGGTTTATGGCATTGCTTTCCATATTTAAATGTATTTAAAATGTTTCTGATAAGTGCCAACTACTTTTAATTTAACTTCTGAGAGCATTTTTTTCTTATTCCATTGTTCTAACTGCACAAGATATCTAGTGCAGTTAAAGACATTGAGAAATCTACCTTTCTTGACAGAGATTTTACAGTATCAAAGAGAAGGGGTTATTACAGATTCAACACAGTCCTTGAAGTGTTCTTCTGCTAAAGACACGACTTCTTGTTAAAATGTTTTTCTGAATCAAAGCCTTAATCCCCAATACATTTAAGTCTGAGTGATGGGCAAATCTAGTGTTGTGATCCCAAGCTCTCAGATAAAACCATGCACCAGCTACCACTGCAAATCCTTCCATGGCTCTTCTTGTAGGGCAAACCCGTGGTGGGACTGGGAGAACAACATTTTGTTCCCAAAGAATGGAAGTTCCTGATATTTCTGTCCCATCCAACCATCATGCTGCTGTCCTCCCCAGCAGCTTCAGCTCCTCTGCCTGGATGGGAAATTCAGTGTGTGAGCTCCTGAGCCCCAGCTGGGCAGGAGGCAGTGGGATGTGGCTCAGGGTGGAGCTGTATGTGTGCCTGAGACAGCTGTCCCAGCTTGCTGGATCAGGAGAGCTCAGGACATCCTTGCCCAGCGACATGGAGGGGCGTGCCAGGGGTAAACGTGTGGCACAGGAACAATTTCAGTGTCCTCAGGGAGGCAGACTGATCTAGCAGCTGCTGCATGCCCATTTTGAGATGTACAACAACAGTAATGCCAGAATTCCTGCCTCTAAGTTCTCTTCTTTACCTTACAAAAAGCAGATATTCTGGTTAAAGTGTTTGTTACTATGTTTTTCATCTCTTTGCTGCTTAACTCACAGCAGTAATCCACATCCCAGAGTTCTCACAACTGTTTTCACATCAATGCAACTGCAGAGCGGTGAGGGCTGTTTTCTCAACAAATTCTCTGCTAAAGAATGGCAAAGTGAGGCTCATTATTTCTTCCTGCTGACAGGCCCAGTAATACACCATGAAACCGTTTTTCCTCCAGAAAAAATATTATGGTAAAAGGAAAAGTCACTGAAAGGTTTGCCTGTCAAAAATGAACAGCAATCCAGCTAACTGGAAAAGCAGAGAATTTCTTTGGCTTTTGAAAGAGCACAGCATGTATCGACTGCACTTGGATTTCTATGTAGAAACACATGAAACAGTGTCATTTTTTGGGTTCACATTCACTGGATGATTTTCTATCTAAGAGTCAAATATTTCAACTTTTTCCAGCTTGTCAAATGCAAAGGCAGTTTCTTTTCACCACTGAACAGAGGGAAAGCAGCAGATGCTTTTTTCTACAGCCTCAATTAAGCAGATGCTGATGGAGGATGAGAAGATTTTTGATGTTAAGGCATGTTCTGGCAGCAGTCCTAGTCCTCACCAGTTGATTTTAGCAAATTGGAAATAAATGTGCAGGATGAGAATTTCCAGAAATGTATTTAACTGTCAATGGAATGAGGTTTCAATGGACTTTTTGCCATATTGGCAGACCAAAAGCAACTCTTGTGTGCATCATGTTCTGTTTCTGAAAGTACATTTTGACCCATGAAGAGCTTCACAAGGGATGTCCTCCAAAATTCAGGAGACTTATCAGAGCATAAATGAGAGCAGAACACAAACACTACAAGTTACAGCGTGGCCTGGCCTCTGTAAGAAATTTTGGGCCTTAACAGGAGTCTGGAAGGGTCTACAGTTGCAAAAAAACAACATAAAGATAATGATGTTTATAAACCATCCTGGCAGTGGCATATTGCAACAGAGTTGTTTTCTTTCCTTCAGACAAGATTCACCCTCATTGCCAGAGTCAGTGATTTTCCCGGATACATTCATTTGGCTCCATTTCCCTATGCTTTCCCACCATGCCAAAAGAAATGCTTGCCAGAGATAAATTCACAGATCTGGCAGGCTGGGAGGAGTCTCAGGAGATCATCTTGCCCAACATCCTGCACTGAAGCAGGCTAAAAGTATCTGGACACCACCCTGACGTTTTTATCTTCACCTTAAGAAATTGATATCCCTGGGTAGTAAGGCTTTGCCACACTTCCAGACAGATATCCTGACGTCCTGCTGAAATCCTTTAGGTGAAAATGAAACTGATTCTTTTTTGCTCATCCCTAAATGGACATGCAAAGTTGTTGGCCCACCTGTGTCAATCCCTTCCAAGCTGCTGCACCATTTCTCAACATTTTTTTCTACCCCTCTTATGCTGGTTACTTTCCTGTGCTTTTCGCTTGCCTGTTTCTACTTACTGCTTCCAGCTGAGACAAAGGACTCCAGCTGGCAGTTCAGTGCTACTTCAGAAAGTGGAACAATTGCTACTGCTGCCTACAGAAAGAGAGTTTTATTGCCAGAACAAAGCTTTTCTCTTTCTCAGCAGTATCTGATTATTGACATGTACCTGACTGGAGCTCTGTAATGTGGATCACAGAACACCAGGAATGTGAGGGAATAAAAAGAGACTCTCTAGTGAATGATACCTAGAAATCTTCAAAAGATGTTTGTCTCTCTTGTTCTTAAAAAATGTCCAACAGGAGATTTCATTGTCATCATAGGCAATCCATCCAGTGCTTCGCTGTCCTCACATTTAGGTGTTAAGAGACAAAATGATACCTTAAATCAGTGGGGTGCAGTCAGAAAAATCTGCTGTGATGCTTCCCAGCTGATAACTTTCATTTTTGTGCTTGTTTACTGAACAACTCCTCTGAAAGGAGGAAGACTTTGTCTTTGCTGAATTTTAGCTGCTTTCATTTCAGATTCTCTCTAAATTTTCAAACATGTGTTGAATTCTGACACTTGTATCCACAGTATTTGCAATCTTGATATTTTTTCCCAGTTCCTAACACTATGACCATGTTCTCTCTCTGTTCTCCAAACCAAGCAGTTGCTGACCAGAGCTGGGGCCAGAACAGAGCATCATAAAAGAGCTGTGAGCACTCTTTGGGAGCAAGTTTCCAACCACTGCACACCTTTCTTCTCACAACCACATCAACGCTGTATTTCCTTAGTTTGCTCTTGGGAATGTCATGAAGAAGTGCCAGAAATATCACTGGGGTTGAGATTATACTACATGAGTTGTATCCTCATTTTTTCCCCCACTAGGCCACTTCATCAGCCAGAGGCAGGAACTCCACAGGCTTGAAATGATCCATTCTCAACAATCCTTGTTGGCTATATCCTTTATTAGTTTATATCATTGAGGTACTTACAAAGTTATTTTTTAATAGCTGTTTCAGAACCTTCTCAGGAATCAAAGTCACACTGACAGGTCCAAAGAAGTAATGCCTTCTCTTGTATAAAAACACAAACAGTGCACATGTCCACAGAGTTTCCAAAATTCTCATTTCAGAGCACAGGTCTCCTTTCCTACCTGAAATACTGCTACTGTTTGCTCAGAACTTTTTCCACCATCAAATTATAACCTCATCAGAGGCTCAAGCATAGCAGGAGTGACATTTCCAGGGTTTTCCATTGCTGAGCACTTCCTTGCCAGATGTTTTGTGACAGAAGGTCTAAAAGGGATTTTACCCCAAATCAGTAGACACTGCCCCTACTCAGACAGTGATGCCAGAATCTCTTGAAGAAAAATCACCAAACTTTTTGTAAGACGACAAAAATCTATGGTTTTTTTTCTTTACAAGCTCAAATCTTGGAACGGAAAAGTGGTTTTGATTGACTCTTTCAGGGAAAAAAAAAATTTAAAAATCAATTATAGAGGGGTAAAAAAGGTAATGTCCTGAGTGGGACAACACAACCTGAATGGAAGTTTGAAATGCTATGGATATTATGATTATAAATATTCCTGCATGTGCCACATGGAAAAAGGACTTTGTGTGTCCCCCCTATGCTTTCCATATGAGCACATTAGAAAGGTTGAACAACATTCATATCCTTTTCCAGGAAGCAGAAAATATTATTACTCCTTTCTTATAGTCAGGAAAACATAAAGAGGCCTTGTTCAAGGTCAAAGTGAGTCAGCAGAGAACAGGGGATGAAATTAAGCTATTCCCATGTTTTAGTAACTCAGACTAGTTGCTCTCCTTCTTTTTCCCTTTCAGATAGTGTTCACCTGGGTAATCTTATCTCCAAACCAGAAATCCTCCTCACAGGTCTGTAGTTGAATCACTGGTGAAGGACAAAGGGAAATCAACCTTCTCATTGGACAGCCACTGTGGTTTATGCTCCATCGATTTACAGTGCCCTGCATAAATGTTAGGGCATAGTTACTGAAGTTAGCTCTCATGCTGAAGGTACTTTCTCAAAAAAATAGCCTTTTAAAATAGATTTGTCCCTTACAGATGTATTTATGATGTGAAGAGTCCCCTACATTCCCTGCTTTAGTTTTTAAATTTGAACTAAAATGGAAGGGATAAAAACCAGAACTGTTGATGGTGACAATGCTTTGCAAAACTCCCAGATTCTACTCTGGAATCTGAGCAGGGATTCAGGTCTCCCTCAGCCAAGTACCCGTTGCTCCAAACAGACATTAGGCCCTTGAACTGACTGGTGTCCTCACCTCAAAGCACTGCAGCTGGATGCTCCAGAAGAAAATAAGCAAAAAGCTTGTCATGAATTGGACTGTGGGGACTGAATGAGAATTTCCAGACATGCTCTGAAATGTGCCTGAAGAGCAAACAAGCATTTCTCCGCCTGCAAACCAGTCATGGTCTGATCAGCCAAAGCACATGTTTGGCAGATATTAAATGCATATATTCAGTGGCCGTAAGTTGAAGGAGGATAGTTTTAATTGGATATTAGGATGAAATTCTGCCCTGTGAGGGTGCTAAGTCTCAGGCACAGGTTGCCCAGAGCAGCTATGGCTTCCCTTGGATCCCTGGCAGTGTCCAAGGCCAGGCTGGATGGGGCTCTGAGCAACCTGGGGTAGCGGAAGGTGTCCCTGCCCGTGGCAGGATGTTGGAACTGGTAGATCTTCAAGGCCCCTTCCAACACAAACTGCTCTGTGATTCTATGATTTTCTTGCCTCATTCAAAAGAGAGACGGTTCTTTGTATCACAGGGATCTGTGTAGGTGCATTCCAGTTGTTGGAATATCTAATCCTGCCAAAGACTGCTCTGTATATAAATATTCATTGGCAAAAATACACTGGAAGTACCATTCTACTTACCCCCAAGCTTCTGAGGGTGCACAAGTTGGAAGTGATCCTGTATTCATACAGAAAATAGAATGAAAGAAGGTGCTTAGGTGGCTGCATGAGAGACACATTGTAGTTGCCACTTTCATTCACAGGTTTGTATGCACAAGGTGCTTGAAAAGTCGGGAGTATGGAAAAAGCATTATCTAAAATGCTTTAGCTGACAGATAAGAAGCTCAAAGGAGAGCTACTGCTGGAGCGTTAGGAGAGAAAATTCACAAAGGCTCTTTACAAGGCTGGGAAATATAAAAGCAACAGCAAATTATCTGTCAAGTAGCAAAGCTTTTCTCTTTTTTTCACCTCCATATAATTATATGTTGTAATAGTCTTTCCGTGTAAAGGTCATGCTATGTTTATAATTGTAATCATAAAACCAGGGAAAACCCTGCTCTTTGAACCTCCATGGGCAGGGACATCTTCGACCAGATCACGTTACCAAGAGTCCCCACCAGCCTGCCCTTGAATGTTTCCAGGAATAGGGCATCCACCACATCTCTGGGCAACCTGTGCCAGTGTTTCATCACCCTCACTGTTAAGCCATCTCTTCCTTATATGTAGTCTGAATCAACCCTCTTACAATTTAAAACCAATTACTTCTTGTCCTATCACATCAGGCCCTGACAAAATGTTTGTCCCCATCTTTCTTATAAACCTCTTTTAGGTGCTGGAGGGCTACAACAGTGTCTGCCTGGAGCCTTCTCTTCTCCAGGCTGAAAAAACCCCAACTATCTCAGCCTTTCCTCACAGGAGAGCTGCTCCATCCCTCTGACTGGTGGCCTTCCTCTGGACTCACTCCAACTGCTCCATGCCTCTCCTGAGGACCCAGAGCTGGATGCAGCACACCAGGCATAGAGGGGCAGAATCTCTTCCCTGTGCTGGCCACACTCTTTTTGATGCATGGCAGAATCTAGGAATTAAGGCTCCTATGTTTTAGTTATTTATATGTAAATTCTGCATAATGGTCCTTCCCTATTTTAGTGTGCTACTGGGAAGATAAATCCATTAAAAGTATTTAAATACTGCAGTGTAAAGGGCTGTGCAATAGCGAAGATAGAAAGAAACAAGCCACAGTTTTTAATGCCTTCCCAGAGCTGTGACTGTGGAGACAGTGCAGGGGCTGGAGTCAAGGAAGAAGGAAAAGGGATGTCAGAGATCTGCCCATCCTCATGGCACACTTTCCTGTAGGGCAGTAAGGCGTTCTCAGTTTGAAAGATGACAGCAAAGCCAGTGCCTTTCACAAAGGAGAAGGCTGGGTCTTTCTGGGAGCAAGACAAAATCCTCCCAAAAGCCTCAGCAGAAGCCACATGCTTTTCCCTGTGGAAGAGGAGGGATTTGTGGGTTTATCCAACACCTCTGGCTGGAGCTGAGCACCCTGGGGTCACAGGCTGGACATGCCAGTAATGCCTTTCATGTTAAACCCCAGGAGCAGGGGTTAGAAAAAGGCGGTTTGGTTTCCACTGCACAAATTACTTTACTTTTCTCTGCCTTTCCTTCCCTATTCCCAGCAGTGTTCTGGAAGGCTGCAGTCCCCCGAGAGGAGAGATGTCATAGTTTGACATCACTGGGTGTTTTGGTTTTAATTCCCTGAAGAACTGAAAGTGGCTGTTGCTCTCTGATGACTGAAAAAGGACTTGCCTAAAATATCAAGGCTCTTAGGTCTCCAGAGCCATGCAGCAACTCTGACAGAACTTTTTATGGTCTAAAATGAAACATTTTTGATGGAGGATTGGCACAGGTCCTACAATCAGTGTGGTTCACTCCCATACTTTCCATAATTTTCCTCCTGAGAAGAGCTGGTAGGGCAACAGGCATGATGTCCCCGTGGTCAACAGCATCATGCCTGTGAAAATCCAGGAGAGCACAGAGTATTCCAGTGCATCAACAGCCCCTGGCACTGCATAAAGGAGGATGCAGAGATCCAGCCCACAAAGGGTTACTTTGACATAGCACCACCTGCTTCCCTCCTGACTAGAACTTTGTATGTCCTTTTATTTGATATTCTGACTACTGTACAAATATTTATTATCTTTTAACTCAGATGAGTGATTGCTTCTGAATTGCTGGTCTTGTAGTCTCTTAGAAGAAGTCCCACTTCCTTGTGAGATACAGTGTGAACCACGGACAAGATCCTCCCCCTGGAAGGATCCTACAGCATCCGCTGGACAGAGGTTGAGTTTGTACCTTATGCCCCTTGAAGAAAAGAATTATCTCTTCCTCCTACACAGCTCATCTCCTAAAAAAGAGAAGACAGAAGTAAATGTTTAAACGCACCAGCTGGTATCACCATTAGAAAAAACAAACAGAAGAAAATGGGCATATTCACTGGCTTAAATGCCACCAAGTGTCATCTTTGTCTCCTGTTTCCTGCTGTCTGACTCAAAACACTCACTCTTGCACTTCCCTCAGGCTTTCTGAATTGCTCTCCAGAGGCATTAAACCCACTACAGGCACAGACATTTACTAGAAATTTAGGCTGGCTGGAAATGGCCCAAAGCAATTTGAAAACAAGTTAGAGCCACAGAAAAAGAAATGTTCTCCTTGCTCATTGATATTCTCTGCCCCTAGAATACACCTGATGTGGACTGCAGGTCTCAGATTTCGTGGGATAATTTTCCTGTAATTTTCATAATGAGATCTTTTCCTCTGGTATTTTTCATTTTGAGATCAGATCTTGGCAAAAGGAGAAATAACTGAAAAACACATTTATATTTTTATTTTAGTGATAACTGAAACTTGTCAACAGGATTTTCATCTGTGGAGCTCTCAATAGCTCCCCAAGAAAGGATCCTTGCTGCCTTTCCATGCAACGAAGCAGGCTTTATAAATCCACCAGTATTTCAAATATGTCCTCTGATGGAAGAGGAAATATTTCTGCCAGTCCTTCTGGTGAAACTCACCCAGGCAGCTGCTGCCAACTGCTTGATTATGCCAAACTAATAATGCCCTGGGACAGGTGAGGAAATCGAGCTGTGGGCATGTGCTGCTTCTGAGTGACATTAAAAACTGGCAGGAAAGAGCATCCTGGCACAATGCACGGCTGGAATACAATTAATCTGCCTCAATACCAAACCATACCTAAATTATTCCAGCTCTACAGCCACATGAGTACATTGAAAAGAAGAACAATGCTTTAGAAGATGGCTTTGTATGGAAAATGGTCTGCCTGCAGATCCTCTTATGTTGTTCTGCTCCTAGGTGGGAACTGTGGTCTTCTGTCCCATAGTGGATGCACACAAAGGACACAACAAAGTGAGCAGTGTCTTCTTCCTCCACAGTGCTGTACCAGGAGGGAAGAAACCCACCCTAAAAAAGCCCTGAGGCAGGAGAAAGGCCCTGGTCTCAGTGGTTTACCAGAAGAAAACATGGTGCAGGAGGGAATCAGCTGTGTTTAGGAGACAAGGAGACTTGCAAGACAAAAAAGCTCTGTGCTCAGCAAAACAGCTGGATGAGGCAGCAGCCAGCTCCAGTCTCTTCCAAGTGTCCATCTGCTGGAGCAAATACCCAAGAAAGGGTTCCACCAGCTCTGTGCCACTGCAAGACTCCTTCCTTGGATGAACTTGGATGCTGAAAAGTTCTCACCCATTCCAGTAACACTACTAGTGTTGGGAACAGGTCATGAAAGATCCTATAGCAGCTTCATCTGGAAGAGGAACAGCAAATCCCAGCTAGTGATGGCATTGCCTATACCAGTTCCCTTCTCACCACTGTCCAGCTTAAAAAGCACTCAGCAGTCTTCATTTTCTGCATTTATATTCTCCAGGCTACTCATTTTTGGCTATTTCCCACCCCAAGGAGAAGGGCTTTTCAGCAACTGCCAATTTCTACTGTGGAGAGGTGCCACAGAGATATATAATTGACTGGGGAGAGCTTTGAGACTGGCAAGCAAAATATCTAAAGTTTAGAAAACTCCACCAATTGCCATTCTCAAAGTTTTAGCTCCAGGTAGTTTATTTCCTGATGTGTTTCCTTAGTTTCTCAGTGGTTATAGTAAGGACTAATGCTAAGCAATCTTAACATACAGAAACCCTATGTGAGTTGGACCAGGGTAAAGCAGCACACGAGGGCACCTTGACACACTTCACTGGTGTGTTTTCTGCCCCTTCTCCCCTAGTCCCCACACCTGAGCCTGTTGGTGAAAGTAAGGACTGACAGATCTCCAGCCTCCCCAGCTTTCCCCAGCTGGCTCTGAAGTCCTTGACCTGCAGAGTGAAACATGGCCTTGGAAGACTACAGTTTTAATTGGTATATCTAGGATTTTAGCCCCAGCTGCTGTAATTCACCATAGAGTTTATTTGATCTATAATCCAAGGAAAAGCCACTTCCTATGAAGCCAAGTTGTGCAGGAGTGGCTGCTTTTTTACTGGGAAGTAAAAAACCAACAACCCTCACAAATTACAAGAGGCTCTGGGCCATCAGACGTGCTCTCCAGCATTTATTTTCTGATTTGATGTGTTAATGGCTGGTTATTCTCATTAGCTGTTGCCCAGATTGACACAAACTGTTTTCCTGCACTTAGGCTGTGCAGCCTAGTGTGTAAAGGCAATTAGCATGGGGCCTATGGATTAACTGGGGAATCAGATGTCAGCTGTGTTCCCATTCTCCAGCAATGGCCTAAGGAGATGCTGCTTCTGCAGCTCAGAGTGTCAAGAGCCCCTGGCTGAGGTGAAGGCACTGATGTACAAACAAGAAGGCAGGTGCTGCCCTTCTGAACTTGCACTAGGGAAAGACAGGACAAACAAGGTGGAGCTGAAGCAGAGCCACAGAGATTGAGATATTTGTTAAGCAAGAATGTGCCAGGGGGGAAGCAGGGCTCTGCAAACATGCTGCTGTGGAGGAGAGCACAGGTGTTAAAGCAGTTTTACCTGGCTGCTCCACTTGCTGTGACTGATCCCTCCCTTGTGTTAAATAAGAACTTTCGACTGTGTTAAGGAAACCTGTGCAAAGCTGTGTACAAGAACCAATAAAACCAACTGGGACGGAGAACAGTAGAAAGCTACATCATTTACAAAGAGAAATCTTTGTCTCATGAGGCCTGACATTTCAGCACACAGACATTCTCTTGTTGTTTGTGAGGTAATGCTGTCCTCCAGGGCAAAATCACTTGAAGTGATATGACTGCAAGAAATATAGCACTTCACCTTATTCTGAAACTATCTGAGAACAGAACCCCTTTTGTTTAGTCCTTTTGTTGTTAGAAGCTGGAAACCAGAGCACGAGACACACCTACATTTGATGCTGAAAAGAGATTGTTTCCACAGCTGGAACAAAGAACTGACAGACTTCAGCTCTCGGGCATAAAATCCTTGCCCAGGCTGCATGAAATCTTTCTGTTGGCAAAAAGTGTTACAAAAGGTGAGGCCAGATCATAGAAGGGGTCTGGAAACAGATCTTGCTGCCCAGCTTGGAAGAATTGCTCAAGTGCTGCTGATGGGTGAAGCAAGGCCAGCATTAACAGCCTGCCTGCATATCATGCCTAAGACCCAAGTAAAGAAAGGTTAAAAAAAGCACATACAGAAAGCAAAATGTGAATTTTTAGATTAGAGGAGGAAAACATGAGGACAAGCATAAACAATGTATTAGAAAAGCTGAATCTCAGTTTGGGATCTTATGAAGTCTTTTAGAACAAGAATGAAAAAAGAGAGATTCAGGCTTGCCTAGATCCCTTTGAAAAGCCTAACTGGACCCAGCCTAGGTTTGTATCTAAACTGAACCTGGAAAGCCAAATCAGCCAAGGCAGCCATAGGGGCTCCTTGTGTTGAATGTGAAGACACAGGGAAAAGGAGGATGTCACTGTTGTACAGGGCTGCATCTGCTGGGTCTCAAGAGAGGCTGTGCAGCTCAGCAGAGCAGTGCAGCCTGGCAAGGAGAAAACAAGGTCCTCATCCACACCCTGGCATGCCGACTGCCCCATGCCTAGTGGGAACAGGCCATCATTCTGAGGACACTGCTCTGGGACACCCACAGTGGGGTCATTTCCCTGTGAGGTGATGCTGCTGGTACCAATTCACAAATGCAGCAAATTCACAATGTAGCTCCTTATCTGCTACAAGTATACCTACAACTATGTTCCGAGAGTAAAATTAGCTCCAAAGCACAGCAGAGTAGCTATGGTGTGGATGTGATCTGCCTGCTTTGAACCTTTGTGAGGCTAAACCCAGGCTAAGTGACTCATGCTCATGCATTATGGCAGCCAGTTAAATCTACTACAACCACCCTGAACAAATCATCACTACGTGGATCTGATGAATTGGCTGCCTGTCAGTCAACAGATTCTTGTGTTCTCCTGATACACCCAGCAACTGACCAGAAACTTCACTGGGTCGTTTTAGGAGAGCCACCTAAAGACACAATGCACTGTACTCTGCCATGTGAGGGAACTGGGATTGCTCAGCCTGGAGAGGAGAAGGCTTTGGGGTGACCTCATTGTGGCCTTGCAGTGCCTGAGGGGAGCCCACAGGAAAGATGGAGAGAGACTCTTGACAAGGGCCTGGAGTGACAGGGCAAGGGGCAATGACTTCATACTGACAGAGAGCAGGTTTAGATTGGATATGAGGAAGAAATTGTTTTCTATGAGGGTGATGAGACCCTGGCACAGGTTTTCCAGAGCAGCTGTGGCTGCCCTTGGAACCCTGGCAGTGTCCAAGGCCAGGCTGGATGGGGCTCTGAGCAAGCTGGGGTAGTGGAAGGTGTCCCTGCCCTGGCAGGGAATTTGGAATAAAATAATCTTTCAGGTCACTTCCAACCCAGGCCATTCTGAGATTCTATGAGTCTATGATTATAGAAGTAGATTATGAAGTAGATTATGTAATCTCTAAAAAGTTCTGATCAGGAGAACCATCTCTAAGTCTGCCCTCCCTAGGGAATCTTCATTATCGTGGCCAGGCTACAGGATGCTGAAGATTTGACCTGTCCTGATGGTTTGGAAAGTATGTGCAGTGTATCAGTTCCTACTCTGGAATTTGGTTTGGCCATACATGGGATCAGTATGGGTCCATAATGTGGGTCCATCCTGACAACAGCTGGTTACACATTCCCTTGGAACAGATCATTCTGAAAAAGCACAGTGTGGGCAGAATCTAGAAGAAGGAAGTAGTGGGGATGAATCTGGGTCTTCTGCTGCAGCTATTGTACAACGGCAGCCTCATTAGCTGCAGGAATTTCAGAGAGAAACCATATGACAGTGCCTTGGATATGCTGACACCGATGAGGAAGGGCAAATCCTCTTCCACCTTGGACAGAAACAGCATCAGATGTTGAAGCAGGGAAGTGACTGTCATGATTAGGGGGAAATGCTGAACAACACAGTTGCACAGGCATCCAAACACAATCCCACTGCTCCAGGGTAACCACTTGTCCTGTGGGATGACACTGAGAGAGCACACACAGTGGTGGCCTGTAGAGCCATCTCTTATACTCACATTCTTATAAACACAGAAAAGCAGCCCCAGCCTTTTGAGGAATAACCACAATGGGCACAATGAGAGAAAAAAGAAATCTTATCTGCTCCTTCCCATGAAACCACCCAGAGGCAGACACAGAACTCAGTGGTGGGCCCTCAGAGACTGTTTCCCACTGGTAACTGAAAGATGTCAGCTACAAGCAGCTGTGACAGCTTTTTAGGCGAGCCAAGTGGTGAATTGATGGCATGTAGTGAGACAGATCCAGTTCAGCCTCAAAACACCTCGAGTGGGGGCAAGAGGAGAGTGAGCCACATGCTGCTGTCAGCTGTGCCACCACGTGTGACAGCTGGAGACCCTGGGCTCTGCCGAGCTGTCAGCCATATGGCAAATGAGGTACAGAACCATTCATCTGCATTCCCACAATAAACAATAATGGATAATGCAAGCATGGGGCCATGTCAGCACTCACCAGACTTTGCTACACTTCTCTCTAGCAAAAGCACAACCTGTGCACACGTGCCACGAGCACCTGCAGTTCAGGTAAGTAGGAAAATAGTTCACGGTGCCATTGACCCAGCCACACAGGTGAGTCACCAGCAGGATGCACTTGGCACAGCAAGGTCCTGCCAGCTTGGCTTGTCTGAGCTGCCTTGCCGAAGCTGGATACTGCCCTGGGCTCTTGCCTTCTGCACAGAGTATTTTCTCTGAAGTCTTAGGAGGGTTATCAGTCATAAAACCAGGCCTAAACTTCAAAGGATTTGGTTGTGGGGTTAAAGGAAGATTTGAATTTGGCACTGAAGCCATTGAGAGGGGAGCCCCCTCCACCCAGGTTGTAGGAAGTTGATGCAATTGCCATTCTTTGATTTTTGCTTTCAAGAGTTAACAAAACCAGCAAACCCTGATCTTTCCCCAGGGATGAGCTACAGAAACTGGATGGGATGAAGCACTTCAAATTCCAGACAGACACAGTAATAAAATGTGGAAATTGGATGCAAATTATTTAGTGCATTTATAATACCACATTATTTACTGGTACTGCAGTTTGATAATCACAGCAATAATTTTCAAATTACCTTTGCTCAGCATTCACTTTTATGAGTACTGAAATGCTTCTTAATGTTCTTAAGCAGAGAATTCTTAAGCAGAGAGGATTTCTAATACTTGTCCCATGCTCCTAAATTGAAACAACTTGAAAATGGCTACAGAGGCCCAGAACTGAAGGCTGACTTTCACAGGCACAAATGGCAGTGAAACATTATTTCTTTACAGACAACAGCAAATTCAACTAATGACTTGTTGCAGACCACATGAGAAGTTTTATAGCTCTCAATTCCTGATTAGTGGGGGAAAATAAACAAAAAGCCACTAACCTAACTTCTCCTACAGTGACTGGCTGTGTGTTTCTGAAGAGCACACAAGTCCCTGAACCTGGCAGAATTGAAATGATAATCTGCACCTGATAAGCTGCACCCTGGGACACCTGTTCAGTATTGACTTGCTCAGGCATAATTGTTGGCTGGGACACATGGTAAACCAGGACATCAGATACCTACTGGGAGGAGGTGGGAGATCAGAAATAGGATCTGGCAGCCAGTATCTTGCCATCCTACATATCCAGGCAGGCAGGATTGTAAAGTTGACTATGAACAGGAAACTTTCCTCTCCCTTGAAATCAATTATCCATTAACAAATTAACCAGAACAACAGGACAAGATAGGTCTGAATACTTTAGAATAAACACAGCAAAGCAAGACATGCTGAGTCTCACAGCTTTTAAGGGATGCTGGGGGAGAACAATCTCCCAGAAGCTATCCTCCATCAAAATGACCTGACTCAATATAAGAAGACACTGAAACATAATTATTACATGATGGTCATCTTTCAGTTGTGCTTTCCTGCTTTGGATAAAGGCAGACATGGATTACGTAACCAATGATGCACACGGTGTGTTTTTTTGTCCCAGAGCCATCCATAAACAAAAACACATTTATATGCTTATTATGTATAATGCAAGAAGAAAATAAAAAAGCAAACTCAAAGCAATGAGTCACTTCCCTGAAAGCAATTTGCTTAATCACGTGCATGGTCATCCTGAGTGATGCTGTTGTGAGTATGCTGACACATTTTCAGTTTGGTTTTCTCATTGACTAAAAGAGAAATGTCTGTGAAATACTCATCCACATCAGCAATTTAATGTGTTGTCTCATTCTCATGCTTTTGCTAATTAAGGATGTTGTGCATGACAAGCCAGGGCAGCAGGTAGGGGTGAGATATGAACAGTGCTGTGCTCTGTGCCACACAGCCAGCACAGAGGAGCAGAGCAGGAAAAGCTGGAGTGAACATAAAGCTGCTCATGAGCTTTCTGAGGAGCCTTCTGAACTCCCAGTCACTGGAAGCGATCAGCCCTTTTACACAGCTCTGCAATGCAACTTTGGCTGCTGCCATACAAAGATGGAATTTCCCTCACCTAAAGCACCAGGTTTGTGAGCTGCCTTTGAGGGTGAGGGGGAGAGGTCCTCAGCTCAGGTCTACTCACAACCACTTGCAAGAGCCACAGGAGCTTGCAGGTGCTAAGTTCTCCTAAGGATTAAGCTGTCAGCAGAGCGACTGTGTCATCATAAAGTGTAAATCAGCCCCATCATAACATATAAGCAAGCACAATTTTGTGGTATTGCCTTACTCTTACTCCAGGATTACCATCCTTGTCCTCACTGGAATAAGCCATATTTGCTTCCTGTGGTCCCCATCGCAGGAAACCTCTTGATCTGCAGCATCCTCTGAGGGCTGTGCACCCAACACCTCATCAGACAAATGCTGGGTGATCTACTCCATAGGAAAGCAATGATGCTTTCAGCAACACAAACCAGCTGGATGTAACCAAAAAGCCTGAAATTACTCATGGATTTCCAATTCACCACCTGTGTTTTCTCAACTCTGTGTTTCACACTCTGTGTGTTTATTGCTCAACCAGACATCTCTTTACAGAATTACAATGCAAGTTTTTGCTCCCAGGACAGAGTAGATATTTGTATTTTGCAATCTGCATTTACTTGACAAACTCACAGTGAGAGATTCTGTTCCACTATAACCACAGATTGTCTTATTTACAGAGTAAAACTAACCATTAGTCTAGTGAGACAGCTAGGCAAACACCATTAATTAGCAAGTGTGTAAACAAAATAGGTCTGCATCAGCATTCACAAAGCTGAACTTTTCAACCACAAGGAAGCCTTTGCCTTTTGTCTGCTTTTCTTGGTCTGCTCTCCAGTGGTGAGGTTCAAACATCCCACAAGGTGCCCCTCTTGCCATTATCGCACTACTGTAAAAACTGCTCCTATTTTCATAAGGGACATAGGGGAAGAGTGTGAATCAAATCTAAACATAGAGGACCCGTGGAGAGATACTGAGGTGTTTAATCACACTCTGCACACACTGAGCTCCCATCTTAGGCTGGGTGTTTTCTTCTGATCCCTGACAACACAGACTGCCAAGAGATCAAGCTCTCACATACGGATCCAAATCTCACAAGTCCATCATACACTAGTGCTTCTTGTTTTGCTCAAAGCTGCATTTTCAGCTGATTTTTTTGAGATCATAGGAATGCCTGATCCCATGTGAAGCACTCATGAAGTAACCCCAAAAATCCTGTCAAGAAGAATGCAGTGCATGGAGCACCCGTGCTGGTAAAACATGGCACTCCAAAACCCAGGACAAAGCAAAGAGCAAGCTCTGCTGAGAGTTCATACTCTAGCAGAAAAGGTAGTGGCTTCCCAGTGTCACTGTATCTTAGTGAACATGTATCCTCCCTTTAAAGATTTCATCCCAAACCATGAACCAGCAATCCACAAGAAGCTATAAATTTTTTATAACACTCATAAGGGTCCATATGATCCATCTAGTCTTTTGTTTTTTCCCTGATACAGACCTTTTTTTTTTTTTTTTTTTTTTTTTTTTTTCCCCTTTGGTCAAGAATCAGCTTTCAAATTGTGGAAACACCAATGTTTTGGAGAGCCGATTAGCCCAGTCCACTTTTGTTACCTCCTAACATCTTCTCATTTCCTGAAGGATCTCCTCTGTCTACCTGGATTTTGTGTTGGATGGAAATGCTCTTCAGCCTCCAAGTTTCAAAAGTGCAGGTTTCAAACACAGCTGGTTTATTCTGGGTAAGATCACGTGCAATATGCTTGCATTGGTCCATGTGGGATTTGCTGATCTGCTGAGATCAGAGCGAGTGCTCATCCATGGAATACCTCCCATGGAATGCCTTGAACAGGGAACCCAGACAAGAGCAAAGCTTCCTAAGGGAGCTTTCCTCCCCTTGCTTGCAGGGGCTATGGGTACTTCCTTCTGCACCCATAAATTCCTGGCACACCTGTATTTACCTGTAAAGAAATATAGGAGCGCTCAATCTGCACTTTAGCCCCAAGGCATCTGCAAGACAAAACTGGCTCTGGCTTGTCCAGCTCTGATTCCAGGAAAACAATTAAATCAAACCCTGAACCATACAGAGGAGGAAAACGGATGTGCTTTACCTGCCTTTGATAAATATTTGGTAACAAAAAACCTGTCACAGGTGGAAACACAGATTGTAAGTTGCCCTGCTCTTCTCTCTTTCCTTGGGAAAAGGACAGTTCCTTGGACAGTTCCTTGCTCCAATACTTTTTCATGAGTGATACAAATGGAAGCAACCCCCACAGTGAAAATCATGAGGGGCTCACGCCAAAACACAAACAAGACTAGCATTAGGAGACCTATTTTTACAACCCTGTTGCAAAACAGTAAACACAGTAAACTTCTGTTTTTAATGTCTTTATCTGCCTTAATATGCAGCTGAAATAGGGTGCAATTTATCTTTGTGTTTGGGCTTTTTCCTTTTCCTTATTATGTCAGGAGCTCACCTGGATTAAGCACCAGACTCAAAGAGGGAGTTTATGCAGAGGGAGAAGCACACATACAATCAATCACCTGCTTAATCTCTGCACTGACTTTGGGCACTCATCTTGGGCATGCTTCTCTGCATTTCCCTCTGGCTGGTTTGGGGAGTTTCTTGCTTAACTGGCTGCTTTCTCAGAATCTTATTTTCCAAAGTCCCCTTACTGCAGTGCATAAACCCATTTATGGGTTGCTGTCCCACAGTTTGTAAAGCAGACAGAAACATTTTACAAATCCCATGTCCACAGCTTCACTTTTTCTAACATTTGAAACAGTAAGAGAGACACTGAGGGTCTGTGAATATGGGCAGGCAACATAAATTCCTTCTTTAGCTTAAAGACTGCAGTCACCATGAGATTGGTTTTATAAATCCTTAGTCATGCAGCTTCCACCCCTCAGCTCTGATGCAGTAAGAAATATAAGAAATTATTAGCTTATTACTGTGACCTCTGCATGGAGACTGCTGCTTAATGATGCAATTCCCAAGGTTCAGTTAAAGCCATTTTCTTGCTGTAAAATCCCCATGTTGCATTTGAAGCATTTCCCTCTGATACATTAAGAGCTTTTATAGCTGACAGGTGACAACTGAGGTGAGATCAATAAATACAGGGCCACTCTACCCATTCCAGCCTTGAGCTCGTTTTTAAAGACAACCTGCAAACAGGAAAGATGCTGAGTGTTTTCACTTTAGTTTCTCTTCTGATGTAAAAGCACATGTGAAATAGCTTGACATTAGAAATAGCAGGTCCTGTTCTCAGTTCCTTACTGGAAATTTCTTTTGGAACAAATTCTGCTTCTTTTTGAAGGGGTTTTTAAGTCTTCTTGGGATGAAACTGAGCAGTATTTGATTGTGGCTGCTAAACAACCACACAATAAAAAAGATCAGAAATGTAAACTATATTCAAGGGAGTGCAGAATTAAGTGTTCTAGAATACAATTTAAGGAAAGTTAAATTAGGATGTATGAGTATAATGAAAAGCAGAAGTATCACATAGGGGAAAAAAAAAACCCTATTGCCTATCCAGTCTTCTTTAAAATAAGATAGAGGAATAAATTTCTGGAGCAAAATCCCCAATCAATAAAGGACTACTCAAAAAGATGACAAAATATCAAGGGATAGCATAAAAGCAAGAAATGGAAAGTACATATGAGACCATAGATGAGCCAGTAATGCCTCGGTTGTACAAGCTCCCATCATACCAACCTTAAAATTACAGTCCTGTTGTTTTGCAGAATTACACAGTAACTACCTTAAACACAGTAACCAGCTGGAGAACAGCAAATCATTTAAAATCTCTCCCCATAAAGTCAGGCCACATTGTAAACTCCAGTTCCTCAATTGTGCAAAGAGCTCAACACACTTAACCAACAATATCCAGAATTTATTTTGTACTTCCAGTTGCAAAGGCTTCACAAATATATGGGCATAAATAATCTTCCCAGTCTGGTGCTTTTTGGCACAATCTGGAGGTTATCAGTCACTTTCACTGGTGAGAGTGAGGAACACTCACCTGTACCCTCATGAGCAGCCAGAAGGGTGGCAACATCCACACGGAATGACACAAAAAAAAAAGAATTTTCAAGTCCTCTTTTTCTTTTTTTGTAATGCAGATCTGCTACTGATCTTCCCTTTGGAGACAAATAAATATTGTTACTCCTAAACATTCCAGTCTCAGATCTTCTTTTGGAGTATCACTGCATCCAGAAACATTTCCAACCTGTCCCCTCTCCTATAAAAGCTATTGACAAGGTAAACAATGATTTATTGATGCTGTGTTTCTGCAGCACAGAATTTTAGGGGCGATAAATCTCTGTTCAGACAGATGATGTAATAATCTGAGCTTTCTACAAATGACTTAATGTTCCTTTACAGATTACTTAATGTTTCTTGATGGTTCCTAGAACAGTTCATATTTCCTAACTGAATGAGGGAATACATGAAGTAGTTTCAGTAAAAGGTTAGATTTTTAATTTAATTTTATTGTCTTTCCTCTCTGGGATGGTAAATTGGTCCAGTTGATCATAAAAAAAGAAATGCTGTTTCACAGCCTTTTCCATCTGTGAATTTTTAGGTACTTCGTGACTCATACAATAAAACCAAATGGAGAAATACATAAACCGAAGGGCCAGGTCTGAATCCACACACTCCACCCTTCTTAAGGAGTGTGAGTCAAACTTCATTTCACCGGCACTGGAATTCTGATGGATACTTTTTTTTGTAAACCTGATTCCTTCAAATACACATGAATACACACACATGCACACACAGGCATTCTAAAAAGCTGTTCCTTGGCACAGCTCCTGAGAGCACCTGCTAATTTCCTTAATGCTGGTCATGTCTTCCCACACTCAGGTAAAGTTTAAAAAGTTCCTTTTGTTGTGTGTTTCTAGGATTGGCATTGAGTACAAGTCACCTTCTGTTGGCAAGATAGATATTACTTAAAAATCACCAACAACTTACTGCATTTCTAATTCCCTTTATTTCAAGCACCTTAGCTCAACAAGATCTGCAATTTGGCTTGCTCTTCTTGTACTCATTCCAGTAGTCAACTTTCCTTATGACATAGTCCTTCTCTGTATTTTTAATTAAAATCTCATCATTAAAATGCATGCAGAAGATAGGTGAAATTAACAGGGTCTTTCCACTCTAAAGAACAACTGGAAGAAGTCATATTGTGGTGATAAAACCCATTAATGAGAGAGAAGAGGCAATGTGTGGCTGCCCTCAGCTCTGTCACTACAGCCATAACCTCACACGTGCACAGAAGTCAGGGAGGCTTCATCTCACAAGTGATGCCAGAAGGGAACAACCTCACTGCAGGAATAAAGGCAGAGGTGACAATGGATCAGAAGAGCAGCATCCCTTCAGTTCAGCGGTGTAGGACTGAAATTCAGCTTTGAACTGGAACTGGGTAAGTGATGCCATATTCTGTCCTTGACAAGGGTGTGGATGGTGCCTGCTTCTCTGAACACTTTACCTGAAAAGATCTTATTTTGGCACTAATCAGTCAGGAGCTGAAGTAAGTGTTTTTAAGAGAGATTAAGGAACTGGGTTGAGAGTTTCAGTGTCTGATTTAAATACTGCAATATCTCGAACTTTTGTCAATCACTCACATTTGTGAGCTGTCTCTCTAAGGACTCCCTTTCCTGACAGATCTCCAAACTAGTTCAGAGGTGTCACTTGAAGAAGGGTGTGATGAAATTTTCACAAGCAAAGGGGTGTAGACTAGGCTGAAATTTTTAATAGAGATGCATTTGTTGTTTTTATTCCTGATTGCCTCACTGATGTTATTACACACCTCAGAGCAGCATTACAGGCAAGAGCAGCAGAAATATGCCACCTGCTTCATGCCATTGCAGCCATCCAGTCTCTGGGAACCTCTCCTGCTTACAGCTGATGTAGTTTTACAAATAACATGTTAATCTTGCAGCTCTCCAGCCATTTGCCCTGTTTTATCAGTGCTTGTATCTATCTGCTCCCTATCTATGCTTGGAGGAGATGTGGCAACTCCAGAGTTACTGTACTAAAAGTGGCTTGCCACTGCTCCACAAAGAACTGGGACACTTGGCCACTTGCTCTGGCTTACAGAAAGCATTGCCTGCTGCTTTAGACATGAGGGGAAGAAATTGCAGCAATTTAAAACAAAACCAGGAAGTTTTACCATTAGATAAGTCAAAATTGCTGGACCAGATGTGGTAACACTTGAAGCAGCTTTATCAGTAGGTTACTTATGTATTATTCCTTGGTGAATGTTCTATTTTTCAAGAGTTCTTAAGTGACTTTTCTTTTTGCAATTCTACTTGATTCAAAATAGTTCTTGGACAGGGGAATGGCACAACTGGACAGCATAATGACACAGTGACATAAGCTCTGCCTTCTTGGGTTTAGTTGTGCCACATCATGATCTTTTTAAAAGTCCAGCTACTGAAATGTGATACTTACTGGCAAGAGAAATAGCTTTTCATCTTTTTACCTAATCAAGAATAGTGAAGAAATCCTGGACCAGGCTGCAGACAATTATTTATAATGCAGTGATAGTTCTTTGACAGGATTAGCTCAGTTCACATAGTTAGTAGACTGTGAATTTCATGCAAAATACAGCATGTGAACTTGAAATCAAATGAAGAATGGATATAAAAGAGCCAAAAAGCACAAATGTAGTGATTATTTGGTGCAAATTAATGGTATGGCTTAGTATGACAAAGCAGAACAGTAGAAGCATTAAAAAACTGCTCAAAATAGATTTTTTTCTTGATGAGGGGAAATTAGAGGTGCTTGCAGTGTTCAGTTTTACCAATGTTTTATAGAGGACTGTAAGAAAATATTTTAACATGATTTTAATAAAATTGATCCTTCCAGAGAAGAGAGAAACAAACAGAAAGAACACTCTGGTCAGCATCTCTTGTGATAAAACTTCTATTACTACACCTGCACTTAGTGTGAAGAGTCACAGCCTAAGATTTTGCCCAAAGCACCCCAAACCTCAGGGTACAGAAGTGTTCAGTGAATTTTCTGTAAAAGTTCACTTTTGTGAACTTTCAGGAAATGTTTCACCTAAATACCTGCTTACTGAAAACTATGTTTGTGCCTATTTTGGCAGCAACTGATGTTGTCTAACAAAAAAATCCTCTAAAAGAGCAAAATCAGATGAGACTAAATGAGACCAAAACCACCCTCAGGGGCAGCCTAAGAAACACTTTGACAGCAGTTCAGTGCCAGCATGTCATTGCCAGAAAACCTCTAATGGTCAATAAAAGGCCATAAAAGGCCTGACTAAATCTATGCAACATTCAATGCTCCATCAAGAGCTCTAAACTCAGGCTCCAGTACAACTTCTACGGAAAAAAAAAAAGATCTCTCAGGCAGATGGTTTAACAGGAATACATTGCACCAGTCCTAGAGCTCTCCAGAAAGCTTCCAAGTGATCACAGAAGCTGAGAGCAGTGTGATTTTTACAATATCCATGGGCATACATGTAGAAAAAGGAGTTTTCAGATATGCACAGGGCTATTAGAGATTACAGCCAATTCCCCTTTCAGGGAATAGTAAAGAAGCAAGACCTTGATGGCCACTTGCTGATTGAAGATCACCAGCTGCAGAAGCAATTCACAGGCCCAGCTATGAGGTTTAAACGTTTACCAGTTGATTAATAGATTTGTAATATAGAATACAAATGCCTCAAAATTTCATCCTAAAGAAAAACAAATACTCTGGATCTCCTTATTCTACTCTCCTCTCTCTGACTGATGTCCTTGGACCTCAGCAGCTGTGCTCCTCCTGCAAACAGCCACAGGATAAGCAAATACTCCTCGTGTAGAGACCCATTCCCCACTGCCAGTTACAGAGAGGATCACATAGCAGTTTTGGCATCCTGTAAAGTAGCATAATTTAAAAATGATGGATTAAAAAGAAAACAAAACTGCTTGGAGAGGAGCTACAAAAATGTCAAGCAAAAGAAGAGCCAAATTCTCAGCGCTGTAAGATGGTATATAAAGATGTGGAGGCTACAAACTGTTCTGTCCAGATTGGACATTAGGATATTAGTATATGTTTTTGGTGGGAGGATAGAAAAACTGCAGTAGATGTCCTTGAAGGTTTTCAGGACCTTGCTAGACAAGACAACCCATTGTAGAGTTGGTGGCAGCCCCATTTCAAGTGGGTGTTTGGGCAAAATGGTTTGCAGAGTCCCTGTAGCCAGTGTTTTTGTGCTCCAGGTTCACAGGCACAGACTGATCTAGAAGGGAATTTAGAAAGTAATTCCATTTATGCTAGGGTGTAAACATGATGTGGTGGTATTTCTGCCCTTTTTCATATTGTTATTTTGTTGGTGTACACTTCCAGATCTTATTTATTACAACGTTTATGAAAAGTGAGTTAAGATACTCTTTTCTCCCTTTAACTATTTGACTAGTTGTTCACTTCTGAAATACTTTCTCCTGATGAGAAATTTCTCCAGCTTCTCTGAAGAATTTGTTTGCTATTTGCTTTCAACACATTTTTCCTCTCCATATTCACTGCCATGATGCTTTCTTAGTAGCCAATACTTAGGGTGCAGAAAGAAAGGTTTCAGCTCTGGTTTACAGTTGCTTCATGGGTCAGTCCCCCACCTTTGTACAGAAAAGAATCACAGAATGGTTTGGGCTGGAAGGGGCCTTAAAAACCATCTCATTCCACCCCCTGCCATGGGCAGGGATACCTTCCACTATCCCAGGTTGCTCAGAGCCCCATCCAGCCTGGCCTTGGACACTTCCAGGGATGGGGCAGCCACAGTTTCTCTGGAAGGAGGACAGGAGTCTCATTAAAGAGCAGAGTTTCCTAATTAGTTCAGCTGATGAAAAATTTCCAGCTAGTGGAAGAACTCCAATATATGTAATCTCTTTGGAAATAGCCTTGGAGGTATATTTTTTACTAAGGAATGCTGCTATCCCAAGGAGACACAAGACTAGTTAAACCATAGAAACCTAAGAGAGTTTTTGTCCATGCTTACATTTTTTGTATGCACTCCCCATCATTTGACTGTTTGCTTTGACCCTCACCAAACTAGGCCAGATATTTGACTGCTTCTTTGTCCTTCCATAGCTACTCCCTTTGGTCAGTAATCCTTCTGAGAAAACCGACTTTTTTCCACAGTTTTGAGTTAACTCAGGTGGTCAAGCTGTGGTCATGCATGGCTAATTACAGTGGAAGGAGAAAAGGGAGTACATTGATTAACATTCTGTTCCTTTGGAGAGACTGAGAAACAGCTTTGGCAGCTCCAGCTCCACTGACACCCTGCTGGCAGCTTATTGCCCGTGCTCCTGAATGGCAGTAATTTCTGAAAAACGTGGCAGATCCTTGACTGCTAACTGGGAGAGTAAGAACAGAGTTCCGGAGATTTGATGTTTGATGCAGTTTCAAAAAGCTTTTCTTCCCTGGGCCCCCTGTGGCCTTTCTCCACAGCAGACTCGAGCACTGCAGGCTTAATTACTCACTGTGCTTCCATTGGTGCACAGAGCACTGTGCTTCTGAGGGCTACCAAAGAAATCCATCCAACAGGACAGTCAGAGACATCCAGCATTACACAACTGGTCCAAGTGGTCCTGTGTAATGTGCCTGAGCTGACTGCTCTACCTCTCTGTGACACTGGGACAATTCAGAGACAATGACAATTCAGGTCCTCCATTCAGGGACAATGCACAGAAGGCTCTGGAATCCCTCCGTGGGAAACAGATCTTTTGTTAGCTTAAATTAAGACCTAAACCATACATTTTTTCTTTAGGGTTCTGCCTCGTTTTTTATCAGACCCAACTATTTTCTTCCTGCTGTGACAATTAATTGGATTATTTTCATTTAAAGATCCAAGACCACAAGATGAGAGGAACGGAACAGAATTGTTTTCCTTTCCCTGCTCTCCCTCATTAGCAGTCTAAACAAGTGTGAGGCTGCATTAAGTTTGTAGCTATTTTGTTAGCTTGAAATCACTTTCTTCTCTTCTGCAGATGGAGACTGTGCTTAGATCATTATATTCCAGGGTGCAGTTGTGGTATATTAAAAGTGAAAAGGCTGCTTACGGAATTTATGCTTGCAATTACCTTGGTAGTGAAAAAGGATGGCAACTAAAGTAAGTTTCACAAAGAAAAGGAGCAAAAAGGAAATTACAGCCTGTTTACATAATTTGGGGTTTTTTTTACTATGAAAAGTGGCATAAAAGGCTTCCTGAACAAATCTCTAGGCTGAGTTGGGCAGATGTTGGTATCACTGCAAACTCTGCCTGCAACACAGGTGAGCCTCCAAAATGTCATCCCATTTAGTAGGCGACCCTCCAAAATGTCATCCCATTTAGTAGGCTGGTCTTCACAGGGTGGTTGTCTCAATTTCACATGGGCTTGACGTACAGATGCAGTGGTTGACCAGTTTGTCTCCAAAGTAACTTTTGAAAACTCTTGCTGGAAGTCCAAAGCCGTTGGAGCTGTTAGTGCTTCATCTGGAAACCTTCAGAGGGTCACTTTCAGCATGAATGGGAGGAGGTGCGTGTCCTTTATTGACATTAAAACTTGCCAGAGATTTTGCTGGGTTAGGTCAGTACGCTCACATCTTCATGTGCCAGATTCAGTTACAGACTGTTCATGGATGTGTTTGCAACTAGGACGGATAAATGGACAGGGATCCCCTAATATTTATGTCAACTGAGAACCAATTCTTGATAGTTTATCAAGACCTCACCAGCAAAACAGTTAATCTAATCTTCTCCTAACAAATGGGTTCCTTTTCTGAATATTTATAGTGATTGTGTGAGACACAGAAAATCTGGCTCTTAAACCCCCATTTCAAATGAGAATTACTCTTTGGTTTTGAAATGCTTTGCCTAGAATCTCCTGCTTCACATTAGATCCTAAGGGTAGCTAAGCCAATTTGCAAAGCCAGCTCATTTCAGAACTGACCTTTGCCAAATTGAGAACTACCATTTTTTAACCCTGAATTTTTTTTCTGCATTTCACTGATGTGTGAGAAATATGCAGACCTCAAGAGCTGACAGCTAGATCTGCAAAGAGTTTTCTCTCTCTGTGCAGCAGAATAAATATTTAAGTTGAAGAGTTGTCCTTCATTGTCCAGGTTGCTGTCTAGGTTGGAGAAATGTCCTTTCTGCAACTTTGTCACTGAAGATCAGATCAGCATTAAAAAATCTAGAACAGCTTTCTGCTGTTAACGAACAGCAGACAACATGGAGAACACCCCCTATCCTGTTCAGTAAGAAGGACCAATGATGAAAGGCATGACAAGAACATGCTTCACACACCCTGGAAAGAGAAAAGAACCTCTGCCAGGCTGTCAGTGGTGGGGGAAATATTGTAGGAGCAGTCAGGTACTGCTAAGTGGACTTAGGCAACAGGGAAGGCTCTAGGCAACGGAGCTGAAAGTCAGCGAGTGAAAGGACTGGAAATGTAAATCAAGAATGCAGCAGAGCAGGCGTTGCATGTCTGTGTGAGTATTTAGGATAGAGTTTTTCAGGCTTTCAATTATTTCATTGAAATGGAGAGTAGTGGGGGAACAGGGCAGAAAAGATTAAATAATCAAAGCACTTGGCCTAAACCCTGGGATTTCATCACCATGATCTTTTTTCCCAGACTCATGGTACTGTTTAACTTCTAAACTGAAAGTTTAGAAGAGGAGAGCTCTTAGGAGAGATTTAAGATTTTTGAGGCCGTATGGATTTGTAGTGCTTCCTTAATCTTGGATTAGCTTAACTTTGGGTTAAAAAAACCTCCCAAGTTCTTTCCAGTGATCCCTTTACACTGTGCTTGCTTCTTCCACCATGGAAACAGCAGCTCTGCTCTTGAGACTTCTGGATCCAGGGACCTGTGGTTTTCTCAGGTCATCTCTGACCATTGCTCTGATCTCTCCCCTCACCAAACTTTTCTCCCTTCCGTGCAGCTCCTCTGAGGTACAGCTGGATCACTCATGTTAATGGAGTGCCTGAACACGACCACAAAGCTTATGGTCTAAGTTTACACCAGTCCTTTTTGCAGAAAACTGTTCATGTTTCCAGAAGTGCTTCTTCACTGAGATTTATCCCATTTCCTTGTAATCCAACCTCTTCCTTCCCACACTGGCTCCATACATTGAGCTACAGACTCTGGAACCACAGGTTTTGACTCTCCTGCAACTGACGATCAATCCATGAGATAACAGGAGGGAGAGCTTGTCACTTCAGCCCCATTCTGTGGGACCAGAGCCAGACTGTGCCCTGTGACTGAAGTGTGATGTTCTGAGTCACATCACAGGACATGGCAGCTCCAATTCAAGTCAGTTGGTCAGTCTCTGTGCCTGTTTTGCTGTCCTTGGTTCTCCTGTGTCAGCTACACCAAACTGTGATGCCAGCAAGTGTGGTGTTCTTCCAAGCAAGAACATCCTCTCCCTGGGATGTTCTTCCAGAAGCGGTGCTCACTGGGATAGCTCCTGGGACTTTAGTATCAGGCCCTAAAATAGATGCATTAGGGTTGAAAAACAGGGAACAGAATGTAACAGCAAGTTGCATCATTTTGTTTACATCTTGTTCCAGTTTCTTTTTTCCCTAATTTATTTTGAGAGGTTTATGTCAGACAGAAAAGCTGCACTTGATCACCGTATAGGAAGCAAATGTTGAGTAAGGAGACAGACTGTGTGGTTAAGCTTGCAACACACACTGATCTCCCATGTCTCAGGATAATATGAAAAAAAACAATGGATTTAGCAAAGAAACTGCAGAGAATCTTTGCTAAGAAGAAAAAAGCATATGATTACTGCTGAACCAGTGTAAGAACAGATAAAATATATTGACTAAGAATAAGATGTCTGGAAAATACGAGTATTTTTGTTTAGTACATTATTTTGTATGTCTGGGATTGACTGGGAAAATCCTCACCTTCATTTTTCTCTGGAATTTCAAAGAAAGGACAATGTTGACTGTGGTAACTGATGAACAATACTGAGCTTCCTTAATTAAAAATAGTTATTATTAGTTACTGTGTTTGTTAACTGTTTTGTTCCAGACTTTCCATGTTTCTTTGTGTATGGAAAAAAATCATGTACTAAATATGTCTCTTGCAAGTCTACCAAGGATTTTCTCCAAGGAGAATCCAGGAATAATATTTTAAGAGATGACGTTGTTTAAGCGAACTCAGCTATAAATATTTTAATTGCTTACAAAATGAATGAAATTTGTCACATCCTTAACTCCTGCCTGAGGAATCTGGTGTCTCTGTGCCAGGAAGACTCTGCTGTGAGTTCCAAATTGCCTGCAAAAGTCACAGCCAAGCCAGAAATTCATGCTAAAAAAATAATACTACTTACACAAGAAAGAAGTCATTTCAATGGCATTGAAAATTGGTGAAATCCTGGTTTTGGAAGGGCTGCTGGGAGTTGCTAAGATGCTCAGGATATGAGCTGACAGTCTGTAAGATGACTGTACCAATTTCCTTGATTTTATAGAGCTGAATGAGTTGCTTTGTTCCTTAGACTATACACATGGAAATATAAATGGTTTCCCTGTGACATAGATGCTATTAATATAAAGAAAGTTATCTGGGCTTTCAGGAAAGTATAAACTAAAAGTTTCTCAGAAAGGGTGTGGATGTAGAACAGTCTGCAGTTGCCTGTATGGAACAGAGATGGACTGTTTCAAATACCCTCAAAAGGCACCTCATTTTTAAAACTGAACTAATGTTACTTATTTGTTGACATAATTTAATTTTTTCCTATTTTAAGAGACATAGCAAATTATGTGTTCTGCCTCTAGATTAAGAGGCGAAGCAAAAGTTATATGCCCCTGGTTAAATTCATGTTTTGTCCACACTTTGAATGGTGAAATTCTGGTTCGTTTCCTTCCAAAAATGTAATAGAATTTGCAACATGGCAACACACCAGATGAGAGTATGGAATGTCTTCCAGGCTAGGAATACAGAAAACTGAGAAGGAACAGGATATTAAAAAAAGACTAGCACTGCTAGGATGGATATGGATTGACAGTTCATCATCTGTGCTGGTAACAAAATCAGGATCCCCACCAAGATGCTCTCAGAATCAATTTCAGGACAAGCCAAAGGAGGTGAATTTCACACAACACTCTGTCCCTTGTGCTGGGAATACAAGATGTTTCCAGGCTTTTATGACTGGACTGCACAAGCATTTGGAAGAGCAAAACCCTTGGAGTTATTTAGGCAGACTACATCAGGCTCGGGATAGGTGAAGGGTGAGAGGGTTTTAAAGGAATCCCTTGCGAATTTTTTCCATTCTTCCTTTTCCCTAGATGTCAGTCCATGATCACCAGGAAGACAGAAATGTGACCAAGATAGAGCACAGCTCTGGACCAGAGCAGACATTCTGATGTCATTAGGTATTTTTAAATATTGATGATGATTTCCTAGAGATGGAGGATGGCAGGAAGCAACTGGGTGAGCAAATGTTACTTCTATGAATGGTCTCACAGAGGTAAACCCAGTGAATTTCTGAGTTGTCTCATTCTTCAAGAAAGTGCATATCCATGGTCTTAACTGTTTCATTCAGCTGTGAAACACTGCATATGAAGTATGGCCACGTGACCTCCCTTTAAATTTGCATTCCACCTATTAAGAAATTACATTTTTGTCTAGGCTGCAGCATTTTCTGAACGTTTGATTCACTACTGTGCCCCACTGGAATCAAGCAACTAAAGATCTACAGTGCACTCAGCAGGTGTGAAATCGTATCAGAATTGTGTGACTGCACACTGCTAAAGTGTCATGAAACAGATTAAAGCATTCTTTTTTCCTGGCCTTCTACCTGTTGAATATAAAAAGCATAGACTTCTGTTATTCAGATAGATCAGGGAGCTACAAGTATAATTTGGATTACAAGTAATGTCAGCAGCAGCTAAAAAGATCATCGTAAACCAATAGAAAATTTGTGGGAATGTTTCTGAATGGCTTGCACTATGCTTACCTAGCTCTGCATTATTTCCTGACCAATCTTTAGTGTTCTGGAATTTTTCTGACTTATTCTTAAGAAACACACCTGGACTATATTAGGGAAACAGTAAGAAAAGTCAGAATTGATTCCTAAATGTTAAGTAGTTAGATGCAATGTGAATTAAACACTTCTAGGTTATTTCTGATGCTGAGAAGGAGCTTTCATGGTTAAAACCCCCTCTTTCCAAGAGACATCTCCAGCATGACTCTGATACAGCAATTTGGATTTGTTACACCAATTGACTGCAAAGAAAGAAATGTCAAACCCTCACATAAATGTCCTTTCTCTGACAAGCTCTCCCTCTTTCGAACTACAATAACGAGGACAACATTGTTTTGCTTTGCCACAGACGTTCCCCTAAGTTTTTTTCTGAAGGCTTCAGAGGTTCGGTGGAATTTGACAAGAGGTATTTGGGCTTTTGTGTTTGCCTTTAATTGCTGCGCCCCGGGGTGGATCCCTCTGTTGCTGCTGCTGCCGGAGCGGAGGGCACAGGACCTGGCTGCTTGTCACAGCTTGCAGGACTGGGACAGCACAAAGCCTGCAGAAGTTTTCAGGCTCAGAGCAAAGATTTTGTTTCAAAAATGTTTGTCTAGCTCCTATGCGTGGCAGCTTAAAGAGCTGCCGCCCTTCTAGACGGTGAATAGGTGCTTATATTTCTGAATTACAGGCTAACTCTGGAAATACACAGAAATAAGTTTATTGGGCTGTCGGTAATGGTTACACTGTGTCAGAGTTTGGGTTAAAACCTCAGGTATTTCTGTCAGCTCTCGTTCAACAACAAACAAACTGCATCTGCCTGTAGAAACACCGCAGGCTTGGCTCTGCCACGGTCCATTTCAGGGTGAGCATTTGGTTGTGAGTTTCTTTTGGTGTGCAGACCTTCAAAGACTGCGAGCAAGCTCAAATATTCATGAGCCACCAGCCCACTAACTTCAACTGCAACAGTGGTGAACCCATTAATCACACTTTTATAGCAGTGAGATAACCTTCTATGTGTACAGCTCTGTTAAAAACATATATTTAAAATTAGAAAATTAAAATAAACCATGCGTGTTTTGCGACGGAATGTCCGCTAACATAAATACTTTTACGGCCACATAAAAATAGAAACACGAAATACTTCGTTTTTCCATAGGTCTGTTAAGCAACAGCCAGTGCTTTTATTAACATACTGTTTCTCTTTTTAATTGCACTTTTATTTAGAAAAATTCACAATCCTGACTTATGAGGAGTTATATGGAATCATACAGAAAACTCGAAATGCAAACAGATGCCTCATTCCTCTAAAACAAGAGACTGGTTCTTTATATGCCAGCAATTTTTGTAGTCTTAGGGAGCCATTTGTTTCCCATTTCTTTCTTGAAAATAAATAAATAAATGGAAGTTTGCCCCACTTCCCCCCTCACACATCCACATACATGCACAGGACCAACAAAACTCAGTAATTTTCCACTGGCACAACAGCCTTTCAGTGCTTGCCATCTGCTGTGCTGGCAGGACCCACCAGAGGAGCACCAGCAGCAAGGCAGGAACTGGAACGTCATGTTGTGAATATTCATTCCATTTTCATTGTCACAGCTGGGCTTCAGCATCTCTCCGAGACTGACCTTGCCTCCCCCGACTTCCCTGTGGCAGCTTTGGGGAGCAGACAGGAGTAAGGTACTGAAATCAAAGCTTACAAGTCACAAACATCAGAAATCCCGTCAAAACCACTCCCCATTCCTGCTGGGGGCTGGGGATGTCTGTCACTCCCACTGACCACTGCTACTGACACTGATTTTCAAGGACTTTTGCTCAGGGAGGGGAGCTTTAGTGAAATACCACTTTTCAAGATCCATAACCAGTTTATTTTGGATTTATTTATCACAGAGTGTCTTGCTAATTTTGTTTCTGGGTTATGTGTCTGTGCTTCCAACACGGTGAATGTGAGTGTACAACTTCATTACCTCAGGTTTCAAAAGTGAGACTGGAGTTCAGATGTCCCAAATGACAGTCAGTCCTGCACCTCATTCAAGTTAAAACATGCTAATTTTAGGCTTCTGTTATTTCAAACCTACCAAATCTAATGCTTTCAAAACCCAGTGTCATCAGGGAGGTTCACAGTGCTCAGGGAGGTCCATGGTAGATTCTCTGGATCTGCCGTAGATCCTGAAACTGCAAGGTCTCTGGGCAAGAAATCTGCTTTAGTGCACAGAACTCTTAAGTTCCTTATCTCGACATAAAGACTAACGAGGTAACATAAACCAAATCTGTCTGGCAGTTAAGTCCTCCTCATCAGCAACTCTCCCCAAGTCAAGTGATGACATCAAGACAAACATTCTCTCCCTTCCACACAATCCATGTCATGATGGAAGCAGGTGATTATCCTTTGTCATTCCTCCAATCTGAGCTCACAGATTTGCCATCTGCATAGCTGAAGGCAGATTAACTCCTGACTGTGAGACCTGTCACAACCACGAGCCCTCCAGTGACTCCCGACTGGCAGAGCGTGCTGAGTGCCAAGGTTTATGCTGGTCTGGAGGAACAGGATCGTGGGAAAAACATGGATTCAAGGTAGAGGGAGGTAATCCTGCCCCTCTGCCCAGCCCTGGGAGGCACATCATCTGGAGAGCTGTGTCCAGCCCTGGGCTCCTCAGCACAGGAGGGACAGGGAGCTCCTGGAGCGGGGCCAGCGCAGGCTGCAGAGATGATTTAGGGCCCGCAGCATCTCTGACAGGGAAAGGCTGAGGGAGCTGGGGCTGTCCAGCCTCGAGAGGAGCCCCAGCTGAGAGGGGCCCTCAGCCCTGGGTGTCCCTGTGAGCAGGGAGGGCTCCGAGCAGGGCCCAGGCTCTGCTCCGGGGGCCCAGCAATGGCACCAGAGGAACGGGCAGGGACTGAGCCCAGGAGGTTCCACCTGGACATGGGGCAGAACTTCTGTCCTGGGCAGTGACCGAGTCCGGAGAGGATGGCGGGTCTCCCTCGCAGGGGATATTCCAGATCCGTCTGGATACAGTCGTGTGCCGTGTGCTCTGGGATGGCCCCGCTGGAGCAGGGAAGCGGCACCGGCGCTCCCGTCCCGCGGCCCCATCCCGGGACGCCGCCGCAGAGGGACGCGGAGCTGGACGGGGCGGGAAGGAAGGAAGGGGCCAGCGGCGCGCGCCGGCGGGCGCGGCCAATGGCGGCGCGGGGCTCGGCGGCGCGCGGCTCTCGCGAGAGCCGGCGGGTAAACATCGGCCCCCGCCGCGGGCCCGCCCGCTGCCATTAGCGCGGGGGCGGCGCCGCGCTCGGACCGGGCGGGAGGTGAGTCCTGAGGGGAGCCGGGTCGTGAGGGCAGCCGGGCGCCCTCCGCCCCGGCATTGCCCGCGGAAACAGCCCTGGCACGCTGCCGCTGGAGACTGGGAATCTCCCCCTGCCTTCTCTCTTTCCTCCCCCCGCACCGTGAGGCAGCAGGAGCAGCCATCGCCGTGGAGGCTGTGGGAACGCAGCCTCAGCCTCGGCTGCGGGGACGATCGGGGGTGGCTCCGGCTGCGGGGCGGTTCGCCCGCCTGCCCCTCGGGTGACTCGTCCCCCTGCCCCCGGGGTGACTCGTGAGTCGTCCCGCAGCCCCTGGGGTGTCTGGTCCCGCTGCCGCCGGCTGGGAGGCGGCGTGCCCGGGGCTGTCGGTGCGGGGACAGGGGTGAGCCCGGCGCGGGGAGCGGGCCCGGGGCTGTGCCGAGACCCCGCCGGCGGGGTCAGGGCTGGGCTGGACTCGTGCTACAGAACGTGGCTCTGGGCTTAAGGGTGTCCCGCCTTCTTTAGAAATAAATAAATAAAGGGACCAAATTATCTCCGTAATGCGCTTAGAAAAGCAAACAACCTTCACAAGTTTCCACTCGCGGGAGGAGCAAATCTCAAACCTTCTGCCGAGCCGGAGGAGTTCGGGCTTGAGGCCCCCGTGGTTTGCCTGTCCGGCTCGTGCTCTGTGTCTTTAGACAATTCCCCTTGACTCAGGTAAAAGTTAATGGCTGAGAACTTCCAGAGGTCTCGCAGTTGTTTGGCTTTACTTGATCTGGAACGCCTTGGGATAGAATGGCAGGGCTCACACGCGTGCCTCCGCTGATGTACCTGGCTTCCTCTTGCAAAATCCACACTGAGAGTACAGGAGCCTTGCTGTAGCCTCTGAATCAAAAGCAATGCCGACGTTTGATTTGATTTTATTTTTTAAAAAGGCTTTCCTCTAAGATATTTGGTGGGATGTATTTGTTTTGGTTTTACCTTCTTTTTAGAGAGCAGTGGGGTTTTTGTTGACTGTACATCTTGGGGTTTGTCAGGGGTGCTGATTCAGTGTTTTGATTACAGTTTTTTAAAGTCACTTAAAGGAGAGGGATGTTTTTTATGAGTGTTTATAAGGCTAATAAATCTCGCTAAGTTGTTGTGCCTGCTCTATAAAAGACACCTGAATATACACAGGAATCTGAAAAATTGTTTTCATTCTTTATGCTTCTGGAATGAGAGAATATCAGCTTTAATTTTACCCTAAGAGTGAAAAGAAATAGGAGTCCACAGGCTACTGACCTGAGAGGTGATGATCAGTGGGCACCTTCATTGCATGTGAGAAATCTGTCACTGTATCCAGTAGAATTGCTGCAGTTTTACCTTCTGTGCCATATGAAGACGTGTTTTCCTGGCTTTGTTAAGAAATGTCTTGGATAGGAAAAGTCAAATTTGCATAGCTCTATGAACTCATTTGTTTTTCATAATGTACACGGCATACTGTATGTTCAATTTAAATACTTTTGCTTAACAGAACTTAAAAGGTTCTAAACATTTATTTCTCAAACATTTCAGGGGAAGACAAATCCCAAGCCACTAGCTAAGCAGAATTCAGAAGCAAATATTTACAGAGTACAGGTATCATGCTTTATTTCCTTCTGCCCTTTTTTTTCCAAAAGTTAGTCTGTCTTAAAAAAAAACAAACAGCAAACCCACACCCCATCATTAACTTGCAGTGGACTTGGGCCAGGCTGATGCTCTTGGTGAGGGAATGTTCCCAGGAGAACAGAAATTTTGGATTTCTGTCAGATGATGTGTTGTAGACCTGCCTGTTCGAGGTTTTTGGGAGTCTGATCTGCAGTGGAGTCCCTGCTGGGACTCTCCTGGTTTGGAGCAATGAGGGGTGTCACACTGGAGTGCACTGCATGTGCCTGAGGTTTGCTTACCTGTTCTTTCTCAGGAGTCCTGTGTAGCTCCCTTGGTTCCTCTGTCTTTTTGTCCCCGGAGTCTGAATGGTGGGTAGGAGTTGTTTTAATGATTGGGGTTACTGCTGTAGTTTGGGATGGCTCTTGGGTCCTGTGGTGACCACCAGGAGCTTAGTCACTGTCTGTGTCCTCTGGGCTTGTCCTGCTTTCAGAGCTTCTCTTCTCCTTACAGATTCAGTTTTTGCTCAGTCCATGTTTATTCCAATAGAAATGTTGTTCTTCCCACCAAGCTGAAGCTGAGCATTAGTTAAAATGTGAAGCCAGTTGATAAACTTTGATATTTGTATTCCAGGAGATGCAGGGTAGACATGGAAATTGCAATGAAAAGAATTGCTCCTCTGAATGCAGTATTCAGCAGCACAAAGCCTGCTAAGCTGATATTATATGGTAAATGGTTTGCTTTTAGTCTCCCAGAAAGAGGCTTTGTGTCTTAGGGTGATGGCAGTTGACATAAATCAAACATACAATTGTCCACAAAATCATTTAATCTTCTCTTGTTGCTCATTTGAACATATAGCTGCACTTAGAGCAGACCTGCCACGAGCAGTAATTGAATTGCTGTGGCTTGAAAATATGGGTTTGATAAATAACTGGAGTCTAATTTTTGAGGTTGGTTGGTGCAGAATTTTTCAAAGTCTGCTGATTAAATAACAGCTTTTGTTGTGCAAAAAAATTGTTACACAGGGGTAAGCCAATTTAATATTGTGGGGTAGGAGCTCAGGGAACAGTTATTTATTTCGTATTATGAATTTAAATAGTGAACTGTATTCAAGGTGGCAGAGTCTTGTCTTGGAGAGTCAGAAATTAGTTGTCAAATGCAGCAGAGCAGACTTTATAATTTGATTGGTACAGAAAATTCTGTAAGTCTATAGCATAAAACTACAGAATGACTTCTGGCAGTCCCACTGCTCCTGTATTTGCATGGGGAAGTAGTAGAACATATTCCTCTTAACAATATGGAACAAAACAGGAAGTGGGGGAAGAAATAAATGATCAAGAAAAACTCGGTTTCCTTGTCCTACATGATTTGATCAATATGGGAAGCATTAAAATGGGCAGTTGTCATAGTTAATAGTGCCTTACTTGTGAAATCAGGTAATCTTGTAAGGCATGCACTGATAGCTCATTAAATACTTTTTTACAGATTAAAAAAGTAAAGGAAAACGGTGGATCAGGAATGAATATTAATTTTTATGATTCAAATATCTATTTTCTGATTTCTTGGTGATTTAGGGTTTGGGTTTTATATTCTGGTTTGAACTATAGACTTGAAACTTAGTTTGTGTTGTATGCCTTTAATATTTATGCCTACCAACTTGCAGATTTGTTAGCTGACCCATGGTTTTATGAGAGTTATGACTGATCAGATTGTGAAGAAAAGAAATACATAGAATTTGGAAGACTACTTTTAGAGGATTTTGATTGTCTAAGGAACAGCTGTCTTCATGTTTTTACTAGTAAAAGGAGCAGAGTTGGTTAAAGTGGTAGCCTGGGTTTATGGGATTTCCCAAGAGTGAGAATGTCCTGAGGTAGTAAAAAGAGAATCAACTCTTCACCTTTTAGTAACATGGAACAGCCAAGGTGAAGCAATAGTTTGGTGTGTGCAGGTTGTGCCAAGAGATGGAGTCTATCAGAGGGGACAGAATGAATGGGAGGGAGGAAGTAAAGGGATAACTGGAATCTGTATGGGAGAGGAAGAGTGTTCACTGTATCGCAACTTATATTAGCTATGTCTCTTATGTTCCAGAGTTTGAGCCTGTGATCACTGGCATGCTGTAGAGGAGCTCCAGTCTTAGCAAAGACCTTGGCATACTGGAGTGTGTTAAATTTCCTTCCACAGAAGGGGAAACCAAAAGTCTTGTCTTTGACCAGCTGAAAGGTTGTGAGACCTTTTTCTACTCCATGTAATAAAGAGAGCTGTTTACAATTCTGAGAGCACTGTGTGTAATGTCACATTAAGTACTGCATTTATAACAGGTGCCAAGGTATTTTAGCAATTAAATCTCCTGGTAGGAAAACAAAACCCAGCCGACCATCCCCCAGACAAACACTGGGAAAACTTGGCCTTCCCAGAAAGCTGTACTTGGTTGAAGGCCCTTTTTATGAGCCACTGTAGTAGAATAATGTTTATGAGAAGCACAGTTGTGCATTAGTTGGTTGCACTTAAAATGAAGATACGGGGCTGTACACAGGAGTGTATGGAAGGGGCAGTAGCCGTAACTTCCATTCTCATAACCAAGGGATGAGGAGGGAAGGAGAGTCATCCCCAGTGAGATGCCTGAGTGCCCTGAGTGACTGCTGAAGGCAGGAGCAGCAAAGGAAAGAGGCTTGGCACAGGTGGGGAGCTGTGTGTGCTTAGGGGGCTCTGCTGGTGGTATAGGCCCTGTCCCCGATGGAATAGAGTGACACTGCTGCTCTGGCACACTTGTGCTGTGCCATGAGATTCCCTCAGGATCACTGAGAGCCCCCCAAAGGACAGATGGGGCCTCATCCTGCCGGATCACTGCCCCTTTTGAGATTCCTGAGTCTGTGCTGTGGGTAGGGAGTCTCAGTGTTTTTATGACTTCACTAGTAAAGACCTACTTACAGCTGAACTGATAGGTAAATTCCAAAGGATATTTCCTTGTCTGCAGGAGGGCTGTTGTGTGCAAACCAGCCAAGATCTGGATGGCCTCCCCACAGAACCCTGTTGCCCTTGTTTGAAGCTGGACTTGGAATTCGATGTTTTAGATTTCTGTAGACCACACCTGTGCACAGAGGAGGGGACAGGATGCAGGTGTCCCAGTACTGCCCCTTTATTGCCCAGTGCGGAGCTGCCTCTTTGGCTGATTAGCTAGATTTGAACCAGACTCTGGAGAAGGCACGGGCAGTTCACAGGCTTCAGTGTTCCACTCTTTCCCATTAAAACTGAGGAAAACTTTTCCTTTCAAGAGAAATTCCCTTTTCCCAGCTTAGCCCAATAAAAATGGCAGACATTAGACCAATGATACGAGCCTCCTTTTGTCTTTTGTATATTGGAAAAGTGTTTATTACAAACTTTCCTTAAAATTTGTTTTAATTACTTTTTACAATGAACAGTTGCATAATGTGTTCTCTGCCCTTCCCTCTTGCTGGTGCCTTATAAGGGAGGTAACCAGAACGGCAGCCAAATATCAGCCTGATGATGAAAGAATTGTTCCACTTAAAATGTCACTAATTTTTAGCCTGCTGAGTCCTGGATGAGGAGGAAAACTTACATTAGTAGCTCCCCAGACAAAAGCATTTCACTGCATTGTTTAAAGACAGCTGTTGTTTCTTGAAGTTTAAGAGCCCTCTGTTCTGTGCTCTGTGGTGTTCGCAGAGCAGAAGAGGAGAACAAATTTAATCACAAGGTAAGGATTTAGTGGGAGTAGCTGTTTCTTCAAACAATAGGAACTGGATATGTAGAATGAAGCAAACCTGTTTAACAGTAATTAAAATATAATTTTACAAGCTGTAAAATCTGGAACTATAAGGGAATTTTGTGTTCTGCATATGAGGTTTTCTGTGGGATGCAGTCATTCAGCAATGAGAGCCATGGCTGGTACAGACAGGTAACAGGCAGCTGTTAAAGCACATTCCTGTTTAGTGGAGTAATGGCTGTTGCTTATCAGACACTGGTATAGCAAATACTGTTGGTGAGACTTAGCAAGGCAGTTTAAAAGGCTGAGGGAATTGGGATTGCTCAGCCTGGAAAGGAGAAGGCTTTGGGGTGACCTCACTGTGGCCTTGCAGTGCCTGAGGGGAGCCCACAGGAAAGATGGAGAGAGACTCTGGACAAGGGCCTGGAGTGACAGGACAAGGGGTAGTGGCTTCTCACTGACAGAGAGCAGGTTTAGATTGGATATTGGGAAAAAAGTTCTTCCCTGTGAGGGTGGTGAGGCCCTGGCACAGGTTTTCCAGAGCAGCTGTGGCTGCCCCTGGATCCTTGGCAGTGTCCAAGGCCAGGTTGGATGAGACTCTGAGCAGCCTGGGATGGTGGAAGGTGTCTCTGCCCAGGGCGGGGGGGCTGGAACTGGATGATCTTTAAGGTCCCTTCCAACCCCATCCAGTCTGTCATTCCCTAAGTGAGGTTGCCTGTGGTGCAGATTCTATGGTTGAATGTCTTGGAAGGCAGTCAAGTGCATCTCAGCAAATCTGACTTTCAAGATAAGGTGAGAAAGGAATTTTATCATTTCTGGTGTCATTAATATGCATTTTTCTCACTGCTTTTTATTGGTTTTGTTTGTGCTTGGTTGGTTCTCCTGACGTAAAAAAGAGCTCTGGTTGAACAGGTGAGTGGCTGTTCTTTGACTGACTTGCTGTATTTCACTTGTGTAAACCGAAAGTTTTATTGTGGCTAAAGAAAATTTCTCATGCTAGATTAATCTGTCTGCTGATAGTTTAATTTGTTTCCTTCACTTCATGAAATTAGTTATAGCATGTATCTCCATTTCCATGGATGCTGTTGGAAAGGAAATATTAATATTTAGATTTGTTGGGGGGGCGGGGAGGAGAGGAGAGAAACAGACCAGCCAAACCTGATGATATCGTAAGCAGTTTCTAGTAAAGTCTTATTGTTTAGTCCTTCCCCAAGCTTCACAGCCACAGGTAGTCTTAGGAAGTAGTGACTAAGGGCAGAGAATTAAGTTTATTAAGACAGGAGTTCTTCATGAATTCGTCTCTCAAATCTCCTGTTAGCAAAGAATATAAATGACCACTTTATGTTGAAGTGTATTAGATGGTTCCTCTTAGAGTTAATTATTGTATGGACACTCCTGCTCTGTTTAGTTTAACAGAAAAGGAGAGATCATGTAAAGTCTGGATCACTTGAGCATCTTAGCCCCCTTGTAGTGTGGGTGTTGTGACCTCACTGCACAATTGCCTAAGGAGCAATTAGAAACTTTTTTGTGGGTTTTTTTTTTCCTTCTTAAAAAACAACAAACAAACAAAACCCCAAAACTGCCATGTTAACAGCTGGAATAATCACCTGTAAATTGCTTATTCTTTGTGAAATCAAAGTGAAGTTGGACAAAATGACGATAAGCAGTGGAGGTTGAGGCTGTGGTCCCCAAGTCCTGTGCAGCCCAGACTGCTGTCGAGGCACAGCACATTCTCAGCCCATCATCCACCTCCCAGCCCTCTGCACCACAGGGTGGAAAACACTAAGTTATGGTGAGCTGTGGTAGTAGGAGCAAGCATCTTCAGAAATAGTTTCAGGTAGGAGATTGAATTGTCAGAATTGCATTTTGAGAAGGAGATCTGGAAAAAACAATACCAGTTGTTTGGAAGATGAAGGGAATACAGAAGGGGGTTCTTCTGACTGTTAAATCTTTTTCCTCTCTTTTCACCTTGTCTTTTTTTTTCCCCCATGAGCCAGTGATAAAGGGAAAAGAACAAAGTGGAATGCTTTAAATTGTCAATCTTTGCTGGCAAATCTTCAAAGAAATTGGAATTTTTTTTACCTTTCTTACATTGCACCAGTTGTTGACTGCACTAGTTCTCAGAAATTAACATTGTTTACAGGCAACATTCATCCATTCCTTCAACAGGAAGCTATGGTAGTGCTACAGGAGAACAAACCTGTGGGATGAATCCTTAGATTCCAGCTGTGTTGGCATGGTAGTCATATATAGAAGGATGGAGATGTCCAGGTGAGGATTGGAATGTGTTTACCAACTAATCAGTTTGAGCAGGTAAATCCTGGCACTTCCAAAGGGTTGGTTGTAACTGGCATGTGACTTAGATGCAAGTGGACTTGTATAAAAGCTTCTTGTGACAGTGATGATGATGTGTCTCTTGTCCTCCTAGCCTTGCTCTGGGCTTTGTCACAGTGAGGAGTGTGAAGTGAATGCCTTACTGATGTGATCAGTGCAGAGAATTTCAGGCCATGGGTGTGTCAGTGGGACTGACCAATATGTGGATATTTAAGTTAATGTATTTCTGGTCCAATCCCAGCTCCTTCAGTGAGCGTTGGTGGTGCTGATGCTGCTCTAGGATGACCTAAAGGAACTTTCCACTTTTCAGGAGGCATCTGAGTACAACCTGCCCTGTTCCCTGCTCCCAGGTCAGGCTGAAAGCGTTGTAAGCATTGTCTCTGGCAGCTGGGGTTCATTCATAACTCCAGAGTCTTAGGCTCACACTTGGGTACCTTTAAGCCCCATTTAATCCCAGAGGGCATCTGATTCGTGTGAACTGTTTGCTTTTGCTCACAGACATGTAAGCCACTTTTGTAGTAGCACATGAAAAAAAGAAAGAACAAATCCCTTTCAGAGTTCAGGAGACAGAGATGAACACCAAAATCAGAGAAGAGAGAATTTCTCCTGTCTCAATACACACTGACCTAAGCACTGGCTGGAGCTGCTGCTCACTGCTTGTGCTGCAGCCTGGCTGCTGACAGAATCATTTTGCTGAGCACCTCTGCTGCAAAGTGGTTCCTTGGAGTCTGCCAAAAATACTGCTATTTTACCTTTGGTCCTCACCTTACTTTGGTAAGATGCAAAACTCTGGCCTTTGTGAGGTTACAAAGAAATATGCTTGCCCTTTTTATGTTCAGATAAGCAAAATAACATTCTCTGCTCTGTAAAATAACCTTTACAGTCAAAAGGAACATTTGGTGAACGACTGATGGACACACTATTTAATGTGTACTTTGGATCACCGCATTTGAAAGGATTGAAATCATAGTGGAAAGTCAGAAAAGAAAAAGGAAGTAATTATGAAGTAATTGTGTGTGGGGGAAATTGTTATATTCTAATAAAGAGAAGTAGTTTTAGCTAATCTTCTCTCTGTTTTTTTGTTGAACAAGCAGCAATATTTAGAAAGCCAGTTTCAGTTTTGTTTATGTTCAGTCCAGTTTCAGGTGTTGCACCCCAAAAATGGAATGAGCTTGTACTGCTTAGGGAGCAAGGGCTGCAAGAGAAGAATTATAATGACAATTTTGCTTATACTGGTTTGCTTTAAGAAAAAAAAAATTCCAAGAAACTGAAAGCTGTTAGTGTTATTTGTATTTTTCCCATGTAGAAGCTAATTTTTGAAATTAGTCCTGACAGTGTCTTTCTTATTTCTCTGTCCCTGTAATTTTCTCAGTCTGAGAACCAGTGCATAAATGCATTTTCTTGGTTCTTTTGCTGAAGTGCTCCTCATCGGCCATGTCATCTTTCAAGACGTAGAGGCTGAGAAGATAAAAGCTTCTGTATCCTTACTCAGGACATTAGGGAGAGTGAATCTGCATCTGCTTGTGTGCAGCTGGAGAATGCAGTTACAGGATAAGATTTTCTTGTGTCAGTGTGGAATCCAAGTGCTTTCCCTCCCTCAATTGCATGCCAAGGAAAGACTGGCTTTTGCCACAAAAATTTGTTAATTGAGGGCCACCCACCCCCTTCTCCTTGAATCCTAAAGCAAATCCTCCTCAGATATTGCAAACTGATAAATCCCAAGAGGGAGCAATGCAGCTCAAGCTCCATATTTGTCTTGGATGGAAGGCCAGACTCCTGTCTGGAACATGTGAATTGGTGCTTTGGGTGCAGCTTCCTTCTCTTCAGGGGTGGGGATGATCTTGTCAACAAAGCACCTGTTTTACCAGATGAAGTCACTGACACAAGTGGGTTGCCAGTATTTATGTACATCAAGGCAGGGAAACAGGGCCTTTTTGTCCTGTGCTATAGCAAGTGCCTTTTGCCTTTGCTTTTCCCTCCGGTTTTCCTTTCCTTGGATAGATCAGGAATGTAGTTTGTGCTTGACCCTGACTGTAGGGTCTTTAATGAAAAAAAATTAGCTAAGGAAGCTTTACTGGACGCATTCCAATGGCTTTCCAGATTAATGGCATTGACTAATGTGTGAGTAAAATAAACACCTAAGAATTTCTTGTAATTCTTTAATTTCCTTTGGTACCTCAGTCAATGCTAATTCTAACCAAGAAGCCTCTTTTTAAAAAATATATAAATCTACTCCCCATATTGAATTTGGTGGTATAATTCTTTGAGGGAGAATTTGAGCTTTGAGGGAGAGGGGGCTGGCAAACAATGATCCTGCCTCTGTTGTGGATACTTGGGACATTTTTTTGAAGTGCCAGGCAGATATGAGTGTACTGAGATGTTTTTCATGAGTCCTTTTTCAATATTGAAATGTGGTCCTCTTTGAGGTACTGACCACATTTGACCCTGTGTACTTCACAGGCATCGTTCAATCAGTTTAGCAGCTGTTTACAAAGCACCAAAATTCAGAAGGCTTTCATCTGTGAATGAAACACATTCCTTTTGCTCAACTTGGCATCTCAGAATTTACTGAGCAGCACCAATCCCCTAATATTGTGTGATGAGATTCAGTTACCTCGTGCCATCCCAATGCAAAAGGTTCCAGTTATTAATGGAATTGACTACCACTTTTAAAGCTCTTGCTCGGAATGGTGTTTGTGACACATCCAGCTAAAATTACTTTGTTTTCTTAAAGCAGAGTCTAAAATATTGTTACTTAGTTTTCTAAATTTGTGTCACTTGCTTCATGCCCTTTTACTGGCAAGATACAAGGCAAATACAACTAATGATTGATTTCTTTGAAATGACGTGGTTGTTCAAGGTGAACCTCTGCTTCTGTGCTGGATTTCCTTAAAGAAAAATGCTTGAGAGCTCTGTAACTTCTGTTGGCTCCAGAAAGAAATGCAGTTAGAATGTGGGATGGGAATATTCCTGCTCTCTTTTTGCATGGTTCTAGCATGCTGGAAGCCAGCAGGTCATGAGCTTTACTACTGGTAAAGTGTTGGGTTTCAGGTATTACTTAAAGGAATACTTAGATTAGTTCATATTTAGTAAAAATGCGCTGGGATGCTTTCAAAAAAGATGCTGGGAAAAAGCAGTTTGTGTTTTGAAGGAGAATGCTATTTTGAGGGAGGATAATTCTTTTTCCCTACCTTATTCAGTCCTTGGCCTTTAGAATGGTATCAGCAAAGGAAGTGACTCTTTACAGATGCTTTTGTGGTTCCTAATTTGCTGAGAGCTGGACTGAGATCCCTTGATTCATTTCACGGAAGCCACCAAAGAGCTGTTTCCAGTTACTGCCTGGACCAGGTTTTGGAGCTGAAAGATGCCATCTCTGCCTGCCAGCCATGCCTCACAAGAATCATAACAACTTGCATTTCAAATATTTCAACATATTTCAGCCTTTGAAGTTTTGGCACCTATTTGGCAAGGGATGTCTCCAGAGAAGTATTTTTAGCAAACACTATATATAGAGCTTCAGATCTTCATCTTCTTTACGTGGAGAATATTTTTACCGTCTGTGAGGTGCCCAGAGTTAAAGGCTGTAAAAATGACAAGATGTTCAAGCCACAGTTGGATTCAAATTGTCTTAAATTTGGTGGGAGCTATGCCTATCCACATTATAGACTCGCCTGGCCCTCTCCTGCTGGAGGGTCCAGTGTCCTGTGGTGCAGATGGGGATGAGGGAAGGAGGGATGCCTTTTTGTTTGCCTCATTGGGCTTTTGGAACATAATTTAACTGAAGGTGGGATCTGTTTGCTAGAGGATTGTTGCTGAGGATGGGCCTCCAAAGGTGCTTGAGAAACATGTTACAAGGCATAGCCACCAGTTAGAGTCTCTGGGGATTTTGAGGAGAAACAAAGTGCTAAATCCAAAGACTCGTTCCAGATATCCTCATCACAATGAGAGCTGGCATTGTGTCAGATGCCAGGCAGGATTCACCTAGCCATCCTTGGGTATTTGAAAATTGCACATCCAAGGTAGTTTGACGTCTTAACCATCCTGGGTGGTCAGTGGACTTGGAAAAGCACTGGGAGGAGATGTTTGTTTCTGCCTCCTGCAAGGGTGACTACAGATTACAGGTGCAGGGAAGGCCTGGGAGGACTTGCAGTTGTGCTGCCTGCTGTGAACACCCTGATACTGCTGTGTGACTTCTGAGTAGCTCCCCATGGCAGATGAAATCTCAACAATAACAAGATCTAGTGGGTTCACTTTTGTCAAATATCCCTGCAGATGCACGCAGGAACTTGTGAATTCCCAGCCTCCTTTTGTTTTGCCAGCAGCGTGGTCAGGATCTGTTTGTTTTTCTCCAGAACAGCGTGAAGAATGTGCTCCCTCAACAGCAGCTGTGAGAGCCCCAGGGCTCCTGTGATCCTCTGCAGTTGCACCTCTGAAAAACCCCCAGGCTCAGGTCAACTGAGCTTTTTCTTCTGTTTCCTGCTGTCATTCTGGATTTTCCCATAGTTCATTGTGGCATTTAGTGTTAAAAATAGGATTCCATAAAGCATTTTTATGTTCCTGAAGTGCACACACTTTATTTTTCAAATGTGTGTCTGTGTGAAGCATTGCCAGAGGAGCAGCGTGTCTTTGCCCAGCACTGACCTGATCTGACTGTAATACTAAACTCAAGGTGAGATTCAGGACTAATGCCTTGATTCTGGGCCTCAACTCTTCCTTCAGGTTTTTGGCAGCTTCTGCAAGTTACTCTTTGTACTCAGATGCTGGTGCTGCAGAGTTAACTTTTGATTTAATTTATGTTTTGGTGGCTCTGATTAATTTTGTTACACCTTTCTTTCTGCATTTCTGAAATCAAGCTGAAATTGTTTGCGCTGTTTGAGAACTGTATGTGGAGAGTGCTATGTCAGCATGTGTGGCTCACCATCCCTGGAAGTGTTCAAGAAATTATTTTAGGTGGCACTTAATGCTGTGGGATGAGTTGATGTGGTGTTTGGTCAAGGACTGGACCTGATCTTTCAGGTCTTTTCTAACCATGATGACTTGAGGATTCTCTGCTATCTTCGATATATTTCTGCTACTGAATGAAGGGGTCTGTTTCCTACAGGCTGCTGTGGATACTTGTTACCAGTCAGGGATCTTCTTGCTCATACACCTTCAAAATCCTGCCAGGACTGAAGGCTGGGTTTACCTCATTTCCTTCTCAGACCAGGTGATACAGTTACTGACTTGCATTATTAAGACCATGTGTTTTTATGTTTCAGTTTTACAGAGTACCTCCAGGTCTAGTTGGAAAATATTTTAAAGGGGAAAAGCATAATTTGCTTGAAGGGTGGTAGGAAGATACATGACACAGGGAAGCAGAATAAAGCCTGCAGCTCCAGTTCTTTGCAAGATGGAGATCCTTTGTGGCATTATTAACATGAGGGATAACCCAGAGGAGAGGAAAGCAGCTTGAGGCTTGCTAGCAACCCCAAGAGACCTTTGCAGCTTTGGGCATGCTGGGAAGAGGGAGGGCACACCTTCCCTCCTGGAGGCTGCCAGCAGAGCAGCTTCCCTGTGCTTTCAGGATTTGCTGAAATTTCCATAATTTATTTTGCAAAATTTTACTCAAGGGGATGGGGGGGGGGGGGGGCGGGGGGGGAAAAGGTCGACTAGCCTCCAGATCTTGCTTCCAACTCTGAGTTACCATTTTAGATCTGGGGAGAGCAATGAATTTTTTATTATGGATCTAGGCTAGGGAGGTAGGGCTCAGTATCAGTGGAGCATAATCTGTGCAGTAGAAAGTGCTAGTTTTTCCCAGACCTTTTCTGACTGCCAGGGGTAGTTCTAAAATAGGGGATTTCACTTGCTTTCCATTTTGTAAATGAGTGCGAGTTAAAAGATATTTTAAGGCTGAATTCAAGTAATTAATCATCTGAGGAATCAAAGATGTAAATGTTTTTGATTCTGTGCTAATACTACTTTATTAGACTACTTTCTCTTTATTTTTTGGTGCTCCTTCCATTGTCAGAAGTGAAGCGAATAGAGCAGATGCTTCCTTGTGATTTATGAAATTGGGACATAGTCTCTCTTACCCTGTGCTATATCAATGTGACAAGCCACATTCCTGATACTGCATGTGGCTTTATTGGGAAACTGTAAAACTTTCCAAAGGTCACCTATTTATCAGTACTTTAAAAGGCAGCTGAATAATATTATTTGTATATGAGCAATAGAGAATGTAAACATCAACTGGGGAGTCATTGGAGGAATGCTCTCAGCTGGACTCACTAGAGTAGCATTTCTCCAAGGCTGTGGGAGCTCAGCTTGGAAATGCTATCACCAAATTTGGCCTCTTGCAGAGCACTGATAGTTACTGGTCTTTCCTGTTGCTCTTTCCCATATGTTTTCCCCCTGCTTCTGAATTCATGGTGAGATTTCAGCCCTGTCTTTGGAGCAGTGCAAGCCATCTCAGGTGCTTATCTTGCCACACACCCATCCAAACCCACAATATACAGGTCCATGCTTGGCTGCAACCCTCAAATGGGTAGCTCACACAAGTGCACTTACACATGTTATTATTAGGTTAAATGATGAATTTTCGGAATGAATTAATAACTTCTTAATACTTAAACCCCCAGTTCTTTATGCCTGTGAACTCCTTAAGCCTCATAACATGACCTGTTGGCTACAGGAATGATGTTTGCTTTCTTTTAGGGTAACTGAGGCACACCCTAAGTACATGTTTTCTTTTTTCTTTCTGTATGGTTTGTTTTTGCACATAGGAAATAAAATAGAATCCAGATCATCTGTTGCTTAATGCAGTTTCCTGTGTTGTAGCCACAAGAGCATCCTTCCTTTGTGCATACATCATCTTCAATTAGAAACAGAAAACTCCAGATATTCATGACTTCAATGCTTACATCATTGGCAAATGACAGCAATTTAATGTGGTTTTATTTTGCAGGATTTGTCCACTTCAAGTCACCATTAGAGGTTTTGTTAGGGATACCTGAGCTGGTAACTCCTCTGGGAGAGTGGTTGAGTGGACTGAGAGGAGACGCATTAAGGAATGAGTGAAAAGTTAGGATGGGCCTTTAAGTGGATGTTCCTGATGTGTTCCCATAGATCAAGTGCCATGTTGGAGTCCAGGGCATTCTTCTGGGTGCCTTGGAAGGCCACAGACCTCAGCAGAGAGGTTTGGGACTCGAGCAAGAGGGTCTTGGAGCTGTACAGGGGGGTAATAGACCCTGGCACAGAGCCCAGGAGGACACTGCCTTTGACTTCTGTCCATGGGAATGGCTTCCAGCATTGAGAGAAGAATTACAAACCACAAAGATGCAAAAACAGTAGTTTAGCTTAGTGTAGGGTGAAAATTTATGTAGTTTTGAGTTTTTAGAATGTATGTACATGGGGGACAAGATGGAGGATTTGGGGTGGTGCCCTTGGTTCTTCCTTCTTCTCCCCTGACCTCCATCTTCTGCTGACCGTGGCACAAAGTAGTTTAAGGAGATTGGGTCGGAGTAGAGTTGACCCCTTTAGTACAGGTGACAGGTATTGGCACATAACTGTAAACAGGTGGTATGTGCTTTTCTGTATAAAGAGGCTGCCACATCCCACTGTGGGGGGAGTCACCTCGTGTCCTCGCTGCTGTTCAGATCTCGGCTGGGCATGGAGAACACTGTGAGATATGAAATAATGAACCACACGGGAAATTGAGAAAACAAGACCTTGTAGACTCCACTTTTTTCTTGTGACCTGGCTCAGGGCTTTCAGGGGCAAAAAACTCTTAGCCAGCTCAGTCTCGGGCACAGAAAGCCAAACTCGAGAGTGGCAGGCATTGCTTGAAGTCTTTGAGTGGCCATAAAACTATTCAGATTCAAGTACAGGTTGTGTCTGTGCCTGCTGCAGAGTGGGCTTCACCTCAGCATTGCTGTTTGAGCTTGCTGTCCATGCTGGGCTTTGCCCAGAGTGCAGGAACCAAGCAGTGTCCCAGGAGGAGAACCTGGGAGAGTTGACGAGACAAATGGGAGCAGCACATGGTACAAACACTTCCAAGACTTCGTAAACGTGGCTGGGGTGGTCCATGGAGAGTGCAGCACATGGGTGGGTGCTCAGCTGTTCATGATGATTAGCCTCACCTTCACCATTTCCATCAGGATCAGATGGATTGTGTTCTGTGCTGTTGCAGCCTGGAGTAAAGGGAATGTCAGAAAGTAGTTACAGCCTGTGTTTTGAGAGCTTTGCGCAGCTCTCCTCTCCACCAGCCCATTTCCAAACTGAGCCAGCCAAAGTGGGGGCAAGAGGGATCTGACTCATTGGTGAGAGTCAATGTTTGTGTAACAGTTGTCACCATTGGGCTCTGGGGTTTCTGTTGCACCCAATCTGACATAAATGGCCTCTGTCCAAAGGGACAGCCCTGTCCTTTCACTGCCACAAGTGAATCCAAACTTTGCTGGGATGTAGTCCAAGTCTGGCTGCCTGGAAAAGTGACAGTGCTGTTCTCCCCCTTGTCCTCTGTGCCTGTCCCTATTTAATTGCTCCTCTTTCACTGAATTGGTGGAGTTGGAGGATGGGACAAACCAATTTGCTGATCTTATGGAAGAGTGGTCTCTCTTTCACAAGAACGTGGGCTGGTTGGTAGCTTAATTTTGTCGGGCTGCTGAATTGCCCTAACTGGCCTGTGGCTGCATTATTAGGAAGACTGTAGGAATATGTGGCTGGGACTTGACTGTTCAGCCCAGTGGAGAGGAAGGGACTTGTCTTTCTAAGAACCAATTGTAGACTTGCGTGGACAAGTCCTTGAAGCAAGGCTTGGCAGCAATGTCTGTCCTTTCTGTGCAAGGGCCTTGAGCACAGGGCCCATCCCCACAAGGAAATGTTAACGTTAAATAATATTTCAAAAGTGGAAATGATCTCATTCTTCCTACGGCCTATTTGGGTTTTTCTCTGGTTACTATTTAAGGGAGAGAGCTGCTTGTATGCAACTTATCAAGCAATTCAGATCACTGCCTGAAAGTCCTCTTTATTTGCCACTCCACCAGTCTCCATCTTGACCCATTGTTTGTACAAAACTGGTATTTCCGTTCAGATTTCCTGCAGGTAACTCCACTTGTATTTATCTGCACTTGACAGATAAAGAAATGGGGGCACAATGACACTTGGTCACTTTACAGGGCAGTAGAGACTTCCACCTTGAAAAGGAACCATGAGAGCCATTATCTAGAACACAAGTGTTTCTTCTCATTTGCTTGAGGTGACCCCAGTTCCATGAAGAGTCCTTTTTCTGATGAGTCCTGCTCCTTTTCTCAGTCAAGAGAGTGCTTGGCCCTCAGGACATGCTCCAAGGCTTTCTGTTCTGAGGGCTTCCTTGGTGGGAAAGGTTTGCTCCTAGAGAATTTGTTGTCTTTTTCTGCTTTTCTTGCCATACTCTATTTCATCTTGAAAGCATAGGAAACTGGGCTGTTTAAATTTTATTTGTTTTTAATCTGGAAATTTACCTTTTCATGCATCTTTAATATACAGCCTTAATATCTTATAGAAACTTAGGCAGATCTCTTCTGTTCCTTTTCCCTTTTCCTCCCTTGCAGCTGGATATAGCCAGAGCTTTTATCCACACCCTGGTTTGCTTCGCTTTTCCTTTAACTTAGAAACCAGATAATGAAATGAAAAATCTGAGATTAATTTAAAGGAAAACAGCACCCATTTTGAATGAACTTTCTCAGGCCAAGGCTGGAGAATTACTACTCATATGGAGCTAATGCCCATCACAAACCTCATCATCTTTTGCCTACATGCAATTCCTTTTTTGCCTTTATCTTCTCTTCCTAGAAGGGTGAATGTGCAGTTATGTAGGAGGGATCAAGTGGACATACAGACTGTTATAACAAAGCATTCCTGGTGCCCTTCAGCCCTGGAGGGGATGAGCAGTTGGGACGTGAAAGGAAGGCTGCAGGAAGACTCCTGGATTTCACAAGGCAGTCTGCCTCTGCAAGAGCTGTTTCCTCTCTACCTAAACCTCAGTCTCAGAAGGATGAGCCCCAGCTACCCACTTGCTGTGTGTTTGTGATATATGGATTCTCAAGGTGATAGAAATGTTGTAATAGAAGACCACAGTTGTATTGACTGTTCTCCCCTAAACCAGTCTGATAATAAAGCACAATGGTAAAGCTTTCTCTTCTCAATTATCCTTACTATCACTGTGGGGATTAGGTGTTGTCATTATGGTTCCTTTATGAGATAATGCTTCATTCTCCACCTCTGGTGCTGGTGATTTGGTGGTAAGAGTATGGCTCAGCTCCATCCCCACTGTTCCAAATCTGCTTCCCAGCTTCAGGCACCTCTCTTACGTCAAGAAACCACACACATCTCTTTATGTCTGGGCCCTCACCAAGTTAGTCTGCTCTGTGTGCCAACAGCAGTCTGCTGCTCCAAATATTCCAGCTAAAGGAATGAAGTGCTGTAGTGGGATTTGAATGGGCAAACATCTGTTCTTCATCTGTTGTGTACACTGGCAACAGACACTACCTGCATTTACAGTTTTGCAGGGCCAGAGGGATGTGTTGTGCTCATTGACCCTGACTGGAGGCACTGCCACTGACATGGCTGGGCACTGATGTTCTGCATCTCATTTAGCAGTCAGCTCCTTTGCTGGCACAGACTTACCATGTGTAATTACTTAATTTGATTGATGTGATCTAAAACGAGCTTGGCAAGAGTCAGGGACTTGAACATACATCAGTGAAAAACTTGGTGCCTTCTTCTCCAGCATTCTTCAGTGCAAGAGTCCCTCCTAATTCCCAAAGGTCCTGCTTCCCTAGGCTCCCTAGGAAGTAGAAGGGCTTTACAAAATACCTAAAATCTAAGAGTAGAGCTTGGATGACATCTGAAAAGGTGATACAGTTTCCTTGAAACTTGTACTGGTGCTGTGTTAAAAGCTTCTTTGCTTATTCTTTGCTTCTGTCCTAACTTGTACCTCTTGGTCACAAAAGATGTAGAGAAATTCCCTGTGACTGAATGTTACATTTGGGCAGTTGTACATGTTTTACAGTGGCACATATTTTTCGTTGAGTAGGACTGAGTAGGACTTTATCTAGAAAACCAATAACTGAGGAGGAAGCAGATTTATGATTGTTGACCTTGCTCTGTTTGTAATTATTTCATGATCCAAAACACTGCAGCAAGATATTTAGCACAGGCTTTTTTTTATGCCAGTTAATTTAACAGGTCTTAAAACAATGTTTTCTTACTCCTGGATGCAAGTACCTGATCAAAGCTGTGAAAATGCTTAAGTGCACAGGAATGCAATTACTCCAGTAAATAAAAGAGCTTCCTGTTTTTGGACACTCCTGAGAGAACAAAGATTTGCAGCACTGTGAAACTTGGGGAGAGCCAAGAGAAAGGATGGATACAAGTGAGGTGAAGCAAGCTATGAAATGCTGTTTCACTGCAGAGCACTGTTTGCTTTCCAGCAAGCGACTGATTTCTCTTGTCCCCAGGAAATTAAAATGCACCCAGTGGTAAACACTGGAAGAAAGGAGTGGCTGCTTGGGACTGCAGGTCTGGTTCCCTCATCAGGTCTCATGCTTCATTTAGTCATCCAGAGCGTTGTCCTGAGCTGACCTCCCACTTGGAGCACTTCTTGGAAGATGGCAGTGTGTGGAGACACCAGCACCTCTGTTCCCTTCCTGTTCCTGGCTCTAGCCCTCCATCCTCGCTGGTGGAGCAGGAGCACAACCCCTGTGTGTCCTGTCTTGGTGAGGTTGGGGTGGGTGGGAAGTCCTGCCCACAGCCACACACACATGTACAGTGACGCAGTTTGAGTGGGTACTGCTAAATCCCAGTGGCTGGATTGTCTTAAGTAAAGAAAATAAAATGGGTTATTTGAAAGAACCGAGCTCAGGAAGGTTTTGGTAAGTCATTGTGTGTCCTTAAGTGCTGAGTGTTTTAAGTACAGAATGTCTCAAAATGTGCTCCTCACTTTGGGACAGAGCTATTGACAGTAGAGCTAAAGAATGCAGTTGTATCACCAAAGGCTGAAGCAAGTGGAGCTGAGATGGAAGTGACCTTATTAGTGGATTTGCTTTTCTAAACTTTAGGTGGCCAGTCTCCCATTGTTTGTGAAAGCCAAGATTGTGACGTTTGGATCAAAAGTTTCTTTGCTACTTGAAATGGACAAAAGATTAACTCTCAAGGGAAATAAAAACAGTTTATGGATCTTACATAGGTGTAGGTAGACTTAGTTTATGCATATATTCCCCTGTATATTCTTGTATACCCATACATAGTTTCAGCCTGTACCTTTTCCTGACAGGGAAATGAATTTGCCTTTGCTGCTCGTCAAAAGCAGCAGAGAGCAGAAGCTCGGCTGCTGTTCATGGGAGACTTCTCCTGCTCAGCTGTGTTGAATGGCAGGAAATCCTGGAGTGCAGCACAACTCCAATATTCAGTTTTTATTCCATATTAGGAAATATTTCCTTATCATTACTGCGGGTGTGTTGGAATGATTTCCGAGATTAATTTTTGCGAGCCAAATTAAAAGACAAGGAGGCCTTGCCCATTTATTTCCCGCTTTCAGACTGCCTCCATGGGAAGGACCAAGCAGGGTGGCCCTTGTCAATCCCTGCAGGTGAAACCAGCCTCACCCAAACTATTTTAAAAATAATTTTTTCAACCTGGTAATGGTTCCTCAGTCTGGGTCATGCAGCTTCTTGTGCTGGCACAAAGCATGGAGCGGCAGTGGGAGGGAAACAAACAGATGGTTGGACGGAAAATGGGATGGCTCCTTTCAGAGACAGTCCTGGCTCATGCCAGCGTACAGTACACACACAGCCCTGGCCTGGGCTGGGAGGGGTTCCTGCTGTTCGGCAGAGGGATTTTTTGCCTGCTCTAATCAGAGCCCCACACAGCTATTTTGGGATGTTTCTAGGTTTAAGAATCTACTTCAAGGCAGGAAAGTACCTTTCTTCACCTTGAAAGCATCTTTTTTGGGTGCATTAAGGTCCTCTGGGGTTTAGGGAGCATGTTAGAGCTGACAGCTGACACCCCAAAATGCCCTCTGCGTCTCGCTGTCCCCGGGTTTCCATGGTGTCATCACCATCGCCAGCGTGGCTGCAGGATTCAGATAGTGTTTGTACCCTGAGTCCCGTGTGCCTGGAAGTGTCTCCCAGGGTTTTCTCACAGCCCTGGGGATCAGGCACTGGGAGTGTCCACTCCTTTTGGTTCACGAGGCATGGAGCACTTTCTGCTTTTAGCTGGGACTATAACAGGCGCCTCACCCAGATGCCCCATGGGGGAAGAATGACTGAAAATGGCTAAAACATTTGAACATCTTTGGCTTTTAAATAGCAAAGCCTTTTCCAATGGGGCTAATTTTACTTGGGTTCTTATGGTGCTTTAAATAGAACAAATATAATTAATTCTGTAACTTTAAATTAACAACACTTATTCAACCATAATGCACATTGGGGAAGGAAAGCTAAAGGAGATGAAGTAAATAAACAAGATAAATGAAATGCTGAGGTGTCAGTGATGCCATGTTGCAGACTTACTTCATTTTGCCTTCCCAAAGGGAAACTGTTGTAAAAACTGAAGGGTGTCAGAAGGATCTGGTCATGGCAATAATGTTGAAGAAGAATCTGCACCTGATTTGTTTTATTTGGCAGAGGATGTTGCTTCCTTTAGGTAGCAGATTAAATAAAACAAGGGCTTGTGAATGCTGATATTACTGAAAACAAGAATTATGGAGGAATGAAATATTTATTTTTCTGTCTGAAACTTACCCCAGAGCAGTGCTGGGAAAACATGCTGATCTGATAATTATGAACCTCAGTAACAGCAGCTAGCATCATCCCGAGGCTGGAATGGGATTATTAGGTCAAAACCTATTGAGCCGAAGGGTTTTTTTGTTGACATGGGTGAACTTTAGACAAGGTTCTGTTCTAAGCACAGAAAGCTGTATTTAGAAATAACACAAAAATATTAAGATCACACCCCAAGAGCTGAAAAATGCAGGCCCATGATTGACAAAGATGGGACTAGTGAGGTTTCCTTGTCAGCTTGCTGCTCAGAGACTTCAGATTCCTGTCAAGTTTTAGGTGTTTATGAAGGTTAATCAAAAGCTTTGGAATTGATTTTAAGTGGTTTATAGAAAAAGAAGACAGAACCTCCCCCCTGTGCTGGGCTGCACCCAGAGCCCCAGGGCAGCAGGGGAGGGGGCATTCTGCCCCTCTGCCCCGCTCTGCTGAGACCCCCCTGCAGGGCTGCATCCAGCCCTGGGCCAGCACAGGAAGGACAGGGAGCTGCTGGAGCCAGCCCAGAGCAGGGACACCAAGGGCATCACAGGGATGGAGCAGCTCTGCTGGGAGGAAAGGCTGAGGGAATTGGGATTGCTCAGCCTGGAGAGGAGAAGGCTTTGGGGTGACCTCATTGTGGCCTTGCAGTGCCTGAGGGGAGCCCACAGGAAAGATGGAGAGAGACTCTGGACAAGGGCCTGAAGTGACAGGACAAGGGACAATGGCTTCACAGTGACAGAGAGGAGGTTTAGGCTGGATATCAGGAAGAAATTCTTTACTCTGAGAGTGGTGAGGCCCTGGCACAGGTTGTCCAGAGCAGCTGTGGCTGCCCCATCCCTAGCAGTGTTCATGACTAGATGGGGCTCTGAGCAAGTTGGGGTAGTGGAAGGTGTCTCTGCCTGTGGCACGCATTTGGAACTGGATGATTTTTAATGTCCCTTCCAACCCAGGCCATTCTGTGATCCTCAACAGGAGGAGGTTCAGTATAAACACTTGGATGGTGAAAATATGCACAGCACAGTTGTCAAACCTGTGCTAGCAGAAACTGTAGTACAGAAAGGCATTTTCCTTCTGGGCTGATGGTACTTTCTCCTTGTGTTCCCTCACTGGAACTGTCACCTGTTGTACAGCATTTTTACCTTTGCTCTCTGTTTGCTTGACCTATGTATGGTCTCAGAAGGTGCTCAGAGTACGTCCCACCACATCATCCTGCTGAGCCTTGGGCTGTTTTTTTCATTTGTCTGGCCCTGCCCACTGCCACTTCGTGTGAATCATGCTGTTATTTGTGTATGGTGGGATGTTTTTTTTCAGTTTTATATATATCCTGTCTCTCTTTAGGAGAATTCAAACAATTTGGAGACCGCGGGGCTGGCGCTTGTGCTTGAAGCTTTGCCGTGTCTGTGCTGCTTTCCTAGATAGCACCTCATTTTTTGAATATAATCCTTGTCAGCCGTGGGTTTTAGTGCCCAGCTTGGTGAGTTGCTGGGCTGTGTTGTCTGGAAGGAGCCAAGCAGAGTCTGCACTGACTTCTCACCCAGAAGAGCCCAGCTTTGGGCACGGTGGTGACAGCTAGAATTCCTGAAGGTACCCACTTTATTGTGCTCTGTGTGTTTGCTTTGTTTCTTCTTTCTCTTTTACTTCCTAATTCTTGAAAATTACCATTTGTGTACTTCATTTCAGGAGCACATTCAATGTCATGCTGAAACCATGGGAATTTTGAAGGGCAAAAATATGTTTCGGTATCTGCCTTATCCAGAGGCTTTGATTCAAGAGGCAAATTCTCTTGGAATGTTAAATGGAAGCTTCATAAACTTGGCAGTTTTTACTGTAACAGCAAACTGCCTTCCTAACTGCTCGGCTTTAGGGGTATGCTTGGGTGGCTAAATTAAAATTCTTATCAGTCTTTCTGTGAATTGATGTCATTTTGGAGGGGCAATTGCTCTTCCCTATCCTGCTGAATGTGTGTGTAGCTTGATACTGTAACTCCAAATCGGAGACCCTGCAGCATCCTTATGTCATGTGGGAGAAAGGTGTTTTTCTCTGCCAGAATTGGATGTGGGATTTGCTCCCTAACTTAAATACTCACTGATTAAATTTATTCTAGGGCTACTGTGTAATTGTACTACACACGTGGCTTCAAAAAGAAAAATGATGTTTCCATTGTGTGACTTAGGTTCAGATTAGTTTGATAGTATAGATCCAGCCTCATCTGATATATCCTGTGGCTTTTCTTACTGACACAGCTGTGCAGGAGACTTGCCTGTGTAGGAGGTTTGCATTCTATCTTCTTATCCCTTCCTGATCAGAAAGTGGTCCCACAAAGTGCTGTGTTTCAGGGTAGAGCAAAGTGCGGTGTTTCATTTCTCCGTTTGCTTTGATTTCTTCCATCTCTTCTCTTCAGAGTTACTGCAGCAGGTGGGATTGGATGCCTCAGTGATTTTTGCACTCATTAACAGGAGATGTAATCCAATAGTTTAATGAAAACATTAATGACAGGCTGTGGGAGCTGCCAGGAGGTGCCCCAGAGAGTATGTGGGGTTTGGAGTTACCAGTGGTGTAGCAGAATCTGGGTGTGGGAGTTCAACTGGTGGAAACTCCAGGCAAACGGATGCAGCGTTTGATTTAGAGCTGTTGTGGCAAATGGGAGTGCAGACTGGAGTTGTAGTCAATGCTGCTTGGCCTTTCTCTGCTTCCCAGTCAGGAAAGATCTAGGAACAAAAATGTCAAATGTATGCTTTGATTAGGTAACACTTTTCTACCAGGAGGGAGAGGACCCTTCCAGCTGACAAATTCTATTCAATGATGGATCAGGAGAGACTTGCTTGGAGACATCTCTTGAAAACTCCTGTTCAATAGCATTTAGTTGCTCTCCCCTTTCTGTAGCTGTTGCCTGCTCTCCCTCATCCTTCAGGAGCATCCCTCCTCTCCTCCCCTCTGTGCTGTTCTCCCTCCTGCCTCTGGTGGCAAGATTTCCCCCCGGCTGCTGCACATCCGTAACTCCTTATCCCTGTGCTGCAGGTGCCGAGCTGGCATCAGGAGAGCTCAGGCTGGGATTTGAGCCATCCCTGCGGGAGGCAGGGGCTCATTTCCTGGGCCAGGCAGCACATATGGCATCCCTGGTCCCGCGGGCTCAGCAGCTCCTGGCCATTCCATCCGTTTGATGTCTTTCTTCCTCACACTTGGGGATGTTCCAGGCCCTTCAGAAAGATCCCTGTCAGCCTGGGGAGTTCTGGCTCAATGTGGCCAGCTGGTTGAATATGACCTTCTTCATGGTCCAGGGAGCCTAAAGTAATTCCAGTGATGCAGCAGGAGTGGAATGGTTCCACTGTGGAAGTGGCAAGAATTTGCGTGAACTGTTGACTTGTGAGGGCATTTCCAAGAATTATGGGTGGCACCTTTTCAAAGCATTCCCGTTAATGTGGTGAGGTCAGTACAAGCAGTGTGCTGTCAATAAAAGGTCCTATTTTGGAGCTCCTTCCTTCCCACCCCCATCCCTCTGCATCATTTGTTTTTAAAGGTCATGCTTAAGGACTGTACTTGGTGACTCCTAGCTGGATATTTTGGTCTGGGATGTGGATTTGTGCTGTGTTTGGAGGCTCAGTGGTGGAAGCAGAGACTCGGGAGGAAAAAGGCTGAAAGGGTTTTCTCAGCTGTGAGTTCACATAGGATTTTGTGGGATATCTCGTGCCGCCTGCCAGGTCTGTGCTCTTTTTGATTCGTTTTGGGGACTCTGGAGAGCTTAAGGCATCTCTTGGTTTTACAGATATTTTCTTTGTGGTGGTTTTGGGTTGTTTTTTCCCCCGCAGTGGCAGAGCTAACTGGGGGCACTCATCCGTATTTCCCTCCTGTGAAGCATATGAGGGTCAGCCCTGCTGTTCATAGCGTGGGGTGCCACTGGTGGAACTGGGATCTTCTTTTGACAAGTTTAATATAGCTCAGTGACTTGGATTTGCTGTCTGGCAGTGCCTGCATGTGTGAGTGTAGAGCATGGGGAAAACAAATGAAGAGGAAATCAAGTCGCAGCATTGTTTTATCCTACCAGGAATAAAAGACGTGCAAAGGAGAAATATCCGGTGTGAGAGTGTGCCCACTCTACCTTAAGTAAAGGTTAATCCATTTGAAGCCTGGGTTAATGCTGCTCTATCCTGATGTTCCAAAATTATCAGAAGGCAGGTTTTTATTCTGTTAGGTCATTTCTTGAAATAACTTATCACAGATGCCAGTGTGTGGTCAGCAGTTGCTCTGTTTGATTAGCTCTTATCAACTGTTTTGTATTTATCTTTTCCCTCATGTTGAGGGAAAAAGTGTAAAATAAATTGTACAATAAACACAACAGTGAGATCAGTGCTAAGTTCTCCCAGCATTTGGAGATATGTCTAGCATGAGGGGACGTCTCTCTGTGAAAAATAGAATTGCCTAAGTTTTAGTAAACACTAGTAGGAATTGGCTGATCTCATCTTTCTTTAGTAGAAAACTGTAGGGGATAAAAGATTAATTAAAAAATAGAAATATTGGCATAACTTTGAAGCAGCTGTAGTGCTATTAAAACCTCTTTGTGCCTTTATGGAGAGGTATATTTTTATTCTCAGAATTCTGGTGTCTTGTGCACTTCAAAATAAACAGCTAAAATAATATCTACATGATGCTATAAAATGCCTTTATTTGCAACACAGCAGCTGCGTTTCTGGCAACAAATATCCTATTGTCACATCAGATCCCATGGAAAATCCACAGGCTAAAATCCCACCCTTTCAGAGTGCAGCAGGCAGAATCAAAGCCAAGAGCCTGGAGCAGAGTTCAGTGATCCTCCTACCCCAGTGTGGATGTGCGAGTTTTCTTCTGTATGAAACCCCTAATCAGTTCACCTTAAAAGCTATTAGGATCTGCTTAAATTAAGCCTAATTCAGGATTTGTCTTCTGCACAATCCTCTGGTGAAATGGAAGGATTAAGTAAATAATAAAAAGGGAGCCCACAGGAAAGATGCAGAGAGACTTTTGACAAGGAGTGAGTGACAGGACAAGGGGCAATGGCTTCACACTGACAGAGAGAAGGTTTAGTTTGAATGCAGGAAGAAATTCTTTACTCCGAGAGTGATGAGGCCCTGGCACAGGGTGCCCAGAGGAACTGTGGCTGCCCCATCCCTGGCAGTGTTCATGGCTGGATGGGGCTCTGAGCACCCTGGGATAGTGGAAGGTGTCCCTGCCCAAGGTATCTGAGGTCTCTTCCAACCCAGGCCATTCCATGGTTATGTGATGTGTACTTCTGTGTAATTTTCCAAAACTATCCTCAAAACTACTTGACCAAATGAGAATGGGGCTGAGATGCTGCTTTTCATGCTTTTCTTCCATGAAGCTCTCCTGAAGTGCCTCAACCCACTTCAAGGTAGGGCATGATTCTTAGAACAAACTGTGCTGTATTTCTGGGTTTTTTTCATTCTTCCCTGGCTTTCCTGGATCAGCTGCAGGACACTCAGAGCTGCCATGAGGTGTCTTTTTTCCAGCATTAAAAAGTGTTGTTCCAGTACATCCAGGTTCTTTGGGTTCAGGATGAAAGTTCTCAAGGAGAGCAGCCTTTCTTCTTGCTTTCTTTCTTCCCACTTTTTAGGTGCCCAGTGACCATGACTAAGCCATAAGTACCACCTGGCTAACTTTGTGAAGCAGCTTTAAAATTCAAATATATTTGATGGTTATCTTTGTCCTTGAAATAACTTCTCCTCTGGACTGGGGTTAGGGGTTTTATCCATTTGATGTCTCATTTTATCCCATCCTTTTTTTTAAAGATCTAGAATTTTTGGGGTCTGAAATTGTCACAAAGTTGTGACAAGTCCACCTCTGGGAGCTGCCTGATCCTTCTCCCTCCTTTTCCTTTTCCCTCCCCCAGGCTGGGCCCAGGTCTGCCAGAGGGACATTTTCCTTATTTGTGGACAAGCACAGCTGGGTGAGCTGCCTGGAGTGTGCCGTGCTCTTTGCTATGATTCATTCTTTGTTTTGCCAACATGTTATTTTTTAGAGTGGGTAGCACATCCTCCTGCTATCTTGGGATGATTTTATAACGCAGCTTTTAATAGGGTTTCTTATATCTAAAGAACAGTGCCTTCACTGTGAATTCTGGAGTGCCTAAGAATTTGGAGATGGAAAGTGGGAAAGAGGAATATATTTTTTTTAATTTTCTTTTTGAAGTGAGTAATGATTTGACCTGCTCTGTTCCAGTACATGTTACCATGGCGATGACTGCAGGGACTACAACATCCTTTCCCATGAGTAACCACACCCGGGAGAGAGTGACGGTGGCCAAACTCACGTTGGAGAACTTCTACAGCAACCTAATCATACAGCACGAGGAGAGGGAAACCAGGTACTGCCTCTGCTTCCTCTCTCCCCTCTGCAGCTTTCCTGGCTGTCTCTTCAAGGGCACTTCAATCCCCAGGGATGGGGCAGCTCTGGGAAGTTTTTCTGTATGTGGTGGCAGGGAGTGAATTCCTAGAGGACACAGGCTGTTTTTAGGGGGAGCTGTGAACATCCCAGTCACTGAGTGATCAAGGAGCTCCACTTCTGATGTTTTCATGCAATTAACTCCTCGTCATTTACTTTGGGGGACCTGCTCTGTGCAGGGTGTTGTTTTGCAGTCCATGTGAGGTTTCTCCTTCTGTGTGAGCTTGGTGACCTCTGATTCCTCTGCGTGTGCCCCAGGGAATGAACTCTGCAGAGCTGCTATGGGGTGGGAGCTTGGTTTGGGGTAAGGCAGTGGCTTGTGTTGTCTGTTCCTGCTCTGCACCATGGAGCCTATGCCAAGATTGCTAAACCCTGCAGGAGAGAGCGTATGGAGATGGGGAACAGGACTGAGAGGTGTTTGATGGGGTGCTGAGGGGTAAGGAAGGGAGGCAAAGAGCTGATGTGGAAATAAGGGGCAGCAAAGAAATGAGAGGTTGGTGATGGAGGATTTGAGAGGCTCTCAGGTGGGCAGGATGACTTCTGGGAATAATGTAGTCCCTGTCTGTAAATTCTGCTTGGGTGGTGCTGCCTGGTACTCCTTGCATGGGAGTATGGGATGGTCATCACCACTCAGCTTCTCCCAGCAGTGCCCAGTCCTGTCTCTGAGGTGGTGAAGTGCCACTTGAATTAGGTGTCAAAGCACCAAGTGCTTGATTATAATGAATGTTGTGTTGGATAGTCATTAGCGTGTGAAATTATCATTCGCCTGGTAATATGTTTTTAATTGAAGGGTTTTCAGTCAAGCAGCAGGGTTTCTCTCTTCATCATATCTAGTCATTATTCCATGTAATGAAGTTGCTTCTAGTTAGGAGAACAGACTGTCTTATCAAGGGCCTGTAATTTAGAGGATCCTGCTGTACTTCGCAAAGTGCAGAAAGGCACCAGCAGCCTGGCTTTAAGCCTTTGAATTCTTGCCTGCTGCAAAGGGGGTAACCAGCCTTCAGAAAGCTGCACCCTGGCAGCTATAAAGGAGCATCCTCTGCATGGACAGAAAGGAGTCCTGCAGCCACATTGCCATGGGCTGACCCCCTGCCACCTCTGGGGTATTCCCAAGCTTTGCTCCCCACTCAGAGCCTCCCAGCCTGGCATGGCACTGGTGGAAGAGTTGGATGAGCTGTGAGCCCTGGCCTGGGCAGGACACTGGGAGGGAGAGGATGGTGCATCCAGGGTATAGAGTTTAGCTGGCATGGGAGGAAGGGGGGCAGGACCAGGTGTGTGACCAGAGGGAGATGGTCACACAGAGGGGATGGAAGCTGGAGCTGACTGGCATGTGGGAGATGGAGCTGAGACAGAAATGGTGAAAAAATACATTTTTATTCTGGTTTGTAATCCTAATTGATAAGATCAGCCTTAATTCAACAAGATATAATCATTTTAATGACATACTTTGTCGTATATATTTAATGTCTGATTCTGCAAGTACATATGCATATGCTTAAATTTGCTTCTACATTTTCCTCAGCTTTGTTCACAAATGAGTAGCTGGGTGGAGTGGGGCTGTCTGCCTTCAAATTTCCATTTCAGGCAAATTCTTCAGTACTTGGAGTATGTGAGCAAAGATGTTGACTTGCTGTGGTGTAGTGTTTGGTTTTAATAAATAATAGAAGGTGCAATCCCCTGTTTCTCTCCTTGGCAGGCAGAAGAAGCTGGAAGTGGCTATGGAAGAGGAAGGCCTTGCAGATGAGGAGGTAAATGCTGCTTAAGTAACCTTACAAACTGCTTTGCTTTTGTTCCACTGCTTCAAATGGGCATTTGAAGAACTCACAGAAACAGAGCCAGCATGACAGAAGGTTTTATTTTGTACATGAATGTTGCCCCTGTTAATAACGTGTTTACTAGGGAAGCTGGGAATATACTTGACTGATACTTGCAATAGCTATCCAAGGCTTTTCTTGCTACCTGTATTTCTTAAGAGGCATGGCCACAGCAAGTATCTTGCAAGCTTTCCAAAGATTAAAATTGTTTGCTGTTGTATTTGGCAAGAAAAAAAGAAGGTGGCCTGTGGTTAGAAGTGGGTAGAAAGCAAAATACTGAACCATTTTTTCTTTATTTAAACAATAAACCATCACACCTTTGTTCCTTTTGGATACAGATGAGGAGGGATCTCAGTCTGGTTGCCACCTCTCAGAGTTTTGGTCAATAAGTTGCTTTACTGAGGTCCATTACACCATGTCTGCCTTCAGCATAGGCTGGGAAATAAGTAGGAAGAGTGTCTCAGTCCTTTTGGAGTTTTTGTGGCTGCTGTACCGCCTGAGAAGTGGGAAAATGTGGGTGTGTATTGCCATCTTGTGGCTTTAAAGGCTGCTGTAATCCCTGCATGGAGTCTGGCAGGTGCCTGATCCGGGGACCTCCTTAGCAGTCTCTGACATCTCAGCATCTTTGGGAGCAGCATTCGTCTTCTATCGGGGTGAATCCCAGTGATGTTTTCATCAGACCAAATAGATGATGGAATTTGGACAGATTTTTCTTTCAGAATCGAGTGCTTGCCTGCCATAAACCAAATGGATTTTGTTGTAGATCTGTAACCAGGGCCTCTGCTGCTTACTAAGCTCCTTGTTGCCTGTCATCAGTCTTTTTGATGGGCTACAGGTTTCAGCTTTTATTGATCCTTCACGCTGCTCAAGATGAAGAGTCCTTCCCTCATGCAGTGACGTTGGCCTTGGGACTGATACACTTTGTTTGAACCAGTATGATAGTTTGTCTTAATTATTTTTCTTTTTTTTTAATAACTAAGTAAAAATAAAATACCACCATCCACCAAAAAAAGGTGAAACTGTGCCTGGGGCTTCTATAGAAAAGACCATACTCAAGGATCATACTTGGAGAAATTCAGAAAGCAATGTAGAAGGAGAAGTCTTACTCCTGTTGGGATTCCAGAGAAGAACTTCCCAGGGAGGGAGGGTGCATATCCTGACCCTCTGCTGCCAAGTGACTGACAGATTGCTGTGCCTGTGTCCTCAGAAAAAGCTGCGCAGGTCACAGCACGCTCGCAAGGAAACCGAGTTCCTGCGGCTCAAGAGGACCAGGCTCGGCTTGGACGACTTCGAGTCTTTGAAAGTCATAGGAAGAGGAGCATTTGGAGAGGTTTGTGACATTCTTGCTTGAACAGGAGATTGAAATAGAATTGACCACTGTAATGAAACCTTCTAATTACAATTTAATGAATTGTTTTATTGCAGAACGGCAGCTATTTGGGCCATGCTCCAAGTGTGATAAGTCTAGTGATTAATCATATGCACTGATTTCCCAAGGCTTCTGGAAACACACTTAGTTTCCCATGGCTTCTGGAAAGACATTTAGTTTCCTATGGCTTCCCACACTGGTGTTGCCCATATGGCCCTCTAAAATTACAGATTTGCAGTGGCACAACTCCTCTTGATAAACCTCCTTTCTGCCCTGTGCTACATCAGTTATTTCTCCTCCTGAATTTTAACCTGCATAGTCCAAGCTACCTGGAATTCACTGTGCCTGCTGGCTTTTCCTAAAACAAAAACTCTTCCTCACTAATGTTAGTGTTGTACATGGTGCAGAATAATTTTTTTTTCCCAATATTTAACACATTTAAATGTGTTTTTAAATATTCAACAAGAGAACTTTTCCATGCCTGGCAACTGGCGCCTTCCAGTGGATTTCTGAGGCAGAGAAGACTGACAGGGTTCTCTTTCTTCGTAAAGGTTCGCCTCGTTCAGAAGAAGGATACAGGTCACATTTATGCAATGAAGATACTGAGAAAAGCAGATATGCTGGAGAAAGAGCAGGTTTGTGATCTATAAGTCCTCTAAATCTCAAACTTACCCTGTCTAGAAAATGTTTTCTACCTTTGAAAGCCTCTGCAATGGTCTGGCAGTCCAGAGGGCTTGTGGCATTGCTACCACAGCACAAAAGCAGCAGAAGTTAGGAAATAAACACTTTATTTAGAACCAATTTGGAGTAGTGATTTGATTTTTCTCTCTTATCAACACGGAACCTGTAGTATTGAATCTGTAGAACTGCATTTCAAGGAAAGTACTTCTGGAAAATAATCCTGTGCCAAAGTAAAAATGAGGTATTTGATGTTTTCTTTTAAAGAAACCAGAAATCACATTGTTCCTCAGCTTTGTCTTCCTTGGGTTTGCTTTATAGTTGGGTGTAATCTTGTTGGGGTTTTTTTACTTTGATTTTTTTAGTTTGGTTTGGTTTTTGCTTTTACTTTTTAGCTAACAATTCACTGTGAGGACACAGCAAGTACTTTAGCACCACAAAGCGAAAAAATCAAGGGTGGGTGTCTCAAGAGATAAAAGAGGACTTTTTTCATACTAGTCCAAACCTTACCCATCATTTGCACAGCATTTCCCTGGAGTAGTAGTACTTTTTTTTTTCCTGGCACAGGTTATTATGTCTCCTGCAGCCCATACCCTGCATTTAGGGAACCAGAGGAGCAGCAGGGTATGCAGAGCAGCTAGGATTTGTGTGGTGCTGCCCCCATTTCAGAACCTGATGTGGGAAGGAGTCTGAGCTCATGCTCTACATTCAGTTTGGGACAGTGATTTTCCCTGGAGAGTGTTTATCTACTGGAATTGTCATTGCCTGGCTTGTTTCATGGAGAGCAACAGAGGACACACATGAAAAAAGAATTCTAGTATTTTTTTTTCCCCAAGCCTGGTAGCACCTGGGAGAAATCCTGGCTATTTTTAAGCAAGGTTTTCCTGTTGAATTTTAGAGCTGCATTGAGGAGTGGAGGGTGGAAAGCAATACTTTCTAATGAGACTAAATAAAGCCAGATAAAGATAAATATCCCAGTTGGAGTGTCTCCTGCAGAGGGAGAACATTTGCCCCATGCAACCCTGTGACAAGATTCACCTAAAGATGGTCCTCACCAGTAGAACTGGGGAACAGATGCAGAAGAACTGTTTGCTGCTTTTCTTACAACTGTCAAGAAATACTTTTACATTCATATGTCTTTAATTTTTCCTCCAGGATAAGAGTACATTGTAGTGAAAACACATACCCCTTCTCCAATCTCCATTATTCTTCATTTCCAGTAAATTATGGGGTAGCTGCTTTCCATATATTTTCCAAAGTCTTAGCTGGAACTGGAATATCCTGAGCAAGGTCAGATATTCCTGAACTTACTTGCACTTTTTTCACCAGCTTTGTCAGTTCTTTCTAACAAACAGAACCTGCTTAACAAGCTGTACTTTGTGTTTCTAGAGAAACCCTAGGATCTTGTAAAAAATAATGGAAAATATGAGTATGGAAAGAGTTAGAAAAATACTTCCTTTGCTAAAAGTCATGAAAATATGCTGTAGGGCTAGGAGTGTAATGTGATGTCCTTTGTTGAAATATTTGCTCTTTAATAATAATAATAATTTTCAAAATCCTAGGTGGCCCATATCAGAGCAGAAAGAGATATTTTGGTTGAAGCAGATGGAGCCTGGGTAGTAAAAATGTTTTACAGCTTCCAGGATAAGAGGAACCTTTACCTGATCATGGAGTTTTTACCTGGAGGTAAGCTGGGTGCTGTGGCATCGGGTGATACAGGTACTTCTTCCTTAGCTTTTGTTGGCAGCTGTATAAAGTATTAGGAACAAACACACTGAATAATCTGTGAAAATAAAAATGTTAACACTTTTAAATGGAGTTCCAGTGATGTGACCATTCCTGATTTGTAGGGGAAGGAAAAAGGTTGAATTAAATAATTATTCTAATAGAAATTTCTGCTTTTACAACTGAAGCTGTTAACAGTAAAAACAAAACAGAAGAAAAGCAAACAGTTTTCAAATAGTTTGTGCAATAAATTTAACGTGTGTAAAAATCCACTCTGTTTTCCTGGACCGTTGAATTAAAATTCCTGTTTAGGATTTTCAGCTAAAAAAGTAAATTGAATTTGTAGGTTCTTGCAGTAATAGTTTTATGATTAGTAACTGTAAGGCCAGTTACAAGGTTAAATTTAGATTCTACTGAGGTTTCTTACAGTTTTGTGATTTAAACTGTTCTGATCCCTAAGTTGTATTTTCTTCTCTTTGATGAGGTGACATGATGACCTTACTAATGAAGAAGGACACTTTATCAGAGGAGGAGACCCAGTTTTACATTTCTGAGACAGTGCTGGCCATCGATGCCATTCACCAGCTGGGCTTTATCCACAGGGACATCAAGCCAGACAATCTCCTGCTGGATGCCAAGGCAAGTACTGGGCTCACCAACTGCTGATGTTTCCAGGATCCTGCTGCTGAGCACTGGGAGCCACTGGTGCCACCCCAGAGATTTAAACTGGCTGGAGGGAAGGCAGGGAATGGCTACTGCATTTTCCATAAACAAAGCCAAATCTTACTCAAAAGCCTTTTAACCATTTTAAGGCAAGGCTTTTAAGGGAGAAAACCCACTCGGGATGACCAGATGCTGATATTCATACACAATAAAAGGTGGTGCCCTTCCTTTCGTGCGTCTTGAAGTAGCTATGAGCAATTCAGACAATGCTAAGTGCTCAATTCCTACAGTTTCATTTATTTCATCACCCACTCACCTGTGGAAACTCCCTCAGTTAGACTGACCATTCTGGCCATGAAATGTGCCCAGTAAGCATCAACAAATCATGGAATTACCTAGGCTGGAGATGATCTTTAAGATCATGGAGGCCAGGCATTATCACAGCATGCACAGGTCTGTCAGGTTTGATGGGTTCTATCTGCACTGATGTCTGGAAACCTGATTAAAGCCAAGGTTACCATCAAAACAAAGCAAAGGAATTTTGTCCTGGAGGCTTTCTCAGTCACAGTGGTATCCAGTTCAAAACAAAACCAGGCAAAGTAGCTGCTGCCCTCAACTGTTGGGAAATTGTAGATACAACCATTCCTGGGAGGCCATAGCCTATTGGAGAGAAAACAGACCCTTCCAGTACACCAGGGTTCAGTCTTTGCTTCCCTGCTTGTGCTGTGCCAGTCCATCATGGCCTGAGAGGGCATGTGCAGTGATTAAAACTCTTTTTTTTACGAAGCACCACCTATCTAAATAATGGTTTCATGTTCTCTGATTATTTTTTTAGGGTCACGTAAAGCTGTCTGATTTTGGGCTCTGCACAGGTTTAAAGAAGGCCCACAGAACAGAGTTCTACAGGAACCTCACACACAACCCACCAAGTGACTTCTGTGAGTATGAGCTGTCCTAGTTTAACATGTAAATGGTTTTGAGCTGCAGCTGTGCATTGTACCTGTGTTTCTGCTGGGATCAGCAAGATGGGGCAGGCTGATTGCATCTAATTGGAAAACTGGAAATGCTTGTTCTCTAGGTCATGGGAGCATTTCACAGACAAGAAATGATGATTTCTGCAGTGGTCATGCATTTTTGCACATTCATACACAGATATGAATACACATAACATAATGTATCTATATTTTAATGTATTTTTCATAGTGTCAGTGAAGTTACAGAACTGCTCTTTCAGGAGGGACATGGGTTCCATGTGCCAAGGGACTGAAGTCACTGACAGTCTCATTAAACTTTTCAGAAGCTGATCTGAAAATTTTAGCAACTTCTAATTTAGAATTGCTGGTGTGTGTCCTACTTACATGAGTTTCAGCCATGCATTGGACAGTAGTTATTCTCATGTTCCCATTTTCAGTTATAATCAAGTATTTATTTCTAGACTAAAGGATTCTAAATAGACAAAACAAGTTATTTAGAACTGGAGCCTTATAAATATTTTTCTCTTAATTGTTACAAATGCATTTTTTATTTAATAACTACTTTGTAAATTAGCATTTCAGAATATGAACTCAAAGAGGAAAGCAGAAACATGGAAGAAGAACAGGCGACAGCTGGTGAGTTAATTAAATAATGTATAGTTCTTGTTTTGCTTTTAAACTATTTACAGAAAGCGTTAAATTAAAACTTAGTCCTAATGCTCCTGGTTTGTAAAACCTGCAAGGCCCTCATATGTGGCTCTCTATGAGCTCCCAAAGTCACAAAGAGCTCAAAAGAAGGAGGCCCAGGTTGGAATAGCAAGACCCTGCTGTTCTCTGTGTCTTTGTGTGCCTTGTGAGCATCTGGGCCGAGCCCTCAGGTGTCCTCAGCCCTCTGGCCAAGGTGTTTCTGGGGCTCTCTGAGCACAGACCTTCTGTGGGCAATGTGGACTCTTGGCTCTGATTCCTGCAGCTCAGTCACAAGCTGGTGTATGGCTGCAGCATTCCCTGTTAGAGAATTGTGGGGAATTCCCATTCTGCTGAATGGGAATGTGGTGGAAAGGCTGTGGGAGGGTGTTGGCACTGGAGTGCTCCAAACCCAGCCTGGGTCTGTGATGAGGAGTGGTCATAGAACAGGGGCACTTGTGGCATGAACTGAGCCAAAGCAAAGTGTCTGTCAGCCATGCGATTTCAGACTTCCATCCCTGCCCATGATTTTCATCAAAAACCCCTCAGCTGTCAAATTTTGCAACCTTTCCTTTTTCCACACCTTTTTTAAAAAGTGATCTACTGAAGTATTCACCAAAAGCTTTAGGGTGGTCTCTTCTTTCCTCATGAGACAAAAGGAGGTTACATTGCAGCCACCATGCTGCCTCATGGGGCTGTATTTCACAGCCTAATTCCAGCCTGGAGTTAGATCCCTGAAAAGACTGTATCTCAAGTCCAGTAAAGGCTGATGTGGCACAACTGTGTGGTGAAGAACAGTCCCACAGAGACAATAAAAGGCCAAAATGACAACTTGCATCAGCACTGTTGGAAAAGGAGCCATGTTTTTGGTTTTCCATTGGTTCAATCCTAAATCTTTTGGGTCTGTTCAATCAAACAAAGTGTTTCTTCATGGTCAGACAAATGAAAGTAAAGTATTTTTGTGGTAAAACTGCTTTTGGGGTACTTTTTGGTCTTTAAGGGGTTTTTTTGTTGGATTTTGGCATTTTTTCTCTCCCTAGAACTTCTTGGATATTTTTGTAATGCAGCTACGTGAAACTTCAGCTAAGATGACTTTCTGATATTGCAGTTGCAATATTCTATGATTTGATCACATTAAAGAAGATGATTTCCATTTTTTCAAGGTTCTCTGTGTTTATTAATATAAAAGAATAATAATCTTGGGATTTTACTTCCTGTGAATTTTCAAATTAAGCATTCTTGCTCATCAAAACAACAAGATCCTGTATGTAAATTCCCAGGAAAAAGTATTGCAATGTGTAAAACCACAGTATTTCTCTTTTAAAGAGATGATTCCTTTTTTCCAGGCATATTCTACTGTGGGAACCCCAGACTATATTGCTCCAGAAGTGTTCATGCAGACTGGGTACAACAAGCTGTGTGACTGGTGGTCTTTGGGAGTGATTATGTATGAAATGCTAATAGGTATGTTAAAAACCCCAGCTTAAGAGTTGTTTAAAGGTAACAGATTCCATTTATTCAGAAGAGAAAACCTCTGGCTAATATTTGTTAAATTTGGGAGCCCGAGTGACAAAAGCAGAGGCCCAGGTCACTGCTCTCCTGGGAAAAGTTTATTAATTTTTTATTTGTTTGTGCAGGGTATCCACCTTTCTGCTCAGAAACGCCACAAGAAACTTACAGGAAAGTTATGAACTGGAAAGAAACATTGGTATTTCCTCCAGAGGTGCCCATTTCGGAGAAAGCAAAGGATTTAATTCTAAGGTCAGTAAGAAAAACCCAATTCTGGCCCCTTGCCCAGCCAGGGTCATCTTCCATCAAGGTGAATTCCTGTTCTGTGTGAAGGAAGCTTTATGTTGGAGGGAAGTTTGGTCTCTTTTCTCACCATCCTTGATGAATTTTTTGTCTTTTCCCCTTTGCCATTTGTTTCACATGAAGAAGTAAGCTGGCATTATCTTGATTTGTGTAAGGTATAAGGAGAAACAGAGCAGACCAAAAATAAAGTGATCAACACAGATTTTTTTTCTTCTCAGAGGTGTCAAGAAAATAACCACTCACCAGCATTTAATGCACTGAACAGAAATCTTGGGATGTTTTGGATTTACTCACTTCTTTCAAAATCCCAGTTTTGAGTTTGCATTGAGGTTTTTGTGAGGGTTTTGGTGACAAGGTCAGGTAGAAATGCTCTCTTGTCCTGGGAAGGTTTGGGGGAGCACATTGGTTTTGAGTTTGATATTTTTTCCTTTTCAAAACTACTGTTATAGCCTTACAGTTTTGTTACAGGCAAAAAGGGGAATGTACTTCACAAAACTAGAATTTATTATTAGTTCCAGCAGTGCTCCAATAACCTACAAAAATATAACAAACAGTTATCCTGCTTCCAGCTAGTGATACTAACAGCTCAAATAATTGAATTGTTGCTAACCCTCATGAATAAGTTTGTGTAAAACAGTTATATTGCATTTTCAGTGTCTATTTATCTGCTGTTCTGCTCAACCTTCCTTGTTAGCATCCCAAGTTCTTTGCTGAACAGAGTACAGCATTTCTGCTGAGGATTTCTTCCTCCTCAATCCTGGCTGTGTTTGGGGAAATTTTAGGGATTTCAGTGTATTTGTTAGCATGCCTGGCTCACACATCTACTTACATAATGACTACTTGAATTTATCAGTTTGCCTCCACAAGGAGAAGGGTTAAAACTGGGGTAAAACATCTTAGTTACTGGTAATCTATTGAAATGAGGTCGAAACAGGTTGGACAACAAAACCACCTGAGCATTTTGGGTACTTTGTCCATTACAGCTTGGACAAGTTGGGCAACATGTTTTAGCTTAAAGGGAGATGCAGACAAAGCTAAAGGGTTATGGACAGAGATAAATCCAAACTAAAATAAGCTCAAGTTCAGACAAAGCCTGACAAATCCTGTGGCTGAGTGTTGTGACAGGGTTTGAGGTCTGTCGTTAGTCCTTGGCACCACTCAGCCTGCTGGGCTGCAATACAAATACAGGCAGGTTTTCTTCCCCCCTGGCACCCAACGACAAGCAAAAGAACTTTAATTTGCCATTGGAGACAGTTTGTAGCCTAACCTGCTGTGCTACACATGCAGAAGATGGCTGGGATTTAATGAATTCCTAGGCAAATGTTAATATCCCCATCTCCTGGATGAGATAATTGACAGGCTTTTCCCATCCAGAGGAGAAGGATCAGCCTCTGCTGCTCCCTAGAACAAATCCCTGAGGTCACTGAGTTGCTGTCAGAGAGCTTCCACTTCCCTGTTTTCCTTCTTTAGGATTTTAGGCTTTTCCTGTCTGGCCTGCTGGAGCAGGTAACAGTCCCATCTCACCAGTGCTGTCTCTGTCTCCAATTTCACCTTTTTCTTCCTGCTATTTCATGGCTGCTTCTCATAAAGTGACAGTTTCCTGTGGGGTCTGAGCTGAGGTTATGCAGCAGGGCTGTATCAGAAACAGGCCCTGGGTCTTTGTACCACCTGCACCTCTGAGGAGAGGGAAGGGGGAGAACAGGCCATGGCATGTTTGGAATGGGCTGGCTCACTGGGATTCCAAAATACAACATCAGACAGCAGTCCTGATTTATCAAATATATCTATTCTTCTTAGTTTGACTTTGAAACAGGGATGTTTAAATAGTTGAGAACATGCCAGAGAAGTTCTCAGTAGTAGGATTTAAGCCTCCATTCCAAACTGATCTTACAGGACCAGAACATGCAGTAACTTTTCAATAACCTGGAAAATGGGGATGCAGCAATTGAGAAAAGGTGTCAGTTATTGGCATCATAGCTTTTTGTTTTGGGATTTAACAATGTTCTGCTTCTACTATTTCCCTTCTTTCCTAGAGGCAATGGGCTGTTTTGATGTTACCCCAAGTGATGGAACAATTTGACAGAACTTCTTGAAATTCTTGATACTGGGTACTGTTGCTTCTGTTTGAATTTATTGTAACATTCCCTTTGTTTTTCCCCTTTTCCAGATTTTGTATCGACTCAGAAAATAGAATTGGTAGCAATGGAGTAGAGGAAATAAAAAGTCATCCATTTTTTGAAGGAGTAGACTGGGGACATATCAGGTAAGTATATACACACATGTTTTACAGGGAGAATAAAAACCATGAAAGCAAGAGTTTCATGCAGTGTGATGTCAGGGACAAGTATTTCCAATTTGTCTTTCATTTTGAACTGGCTGTAGATGGGGGACACTGAAGGTTTCCAGGCCTTGCTGACATTTATAGAAATTATTAGAGTTTCACTGTCTTGAGATGCCTTAGATTGCTCCGAATGGAAAGAAATTGTTGTAGAGTGACTGTGGATTTAATTGTAAGTGTAGTAATTAGAACTGTGGTGAGTTTACAGGTGTAAAGCACTGCCTTTCCCACAGTGCTGTGTCTCAGTGTGAACGTTTTGGTGGCAGAGATTCCTTGGGCAGTTTCAAAAGCCGCCTTAAATCTCCTTCAAGGGCTCCCTGACTGTGCTAGAGCCAAGCCAGCCTGGTTTGGGAGAAAGATGCTGAGTGTCACAAAAAGGAGCTACAGTCCAAAGGTTTTGGATGAGGTCCAGGCTGATGAGCATGGGAATTGTAAAGCTCTGGGTGCAAGTGCAATCCTGCTGGGCTGGGTTTGTGAAACAGGGTAACCACAGTGGTGGCTGGTGACAAGATCAGAGTGATAGCTGTGTGGCAGATAAGTGCGGGATGCTCTCTCACTTAATGGGAAAATGATGTTTGCCCCAAGCCTGCCAGGAAGGCACCAATGGGGACAGGGAACCAAACAATCTCCCCATGGTGTCAGCAAACAAGAGAGTCAGATTCACCTGTGATGCTCTCAGAGGAGCCCTTGTGCTCTGTATTAAGGGAAGTTGTAAGTGTAAAAAGCTAAGTTAAAACTGGAACTTAATGTCTCATTTCCCAGTATTCACTCTGCTGGCATTTATCTTTATTTGCAGGGAAAGACCAGCTGCAATCCCTATAGAAATCAAAAGTATTGATGATACTTCCAACTTCGATGAGTTTCCTGAATCGGACATTTTACAGCCAGGTGAGACTGCCATTGAGAATTCTAAATCTCTGTCTGTGACAGAATACTGCACAGATGCCTTTGTTGTTTTGGTTTATATTAATCTTTCTGATGCCCCAGTCAATTTAGTTTGTAGATCAAGTCTCTATATTTTCTTTTAAGTATGAGTGTAAACCTGTGATTTCTCATGGCTGCAAAGCCCAGAGATTTTAAAGAGTCAAAGCCATTGGTAAAAATGGTTTGCACAAGTAGTGAGCACAGAAAGCACTGGAGTTTTCTGCCAGGCAGTCTGTCTAATCAGATTCTGGTAAAACATCATGCACCGATTTGCTTTTCATCTTCCGTGACTTTTGAGGTTTGTGCCAAACATAATTGTTGAGATATTTGTGGGTAAGAGTTTTCAGACAGTTGATGGCTTAACACAGTAATTCATGAACCTGAGTGGCTCTGTAAAACACTTCAGGTTTTTTTTTAGTGATTTCTTTTAGGAAGCTACAGGAAATTTTCATATGTAAAAGGCCTGGATTTGTGACATACAAATACTCCCAGGTCCCACTGTTTTCAGTTACTTGAAGATTGGCAGATGTTTAAGAGTGATTAACTGCTGTCTGCTAGGTGTAGCTGTGTTAACAGCCATAAGAATTATCCAAAAGCTGTTGGTTTTTTTTTTTCTGAAGTGACTTTTATTTAATGGTGAGGAAGTTTGTCCTTTTGATCCAAAGCAGCCCATCTCCAGTGCCTAAGCTGGTTAAGTCCATATTTGGATAATGCCGAGAACATTTTTATTGTTTTGGCATTTCAGACCCACTGAAAATGGTACTGTACATGTAGATACCTAAAATTCAGAACATCAGAAATGTCATGGGGTTTGTAACTGTATCCTGTGGGTGTGTTAGAGGCTTCTGTCAAGGTATGGAAACCTGGTAAAGTGTGTAGACATAATTTTTAAAAAGGCAAAACAAAACCCCTTTTTCTGCTTCAGAGTTCTATCCTGAAATCATAATTCAGACCATTGACAAAAGGCAACTGACCTGATTAGAAACAGGATTTCTTCCAGGAGTTTCTGCTGACTAAGGAAATAAGAGTTCAGGGCTGTTTAGCTCTGTGAAAAGTCCTCTCAGAAGCTGCCTGGGTTGAACTGTTTTAATGTTTTAATGTGTGTTTGCTTTTGTTTCTGAATTCTAGTGCCAAACACGACGGAACCTGACTACAAATCCAAAGACTGGGTTTTCCTCAATTACACCTACAAGAGGTTTGAAGGGCTCACCCAGCGCGGCTCCATCCCTTCCTACATGAAAGCTGGGAAGTTGTGAAACAGAACACAACCCCTCAAAGGAGATTGCAAACACAAACCTCAGGTAGCTGCATCACCAGGCCCGCTTGGCGTTAGTTATCAACACATCGACTCTGGTGCGCATCGATTTCACACAGAAATTCTACAGGATTAGGATTTCTAAGACTACTACAGGAATTAGTTGGCAGTGCCAGCTGGCTTTTTTTTTTTTTTTTTTTTTTCCTTTTTTTTTTCTTTTTTTTTTTAATATTTGAATATTTTTGTTAACTTTATTATACAAAGGTACTGGAATAAAAGGAACGTGCATCCCTTTTCCTGCACTGCCTATGTGTGGACAACGGTTAATTATGCCTCTCTGTACTGTGGCTTTGTTTGTACTGTATATCATTTAATCCACCCAGGAGGGAAACATATCATTTGATGCAGCATTGTTGTTGTACTGCTCACCTGGTGGGGTTTAGATATGCAGTATAAAGAAAACTGTCCACATTTGCAAACCTCTATGAGCAGTTGTTCAAGGATGTTCCATTTGTGGTCTGCAGATCCCCCATGAGTGTAGCAGATGAAATTATTTTAAATAGCAGTGTCCTCTGGGCCTTCTTATGTCCTGTGTGCCCTCTCTTGCCTCCAGTGCAGGACTTTATCAGCCCTTCATCATTATCCCTTTTGTCCCTTTTCCCACAGTGTTGTGGCAGTAAGGCAGTCCCTGTGATCTGTTTAATGATATTTCTGCTTTAAAGGATGGTTGGGAGTCTTGCTGTTAGAGGTGATGATGCCTACTGGCAATTTCAGAAGAGAAGAGGAATCAAAATAAAAAGTATCAATATTCTTAGCAGAAGTGAAACATTCTGATACAAAGTTTTGAGGAGACGGTGGAGTTTCCAGGACTGCATTCCTGCCTCTGCTCTAAAACAGCTCATCTTTGAGCTGCTCATAATTCAAACATTCTCTTCTCTCTGTGCGAAATGTGTTCTAGAGGAGTGATCAGATTGGTGCTTTTTCTTTTTTTTTCCTCCCTGAGCAGCTGCAGGCAGAAGGGATCCTGCTCTAACCTCTCCAGAACCACAGCCTCTGCTCACATGGAGGAAACGGAGTGTCCCACTACACTCAGACTCTCCAGTGGGCTCCTTTTCTTCCAGGATCTCCACCTGGCTTGGCCAGGGGATTAGAAGGGATCAGCTGAGCCTGCAGCCCAGTTTCCAGGGACCACCTCAATGTTCTTGTGGCCAGTCTGCAGGATGGTGACAAGACAGCCAAGCCAGGTCTCCTTCCCCTGGGCTGACCAAGCAGAAGCAGAAATACCTCCATGTGCAGGCTCTGGTTTTGTACATCAGCTCAGCAACAGTTCAGGACTGAGTTGCACTTCCTGAGTAGTTTGCAATTATCTGGTCCCTGGTGACTTTCTCTGCCTGTACTCGCAGCTTATCTGCAGGGCTTTGAATCTGTCACAGTACAGCAGAGATCTCTGTTGTCATTTTCTGGTCAAAAGAGATGTACAGCAATGAACAATTCCCCAGTGGCTGACCAAGCAGAGTCACTGTTGCTGTCTCCCTCCTCTGCACACCAGTGAAAGGCATCCTAAAACCGCTGCAGCCCCATCTGAGTGGAGCACAGGATGTTTTGGCATACAGCAGGAAAGATTTCACTGGACAGACTTTAATAGCAATATGGAAACTACTGTTTTAAAGCCATTAGAGAAATACTTATTGCTATTAGGCACTGTGGTATCAGCTCTTCTGAATTATTTGTATGCTCTGAAAAACATACTGGGATGTTTATCTGTTGCATAAGAGCCTATTTGCCAGCAAGATTTCTGTGCATCAGTGCCTGTGATGGGCAGGTAGTCTTCCCTTGTCCAGCCAGGACCCCTGATCCAGCCTTTCCTCCATGCTTTTGTCTCCCTTGAAGCATCTAATATCTGTTTTTTATATCAAACCGTTTCAGTCTTCAGCTTCTCAAAGAGGAGTAGCCACTGCCTGAGGCCCAGCCAGTGTTCTATTAGAGCAAAGCTAAGCTGAGCTTTTGCCTCAGTGCTGGACTGAGGTGGGAACAGCTCCTTGATCTCCCAGATTTGCTTCCCAGACCTTACACTAATTAACATCCCTCTACTGCTGTTGGGGCAAGGTCCTTAAAAATTCTCCAGTGTTGTTCTTAGCCTTGTCAGTGTGCTGAGGCTCAACCTGTGGCCATCCAAAGGCTGTACAAAAACAATAACATCTAAATCCACCTTTCAGGCATCATTCTGACAGTGCCTCAACAGCTCCTGAGGCTTCTCAGGAAAAGGAAATGCCTTTCCTAAGGCCTTGACTCCAAAACAGGGAAGCTTGGGCAGAAAAAAAAATCCTGAGATGCAAACTTGGCCTCGAAGGACACTGCTATTCAAAACAATTTTCATTGGTTTTCATTTCCAGTCTCATCCATGGGGCACTGTGTGCACTGGAATTGGAATTCCTGCAAACACCACCTTTCAGAAGAGCACAGTAACCCCATTAACATGACCTACAAAGAAGTCTTTGCTCAAACTTGTTGAGACAAGCTCAGTTTCATGGAAACTGCAAATGCTCAGTGATACTGGTGATTTTTTTTTCCTGTGGGGTTTAGAGGAGGGCAGAGAAATACGCATTTAATTTAAAGCTATCTATTAAACAACTATGTCTGTACATACTCACTGGTTTACAAACTCGGGAAAAAAAGCTCAACCCTTCTATTTGCAACACTAAAGATAATACTAATTTAAAACTGCAGATGATTAATCATATCAGTGCTCACATAGGAGTTATATCCATAAGGAAACAGCCTGCAGCCTATCTAGCATAAACTCCTGTATTGTGGTAGTTGACTTTTTAAAATTTTTTGTAAACATAGCATTATTTTAATCAGTAAGTCAAGTTAAACAATATTAACTACTGCTTTTAGGATGATAGGATTTTTTTTTTAAGGTGAAACTGTGACACTGTAATGGATTAAAGAGAACAGCAGGTTAATCTACACTGGCTTTCACAAAAAAAAAAAAAAAAAAAGGAAATGCAACATATCTTTAATTTTGTTATTTCTGTCTGATTCCTTTGGATGGTTGTGTGTTTTCCTTTGGCAATGTTAGTCACTGTGCCATTTATTTTTCTTATTCTTGGAGTACCAAAGATCCTGAAATGGCTTGATGATTGCAACCATGTGAAAATTTATTTTCTGGAAGTATGTTTTGTTAAACTTTTGTTAAAACGTGAAATTGTGTATGCAAATTGTTATCAGAGGTTTGCTGGGACGTTTGCCTATTCCAGCAGGGAAAACTTGAGTGCGTTGATGGAAGTGGAGAGCCTGAATCCAAATTCTGGATTGGAATTCCCTGAAAGTGGGGAGGAAGCTTGGATTGGGAACTGCAGCTGAGCTTTTGCACTTTGTTCCATCTCCAATCAGCATGAGTGAGTGGCCTTAGGTACAGGACATCAGCAGAGGTTGTCTCATGTGCAAAAGGAGTTTAAAAAAAATTTGCCAGCATTCAGAAATCAAATCTTGTTGATTCTGCATTTGCACTGTTCAATTTGCCTTGCTGGAGAGTCATAGAAGTGTTATTTTTATAGGTCAGTTGTTCCCCACCTGAGCCGTTGGAGACAGTCTGGGATAAGGGCACCTGCCAGGGGAGTTCAGCCGGGGGGCACCAGGAATGGGCACCAGGAACAGCACACAGCTCTGCTGTCAGCTTCTTCCCCAGGGGTGACATTCCTCCTGTGCCCAGCAAGCAGGGAATGCTGCAGTCTAGCCCAGGTAATGCTTAGGAAGTGCTCTCACTTTCTCAATAACACGAGCAAATACAGGCGTTGTAACACACTGTACCTTGTCCTTTTACTGTTGGGATCTCACAGCAGCTCGTTCTTGGAGTCAAAATGGCAACTGCTATATTTTTCCTAGACTGTTTCATTAGTTGTGGTTGGGAAAGTTACATAGAAGCATTATAAAAATTTATATGAGGCTTTTTACAGCATTTGAAAATAAAAGTAGCATTCTTTTTGTAAAATTGCGGTTTTCATTTCTTTTACCTTGCTGTACTGGATTTCTCTTCCAGAATGGGAGACATCTAAAGAATTGAGGTCCTATTTTGTGGATTCTCATCTTGAATTCCACGGACAATGAAACACCCCAGTGTTGTTACACTCAATCAGAAAGCAGAGAAAGCAAATATTGTTTGACTTGTCCCATCTGCAGTTATGTGGAGAAGCTACTTCTCAAATGGTTACTGATCTTCTCCAGAGTCTTACCTTCCCCACGGGCTGTAATTTATCCAGGAAAGGCTTCCAGGGGCAGTTGTGTCCTTTGATCCACTATAGAATCCTTGCTGTCCTACTGTTCACTTTTCCCTGCCAAGTTCAGAGCAGCAGCAGCAGAAGCAATGAAAGTTGTGTAAAAAAATTGATCAGAGTGGAGCAACTGAAAGCCAAGAGAAGCGAGCAGACACTACCTGGCCTTGTCTGGAGGCCTCCCTCCATTCCAGAATTGCTGCTCTCAGTAAAGGTAAAAATAAAAGAGAATTTTGCAAAGTCTATTTAATGGGATCACCCTTTTCTTCCCCTGACTGTACATGATTGTATGGCAGAGCTACACATCATAAGGAAATACAGGTTTAGTTCTTTACCTCCTTGCATTACTGAATCAGGTATTCTTCAGAAAAAGCACTTGAATGGCAAATATGAAGGCTATGCCTTCAGCATGAATAAATCTCTTTTTAAATCTCAGTTTAGGGTTTATAAGATGTACTGCAAATCTCTACGTTTTTAATTTCTTTTTTCTTGTATAAAGTGTGCCTGGTACCTAAGCAAAACAATAATGCTTTGGGCAATAAAAGGCTTTTTTCTGACAATCTTCCCAAGGAAGGATAAAGGAGGAGTATCCAAAACTGTCTCGGGAGTGAGGACAACAGTGGCTCCCAGCTCTGGACTAGGCAAGGATATCTGTGCAGTTCAGGAAGTGCTTCATGTATTTGGAAATGTAGAAGGCTGTAAGGCATTGGAAGGGGCTGCCCAGGGAGGTTTGGAGTCTCCATCCCTGGAGGTTTTTAAGGAAGGACTGGATGCGGCACTCAGTGCTTTGGTCTGGGTGACAAGGTGGGGATCAGTCACAAGTTGGACCCAACAATCTTGGCGGTCTTTTCCAACCTTCATGGTTCTGTGGTTCCATTTCTCTAAGGTAATGTGATTCATCACATATGTAAATTTTAAATATCAGAGAGGTACTAAAACACCTGTCCCAGAGCTGAATTTCCCAGGTGAAAGCAGGTTCTAAAGGTGGGTGCAGGCCCTGTTCCTTGTGACCCACACTGGGTTCAGCCATGCCAGGCTCTGCAGCATGGAATGCCTGCTCCTAAAATCCACCAGGTTCCAGGTGCATTAACAGCTGAAGGTCAGATTGGTGTGTCTGTCACACACTGAACTGGCCCAAGGATTTGGACTCTTCATCACTCAGGAACACTGCTGCAGTGGGTGTGAGAGGAAATCAATCTCTCCATTGCAGAGAGAGCTCATCCCTCCGCCTCCTGCTCCTCCCAGCACCACTCCTCAGGTTATCTGAGCCCTTGGAGGTCCTTGTTTCCAGGGAAGATGGGGCAGACAGACTTCAATCTCCTCGTTTGGAGAAGGGAATGAGCACAGGTTTCTTGTTTCCCAACCAAACCCGAGCTCTGCTGGGAACAGTTTGTTTCAGATCTGAACCGACCCTCGGTGCCACGTCTTGGTTCCGTACCAGCTGCTTTAATCTGTTTCTAGTGAGCCACCATCTGCTGTGGCTTCTCCCTCCTCCAGGAATATGTGCTGCCTCTCTCTGCTGTCCCCATGCAGTTCACCTCCACTGGCAGCAGCTCCTTCCCCTCCAGGTGCCTCTGCCCATCCTCCCTGCTCCAAAGACAAAAATCTTTGACCTTTCCTCTACACTCATGGCCCTTGGACTTGAATGATGAGAGGGTGGCTCATCAGCAGAGTGAGCACTGAGCCCTTGAGGCTGTTGTGCAAAAGTGTAACCACAGCCCCTGCTCCTCATCTTGCAAGAGAGACTGCAGCTACAGAAAGTGTTGCAGACATGTGGAGGTAACACCTTCCTTCCAGAGCTGTGTGCAGGATCTGCCCCCAGTGTGGCTATAATGGCCAGGAGATGGAGGGGATGGAGCTCCAACAGGATGCCAGAATATTCCCCCTGACCTTCTCTGGGTACGTATGGCCATGCACAAAACCAACTGGAAATGGGAGCAGTGATTTACTGGGAGTGAAGGACGGCAACAGTTTTGGGCACTTTATTTCCCCAGTTCTACTTCTGGCTTCACTATGTCTAATACTAGTGAACGATCAGATAAGAACTTCAGTGACTTTTTTGGCCAGGACAGGGTGAAATCATCACTGGCAATCTAGACACCCACATTAAGATCTACAGTCCAGCAGGCTTTCTTTGAGGTCTCATCCAACTCCCACTGACGTCAGCAAAAGATCCCTATCTAAAGCCCAAAGAAACCAGGAACAAGGATGGTCTTCAAAGCAAACTGGTTGCTGATGCCATGCTTTTGTGCTCCTTGCAAATGAGACAAAAAGATTGCACTATTTGTACAACTCAGCTGGTTGAAAAGTAGTGTGTGGAGAGGAAGCCTTTTGGCTTCAAACAGTGGTGAGAAACTGGCATGGCACTTTTGGCTGTTAAACAGGACAATATTAGCTGGGTTTTAATAACTAAAATCAAACCAATGCCTCGAGGAAACTTTGCAAAATGTACGATTTATTTAAATGCCACTTTTAGGCTCTCATTAGGCATGCAGAAACTACCAGTTTCTGCCAGGAACAAAAAGGCTATTTCAAAACTGAAGATGATTTTGTTTCTAAATCAGACGTGGCACCACCAAATTAAAAGACTTTGGGGTAAGAGATTTACAAGCAAGTGAATTATTTTGTGTGAATTTGTGTGAATTATTTTCACCAGCCTGGACTCCAAAATGAAGCAGGCACTTTGGAAATTGTTAAGCCTTTTGACTGCCCTTAATTTTGTTAGAAAATCACACACTAAATTATCATCCTGCTGCCTCCAATACTGAGATTAGAGAGGAAGAGCAAGTAGGATTCAGATGCTCTTCTCAAATAAAACTTGTTTCATCATGCAAGGAATTTGTCTGTGATTCCCAGATGTCCAAGGCCAGAGTATATCCCTGTCACAACCCAGTTGGATATTGCAGAACATAATCCATGCTTCTGGTATTGTGTCAGTACAGCACAGTTCAATTGTTCTGGTGTTTTTTTGTTTTGTTTTGGTTTTTGTTTGTTTGTTTGGTTTGTTTTGTTATTTTTTGTTGGTTTGGTTTGGTTTTGGGGTTTTTTTTGGTGCTGTTTTTGGTTTTTTTAAGGGGCTTCCACAGTAATTCTTGAGCACAAATAAAGAGGTTATTTTTACTATTGGCCAATGACAGTATGATTATGCTATTTATATAATTTTTGAAGCAAAAGACTCTCTGATTTGGGGAAGAACTTTTGCATTAAAGTGACAATGGATTTTACCAATACATAGATACAGAATTTGTGGCAAAGTCAGTAAATTGCTTGTGGTGTCCTTAGAAGTAATCCAGTGACCTTCAAGCAGAATAAAATACAAATAACAGACTAAAATAGATTTTTAAAAAAAGATTAATTCTTATAATAGCTAACTTGTTCACATGTCCTGTAAAAAACCACACTCGATTCTGTACTTTCAGCCACACAAGACCACAGTCTGAGGGGAAACCATAAACATTTGTGTTCTGGGAAAGAAGGTCATGAAAAATCTCCGTTTGTACTTATAAAGCTGCGTCACTTCAGTTTCCTGCTATTAAGTTTCAGCAGAATAAAGTTCTCTGGCTCACCCCAAGCAGTCACCTGGGGGTGTTTGTGTGAGAAGTAGCACAAGTCACCCTAATAATGGAGAGTGACTCCCAGTGTTCCCTCTCCCAAGTCTCATCAGTGAGGTGTGTGTGGGGCCAGCTTGGCCCCAGCAAATACACAAAGAAATCCACGTCTTCAGGACAGCATCTCCCATGTCCTGGGAAACGGCTAAGACATGCTATGCTTTGGATGTGACAGGAGAGAAAAAAAGGAGGAGTAATACAGACACACTTTAACTGCTCGCTCTCAGGCTATTATTTAACTGCCCCGAGGTTTGATTGTTATTTTTACCCCCTTTTGCACGTTGTTGTATAAGTTGTTTGGAGAAAAGAGGCTATCTGTGGCTTACATAAAGCGTTCTGTTCCCTATTTTATTGCTGAAAGCTACTCAAGAGAAAGTGCTCACCTTAAAATGGTGCAAAAATATCAAGTGTGGCCTACTCAAAATCAGTGCCTTACGTAAACTGGGATCCTGCTCTGCCAAGACTGGAGGCAAACTGTGCTATAAACACCAGTTACTGTCATGTATTAAGGGTTCAGCAAAGAGCCCAATCATCACCTTTGAATAAGAAATAAATATAAGAAATTATTTCTCAAATCTGTGTTAATGATCTGGCAGTGCTTTCTGTTTGTAAGAATTATCCAAGTGCCAGGTGACATGACACTGACCATGGATGAGAGACACGACAGGCAGAAATGCTGCCAAGAGACTGATCTGATTTTCTGACCTGGTGCCAAAAACTTCCTCAGTGAATTGCAACTGCACTAGAAAATACGAAATAAAATGCGAATCAGGTACAGTAGTTCTGTTTCTAGTGAGTCAGTAAAAAAATAAAGATTTTAAATGTCCTCATTAATGTTCCCATGTGGAGAGAGTTTGTATTTAATAGCTGTTTAGCTATTAAGCTTATTAAAAGAGTTTGGGGGAACTATTTAAATGTTTAACTCATCAAGCTTTGTAACAACAGCCATCTTCAGCTTTCTGTGGTTCCTGAGTGGCTGAAACATTTTCAGTCAATGTGGCTGACTCACTTCTGAAATCCCCTTAACATTTGGGTGTCCACTGATGATGCAAACCTGGAGGAGGGAGCTCCCAGCTTCAAAACTGGGGCAAAACAGCATTTTAGCAGGACAAAAGATGACACTTAATCTTCCTGGGAATAAATCCCTAGAAAATTTTCTCAGTATCGGTTGTGGTATATGAATAAAATAAGTGTGCATTAATGCTAGTGATTTTCTCAAAGACAGCAACAGCATCTTAACTTCTGATTTTTAGCTCTCCCTTCTGTTTTCTATTTCATTTAGGGCAGAAAGGGTTTGTAATTCCTTCTGTTCAATGCAAACTCTGCAAGACCAACTGAACCCAGCATGATGGAGATATACATACATATATAGATATAGATAGATAGAGATAGATATAATTGCAGTAGTAACAGTGGGATTACATAGAACATAAAACTCTAAAATGAAAAGTCAGATTTCCAAGGGAAAAAAATACCTTATGAATATGTGTGCATTGAGCCTGTCACAGAAGCACCACGGGATTTCTTCAGCAGCATCCCCAGCTGGGAGCCACGATTCCCTGGGCTGTTCCCTGGAATATTCTGTCAGAGCCATGCACCCACTCCTTCCACGTGCTCTAACCCTTGGCTCTGCCACGGGCAAGATGCTGAGCTGCCCACTCCCACACAGACAAGGAGCTTCCACATCAGATGGGAAATGTGTTGGGAGCTTCCAATTATAAAAGATGTCACAAATGGAGTTCAGGATTGCGTCTGAGGAGCCATCCTCAAGATTATAGTTTGAAGTCTAGACAAGTGAATTCTGCCTACATCTCTGTAAGCTACGAAGGAAACACATTCTGTTTTCTGGTTGGGTTTTTTTCCCCCTCACATCTACCTAACTAGGTGAGTTGCTGATTTTCCACCACATTACATAAAATTCATAGGTGTTCAAAGGCATTTGGCTCACAGTGTTTTGTGAGGATTTACTTACTCAAGCCCTTAGAATCACAGAATCATTTCGCTTGGAGAAGACCCTGGAGATCATTGAGTCAACACTGTCAAATACACCACTAAACCACATCCCCAAGTGCCACATCCACACATGCTTTAAATACCTCTGAGGTTGGTGACTCCACCACTTTCTTGACAGATTTTTCCAATGATTGACAACCCTCCAATGAAGAGTTTTTTCCTAATATTTAATCTAAACCTTCCCTTGCACAGCTTGAGGTTGTTCCCTCTCATCCTATTGCTTTTTACTTGGGAGAAGGGACCGATCCCAACCACCTTTTTGTATTTAGTCACATTTTCTTATTCACTTTCAGCAAAGGATGTTTTTCTCTCAAGAGTCTGCCCCCAGATCTGAAAAAACTGATTCCTTGTCTGCAGCTCTAAAGAAACAAATTTTAACAACTTAGATACTGACCACTAGAACTGATGATGAAAGAACTTAATATCCTTTGCAAAATATTCCACCTACTCATGCCAGCTCCACAGGATCGTCATTACTAACAACAGAGAGGGGAAAGCCTCCAGAAGAGTGGGAGAAGAACACCTGCAGAAGGAGCTTTCTCCACACATCACCAACTCTGTAGCTCTTGCCTCACTACTGAGCAACTCACGCTGCAGTGTAAGTTCCCTCGTGCCTGAGTTTGTAGAATCGTGGAGTATCCTGAGCTGGATCACTGAAGTTCAACTCCTGGCCCTGCACAGACACTCCAACAATCCCATCCTGTGCCTAGGAGTGTTGTCCAAATGCTTCTGGAGCTCTGGCAGCTTTGCAGCTGTGACCATTCCCCGTTCAGTGCCCCAGCACCCTCTGGGGGAAGAACCTTCTCCTGACATCCACCCTGACACAGATCCAGTTCCCTGGGTCCTGTCCCTGGTCACACAGAGCATAGCTCAGGTCCTGCCCCTCCTCTTCCCCTCCTGAGGAAGCTGCAGAACTGCTGTGAGCTCTGACCTCAGCTTCCTCTTCTCCAGCTGAACAGACCGAGTGCCCACAGCTGCTCCTTGTGTGGCTTCCCCTCGAGGCCCTTTACCATCTCCAAAACCCTACTTTGGACACTCTCTAACAGCTTTAGATTTTTCTTATATTGTAGTGCCCCAACAGAGAGAAGCAGCACTTGTGCAGCCCATGGAGGTGGCAGAGGTCAGGATTTGTGTGCTTGAGCAAAAGCCTCTTCTGTCACAGCTGCAAGTGGAACTGAGCGGGCACAGGCTGCACCAGCTCGGGGCAGGACACTGAGAGAGGCTCTGCCACGTGGAAGAGGCACTGCTGAGATCCATATGTGTTTGTAGAGGTTTCATTTTGTGCTGGTTCTAGTGGGATCTGCTGGAGGGAAGCAATGCCTGGGAATAGCTGGGACACACTAATTCATTTACAGGTGCACCTTGGAGTCTTTGTGCCAAAGGAACACCCCTCAGTCACTCCAGCAGAACACTGTGATGGGCTGATTCACTTCAGAAGTGCACTCCTGCTACTGCCAAAAACCAGCTACAGGTCTGCTAACACAGTTCAATACACTTGTGAAAGTTACCCCTATTTTATGCTACTTTTCACTAATAGATGTGGCTGCTCTCTGACCATACAGGCCTCTGCCAACCAAAACTATTCCAAGACCTGATGATTCCTAGATGAAGTGCCCCTATACAGCACCCAGAGGACAGAACACCAGCCCTGCCCAGCCTGGGGACACGGCAGGACGCCAGCCCGAGTGTTGCAAAATGGAGAATATGTCAAAATTATCTTAACTCTGCATATTCTTTCATGTAAGGTCTTTTTATATTTCCAGGCCTAACCAGCAAGAACAGAGATCTAACCATTGGAAGAGGTGGCTGCCAGCGTCCCTTACTCAAGGACATCCTGGAACTAACACGTTTTAAGGATGGAGTAAATCAGTGTTGATGTACGCCTGTATACACATTGCTAACACGCCAAAATACTGGAGATCCATGTGTTCTACAGCTGAATTATAGTCACTGTAACACCAAAAAAAAAAAAATCACTTCTGTATGTCAAAAAGACCCTGCCGAGGTGAAGACATGCACAGAAGTCAGCTGCACAGGAAACTTATAGGGCAAACCCTAAAAAAATACTAGAAGAGGTGCTGTGCCTGGAACTTACTCTGAGTTTTCGTGTATAAATACCGCCATGAAAAGTCTGGTGGTAGCGCTGGATTTGCGGTACTACAACAGAGCAGCCAGGCCTGGGCAGCTGTGAAATGGGCCGTGGGCACAAATGAAAAGTCTCCGGCTCTGACCGCCCTCGCCATTGTCGCCCTCGGGCTCGAACCCGCGCCGCCGGGACAACCCGCGGGGCGCGGGCGGCGCCGCCACGGCCGCAGATCTCGCGAGAGGCGGCGCGGGGCCGGGGCGGGAACATGGCGGGGCGGGGGCGCTGAGCGGGGCAGCCCGCGGTCCCTCCCCGGCGCCGGCGGCTCCTCCTCGGCTCACCTCAGCTCACCCCCCGCATGCCGGCGGTGCCGGGGGCGCTGTGGAGCGGGGCACGGGGCCGCCCGCCATGGCCGAAGCAGGAGCGGGAAACGCCGAGGGCGCCGAGGAGGAGCGGCGGGCGGCGGAAGGTGGGAGCGGGTCCGCCCCGGGAGCGGGCGGTGGGTGCCCCGTCTCCCCTGCCGCGCGTCGCTCCGTGCGTGGGGGCGATGGCGGGTGCCGTGTGCGGGGTGTGTCTGCCTGTCTGTCTGTTTGTGTCTGTCCGTCCGCCTGGGTGATGTGGCACGGGCGGGTGTTGTCGTGGGGCCGGTGCCCGTGGGGCAGTGCCGTCTGTCCGTGAGGGCGCTCGGCGCTGGTGCCCGGGGCCGCTGCGGGGCCGCTCGGGTTTATGGCTAATTCCCGCGGGGCGCTCCTCCCGCTCCCTGGAGTTCAGTGCAGGTACCTGGAGCGCCCACACGGAAACACAGAACCACGGCACGGGGCTGGAGGAGACCCCTGGAGAGGGTGCAGTCCACACCCCTGTCCAGGCAGGGTCACCTGGAGCAGGTGACACAGGAGCGTGTCCAGGTGGGTTTGGAGTGTCCCCGGAGAGGGAGACTCCAGGCCCTCCCCGGGCAGCTGTTCCAGGGCTCTGCCACCCTCAACATACAGAAATTCTTCCTCACACTGAGGGGGAACTTCTTGTGTGTAGTTTGTCCATTGCTCCTTGTGCTGTCACTGGGCAGCAGTGAAAAGAGCCTGGCACCGTCCTCTTGGCATCCGCCTGTGTAATGGTCACTGTGTGCCGTACTGCTGTGACAGATGTGTCACCATACCCGTGCGATGTGTACTAAAAATCTGTTTGGTTTTGGGTTTTTTAAAACTTAGTTTGTAATTCACTGTTTCTGGTACACATGTAGCCTTGCCTTCCTAAAACTCTAGTATGATTTGATTCTGGTAGGTAAACATAATTTAGTATTTTAGGTACAGTGAATCTGGTTTTTCTCTATGTGTGTGCGTGCCCACGCTTGTATGGCGATCGAGGTTTGATCTTTCCGTGGTTTTAATCATAAGTTTCTGGGACTAAATCAAGGCTGGTTGTAAACCACCAGCTGCTGCTCGTGTTCCTGCTTGGAAACGAGTAGGGCGCTTCCCCTCTCCGAGGAGAAGGGAGTGTTTTGCACGGGCTGTGGGGAAACAGAAATGGTCCAGTCCCTTCTGAGCCATCACTGCAGTTCTGTGTAGTTAACACCAATTCTTCTAGGTCCAGTAGTTGTTTTCTAAGTGCCTCTTGGGTTCTGTGTGTTTCAGTGTATGTGGGGATCCTGGTTGTCTCAAATCCTTGGCGTGTTTCTGTCTCTGTGCTGCTTGATTGTTTAAATACTCTTGGAAAATTTTGTGGCAAATAATGTGGTGTTTGCAAACAAAGTGTTGCTGGGTTGTTTTTGTGGGTTTTTTTGGTTTTTTTTGTTTTGTTTTGTTTTGTTTTGTTTTTTTTTTTTTTTTTTTTTTTTTTTTTTTTTTTTTGTAGTGGTTTTGCAGTCTGCTAAACTGTGCTTAAAGCTTAAGATATATTGTTTCTATATCATGCATATACTGAAAGGAGAGAAAATCATCAAAATGAAGAAACCTCCTAATACACAGGCCTTTCCATTTACAAGTAGATTTGGGAAATCAGTGAACCATAGGCTTTCATGTTTTACTGGGAGATGAACCCCCATCCCTGCTTTCTTCTGCTGCTTGTATTTATACCTGCTCTTTTAGTGGATTTTAAAGAAACAAGTTTTGGGTTTCTTTGTTTTTAAGACAGAAGTATCTTAATTGTTTGTGGGACAGGGCCACTCTAAAGTTACCTGCCCAACAGTTTTTAGGTTACTTTTGTTTTTTAGTTGAGTGTACAACCTTATTGTTGGTACATTTGCACATTAGGAAAAACAAGCTCTAAACTGGACAGTTCACATCCAAGAATCAAAGTCATTGTAAGAAAAAATAATTTGGTGGGTGATTTTGGAAGCGAATTATTGTGAACTTTTGAAAATTCCCTGTTTGGACTACAGAGCCAGCTAAAACCATGGAAGTTCTGCAGCTGACTTGATAGAACTGAGCATTTTGCAATCGTATGATTCCAAAACCATAATTGTATGATTACAAGAAACAAACTATCCACCATTTCTCTAGGAATATATAATGGGAGAGGATTTGTAGTTTGATTTTTGTTTGTTTGGGTGGGTTTTTTTGTTTGTTTGGTTTTGGTTTTTTTCAGAAATTAACTATGATATATGAGACTCCTGATTCCTATCAGTGCTTTCTACCTAGTGAGAACATGAAGGTGCCTGGGAAAGCAGAGTACCCTTTCAAGGCCTTGGGGAGGATCTTTTCATTAGCTGGTTCCTGCCTTATTTTACTTTTTAATACACTAATAGCTTTGGCCAAATAGTTCGTGTTTGAAATCTGTTAAGCAAATGTGTCTCTTAACTGGTAAGTTGTGATTCTTGTCTGCTTCTCTTCCAGGTGATGAAAACAAGTAAAAACAGAAGCAGAGAGTATTCACTTGCCTGTGTTATTTGATTTAAATGCCTGTAATTCAGTGTGTTTTAATTTTTCTTTTTTTCATTTTGTGAGATTAAAACCAAATCCAGTGTTCTTAACACAGAAGAGTTTATTCTCTGGATGGTGTTGTTCTTAAGATGGTGTCATTACTGAATTCTCTGTATCTTGCTCCTGCATGACACCTGCTTATGAAATTTAGGGAAGGAATAAGCTGCTTTAGTCCGTATGTTTCTACTGTTTTCAGAATTTCATTCCAAAGATTGTTGTCCCAGCTTTCAATAAGAGGTGTTGTAGGCAATGATCTTTATGCTGTAAGTAGTCTGAAGATGACCTATTTTAAAGGTCTAAAAGAAACTAATTCAAAGAAATATTTAGTACAACTCTCAGCTATATGTAGAAAACATGGTTCTTTGTTTTATAGGCATTCAGGTATGCAGGACCTTAAACTGATACCACAGCACCTGTAACTTTATTTCTCATGCCCTACTGTATAGTGTAGGCTGTGTGTGTCATTTTCATCCTCTCTAATGAATATCTGCAGCAAGAATTAATTAAAATAAACTAAAATTTTCAAAAAGTAACTCCATAGTAAAATGAAACAATTTACAGGGTGTGGAGTTATTTGCCTCTGTCAGTGTGAAGCCATTGTGCCTTGCCCTGTCAGTCCTTTGCAAAGAGTCTCTCTCCATCTTTCCCGTGGGCTCCCCTCAGGCACTGCAAGGCCACAATGAGGTCACCCCAAAGCCTTCTCCTCTCCAGGCTGAGCAATCCCAATTCCCTCAGCCTTTCCTCCCAGCAGAGCTGCTCCATCTCACATTAAAACAAACAAGCAAACAAAACCCAACAAAAAAAGCCTCACCCAAAAACACCAAAAAAACCTTCAACTGCACTAAAAAAACCCTACCCCCCAAAAACTCAAAACCCCATTTTGATCGTGACAGAACTTTACAATCTGAAAGGAGCTGCTCTGGCTGGGCTGCACAACCCTCAGGTGCCACTTCACGCTCACTTCTACCACAGTTTGGAGTTCTTTAAATCTGGCAAAGCTCAGATTCCTATGAAGGGTTTTGTACATACCAGGTACATACCTTTGGAAAATACACATTTTAGTAGTCTATGGTATCCGTGAAATCTGAATTCAAAGCGGCCTCTTTCTCCTTTCCTTTGAAAGTGTTTCAAAATAGGAAGCTGGATTAAAAGTTCCTTATTTTTGGAAAGGTCTTGCCAGTGTTAACACATTATTAATTTAGTCAGCTGCAGAGCTGCCACATTTCTCCAAGTCTCACTTATTCCCAGACTATGGAAAGTGTCACCATAAGCTTTATAAATGTACTTCTTCAATGATATTTTATTTCAAGCCCATTTTACTGTAATATCTTTGTAGCTGAATTTGGATGTTCTTTTTTAAACTGGCTAAATGAGGGCTGACTGACAGCTCTTTTAATTAATTAATTTATTTATTAATACTACATTACTTGTAGTGCTAATACATATCCTGCAAGCCTAGACAGAAAAGCTGACCTTGCTAAGGGTAAGTGGTCTTGAGGTAGTCATAATTAGGCCAGTAATTTGGAAAGCCTGCCTTGAACTTGTTGCATGGGAGGCAAACAGGTGCTGCCTGTGGCTGTTATAAGAATTTTGTGATATTTCTGTACTTGGGGTGGGTTTCATCTCACTTATCTTTAGATGTCCAAGTCTGAGGCAGTTCCCTTGGTCCCTGTGTAGTTAGTTACTAGAGACAGGCACTCTTGGGCTGTAGCTCATCGAACCAACTGTAGGAATCTATTTTAGATTGAGATGAATCACCCTAGAACTGTTTTATTTCATCTAGCCAAATGTAGGAATCTATTCTGGGGAGAGATGAATCACCCTAGCAATGTCTTCCTCCCTCCAAGAGGGACCAGAATGGCTACTTCACATGTGGACATCATTACTGCTTGAGATGAGTCTCCCTTTTTATGCCTGGTGGAGTTTGCCCATAAACCTTTTCTAAAAGCTTGTGTTTGCTTAGGAATTGCAAACCTTAAAACTGTTGGTAGAGAAAACTGCTCAGGAATGTGGCATGGGATTAGAAAATATTATTGTCAGTAATTGGAAAAACGTGGAGTCTCCCAAGCCTTGTTTCTCAATGCATTTCATGGGATTGACACAGAAACTTTGCTGACACAGGAATATGGCTGATTTTGTTTGCCTTTATACCTCCCCCCCCCAAGCAGCTGTTTCATGCAGCTCCTTTGCAGTTGTTCCCTTCTTTGCCAGCCCCTTGGGGACTCTAATTATTATTTCTTTTCCATGTGGAAAAACACTAGGATAGGGGATGCTCCTGGTATGAGAAATATACATTGATAACCATCCCTTAACTATTTTGTTTGCCCAATTATGAAATACACTAAAATTAGTGTTGAACTAACAGCTTTTTAATTTCTGATACACTTACTGGCAAGGAACTATTTTCCATATGTATTTGTACTGTTTGGATGGTCTTTGCTTTTTCACAGAGGGAATGATTCCAGGGGGGGAGTTCCTGTATTATTCTCACTATTTTCAGCTGTCCTGATGTGCATAATATGCTTTAAAAATATTTTTTATTTTTAATATTTATAAGCATATAGGTTTGGTGCTGAAAGACAGACATAGATTATAATAGACATATATTTGAAAAACTGTTCACTTGCCATTAAAATCTGGTTATCAGTATTCCAGGGCATTAGTAATGGAATGAACAATAATAAAAATGTCATTTCTCAGCTGAAATTTTATTTGGCTTGCAAACCAGACTAGTAAGTAACAGCCTTTAGGGTAGTAAAACAAAACATCTCTAGTTAAATTAAACTGTTTTGAGTAGTTGTAGAACTTACTAATGATTTTGATTTTATAGAAACATCCACTTGTAATAAAGATTGGCCTTTCTGGATATTATTTTTCATGAAGCAAGTGTGCTATGGAATTTGGAATAATTTCATTTTGTTTCAATTGTATTTAGAGGTGTTTTCTTTTATGTCAGTGGTATGACAATATTCACGGAAAATGCAAGTGTAAGAAATTCAGCCAGGTGCTCAAATGACAAGTAAAAATACAACTTTTTCCTATCATAGAAGCCCTCCTTGGGTGTTGGTGTACATTCTAGACCATTCTCTTTGTGAACCCAAGATGTTAAATCCTTTATCCAGCTCTCCCAGACTGATGTAGCCAGAGAGGGAAAGCAATCTTTCATCACAGCCTACACAAGGTTGGGACACTCTCCAGGAAGGGAGGGAGCACCCTGGAATCACCCAGGATCCCAGTGATGGCTGTTATGGACCCTCAGAGATTATTTCCCACCACCCTTCCTGACTTCTCAAAGCTGCCTTGGCTTTAGGAGCTGTTTCTGCCCACTTCTTCCTCAGTGAGGGATAAGTATTGAAAAGATCTGCTCTCTTCTGTTAAACTCCTCATAATCACTGTTCTGCTATGCTTGGGTGTTCTGAAGCTTTACATTTATTTCTTTATTTGTTTTCTTTTGCATTGTTGATGGCAGTTTGGGTTTGGTTCGTGGGGTTTTTGAAGAATATATATACATATAAAAAGAACATAAGCTGCATGCTGAGATGTCAGGGATCAGTACAGATTCTATAACCTTGTATAAGATCAGCCAATATTTTTTATTTTTATGTCCAAGATCAGCCACCCATCATACTGGTGTTTAGTTTGTCCCAGGGATAGTGTGAAGGATTCAATTTATCACCTGATAATTGTAGTGTAGAAGTTCTTAATAGGTCGCTGTTATGGGTTTTGTTTTCTCAGTTAAGAATAACGAAAATGGGTGTTGTTAGTAAAGGTAGAAGAGAGATGGTGCAGTATTCAGAAGTTGTCGCTTGGGTGTGAGGAGAAAAAACTAACTGTTTAATAATATTGAAGATAAATTGGAAAACCTGTAAAAGAGGCCTTGGATTTTGTTCCTTTAAAGGGAAGTGTTTGGAAAGCAGGCTGGCCATCTGTGTGCAGAGCAGTATTTAGGTCAGTGGGTCTGTGCTGTCCTGCTTTGTTCCAGGACGAAAGGATCAGTTGTGCTGAAGGCATTCTGGTCTTGGAACCATGTAGGTTGCTGTTTAGTAAGTGCTCTTTTATGAATATTCATCAAGACTGATTATACTTCAATAGCTTAATCAGGAATTATAGGATGCTGTGGCCTGGGTGAATTAAACCTGCTCCTTTTAAATAAACAGTTCCTTTGGATCCCTCAGCATTTTTTTGTTTGTTTTGGAATTGTGTTAATAACAGAAATATAAAATGAGACTTCTAGGGAGAATCATCATAAAAATATTTCAGACATCTACCAATGTCTTATATAAATACTTACAGTATTTATCATGTAATCTCTTCTAATATATTTTAAACATCCCTAATTTGAATGTGATGCGTATTTGAAATAACTAGATTTTCTTGGATGTCGCAGATGTCCAAAGGTTGTCACTTATTTGTCAAGTATTTGTTGATTCTTTGTTTCCACCTCTTTTTTTGAAACTTCCTGTGTGACTTAATGAGTTAAAGAGCTTTCTAAAATAAAACAGGGCCTGACTTTGTGTTGTCTGATTTGATAGAGAGAGGATTAGTGGAAGACCAGGCAAGCTGTTGCTGGAGTATTAGCCTATTTTCATTTAACTCTCCAGAGCTGTATTCCAACACCAAATGAAAACCTAGAAGGTCATTTTTCTGGTGTGAGATGTGTTTACATCTAAGAAGGGAAAAATATCGTTTGTATAATTGTTTTTGCACATTTCTACATTTTTGCAAACAGCACAGATGCTAAAAAAAGAGAAAGTTCCCAAGAAAGTGTCCAATTTTTCTTCTTGCTGGATTTTCAAAGTACTCCTCTTGGTTTTTGCTGCCTGCTAGAAGCAGGAGATGCTCACTTCCTTAAATGACAGCTCTTAATCTGTCATCTGTCCTCCCTGGCACATGAAGCCTAAAGGAGTTCCTGCCTTTGCTGAAACAGTTAATTCTGGCTCTTTGCCTAAACATCAGCTGGGCCATTCTTTATCATGGCTGTGTTGAGCCAGAAAAACAGTATAATAATAGTGCTTATGTTCCTTGAGACTGTTCTCCTTTCCCAGTAGGTTGCTAGGATTCCTTTGGCTTGTGACTTCTCTTCTGTCCTTCCCAGAAACACCAGTTTTCCTTAAGAGGAGAATTGTGAAGGGAACTTGACAAGTTTTTGAGACTCTTCCAACTTCCATGGCAGATGTTCTGTGTAATTGTGGATTTTGTGTCAGGAATATGATTACAGCAAACTTCCATTTTTTGGATATCCCACTCGATTAACAAGACATAGTTCACAATATATTTTTAATTTTTATTTCATTTGAATCACAGTATGTTGATGTGCTGAGAAATGGCACAGCTGGTGATTTTGCAGCAGGATGTCTGAGGTGCTGGGGGATTGAAGTGCAAAGGCTGTGTGAGGGGAGAGCTGTTTCATATTGCCTTGGTGCATGTTGGTTGGGTTGGTGAGATCATTGCAGCGCTGTGGGAAGGTGGTGCACTCTTTGCTGGACTCAGCTTGTGCCAGAGACACAGAAGCCCCACACAGACAGCTTTTTGTTCCAGTGAGGGTCAGGATGGATGCAGAGTGATGCAGCTCTTGCTGGCCACTGAGCCTTCCTTCTCACTGACAGATCAGTTCTCCGTGGATGGGAGCCCGTGCGTTGCCTGTGCAGTGCCCAGCCTCATGAATCCCGTCCCTAAGCCTGCCAGCACCTCTTCCTTCAACGCTGCCGTGCCTGACATCCCGAGGAAACGCAAAGGGAGTGATTCTGATAACCAGTAAGTGAATCACAGCTCTGGGTCTCAACCTAAATCCGAGACATTTGTCTGTTATTTGTGCAACGTGGTCACTGTCTTTGCTTCTCCTCTTCCTTCCTCCTTTCTAATCCTCTTTCTTTTGTTTATTACCATTACATTTGCAATGTCCTCCAAATGTATTCTTTGACAGCCTCCAATTATTAAAAATAGAAAAAAAATCCTTAAATCCAAGGGATATATGTAGGATTCTGTAATGCCGTTTCCTGCCCTGAAGTGTCTGGATAATGCGTCTCTAATGCTGAAATCTGAATCCTAAATTTTTAGGTTTATTTTTTCTCTTTCTTTGCCTGCTAGTAAAGGCAAGTTCTTAAGTTGCTTGAAATCTCCCAGGCACATACTAGAATTTTACCTGCAAGCATGAAACAAGATTACTGATTAAGTTGTTTGATCTGGAACTGCTGCTTCCATGACCAGAGCAGCCATTTCCTTAAATGTGGAGACAGATCCGTGACCTAAAAATGGGGACTGTCCTCTTGTAGTGCTCAGTCTTTTTAAGTGGGTCATACTTGACTGCTGAGGTGACACTGTCAACTGTTTTATCCTGTTCTGTAACTGCCAAACAGATGCAATTTAACCAAAAAAGTGATCTGTTCAAAGCTATGTAAATCAGGCAGAAGTAAGGGACACAAGGCACTACAAATATCTCTAAACTAGTGTGGAAAATCCATGTTTAAAAAGGTGGGGAATAGGGGATTTACATGTATTTGTGATTATTAAAGCCATTCTCTTTAATCACTGCTTCTTCCATATGTAGTCCATTGATCTACAGAGTGTGGCTGTACTGTGGGTGTTGATGTAAATGTCAGCTTGGAGATCATGATCAAGTGTATCATGTGGATAACTAAAAGCTCCAGCAATATGTTAGTTTCTGGGAAAAGAAAGTGTCTCCATTCTTTTTCAATAGCACTTGTTGATTTTTACCTGTTCAGTAAATGTGTTGGCTCTGCAGTAATGTTTCCCTGAAGTTTGGATATCCCTGATAAGAAAAAAATTAGCATCCGAGTTGAAAAGTTAATTGAAAAGGTGCTGGCTTATAAGAAGTAGTAATTAGGTTCAAAGACTAATGATCTTGCTGAAAATAACCAATCAAGTGGAGTTACCATTGAATTTTTTCTGTGACTTTGTTTTTTTGGGGTCTGACAAGTTGTCTAATTGTGCTTCAAACTCCATTTTGCTTACTGTATGTCGTGTTTCTGCAGGGATGTTTCTGCAGTTGAAGTTGATGGTGATCTTCAGAAAAGGTACTTTTTATGAATGCATCCATTTCTGTTTTTAGTTCTGTGAACTTGTCACACTTTGCTGTTTGGCTGGATGAGCTGTGGGGTTCCTTGAGGAATGCTTCTTCCCTGGGCAGGTCTGTGTACAGCACAAGGTGATAAACATCCAACTAAGGAACAAGATGGGCAGGTCCATCCAATGTTAAGGATTCCTGGTAGTTCTTTCTAAGATGTGCTCTGCTTCCAGCCTTACCAAACTTGGTAGTATTGAAGTTCAGAATGGGAAGGAGTGAAAAGTACCAGTGCAATAAGAAGACTCAGGGAGGCGAGGGAAAGCTCTCATATTCTTCTAGGACTGGTGAATGTAAACATTTTTGTTTGGGTTTTTTTTTTTTTAACCTTTTAAAGTGCTTTATTAATTAGAACCATAGTAACTGTGTAAAAATAATGCTGTTACAAGGTGACTATGCAGCATAAGTATACCCTTTGTGGAATAGATCTGCCAGGAGGGTCGTTCATTACATGATTACTTTATTGCATTTTTTTTTCTGTGTCTGGATACCTTACTTGAGTAATACTTGTTTGTAAGTAGCCATGCAGTGTTTTTATAGAGTAGACTGTTTCACGTGGAAGTGACCTACCATGGCCATCCAGTCCAACAGCCTGAGCACTTCAGGGCTGACCAAAGGTTAAGGCAGGTTGTAAAGGGCATTGTCCAAGTGCCTCTAAACACTGACAGGCCTGGGGCATTGCCCACATTTCTAGGAAGCCTTTTCCATTGTTTCCCTGCCTTTTTGCTACAGAAATGCTTCCTGATGCCCAGTCTAGACCTCGTCTGCTCAGCTTTAAGCCATTCCCTTGTGTTCTGTCCTTGGATAACTGGGAGATGAGCTCAGCACCTCTCCGTGCACTTTCCCCTCTTCAGGAAGATGCAGAGAGCAAGGAGGTGGCCTCAGCCTCCTTTTCTCCAAACTAGACAAACCAGGAGTCCTTGGCCGCTCCCCACAGGACATTCCTTCTGTCCCTTTCATCAGCTTTGTTGCCTTCCCCTGAATTCATTCAGGGGCCTTCCCATCTTCCCCAAACACCTCCCCACATTTTGGGGCCCACAAGTGCACACAATATTCAAGGTGAAGGCACACCAGTGCTGAGGACAGCAGGATAATCACCTCTTTGCCCATCTGGTGTTTGATGGGCCCAGGATGTGGTTTGCCCTCTCTGACTGTCTTGAACTGTGCTGGCTGTCAGCCAGCAGCTCCAGGTCCCTTTCTGCAGGGAAGTCACTCTTTGGTACACAGCTTAAAGGATAGTGTAAAAATCTTTCTTTGGGGTTAAATTGGTTGTTTCTTTGTGGATTTTTTTTTCTGTGGTGCTGGTAATGGAAAGTGTGACTGTAACCCCTCCTTTTCTGCCATTAAAATATTTGCTTCCATTTTAGAAGCAATGGGGAAGTATATTTAATAAATCAATTGAGAAAAGTAGAGAAAAGCTGGTATTCTTTATTTTTTTTCTGATTCATACCCATTCTGTCCTTTCTAGTACCAATTAAATATACCCACATTATAGCCACAAAGTGGAATTTCATCCTCTGTTCATGTAGTCAAGGTAGCTTTAATTTAGCTATTCATGTCAGCAGCACCACAGCTGTTAGGACAGAGGCTATAAAAATCCAGTGAAAGCTGGGACTGATTGCTTGAGCAGCACATTTGTGCTAGATTTTTTCCCCAAGTGGAGCTCCTGAGTGAGAAAGAGAGTTAATTAATAGGACACATGCTGCTGGTCTGGCTCCTCCTTACCTCTTCTCTTATGGTCAGAGAATGTAAATTCAGCTGGAATTCACAGTATATGGATAGTTTGGGTAAGTTTCTTTTCAAATGGAAGGGAAATATTAGTTATTGCTAACTTGTCTAAATCTGAAACAATGAATGAAAGTTTTAGAGTGTTGCTAGCCAAACCTCCTCCTGTGTTTGGGTTTATCAGACTGTCTAGAAGATTGCTGGGTCCCAGTGAAATCCCAGATTCTGCGCTGTTAATTTGGCTTCTGGATCCTCACTGGGTCAGTGCTCAGTTCCAGGTGGCAGCAGCTTTTGGCACCTTTCCTCAGGCTGTAATCTCCAAGGATCCTCCTGCTTCCATTTCCTCATGGGAGACAGCTGCTGCCTGCTTGGCCTCTCCTCTTGGTCCTCATGGTGCCAAGGCCAGGAATTCTTCACAAAGAGTGGTGAACACTGCAGTGGTCATAGGGAAAGAAAAGCTCACTGCCCTTGTTTGAATCATCCTTTATAGTTTCCTGTTGCAGAGTGTTTATTGGGCTGCAGACACTTATGACTGTGTTTCATGTACAATTTTATTACTTTATGACTTCCCAGTGATTGCTGTAGGGTATGGGAAATAGCTCAGGTTTTTTGTTGGGTTTTTTTTAAGTATGATTTAGGATTGCTTATTTTCTAATTTGACAATAAGATATTAGAAATAAAAACATAGATAGATAATCTCTTTTATAAAATTTTAAACAAAAAAATAAAGTCTAGTCTTAAGTTAATTGAATGTTCTAATAATGTTGTTGTCTCCAGAATAAAAAAAGCCCCATAATTATGAGCTATCCCTTTAATATGTTCACACAACTGTGAATATTGCCAGTTGTGCTCTGGTCTCTTTCTGTTATGCATCACTTGCTAGGTCAGCTATGGTTTAGAGATTCTGTGGCTTTGCTTTTGCTGGACTCACAGTAAATTTGTAGCATTTTCTATCTTCTGGAATTAGTGGGAGGAAGGAAGTGCCTAGTATTAAATATGTAATGTAAAACTCTGTATCTTGTTTTTTTAGGAGTGAAGATGAAGAACATGTTAAAGTAAAAGATTTCAGGTACTAATTTTCAATAGAAAGATGTTTTGCTAGTGAATACTGAGATTCACAACAGTAAAATATGAGTTTGTGGGTAACAATCATTAAAACTATCAAATATTTAACAGTAACCTTTTCCTTTTCCTTGCTAAATTTCTAGTAATTTTTAAAGCCTTCTTGAGGATTTTATTTGCTAATAATTTTAATAAAAGTTGGTGCAGGGTATCTCAGATGGTTTAGCAAAAACATGAGGTTGAAGTTTTTAAGGTGAGAATTAAATCCAGTGCACCCAAGTCATGTATAAGGAACTGATCCTTCAGCTGTATGACTTTGAGAATTGTTTTTTCTAGATTTGTCTGCTTCTGGAGATATTTAGAGTTTATTCCACATGGAAACGGATTTGGCTAAAGCATGACTGAGTTTTCTTGTTCTAGAACAAGCTTTTGTATAGAGAATTATTCAAGTTTTGCCCTTGAACTTCGAATTCACATACACTGAAATTCACACAGAGCACTTGTAAGATTTGAAATGTTGTGTGACCACAGTTCAGCCAAACAAATATTTTCAACTACAGAAAACCACGTAGTAAAGCCACAGCAGTGCTGTAAAGTCAATTTAAAAATAAGTCTTTCATTTTTCCTGTGAGCAGAGATGTCAAACCAGAAATACATAATCCACTCAGCATGCTGTCAGGAGTATTATTTATATAGTATGCTAGCTAGTAATTGTGAAGTGTTCCTGTAATTGAAACAAAATTAAAGAAACTAAAATGTTCCAAGATATATTTACAGTTTCACTTCAGAATTATTTTTTCTTCACAGACTGTCCCAGATTGCTCTATAAGATTGTTGTACATTGCTTTAATGGCTCTTATGTGGTATTGTTAACATTTTTTCCCTTAATTTTTGGTGCACTTGTTGGAGGGAAAAAGAATCAGTACAAAGGTCTCCGGAGGTTTGCTTATCAGTTATCTCTTTCCAGTATTTCTTGTCTCAAGCTTATCATGGAACTTGCTGTTCTCCCTGTGCCTTTGTGGCTAGGGCAAGCAACAGAAGGCTTTTCCAATCATCCAGTTGTCCCCTGAATTTCTGCACCCACCTGTTCAGGTTTTTATAACTCCTCATTGACCCTCGGAGATGTGGAAGGTTGTTCCCTCTCCTGGAATGCTTGTATTTGTTGTCCTGAGGTTCACAGTTCAAGGAGCAGACACAGGATATTACTTGTTTGTTCCTACCTGACGTAAAGAAAGAGTTGGGTGAACCCACAGATCTGAGCATAACTCAAAAAATTACATCTAAAAAAAGACTTTTGAGAGGGAAAAACCGAATGCTTGGCAGAATGACCCAGAACTACTTGTGTGGTGAATGCATTCATTTTTCTTGAAAAAAAAATTTAAAATAATTGTCATGTAGATCTTTAAAACTGTACTTTGTTCTTTCTCAGCAGGCTAGGTGTAGTTAACTTTATTACCTTTAATAGCTTCTGTTGCAGTATGCCTATGAGGAAAAGTTTTGGAGATCAATTAGCCAAAACTTATTCCACGTTTTGCATAACTATACTACTGCGTTTGGCCTCTATCAGAAAGAAAAATCATCTGGGTTTTAATTGAGTGGCTGGCTTGTCTTCTGGGTAAGGAGGAAAAGAGTGAAAGGAACTTCCCTTGATCTGCTGGAGGATGTTAGAGGGGAGGAGATGGGCTGAAAAGCTGACATAGTGTGCTAGGAAGTAGTAAAGAAGTGGTGACCTGAGCTATAAATGCACTTGTGATGTGCACTCATGTGCCCTAGAAGGAGTTTTCTGATGAGAACTGGCCAAGAAGAGAAGCTCTTTCTGTGGCTGAGTTCTTGACAAGCTTACCAAGAGATGAACCCTGAGACAACCTTTATACCACCTGATCAGGAGAGGGAAAGCTTTCTGAGATACTTCTGCTAAATTACACGAGGCACAGCTTTTTCTTTAATTTCCACTCCATCTCTTAGAAGCATGTGGAAAAGTAATGTTTATTGCTGTGGGATTTTTTAAAAGGCAGCAGAATGAACACCCCATCTTAGCTGCACAGGCCAGGCAGAGGTAGCAGGAGGAATGTCTTTCTTTGATTCCTAATGACATTGAGAGCTCTCTGGGATACACTGAGATGTCCAAGTCATCACTTGCATGGCAAGGGTCACAAGAAAAGTTTAACTTTTATAAGTCTTCATAACCTCTTGTTCCTGCCAAATGTAATCAAATTGTTGCTTGAGATATTTCTTCTCCTTGGTGTTTCATATCATTATTAGGACCTTTTCATCTTTGTTGAAGTGAATCCAATTCAGTTGTCCAATACAAGTAGCACATGAAAAGCTGCTTCAGTGCAGTAGTACTGGTGATAATTCCATTCCCAAAATGGAATTGAATATTATGGGGAAAATCATGTGTTCTACATCACTCTTTAAAAATAATTTTTCTTCTTAGAGAGGCTCACAGTCAAACAGAGAAAAGAAGAAGAGACAAAATGAATAATTTGATAGAGGAGTTGTCTGCCATGATACCACAGTGCAATCCCGTGGCCCGAAAGCTGGACAAACTCACAGTGCTACGGATGGCTGTGCAGCACCTGAAGTCTTTAAAAGGTGAGTTTAGGGAACATCATCCTGTAAGTCCTTATTCAGTAGGAGTTATAGTGTGTATCTTCCTGGATTTTAAATCCAAGAGTATTTTATTTTACATTCCCCTACTGTGTTTAGTTCTGAGTCTGCTCCTCATTTAAATGTACATGTCTGTAACTGTCAGAACTTATTTTTAAATTTTTGCTTAGTGTAGCAGAAAAAAAGCCACCCTTCAGTGTCCAATATTTTCTGTCTGCTCAGGGCAAGCCTTGCTCTTGGGTCACTCCTTGATTCTTTTTAGAAAGTACAGGAGTCAAAAGGAAAGTTGCAAGGCAGAACTTTAACAAAATGGTCAATGAGTTTGATTACATTAAAGTCTTAAAAACCCTCACATGTTGGAGAGTAGCAAGAAACAGAAACACTTCTGTAAGCCTCAGTCAGTGAGAAAAGTTAATAATGGATCTTAGGGAATGGTTTGGTGTGGGGATCAACCCAGGAAATATTCTTTGCTCTCCTTTTGCTATTGCTAGGTTTTGGGATTTTTTTTTCCTCCGCTCACTCCCAAAAAAATATCCAAATGCAACTTGCATATTGCAGAGTCTATCAGCTGAACTGAATATTTGGGGGTTTTGGCACCACTGTTTGAGAATAATAATTTGGTCAACTCTAAGCAAAGATCAAAGACCCTCTGCATTGCAAGCCCCACTGATTATGAATAAGCAGGTCTAATGAGAACCCAGTTAGTTTTGGGTCAAAGAAGTTTAAAAAATCAATTATGTTGCTACCTTGACAGTAACAGAATCACAGAATGGCTCAGGTGTAAAGGGTTTTGAGGGTTTTCTAAAGGCCCAAGCAGACTGAGAGTTTTGCATGAAGAGATAATGTGACAAACAGCAGGGCAGTAACTGCACTTGCAGTTTAAACAAGAAATCTTCCACTCAAGCATTTGTATTTTAGCCACAGGATGTGAAAACTGGACTTCACCTAGCACAGTTGTATTTACCTCAAAACAAATGGTTAAAGAGAATACAAGGTGCTGTGTGGAGTTATAGTGAATGATGAAATTGACTTTAAAGTTCAACTGTTAGAAGAAATGTAACAAGAAGAAAATATAAAAATGTAATGGACAAAAATTATTTTATAGAGTACTTGCCATGGGTGCTAGAACAGTACATGCAGTGAGTCAGTCTCACTGTGCTTAGTGAGACATTTGGTTTAACTACAATAGTCTGGTTTTTTGATTGTTTGCTTTATAGTATTAACAAAGCATCATTAATGCAAAAGATAATTGATAATATTGGAATTATTCTGTTTCAGCAAAGAGAATTTAGTTAAGAGGTATGAAATATACCTATGAAATATTTCTAGAAAATTCAGTTCTCATAATGCTATTTCTCTAGCAGTACATTAATGATATCTGAACAGAAGTTTCTTTGGTTTGTGTTAATAAATGGCAAGAAAAAACCAGTTATGTGTCTGTTTTCATTACCAGTGAATGTTTGAAATCTGCTTTAATTTTATTTTTAGAATTTCTAGAACTCTGAATTATTTTTAAATTCAGCTGTTGGGGTCATAGAGAAAAATTCTAAAAGGCATTACAAGTCTAACTCTGCTAAAAGTGAATTTAAAATGTAACTTTTGACACGATCTCTGTGAATCATCCATTTTCCAGGTTCCAGTAGCTCCTACTCAGAAGTCCGATATAAACCTTCATTTTTGAAGGATGATGAACTGCGACAGTTAATCCTTAGGGTAAGTGGAAGGAACCTCTCAGATAAATCATGTCCTTGTTAAAGCTTTTAGTTGGACAGTGCTTTTTCTCCCGTCTTGTCCTTCAGGCAAGCGTTTTGTTGTACTGATTTCTAAACTCTGTCCACTACCCAGAATTTCATAAAGGTGTGCAAAGATGGTTTGGGAGCATGGCAGGCAGCAGCCCTGGAAGGGACAATAATCTGTGTACTGTCTGCCTATTTAATATGTCCATTCTTAAAATCTTTATGCAACTGCAGAGAATGCTGCCAATTATGCAGGAACATCCTCACAGTTGTTGGCTCTCCTTCATGTACATTTTTAAAGATGTACTTTAAAAAAGGTGCAGAAAATACCTGGAATAAAATCTTCCCTCTTGTTTGCATACTTCATCATAAACCCACACATTTCATTCACAGCTAGGTTTGTGTTTTTTTTCCTTTGCTGCAATAATGCTTTGCCAAGATCTGTAAATGGCTCCCAAAAGAAGCTGTCTTATAGCTGGACTTTTGCTAAAGCTGTGTTTTAGAAACTTTAGCAGTGTGTGGATGAAGGCCTCATTTGGTCCTTGCAATCTTAACTGCTTTTTCATAGAATCAGAATGGCCTGAGTTGGAAGGGACCTTGAAGTTCATCTCATTCCAGCCCCCTGCCATGGGCAGGGACAATTTCCACTATCCCAGGTTGCTCAAAGTTCCATCCAACCTGGCCTTGGACACTGCCAGGGATGGGGCAGCCACAGGTGCTCTGGTCACCTTGTGCCAGGACCTCCCCACCCTCACAGGGAACAATTTCTTCCTGATATCCAATCTAACCCTCCTCTCTGTCAGTGTGAAGCCATTTCCTCTTGTCCCTCTCCAACTTTCTTGTATATAATTAAAAAAAACAGGTTTAAAAGTGTGCTTCCTTGTAGTCATTAATATTCATAGTTTATTTTAATTATGTGTTTTTAAAGACAGTATTTTTATATTTTCAGGCTGCAGATGGATTCCTGTTTGTGGTTGGATGCAACAGAGGAAAAATCCTGTTTGTCTCTGAATCAGTTTGCAAAATACTTAATTATGATCAGGTGGTTATCATTGTTCCTTGTTTGCTTTCACCTTTTCTTAGGAATTTTAAAACTTTTATATTTTATTCTATATTACACCAGTCCTTGTGTATCATTTCTTGGAATTTCTTTAATTTAATCTTACTTGGATTAAATCTGAATATCCTGTAAGAAAAAATGTGCAAGTACATCAGTGTTCCCAACCTGAGGAACAGCACTAGATTTCAGCTGATCGTCCTTAAGAAAACTGCCTGTTTGAGAGGAAGGGATAATTTGAAGATGTCCTAATTTCTGTGTGCAGGAGATTTCCTTTCACACAGTGAAGTGATTTTGGGTGGTTTTTTAGGCCAAGGAAAATGGGTAGTTCAGCAGTGGAAGTTAATTAAAGCTTTCCTTGGCGATGCCTTTATGCTCGGATGCACCATGTAACACATCATCCACAATAAATACCGGAGTGTATACCCTTAACCTGAAAGAAACGGAATGGGAACCAGCTTAGGTTGTAGAACAAAGGAAATTGGAAAAACAGAAGTACCTTCCATTAGCAGATGTTTAACATGATGGGCAATTACCACAAATAATCGAGGGATGATAATTTGTTCTTGTATCAATGACTTCTGTTTCACAAACAGAGGCTAAAACAGTTAGTGCTGCCATCTGTCTACTTTTGTAACTTTGAAACCATTTGTGCTATCTTCATTTTCTTTATAAATGTACAGATAACCAATCTGGACTCTATCATAGATTTATTTTTATCTTTTTTTTTTTTTTTAAAGTACAAAACTATCTTTTTTAATTAAAGTGAAATGAATCATCCCAGGGAAATAAGCATAAAGCAGAGGTGTTTGTTTTTTTTTTTTTTTTTTTAATTCTACACTGATTCTGTTCAAGAACTAAAAGTGCCTTTCTGGAGTCACTCATGTTAGACATACCTTCTTTCAGACTCTTAGGATGTCCTCTGTTCCAGACAAGGAGATTCAGAGGGCATGACTGACTTTAATAAATTTATTAGCTTATTTAGGAGTTGTTCTAGATTCTGAATCCCATGCTGCAGTTTAATCTGGTTTGTTACACCTGTAGATTTTGGCAATGCTGCTGTTAGGCTGTCTCAGCAGCATTCAGCATTTTCCCCATTGCATTAGGATTAAATGGAGACTGGGAAAAGGCAGGAGACAGGGTGTTTGTCCTGAGTTTGAGTCTAGAGTAGAGCTTGTCAACACAGCTCCTTTCTGTCCTTTGATTTGGCTGCTGTGCTGAAGGTAAGCAGTGGAAAACCCAAACCAGCCCACTTCTCTGAGAATTCCTTCCTGTTCCAAAACAAAGTGGTGCAGCAGGTCAGTTACTTGGGATGAACAGAGTGAGCAGGTAGAAGGCATCCCAGCTGGAGACTTCCCTGTAAATATCCTCTGCTAAGGAGTGCTGTGGTGACTGAGCCCTGCTTCCAGCCTGCTCCTGGCTCAGTGGTGCCAGTTTGTCCAACCAGATTGGAGCTCAGAGTCATTAGGTAGTTAAATATTTCAATCCTCCTTCCTATTTCTTCCCTCCTGCCCCAATAATCTCAGAGTGGAGTTACTTTGTGCTTTGGCTAGACCAGGAATTGCATTATTTACATAAATAAAGCATTTAGTTGTACACTAACTCATTTGATCTCTGGCTAAATCAGTTGTTTTTCAAAAGGAAGTAACAAACTATGTTTTTACTACCCTTTTAAATAAGAACTATATTGAACAATAAAAAATGAAATGTAAAACAAAATATTGATATTTAGAGTAACTGTTGTACTGACTTTTTTTTAGGAGTCTAGATAGTTGTTTTCCTGAGATAAGTAATGTGTGGGGTCCTGTTCCAAAATGGTGTGGTTCTCATCTCTTTTGGGTTTTGTTTGTTGTTTGTTTTTTAATAGGCCAGTTTAATTGGACAAAGTTTATTTGATTACTTACATCCAAAAGATGTTGCAAAAGTTAAGGAGCAACTTTCTTCATCAGACATCTTGCCCAGGGAGAAGCTCGTAGATGGCAAAAGTAAGTCAGAGCTGGACATGCTCAGATTTTTTGAAAAGTTGTTAATAAATTATTAGTCAGGGGGCATTCAGGTGTTTGTATGGATGTATGGATGAACAAACCTGAGGTATTTCTATGAAGCAAACATTTGAATGCGTATCTGCTGCTTAAAATGCATTTAGAGTTGACAAGCTAGCCCAGAAAAGACTTGATTTTAGATCATAAGAATTACTGAAATTCTGTTAGATTAATGAAATCACTGTTAAGCATTTACCAAGATGTGGTCTGACATTCTTCCTACCGGCATACTACTTTTTTTTCTTGTATTTGCTAGATCTTGTCAATACAAAAGACCTGATGTAGTCGAACATGGGATAAAATACTTCAATATCAAGAATCACTGTCTCCTCTGAAAATGCTAAGTGTCAATCCCAATGTAACCAAGTCTTCTTTAGTTTGCAGTTGTTCCTAATAAGCAAAGCATTGTGTACTGTGCAGCTAATGCCTACTTTATTGCTGGCTTTTACAAGCATCTTTGCAGTTCTTCCTTGTACCAAATATAAGGTGAAAGTCTGTAAAGCATCAGTACTAAAATTCTATTAAGAATATCAAGAAGCGTTTAAAAATAGTTGAGTAGTTCTTTCTAATTTTGGAATCTATGTCAATCGTGTTTTCTTTGCCCTATTTAAACTATTAGACTTTTTTAATTGAAAGGACAAAATTTAGGCAGCTAAACAGTAAGGACAATGTACTGGGAGGTAAATGCAGGAAACATTTTGTTTTCTGAAGTTTTATTGCTTGGTTTTGGTTTTTTAAACGACTTTACTAAATCTTTGTAAGCTGGCTTGCAAGTACACACAGATTACCAAGCTGGACCAGCCCGGCTGAACTCTGGTGCTCGACGTTCCTTCTTCTGTCGGATAAAGTGTAGCAGGACCACAGTCAAAGAGGAGAAGGAGTGTTTGCCCAACCCAAAGAAGAAAGGTATTCAAAGAGTGCAGATGAAGTGGGGGCTTTGTGTCTTGTAATTTGTTTAAATTCTGAGTCACTAATGACTTTCTGTTTCCTACTGATCTCACCATGTAGATGTAGAGCAGTGTAAATATGAACCAGGGACTCCTTTTGAAAAACAGTCTAATTGTACTCTTTCTCCTCCTGGTGCCCTCCGGGAAAGAGGGAGGGAGGAACCTGAGGTACAGTGGCTCTATAGGAGCATGTGCTCTGTTGTGGTCAAATTTGAGACGTCTCAGGGAAATATTTGAAAGAACTGGAGCAAATCAGAAGAATGAAACTAAATAACTTATGTCTTGAAGATAACTGAGTGACTAAAGCCTGCAAACTCTACTATTTTGAAGGGAAAAAAAGCAAGTAAACCAACTTTATTTTCTGATTTACTTTTTGTGTTGTGTGTATTTAAAAGTATGGATTTTCTTTTTTCCCCCCCTCTTTATAGTAAAGTTAGTTGATCGATGTAATTCCATTCATTCTCCCAGTAATACTACTTTAGTTCATTTTTTGGTATGCTCGTAGAGCAGTATAATCTTGTCAAATTTCCAGTGAAAATTTAAATTTTAATTTTAAAATGCAATTTCCAGCTTTTGTTTTAGTAATACCTTTAATACCTTAGTATTGATTTTTGCAAAGGTGTGCTGAAATTATTTGATCCTGAAAAAATCCTTCAAGTTCTGTTTTTCACTGTAGCCTGTTACTGTTGAGATACACCACAAATTTTAAGAGGCTCATGATTGTAAGTAAATAGAATTTGATATCCCTTGATGTGTCAGATAACTCAGTGAGACAAGAATTTACCTTCTGTAAATGTTTCTTGGGAAAACAGTTTTGAGAGAAGGCACCTGAGCAACTGTGACAAAATCACAGTGGGATAACTGTTTCTCATTTTGCAGAGTTGATCTCTGTTTTTTGTGATAGAGAGGAAAATCAAAACTATGGAAAGCAATTTGTTCAGCATAGAGATGTGTAGAATGCTTTGGCATTTTTTTTTTGGAAAGACAGCTACTGTAGAACACATTATGTCAAACCTTGCTGCTTATGAGGGTGTTTGCATATTATTTAGAGAGCAAAAAGGGATGAATGACACTGTATGCTCGAATTTAGGATGTTTAAAATATTTGTATACCCATAAAACTTAAGAAGCCTGAGATAAATAGAAAATAGCTTTGGATTGCTTTGGGTTGTTCTTGATTGACTGATTCTTTCAACAACAGCAGTGAGCATATGTTCAGATCACTGTGCTCACTAAAGGTAAATTTATTTGGAAGCTACAGAGGGCCTCAGGTTAATTTTAATTCACAAACATATAAAACCAAAGTGATCTGTGGGTTATTGCTTTCTTTTCTGTCTAACTTGTGTTTGAACTGCCAATACCCATAATGCATCTTCCTAAATCTTACAAAAGGTTAGAAGCTCTCTCTGCAGGTAAGCCCAAATTGAATAGAACAAAATTAATTGAAAAATACCCTGTAAAATGATCTACAGCTTTGTACACTTGGTGTAGGTAAGCATGAAATATAGTTGCTGGTCTCACGGCCAACAGAATAAAATAAGTAGTTTGGTTTACTCTTTGAACAATAACTGCTTCTTATTTCTTTCTGTTAGATCACAGAAAATACTGCACCATTCACTGTACTGGGTATTTGAAGAACTGGCCTCCTAATGAGGTGGGAGTAGAAGAGGAAAATGATGTAGAAAAGGACAGTAGTAACTTTAACTGTCTTGTTGCAATTGGGAGGTTACACCCTTATATTGTTCCACAAAAGAGTGGAGAGATAAAAGTCAAAGCAACAGAGTTTGTTACACGATTTGCCATGGATGGAAAATTTGTTTATGTAGATCAGCGGTAAGCATTTTGTTCTTTAATGAAGAGAAATGACACAACTGCTCCCATTTTCTGATACTCTGTCAGAACTGTAATATCTCCAGCAGAGTAGAAGTTCTAATTTAAATTCCCAATTTTTGAGAATTTTTTGAGAAATCTCAAAAATTCGAATTTTCAGAATGTTTTCCTGCTCTACAGAAGAACAGCTAATTCTTAAACTATGTATACTTGGGTTTTGTTTTTTGTCAGATAATACATAATGTATAGAAGTGTTTTGTCCTCTAGAAAATGGACTTATTAATTCATAAAGAAAAATCTCAAGTTAGAGCTTAGTAGCTCTGCACATGACTGAAGTAATAACACTTAACCAAAAGTTGTTACTTCTGAGAGTCTTACCATTTGTAACAAATACATTCTATCTAAATGAAGAACCAAATAATTTCATTAGAAGTGAGAACTAAGTTCCCATTTTCTGTACTTTCTGCTATTTGTTGTAGAGACCTAGTTACCACTTTGCATTTTGAATTTCATAGTCGCTGGAAATGTTACTGCTTTCAGTCTTCTTTTCCTTCAACTAAAATTGTCAGTTTAAAACGAATTCCTTTTAGTGGAAGAGCAAAATTCAACTACTGAGCTTTTTATTGACTCTTACATGTGACCAGTACTGTGACTGGCTAAGGGGAAGCCACTAAACAGAAGTATTTTGTGTGTACATGTGGTTTGCAAGTTTAAACACTTACTTTACCTTTGAATTGTCATTCATTGCAGAGGGATAATTTGCTGTGAAAAGTATTTCCTGTTGTTTTAGAGCTGTACTAATGCTGTATTTTTTTCCCCAAACACAAATACAAGCATCTGTTTGTTTAAATATTAATGTTCTGCTTTATCTGATACTGAAGAAAACAGCTTTGAATCCGCTGTAGTTCACATTTTTATTTCTAACAGTGCAACAGCAATTTTAGGATATCTGCCACAAGAGCTTCTAGGAACTTCTTGTTACGAGTACTGCCATCAAGATGATCACAATCACCTAGCTGAAAAACACAAAGAAGGTACAAAATAGTTGGTCCTCCCAGACTGCTTACAGCTACATGTAACTGCAAGTGAAAACACTACAAACCCAAAGTACCCACCCTCAGCATTGCCGTTCGTGTGTCTGTGTTAAGTCAAGCCTTTGTAAGGCTTGTAATAAAATCAGGGAGAAACTTGTGTTGTCTTGGCTCCTGGTGCAGGGCCTTAATTGTAGGGGAATAATGTCAGCACATCTGTCAAACCCTCTGCTTCCATTCTTTGTAAGGAAGAGGAAGGAATCCTGAAGAGCAGATGTGTCTGATAACATAATTAAAGACACGAGTTAAAGCTCACCAAGTCATGAGTCTCCTGGTGGTTTGCAGAAACTTAGTATTTGCTTTCTAATGTAAGATTTATGACCCCGCTGAAATGATATAATTTGATTTTAGAACAGATCCCAGTTTGTTCTGGCATGTTATTATATATCTTGCCGACAGAAGCATTTTGATTTTATGATGCTATAAAACAGATTTATTATTTCTAACTTTACCTTTCTAAGCTTAAATATGGTGATTATAACTTTCCTTTTCTTATCTAGTGTTGCAGAATAAAGAAAAAGTATTTACAAATTCCTACAAATTTAGAGCGAAAGATGGGACTTTTGTTACTTTAAAGAGCCAGTGGTTTAGTTTCATGAATCCTTGGACCAAAGAGTTGGAGTACATTGTATCAAACAACACTGTGGTATTGTAAGTACTTTATATGACTCTCCATCTATTTTTTGTCATAATTACAGTTAGCACTAACAGAAAATAACCTGCTTAGAAAGCAGAACAAGGCTAGAAAACACCAACCCTGCACAAAAAGGGGCTGAACAACCTGGACAAACACCCTTTTGGCATTTACCAACTGTTTTTGTTTCTGGCCTAAGTTGTGGATTTGACTCTGAAAACTATGTTGTTTCCCATTTGGAAAATATGAGATGAAAGGGTTTCTTGTTAAAGGAAGAAGGGAAGGATCTTCAAGAAAAGTAAATTTGAATAAATGGAACTGTCAAGTTAATTCTGCTTTTCCTTCTGGTCTTTACAAATCTCTGTGTGTCACTTGACCCAATTCCAAGTGCTGCCCTACCCCCAGGTGTCAGAAGGTGGAGAAGCACACTTGATAGATGGTGGAAATGCAAGGCAGGACAGAAAGATCCTCTCCAAACTGATTGCAAGGGTGGAGCCTATGGGACAGTAAATGCATGTGTTTAATTCTTCTTTTTATTTGTAGTTTTTTCATTCTGTGCACCTTGCAATGGAGCTGTAATTGAGATTGTTCCAGTGCTACTGAGGATCTTTGCCGATGATTGGGATTTTGAGTAGGGACAGAGGGGATTTTATTTCCATTAAACAAAGTTGTCAAGGGGGCCTTTTGTCCATTCTGTATCTGGTTCATGCCTTAAGTCAACATCACTCACCTCTATGGCTCATGTCCTTTTCCCCCAAGAAGACAGAGAAGAGCAGTTCAGAACAGTCTGTGCTGTAGCCCAAGGACACTTTTTTGCCTGCCCTTGAGATGTGGGCACTGCAGCTGTCTGCAGGAGGGAAGGAGGGCAACAGCTGCTGATAGGAGGCAGCTACTGACCTGTTCTTATTCCTGCTTCCCTCCTAACACTAAAAATGACAGCCCTATTCCTTATCATGGAACACAGACAAAGGCTTTCTTTTTTCACTTGGAGAGTAAGTGGAAATTAATATTTCACCCACTGCTCAGAAACATTACAAAGAATTGGACATGGAAATGTGTGGGGAATATCTTATATTTACCTAGTTTGGGGATGTTAGCTTTGGTTTTGTGTGAAGTATTACTGAAATTAAATATATGATGGATTTTACTCTTAGAAAAAAAACTGCTGACTTTTTGTGGTTTGTTTTGGATTTTTTTAAATTTCATTAAATCTCAGAGGTCATAAGGAATCAGCTGAGGAAGAGGTCCTCTACAGTTCCCAACCTGCAGAAGGCAAGTATCACTTCATACAGTTATCACAGCTGCATCTCCTGATCAGTCAGTTTAGATTTATCCAGTCCAGGGATTTTTTTATTCTGGGTTGTGTGCAAGGAAGAAGTAATTTTTTAAAAAAATGTTACTTCTTTTTTAGCATCTAGTTACTTGCAGAGCCTAATTGGTAAAACTCACAGAACTCTAAAAAGAAGTGTATATAACCTACTTTTAATTTCCAGCAGCTTCTGTTAGAGCTGGGGATTTGGTTGGTAGAATATTGTGCTTCTGTCAAAGACCTTTAATATTTTGCCCAGTTTACTGAACAGATCGTGCTGAGTTTATCTATAATAGGCAGGGCAATACTGATACAGAACACATTTTGTTACTGTTTTTCTGCTGTGCATAGATTCTGCTTTCTGCATGCTGTTCTCTCATCTTGCTGTCAAGGCTTTATATTTGCTTTTCAAAATGTTCTTTCAATAACTCATTTCAGTTGGTGAGAAATCCAAGGGGTTTTTTAAACTCATGTACTTTGCAATGTCTGTGAGAGACAGTGGAGGTGGCAGTGATTAAATATATTTCACTACTGGGGAACAACAATGTTCACAAACAGATTATTCACTGTATATTGCAACACCCTCTGCCATGAATCAGTGTTTAAATGAATATAATATCTGAATATATATATGAAAATGTATACTTACATAGTGTATATATCTAGAACAAAAGCTATTTAAAATAAATCCTTGCTCTGCACTGAAACTGCTCTGTGTTCAAGGTTTTGTTTGGGCTTTGTTTTTTTATCTCCAGATGCTGTAAAACAGTCTTTAGTAAGTGTACCTGGAATGTCCTCTGGAACAGTTCTTGGTGCTGGAAGTATAGGAACCGAAATTGCAAATGAAATATTAGAATTACAAAGGTAATAAATGCATAACATCATCATTAGGCTTTTAAGTAAAGATAGGGACGAGGGATATGTGATGATGAGAGGGTTGCTCCAGTTTCACTTTTATTGTTTTATATGTGTAACATGTTTTAGGTTGAGCAATAGTATTATGAGATACCATTATAATTAATGTCAGTCTCATCCCTGGCAGAGCACATCACTGTGCTGGTGATTCAACAGAGAAAGAAAAATATGCTCAAGGAATTGTGACCCATGGCCTTTTCTGATCTCTCTTCTGTTTTCTGCTACCAAAACTTGGAGCAGGATAATTTAGACTCTTCAAGAGAATTTAAGACATTATTGTTTCAAATTATCAGACTCATGCCTTGTCACTGGGGAGGTCTGGTGGGTTCTCCAACACAATCTGTTTTTCAGTGTTTCGTTAATGTCACCTGGTAAATCAACTAAACATGTGCAATTTTAGGTTGCATTCTTCACCCTCTGGAGAGTTAAGTCCGTCACATCTCCTCAGAAAATCACCTTCTCCAGCTTTAACTATAAACTGCAGTGATGTGAGTACACTCCTGCCTGTAAAAATCCAAAATGAAAAGGTTAATGTCAGCTGAAAATCTGTGTTTGAGACAGATTGCCCTGATTTAGTTTTGTGTGAGAATGTGTACTTTTAATGTTTTTGAAGAGACTTTGTAAAAAATCTCTGCTGTTTTGAAATGTTCAAAATTGTGACTTTGAAGGCATTTCCTTTACTCTTCTAAAAATGGATAGTTATGCTAATCTAGTAGTGCTTGTAAATCAACTAGTGCTTGTAACACCACAAAATATAACTAACATAATTATTGCCCATAGCTCTGGAATAATTAACATATCTTCTTACCTAAAGATGTTGTATGTTTTGTATTGGACACTGCATGAACAAACTTCTCCAACAGCTCTTCTTTGAATGCAAATTTCTTTTCTGTTAAGAACAGTTTATCTTTTCACTGCAGTTTTAATTTCCTATTAAAAAACCCCCACTATTCTGGTCTAGGAACTGCTTTGGCTTCCCCCTTTCTTTTATGATCTGTTCTCTCTCCCCTGTGTTACCACAGATCTTTCTCCTTAGAAGTTGTTTGACTTATATATGCTGAACTCTCTAAATCATGTAATGTCTCATCATAAAGATAATTTCATCATATTTATTGAAGATATTTCTTGAGTCTGGGCTTTGGTATCTCATTTGTTCCTAAAATACTTTTGGAAAGCATTTCACCTTTATTAATTTCCTGGCAGAATATACACGAGTCAGGCAGTCCTAGGAATGTCTCCTGCTAAATGACATATATGTGTTAAATAAAACAAGTGTCAGGGGGAAAAAATCTTTTTTTTTTTTTTTTTTTTTTTTTTTTTTGTTAGTATGACTTCCATCTCTATTGTTATGATCAGTATAGTTTAATGCATATAGAACCAAGGAGGTATGAGGGCTTTTTTAATCTGTTAACTGGAATGTTTTGACATGAGGTCACTGGGAATTTGCAGTTTATGGTAGTAGATGTGGAAAGTGCAAACCAGTACATTTGGTGCTGGATTTATTTACTGAACACTGGCACTGCTTGAGGGTCTAACTCATCACTGTGAAGTACCTTTGACAGCTGTGTAAGTCACAACTTTTATTTAAGCCAGGACCAGTGCTATATGAACTTCTAAAAATTTGTTTCTAAATGCAAAATATCTGCCTGATGATGTATATTTTTCAATTTCTCTTTTTAGTTCTTAATAATTTGACAGCAATCAATGATGTTGTTGTAATATAATAATTGTGACTAAATTTAGGATCTAATTCTGTCCTTTCTTTCAGGTGCCAAATAAAGAGTTGATTCAGTTGTGTCCTTCAGAAACAGAAGCTCTAGAGAATTCAGAACAAACCCAGGGTGCTATTCCATTTCCCAGTAACGAACCTCTCCTCAGTAAGATTTATTTCTCTTGGGGATATTCTGGGAGTTGCAGGGGCTGACGTTTCTGATCAATGGTGTCATTTCTGAGTGCACCACTTTGCAACCATGTATAAATTGTAAAGAGATTTGGCTGGCTGGCTGAAGATGAGAGCACTCTGAAAACAGATGTGTTATTGCTGCAAGGCAAACAGCAAAATTTGATCAGTGAGGCAATGCCATGACAAAACCCAACATCTGTAACTGAAGTTTACCATTACATTCTTAAACTTTTCATGAGGCTCTTTACTGTTCTCTCTCCAGGACAGAGATGGGGAGGGAAAAGTATTTCAATGTAATGTCAGGGAACTTCTTGGAATTTGTGAATTATTGTCCTTTAGCACTTCACCTCTTTCTTAGCTGCAAGCTGGGAGTAGTTGATACAAAGAACTGCACAAAATGGTTCAGAAAGAATTTTTTTTTTGTCTTTCCCTTGTTAAGTTTGTCTGGATTCCCTGGCCCTGTAAGAGGAAAATGCCACTGCATTATGTTTAACATAAAAGGCAAAATGCTGTAAAAGCCATGTTTATGCTGATCCTGTATTTCAGCTCTTAAAAACTTTTCCATCTCCTTTTTCTCCTTCATTTACTAGGGCTTTGTTTATTTATAACCACCAGCTTTCTTCAAGTTGAACTATGAGCCTTTTCAAAAAAAATTTTAAACCCCAAACCCTGACAACCCCAAACCAACCAACCAAAAAAGAAAAACACTGAAAAAGAAACAAAAAGGGAAAAAAACTAATCCTCTAATAAGATTTTGGGAAAAAATAATTTAAAAACAACTCCAACAACACAGAACAAGGAGCAATGGTTTTAAACCAAAACGGAGTCAAGTTAGGGGGGTTTTAACATAGAAATATTTGCCTTGGCATCAAAGGCAGGTGGCATGTTTTGCAAGTTGCCATGTTCTCCATGCTTCATAGTGTTTATGAAGCTCCAAACTCCCTGTTTTAATCCCTGTGCAGGTGGCAATTCTCAGCTGGACTTCGATGCCATCTGCGAGAACGATGACACTGCAATGACAGCTCTGATGAATTACCTGGAGGCTGACGGAGGCCTGGGAGACCCAGCTGACCTCAGTGATATCCAGTGGGCTCTCTAGAGCTGCTCCTGGGAGTAAGGAATGTCAAAACCCCCTCATGCACAAGAACCCTACATCCTCAGTACTGTATTGGAGTTTTGTAATGGTTCCTTTGAATTCAGACTTGCTGTCTCTGGATTTTTAAGGACTGAAGCCTTGTTCAGAGAGAGACATCTTCTGCTGCACCTACAGACAAATGCAATATTTTTTTCACGATGAGGAAACCTTGAAGTTTTATTATCGAACCATCAGTAACTGGAATGCTTAGAACACATTAGTATATTTTTGCTAAGAAGCTTTAACCAAAAGGTACTGTACAATGTACAGGATTACTTTTTCTTAGTTTTAATACTACAAACTTTTATTTATTGTTTTTGTTTCAAGTTGCAGAATATTGGTTATCCATGTTACTTTCTGTAGAACCTACTGTACTTATATGGTTTAAGAATATTTGTAACTATTAAATTTAATTGAAATAATGATTTGCACACACTACAGTTGTAAAATAAGGTATTGTAATTCTCAAATGATGCAGTTTGTGATTCCTTGCACTTCTCAGCAGTGCAATTTTTGCAGTCAAAGGTGAAAATGAAGCCTAAAGTTATGGGAGCAAGGATTGGGGTTGGATCACCCTAATACACAGAAAATGTTTTGAGAAAAACCCTCATTTTCCCAGCACACAAACATGAGAAGGGTTAAGAAAAGAGCAACAAACTCTTAATTACTGTTTTCTATTATTTGTAATGTATTGTTAGAGAGGCAGTGCATAGAGCCAGAGAAAAATCATGCTCTATTTGTAATAAAGCACTTTGGTCTTGTCCCAGGTTCTTTACTAACTAGAGAAGTTTAAATGGATAGTCCTGGCTCCAGAGTGAGGTTTGCACTGTCTGTGGGTGAAAAAAATGTTAAAATTTAGAGCATATTTTATGTTTTTGGAGAGATTGGGAGAATTTTCTACTGCTTGAGTGTGTGACTTACTTTTAAAAATCTCTCTGTACTATAGCTGTGTAAGTAAATGCTATGCAGGATGATCTTTTGGGAACAGCTTTTGCAAGGATTGTATCCCAGTTACAGCAAATGACTCAAGAACACGGCACTTTAGAGGTTGCATTAGAACAACATAGCACTGATATAGCAAGAGGATCTTTTTATCTCTGGCATTGAAGGTTTAAACAAATTTTTGTATAAATTATGTATCATAAAATTACAGATTTTTTTCCATGTTTTCTTCATGTTTGGAGTTTGTTTTGGTTTTTTTTTTTTTTTTAATTCAGGTAATGAAAGGAAAGCATTTGAAGATATCAGCTACATGTGCATCTTTTTAATGCAGACATTTAAACACAGGTACAACCCTTACCTCTCTCACTCCAGGTGAGGATGGCAGCCTGCGCTGCCGTTTTTAGGAAGGCTGGAGTTGGGAACAGATGGATGTGGCTGTCACTAGATGTCATCCTTGTGCTGCTGGGGAGCCACCCTGTCCTCAGGAGGACACGATCTGGACATGAAGTGGTTTCCTCTGCTTCACAGAGCAGCTCTGAATCATAGATAATTTGACTCCTTTTGCAAACGACATGGTTTTGGTGATAGTGATTTGCTAGAATGGCTTCTTGGATTAATTTTTTTTTTTAACTCTAGACTTTTTTTTTTTTTTTTTTTTTTTTTTTTTTTTTTTTTTTTTTTTCCATTTTATTTGGATGTCATTTCCAGCATTCAGATGTCTTTTTTACAGACATGGGGCCAAAATTATCAGTTCTCTTGCTTTATTAGAATAAACTTTTCTGCTTTTTCTGCATTTTGGGCTATATCATGGAGCAAAGTGGGAGAAATAAAGAGGCACTTTCTAAGAACTGATAATCTATTTCTGTAAATGAAATTTGAGAATTTGAGATTTTGCCATTGTAAAATGCATTTTCTCTTTTCTATTCTAGAAATAAGTTCTAAGTAAACCAGCAAATAGTGTAGCTCATAGAAAAATGACTACATAAATCACTTAAAATTATACGGACTTTATTAGAACAGTTTTTTAAACTGGATTAGTTTGGAAATGGGGCAGCTGTTATTACTGCAAGAGAAGATTAATTCTTTCACAAGATTTATATAAGTGTCTAGACTCAAAACACTATTTTTGGATTCTTGACTAACCCTAAAAAAACCCAAAAATGTATCTTATGTATCTTTGATTCTTTTGCAGTCAATGACAAATATTGTGACTTTCAATTAATTTATTACATTCTCCCTTTACTATTTGTAAATTTTTTTTCTGGGTTAAAGCAGCCTTTTCAAGAAAAAGTGTCACTTGTAAATATTTCTGGTGAAATTACTAGATATTTTTTAATACAACTGAGATAGTATGTGCTTATCTTTGTTTGTATAACAGCACAATTCTGGTAAGATACTGACAGTTGTTCCTGGTATGATGCAGGTAATGCTAGGATGTGGTTAAACTAGGTCAATAAATACTATTTTGATGCCCTGCTGTTAGTCTGCTGGCAATTCTGTCTAATACTGAACTGAAATATAAAGTACTTGTTCTTTCAGATCCCAGGCTCCTTCCCTAAAAATATAAACAGGGATGTGGAACTCCTGTGGATTTTGGTAGCTCAGTGTGATGCTCCCCAGGCAGGGAGAGCCTGTAATCCAAGCTAATGTGCATTTTTTGGGATTCAAACAGGGCTTCAGAACACCTTGTGCCCTCCAGGGATGAACTCTGAAGGTGTCCACACTTTAACCCTGAACTTTTCCATTCCCTGTTGCAAGCACAAGGCCTGTGAGGAGCAGCTGAGGGAGCTGGGAATGCTCAGCCTGGAGAAAAGGAAGCTCAGGGGAGACCTCAGCACTCTACAACTCCCTGGCTGGAGGTAGGTGGGGGTCAGGCTCTGCTCCCAAGGGACAGATGAAAGGAACTGGCCTCAAGTTGTGCCAGGGGAGGTTTAGATTGGATATTGGGGCAAAAAAAAAAAGGGTTACTAAGTATTGGCAGAGGCTATCCAGGGAAGTGGCGAAATCACCGTTCCTGGAGGTGTTTAAAAGATGTGCAGGTGTGGCACTGAAGGACAGGGGTAATGGTGGATTTGGTGGTCCTGGGTTATAGCTGGACTTGATCTCTGAGGTCTTTTTTGACCTAAGCAGTTGTGTACCTATGAACATTTGTCACTTGATGTTCTGGGGGCAGGGAGGAGCCTTTCTGTGCTTTTGGGATTCTCTTGTAGGGTATGGTCAAGTACAGCACTGTTGTGTGGGTATAAAGCAGAAATTGACTCCTGGTTTCTTTCCTGTGGTGCTTTGTCGTTCTGGAATTTGCTGTGGACCTTACACTTTCTAGAATACTGGAAAATTCGGTTTACTCAAAAGCACCAAAGGCTAAAGTCATTTTAGTAACTGCTCACAGCAGTGTTTCTGTTCATGATTCAAAGTGGGACAGAAAAGAGAATACAGTACCTCAGCCTGCCTGACGTGTTAAAGGTAAGCTCAGGTATGTGGGCACTGCACATAAATTTTTATTTTTCATTTGTTTTCACATCAGAACCACCAGAAATAATCACACAGTCTTTGGAAATGGTAAGAAGTTTTGTGGGAAAGCTCTACCTTGGCTGCTGCTGCTGCAGTGGTGACCCTGTCTGGTTGGTAACTTTTCTTCCCTGGCATTTGCAGATTCCAAGTGTACGCGACCCAACATCTGTAACGTGTCCTACACCACTCAGGGAACCTTGGCACAACGGTGAGAAAGTCACATAATTAATGAGCTCTTGGGTAACACTGTTAATAGGTAACAGTGAGGTTGATCAGGCTGGAAGGTGAGCAGCAGGACTCTGAACTCTACAAACAGCTCAGGTAACGTGCAGTGCTTTTAAACAAAAAAAAAAAAAAATCTGACTTCAGACATTGCTGCTTTCATAAACCTTACAGGGAGGGCTGTATTGCAGAGGTGGCAATACCACTAGGCCTTTAATATTTAGCAAAATACTTTCAGATGAGTGGGTAGATTCTTCAAGAGGAATAGTTCCATCCTTAGACTTCATCTTGTCACAGTAGGATAAACAAATTGATTTCTTATTTATACACTCGTAGAATCTCCTGAGTTGGGAGGGAGCCATGAGGATCATAGAATCCAACTCACAGCTCTGCACAGGTACACAAAAATCTTGCCCTCTGCCTGAGAGGGTTGTCGTCCAAACAAACAGTCTTGGAGCTCTGGCAGCTGTGAGGCTGTGACCATTCCCTGGGAAGTCTGCTCAGTGCTTGACACCCTTTTCCTGATCTCCAGCCTGGCCCTGCCCTGACCCAGCTCCATTCCCCTGGGTCTTGTCACTGGTCACCAGAGAGAAAAGATCAGTGTCTGCCCCTCCTCTTCTTTGTGCTTTATATACATTTGACTTTCTAAGTCTTTAAGAATTTTTTTTTTAATCTGCAAATGCATTTCTGGTATCAGATCCTGTTTTCATCATCATTGAAGTGATGAGAAATCAAACAAAAAGGCAGGTGAGCTTAGTGTTGTTTCAGCAAGCTACAGTCAGCTTCTAAAGATTTGCTCTGAAGAGCTCTGGGCTGCCTGGGCTTCATTCCCCATGGAATTCCTGTCCCAGCCCCTCTGGTGTTCAGGATGCCCATTCTGCTGGGGCAGCAATGCACACAGGGGACTCCTGAGACAATTCCTGCAGGAAGAGCTGCTGCTCCTCTTTTGGGCTCCTGCTTGTTTCATTTGCAGATTTCTGTTTGATTTGTGGATTGCTGCTTCTGGAGCTGGAGCAGCCAGCAAAGAGTGTTCCTTATCTTCTGTGTCTCTGTTACTCATGACCACTTAGGTCTTTGTAACAGTGCTCCTTTATGAGCCCCCAGCTTCAGAACTTTTTAAATCACAACAGTTTTCAGGCCTGTCTCACTTGTGGGTTATTACAGTAATTTAGTGCCTGCTCCTTGATTGTCTTTTTAAAAACCAAAACAGGTTTCTCAAAGTGTAACCTTTCCTGTCCTGCTTTTTGATGACAGTAATGATTCAGAGTAATGGGAAGACAATGGTCTGAAACATCCAATCTTTTCAAGCAGCTGTGCTATTGCCATGGTATGGATTCCTCCAGCTGATCCTGATGTGATTCCTGCCCATGTCAGGAGGTTTTCTCTTGCTACATTTTAAATAAACTCTGCAGCTGGGAGCTACCATCCCATGGCTCCCTGCCTTTTGGGGAGCCTGTTATTTCCTCTGAGAGCAAATGCAGGTTTCTGTCCCTTGTTTGCATACCCTGAACAACAAAGCTTCGGCTCTGGTGAGCACAAGGAGTCTGGAGGCACATTAGCACAGGAGATGGCAAAGGAAACAGTGGGAAACAAGGACACGGCACAGTCCATAGGCAGGAGCAGAGGGAGAAGGGAGGTAGGGAGCAAGGGGCTCCTCCCTGAGCAGGCATTTAATGCATCCTCTAGCCATTTTTCCAACTGGTACCTGCTGTGCTCAAAGATAAGGGGGCCAAAACCAGATCTCCATCACTGGGTCAGTGCCAGTGTGCTCTGACCCAAGGCAGCTCTGCTGATTTCAGCTCTGCTGATTCCAGCTCTGCTCCTCCCTACCCCACCTGGGTCATTTTCCAGCCCTCCATGAGCCACTTGTCCCATTCCATTGGTAAGGACAGCACACAGCCAGGCCCAGCAGCTCTTTGCTTGCAGAGGGATGCATTCAGCTCCATTTCATGCCTGGATTGCCCACTCCTGTGCATCCTCCTGAGAAAAGCAGCAGGCCCTGGGCTTGGGGCTCCCAGCCATGCCCAGCCCAGGCTCGCTTTCACCTGGGTCCTTTAGGTTTCTGTCCACAGCAAATCCTCAACTGCACCCCAGATGACATCCAAGGGTTCCTCACCCAGCTCCAGAAGGCTGCAGAGGTGTTCCTATAGCTCGGCCAAAGGAAGAAAGGGAGGTAGAACCAGAAGAAAGGGCCAGCAGGGGCAGTGCAGCAGCCAGAACAAACGGGGGGCAGGGATGAATGCAGGAGGACATCTCAACTCCCAGCCCAGCGGGGCCAGATTGATGCCATGGCACAGCCCCAGCTCCAGGCACAGCAGCTTGGGAGGTGCCGCTGCTCCAGGGCACCTCTGGCAGAGCACACGGAGCCTCCAGCACACAGAGGGAGTTTGCCTTGCCCTGAACCCCTCGTTTTCTGCACTTCTGATCTCAACACCCATTGCTGCTGAGCCTTCTGCATGGCAGGCAGATGGAACCTTCCCAAAGGGGATGCCCTCACCAACGTGTCCTTCTCGGCCCCTTCTCCGGGCCGAGGGAATGCTGACCCTCCGAGCAAGACCCCCGAGCGAGGCCAAGTTCATCGACTGCTTCCAGAAAACCAAACGGCCTTTAAACCTCTTGGTGAAACATGGAGGAGTTTCCATCCCATGCAGGGACAGGGCTTTTCCCTGTGTATCCCAGCAGCAAGTGTTCAGAGGGAAATCTGAACAGAAAACACTGCGAAGGGACAAAGGTGTGAATTCCAGGTTCTTCAGAACCCAGGACAAACGTTGGGTTTGTCATGTTACTACACAAACTGCCCCGGGAAGTCACAGGCTGGGGGCTGCACCTTACCCAGTCCATCGGCACGTGCAGTCACAGAAGCCTGGGGATGGTTGTGAGTCACCTGAGCTGAGGCTCCAGTTCCAGCTGAGGCTGAGTGGATGAACATAGCCAGAGTTACATGGTGAAATACTTTTCCCTGTTAGCCAGAATGCAGAGCCTTGGCCAATTCCCACCATGGCTGAGTGCCAGGGGCTTGAGCTAAAGCCCACAAGTGGAAGGGCCAGAATGTGGTGCAGCCTGGGCAACTCAACCCAGCTCCCAAAATAACACACCAAGCCTATGTGACATCTCTGAGGTACCAGAGCCCTTTGAGGGACACAAATCAAATCAACAACTCCCCCAGTGTGTATCCCTCATTGTTCAAACTCTCTACAGTCAAGACGTTTTGATTTTCCCCTTCCCTTTCTATTGTTTAGAAAGTGCCCAATGGAAAAAAGTCCAGTTTTCAAGTGAGCCAGCTTTTCTAAAGAACTGGATAGGTGAAGTCACACTAGTTATAATATACCAATTTAATGCAAAATAATTTTTTCTGCAGGTCTTTTATAAATCAGTATCAATCCTGCTGCAGTGCTGATTATGCTGTTAAACAGGCAAAAAACCCCCAATCCCTCACAGCTATGCAGGTTCTCTATGCAACAGACCAGAACTGTCTCCTCCCCACCAAACACAGACATACACAGAGAATAAAGTGACAGCAGCTCTTTAACAACAATTCTATCTCAATGAATGGTTTCAGGACTGAAAGGTCACCATTCTCCAAATACAGCTATGTTTGTGACTCAGCAAAAATGTCACAGTTCTCTGTGGTTTTTTTTTATTTCAGTTCCCCTTTCAGACTCCCTGCCTCTGCCATGGAATGCTGCAAACACTCACGGCACTGTCTCTCAGCCTCTTCAGGCTTTTTTAATGGCTCTTTAAGTAACAGCCTCTGATTCTCAGCTCTCTCAGCTGCCCCCATCTTACACATCCAATAGTAAATAGTGAAAGATGAATGTGTTTTCAAAATTATTTTTATTCTGTTAAATGACTGAATTCATACAAAAATTAGAGGCAGATGAGTTTTGCACTGACAAGCTATTCAGACAGCTATAACCAAAGTGAGTTTACCAGTTTGCATATGGATCAGGTCCTGCTTCACTGGCTAACAGTAAAGCAAGTAATTATAATTGTATAACCAAACCAAAAGCCTCCCTTAGTCCAGTAAAAGCTGAGGGGAATAGAGTAAATGAAGCCCATAAATGCCATCAGCTGCTAAGCTACTGAAAGGAAAACCCAAGTGAAATAATCTTGCCTCCAAATTTGCTCTCTGCTGTGAATGGTCAGGGGCTGCCTCTGTTGCTATGAGAAGGTCCCACCCACATCAGAGCTGGGTTTTGACCCCATTGCTCAATTTTTCCCAAGTGTTCTTCAACACCTGCCCCTAGCTTTTGCCATACCTTGCCCTGACACAACCACTCAGCGAGAAAAACTTTGCAGTTGGCCCCAGCCCTACCTTTTGTTCACAGCACCAAGGCCCTGTGAAGCCTGGCACCAATTAGGTGGCAGGTAATTAATAAGTCTCACTCAGAGCCCATTTCTAAAGCACTGGGAAGGGCTTTTCCTCTTAATTGAAACCAGCTCACTCTTTCAAATCAGTCATTTTAAGGCCTGGTATTGTCCTTCACGCTCACTGCAACTCTTCTGACCAGCACCAGCACATTTCCATTATTATGGACTCACCCTCCAGGACAGAAAAAAAATCTGCCACACAGCAAACAAAGGCTCTGAGTCAAATCCACCAGGACCTCCCCAGAGCTCTGGCTGATAAAGCTTTTAGCAGCTCCAGCCAAGACTTAATGTCTGGCGGACAAAATGTTCTGCAAAACCGTCGTGCCTTCTATAAACACATTCTTCTGGCAGGTCTGTCCTGTTGTTTTAAAACCTGGAGAGGCTGACTCAGCCTGCCTTCTGCAGGAGCTAAAGGAGCACGATGGGTCGAGGAGAAGGTGGAGGGACTGGAGTGTGGGGAGGAAAGAGAGGAGCAGAGCTGAGCCCCCCGCGGCCCCCGGTGCTGCACGGAGCCACTGCTCCTGCCCAGCTGCTCACACAAAGTTTATGTACACGTTGCCCACGTCCTTCAGGCCGTTTTTGGTGCCCAGGCAGTTTTCCAGCATGTCTTTTGCGGGCAGGGAGCTGTCCGTGCCGGTGACAAATTGCCGCAGCGCATTCCTGCCCGACAGGCGGCATTTCTGCTCCTCCCTGGCAACGCTGTCCAGCAGGACTCCTCGGATGTCCTTGGGCTTCCCCGGCACGCCGAACACGATGAACAAGCCCAGGCAGTCCCGTCCCACCAGGCGGCAGAACTCGGCCAGCTTCTGAAACCTGCTCATGTTCTGGAAGCACTGGTCGGCCAGCGCGGCCTCCCGGCAGCAATCCTCGGCAGCGCCCTCGGCACGGGAGAGCTCGGCCGCCTGCAAAGCCTGCACGGCCAGCTGGAGCCTGATCTGCTTGTCAGACCCGCACAGAGTCCAGATCCAGTCCACTCCGAACAGCGAGGACTGCTGCTTGGTCATTTTGCTGGTCATGATCTGCTCCTCCACGCCCTTTCCCACGCAGAAGCTGATGAAGTTGACCAGGAAGATCTCGCTCAGCGTGTTCGTGGCTGGCTGGAATTTGCTTTGAGGATCCACAAAACCGAGGTAGTCCTGCAGCCTTTGAGATGCATGGAGCACACCCTGGCTGAAGACTTCACAGATGACCAGAGTTTCAGCCTTGTTCTCCTGGTTGTCCTCCTGGGAGACCTTCTGGCCCATTTTCTCTCCCGAAGGAGGTAGTTTCCACATGCAGATTGCCTCAGGGACAAATCTTTACTTTCCAGCAAAGGCTCTGCAGGTGCTGGGCTCAGCCGGAGCTATTCAGCTGCACATGGATAACCTGCAGCCTTCCTGGTGAAGGTGATGGCAGAGCTGAGCTCTGTGAGCCTGCGGGGCAGCCAGGCTTTCTCCTGGGTGTGTTTCTCCACAGCTGACTGAGCAGGGACCAGCCCAACAGGCCCCGTAGCTTTCACACTTACTGAATTCATCTCTGCTTGTTTTCCTTGTTAATTCTGGCACCATTTCTTTGGCTGATGTTATCTCATTGCAGTCTGATCTTATCTCCTTGGATCTCCTTTCTAGGACTATTGCACAGAAACCATTTTTTTTTGGCACAGGGTGTTGCCTAGAGATGAAACCAACTTTTTCTTAGAGATGAAACCAACTTTTTCTTTTGATCTCCCAGAGAAGGGAGATTAACACTTGAGACCAGAGAGAGAGTTTCTTTCATTGTGAGAAAGGACAGAGCACCCTGGGACGGCTTCCTGTGGAGTACACACTGAGCTGTGATGATGCCACTTCTCACCACACCAAACAACCCAAGATGGTTCAAATCTGGATCCAAGAAATAACCAGAAAGTCTTGACATAGTTGATTTCTTAGCTGTTAGTCGAGCCCTGCTGCAGGCAGTACTGACAAACAAATTATTGAGTCAACAAAAAAATGTGTGATTTTGCCCCTTTTCCCTCCTTTGTTTTTTGAATAGAACAGAACAAGCTTCCTCAGAAAATTAAAAGGAAAAAAAACCAAACGAGGACATGTGAAAAAGGGAACCAGCTTCCAGAAACACTTGGCATTTTCCACAGACTTTATTGGATTTCACATGGCAATACACAGCAGTTACGTTTGCCCTCTCCAAACCAATTAAACACCCCAATGGTACTGACAGTGTGCACACACGCACATAAACACCTCCTGACTTCATCACCTCTCTCATGTCCCCACCCCTAAGAGAACCAGGGTTCAGATCCGAGGGGATGACCTGGCTGCCAGGAAAGCTTTGGTTGTTTGGAGCAGAATGCTGCTTACACTGCACTTAAATAAACGATCACTGCCCTCACTGATAACACTGCAGAGAAACTGCAGAGTGTTTGTGGCTGTTTCAGCACACACTATTGTGTCCCTAGCTCCCTTTTTTCTCCCCTGTGAATACCCAGTCCTGTCCAGTAGCTGGTGACTAGTGAGAGCCACCCAGAGGAACATTTTTGTTTGGAAGCCTGCACCGCATTTCCTAGCACTTCCACAAGGTTTTATGTTCCACTTCCATGTATAAAGTAACAATATTGCAGAGCATTCACAGAAAGGGAAGCCTGAATCCACATCCCAAGCATCTGCACCCTAGACCTGCCCACATTAAATTTTGCATCTTGGTACATCAATAGTCACCTACACTGCACAACCTTCAAAAGTCCAGGTTATCAGCTTACATCATTCTAAAAATGCTGGAATATGCCTCTGATCTGAGGGGAGTTCCCTGAAAATCCTGGGAAGAACCTGTCTTCCTTTCTTAGCTTTGTTAACAGTGTTTTAGAAACACCCCCAAAGTCAGCACAAACCCCAAATCCCCTGCATGACACCAGGAATTGCCTCACTTCCAGCAAGGAGAGCGACAAAATGAGTGACAAACACTTGGCAAAGCAACACCACCGCAAGGAACAATTCCAGCTCAATTCCAGCTGGACTTCTGTTTGCCTTTACAGAGCAAAGCAGCTTCATGCCATTGTGCTAAAATACATGCAACGTTCAACACCATACAAATGACCACTGGAATAAAAAGTTACTTTTGTTTGTTTGTTTGCTTTTGGCTAGGACACCTCGCAATACTGGAAGTCTGACACAAGATTCCCACTGGCTAGTTAGGAATTTTAAAACCTGATAATCCTCAAGAGCAGAGGAGCTGTGCTTTAAGAAGGTAAAATGATGAGCAACACATTTGATATCTGAATTTTAGAGGAAAAGTCCCACCTTAGGCTTAATAATATGAAGTAATATATTTCCTATACATTTCTCTATATAACTTTGTTTTTTTGCAACTACACCATCTTCACGTTGTCACGGCACAGAAATATCCCTTCCATATGTAGGGAGTACTCTCAACTTTAAGGAAATTTTTTAAGTCATGAAAATGTTACAAACTTTGTTGAATGCACTAACTACTGCTGCTGGGGACAAGAAAGAAGACATTTTAAAATGTGCAGTTTCTGGATGAGTCACTGCTAGAAGAAACGTGCTTTAGAATTGTTTCATCTCAAATGGAAGATCATTAAACTGTGCACTCAGTAAAACGCAACGAAAGCAAACAGTTCCAAAGGTCAGCCTGCCTTTCCCAGTAACCAGCTGGTTTGCAAACTGGCATAATTTTTTTACAACCTTCTTCCTTTCCCTCACACACTTTCAACTTTCCATCACTCTTTATCTCACAAAATTTAAACTTTTGCCTCTATACGTACTTCATATACTTCTTTTTTCTTTCTTTTTTTTTTCTTTTTTATAAAACAGTATAAAAATAGGAGCAACAGTCAAGAGCTACCAGGGAGCTTACACAGGGCACAGATCTCTAAAATCCTACATTGGATAGGGCTGAACTGGTGTTTGTGCCAAAGAAAAGCACTTAGAAAAGAGCAGTAATTTCTGTTTTTCAGCTGAGAGCGCAGAGAGCTGATGCGCAATATCTACAGACGCAACACTTTCACCTAACATCTTCTGTTCTTTTCGAACAGTATAAAGGATTATCTGAGGCCATGAAGAAGCAAAAGGAGCACTATCATACCACATCAATTTCAATGCAACACTCTGAAACATATCACCAGTTTGTACATTAAATAGAGTTAAAACGATTACCATTCACCAGTGTCTGGGTGGTTTTTATGGCAACTTAATAGGCACCTTGTTTTTTCTCCTTTTCTCTTTAAAATTCCCCACCCTCAGTGTTACTTCTAACAAACAGAAGCAAGAGCAATGTAAAGTACATGATCTGCTGCCTGTCACGTGGAACAGGGATGTCCTTGCGCTCAGGAGAATGAGCCTTTGTCAGTGCCTGGTGGTGACTGTCACACATTGGAGTCCTCATCTGTTATACTGGTGCTAGGAGAGCGAGTGGCAAAGTCTTTGAACATTTCATCTTCCTTCAGCATGTGCTGGAAAGGAAAGGAGGGAAGAGTCAATGTTTCTCACAACTGGAGTCACTCACCTGTCCTGTGCTGGGCAGTGAACACTGTCTGCCAGCCACTGCTTTGTTCTGCTGAGGGAGGTTTTCACCAATTCTGCTGCAAAAACAGCTCACTGCTGTCTGCTGGCCCCAGTGGCTCAGGGCTTCCACCCAGAAAATGCAGCCTGACTCCCAGCTGGAAACCCACCAACCGTGGGCAATGGGGGCTGTGTCCCCTCCGTCCCTGGTGCATGGGGAGCCAGCACAGGCCACCAAACCTCCCCACCAGGATGGGCAGGTACCTTCTGAACCACTTGGTTTTCTTGTGCTCTTTGTCCCTGCAGAACACCCAAAGGACCTCACTGACACTGACGTGAATGACTGCCCAGGAGTTCACACCCATCCCACAGAGACCTTAGTGCACAGACCCCATTCACTGACTTACTGTCAAGTTGTTGATGCCTTCAGAAAATGCTCCTATTTGCCTCACTGTCCCTTCTGAATCTTCCATCTATAAAAGCAAGAGAATGAATCATGAACGAATAATAACTTATTTGTATCATAGAGTGGAATCATAGAATGGATTAGGTTGGAAGAGACCTTAAAAATAATCTTGGTCCAATCCCATGCCATGGGCAGGGACACGATCCACTATCCCCAGGTTGCTCAGAGCCCCATCCAGCCTGGCCTTGGACATTTCCAGGGATGGGGCAGCCACAGCTGCTCTGGGCAACCTGTGCCAGGGCCTCACCACCCTCACAGGGAAGAACATTTTTCTAATATCCTAAATCTCTTAAGATCTAAACCCACTATCTGTCAGCGTGAAGCCACTACCCCTTGTCTTGCTACGACAGAGTGACAGTCAAGTGCAGTACACAATTTACTGATTACACCTGAGATGTTCAGACCAAGGGAGAAGCATGGCCTGCCAGGAGAGCAGAGTTACTCAAGAGCAGGCCCTAAAGGTGCTGCATTCAGAGCTTCAACCCCCTTTGGGGCAGAGCCTTTTGTCACTAATGCTGTGTGACAGCAAGAAGTCAGGGCTTTCACAGGCCAAAGCAAAAGGAAGACTTCCCTGGGAAATAGAAGGTTTTCCCACCAAACCTGACAGGTCAAAGACTCAAAATTGTTAGAACTGACTTACCTGCTCCAGCCTGTCCAAATCATCATCATCATATACTCGGATATCCAGGCCAGGCTTAAAGCCCTTCTTCGATCCACTGCCAGACGCCTGTCCCAGCTCCATAGGACACACGTACTCCTCCACATCATCCTGCTTCTTCTTCCTCAGGCTCCCAAAATTGCTGAAGGTAAGTTTCTTTGGCTTAAAAGTGAAGAGAAATTTGCCAAGGAGTTAGAGGATCAGCAAAGAATTAACGGGCCTACTTGTGCCCTTTTGTGTTTCCATGACAAAGGGTCAAAACCCCAGTGCTCTCCTATACAGATCTTCTGAATTTCATGACAGTGGCATAGAAAGGACATTGTGTGCTCTCATTCTACCACTGTTAAGACATCACAATTTAACAGACCCCAAATGAGGTCAAAATTCCACATTAAGCCATGAGTCTGTGAAGAGTAAGGGACAGTCTCCATCTCAAACATCTCTCAGTACAGACAGGAGGACAACATGAATGCTACCTCTTGCCTGTGTATGTCAGAGAGGCTGAGGAGTGGCCTGTTCATGATAGACACAAGTGTCCCAGATATGCCAGGTCCTGCTCTCATGCTTCTTTCTTCAGGGACCAACCCCTTTTCTCAGATCTTACTGAAGCGCCCTCCCAGCACAGATAAAACCCAAGATCCAAATGCCTCCCTGGAACCTCCCATCCCTCTCAGAACAAGTGGACTACCTTGACTTTGGCAGTTGCTGTCAGCAGGACATAGTCTGGGGACTCCATGGCTTCACGTTTCTGCTGCTGGGCCTCCTGCCCCACCAGGAGGTTGAAATGAGTGGCCAAGTGCCGCCTCAGCAGCGTCTTGTTGGGTGGGATGTTCAGCAGCTGGGCCATGGTTTCTACATTGAAACGGGGCTCCAAAACCTGGGAATCCAATCACAGAGAATCCAGCTGAGGCCAGTGCTGTCTGATGAGATCTCAAGGACATCCAGCCCTATCTTGTCACTCCTAAGGCTGCTTTGGGATTTTTGTTTGTATTTTAGAGGAAATATACAACAAAGGAGGAGAAAAGAGAGTTAACTAGTTAAAGGATCCCTAAAATGCTACCTTCCAGGCTTTCCTTCTGGAGTTATAAATAGGAACAAATTGGCAGGTAGGAAGAAATGAACAGATAAATCCACCCTTAACTGAAGTACTGTGTGAAGCTATCACAAAATGTTTACCCAGCATCATCTTCCAATTCTGGAAAAGGCAGCCAGAGGAATCATGGAAAATAAACAGACAAAATATCTGGAGCAGGCATATAACTCCCAATCACCACAAGAAACCTCTGCAGGTATAAGTATCCTATCTGGAGTATGTGATACTAGAGCAATTAAAAACAATCCTTGTTTGATAGTGTAATCCTAAATTTTACAAAAGTAACAAGCTTCCCCCACAAAAGAAAACCATATCCAAGTTAGCAAGGCAGAAAGTGGCTGTTCAACAGCATGGCAGCACTGTAGGACAGGAGATGGAGAATGCCATACCAAAGCAGAATTCTGAGGGGAATACAGAATATTAAACCACACTACTTCCCCTCAAGACCTTCATATGCTTTAAACCATAAGGTAAGAAACTTCTTATTCATCAGAATAAGCAGAAAAGGTGTGTGCAGCAAATGTAATGTCAGAACATTGACCTAGTGATTCCCAGGCATCTTTTTTCCCCACAGAATGGACGAAGGCACCCCAAAGCTCACCATCAGCCCCCCGTGCACGCCGCTGCCCCGCAGGTTGGGCGCATACTCTGCCAGGTCCACGGAGCGCAGCCACTCCATCACGCGGTGGTTGGTCCACTGGGTGACCTCAGAAGGTGTCACGTTATTCTGCCAGCAGGAGAGACAGGCAGGTAAGGAGACATCACACATCAGCTGCACCCCAGCCCCAATCTTTACTGAAATGTACCTCTCCTGCCCTTAAGGAATACAATCCTACTGTGCACTTGAGAAAAAAAACTCTTTTTGGATTACTGCCTCGGGCAGGAGGCAACAGTGTGTCAAAGTCATTTGATTATTGTGCTGGCAAATAGCACTAGGGCTATTTGCCATTTCTACCAGTAGAGCTGAAAATTCAGCTGGTCCCATGAGCTGCTGTGCTGTTTTTGCAGATACACACTGTGAATTAAATCCAGGAGTCTGGGTTGTTTTGTCATCCATTGCCCTATCCAGCATTCAGTGCTTCCAAAACACAGTGATGGCAGTCTCCTGCATGGTAACAGGGCCAAGCTCCTTTTACACAGAAAATTTTGACACAGCCATCAGTTTTCCAGAGAGTTGCACAAGACTTGTGGTAACAGTGCTCTGAGTTCAAGATGGTTTGCATTCCAGACAGCACATCAGAGACTGGGCCAAAACAGCCAGCTGTTGGCTTGGAGGAAAAGTGGGAGACTTGGAAAGCGGGAGATGAGTTTGGGGTCATGGCAGGTAGAGGAAAGAAAGTGATGTCAGAGCTTGAGGTTAAAACAATAACACGAGAAACAGAAAACTAAAAAGGAAGCAGAATGAGGAGACAGGAGGAGAGAGCAGAGCAAGAAGAATCAAACACCAGGGATAAAATCCTAGAGGATTCCTCTTCACAGCTTCCTCGTAAAGCAGTACCTCATCAGACGGCCTCCTGCGCAGGCAGTTGGGCTCAAAGTTGTTTATTCTCAAAACCTGAATGGCTCTTTTGATGCTGAGGTGGTGAAGGACACTGATGACCTTCAAGGACAGCAGGTCATCCTGTCAAAGAGCAAGAGGGAGTTAATAAACACAGACATGCTTATCCATGGGACCAGCACCCTCCTGGAGGGGGCTGCTTTAGCCCCTGGCTTGAAATGGCACATCTGACACATCTGGGGGAAGATTTTGATATGTCAGGCAGGTGATTCATATCAAACCATCTGCCCCAAAATAAAAACTTCCTGTATGGCACTGTACTAGCTCCTGGGGGATGTTTTTCACACAGGGTACAGAGCCTAGCACAAGAAATGTGGTGTAACAAGGAGGGAAAAAGGGTGAGATGACACATCCTCAGTGACAGGATGAGAGCCAACAGGACAGGACAGCACCAACACACTACACTAGACTCACCTGGCATTTAATCCTGCCAGAAGTTTTACTACCTCAAATGTCCAGATAGAAGTTTAACTGAAAATAATAAATTACCCTGAAAATTGGGACATTCTCTAGGGTTAGAATAAAAAAAAAAAAAAAAAAAAAAAAAAAAAAAAAAAAAAAAAAAAAGGAGGGAAGAAGAAAAGTGTCTCAAAGTCCAAGTGCAATTTGGCTAACTTAAATAAATTTATGCACCCTTGTTCCAGGGTTTAGCCTAGCTTAATCTTTCAGTTTTACTCATATGTTATGAACACTGGAATCTATTTTGTCAGATATTTAAGACAAGATTCTTTGCTTACCCAAACATCCCACTGTGTTCAGCTAACTTTGTGATGAATCTGACAGTAGGTCACTATGTCATGGTTTGCTGTTTCATTTATTATAAAATAATAAATATTTGCTATTATTTATTTTGAGTCGGAGTAACTTCCAAAGATCATAACAAGTATTAGTTTACTACTTTGCATATTTTGTTGGCTATTTACAGCAAATCTGTTATCATAATTTGATGGTTAAACTTGCTCTAAAAATATCTCCAGTGATCTACAATTAAAGGGCAGTGACAATGGTAGTAAAGTCTCCCAATACAACATCAAACTCAATGGAGGCTGCTGGCATCACACCTCCCAGGGTTAAGAAGGAGAAGAAACAATCTTATAATAAATAAAATTGCAAACCATGACATAAAACCTATGCAAAACACATGCAAGTGTGGCATTAAAAGGTAACTCATGGTTCATGAGAGAGCAGGGCTGTGATTGATTTCTTCTTTGTTGTACAGAAAGAATTAATATTAGAGATGTTCAATTTGCATTTGTGTCCCCAGCGAAGGAAGGTCTTATCTCATCTTCCCTGAGCCCTTACACAAAGCAAACCTGACTGGCAGTGAAGTAGGGAGGTGATGCCTGTGCTAAGCACTTTGAAATGCAAAAGCTGTTAAGTGTAGCCTGCTTCCAAACAAGCTGGCTCTTAGAACTGCAATTTTCTTCAAAGGAAATTGCTTGGGTTTTCTTCACCTAAGCATCCACGTAAATAAGCGAGCTGATAGAATGCTTGCTCACTGAAGAAAAGGATTCCATCTGCTTCTATTAATTATTAACAACATGAACAGCAGAAGCATGAATGGCAACCACAGCATTTGCACACAAGGTGTACAAGCCCTGCCTGAGCACACTGCTGTGACACACAACCGTTAAGCTCAGCATTGCCCGTTTCTCATGCATTATTCCAAATTCTTACCTACTGTGTTTGCTCTTCCACCTGAATCTACTAGCTCTAAAGATGGAAAGAAGTTAGGAAATGCCTGCAGGTGAGCAGTAGTATCCCATTTCTATAGGTTACAGCTACTGGCATTAACACAGGACACTCACTAGAGTTTAAAGAGGTCATTTGAACACTGAGAAGTCAAGAACATGGAAAAGATGTCCGGAAAGGAAGAAACCATTTACTCACCACACTCATGTAATGGAGCATGCGGCCATCCACCTTCCCCTCATCAAACTGGGTCTTGTACTGGGGCAGGCCAATGTCATCCAGCCACCCTAGGGCAGGACAGACACTCCTGTTAGAGTGGCAGCATGTTACCCAGCACCACTTACTGTTCCCATCCTCAGAGCCCTGAATTAGCCACGATTAGGGACCCCTACCCAAAGCCACTGCTTCAGCGTGCAATAAAAATCTTACTGGTAACCCAGTGGTAATCCAGTTTTCCATGGTTGTTTTCCTCTTCAGATCCCAGTGCCTGCAGAGCAAGCTGGAGCTTCTTCCGATGCAAAGGGTGCTTTATCCCAAGCTCCTGTGAAAGGAAGAAAAGCAGTAAATCTGGAGACAATACTATTTTATTCCTCCCCCTGCTGAATGACAAAGGATTTCTACGAGTCACACTTCCTCAGCATTGCTAGTGACCTGGCCAGGTGCATTTTTTATTTGCTGAATTTCAGCACTGTTTTAGCACACCTTCAGCACTAGGGAAAGGCCCACTTACTGGGGTGTGTTAGTTTCACAGTATGCTGGATTCATTTCAAGGAGTGATGGATTCCAAATTGAATTAAAATGTTGGCAACAATATCCTCATATCAGGTTAAAAAAAATCATGGTATAATAAATATAATAAAAATTCTAGCATTCAAAAAAATACTTGCTGGCATTAATTCCTCACCTCCCAGGTAAAGTTAAAATAATTATTTAGTTAAGAGCACAGGAATGTCCCAAGAATTACTGAAATTAGTTAATGGTTCCAAATGTGTAATATTATTCCCCAGTTTAGTTGCAAATGCAGCCATTCCAGGATCTATTTAATCCCATTTTCACTTTCAGAAGTGCCTGCTGGTTAATGTTACCTCTGATAACACTATTACAAGCCATTACTTCTCTCATACCAGTTGTAGTGTAACTACCCAATTGAGAAAACAGGGTTACTATCTGGTGAGAAGAGTGATTTTTTAAAAGCTGAAAAATCAAACAGCAAAACAGTATGGATTAAAAGTGTAAATTGAATTAATTTCTTCTGTGTTTCTCGTTTTTAAAAATAGACCAGCAGTTCTGCGACAATTAAAGACAGAGACTGATCAACCTGTGTGTGACAAATCCTCATTTCTCTTTGTATAAAATGGACAGAAAATACAATTAGACCAGAACAGCACCTTTTTACACCCTTCTCACATAGGGATAAAATAACTGTAGCACATACGAGTGCTAATGAAGCAGGGTTACAAACCCATATGATAATGAGGCAGTCTCACACGCATATTTTTAGAAGGTGCTACAGTCAATTGATGTGTCCATGCTTAATGAAGTTAAATCACATATTTATAATTGTTAGTTTCATTACAGAGCATTAAATTTCTCCAAAACTTTAGCTAAAAAGAAATTGATTTAGCATCACTGCAGGTATTTTGAAAACTCATCTAGTTGATATTTTTTTACCAGGCGCACTTTACAGACCTGATTTACATGACAGAAACTGTGATTTTTTTTTTTTTTTTAAATTTTCCTTTATTTGAAAGGAGTGTTTCTGGTATTCCTCACCTTTTCCAGATCCTGCTGAGAAGCCTGCAGAAGTGTTTGCCCAGACAATATCCAGTGCCTGCCATTATTGATGTAAGAGCCAAGCCCTTGGTCCTGTAGCCAGTTGCAAACCTGCTCCTTGGTCCACTTCGCGAATGGCATGTCCAGCTCACTGTGGGAGATTTTACCAAAAAGACTGATAAATCCCATGCTTCCAATCTCCTGTTCTCATAAACAATGAGAAAGCCAAGAACCAAGCCTAATTCACATCTTGTGGGAGCTGGGACAATCTCTGAGGGGGAGCCATCAGCAGGATGAAGTGCTGGGCGCTGCTGATCTGTTGCCACTGTCACAACAAATACAGGCTTCTGTAATGCTACTGAAAAGAGCCACCTCTGCTGCATAATGTGGCTACAGCTGTGGAGTGAGACTGGAATGTTTCACTTTCTCTTCTAATCCCTGGAAGTGCAGCAGGAAAGGGACAGGAGTATCTGTCACTGCCACATGAGGGCTCACACGCTGCCTCTCAGGGCCCCATCCTGCAAAGCTGAGAGCTTAGCAGCAGGATCCCACCACCCAGCCCACCTGAGCCTCGGAGAGATCCTCTCTCCGAGGAGGAAGCAGCCTGGATCTGCCTGGTTTTGCTCAGACAGGAGAGGGGATGTTTCATTTTGGCACTGCCCTCCTCCTTTGGGCCCATGCTTGGCCGGAGCTGCCAGGATCCAAGCACCAACACACTGGCCCCACCCGTGTCTTACCTGTGGGACTGCCCCAGGTCCCGAGACCAGCCCAGCCGGGGCCCTGCAGTAGCCCTTGTCCCTCCTCTTTTGAACTCCGTCTCAGACATGTCATCTGGGTTGAAAGTGGTGGACTGACTTCTTTTAAGTCTAAAGGAAGAAAGAACATTCACATTTGGCTAAGGAAAAGGCATGTTTCTGCTGCCACTGCAACCAACGCAGGCAAGATCTCCCCTAGGGCTTGTAGCTCCTCTTCTACCTGTCCCCAATCTACTGTTACCTCTCCCAAATTCCACACAGGCTCCTGCTCTTGGGATATTACACCATGGAACCACACACTGGCAGGGGAGAAAGAGAAGGTGTGCTCCCAGCAACCCCCTGCCCAAGCCCCAGCTCTGGAGAACGGTCATCTCTCATCTTTTACTTGCCTTCCAAACAGCTTCTTGATTCCCCTGGCCTTTTTCCTGGAATCTGGAGAAGGTGGTGTCATCTGCAGACTATCTGCTTCTTTTGGGCGAGGAGGCAAGCCAGCTAGATCCAGGTGGTCTGCAGATCCCTTCTCTGTTTCAGCTGTTAGAAAACAAAACCTCTGTCAAGACCCTCTTGTGTAGGACTGTACAGACATGCTCCTGACCTTGGGAATGACTCCTGCTAAATTACTGACAGCCACCATGCCAAGAAAATGGCTGGTAATGCTCCAAGGCAGTGCTCTGCTTCAGTTAACTGCTTTGCATCCAAGGTGGGAAAATCCACCTCGTGAATCAAGCAGTGAATTAAATCCCAAATTTAGTCTTCCTCAGGGAGTGCTCCTACAGTGCTTTCACAGACAGAGCCAAGGCACATGGGTGCCCAGAAACAATTCAGTGCAGTGGCAGGGAACTAAACCAGGACTCCCCAAAGCACAGAAAGCCAAGTAACTTCCCTGCAGATATCTTTCCCAATAATCTGTATTTCATTCCCTGGCTGGGAAATTCCAGCAACAAAACTGTCCGAGAAGGAGGGCCCTCTTTCCCTCACTTATGCAAACTGTAGAATATTTCATTACTCAGAGGAACACCACGGAGTTTAAGCTCTGTCTGAACTGTATCTTCTGAGTGAACAAAACCACCCACTCTAAAAGCATTAAATCCTTTATCTGTAGCTGTTTTCCATGACAACAAACCTGAGGGCCCTTGTCCCCAAAGGGGAAGTTGCCATGAAAACTAAACTATTAAAGGAAAAACAATTTTAAGATCATTTAAAAAGAAAACTAAAAGAATTGCAGTATCTACTAGACTACATAAGCAGAGATGTGCCAGCAAGTGCCAGATAGCTGAATTAAAATATGATGTGGAGTTTATGCCAGTTGCTTGCTGGAGAAGAGTGAGAGCACGAGCTTATTCAGCTGAAGCAGCTGTGGAAAGGCAGTCAGGCCTGGAATCACTTGCAGCATCTCTTAATACAGCTCTATAATTAAATGACCATCACTTGTGTTTGAAACAGACTTTCAAACTTCCAGGAGAAAAGTAATGCATCATTGCTGGGACATGTGGTCTCAAGCCACAGAGTTAATGCTGAGATGGCCACAAAAGGGCCATGACCAGTAACAAACTCTAGGCTCTGCCAGTGTATCCTTCTGCTGGGCAAATATTAGATGGTTCAGCCAGAATACCTATGAACATGTCCCTTTTTCCACCTTGTCAAACCTTGCAGTGAAGCAACAAGGTCACACAAAAGACCATTTCCAGGCACTTTGGTTTGGCCACTGTTGAACACAGGGGTCCTGCCAGTGAGAGGACAGCAATAACACTGAACCAGGCTGTGGCATTCGTGGCTTTTGCTTTACTTGTAGAAGATAAAGTGAAAAAAACCAAAAACATGTAAATGGCACTCTAGAGAGAGAACACCAGGACAAGGTCGGATGCATTAGTAGCAGAGATTTGCGGGAATTGTGCTGTTTGCCCCTCATACCTGGCTCCTTTTCATGGAGTGACACAACCCCGTAGAACAGATAACATTAAAGGGGCCATGTGAGAAAAAAAGAGGGCCCAGAGCCCTTGGTCTCTTTGCCACCCCGTGTGGCTGTACCACCACGCCACTGAGACAGCTCTGCTTCCTAAGGCAGGTCTCACCTGCCCTTGCCAGCACCACCCACGGAGTGCTCACATCATAAGACTGGTTTTTATTCACTATGTGAATGACTCCTTCCCCATCTGCCCAATTATTTCCCATTTGTTTTATTCTATCTTAAATACAACTACACCTAGAAGACAAATTACACATGCTTTCCCTCAGAACTCCCTTAAATGAGCGCCTGGGAAATACAGCTCATTCCTTACTTTACCACCCTTTAAACTCTTCCAGTGGATCCAGGACAGGTGGCAGCACAAAGCTAACTAAGCATCACCAATTCTCACTTGCTTGCCTCGGTCTGTGGTAACTTTGCGCTCAAAGTTACAGCAAAAGTCTCTGCAAATTGACCCGCAATCTCTCATTAGTAGCAGCTACTGAGGAACAGCACAGCTGACTTTTAGCAGAGGGCAAATGTTACATGGAAACTCCTTTTAGCGATGGGCAGAAGTTCTGATGCAGAGCTCTGGTGCCTGGCTGTGGTTTGGGAAGTGTGGCCACAGCCAGCTGTTAGCAGCAGTCAGGGCTGGCACGGGCAGACATGCAGCATTACTGTACCTAAAGTAGGTGCACTGGCACTTCGACTGCGATCTTCAGATATCCACACAAGGCACAAACCCACACGAAGCACAACAGGAGAGAACACGCAGAGGCACAAGGTCAAACACAATTCAAAACTCACGGTGACAAGGTGACAAAGTACGGGACAAAAGGAGGGAGGGACATGAGACACAAGTGCCACACGAATGCTGAATTCACACGGGATTAGGATCACCAATTCACTGGGAAATTCCCTTTCACAACAAAGGAGAGCTCCCTGGTGGGGAGGGAAAAACGGCAGCGGCACCGCAGTCACTCTGGTGCAAGGAGGTCACCTGCTCCAGGACCCACTGCTTCTGTGAGGTGGCAAGTATCTGGTCAGCAGCTTTACAGAAAGAAGCACTGAAATCTGGATAACATAAATAATTCAAAGTCACAGCACCCTGATTTAGATGGCCCATCTTCCACTCCTCTATGACAGCTGCAAGTACTGCACTTTGTTAGACAAATTAATTTCAGGACAAAACAGGATTACACAAAAGCAAACATGAAATAAACTAAAGCAAAGAGTCTAACCCTCAGAACAGACTGTACATCTATTCCAAGTAAGCTAGCAACTTCCCAGGCTGTATGTCACAGGCAAGAATGGACAACATATCATCAATGTGTAGGTATGCAACTTGTTTTGACCAAAAATCTAAAATTCTCTTGGAGCACATAACAAAGCAGAAGCTATCCCCCTTCAGGCTTCTGAAATAGAGAGCTAAATTCCTAAATCTTGTGCAAGAGAAAAACAAAAACCTCAGATGTCTGGCACTAGCTAAGATGCAGGGAATCACTGGATGCTTGAACTGGATCAGTGGAAAGACTGCTGGAGCAGAGCAATAAATGTAAGTAGAACTCCAATTAATGACAACAGCGACTTCTGCATTAAGCAGAACATTTTATTTCTTTGTCATATGCAAATGTCACCAAATGACAACACCAAAATACCCCAACACTACAGGTAAAAAATCAACATCAGCTTGAATGACTTGCCAGTCCTGTTCCTGTTGTCACCACCTCTTTTGCAAGAGAGACTGAGTGCTGCTGTCCTATTTCTGTATATCTGAAAATCTTATGAAAGATAAACCGAGGATGGAGCCAGGGGAAAAAAAGCCCACAAATCCCATGTGTGAACTACTGCCAGACAGCTCTTCATACAGCAGCAAGCCCCTACGAGGTCCCAGGGGAGATACACCGCAGAGTCTGAACCACATCAAATACTTCCTTACATCAGTGATTGTTTTTTCTTGCTGTTTGATATTTTCCAAACATTCCACTGTCGGAAGTGCCACCAAGTCAGGGTGAGACTAAGGCTGGCTTTCCTGCTCCTTAAGGCAGTTACAGCTGTTGTTAAGATGCTTCAGAATGCACAGAATGTAAATGCAGAGGCACGGTACCTACCCAGATTGGGGGCACTTGCAGTCCTCTTGTTATTTTTTATCTTGAAAAAGCCTCGGCCAAAGGAAGATCTGGCTTTGCGGGTGCCAAAACTGTCCTCGTCGCCTATGCCACCGTGAGAAGGAGACTTGGGAGGGAGGGTTGCAAAATTATTGCCTTCCACAGGAGGTTTAGCCTGCTTGAATCAGGGAAATAAAGAGTCAACATAAGGGAATTGTAGAAGGCCTTTTGAGAGCCTGCAATGTGACCACTGGCAGATAATCTGGGAAGTCCTTCTCATCTGTCACTACAAGAATACAGAAGGTAAAAAACATAAAGAAAAACATAAACAAGATCTTCATTTGAATATGTTGTCCTGGTTTAGTTTGGGATGGAGCTAACTTTTTCTTAGCTCAACAGTACGTACTGCTTCATTCCTGTGTTTTAGATTTAGTAGGGAATATTGTGGATAACACTGGGATGTTTGGATTGTTGCTGAGCAGTGCTTGCCCCGAGTCAAGGACTTTCCATTTTCCCATGCTCTGCCAGCAAGGAAACAGACAAGAAGCTGGGATGGAGCATGTCCAGGACAGCTGAGCTGAGCTACCAAAGGAATATTCCACACCACAGAATTCCATGCCCAGTATATATACTGGGGGAGTTACCAGGAAGGGGAGCTAAACATAGCTTGGAGATGGGCTGGGCATTGGTCAGTGGGGGAGGAGCAATAGTATTGTGGTGCATCACTTGTCTTTTTTGGGTTCTCTCTCTTTCTCTCTCTTCCTCTTATTATTAGGGTTTTTCTAATCATTATATTATTATGATGATTTTACTTGGTGTCAATTATTAAACTGTTTGTATCTTAACCCCAAAGTTTTATCCTTTTTTTTTTGTTGATTCTCTTCTCCATCCCACTTGGGCAGGGAGGGGGACCAGCTGTAGGGTCCTTTGTTGTCAGCCAGGATTAAACCCTAACACATGTTCAAGATCCAGGATTACTATCACTACCTGCTAAGAGTAAATTGTGTTCTTTAAGATGTTCCTCAATTTCTGTAAGGCTGACTTAAAGGCATGGAAAAGGTAAAAAGAGAGTCTTGCAAGGCTTTGAGCTTCTCCAGCTTTTCAGGGTCTCTGTCTCTCCCACTGGCAGCTGCAGGGGCAGTAAGCGGGAAGCAGAGAGACAAAACCCCACACACTGCACACTGGTTCTCTGCCAAGTGTCAGAGAGCTCTTTCTGTCTGTCACTGCTCTGCAATTTCTTAATTAATGGATTAATTGACTGTGTCCACTGCCAAAGCAAAGAGGAAATTACATATCAAGCAAGGAGTATAAATGCCAAGAGAGATATCAGACACTCCAGTTAGCCAATTTAAAGAAGTACTTTAACCTTGCCAGCTGTTTCACTGTCTCTTTGAAAGAAGGAAGCAAAACCATTCACAGTCCAAATAAATCCTTAGGCTTTTGCTGAATCAATACACCATTCATGATACAAGTGGTATCTGAGGTCTATCACCTCTGCTCAGGTGTTCCTAGAGGTAAGAACTGCAAGATGTGGCCTTAAGGTACCACAAGGTGACTGTTCTGCAATGACAGGCTTTTCAGAAACACACTTCCTACTCACAGAAGACAACTGAGAAACCCAAAGGTTTTCAAAGATACACTAATCAAAGACAATTACAGAGTCAGTAAAATGCTTAATGGTTAGCTTTGCTAATTATCTACTGGGGGAAAAACATTAGCTTACCTGGTAACCTCATTCTCAGTCAGACTGGAAGATAATCCATGTGTGAAGAGGAAGGATATGCTGAGCACTGAGCAGTGCCACTGATGGTGACACCCACCAGAGACTCCTCACTGCAGGACTTCCATTCCCCCTCTGGAACTGCATGTGGCAATTCCACACCTCCCAGCCTCCCAACACCTCCTCACTATCTGTGTTTCTCCAAGGACACACATCACCACACACACACATTACCTCTGCTGGCTTCTGTGCAGAGTCTCTGTCCTGTTTGGGAAAGATTAAGACATTTTAAAAGGTCATGGTTTATAGCCAGCATTCAATTCATCATGATTACCTGAGTTAAGTTGTGACTGAAATACCCTTCCCTGACTGCTCCTTTTCCCCAAAACAAATCTCTTCAGAGCTGTACTTCACACAGATTAAGCTTTGCTTGCTTTAGGTCAGTGAGCTGACATGGAAATAGGGTTGCTTTGGTTCAGTTTGTGAAGGATTAGCTGTGCATATGATTAGTGACAAGCAGCATGTTAAGGCACTCATGGGCAGAGCTGCCTGAGGAGACTCAGAGCAGGAACCAGACAGCGTACAAGCCAAGTAGACCTCCACAGCCTCTACTCCTTGTCTGTCCAAACAAACAAAAAACTGAAGACTCCCCAGTCCATGAACTCCAGGTCTTATCAGATTCTGGTAACATTTTCAGTCCTATCAGCCTCCCTCCTACACTGCAAGGCACAGGAGACACCAGGGAATTCAGGAGCTTCCAGGAGTTCAGGCTGTCACAAAAGAGCACATGAACTGCACTGATTTGATGGTATTGCTAGAGATTAGCTGCTTTTGGTCACTTCCATAGAAACCTAAATGAAAGCTATCCCCAGACATCCAAAAGCTCAGTATTTTGTTTCTGACTACTAAAACATATGGTCAGCCCAGACTATATTTTATAGTGCATTAATTGCATGGCCTTCCAAAATTATTCACCTTAAACACAAGTAGGAAGTGGTGGTGGGAGATACTGTTTTCTTGTCTTAAATCAGAAAATCATATCATGTAAAAAAGTCCCACTTCATTATCTGAGCAAAAAAACAGCAAGAGAGTCTCAGGTAAAAGCCTCATACAAAGAGGGGAAAAAAAAGTACCTGTGTTTTCAAAGACAGATTTCTTTTTTACCAGAAAGTGGAAGATGTCACATGTGTGTGACCACTGCCAACACATGCCACAAGGAGCCCTGCTTTGACTCAGAATTTCTCAGAAGGCAACACAACACCCACAGGGTCACAACAGGGATGTCATACCTATGTGTGACAAGGAGATGGAAGTAAGAGACCAAACCTACCACTTCAGATGCCTCTTTCCTCAAACTGCTCAGACTGCTGGATTTCTGCAGCGTGGAAGTTCTGAAACAACAACGTAAAAACCAAGCTCAATTATTAGAATTAAACTTGCTACGATAAAGACACTCAAAGGAATCAGCTTTAAAGACAGCATTATAATACATGATGAGATATACTAAACCAAATGATATTTTGAATTAAGATGCAGTAATCAGTGCAGTAAATGCAGTAATCAGAGCCCATGCAATTCAATGAGATACTGTAAGAACTTCCACACTGGAATAATTGCTGCTTTAGGGAATATGGATATATGGCAGAAACTAGAATTATTTTCTCATTGTAGCGAGCTGATCACCTCCCCCCACTATCAAAAGAAAAAAGCAAATCATGTGTGCATGCACTGTGGAAAACTATAAATTTCAAAGTATATTGACAGTCTACCACCATATTAGAGATGCTTCACAATGTAACAGAAAGTACCATGTGCCCAGATAAAGCATTGGAAAATAATGATCAGGAAAGCATGGGACATGAGCAGAAACCTACCATCACCAAATACCATCTTGGCTAGAATTAACTGACCTATTTACAAGTGTATTTAAAATATGGGGGGGTGTTTTGTGGGGGTTTAAGTTGACCATCACATTTGAATATGTCCCCCAAACAGTTTTGACTATGGCACTTACACTGGACTATCACACAGATGAGTTTCAGGGGAGGAACCTGTTGATCTTCCTTCACTGTAAAAACAAAAAAGATATAAAAAAAGGCTGAGACAGTAATCCTGTTATCTCAGCCTGCTTTAATTCTGTTTTCACTTCAGCTCTTATGGTACTACCACATAGCAAATCTTCCCTGCTATGGTGGCAAGTCTTGTAAAAGATAAAGGACAAAGGTGAGCTCAAGAGCCCCAGGAAAGACAACTCTCACTGTAAGATGATGACAATACTGAACTATTCAGCTCCAGTTAATGCAGAGGTTCCATCAGGGTCTGCAGCAGCACAAGGAGTGGCAGTCACCATCTCCCAGTCACAGCAGCACTTGGCTGCAGTTTAGTGCTTGCTTTGTTTTTTTTCCAAGAGGAGACACAGTAAAATTCCTGCTGGTGATGGCTCGAGCTGCACGAGGAACATGCACAGCACAAACTGAGCAAAGCTGGGCTTCTGGACAGGATCCTTTCCTTGACTGGAACTGGAAAAATCACACATCAAATTGAGCTTGCACTGATATTTCACATTGAGATTGATGACTGTTTCAAGTCAACATCTCTTTGCCTCTGGATTCTTAGTGTTTGATATTCTTTAAGATAAAGCAAGGAATTTGGACCCAGAAGTAAAAAAACAAACCAAGCACAGCCTTTGTTGAGCTGTGAGTCTGGGGTGCTTTTCTGGACTCCCTGCAGTGCCAGTGCAGGTCTGCAGGGATTTGGTTTCCTCTCAGGACAATAAGGGTGCAGGATTAGAAATGCTGGTGAGAGGTGACAGCCACTCCTAACCCAGCATCTGTCACTGGTTCCAAGCATGGGGACCCCTGGGTGCCACAGCTCAGCCACAGCCCCAGGCTGCAGTCACACATCCCTTGGGCTTCCTCCCCTCCTCAGGTTAGAGCTGGAAGCCCTTTTGCTCTGGCAGTGCCTTACAACCATCTTTAGCAGCAGTGAAAACTGTCTGAGCACAAATCACTAGGGTTGACAGAGCCAATGCCATGCCAGCCAGACCTCCATGATGCAAACCTAGACAAAAATAATGATTCTGTGGCCTTGATTACATTAGATCAGCTTCCCTCTCCTTCTGTTCATTCCTTGTGAAGCAGCTGGTACAGACCATGAGTGCTGCTACAACAGCAACCCAACCAGTCTTTGCTTACTCAGGATTTAATCAATGCACTTCAGGAACATTAGCTTGGTTTGCTGCAGCTAGGCAAGGGAATCTTAGCCTTGTTTACCTGGCTAATGGCTTGATAATTCAGTGACTGACAGATTATTGCTCCTCTTAAACATCATAGAATATTGGATTTACAACTGAAAAAATACATGGAAACCATAATACCTCATTTCACTTGCAGGATCTGGCTTAGGGTGTGTTTTTAGTCTCTCTGCAACAGTTTCTGAGTTCTTGGACATCGATGAAAAGGAAGGGACTGAAATCTGTAAAATGCTGGTGTGTATCTGTAAGGAATTCTGAAAAGAAGGAAGAATATGTGCTGCAATCTTATGAGCTGAAATTAAGCAATCATAAATGAAAAAAGAGTAACAGATAAACCATGGAAAGATCTGAAGTAAGGCTTCAGAAGTGATTTTTTCCTTATTGAAATAGAATGATTTACTCCTTGAAAGATAGCGCTGCAGATAAAACATGAATCATTGCACAGCTAAGCTACAGCATACACAAAAATCTCCCAAGGCTGCCTGCTAAATCTGTCTCTACCACAGACACCATGAAGGCTATCTACATTTCAGGTTTAATCCTGTCCTCTGACACTCAGAGAGTACAAAAAGACTGGTAAACATTCAATTTAATTTCATTTTCTTCATAGCTTGTTCTTGCTGTTTAAGTAGAGTCAAGACCCTGCTTTGACTTGGAGCTTAGAGAAGAGATCTATAGTTTTTTACTGCACTGTAAAAATCAGAGATTGAACCACAACCTACGTATCATTTAACTGAACGGATGCAATTATGATTGCAACCTTTTAAATACGACAAGATATATTTAATAATTCCCAACATATTTGCTTCAGGTTCATGTTGAAGTAAATGTAGCTCCTAAAACAGCCACATTTGCTAAGAAAAAATAATCTATGTCTAATACAAAAAGGTCATTTAGATCTGTTCTCATGATAAATACAGCTATTGACTGTCTTCTGATCCCATTTGAGGATTAAGAAAAATAAGTTTAACTGAAATTCCTCAGCAGCTTCCACAAGAAAACTACTTTCTCCAAAAGGATATGAGACATTACAAAAACCTGTGAAACTCAGAAAAAAAATCTTTTCAGAAACTCGAGTTTTGCCATCTGCAATAGGAATCCAGCACAAGCAGTGTTTTCAAGGAACAATGGCATTAAATAAAGCAAAAAACCCACAACCTACCTCCTCATGAATATTTATGTTGAACTCATCATGGATTGGAGATGCTGTTACAGGGGTTGGGGATGGGCTTTTCTCTGGGTCAGCCACACTTGGTGTGTCCAATAAACCCATGGAAACAGATCCTGAATTCAAGTCTTCACTTTCACTCTCCTTGCCTGAAGGGAGAGAAAATGGAAATTTATTGCTTTTACAACCCTTGCTCCCACACAAGGTGCAGCCAGTGTGCTCAGTTATGGGCCAGAAATGGAAGGATTTGATTGCTGGGGTTTTTTAGGACAGACTACAATAGGAGAAAGACAGTCATGGACAAGTGCCACTTCTCAATTCAACCATCACAACACAGCAGGGTTGGAACAGAGGGAGGTCAAAAAGCCCAGCAAACACCCTCAGGGCACTTAGTGGCATCAGTTTCAACAAAGTTGAATAAACTGGAGTACTTCTTTCCTGTCTGTTCTGGAATTTCATTCTAAATACTTTTGTTTCCCTTATTTACTGAGGAAAAGACCAGAAGGTTGAGTCTGCCTGAAACTTAAGATGTCTCTGTGGTATCTTCAGGGTACCCTGAGGAAAAATTCAGCCCTGCTCAGGAGTCTATCACCAGCCCAGAAGTGACCACATCAGGTCTGCAGCCTGCCACAAACCGAGTGTGTCACATTTAGGTAGTGCTGAAGCTCACACCAGCATTGGCATACTCTGCTCCTTCCACCCCAGATGCTCCTGAACTGCCCTTCAGTGTACCAAAAGGCTTGGACTGGTTCTGAAAGACAACCAATACTTTCCAAAGGGTGAGCAGAAATCCAGTGCTCATTGCCAAAGACCTGAGGCAAACACAAACCAAAGTCTGTTCACAGCAAAAACCTCTCTTGCCCATTTTTCACTGCTTGAAATCTCTGTCCATGCTCCATGAAGTGATCACGGCGCACAGTTCTCAGAGAATCAAGGTCTGTTCTAACACCCTCCTGTGCTTGAAAGAAAGGGCAACACTTATTTAGAAATTGCCCCCCCCTCCAACATTCAGCATGGTGTGAATCCAACACCACAAAAATATGTATTTTGATTCCTTGCTCTTGTCGGGCTATTGACAATCTTCACCCTAGAGTATACAGAACGGGCCATTACATGTGGTGTAGATACAGCCTCTGCTTGAGTCACAGTTACGCTCACCACCATAACACACTTGGAGTTCAAATGAAACAGCAGATTTTCTTTATTTTTTTTTGGTTGTACAATACCTTTTTTACCTTGAGCCAGTATCACCATGTCTTGGACTTTCTTGTACCTATTCAGAGATTGCCGAAGCTCCTCTATCTTCCGATCCTAAAATAAAAGGAAGTTGTGACTGTGCGTCCTCTCCCAGAAATATGAAGTACAAATACTAGATCCTTTAGTTTAACTGGCTGTGGGACTAAAAGAAATGGGAAGTGTGGATGGGACAGGACTCAGAATGCTGAGAGGCTTTGAAATATCAAAAGTTGTATTTAGCAAAAACTATCATCTGATTAATCACCAGAACTGTCCCAGCCGTGAAACTGGATTTCAGCTCCCTTATTAAATCAAAGGTAGAGCATAATAAATTTGCCACATACAAAGGATTTAGGGCTTTGTTGATCAAAAGAAAACATCCTACACATCACATGCATATGAAAGCATAAAAACATGTATGAAAATAATTCATACTTCACAGCAAAGCCCTTTTGGAAACACAGCCTGTGATCTGGCACTTGTATGGAGATCTTTACATTTGCAGAACACAAATTAATCACATTGAATTCAACAAAACAACAGTGTAAGGACTCTGTACAGATCCTGTGCAGATGCAGAGAGCTCATAAATCCTCATAGCTCCTTAAAGGCACTGCAGTGCTTCTGACTGCAGAAGATCATTGATTCTTACAAATCTGATTTTTCTGACTGCCGAAAATCATTGATTCTTACAAATCCAATTTTTAATTGAATTGTGAAAAGCTCACATGTGAAGGTTTTCTTAGAGATTTAAATCAATCTGATGAAGGATTACTGAAAAAATAATGACTTTGCTACCTTCTCTTCATTTGCTGCCATTAGAGATTCTACCGCCTTCTTCATTTTCTGTACCTCTATATCTAAAAACACAACACAGTTCTCCAAGTCAATTCAAGTAAGACCGTGTAAGGAAATAAGAAAAACAAAAAATCTAGAAGCAACTCAGTAATATCTGAAATCAGATTGATGAATTTACAGACAAAACATAAGCCATTTAAATACTTTTTAAAATGCAAACACAAAGAAGGAAGCTATTTTTCTTCAAAACCTCTTCTCTGACATTACGAAACGCAACAACTTTCCTTCTTCCCCCACCCCTCTCCAAGCCTTACAAGAATGGAAAAGTCAGGAGTAAAACTACTGCTTGACTTTCACTATCTCTATCTTTAAAATAACCAAATACCTGCAAAACAAGAAGTCCAAAATAACAATAATAATAAAAAAAACCCCCTACATTTGGAATGCAATAAAGCACATCCTCTGTACAACAGTCAACGACCACCCCAAATGGCATTTCACAAATCCACTTGACACAGCCATAGGATTAATGGATGTGATGAAGGAAGCACCGTGCAGTGATGCTCAGCCCTAATCCAGTATGGATGGAGCAATAGATCCAGAGAGCAAGAGGAGGGCACAGTGGAATGATACAGGTATTTGCTGTGATGAGCAGTCATGCTGGAATATTACATTGCAGTTCAGGCCTGGGAAAAGTTCCTAACATAGACAACAGTGCTTCATCTATAATCCTTATTTACCTAGAAGTAGAAATACATGGGAACATGTATGTTCTGGAGGTGGTGTGGACTAGGAATTTAAAAAAAAAATTGAAATCATCTCTATTTTTGCCTAAATATCTACCTTGCATAAATGAAGTAAAATTCAAATTTCACTACAAATGTAGGCAGGTGGCCATACTCAGGAGCAAAAAGCCTTGTTTCAACTCCCTAAAAATTCATGGAAAGCAAACAGAGCAGAAAGAACAATCTCCTCCTTAATGAAATGCATGAAGAAAAGAATCTGCCTGGCTGGCTTTCTAGATGAAAGACATTTAGACACATCAGGCTAAACCAGCAACTGATCCAGTTCCAGTGATTTTCCCTCAGTTATGCTGGCTGAAAATCTGGTCTACTGAATTCCAACTGCGTTTCACTGAGAGGCAACTGCTTTGTGAGCCTTCCCAAGACCCAATCTTCCTTCATCTATCAGGTTTTCTTCAAAAACTTTGTGTTTCAAGTGTGATGTACTCACCCTTGCTCTCCAGTTTTACTGTAAGTGTAACTAAGGGTTATAGATGATGCAACCTAATGATGTTTGTTAAAGCAGTTTTGCAAACACATGCAGAAAGCTATTCTGGAAAGCACTTCTGGAATGCAAATGCTCATGGAAAGACACCAGGAACCTTACTTTTATCTTTGAGCTTCTTTTTACAATTTTCATCTGTGCAGGGAAAATCCATTGGATTGGAAATTAGCATGAAGGTTATGACATGAAATAACTTTTAAGACATTATTGATACTTAATGAGTCAACTCTTCCTCACTTCATTCAGCTAATGAGGCAGATAATTTGTTATCTGCAAACAGAATTTTTTAATATCAGTCCAAGACAGATAAAACATGTTTCATCACAGCGAAAGATCTTTTGCTGAGCTACACTGAAAACCATAAAGCTGAGGACCAGAGGGTAATGAGAGTTCAAGTAGTTCCCCAGGGAAAAAAGCCCTATATAAGTAGTCATGAATGCAATGAAGTCAGACCCTGTTCACATTTAAATGTTCTTTAAAAAAAACCAGAATCACAGTTCATTGTGATCACTTTTAGTGATCTTAGGCAGTGGTTTTGAAAACACCATTTCACGAAATAAAATGTCACAATCTACACACAGCACATTCCTCCTCAGGTCAGGGGAGAAGATTAATCTCTCATGCATTTCTTTTTCTAAAAAAACATACTTCAAAAGCACAATCTTAAAATCAGCAATAACTATCAGTAAGATATATTTAAAATTGAAATTACATCAGGTCAAAAAAGTCCGTGGAAAATTTCTGTGATGTTTTAAGAAAAAAAATTCTCTTTTTAAATAAGTCCTCAATCTAAGATTCTCTCAAAGAAATACTAATGGTTTCTTCTTTACAAGCAATAAAAGAATTACCCAGCATGTAAAATTTTTGTGCTAATCCAAGCTTAATTAAGGTTTAGACTTAACGAGCACACAAATCCAGAATCAAACCTTGATACTTTGGTCTGCAGGATGGTTTTTCCCCTTCCTTACCAAGATGTTTCCTTTTCAGCACAATGTTGCATTTGTTGAAATTAGTTTAAAAATTTCTCAGCCAGTATAAACTATATCTTTTGAGGCCCCATGCAAATCACGTAAGGAGCTAATTAGGGATTTTTTCGTCTTGTTTAAATTTGACCAAGACCTTGCTGTGACAGTAAGCTCAGCACTTGCATCATCAACACCCTCTAAATATATTTCAAGAGGTAAACATCAAAACAAAGTTCAGGAAAATTGATGCTTTTATCAGTTATTTCCTCTACAAGGAAACATGACCTCAGATGAGACAACTGAGGAGGACACAGTGACAGAGCCTCTCTTTTTCTTACCTCTGTCCAGTATTTCAATCCCTTCTCCTTTCAGCTTGCAAACCAATTTTTCGTGCAACCTTTTCACCTCAGCTTCCTTCTGCTCTAGTTTGTCTTTCAGAGCTGACAGTTCATCCTGTAAAGACACAGAGGCACTCAGTGACAGCTTCCACAGGCAGCTGAGATATTTCCACAATTCCCTCCTAGGAAGCACAGTGGACAGGTCCTCAGCTGGTGGAAGTGACTGAAGGCCCTTGACATTTAACACTGCCTGAGGGTGCACCCACCAAAGTGACTCTGAACACCCCAACAGACCTCTGACCCCATAACAGAGCAAAATCAGGGGTCTCGTGTATAATTGGAAAGAAACTTCACATCAAAATTTAAAGATGAAAGAGTAAAAGGAAAAAAGAAAAAAAAAGCAGTTTTCTTATTTGTTTGACCTTGCAGAGATAGAAAATAATGCAGGTGAAAAGGCTGGATGCAAACATTTCCATGTATTTTTTTGGTATTTGTAGGGCATTTTGCATGTTCAAAGCTGAACAATTTCGAAACTATGCTTATACCAGGCTGAGGAGAGTTTCAGAAATTAACCACTGTTTCTATGGAAGAAAAATCAATCACAACACCAGCAAGCACATGGACACATACTGGAAAGCAGTTCAGACAAAAACGTGGTACCTCTGCCACAGTTTGGGTTTGCTGATCAAGCATTAAGAAAGAAAGCCTGGAGCTGAGATTCCTGGGAATAAGACAGATGGTGTTTGGAGGAGTTGGGGTGTATTAGAAAAATGCTGTCAAGTTTTAACTTAGATCTAACCATCTGCACTAGCAAGTGACTGGCACAGATCCATGCATTTAACTTTTTAAAATTTGAGTCAAATCCTACCCAGTTTAGTAACATGTTTCTTTGATGTCCGAGGATATCTTGTGCAACAGCATCATCAAGACAGGACCCTCACTGCAACTGCACCCAACATTGAAAATTTAATTTGTTCAGTTTGTAAACAAAGCAAAACAAGGCAAGACTCATCATTTTGGCATTTACAGCTTCTAAATGGCGTTTTAAATCCTTAATGGAATAAACCAAACTAGAATAGTGTGGCTTAGGTGTTTTTCTGAGCTACCCTCAGACGATCCGTTGCAAATACAAAGTGATGCCTGCAGCCTAAACTACTGCCCAGCTATGGAATCTCCTGAAATTGGTTCCTGTTTGCTCTAAAGCTTCATTTAAAAAAACAGATCAATCTCAAATTGTCAGGAATTTGATTTAAGCTTTTTCCAAAAGAGTGGCTGGGCAGTAATTACAATTCTCCAGTGCTCCAAGTTGACACTGATTATGGTGGGATTTCTGCCAGTGTAGGATCCATGCTACTTCAAAACAAGACCATTTCTTGGTCACTTGAGAAGCTGCTGTTATACCCACAGGCATCTAGAGCTGCATGTGGTTGTCAATGTGTATTTCTTCCCCTGAATTAGAAGCACAATATGCAAATTTACATGTGGGAGAGGGGACAGTATAAAAGAATCACTATTTCCCAGCTAGTTTTCATGAATACATTTTCTATAAAAGGGTGATAAAAAGTTCTGTTTGAATAATGGGTGTAAGCTGCAGATGAAACAATCTTCCCTTGGAAGGGGAGTGATTTTAACACAAGTCTAATGCCATTATGTGTAACCTATGCAAGGTTCAGAGCAGGAAAATCCTCTCCCCTGCAACATAAAAGCTGTTTACAAGAATTATCTATATAAAGAGCTTTCCACATCTAATGAAGAAGGGCACACTGCATATCAACACATAGCAATTAATGAAGAACAGAGCATGACAGCACAGTGCAGGACAGACCAGTAAAGGGTGGAACATGAAGGATTCAAAACAGGCCCAGCGTTACCCAGAAACTACCACACCTTTAGCATCTGGCTTTTTTGCTCCATCCGCTGCTTTTCATACTGCATCTGACCCACTTTGATTTTCATGCTAGAAAGTTTGGCCATTAAAGACTGGTAACAGAGACAGAGGAGTGAGAGAGAACTAAAGGTAGAAAAGAGACAAGGCTAAATAGCAAAGAGAAGTTAGACACTTAGAGAAACAGACTGCTAGAAATACTTGTGAATGCTTTCTCTTCAGAAGAGATTTATTTTTAGCACATTTAGGAGAAAATAAATGCTGCTTTTAACCTGTGGTATACACCTTACATACTGCAACTGGTATTTCTTGACATACATGTGAAACTAAGGTCTCAACAGGTAATAAATTTACTGTTAACAGCATGGTAAGTTACCCTTCACTAAAAAAAAAGCTCAAGCTGAAAACCACAGTATGAAATCTGGGAACAGCCACTGCTGCTAAGTGAAAACCATGAAATCCCAGGAACTGAAAGTACTCAGGATTTTGCAGGGTGCAGGCAAGGATTAGGGAAAAGAATAAATTCCTAAAGCCTGATTTACACCCATCTCTGCCTCTTCCCCTCAGCCTCACTTACTTTGGTTGTTTTCAATTTTTTCTCATACTGGAGTCTTTCATTGTCCATTTCTCCCACCCTCAACCGCAACTCGTTTATTTCCTGGATCAAATCCTGAATAGAGGGAAAAAGACAACCAGAAACAACAAAGAACTTCAGTAAACAAAATAGAAGAATAGCTAAGACTGTAACAACAAGAAAAGCAGGCATAAAAGGATCTTGTACACAAAACCACATCACCCAAATCCATCACTAAGTCAAGCAACTCAGAGCTTCCTAAATATCCAGGGACTGAGCTTCACAGTTTCTGTGTTACTGCACGAATGTAAGAGGGCAGAGGACAAAGGGAGACATAAACTGAAGTTGTGTTCCCTGTGCTCAGGGCCAGGAAAGGCCTCCTGCTTCTCTGTTCAGCTGCCTGGAGCACAGTCCTAAGGATGGGCAATGGAAAACAGCGACAGATATCCTTCAGCATGTAGCAGCCACATCCTCCCCTCTGCAGTCCCTCCCACCCCAGGCTTGCCAGCCATCACCTGCTTTTTTCGAAATATGAAGTGACTACACTGTAAAAATCCGTGTTTCCATCACTTAAAAAAGCCCTCTCACTTAGGGCTGAACAGAGGAGCCATCACAGGTTTCTACAGGCAAAGGCACCTGTGCTTAAGCATCAGTAGCACCACTGCATCTGGGCTTTGCAAATTCAGCCTGGTTTGGAAGAAACTCGGAGCCACCACAGAGTCACATCTGAGCTCTTCAGGAGACCAGTTCAACCTCTTGATGGATCCTGCCATGTTTGGGGATCAAACTTGAGTGGCCCCAGCCCCCTTGGTCAAACAAACCCCGAGTCTGACTGCTCCACCAAGCCTCCTCATCCTCTAGGTCAGAGAATGGTTTGGGTTGGGAGGGACCTTAAAGCCCATCCAGTTCCAACACCTGCCACTATCCCAAGTGGCTCAGAGCCCTGTCCAACCTGGCCTTGGACATTTCCAGGGATCCAGGGGAAGCCACAGTTTCTCTGAAAAACCTGTGCCAGGGCTTCAGCACCCTCAGAAAAAGAAAGGTCTTTAGGTTTGCTTTCCTTCCTACATCTGAGGCAAACCCTATCCATGTCAAGCAATGCTGCACGTTGAGCTAACAGCTCTAAGCACAGTTTTTCAGAGCTAACAGTATAATTAATAGAAATTTATATTCATAAATTAACAAGCCACCAGCTGACATTTAGAGGTTATTCTTGGGTCCCTGGTAACACCTGCCTTCCAGTCCCACACTGCACTTCCTAAGCTCACAAGCCTCTAGTTATTGTTTTGTGCTTAATGAACCTGATGCTAAGAGAGCAGCATCTGTATTTTTTCAGAAAGATCCTATTTCAATTCACAGAACTACAAGGAAAGTGAAAATACAGAACATTTTCATGCTTTGACTAAATACTACTTCTAATCTATGCTTTTCTAATTCAGGTACACCTGAAATGCCTTGACAATTGATTTGTTGGGGCTTTCCTCTCCTGCAGCATGATGCGAAGTCAAAATATGCTGTGTGGAACTCACTGCTGAAGCTATTCACCATTTATTTGTCACTTGAACTGTGTGACTTTTAAAATATTCAGTGTGATACAGAACACAGAACAATCTTGCAACCAGACTGGAGGTGATGGTGGATAAATCCCAAAGAATTCCCTGTGAGTGAGCCAGTTTTACCATCTGGCTGCTGCTTCAAAGGCCCAGTCTGGCTATGGACTCCTTCCTAAATAAACCACACCCTTGCAGGGTATTTCCTTACATAAACTCAGCCCAACTCAGACCACCCATGTTCCTCAAGGAAAATAATGCTGGTGTCTGCTGAGAAAGTGGAAATACTGGAATAATTCAAAGAACAGAACAATTACAAATCTCTATTAAGTACACAATTAGCTTTAAAAAAGCTGGGTGTTTGTGAACATCTAGACAGCAAATCCTAGAGCACAAAGATCTAGTGAGGCATCTGTTTACACAAAGAATGGGGAATATGAGTAACCAACCAAGCTGGAATGGGAAGTTGCAACGACAGACATAAGTAACAAATGGATAATATGAAGGATTTAATTAGAATGGTAATTCTGTAGGAGACAGTAGCTCCACAAGTTGTCAGACATCAATTCTTTTCTTTTTCCTAAATAAAACCAGAAGCAATATTCATAGTTTTGCTTTCCTATTTTGGGTATGAATATTTTTTCCATTTCAATCACTCCACATAAATGCCATAATGTATTTTAGGGTAAAATATTTTAAATATTCATTTAAATACTCAGCTCTTCTAAAATAAATTATAAACAGCAATATAATTAGATCAACACTGAATAAAATACTGCATACTCCTGAATAAGTACTGTCTGCAAAATATCTCTTAGAGATTTTCTAAGGGCTGAGACCCTTACAGCTAATTAGACATTCATATTTTCACTGAACCAAATAGAAATTAAGATATAATATCCCTTCTAGTGTTTAAGCCTAAGCGTTTTTACAGCTATAAAGTGTTGAAATAAACAAGAAACAATATAATAATATATATCACACTAAACTACATAATTCTGATTTTCAAATGGAGGGAGAAACATTTTAGTAACAGTTCATTAGTTCTGGCATAAATACCCATGATATAAATCCATATAGTCCCCAATTACAGTAACTACTACTTAAATAACATTTAGGTTATTTTTATCAAAGGCATTTAGTGTATTTCAAACAGAGAAATTTGGTCTTCACAGAAGATAAGCCTCTTGCACAGAGATTACAGATTTGCAGATTGTGGTGTATTCTCCACACTGGAACCATTTTTCTGGGACCTGCAGTTCCATGTCCACCTTCCTGGTATGCTCAGCTGTGCAATGAAGCTATGGAGAGACTGCAGTTTAGGGGGGAAACAAAGAAAGGGGGAGTTCAGGAGACCTCTACAATATTCAGTAAAAATAGGGATAGATCTAGAGGAAGCAAATAACTCAAAGCTCAGTCACATTTGTTGCCAGTTCTGGAAAGCACAAGAAACCACAGGGTGTTTGCAAATGAAGATACAATAGAACCCAGGTCAGAAAGCACCTGCTCCCTGTGGTCTTCTGGACCAAACCTTGCCTCCCCACAGCCATTTGCTGCTGGTGCCAGCTTGTTTATCCCTCATTTGGGCTGCCTAGAGTATATGTCAGCCCAGAGACAGTTATGTGCTGTGTGCTGTAATTCATGAAAGAGCTGAGCTCTGTGTGGGCAGAGTCCCAGGAGAGCTGTGAGAGCAGCCAGCTCTTACACACACCTCCTACGGGTGCAGGAGACCTTCAGTGATTCCCTCCACCCTTCCCCCCTGCCAATTTCTCCAGCAATGCCATGCACAGAGCTCATCTGCACCGCAAAATCAGCTGCTCTGAAGGCAGTACTGTGATCCTTCACATAACACCTGTTACCAAACTAGAGGGAAAGGTAACAGGAGGCAATAGGAATCCATCCCACAGCTTGGTGACACCCAAGCAGGAATGAATACTGCTGTCACTACCTAAAGAATCACTTTTAAACCTGAAAGTGGCACACGTCATTAGTTTTCAACCTTTGGACTTCTTTGGGTCTGCAGATTACTTCAGACAGGTGAAAACAGCAATTCCAAAGCAAGTCTGACTTTTGTTCTTGTGCTTGCAATACAAGTGAGGAAGGATGCTTTGCTGGAAACTGAGGAGTTGGGAAAACACTGGCAGAAGTGGAAAGGGCAATTTTGTGTCCTGCCATGGCAATATGGCTTACTTCCTTCTAGAAACAAATGACACCTAGAACACCCACAAGCATAACAAACACCTGACATTTTAGCTTATTTACATATCCAGAACTGGAAATTTTGTTTTGCTTCATAGGCAGACTCTGAGGTATTTCTGATATGGGTTCTATTATCCTGTCAGGAGAGCTTAGCTGATCATTGGGGTTTCCTGGGTTTGCCCACCTGCTTTGAGGCTTTCTGGCTTCCAACATGACCCAGTTCCAGCTACACAGATCTGCAGCACAGAGGGAAATGCCTCTGCAGAGTGCTGCCAGAGATGGCAGCTCCACCTGGCTCTGTTCCCCCCAGCCTCTGGTTCTGAGCTCCTGTAAGGCTGGGGTCTGAAGTCAGGCTTCCCAACAGCCCCACACTGAGTCAGCTCAATCTCTGTTACCAACCCCAAGGGTTCTTTTACTGTGCTGTGTCTCTGCACATGGGTGCTTTCTGTGCTCACACCAAGCTGAAGTACTTGCCTCAGACATGCCTTACTCAGAAGGTGACAGTTTCATGTGGGGTCAGGAGAGTGCAGTATGTTCACGATTTTATTTAAATCCAACCTAAATCCATCTCTCCTGAGACCTGACAGCCAGAATCAAAACTGCCTTTGGAAATCTTCCTTTGTAAAACCAGAATTTAATGAAGAGAACACTTTTTACTTTAAAAGGAACATGTTCTAACCTTAAAGATGAGTCCCCTTTTTGCCTAAAAAAAACCTCCAAAACAATCCCAGAAAATGTTCAGGTAATGTGAAGACACACAGTTTTCACAATTTATCCTGTTAGGGTTTACTCACCTCTGTGTCTCTGAATCTGTCCTCATAATCCAATCTATCCTTCTCTACAGATGTAAGCTTTAATTTCAGAGTGGAAATCTCTGCCATAAGATCCAGCTTCTGAGTTTCAAGGGTTGTTCTGCTTAAAAGCTCCTGATTCAAGAAAAAGAAGAAGATAACAGAATTATTTACCCAAGAGGAAGAAACCAGTAATTTATTTTGACAGCTAAAGGTCTCCTTCATGGGGAATAGCATCACCCTCATCCTTGCACTATATGAAGCCCTGAGACACAGCTATTATCCATCTGACAGATTCCAGGCACCTAGGAAGCATCTGAGATCACGGGGGCACTATCACGGGCTGGCTGCCAGGACAAGAAAAAAGCCTGTCTGTCATCACAGTTGCTCTGGGCAGCAAGGAGCTGTAAGGGGAATCCACCCATCCAGCCAGAGGCTTTAATCTAAGGCTCTTTGAAGTTCAGTGGGGAAGGACTCAAAGGAGAGCAGAACTGGATTCCTGCAGCATAAAGTAGCACTGACATTACTAAGTACAAAGACTTTAAAGCCAATATGGTAGAAAATTATCCCCTAGTTAAAGAGACATCAAGGGCTGCAACACCTTGAAGGGCACCGCTCTCACCAAAGTTTGTTGAGAGAGAAGGAAGACAAGACAGCAAGACAGACATGGAGCTGTGAAATACCTGCTGCAGCATCTCCTCCGTGGCATTCAGTTTCTCCCTGTGCTCCTCCAGGCAGAACTCCAGATCCCGGATCTTTTCTCCTTGGGCCTCCACCTGGTCTGTAAGCACACTTACCTGGACAATAGGAAATAAGTGATGCATATTTAACACCTTGCACCGTGCCATATGAAGAACTGCAGGTGAGTAACAGGGCTGGATGGGTCAAAGATTAATTGGGACCATGCAGGGGGGGAAGAGGAGGAAGAGGAGCAGCAGAGCTCTGCAGTGAACACAACACTTGGCAAAGGGAACGGGAGAACGGGGAAGGCTCCCCCCTCACACTTACTAGAATTTCAGCCAACGTCCTGGCAGACACATTGCTATTTTGCAGCTCCCCTCCTCACTGAAAGTTTTCACAAGGGGTGGGTGCTGCATTTCACTACCAATAATTATGCCTTTGCTGTGACAATACATTAACCCATTAGCTCCTACCTTAACCACCACATAAACCTTCCTGCTTATAATATATTCTCCTTCCCAAGTGATTGCACACAGTGTACCACAACAAGCACTTTCCCCTTTTCAGAACAATAAAAGCAAAGGAGGTTAAAAAACACAGCTAGAGGCTGGGTAAGACCAAGACAACATTTTTAAGACTGCAGACAGATTTCCATTTTGCCTTATCTGAATGAATTTTATCGTTTTCAACAGGCTCTTCCTGCAGTACTGCTGGGAACGAGGGTGAGCTGCCTAAAGCAGAGCTCAGTGCTGTCACAGCCCTTGGGCTGGGTCCACATCAGGGAATGACACCTGTGCAGTCCAAGGGGTGCCAGGTACTCCAGGGTCCAACAGCAAGAGGAATCCAGCAGCCACAGCAGCCAGGGCTGACCCCAGCCAGCCCAGCAGCAGGTAGCAGGACCACCAGGGAGCCTACTTCTGCCTGCTGGCCAGTCCTGCAGCTTTTGTCATCTTTCCTAAGGACAGGACAACTGTCTCCTGATGCAGACATTGTGTGAATGGTGATCTTAAAGATACACGTGGATGTAGGCTGTTCTACAGACCTGTTCCACCAGCAAAATTCAAAGAGAACAGCTACACAGACAGAAAGACCTTTAGATTTTTCACGCAATGTAAATTCACACCTTTCCCTAATCCAGGTTAATTTTCATATACCAGCAAGTCTTCTGAACACTGTCCAAGACATCACAACTCCAAAAAAATCCTCAGAGGTTTTATCACATACTATCAGACAGTCTAGTGAATGCAAGAATAGAAAAAATTAATTTGGGTGACCACTCACTTGCAGAACAAGAGATTCCTTATCATTTTCCAGACGAGCCAGCCTTTCTTGATAAACATCTCCATTCCCAGGTATGTGTCCATTAGTCTGGAAAAGACAACAAATATTGCATAGTCAGCTATTGTGCCACAATGTCATCCAACATTATCAAAACACTTAATGAGCATTTGTAGTCTCCACAGCTTAAGAATGGGTTTGAAGTATTCTCCAGCCCCCTAAGGGTTACAAATCAAATAAACTGTCAACAAAGGATACACCACCACCGTTCAAGAGAGGATTGTTCAGGGGCTTAAAGATGAGAAAGGAAGAACCTTCTGGTGACCCAGTTCTGCAAAATTCACTTACTGTGCATTCAGCATTTTGCTAACAAAACTTGGACTCATTGCTATACAACACTAAACCATAGTTGCAAAGAGACAAATACCCTGAGACATTCAGCAAGTGAAAAAAGCCGTACATACAATCTACAAAATGTGTATTATGCTTCTTGCAAGTCACACACACAATCAGAGACATCCTTTTACATCAGGCACATTCTGCTGGGTATGGGTGAACGTCTGCACTCTAAACACATCTCTTTGTAAAGCTGCCTGAGGCTAGAGAGAAACAAGAATACATGTTAATGCTACCAGAGAGTTCAGAGGAATCAGCAACTTTCTTCATAATAACTTCAATGCTCTTGAGCAGTGGGAAGGATCTTATTCTAGCCATATTCAAAGCTGTCTCAAAGCACTTCGTGATCCACACCACAGTCAGATCTCGGCTCAGAAAAGGAAGTCTTGTTCCCATCATGGCATAAATTGCTTAGAGGAGTCTGAGAAGCTGCTCTGAAATCCATGGTGCTCAGCAGGGACACTCAATAACATTGAGGAGCCCTGATTTCCTCCTGAATATGTGATGAAAAGAAACTGAGTGACTGATCCTTGTGCCCCCATAAGCCTGCAGCACAAGCTTGCCTTGAGAGGCCACCACCACTCAGGAGCTCCAAGTCTCCAGCTCCTGCTTTGAATCTCTCCTGATTACAGAGGATACCTCAGGAAACCTCCTAGCTAAAACTCCTTTTCTAAGTTATTCCTTTTCTAAATCTGACCTTAGGTGGTGGGAGAAACTGCCTTGTTTGAGCCTGAAACAAAACTCCCTCCAGCATGACTTAAAGATCTGTCACAAAGCAAACAGGAGGAGGTAAAAGTGTTTGACCTTACCTCAGTGCTCTCAAGAAATCAGGTTGTGTCCTGGCAAGTCTTAAATCGCTGAGCAGTATCAAAAATGTCTCCCAAGTATGAAATTTCACTTGGTGACCATAATATCTCCCCTGAAATTTGCTCCAGCAGACTAAGAAAGGATGCTCTCTAGTAATTTGTACAAGGACCTCATCACAATGATCTGAATTATGACCCTGCATCTGAATTACTTAGCAGCACAATACTAAGCCACCCAGACACTAAAAGCCAGGGCAAAATTCTCCCAAACTTCTGAGTTTGCCGTATTTTCCCCTGACCTCTACCAGAATTTAGCTCACACCATTCAAGATCACTGAGATCTTCCATTTTGTAACACTTCAATTTAGGTGAAAGAATTTAAAATGAAACAAATCTTCTAGCTGTTCAACTAGTAGAATATGCTTCAGATTTTGTGACCTGAGTTGCTTGTGAAAACAGGACTGAGAGTTTTGTCTACGTTTGCTGCTCTGCAACTCCCTTGTCCTTTAAGTCCTCCAGTAAATCTCAAGCACTTACTCAGCCCGCACAAGAACAACATCTGTATTTTGTAATATACAACACATTTATCAGTCTGGCGCATGTGTCTGGTGTAGGAAAGTGGTATCCATCCCTCACTACAGGGAGCAGAGCTGCAAAGACACCTCTCCATGCTGCTGAGGCTAACATGGAATTCCTTGCCAAAGCACAGACTTAACTCCTCGCCTCCCAACCACCACATCAATATCTGAACCACTGACCCCCGGATAGCTCCAGTCAGCGTAACCAGACACAAATTAGCTAAAACCAAAGACTGCAGGAAGAAAATGCAGGGAGGGAAGTCTTGGTTTCACAGTGCAGTTAAAATGTCTGTGAAAACCAACGAGGTGTGAAAGCAGAACGTTAGTCATTGTGCGCAGCATCTTGCCAAGACACCTTCGTCGTTCAACTCCGTTCACGTCTCTCAGGAAAAATCTGCTTGGCCCAGCACATCGGCCTTGGCTTTAAAGCAGGAGCATTTGGAGAGGGAGAGTTCAGGCTGCACCTGCACCCTACCTTTAGAAAGAGGTGATGGGAACCCCAAACAAGACAAGTACAAAGGCTCCCACAAAACAAAAATTAGTGCTAACAGAATCACAGACTCATTAAGGCTGGAAAATACCTCTAAAACCATCAAGCCCAACCATCAACCCAGCAGCACCACCACCATGTGCACCATTAAACCAGGCCATCAAGTGCCATATCCACACATTTTTTTAAATCCTTCCAGGGAGGATGACTCCACCACATCCCTGGGCAGCCTGTTCCAATGTTTAATAACTCCTTCAGAAAAGAATTTTTTCATAATATCCTATCCTAATCCTAACTGCACCCCTGGCAAAACTTGAGGCCATTTCCTCTCATCCTGTCAAACACTTAGGGCGGTACATCTATTCTCTGGGAGAAGCCTTGCATAGATATCTTAGTTTTGCAAGCTGTGTGTACTGGGTGCCAAGATCTCTTTTCTGAGTATTGGCAGAAATATTTTCTAAAATCTGCATAAAACCAGACCTGTAGCACACCAAACCCAGAAAATTTCGTGTACAACAGAAGAACTGTTTGCTTTTTGCCTGAAGTGTTGTAACTTCTGTATAATACCTGTGACTGACTCTTAATTTGAGGTATGAAAAGGCAAGAAAGGCCCTGACTTTGTTTTCAGTGGAGAAAATTATGATAGTTGGAGAATGGATAACAAAGAAGGACCATGGCAGCTATTTCCAAGAGCAGCAGCCTGAGCACTGCTTACAGTGGTGCACACACCCAGGGCCTGCAGCCACTGGACACACAACACCTTCCCAGATCTTTGCTCTGGACTGTCTTCAAAGGTAAAATGTTGATTCCTGGCATGATATTCTTCCCAGAGAGATGAGCAAGGAAAGAAGAGGGGAGATGAAACATATGAAAAGAACAGAGAAATAATTGTAGTGAGCAGGACAGAAGAAAAATGGAATGGGAATATGACCAAACACTGGATTTAGGAAAGTAGTGCATCAGGAGATGGTGTGGAGGGAGCCCCAACAGGAAGGAATGGGCTGCAGGGAGGTCTGAAAAATGCCAAGAGACCTGGTGTGTGCAAAACCTGGGTGAGCAACACTCAGTGTGTCCCTCAGAAGCATCCCTTCACCAGGCAATCTGCATCCTCACCTTGGACTGAGCCTGGCAACTACTCACCCTGCAGAGCAACAGCTCTGCTTTAGGCGGGAAGCAAAGAAATGAATCAATAAAAGAAGCAAAAAAAGAAAAGCAAATATTTGATTGAACAGCAACTGCAAGCATATTTAGGGCATTTGGTAGTTCTGAATCAAATTTGTATCATTTAAGTCAAGGAAGGATTAACATACTTTACTAGCTGTGTAAGAAAGGCTTTCCATTTCCCAAAGAAGGCTTTTTTCATCAGCAACTTAAAATCCACCTTCAATTAAGCAGCTAGATTTTACTTGTGTTTTCAAGTATGTTAGCGCATACTAACTGCAAAGCACTATATGGAAAGAGAATGCAGATTTACCAATGTCGATTTTAATCCTAAAAACAAAAGAACAGTTGTCACAATGCCAGTGAGGCTTCGCAGAAGTTTGAGGTCAAGCATTTACTTAAAATGCCTTGTAAGATCAGACCCAGTGCACTTATAAACTCTGCAAGATCAATCCACAGCTAATCTGATAAACACGTGTGTAAAGCTTTGTCTGTAATCATCTAAGTGTAAAAATCCATGCTGCTCTGGAGGGAATTATTCCTGTAGTAAGTAGATGCATCACCAAACTTTCACAGCTTCCCTGCCTTCAGTCTTTAATCCCTTTTCCCTGGAAGTGAGCTAGCATTCCAAACCGCAGGAACCTTTCTAGTGGCTCCTGGTCTAAACCTAATAATAATAATAATAATAATAATAAAATAAAATAAAATCTGTTTCCTTTCAGTTGCCAAATTCTCCTTCCAAAAATCAACCTCATTTTTAGCCTACCCCAGCTGATACCCTCATTTTCCTTAATTTTCTCTTCTGCTTTGGGGATGAAATAAGCAGCACAAATCACACTGCTCTTGCTGTATGTGCAGTTTGGTTTGTATAGAAGGAGCTGCCACAGCACAGCATCATTTCCCTGTACAGCAGATTGCACTACTGTTTTGACCACCACAGTCAAGTCACAGTCAAGTTGGACCAATAAGCCTTTCCCAACACCTCTTTCCTGACCATCTGGAGTTAAATTACAGCTCATCAACATGCTTACTGGTTCAGATCATTACAATACACATTACCTATGCCCACTTAAGCAAAGCTGCTGCTGTTCTGCTTGTTCCCTCAGCTTTAGAGCCCCTTGCAAGAGGGTTCCTCTGGCCTCTGCCACCTCAGCATCACTTGGCGCACCTTGGGCAGAGCCTCTGGGTTTCCCAAGCCAAGTATCAACCACCTGTGATACAGACCTGTGACTGCTTTACCCTCTGTCAGCACCAATCCCATCCCAAATTCATGCTGGTCATACTGTCTGAGCTGGTGTGTAACAAGTTTAGGTGGGAGCCCACCTCTGCCCCCCCAAACCAGCCTCTCCTGCACTTCTCGCTTCCCTGCTCGGAATATTTGCAGCCTGTTCCACATACTTCTGCAGCAGTCCTGCTGCTAAGCTTTTCCTGAAGTTCACAGGTTACTTCCTCCACAGAGAATGACAAGGGGAGAAATAAAAACAACCACCAACGCACTCAAAGCCCCCCACATTACATTTCACAGACTTTGCTACAATAAAAGTGAATTCTGAAAGAAAAGCAGCTGAACACAGCCCCTTACTCAGGCATTTACCTGAAACATTTTGTAAGCATAAATAACACGCTGCTGAACAGGGAAGATGCAACCTTTCCACAACACTCCGTTTCCTCAACAGCAGCCCAGCTGGTGCCTGGTACAGGAGAAGGATGAGAGGCTCATTCCCAGCGTTGCCCAGCTATGGCTTACCACTGGGAGAAACGCAGGAGCCAGCACAAGCAGAGATCTCCTTACCTTATTTAGCCAGACGCAGTGCCCGTGAATGTCCCAGCTATACTCCATGCTGGTCATGACTGTTTCCATGCATTCACGGACGCCAGAAGCCGAGGCTGAGGGCTCCGGGCTCCTCTGAGCAGAGGTTAAGTGACAGCAGGTCCCCTCGCCCTGCCGAGGATGGAGGCGAGCGGAGTGGGAGACGTGGGAAGCAGCAGCGCTCCTCAGGCGGAGCAAGCAGCTCTGGGGAATTAACACATCAAAGCCCGGCACGAAACTCCTCCAAGCCGGCACACACAGCAGGAGGATGCAGGCAGGGAGGGGCAGAGCAGCATAAACCTGACCGGGAGCAAGGACAGCCCCACGCAGGTGTCATCCGGCCGTCTCCACCCTTGTGCCTGTCACCAGTGCAGCCCCCTCCTCCGAACCCTCCCGGAAAGAATCCGACCCAACAACACGGGAGAAAAGAGCAATTCCCGCCCCTTCACCTAACCACAAAGTAAACAGGATGGGTTTCCTAGCAATTGGAAAAGCCACAGGAGCACATGCAATTAATTCGGTTGTAGACGCCAAAAAAAAAAAATGGAAGAAAAAGTTGATTCAACTGTCCCAGGTCTCACAAGTGGCTCGTCCCAAGTTTATGTCATACTTCAGAATGATGTACCAAGCAACATTAACAACCAACCTCTGTCCTCGGGTTCAAGTTTCAATTGACTCACTACGAGCAGCAGCATGACAACTTCTTAGTATTTTTGACCACAGAGCCCAGCTCCGAGAGTCCTGTGATTATCTCAAAAATCAGTTATATTATTATAATGAAACATCTACAACTACCATTGATAGAGAAAGATCTCAAAACCATGAATGCTGAATAACTCAGGAAATATCAGGAGAGCAAAGGACAAGCAGAAGCTGTGCTTTCTAAGCCAAGCTGATGCATTTTGGATAGGGAATGGTGATTTTTTGATGGTTTGTTCTTACTGCCAAAGAACTCATCCTTGATGCATGAAGATGCCATGCTGAGGCGTACCATAAACGAGCCCCTATTATCTTCCAGTGCTGAAAACACACCAAATCTGGATGACGACCTTTAGCAAGGAGCAGGGCGCTGTATTTCCAGAACTTTGGGAGGTAGATCTCTCATGGACAAAATGCATTGCCAGCAGGGAGTGGATGATGACAGGCTGACACAGTATCACAAGACTCCTTTCATATTGCAACTTGAGGAGAGATCTCAAACTGTTTGGCTGTAACACCCTGCTGCCACACATTAGCATAGGACTTTTTGATACCTAAACTCAACATAAACAGAAGCTGAATCAAATGACTGCACTGTACACCCACACCAGGATAATCAAACAACAAACTTGGGATTGAAGACAAGATTTATTTTTTTTTTCCCATGAGTAAGAGATGATTCCTGGTTAACCAAACTGCCACTTGGGAATCACCCTCTTGTCCAAATAGGTCAGCACATCTCTGTAAGCTATGTCTATCCAGCAAGGAAAATTTCTCTCTTAAAGCCAATATCCCCTCATATTCACTCCCATTACTCCCAGCTACCCTCTGGAAGAATGAACTTAAAGAAAAAAATGTGAAAATTTGAAGCCGGTCTGTGAGACAGCAGCAACACACTCGATTGCATGAGCCACGATGGATACTTCAGCTCAACCATCATCCTGAGATGAGCTGAAAATGTTCTGTGATTGAACCTGATGATGATCTTAAAGGTCTTTTCCAACCTTAAGGATTCTATGACTCTGTATGATTCAAGAAACCTTTGGAGGCCATAAAGTTTTGCTTCATTGTAAAGTCAATTTCAGAAATTCACTTATGGAGTGAAAATAATTATTAAAATATGCCTTATAATATACATATTTAAATTCAGAAAGTCACTTCCAAAGCTAAAGCCACAGCTACACTTGCTGTGGGTCTTGAAGAAAAAATATTGTGTTGTCCTGGCTCTTTCCCTTCAGGGGCACATCCTTTCAGGAGAAGAAGGCACACACCAGGACCTGCAAACAAAAGTTCAGATGAGGAGCATGGGGAAAAAGGCTCGGAGGCGTGGGAAGGTACTGTCCACCCACTCCTACCCTTCACTCTTGTTTTTAACAAGAAACAGTTGGTTTCTTCTTTCTGGAAAGGTTGTTGCATAAGATGCATTTTTTTAAAAATGCAAAAAAAAAAAAAACCCAACCACTTTCAAGAAAAGTAATAACCAGAAGGAAAACTGTCTCTTGTTTGTTTCAGCTGAAGAAAATCTGGAGCAATGCTCATGGCTGGAAGCAAGGTTTGTGAGAATTACTCTTCAAGAGATGGATCTATCAGCTTCCAGCTGGACACAACAGGGCTGCCTTGGTCTTGCAAAATGTGGAATTTTGTTTAAAATGCTTTTGCTACTGGTGCTGATGTTAGAGATTACTCACACACAGCCTGTACTGAAGCCAGAAACTCCATTTTCACAGAGTACGGCACATGCGTTATTAAGGCGCACATTGAAATACACTAAACATTTCTGCTGACCAAGAGTATTCTGAAAAAACTCCAGAACCTCTGGAATAGTTACGACCTGACTATGGATTTCAGGCCTGGTTCCCAGTGAAAGCATGGAGTCCAAACATGTTTGAGCTCAGAGAAGTCTCAGCCCCCTTCCAGACTTGGAACAAATGGCCTCGTCTGTAGTTTCACCCAGACGTTCACCATTTGCACATGGAGACATGAGCAGGGTTCCAGCAGCAGAGATCAGTTTCCAGCTGCAGTGACATGTTACAGTTTAACTGACTTCTTTGTGCAGTAGAGAGCTGCATGTACAACTCTTCCCAGCTCCCCTTGGGGACCACATGATGGATTCTGTTGGAAGAGCTGTGCCAGATGTCAGGGCATCGTACGTGTGCTCTGGTGTCACGTGGCCATCTGGCACCCACCCGCTAAAAAAACAAAAAGCAGCACAAAGTGTTTTAATCCACTGGCCCTTTCTGAGTGCTTGCACACACACACAGAGAGGAGCAGAAAGGAGAAGGATCAAGGACACATGGCAGCCATTCTAACATGGCAAGACTGAATGCTCTATTTTACACAAACTTCGGGTGACTGCTGTCATCCCCTTTTCCCAATGTGGGCACCAGTGGCTTGCTGCAGGAGCCAGGGGAGGATTCTTCTCCTGTGACACACTGTCTGGCAGCAGCAAACACTATTTTTGTTTTCCTCTGAGACACACGAGGCTTGCTTACCGCCCCACATGGGATGTCACACACCAGTGCCAGCATCCTAGGGGATGCAACTTCATGCATGGAGGATTAAACCAGTTTCAAACAAAGAAGGTGTCTGCCTTTCCTCTCTAAGGAGGGGCATAGTTGCAAAAAATCTTCCTGCAAACCACCCAGGCACTTCATGTGACACCTCCCTGCTCAGACAGGGACTGGTGACACCGGTGACACCTGCAAATCCTGTAGCTGTAGCACACTATAAATGGAATATTAAGTTTTTCCTGCAAGGGGCTTTAAGGATGACAGAGAATACAGGGTAATAATTTGAGGCAGAATAAAGAGTAATTGAGGCATAGATGGAATAGCAATTTTCTGCAATCTTTCGTACTCACAATCCCTGCACATCTTTTCCACTGGTTGGGAGGTACTAAACTGAACAGCACAACAGAGCCCTTCCTCTCCTTCTGAGCCCATGGATGCAATAAAAACCCACTGCTGTCTCACTGCCATTACATCATCCACATCGTGCAGGTCTGAAGGGCCCCATTCCAGACCTCACCAGCCAGGCACCCCAAAATCACACAACTGCCATGACAGGGGGCAATGACTGGTTTCCACCTCATTAATCTCAGCAGGCATTGCAGCCTCAGCCATGCTGCTGCGCCCCTTTACTCCAGAATAACCTGCACCACTCTAGAATAATCAGCACCACTAAACATGGCCTACAGATGACTGTGAACATCATGGGAAAGTGCAGTTTCCAAGACTGTTTATCTGGCATATTTTTTTGTTTATCAAGGCCATAGTTGCATGAAACCTGTTATGGCCACAGAGAGCAGCGAGTAGTTACAGCGATGTTCACAGCTGTATGTTACACAGGCAGGGAATGCTGATGTTAGCAGGAACTCTGCCTGTTTTAAAGATCTGACTTTAATGTCACTCCTGTCTCCTCCTGATCTCAGCATTGGCTGCCACACTTTGACAGCAGGGGTGAGATCCAAATCCCACTGGAGGCAGTGGGAGGGCTCCCATGTGCTTCATTAAGTTTCAAGCATTTCCAAGTGAGTAGTTCAAAGCAAAGATTTTAAAAAAGCAAAAAGGCTCTCCCTTCAGATCTTTCTGCAAGGGCTACAGTAGCAAGTCCAAGGTGCCCATCTGTCCCCGCATTGCTGTGCTCAGCCCTCATGACAGCAGATGGCAAAAGGGTTGCCCAGTGCCAGCCGCAGCCAATGCAGCCCTGCACCCAGCAGTCCTCTGGGCTGCGACTGAGCACTGAGATCAATGCATTTGGCCAGATAAAAATGCTTTCTGCGAGATCAGCCGTGACTCCAGGGAGACTGAGTTCTTCCCAGGGGCTGCAGTGCCCATCCTGGGAAGTGAGCAGGCAGTGGTGGCTGTCTGTCCCAACAGCAGGGACACACAGAACACAGAGCCACCACAGTCCTGCAGCAGCCCCAGCCTTCACCAGAGCTGGCACCCCAATTTCAGCAGCAGGCATCACCTTGGCCAACACCCAGCGTGTGACACAGCAGGACCTGGCTGCAGGATGGATTTGTCAGAATATGCAGAAGTGCTCACCCACCACTGTCACTGTGACAGCTGTGGTGAGGCTGGCTTAAAAACCCAAGTGTGGCCTCTGACTTCCACGGCTAGAGCTTCCCCAAAACCAGCACACACCTGAGCCTCCACAACACAAACCCTGCCACACACCATGAGCACAAGGACTTCCTTGTCCTTACTCAGAAGTCACCAGCTACAGGGCATCTGGAGGCAAACCCAGCAGCTTCTTCAAAAACGATACTGTTTAAACTCACCTTTTGGTAAGTAAAACATTTTATTTCCCAGAGCAGTCTTTGGGTAACCTACACTCAGATAATCTTTGATTTTTTGGGAATACCAAAAGTTCTTTTTTTGGGGAAAGAACTGTCTTGTCTGTTGTATTTCTGTGTATTTTTGAAGTAAGGTGACAAAGACTGGCTGATTCACAAACACAGAAAATAAAGGTTTGGTTTGATATCCAGACTGAAGTGATGCCAAGCTTACACCACTCCCTTACGTTATAAATCAGGTAAGGAAGCTCAGTAGTAATAGCGATCCCCACTGAAAAAATGCTGCCAAAATGGTTTTTAACTGAAAAGTATTCAAAACAACTCTTTTGTTGTTTTGAATTGTGTATTGATTCTTGAACAAAAGTCTTTCCCCAGTCCTCTAAGATGAAACTGCAGTTACCGAGTATTGTTTGCCCCCTAGACTGAGGCACAGTGGTACAACAAAGACAGCAAAGGCCAACCCACTGCACAAGGCATTTGAGCAACAGCTTTTCCAAGACTCCACAGCAGTATCTCCAAAACAAAATCTCTTTCCTGATACTCACTCTAAGCTTAATAAATAGCGGTGTGAAATAGAGCCAGTCTAGCCAACACCCAAAATGAGCCTGGTAGAGGTAGAACAAGGTGAGACTGTACCATCTGACTTTGGAGCCATTCGATGAGAGCCTCTGCCGTGGAGTCTGGGACCTGGCAGCGCAGTCCCTCTCTCTCGTCTGCTTCCATCATCTCCAGCAAGCCCCGCAAGTCCTCTACGAGGTGCAGCGCCCGCAGGCTCCCCATGAATGGAGAGGTGGGGGACTGGCAGTCAAAGATGCCATTGGAGTATTCCAGCGCCTTGGAACCTGCAGGGAGCAAAATCGCACGGGGTCAGGCACAGGAGGAGGGCTGGGCACACCCTGAGGCTGGGGGTTATTCCTGGCAGGGTTTATCCCAACCAAACCCAGCACTGGTGCTTGGGAAGGGAAACTCCAGCAGGAACGAGGTGGGCTGGTCCTCAGGGAATGGGAATGCCACAACCTGCTTGTGGGGTTGAGGCATGGACTGGGCATCTGCTCCCTGGTATGAATTCCCAAGGCAGAAGGTGCTGCCAAGGATGGAACATCCTCTGCCAATGCCCTGAGTAACCCTGCAGGCACTGAATGATCCAAGTCACATTCCAGTGACGGTGTCCAGTGGAAACCATGTCCTGCGTTTTCCATGCATGAATATGTTACAGTGCTCCAAGGCACTGGAAATTTTTAAAATAATAAAGATGAAGATAAATTATAAGACCAAATTGCTTCTGCATGAGAATAAATTTTAAAGCCAGCAATTTGACACAGTAGCACTGACATTAGCATGCTAATAAAGAGAAAAATCTCTCATTTGCATAAATTCACAGGATGCATATTTGACCTACATTAGAAGTTGCTATATATTAAGTAAGAAAGGAAACTATGAATTTAGGATTAAGGTTGATTTAAGCCAACCTAGCTAATTCCAGCTGTAATTCCAGTACACTGACTTGTGACCTTAATTCTGTAATACCTCAGCACAATGAGACGTGTTCATGACAGACCTTCATTTGTGCTGTCAACTTTTAGAAACTACAAGGATATGCCATATACCTACTTCAATGAACTTTCATTCACCCCATCTGGCAAGTCACAAAAATCCAAGTATTCTGCTAAATTCCACTGAAAACAATAAAGAGAAACATAACCTCAAGAGCACAGGAGCTGATATCCCTTTGTTATATTCCTTTATAGATCTATTCACAGACATGGGTAAATGAATTTCTGTGGTGACTTAAATCTTTCAGCATCACATTTTGTTTTTATATTAAACCTCATCCTGCCATAACCAACTTGGGCTCTTGGAAACACAAACACATGATCAGATCCAAATACCAGTGTCTACTTATGGAAATTACTGAAGTCACAGCTTACATGTATTTTTGGAGATCATCATGATCAAACTGAATCCTCTTTATATGTGTTCCTGTTATGCGTCCTTAATATCTTTAGACAGAGAAGAGTCATTGTTCAAACAAAGCACAGACTGTATGATTGTTTTTTCCCTAAGGAAAACTGTTTAAGTGGAGCTACTAAAAATTTTATAACTGTGTTGCTATACTTGCGAGGGTATTTTTGACTATTGACTTCTTAATATTTCCCTCCTATGTGTTAGGTATTCATATTATTTTCTAACTCACTAGACTCAGCTTAAAAGCAGAGGTTGTATTATTTGTGATGCCTCTCACTGGGCAACTTACAACTTACAAGTACTTATAAAAAATCCAAACATTCAAGGCAGTTCCAAACCAAACATGTGGATCCAAAGTATTCCAATTTGGGAGAAAAAAAAAAAAAAAAAAAAAGAAAATTCAATTAATGTTTTAACTCTTCCAAGCTGAGGGAAGTTCAGAGTAGCCACTTTTGTCCTTGACTCTCCTGGTGCTCCATGCAGGAGCTGAACTGCATCACTCAGCCACTTCTAGCAGCCCTTTGAGGGAGGATAGGGGAAAACTCAATCCATGGAGCCTGTGAGAGTCTGTGCAATCCCTCCACTGGGTTATTTGTGAACTCAAAGCTCTAAGCTATGGAAGGCACCAAAAGCAATTCCCAGCGTACTCCCCTCTCCACCTGTAACTTTGTCTTCCCAATGGGGGAAAGGAAGACCCAAGAAGCAAAATAAACACCTGCCCAATGTGTTTACCTGCTATAATGCCATCCATCTGCTCCAGGGCTGCAGCGAGCATGTCACTTGCATCACTCATCATCTTTTCTCTTCCCAGGAACAATCACCAGCTACACCCAAACGAGGAGTAAAACACCAATGCTGTGAGTTGGTCCAGAGCCTCAAGTCTGCAAATTAATCTGCAAAAGAGAATTTAATTTCACTGCATGTTCTCTGAATTCAGGCATCACTACTGTCAGATCAGAAAGAAGATTTGTTGACCACAATAAAACCTAGAGGTATTCACCATGAGGTATGGACTGAGATCAAGGAATCAACTGACAAAATGACCCAGTTTCTAGTGGCCCATGGCCTGCTCTGCCCACAGGTCCATGCCACTGACAGGTCCATGCCACTGACAGGGCATCCCACAAAATACCTCCAAAATCCCACATGGCACTTCCAGGAAGCTCACAGAGAAGTCACAGGCCTTCTATCACTAGAAGAGAGCTGCAACTCAGCAGTAAACCATATGACTGTCTGCAGTAATTTTTTCCCCAAGAAACAGAAAAAGAGAAGTCTGACCACTTGTCTGAGATTTTTGGATGTCTTACAATCCGGAAGTTCCTGGCATGGAACTGTCTGCCTAGAGGCAGGATCTCTCAGATGCCCACAGCTCACTGGATGCAGTGTGCATGCATGGACTATCCCTGCTCTGAGTTTAGCAGATTCACATCGTTACAATGCAATGTGATCTCACTCCTGAACTTCTACAAGCCAGAAGTGGTCCCCAAAGGAGTATTTCCAGCAGGCTGGAAAAGCAAGCCTGCCCAACGTGCTGCCTGTAGGTGAGCTAGTAAACCAGAAATCCTGATGTGCTACAAGTTAAGCAGGTGTTTAGGAACTTGGCTGAAGTGGAGCTGCAGGGGTCAGAAGTATCTCCAATCCTTCCAGCCCACCACAACGGACACACAAACCACCAACACCGCCCAGACTGCCTTGGCTTTGATCTAGTACACATGAGACTGCTTCTGTTATAAATACAGCTAGGGAACAAAGCTAAACAAACATCAGGAAGGAAAACTCACTTTAACCTTTGCATGCCCTGCCATTTGGTTTTTGTATTAGGCCACACCACTGCTGACATTTGCCCCAACACGGGCAATTAAGAAAGTAGTTCACCGTATCTCTGGCATAAGTCCTGGAAAAGAATCTACTAAAAAACAAACCTAAACAAAAATTCCTGTTAATTTTTCCCTCCTACAAGTCACCTTATTGGTTTGACCCAGCTGGGAAGTAGCTCTTATTGGAGGCTGCCAGCCAGCTTGCTGAAATGTTATCCTTAAAATGCCAACAAACATTTCATCTTCCACAACAACATTTTTATTACATGAAGTAGGTCCAAACCCTAAGGTAACCTTTGAACAACAGCAAAAAGACTGCTGTGCTTTTGGGAAATGCCTGGTTTTATAACATGGTTGTCAGAGTCAGAAAAACCAAGGGAACCTTAAATAGTCAAAATACCTGTAAGTGAAGATGTTGCAAATCTTAAAGAATGCAGTAGCATCGTAACTAAAGACTTCCAGCCTTCAAGGAGGAAGCCCCGAGTTTTAAACACAACATAAACATTCAGCTTCAATCAGTATAAGACCTGCCAGAATATGCAGATCCTACAAGACAACTGGTTTGGTGCCTCCACATCCGATAAAAATGAGCAGAAAATGCAGCTTTTGCACACACATTCACTTGAAAAACATTGATGTCTCTTTTTTTAACTGCCTAAGATTTTCTGGCTCTGCTATCAGGTCCTGCTCAAATATGGGTGTCTATGAAGGCAGAGTGTGAACAATCTGCTGTGGATTTCCCTCAAAGGGCAAAGAACAGACAAGAAAGCCCCGAGCTTCTACAGCCCCAGGCAAAACACTGATTCTTCACAGCTCTAAGTGAAAAAAGACCAAGAGTGAAAGCAACCACAAACCCACAGAAACCATTCAATGTTTGGGAATCAGAAGTGCACATGAGCTTTTCAAAGTGCAGAAACACCTCACGGGGCAAGTAAAGCAGACAGAGTCAGGCTCTTCTCAGTCGTGCCCAGTGTCGTGGCAAGAGACAATGGGCACACGTAAAAAAACAGGGAAGTTCACCTTAAAATTAAAAAGGGGGGAGAAAAAAAAGCCTAAAAAAAAGAAATTATTTTTAGAAGTTTTTTTACTTCGGCGATGGCAAGTAATAGAAGGGGTTGCCTTTTTGGGGTCTGCAACCTTGAAGCTACTCACAGCACAGCTGGACCCTGCATGGCACAGCCTGTCCTGGGTATCCCTGCTTCGGGCAGGGGCTGGGCTGGAGACCTCCACTGGTGCCTTCCTACCTCAGCATCAGCAAGATCAGTGCAGCTCATGATCAAGCATTAAACGCAGTCCTGGAGGCTGGTAGGAAAAGCCTATGTAGGCTAAAAACACACAAAGGAACAGAGTGCTCCCTAACCACACTTGTTCACAGTGCACCCCTTAATTCTCACTTTCTGGCTAGAAATGCGTGATCTGGGGACAAAGAACTTGCACAATATAGCCATGGCTTGTAGGCACAGAAAAATCCCCATCCTTGCCCTTCATCCAGGTACAATCAACCCTCATGTTTGCAAAAAGCATTCCTTGTTTTCCTAAACAAGGGGTTTGTCTATAGTTGTCAGAAATCCCTAAGACAGCTCTACTGATGGGAGCAGACAGTGGTACCAACAGCATCCAAGAGACTTCCAGGTTACCTGGCTCTGCCTCCAAGGAAAGGCACGTTGCTCTGCATTGAGCTTCCTCCACTGCTACTCCCAAATGAGCTGCACTGCTGAGAGCAGCAGGGAGAAATTTTAAGATAAAACTTACTGAAGCAAGATCCTGCAAACACACAGACGTCCAAAAACTCTTCCAGCACTCATGGAGCATCTGTTAGCAGCCTGACCAAGCCCAGAGCTTAGAAACTTGGAGAGGTGAAATCGAAGAGAACAAAAAGCCCCCAGGCGGAACAGCTGGGGATGATGCAACAAAATCCCATTTCCCTGGTTATTTGGTACTAAAAGTGGTCATTGAAAACTAGCCTGGAACAGCACATCCTGCTCTGGCCACCTTCCCAGCACAGTGCAGCATATCCAGCAGTCAGGAAGTAAAATTGCTGCAATAGAAAAATAATATTGGATGTATCCTTCCCCAGCAAAGGCATAGAATTGTTTTTGGTCTTTGCACAACTATCACTGGCGTGTGGGCAGGGGGTGAGCAGAGAGTAAAGAGGACCTCATACAGCAGGGGAGCAAAGGACCAAACTGCATGGAACCAGAAAAGACAACAAACCCCAGGGGGAAGAGGGAGGAAAGGGTAGGTGTAGCAGGAGCCAAAGAAACACGAATCAGCAATCAACAGCCCTCTGTGGACTATAGGAAAGGGGACAACAATAAAACACCAGCAGATTAATCCCTGTGCCTCCTGAAGGGCACCCTTTGACTTCACAAACTTTGAGAGAAGCCTCAACTGGCCACTGATGCAGCAGAGCTTTTCCAATATGTATGTTCCACTCTTTCCTCTTTATGGCTTTGGTCTAATAAAAAAAAAAACCTAAGAGAAAACTCAAGGCTTTGGGGTCTTTTCTTGGCAGTGATTATGGAAAACCACACAGGTAACACAAACAAAAATCCATCCTGGAGGAGTGCAATGGAGCTCCTTAGGAAAATAATGCATAGCTAATGATGACAAGCAGTTTAAATTCCCTTTATCCACAAAAGCAGGAAGGAGAAAAATCATCATTTTAACACAGATGGATCTATGGCATGGCAGATGAATGAGATATCAAGGTGCAGACAGGAGACAGGCAGACTCATGAAATCCTCCCCTGGCATAACGTCACTGACAACACACCTGAGAGGAAAGTACTGACAGTGCCCTGCCTGACAGACCATTTAAAATAAGTTTTTTCTTGCTTTCCAAGAAAATGACAACACTTACCTTCCTGTGTGCACAACCAGTGCCAGGTGGGGTGTGGGGGGCTGTTTGTACAGAGGCAGATCCCCCTTTTAGAGCTCCCAGCTGAATACCTTGCTCATGCCGACAAGAACAAGCATCGCTTCGTCAAGTCTGTATTTACAACCCACCATTAAAAAAACCAAAAATGAAACAAAAAAATGCAACTCTCTTCACTATAATTTATGATTAATCTTATCACTAGCTAGCATTTCTACCACATCCCTGGCTGTAACAGAGAAGACATAATGTGGTCTTACTTGTTAAATGTCCCTTCCTCTGGTTCAAATGCACCAGCCGGTTGCTAGGGCTGTGCTGTTCACTTTTCAGTAGGTGGAGATTTTTTATTTTTATTTTTGAATGACATACAAACCCTCTGGCTACAGCACTGGTGAAGACGTATTCCAAACGGCTTACAGAGAAAACAAAATGCTGCCCTGCAAATAAACACAAGGAAAGCTGGAAAAAAAAAAAAAAAAGCCAACAAGCGGCTCTGTGAATAGAAGTGCAGTCTGTTGGATGCAAACAGGAAAGCTGCCTGGATATGGATTTCAAAATCTTATATTTAATTAAGATGGTAGACTTCAAAAAAGAAGGGGGGGGGGGGGGAAAAGTGCTTAAGCATTTTACATACGTAGGAAATGACAGTTTTCCCACCCAGAGGCTGCCTCTTTGCTAGATCAAACAGCACACACAGAAGCATCAAGGGGCATCACCTTTAAGCTCTTTTGTTTTGTTGTTGTTATTTTGGGGGTGGTCTCATTCTGGATATCCACCTGCAAAACACACCACACTTTAAAGCCCAGAGGTTTGCAGAGTTAAAGGCAATCAGCTGCCTGCTGGCAGGTCTGAAGGCCCAGAGGACACACCGTGCTCTGGATGTCACCACTCTGAGGAAGGGAGGGCTGGCCTTTTGTCCCACTCGCCTTCCTCTTTGTGCACATGGGCTGCAAATGCTCAGTGTTGGGAAATAAAGCATCAGCTACAGATTATTTTTATGATATGATGCAATAAGATGGATGACTTAAGTTTCCCAGCTCTCCCATTCATACATAACACTCCTTAAGCCAGGAAATTTTGATACACAGAAATAAAAAACCTTGATTGGGGTTTGTTTCTGAGAGCAGTTGAGAGTAAAAGAGGAGCCCCAAGAGCTGGCTGTCACCCCAGAGCAGCCTATCATGAAAGCAAAATGAAAAAGCGAAGAAGTTGCAGTCATCTTTTCTGGGGAAATGAAAGAACCTCTTCCACTGCAAAAGTAAGACCCTATATGCTGTCAAAATCCATGTCCTGCATTCTCAGTCCAACATGTATCAGGTCTAAAGCAACTTCTGAATTCATCTTTCTTGCCTCATTGCACTAAGAGAAATCATCCTTAGCAATTAACTTTTCCAAAATAAAGCTCTATTTCATGAAGAAAAATGCCATTTCAGACACATCTATTTCTGCTTTTTCTGGCAGGCCAGAAGAGAAACACAAACACACAGAGACTTATTTACAAAATACATTTCAATCACAATTGCAAACAGTTTCAAATGAATTCAATCCAAATCCCTGGCACAGTTACTCGTGGGATGTTTTGAAGATGCTCAACAACAGTGCCACCAGTCAGTAGCAGTTTAACACTTACTAATGAATATATTCGGGTAATTTACACTTAGAGTCATTAACATTTCTTCTAATCTAAATGACGACTCCATTTCATTCCTTCCAGGCCTGGAAGAAGAAACTAAAAAAGAAAATGGATCCTAGTTGAATACATTGCTCTGGTGTTTTGAAATAAAACAACAAATTAAATTTAAAAACTCAAATTAAGAAATGCTGGAAATGCTGGAAATACCTCAATGGGAATAATATAGAGAAATATCTTAGTTTGAGGCAGGGATGGGCACCTAGTAAGGTCCCAGATATGCTTTTGGCCAAGTAATTCAGACATTGTCCCCATTATCCAAGGTCACCATGTGGAGCCAGGTGTATCCATAGCATTATTTTGGATAAGAACAACCCAGATGTTGGCAAAGGCTTACTTTAAACTGATAATGGCTATTTATTTTTATAAATAAAATTCTGTTTGAATTTGCTGAGCTGTACTCAATGTCATCAAAGCAATACTGCTCTCCTATTACGCAGGACTACAAAAAAAGCAACAAACGTCCCTTTGTTCCCTAAGTCTAGATCCTTTCTTTGTTCCTTGAATTTCATTATTTCTTTATTATACAACAAACGCTATTTATTTCCTTTAACTGATAAAAATGAATGGGAGCAGACTGAGGATAAAAGCCCACCCCATAGCACGTAAGAAACGTCTCAAGACAAAAACTTTGAAGCCATACAAATTACTTTAAAGTACTTTAAGAGCACAAAACACAGAAGTCCTTCCAAAATGTAAATGTTTATACCTGGGAAAAACTTACCTCAAATCACACAACTTTTACTACAAACCAGTTGAGTCGCATTCTGCACTTTGCCTTAAAATTTGTTAAACACTCTGGTCGTAAATCAAAAGCTCAGCCTCGACAAGATAAGCATCCTTGAGATCCTTTGACAGAGATGCATACACAGCAAACAGCTTATGTAAACACCCAAAGTCTCTGAGTCAAGGTTTATGGCTTAGATTCATATTCAATTACAAAACAAACCCTTTATTTGGGTCTTCAGCATTGAAATCATTCTGGTTGCTTATCTCTGCCACCCTACTCCAGCAGCTCTTTTGTTGTTGAAAGGAAATTTAAAAACCCGGGTTTCGCACTGACAGGTGATATTTTTCTGTGGGCTCTGAGTGCTGGGTGATAGGGAGGCAGCTCCTCACCTGCACAGCAGCCATGTGATGCTAATACCTCTCTGCACACCCTTTTCAGACTCACTTTCACTCGTCTCACAAGCAATCCAAAGTGAAATGAACTCTTGTAACAAACAAAACAAAACAAAACACGCTCCCCACAGACCACTTCAGGCTGTTCCTGTTTTACTGGTTAATTATTTAATAGCCTTCAACTTCTCACCTCAGAGAGCCTGAGAACCAATACATTGTTTTCTCACTTGTTTTGCTTTGGGTCTACTGATTAGAAAAACAAATGAGATATTCATCCCTGACTCCAAGACTGCTAATGCAAGCAAGGAAATGCCTCAAATTCCCCAGCAACATGTTACTGACACACTGTGGCCACACAGGCTACAAAACAAAAGGGGCACTGTTGGGTGACAGGCCAAAAAGTAGTTCTTAAAAATACCTTAAAACCCACCTAGTCTTGAGTACTGACCCACATTTAGATCCCATTTCATAGTTTGTGCCACTTTCTTTCAATGAGCAGCATCCAAAGGTCAGATTTGCAAACCTCCAGATTTGAAAGGATTTGGCTCTAGCTTTTGGACCTTAAGGTCTAAGGGTTTCCAGATGCACACTTTCAGAGTTGATATTGCACAAAGCAGAAGTAGAGGGCATGACCTGTAAAAAGTCCATAAATAAATAAAATATTTAGTCTGAATGATGTTTTAATATGTGTCTGTAGAAAACAACAAAAAAATTCCAATGCCTTGTAATTTTGCAGCATAACTGATACACATGGAAAATCTGTGTATATGTTGCATCTTTCCCCTTTTATCTGCCTCTGATTTTGCTGTGTTAAGATCTACCTTTCAGGAGTAATACGTGAAACAAGAGTGTGATATCTGATGCATACATTCGTGTGTGAGGATAGTTTCATTTTTCAAAGACTCGTAATCTCTGAGAAGCTGAGACAGAGTAGCACCATTGCACCACTGCCACAACATGATTGGCCATCTCAACTCTCCTGGCATTTTAAAGATGAAGCAGGGTAAAATTCAACTTGCTTAAGGAATCTTTGTTTGCAATGTAACAGAATGGGACTGAATTTTGATGAGTTAAAAAAGGGGAAAAGTGAAAAACAATAAACTGTAGGCTAATTTTCCCTCTGATTTTCTCTTTTTCTACTCAAAAACTTGTGGACCTCTTCACCATCTCCCAAACTGAAGCCCTTTGCCAATAACTCACACTGGAACTTTGCCAACGGCCTTTGTTTATGTAGCACAATTGGGAATCTGAGAGAGTCTACATCAAGACAAGCTGCCTTAGGCAGGACATGGACTTTAATCACAATTAAAAATGGATATTCTACCTCTGACATTCCTGCAATACTCCATGTGCATTCAAAACACAGACTTCAAATTTTGCATTAGTTCTCAGCTTTGAAAAGGGACAAGTGGCTCATGGGCACAACACTCTGAAAAGTGTTTGTTCTCCTCAAACAGTGAGCTCTGATGTTTGATAACTGCAGAGTGTGCTATCCCACAGCCAGCCAGAGCTGCCACAGACCCTGCAGGGCAAGGCACTGCCCCATGCACAACAATGGGGTGCCTCTTTGCCCAGGCAGTGTGGCTCTGCTGGGATGCACTCCCTCATCCCCTCAGGACCATCCTCTCCTTACTCTAGGACACAGCCTGTACTGACTGCACAGCTCCAGAGCCCCTTGTTGGGGTGTTGAAGAGGCACACACACACAGGGCATTTTCCCAGAGCTGCCCTTCCCACACTTTCTCTCAGCCATTTCTCCTCCTCACATGCCTTCTCCAATCCCTAGGGAAAGCACAGCCCCAGGGATTTCAGTAACGCTGGAGTAAGCAAAGTTTTTTAATTCTTTTTTATTTTCAGCCAGGGAGCAGAGTGCTGTTGATTTTGTCTTGCTTTTTCAACACCAAAGTCCCAGTGCCAAGAGATGAAGGAGAAAAGCTGTGTGCTCTCAGCTCCAAAAGAGGGCCTTTCTCTTCTGAATGCTGCACTGGTGAGTAGCAAGCAAACAAATCCCAAAACCCCCACTACTACTAACTACACAGTGCAGCTTTAAGGAACCATATGCTGTCCACACCACTGCTTGGCTGGCGAGCCGTGTGTCCCACCTACCCTTGTGCCAGCTTTGCTCCCCAGCATGGAAGCAATTTAGCAGCTAGGACACAGGAATCAGCTCTTCTGCTGCTCATTCCTTTCTCCTGAAAACCTACAGATGGCTCTTGAGGGTACAGATGTTGTCCTCTCCATCCCATCTCAACCTCTCCTCCTCTTGCATTACTGACACCTCTGCACCATCCCTTGGTTTCAGTCCTGGTCTCTGCAGCTTCCAAGCAGCAAAAGCTTAAAATTTGGTGAAGCAGGGGCCGAGCTGTGCCTGGGGCTCAGGGGAGCTCACAAGACAAAGACATCAGTGCCAGGGGAATGGAAACAACACTGGGGTGGGCTGGGGGGTTACACAGGTAAGGATAATACATTCATGGTTGATACTGAAGAGTAGGAGGGCTTCACCAGCAAGGCAGTGGGAGGCAGCAGATCAGCAGCAAGCCAGAGCTGTGGCCTCTGTAGGAACAGAGCTTTAAACACAACTGGAGATGAAGACAAATCTTAGCACTCAGAAAATTAAGATGCTTGCATTGAGAGATGCCTGATACCCAACTGGGGCAGAACTGCAGCTGCTGCAATCCTACATGGATTTCTCTGGGATAACAAGGTACTGAGACGGGAGTTATAACCTACAGGTATTCTAAGCATGAAACTTTTTTTTTTTTTAATTATTATATAGATCAATGAAAAATGCCCGTTTCTTGAGACACAGCAACAAACTGTGGTTTATTAGTGACCTTACCAATAGTAGGCTGCCTTTAGCAGACAGGGCTATAACACATGAAAATGGAGAAGATAACTTTTAAGAGCAGTTTACAATGCAATTGTAGCAGTTCAGTGTGAATGCACCTATAAATCACCTGGTTTGTACATCCAGAACGGTCTAATTGAAGCAAGGGGCTACAAAACTTTCCTTGTAGGCACAGGGTCAGCAGTGGATGGGTTAGCACACACACCAGTGGGGCCACAATCCAAGTCAAGCCTGAAACAAACTTAGGTGTGGCTAAATCCCACGACAACAACAATAATGTAGAAATACCATCACATGCAAGAGCTGAACTGCTCCTCTCCATTATCAAGTATCTGCCACATGTTTAAGCCAGTCAGGTTTACAGACTCTTCTGGAAAGCCAGTTTTACCCCACAAACTCTCTCAAAACTCGAGGTCTTCCAGAGTAGCCATTCCACTGGGATATTAGTTTTCATTAAGAAAGAACAGCATTATTGAGGCACATGGTTGCTGAAGGAAGTTTTGTGATCTATGAATATCCTGAAAGTTTGAACACAGAAAGGCCCTTATTTGACATGAAATACAGTAAGGCATAGAAGGGAAGGAAGGCATGGGGAAGCAAGATCACCTGACTTTTTTGAAGTCTGTAATAGAGGAAAAAAATCCTAGACTGCTTAACTGTTTCCATTTCCCCAACCTACAGATTTAATTAAAATAAACCTTCAATATAAAAATTTTAATAATATTTTAAGATGTTTTTATTAAAACACAAAATAAATTCAAAGACGACTTTATGACATAGAAAGACCAAAAGTAACCTCACTGATGTTTCTAAGTTGTATTGGGAAAAAGTGGCTCTTGTGTAACTTCATAGTTTTCTTACTTTCCACAGTTCCACTGTAAGAGATGATAGCCAGGATGGAACAATACATCTAGGATTGAAAGCTCCCAAGCCCATTATTTATACACATCTAATTAGCTCCTCCTGCACACATACCCCCCTTGAGCACTGGGAACTGCTAATAAAATTCCTGCAATTAAAAATTTCAATGCCAGAATCCTTGTCTGCCAAAAGGAAAAACAACAACCACTCTCCTCCAGCACAGCTGGGCACGTTTATACATGAGTGGATGCCCAACCCAAAACCAAAGCTCAGCTCTAAGATCTGAACTCTCCCAAAGTTCAAAGTATTTATCAGAAACCTGTAATCCAACACCACGAACCACCTTGGACTCCAGCAGAGTGACCAGTGCAAATCAGAAGTTTGGGGAGTTTACACACTGTGGTTTCATTCAGCCATACCAGAGATCTCTGTTGATCATAGGATAACAGTGCTAAACAAGTCTCACTCTATCAGCTTTTGCTTTGGTTTCCCCCTCAGACACAACGTTAATTTTTGTTGTGTCAGGGACACTGGCAGTGCAGACAGACAGGTGAAGGACCACTTGCCTGCCATCATGTGAAAGCAAAACTAGCACAGAATAGTTCAAGGCCAACACTCATAAAAGCTTGGATGCATTAATGACCCTCAGTATTTCCATACAAATCTTCCTCTGAATACATAATCTCAAGATAAAGCTTCAAAAACCTTGAGGGATCAGATACACTTATAATGTTATATTTCTTTGAAGTACTTTTCCCTTTGTATTTTGACCACACTTCAATAATTTTCCTACTTACATACAAATCAAATTAGACATCTGATGGTAAAAGAAGCAGACACTGAAAGCATTTCACACTTTCCCAACATTTGGGGGTGGTGGGGCAAGACTCAGTCTCTTTCCTTTCAGAAAGAAAGGTATATATTAACCATAGCCTGATTTTCACTATACCACCCGGCCAAGGAGAAGTTACTAATGAATCAAAGGTCACATAGAACCTCCAGTCCCCCACTATGGCTGAAGATCCTGGTCCCAAAGAAAAACATAGATTTAACCTGCAGGATGCAACCTGACTTGCTGCCAGCAAATGGGAATTTGTGATTAACAGACGCGCCCAGTGCATCAAGGCCACAGGAGGGAGGAGGCTGGAACAAAACCAAGGTAACACCAGCACTGGTAAAGCCTTTATGTGGTTTAATTGGGGTGAGCTGACCATCTTCAATGGTTTTCTTAAGAGGCAAAGGAAAACTCAACCTGACTCCCAAACACTGCAAAAGTTGCCATGGAAAACGATAGAGAATGGCTAGAGAGTGGCAAGATATACCAGCTTCTGTGCTTCAAAGACCTTTTTGGAACCACTGAAGTAAGAGTATGATCCTAGAGCTGTCCTCTACTACCATGCCAAAAATCCCTACAGGAAACAAACCAACAAACCAGAAGAATGTAAAGCCCCACCCCAAATAACAGAAGTAAACAAAGTATTACATGTTCTCATCCTGAACTGGCAGCTTCCTCACCAACCATGCAAACATGTGGGGCCAAATCCTTTGTGGTATACAAGGAGACACCGGAGTTAGCTGGAGATAATCCTGCATGCTCTCAAGCACTAAATAAGTTTTAAAATGTTGATTCTTGCTTCATATATAACAGACCTATACAAATAACTATTTAAAACTATTGCCTCCTATGCTTCCCTTTTTGGGGCTGAATATTTTTCCATGTGTTTACTGAGCCATCACTGGAGGGATGGTTTCTGGGAGGTTATATTTAGCTCTAAAGGACTGAAGATTTTTTTCCCTGGCTAAAGTTAGGAAGGGATCCTCCCTTAGAGGAGGATCTTACACTAACTCCACTGAAAAAGCACTGAGAAGTCCATTTTGGGCTTGCAGAAGCCACTGGTGATGCCAAGGCCTTAGCCATGATGATCCTGCTGCTTAACATGGGAAAAATAAATCCAAAACTGGCATGAATGTTTGCTTTACATATACAAGAGAACCACAGTTTCATCCCTGTTTAGGAAAAGAAACATGGCTTATTTCTGGATGGAAATTGTCGCACATCTTCACGCAGGGCTCGTGTCACAGCACAGCTCCTCTCAGAGATAACTCGGTGTTTCTTTATCACTCCATGGAAACAGACTGCAGCAGGGGCATTTTGGCAGCTCTGCATGGCTGCCACTTCAGTCACTGGACAGAAATGAGGACAGCTCTACATCGTAAGGACAGTAAACTACTCAAAGAAAAATCCATTGCTGCACCCAGCCCTCCAGCAGTGCTACAAAACCCCTTCAGCCACCACCATCCTTACAGTACCAAACCACCACTTACCTACATGGATTCATCCACGTCAAGGTTTTGCTGGTAAGAAACAGCTACTATAGTGATTTGCCTCCCAGAGGTTCAGGTCTTGTTGATAAACTCCGTTATTTTTGCAAGTTAATTCCTATCATAGAATCAGAGAATGGTTTGGGTTGGAAGGGACATGAAAGCCCATCTTGTTCCAACCCCACTGCCATAGGGAGGGACACCTGCCACTATCCCAGGTTGCTCAGAGCCACATCCAGCCATGAACACTGCCAGGGATGGGGCAGCCACAGCTGCTCTGAGCAACCTGTGCCAGGGCCTCATCACTCTCGGAGTAAAGAATTTCTTCCTCATATCCAGTCTAAATCTGCTCTCTGTCAGTGTGAAGCCATTGCCCCTTGTCCTGTGACTCCAGGCCCCTGTCAAGAGTCTCTCTCCATCTTTCCTGTGGGCTCCCCTCAGGCACTGCAAGGCCACAATGAGGTCACCCCAAAGCCTTCTCCTCTCCAGGCTGAGCAATCCCAATTCCCTCAGCCTTTGCTCCCAGCAGAGCTGCTCCATCCCTGTGATGCCCTTGGTGTCCCTGCTCTGGGCTGGCTCCAGCAGCTCCCTGTCCTTCCTGTGCTGGCCCAGGGCTGGATGCAGCCCTGCAGGGGGGTCTCAGCAGAGTGGGGCAGAGGGGCAGAATCCCCCCTCCCCTGCTGCCCTGGGGCTCTGGGTGCAGCCCAAGATGCATCCCTTAACACCACTGTGCTTCCTCCTGGTACACTACAGCTTTGGAAGTACTAAAATACCTTGGGAATCCTACACTACTGAAATGCTACTTGGTTTGTATTTTATTTAATTTTATCTCTTCTCTCTGTTGACCAGGGACTGGCCCTGAGGGAGCAGCACAGATCTGTGCTGGAAAGTTTAGGCTAGGGCTTTTACAAGCACACACAGAACAAGAAGGGAAAAAAAATGCCAGAACAGGTATCTCTACATGGTAACAAGCAGAGATCTCTGGCAGAGGAAGTATCTGAGCCATGCTGTTGGGTTTTAGGATTTGTTTTTTGCCCTTTATTAAAACTTTTGGCAGTTCTAAGTTTCTGTTTCCTGCAAATGTCTCAATGATCATAAACGCATTTAGGCCTCTCCTAGTATTTCAATGAAATATCAGTTCCTGCTCCTCTACTTGACTTGCAGGCAAAATCTGCCATGTTAAGAAGATAATCTTAAGCAGCTTACTGAGAAATGTCAAGAATCCTAAATTGCCATTTCTGTGCTCTCATTTGGGGTGGATTTTTTTCCCCTCACCCCTAATATTCTAGTTAAACTGCCTTTAAAAAGAAAATGGAGCATTGCCCAAGATGTGCAGTATTTTACAGATTGCAAGATCTTAATCAATACTGTCAGCTAATTAAAAAACCTTCCAAAAAGTAGGGGTTTAATTCCCTGTTGCACTACTGTGTCTAAAAAAATCAAGACTTAGGAAAGTAACATGAACAAGACAATTACTTCCATGGCATCTTGTTTTTCTAAACGAAGTCTCAGCATCAATGGAACAAGAACTGATGTCTTGTCACACTCGTGATCATTGATGAGATGTGGAAGGAAGAGATTTAGCACAAGTGTGCACTTGGCAGGGAAGAAAGAGGTGTGAGTAGGGTAGTAGGGATGTCTCCTAAGGCAGCCTGCTGAGTGAACAGGTAATAAAGCCAACCTGATCTGACCATGCACCTGAGGGCTTGAGGAGACACTTACCACCAGCCTCACAGTGAGTGACCAGTGTCTTGTGCCCAGAGGGCTGCCCAGGGAGCTTTGCAGGGGGAAGGAGGAAAACCAACAGATACTGGACAGAGGAACCCTTCAGGCCTGAAACCAATACTGAGGAGCCAGATCACAGCCAGACAGCTGCAATCATCCTTCCAGCCAGAGGAAACAATTCCACATGGTTGCTGGAGAGGTGCCATGCCACAGGCATCCTCAGGCTGTACTCAGCAGTGGTTCTGACAGCTGAGACCACCTGCTCTGTACTTACACAACACCTCAACCTGTGGCAATCCTGCCCAAGAAGCCCTCTGCAGTACCATGGGCCAAGATAGCAAACTTCCATCTTAGGTGGGGGTCAACAATTTTGAACTTGTACACAGCAGTGTGCCAATAATATGCTGTAAAATGGCCATTATTTTCCTAATTCCAGCTGCCAAACTCAAGAGAGCTAACCTGACTGAAGACAGACAAGAAGATGAAGTAAACTGGGCACTAAATCAAAAGAAACAGTTTAGTTAAACCAGTCACCCTGAATGGCTTAGGTTAAAAGTTGCTCACCTGAGCTGGAGCTCCTGTTACTCTGGTTTTCATGGCTATTTTAAGGGGTGAGCCGACCCAAGTAGAGTACACATTCCACTTAGTGTAATATTCTCACCAGTGGGAACTTCTTACTCATGGGAACTTTGCACCAGTGAGATAAAAAAACAGCAGTCCATGTGGCAGTAGCATCCAGGAATCTGAAGCAGTTCCCCACTGCTGCTAAAGCCAGGCTCACTGCAACTGGATATTCGACTTGTGCCTGGGCAATTTTTATCTCATAAACAATCAACACTATACCCCTCTGCAGATGTCAAAACACTCCTTTCAAATCCTTTATAACTGGCCACAGTATGGGGGAGAGGATAGCCCACTTATTTCTCATTGATGCTAGAACTGTAGCAGTGTTCTTTTGAGGTCAGAAAACACCAAGTAACAACAGAAAAAGAGAAGCACACCCAGCATGCATGTCAGAATGCACAGGGCACCACAAGGACATCTGTGGTATCTTCGCATCAGCAGCCTGTTCCCTGGAAGCTTCTTGTCCAGGAACTGTGACCTAGCTTGGTGCTCCTTTGCTTGCAAGATCTGACAAGGTCCCAAGACGCCGGTGTGGCTGTGGGCCAACAACATGGTGCTCCAAGGAGGCACATGCAAATGTCTGCTGAGGGTAACATGACCACACACGTTCCCTCCCCTGCTGTAACGCCAGCAAGGCTCCAAACTCCTCCTGGATAACACAGAAGATAACACAGCTGTATCCCAACACTCCCTGGCGTGGATCACAGCATTCACCACGGCTGTCACAACACTCTGTGAATTATACACAGCACACACCCTTACCAACACAAACCTCAGAGCTGTCTCCATGTTCTGTGGCAACAGAGATTAACAGATGCTGACAAGTGATCAGATAGGGGAAGCATTAGAGGAGACAGACGCAGCCCATTACTACTGTTTGTTGTGTACCTACACGGTTTCTCACTGTCAGAACTGACTGCACTCATAGTTTCTCCTGATGTAGCAATGTTGTTGAGCTTCCCATTCCCATCCTCCCAACAAGCAGCTATTTCTGCCCCTGCCTTTAGTGACAGGGGGATAATCACTGGCTGACAACATCCTGCTAACAGGAAAACACACCAATGCATCCAGGCACCAGGAAAACCCTTGGCACCAGGCATCTGATCCAGGTGAGCACTTGGAGGAACTATCCAGAGGACACAATACCATGTTTGTGCTGGATTGTGCACATCACTCCTCCCAATTCTCTGCCCAGAGCACTGCAGCACAGCTGGCAGAGATTCTGTGAATGGCAGCACAGCTGCAAAGAAAGTCCTAAGGGAAATTATGAGATAGGCTACAGAGGAGTAGGAACATGCAAGTATAGCTACTCTAGGTACTCACGGGATGCAAAGGTGTTATGTTTATACATGATACACCCCTTGATAACAAAAATATGAGAAGAGAAGATTTCATACAGATCTCATAGCAGCCTTTTAGTATCTGATGAGGGCCTACAGGGAAGCTGGAGAGGGAGTCTTTTTTAGGAAGTGGAGTGACAGATACGGGGGAATGGCTTCACACTGACAGAGTTAGATTAGATATTGAGAAAAAATCGTTCCCTGTGGGGGTGAGTAGGCCCTGGCAAAGGGTGCCCAGAGAAGCTGTGGCTTCCCCTGGATCCCTGGCAGTGTCCAAGGCCAGGGTGGATGGGGGTCTGAGCAACCTGGGATAGTGGAAGGTGTCCCTGCCCATGGCAGGGGGCTGGAATGAAATGGTTTTTGAGGCCCTTTCTAACCCAAACCATTCTACGAGTCTATAAATTCCATTAGTGCCCAAAATCTGCAAGGGAAGCAATAAAACACTAGCACATTGTTGCACTGCGAAGGAGAGGGTGAGAAAGGGCAAGGGCCTGGACAAGGGCAAGGGAGGAACTGCAGAAATCTCTGCTGAGGTCTTGGAGCAAAAAGCAACCAAATCCACAAAGAGGCTCCTGCAAGCACTTGCAAGCTGCCAATTTGCTCTGTTGCCAGACTATTCTGGGACTGAAACACTGACAGTCAACAAAGCTCTTCCTCAGACAGGGATGCAGCATTTCCACCTATCAGAGTTTCATCTCCTGTTGGGAGCTGGGAAAAGATATAGGGAGACCAGAGCTGCTGTAAGGTCAGTTTTGGTATTCCTGGCAACGCTGCAGCACTCCATGGGATGCACCACTCTATTTTCTGCCCCCACAGGGACAGACAGCTGTTCAGTGCCCAGATGGCAGAACCAGGATGGCTGCTTTACCACTGCCATCCCTCAGTGTCCCTCAGGCACAGTGACACCCAGGGCATGTCAAGCCTCGGCCACTCGGCATCCAGCCAAGCAGGCAAACCAGCCAAAACACCCCTGGCACTGAGCCCTGGGAGTGCAGCCAGGAATGGTTGCCCAGTCCTGCAGCAGAGTTGAACTTTCCAAATATTTTGAACAGCTCCTTATCAGCAAAGCAGCTTTGCACCAGCTCAGCATTTCACAGTGTTTATAATCTGGTCCCCTTAAATTGGATTGACAGCCGAGCAGAACCACAGCCTGAAATAGCGACAGTCTCTCTGTCGGCACAGGAGCTTTTCAGCAAGACCCACCCAGCCTGAGATCAGCAAGTTGCACAAACCCACATTTGATGTCAAGCATGTTTCTAATGCCACTGAAGTCAATGCCGCTGAGAACATGCTTAACGCTGGCTGCCTGTTTGATCAAGTGACCAAAACAGGACCTCAAAATACACATCCTGGCACTTTGTGCAACCTGTGGGTGCCCTCAGTAATAAACAGCAGCCCTCCCCTTACCTTGACTGACTTTAGACCATCTGCCAGACATGGCCTCTGCCACAAACACAACATGAGCAAATCTCCACAAACATCCTGATCATTGTGGTGACAATCTGTCTTCCTTCTCTACTCAGAGGCACCACCACAGCACAGCTCTGCAGTGTGGGTGTGTTTGGGAAACACTGAAGTTCCAAAACTCACACCAAAGACACGTTCACTTCCAATATGGATCTTGCTCCACATCACTCTGGTTCAGTGTCACACCACCATCACATACAAAAGTAGCTTGTTCACCAAGGTGTTTCAAGGCAAAATTTACCTAGGGCTACACTGCTGTAACTGCATACAGAACGCAAACCAAAACTCACTCAGTGAATCGGGGCAAACAAGTGCTGCTCTGTTGCACTGAGGGAATCCATAGGGTGGGAGAGCAGCTGTGTCTGGGAAAAGGAATGAGTCACAGAAAGCCTCCACTGAACAAAGTTCACCCATCTGCCCAGCACTCAGCACCTGAGAGAAAAGTTAACAGCCTGTGCCCCTCATGGTGAGGAGAAAACAAGCACTGGCCAATGAGTCATCACCCCGTGGGGACATCCTGCAGTATTACCATCCTTAGTGTATCAGGGACTGACTTTATTAGCCACCCATGCTTATATTGGTTCCACTGCTGTTACTTAAGAACAGCTGCTAAGGGCATGAGAAAAAGCACCTCCTTCAGGTATAGGACTGTTGGCTTGGAAAGTGCTCCAGACAGAGATCTTAGATGATGCCCACCTGCCACAGCAAGGATGATTCCACTCCCAAATTCTCATCTTGTCCCAGCCAGTGCTGCCCACTGCAGGTCTCAGAGGAACAACTTAATCTCCTTCAAACAGGTGTTGGAGAGCATAAGCTTAAATCCCTACTGCAGAATGTACCTCCAGTTGGTGGGCACTGACCTACTCAGGGTCAGGAAAAAAGGGTGTTTTCCAACTACCCCTTTACACACCTCAGAAGAGGTTTACCAGAGGAGGATCAGGCCTTTGGAATATGGCAACTGTTGTGCCATGCTAGGGAAACAGATGGAATTCTCTGGCCTTACCATTACACTAAACACTAGATGATTCAACTGAATTTGCTCTCCCCTCATGAGGTAAGGCTATTTCCTACTTTCTTCCAGTAACTCAGATTTGTCTGTGTCCTATTTTTGGTTTCTAAATTAAGAATATTGCTCATTACCAGATTATATGGCATTTATTCTGAGGCTAGCAAGAGATACTGATGCAGCTAAAAATTCAATATAAACACCCTGTGGATGTAAGCCATGACATTTATATACCGGATTAATAAGCACTAAGAGGAATTTCTGATGTAGAGCACATGACCCTCCCTTCATTTCAAAAGCAATTATTTTAATACCATGATTTCAAAGTGTGATGTGTCCTTGAAAACACTGGCAGACAGACAGCTTTATCACAAAACCTTCCAAATCCTTGGAAGGACAATTCCAGGTGCATGTCCAGTTCTGAGAGAAGAAACATCTGGGGGAGTGTGTGGCCTCACCAGCAGATAAGCAGGCTGGGACAAACACCAATTTAATGCAGAGTGGGTCTGAGCCTCCCTTGGAAAGAGGGGAAGGACTGGGCACAGAGCTCCTGCTCCAGCCCATCTCCAGCTGCATCCAGCACTGCTCCTACCGCTGTCACTGCCAGGTTTCTGGAGTGCTCTCACTGCTCAGAGTGGCCCTTACCTTTCACACCTTGTCACCTACCCCTTGATATTTTCCAGATACCTCAGCCTGGAAGCCAATTCCTTACTCATTTTGGATGGCCAGCTTACAGCTGGAATCCCTGCAGAGAACACAGCCAGGTTCCCCAGTTATCACTTGTCAGACTTGGACAACACCACTTCAGCCTTTCAAACACAGGAGAAATGGAGAGTTTGCCAATTTGCAGTGAGGAGAGCTGAAAAAAATGTCAACAGCTGGTTTTCCACTGAAGACCTCAGTGCTTTCTGACAGTGGTTTGATGCCTCAGGAAAAAAAAAAAAAAAAAAAAAAAAAAAAAAAAAAAAAAAAAAAAAAAAAAAAAAAGCACCATCCAACCCTCCCTGGGCAATCACCTTCCAGCCCTTCCACCCAGCTGGTCTCTCTCTCTTAATTTCAAATACCTAAGGAACACCCAGAGATCCTAAAGGACCTCAACAAAATTCCTTGGGTATCAGCATGATCTGAGCAGTTTGCCCTAGGTGTGTTCTTGGAGGTGGTCACCACTTTTGAATGCAATACCTCAAAAAAGTTACAGAACACAAAATTAAAACAAACACAACAGACAACTCCAGATGCACATGCAGTTCCCCACATGCTGAGCTGCTGACACTTTTCCTAAGCAGCTGAAATCAAAATCTAATGAGAGAAGCTGTCAGATGACAAGGAGAGACACCAAGACCACACCACAAGTACTCACACCCTGCAAACAAGGCATGAAAGCCTTCACCAGTTGCTGTGCACTCACTGCTACAAAGTCCAGGTCCCAACTCAGCCCTGAGGGCTTCCCAAGCCCAGTAAGGGAAAAACATCCAGATTCATGAAAAGCCACATTCAGATCCTTAAAAAGTCAGCACACGAGTAATCAGCAATTTGTCTGTCATGAGAAGGATAAAACCTGAGCCCTGGGAACACAGAGCGGTTCATGACAGCTCTGCCCAACACTGGGAAGGAATATACACAAATGAGGTATCAGCTATATAAGAAAGTCAAAGAAAAATGAAAATAAAAATACTGGCTGTGATACCTTGGTGCTGCTGTCCATCGCTCAAGGTCTCATCTAAGGCATCAGGATATCTGTCACACCCATCAGAAACAGAAAACTAAATATAATCTTGGAACTAAATCTTGAGCCCCTAAAAAAGGCTCTGTAAAGTTCTGCAACCCCAAAAAGAGCATATGGCTGGAGACAGCTGCTTTCTCCACTGCCTTCACTAGCACAGCATGCCTAAAATAAAGCTGTGTTAAGCCATGCAAGGCTTTTTTGCCTGAAAGTTTATCAAACAAAGCATCTGAAGCCAGTCAGAAGGTGGCCAGGGAGCCTGCAGAGAAGCAGCCATGAGATTTTCCTAAAGACGATGAAGGACTCCATGTGATTTCCATGCTCCTCTGCACCTAGCAGATTATCTCTTCTCCCCAAGAGGACTAAACTGTCCTAACACTGCCCATTTCCTGAAGCAACTTTGTAAAAAGCATAATTCCTGAAAAAAAAAAAAAGTTTTTTTTAACTTCTAGCAAGTAGGCAACAAAATTGTTACCATGACTTCCTCTGTATCATATCAGGGCACCTAATTCCACAGTTTACTGCCCACAGCACTCACCTTTCCTACATGCCATGCAACACATTTGGGGGTCTTGTCAGTTCATTTAAGCAGCTGTAAATCAAGGCCTATAGCCTAGTGAAGTTGTATAAAATAATTTCTGCAAATGACATAATTCCAGATACCACTCTGAGCCAACAACTTCTATTACAGTCCATGGGAGGGAAAAAATCTTAGCATAGCATGTGGTGGATGAAACAAGAAAGATCAAATCCTATGTGTTGACACAGTTTCCATTTTTGAGAGTCACTTTTCCCATCTTAGTCTCAAATGGAAAAAAAAGATGGGGATAAAATATTCCCAAATAATACAGAAAAGGTCTCTCCTGCTTCTGGTTTGAGAGGAAAGAGGAGGGAAGGGGTAGAGAGATCCCCCAGACAGCAGTGAGTGACACCCCGCAAACCTAATCCCATTAATATGCTGCTTCATCTTTATAAAACTTCAGACAACTCCTCACACCCCTCCAACCACTCACTAAGAAGGGACAACCACATCAGTCAGTGAGAAAACCAGAAACACCATCAGCAAATGCACTTAAATAAGTAGTTAAGAAGGTTAGGAAAGATCATTACATTTCCCTTTGTGTCAACCTGAATCAAACTTTCTTTTGCTCTAGTAGAAGCCAGGAAGGTGGGAACTCAAACTGACCTTGTTTCTCTTTCCATGGCCTAAGCTCATTTGACTTCTTGTTCACTTTCCTATCTGTAAAATGGGGGAAATGAGGAGAAACTAATACACAACATTACAGGAATTATTCAATCCATAGCCACAGAGTTCTTTGAAGATTCAAAATGCCAAGCATTATCACTAGATGAAGAAATGATATATTTTCTCCCCCAAGCTATACAGAGGAAGAAAAAAGCCATGCAAACAGCCAGCAGTATTCCTAATGAGATGCAATACTCAAAAAGTGGGACATCTTAAAACAGATTGGACAATCTTTTTCCAGCTCACGAAGATTATTCCCAACACATAAACCTCAGAAGATTATAAATGCAAGCAAAGAAACTTAGCTTTTGACAAGATTTCTGCAGACAAAACAAGCTTGTCTAAATAAACAGGAAAAATGTGTGTTTTCAGTCTTAAAGAGAGCAAAAAAGAGTTTTTCAAAGAAGAAGGGAAGAACTGAAATCAGGTTTGCAAGCTTTGTGAGGGATGAATTTATGTTTTCCAAATACAAAGCAATTTCCAGGACTGGGAAAGTCAATAAAATAGGAAGAACCGGATGGGAGGGAGGCAGGAAAACGCCCTGTGCAGCAGAGGGGTCACATGCTGGATAAACAGGGCAGGCTGTTCACTGTTTACAGATAAATACATCCCCCTCTCTGCAGAGATTTATGTGTATTAGAGAGCCACCATCAGAACTGTGGGTGAGCAGAACTTTAAGTTACATTAAGGTTATCCAAACCACATCACATAAAATGTGAGGAGCAAAAGCACAATAACATGCCTGTTTTCTGCAAGCAGCAGTGTTTCCTCTCAAAGGGGAGGAAAAAGACACCAGAAAAATCCCCATCACAGCCTGCCTGGGGACCCTCCCATGCCCCAACCACGGGCAGTGCTGCACCTCCCATAAACATGCAGAACAGCCACAGGCTCTGGTGAAATGTTTGAAATTATTACTATTTTGAGCTCAATTTAGTTTAGCACAACTATTAAAAGCCCAAGAAAAGCCGTATGTGGGCTGGGCCTTGCAGGACAAGCCATCAAGTGTTGATAAATGGAATACATAGAAGTAGCCTTGTGCTTCTTTGCCCCCATATTGAATGTGACATTGAGGGGGCAAAACCCAACAAATACTGATTTCTGCCTCTTGCACACAAGCACTGTAAGAGGGTGGACTGGCCACCATTTCAGTGCTGCATGTGAGGCTCTGTCTCAGCTTTTGGACACATGAAAAATCTGCTGCCACCAAGCACAGACCTAACTCAGAGCTGGTGGAGGAGGATGAAGACACACCTGCAAACCTGCAGGATTTTGCCAGGAAAGAGCAGGAGCTGCAGGGAGTACGACTGACTCTGGCTACATGGACTTAGCCAGGCTTCTGTGTCTTCATGCTGAAGCAGCTGTCTCTGCTAAGGCTTATTTTAAAAGCCTTATTTAGCTTTTCTGGATTATTTATACATGTGGCCTTACTATGGGGCAAGGCTGAACTGGCAGCAGCATGTTTAACATGGAGCGAGCGAGGGAGGGAACAGCAGGATGGAAATCCATGCTTTTATGGATAAATAGAGGCTGTGGGCAGAGGCACTGAAACTCCAGTCTGAACACATTGGTGTATTCTGTGTGGTGAGATTGGAGGTCAGACATCTGTGCTGAACTTGTAGTAACCCAGCAAAAAAAGCCCATGTTCCTCTCCATCTGGGAGAAGCAGCCAGCACCCAAAAACACAGTCCCTTGCCCTGTCAGTCAGCGCTGAGTCAGGCATGGGAATTTCCTGCCATCTCATTAGGAGAGGCTCTTATTTATCTGTTTAATGGGGAAAGCAAGCAGCAGCTGGAGAAATTAGGTTTTTCAGACTGATTGCTGAGGGTAACAGGTCTGACTCCTCCAAATGCCAGAGACCTGCCAGTACTGGAGCCACAGGAATGGAGAACTGAGCACCAGCTACTACAAGCCTGGATGGACATGGCCACACACACCTCCTCCCAGGGAGCAGCAGCACCGGTGACATGGAAAACCAGGCAGAAGTCCCAGGCCTTCTGCTGCTCCCCAGGGAGAGGGGATCAGCACAGTATCTGGGGGGCAAACGGGGAGAGACTTCCAGCAAAGGCAAGACATGCACACGGTGCTGCTAGCAGATTGAAGGTCTCCAAACACACATCCAGCAGAACGTGGCTGCCAGCCAGCATCAGACTTTTAACCATGTTTTTACAGCCCTGACGGATCCAAGTCCAGCTGGAGTATAATCCCACCAACTCTGATAAGCAGTGATAAAAATGAACAAATGTGACCAGGATGGGAGACAATAGATGACAAGCACTCGTGGAGGCAGCAGACCTCTGATTAAAAACCCAGGGAATAAAAGCTTTTGGCAGTGGAGTTTAGGGCTTCTGACAAACAAGGAGCAACAACACCCACTTTTTTCCACAAGGTCTGGTGCAAGACCTTGGGCAGCTGTGAATCCCAGAGAGAACTCATGCACAGTGATTTAGTGTGGGAAGGGTTGAAGAGCCACAAAGAAGCACTCCAAGGGCTATGGAGAGGGTAAGCAAGTAAAATAAGGGAAATGGTATTTTAAATGAGACACCAGTCCTCACAATCCTGTGGGACTGGGAGCCCAGCTGTGGAGTTATGGGATGAGCACATTCCAGCCATAGGGTGCATGGATCAAGTGCACAGGTCAGCAACCTGACCCAGCTCTCCAGCTGGAATTTAGGATGCTAAATCATACCACAATATTCAAAGCAAAGTAGAGGAGAGATAACCATTCCCAAAACAAGACTGCCAGCTCTGACATGCACTAGGCTACTTGGATCAAATCAGTCTAGACCAAATGCAAAATGCTGTTCCTTGAAGCCAGCATAACTGAGACACTTCCAAAGGATCTCATAACACATACTCTGCTTTGCTGAATGCATTTTCTCATAAACTTACCCCAGTAATCTGAAAGCTCTTGGCAGTTTCACTGCACGTTGCCATAGACCTGCTGAGTTGGATTAACTGCACATGCACAGCTGCATCACTCAGTCACAGCATGTCCAGGGGGATCTTGTGATGGAGCTGAACCCTCCAAACTGGGGTGCACTGGCACTGCTTGAACCCTTCATATGCCATAGAACAGCTCCAGTGATCATTTCAGTTTTGCTTCTTGGACAATCTAAATATACTTCATTACGCCGCCACAGTCCACACCTTAACCCTAAATCCACTGTCATTAAAATGTGGAAACACAGTTCCCACATTTCTCTGACTCTAAATGACAGCTAGGACTGTGTTAAGTAAGGACCATCCTTTAAAAGATACAAACCAATGTATATCTGCAGAAGCAGACTGACATTCTTCTACAACTCTTACTGGAAATCACATACAGCATTATTTTAATGACACTTGAAATGAAAGCCCAAAGGAGCTGTTGTGTAAGATATCAAAAAGAAAAAAAAAAGAAAAAAAAAAAAAAAGAAAAAAAAAGAAAAAAAAAAAAAAGAAAAAAAAAGCAGCAAGCAGATAGTAGATAATAGACATCAGCAATGCAGTGGGTTTAGATTACTCACCTACAGGAGCAGACTTAGCGTTGATCTCAACTGTCACTCTTGAGCAAGTACCACTGATCCATATAAACTTCCAACACTGAGAAAAAGAGAAATAGAGATTTTGATTAATCACTCAAAGCCTGAGATGACTTAACAGTGACATCTTGTAAAAGTTTATTATCAAGTGACACAGGATACAAGAAGCACTGCGGATGATGTACATAACAGCATTTAAAAAAAGCTAATACCAAGAGATTAAAGGATGACAACTGGTGTACAAAAACGAAATGAGCTTGTTAATTCCAAATAATTCCCAGTAATATTATTTCTCAGTGTCTCTACATTACACAGCTGGCCTGTGCCTGCCCATGACCTCCCCAGCTGATCACACACATATAGCACAAAACAAAGGTGAATAATGCCTGGAAAGGCTTCCTTCTCACTACTGCGACCTAAACAAACCCCAAACAAGCACCCAACATTGCTGAACATCTGAAAATCAGGGCATGGAGGAAAGCCAGCAGGAGTCAGAGCAGCCCATAGCACTGAACCAGCCCCACAACTCACTCCCAACAACTTGAGCTCCTGAGTCTCTTTGCTATGACTATTTTGGTAAATCAAAGATGTTCTCTGTTTCTGTGGTTTGACAGGAAATTTTAGTCTTGGATACTCCCATCTGCAGACTGTGGACAAAAGAGGAGTTATTTGGTATGGGAAATTTGACAAAACTGTTCCGGGAGAAGGTTCTGAGTAAGCTTTGAATCTGAAATGCAAAAGGGAAGTTTGGGGAATAAAACTTCAGTCTAATAACTAAAAACTTCCAAACCTATGCAGTTACACGAGCTCCCATTAGAAGAGGCTTAAGAATAAGTGACTCAAATATAAGTGCTCAGTGAAATATGGTTGGTAGAAGGATGGAAACAACCAGGAACACCCCAGTGTACCCCCACCTGCAACACTTCACTGAGACACTGCTCTCCAAACAAAAATCATGCCATGAGCAAGAGCAGGAGTTTCAGACAAACAAGTAACATGATCAAAAAGCAAAGAATCAACTCAAAAATGAAGGAATAAAGGCATGCTGACTAGCTGATGACTTGTTGCAACAAACTGCAAATATCCAGAGGTTGTAAACTGTAAGACAGAGAATTCAGCCCTTGTATGACTAGGAGGGGAAAAGATCCCCAAATGTTTCAGGGCTATACACTAAAAATCTATAATAGATGATCTCAAGGCACACAAATGATTGGGTGCTCATTACTTCTCAGAACAGTTTTTTAGAGTAGATTGAATAAAACCACCAGGGGAAAAAAAATGACACAGAACTAAGCAGGACATAGGAGCCTGTGCAAACAGACTCCGTCACAGGACTGGGGCTCCAGGCTATTGCAACAGAATAATTATGTACTGAGCCTTGTGCAATGCAGGAAAAAAACATCTGCCACATGGAAAAAGACACAAAATGTGGTAGGCGGGGAAAAAAAAAAATATTTGAGGTTTCTATAAAGGGCACTGCAGAATGTTATGTATGAAACTGCAAAGCCAGAGAAAAGAAGTTAGTTAACAGTGTTATTTTATGCCTGCCTAAAGTAATATGAAGGGCCAAAATGGAAAACCTATAATTAGATGGAGCTTCTCCCGTTCATTACAAATATCTGACTGGAGCTGGGGCTCCCGGATTGACAGGACCTTTGGGATTCCCGGTGCCCAGGCTGCCAGGACATGCAGGCAGCAGTTGGGCAGGGGGAAGGAGATGTGGAGTGTGGCAGCTGTGGGATTCTGCAGCTGCACCTTTGCTGTGTGGGACTGAGCACCACTGCCTGTCACAGCTGGGCTGGCCCTCCTGCTGCAGCCTCCAGTGCAGCCCCAACTCCCTCAGCGTCCTCTGCAGCACAGGGAAGCCCCAGCAGCTGTTCAGAACCATGCTCCCTGCCGGGTTTACCCTCCCTCCATCACTGCAGGAGACTCACATTCCCCACAAGGGCTGTTCTCCAGACTGACTTGCTACTCCCAGCACAGGTGGCAGCACCACAGCTACTCCCAAGCCTCTGCAGCACACAGTTTTGGTAAATCAAAGATGTTCTTTGTTACCCTGGTTTGACAGCAAGTTTAGTCATTTCCTTCTCGACAGAGTCAGTCACACACATGCAGCCCACACCTCTGGTGAGCTGTACAGCCACTGGCTGGCTGATGAGGAAGGGAACGTGTCCCTGCATTCCTTTAAAGGGAAAAGACTGCCTCAGACCCTGGCAACACAAGGATTCAGTTTGTTCCCAAGGCTGCTAGGGAAGTGGGCTTCATTTCCCACTCCCCTGCTTCCGTCTTTCCTCAAACTCCATTTAATTTTGACTAATGAACTTACAGTGCTGCTTTTGGCTGTGACAGAGTTAATTTTCTTCACAGTGGGTAGTATGGGCTAAATTTTGGATTTGTGCTGCAAACAGTGGGGATAACACAGGGACGGTTTAGCTCTTGCTGAGCAGGGCTTGCACAGAGCCAAGGCCTTTTCTGCCTCTCACCCCACCCCAGCTGACAGGCTGGGGTGCACAGGGAGCTGGGAGGGGACACAGCCAGCACTGCTGACCACAACTGACCAAAAGGACATTCCAGACAATATGTGGCATCATGCTCAGGATATAAAGCTCGGGGTGGATGTTCAGAGCGGGGGGAGTTCATCTTTTCAAGTCACTGTTACCTGTGATGAGGCCCTGGGCTCCTGGGGATGGCTGAACCCCTGCCTGCCTGTGGAAAGCGGTGAATGAATTCCGCAGCTTTTGCTCTCCCAATTACACCATCCTATCCCATAAACTTGGTCACTTCTACCCTTCCAATTCCCCCCCTGATCCCACCAGGAAAGGAGTGAATTTTTGGGGTTTAGTTGCTGGTTGGAGTTAAAACCCAACTCTACCCCTACCAGACACCCTCTAATCCTAAGCTAAAGTAATCCCTCTTGCACATCCTCACCTCTGAAGACTGTTTATAGAAGTATTTCCTATAGGACTGGCTGTGATGTTCACCCCAGCAATTCTCCAGCCTGAACAGGGCACAGGACATGGAGATCCAGAGGGCTTCATCCCATGCCCTGCATTAGGATGCCAGGAAGGCTGACAGCCCCCGGGGAAAGTCTGGAGTTCAGGACAGTGAGTAAAAACTGGGACTTGTTGGGACTTCTGGAAAAGGGTGGGACTTTTCTGGTTTAACTGGAAGGGTAAATTATCAACCAAGAACAGGAGCTGAGGGAATAGCTGCTCCCATGTCACACACAGAGCCCTGACCTGAGGGCACACAGGCAGCCAGGGGCTCTCCAGCCTCGACAGCAAGAGCAAAGCCCTCCACCGAGTTCAATCCAAGTTCCCTTTCAGTATGAAGAAAACAACCTCCCAGAAAACCACACTCACAACCAAGAGCCAGTTCTTAGGAATAATCATGCAAGAAGAGCAGGACTAGGCAAACCAGGAGAGAGTTAATTGGGTTTTTGCTTTCATAGAGAGAACATCACAAAGTATAAACATCCTGGGGGAAGCCCTCCGGTATCCCCAGGAAAGAAAGGTGGAGGATATGGTCTTCTTTTTCTTCTCCAGACTCCAATTTCATAACCAGGAAGAAAATGCAAATCATAATCCCACAATCTTGTATGTTCAGCAGTAATATGCTACCTTGCCAATCAAATGTTTTTTCCAATAGCCACCCATTTCTTTTTCAAATTCAAGATGCATAACTGCATGCAATTAATTACATGCTGTGTGAATTTAAACAGGACACAGCCCTGTGCTCAAAGACCTGAAAAATTCACATGTTGCTTTCTGTTTAGGGGCACAGCTTAATGAGAAAGGTGCAGCACTATTTCTTTGCTTTGTGACTCCTAGGAGCTTTGTTACAGGAACATCTCCAGAAGAATGGAAGAGCACTGCAAACAAATAGTCTGATTCACGTCTGTTCTTTACTAGATAAAAATAAAGATCTGTTTTGCCTAATAATTTCTGATCAAGAAAAGCAGAGCTTTGAGATAAGATCTGAAAGAGCCCCTCCTCTATGCTAAAAGCTAAACAATTACTCTGTAACATGGGACCCCAGTAGTCACAGCACATTTCAAATTACTGCTACTTCCCACACACTTGCTGCATGTCTGCCTGTTTGTGTTTCAATTAAAAATCTACTATGACATTCTTCCTACGTTTTAAAAAGAAATTTCCACAGGCAACAGGATTCAAAATTACTAAGGAAAAATTATTAACATATACAATTCCAAGGAAGTCACTGATGCAAACTGATTGTGTCCAGCTATCTTGCCTGGGAAAGGTGGGAGAAGGATTTAAAGCCACGAAGCAAAGCAACGAAGAAACACTAACAGTTCAAATGATCTAGAGAGCTAATGGTTTTCCATGGAAAAAGCCATTGATGCATGTCTTATTTTGGAACATTAACGGTACAATTTTTTGTAAAAGGCCTTTGGGCAAAAGCTGGTTTGAATCTGAATGGAAGCAATCAGGACTGCAGCTTGAATGGTTTCCTCACATCTGTATACACCATGTATCCACGCCAAGTATCACCCACTAACACAGCCTCCTTCACCTTTAAATCACCCTATCCCAGGATGCATTTTTCATCTGCTGCAGACCATGTAGCAGATCCCTTATTTATGCTGGGACAGGCTAGCTTCCTTCAGACAAATTAGGCAAGAACAGAAAATACAGATGTTTGAGCCTTTATCTTTATTTTTGGTTTCTGGAAGGCCGCAGACATTTTGACACAGGCAAAAATCAAACAGCATCAATGGTAACAAGTCATTCTGGTTTTGGGCCTTACTGCATCCACAGCTGAAACCCACAACTTGTGCATTTACAAGTGCCAGCCTTGAGCTTAAAAAACAAGTTTCAATCCAAACCCAGAGGGTCTGGCACAACTAAAGGGGCCTGAACAAAACTAACCACATCATTAACTCCAGTGACCCGATCAGCTGATAGCACACACAACATTTCCTACCACAAAACAACACTTTTGAACAAAGTACATGCACAGAAGTCACTGAAACAACACAGCAGCACTGGAGGATACAGACAACATAGCCAATCAGCACAGCAAAGAAACACTTTCTGGAAGCATAATAAAATATTCTGAATAATCTCATGAGTCAGAGATGAATAACACAAGACAGACCATTCGATGAAGTACTTGTAAGACCAGCAGCAAGAACAAACTGCAAAAGGTTTAAATAAAAGCTTTCAAATCACTACTTTATCAGATATTAAGTGAAACAAGACATGATTTACACAAAGAAAAAATATGACTAATCTCTGACTAATTTTATATTAATCACTGTGTCCATCTCCGAATTAAGAGTGCCACTGCATGAAGTTTCTGTCAGCTAGTGCTTTGTTTTAATTCTACAAGCCAAAGCAACAGATTATGCAGTTCATCATCTGTGAAAATGCAGATGTCAGTTGATGGAAGATGCAGAACTGCCTGAAAAACATGGAACACTACTTCATTAATTTAACTGAAGATCTCATGCCCCAAAACCCATGTTACTGAAACAGGGTGATGGTAAGTCTGTGGAATCAGATATGAGAGAATGACAGATCTGAGAGCACCAAGTGCTGGTGCTGTCAGTGTTCTCCCCTCACAGTTGTGTCATGTTTGTTGACACTGAGGTGACTAAAGCCATGGATCCTGGTAATCAGACAGCAACCCAAAGAATGCAGAGGCTGCAAGAGTTCTGTTAGAGGAGACTGCTTTTTCTTTAGGGCAAGATATCACAGTGAAGCACTGCTATCACTAAATGAACACAAAAAGATTATCAAAGTGTTTTTTCTCTCAGGTATCAGTTCGGTTTTATTCTACTACATATGCAAAAGAACCAGGAAAAGCCTCCATGTCCCTCATTCCTTCAAACCTGACACACTCCATCAAATGCAAAAGGCACTGCTCTATCAGTGGTGTTCACCTCCTAAACCTCACTGGTGTTGCCACACTGTTTTCTATCTTCCTTCCCAACTCTGCTCAAAACAAGCACAAGATACTCCTTGACAAAAAGGCATCAGGCTCTCACATAAGGTTCCCCATAACACTTCCCAGGAACATGCCTGCCCTTCAATTACCCTTAATTGTTCTGGGCATCCTTCACATACACAGCAATACTTTGACATTCCTCAGAGGAACTTAAACAGCTCCAATCACCACAAACTTACAGAATTCTGTTACTGAAGCACACATAGCCCAACTCTGTGTTTCCAGAGCTGGGAAGCGAGGAGGAAACTTTGAAAGACACAAAACCCAAAAGCACTTACCAAGAAAAGGAACAAAATAACATCTTTTTGCTGCTGTCAAGAGGAGGCAGCCAAAAGATTAGAGTTGAAAACCCTAGAAACTAGGATCAACTGAACAAGATGTTTCGCCAGCTTCACAAAGAAGTTTTATACATGTGTTTTGCTTTCTCTCCATGCAGACACTTGGGTTGTTTCAGCCCTTTCAAGTTGGTTACATCCTAATACACATGCACACAACAGGATTCAGCTGTTGTGCTTTCATATGCACTGTAAACGATCCCGAAAATATAATTTCTACTAATCACATTGTTCCACACAGTTTTAAAGCACATGACTGAAGAACAAAACCCTCAGCACATATTTGTGGCCTGGATTCTTTAAGAAATTAAGCTTACGTGGTGATAGTGTGGTTTGTCAGTCCTCACCCTATTAAATTTTCAACTTGCTTGTCGGTTTTGACCCCATTTGGCAGAAGGTAAAGAGATCCAAACAGGTATCACATTCCTACACCTTTGGGGGAAATTATTATGCAGGTAGAGGAGACACATCCAGATCAGCTTCTCACAGGATCAGATTCTGCTGCAGGAACTCAGTCATTCCCTCCTTTGGCTGGCCCAGCATCTGCTCTATCAGCAACCTCAGGGCAAGTCCCACAGCCACCAGTGACAAATACAGTTAGTGCCACTTCCTAATTTTATTCAGGAATCTGCTTTATAACTAACCTATTACAGCACTTTAGTTAAGGAACAAACAAGGATGTTGCCACCAGTGTTAAAAACCATTTCACCAACAATTAGAAAGCATTATTCTCAGAGGAAACACTTCATTAGCTTTCAGTCTGCCCTTTTTAAAGAGGTCAGTGTCTTGCAACAACAGAAAAAGCAGCTTTTCTCTCAGAGAAAATAGCAAGGAGGCAGCTCATGACACAGAAAATATGCAGGCAGAGTACAAGACTCAGGGGCTAAACAAGATGCAAAATAATTTTCCAGTCTCAGACCACCACTCCAAGTGCAGACCAATTATACAGCAAGTTAAAAAGTCACCAGCAGCAACTTTCCCCCAAGCTCTCCAGAGTCATGATACGCAAAACCACATCCACCACTTGACAGAGGGCACTTTAGCCAGCCTCCAGACAGGAGGACAGCCACAACAGCTCCACTGCTCCTGCAAACACCCCAGGTCAAGAGCAATATGTGTCCTGATGGCAGCATGGTGAAAATGCTAGTCCTGCCAGGAGCACGGATGTGTCCTGTGCTGAGATCTCTCTCCAGTTGGGATAGCCTGGCTCCTCTTATTAATAGCAGCTGCTGGCATCCACAGCCCAGGGCTCTGAGCCAAGCAGTACAGTCTGTCAGGAGCAAGATGGTGAGGTTTATGGAAAAGAGCTTCCAAACACCGGGGCTGGGAACAAGACAGAGCCTGGGCAGAAAAGTAAAATTACCCCACAAAAACAATAAACCTTAAATCACAAAGAATTTCAACCAACAAAATTTCTTGTACCACATCCTGGAAAAGATGTGGTTATCAAGGCCAGGCTGGATGGGGCTCTGAGCAACCTGGTATAGTGAGAGGTGTCCTTGCCCACAGCAGGGGGTTGGAAGTGGATGAGCTTTGATGTCTCTTCAAACCCAAACCAGTCTCTGATTGTATATCTGACCCCAGAAAGCAGCATCTTCACCTATGAGCTTTCCACTCAACTTAGTCCAATAAACTCTCCTACTTCATCCATCCAGTTTTCATTCTCATAGAAGAACAAACCCTAGCCACCATAGCAGCCAATCAGTGAAAGCCACTTTCACATTTCACATGAAATATGGATAAACAAATATTTCATACTTAACTGGTTGGTTTGTTTCATGGAAGAGGAGCTGTTGGTATTTTTAGGGAAAGAGGTGAACTTTGCTTAGACTCCAAAATGAAAGGCCAGCTGAAAGAACTACTTAGAAGATGCTGGGGATAAACAAGTGCACCATCAAGTATTTGTTGTGCTGTATCTTCATTTAGAAATCACCTAATAACCATCTTTCCCACAGTGAAGAGCTAATATTAGAAGCAGGATATATCCCACATGAGGATGCTTCTGTTAAACATCCTACAAACAGATGTTCCTAAAATCCAACAATTCAGCCAAACAGATTTCTAACTGCTGTGTAAAATTTGGGAGACGGCAAAAAAGACTTCAACATCACTTAAACTAATTATTTTCCACCAGGGAAACTGAGAAAGGGACCATCTTCAGGAGTGGTAGTGGAACACAGGGAGATCCATGCAGAAGGGCTGGGTGAAGCTTCCCACTGGAAGGCTGCAGGGTCTTGTCCCTTTGAGCTATACCCAGGAGCATGTGCTGCTGTCCCATGGAGGGGATGGTGGAAGCAATGGAGAAGGGAGAAGGTTTTTCCAAGAGGTCTTTTCAGTGAAAGTCACCACCACATCTCTCACCTCCTGCAATCCAAACCCACCATCATTACTGAACAGTGTCATTTAGTCTCATTAGAGACCCCTCCAAACAAAACATGAGAAACTTATTCAGTGATGGGGCTCCTCTCTCAGTTCCTTTTATCCTGAAATTTCCTCTAAGAATCCTATAAACCTATGAGGGAAGGAAATAGCCTTCCATGCCTGACCGAATAGTAAAATATAGCTCCTGCTTTATCTACAGGGCAAATAATTGCTTGCAAAAACATTGCAAAAACTTTGATTTCTAAGAAACCCCTGAGCTGCTGAGCTGCAACATAACCTTCACTTCCCATACATTCCTTGTTTACTATCCTTAGGTACCTAGCATCTCTCTAACCCAGCAAAGACAAGGTCTAGGAGACGTTGAACTGGCACCCTCTACTAAATCAGGGGCTCTGCAGATCAAGAGTATAAGAGAGGACTGCAACAATGTGGTGCTCTACAGAGGGTGGTACTGATGAACTGGGACAACACAAGAAATGAAATGCAGGAAAGAGAAGGACAAATTGGGAAGATCTGTACGAGCTGTCTGTGCAGCACTGCACAACTTGCCACATGGAGATGCCTGCTGCCTCTCTTCTTCAGAGAAGGAATCTCAACCACAGGGCTCCCAACATGCAACACCACACTGTTTTTTAATTCAGGATTTCCCCCCACTCTTCATGCAAGCTGGGGACCTGCAGGCTGTGAGATCACCTCCTGCAACTTGGAATTACTGAAAGAGCTTCCCGCAGGTCCTCATTAAACCCCAGTAATCCTCACAGACATGGCAGCAATGGTGATAATGCGTTTCCCTTCTGCTTGCATCACTGATTATTACTCATTAGGGCACTTATAATCTTTATATAGAGTTCTTTTATGTAGCCTAATTTGCTAAGAAGTAATCACTCTCCTCCTCCCCTGGTAATACAAAAGAGGGCTGTGAAGTGATTTCATTTGCTGTTTATTCCAAGGCTCTCCTTCCCAGAAGTTTCTATCAGATGTTCAGTCTGAAGTCAGATACATTTGATCATAAGAAAATGTCTGAGACAAGCCCAATGTTTTAACCAGTTTTGTGTGGAAAAGATGAGCAATTTAGGAAGCTTTACATCTCCGAGTTTACTCTGAGTTGCTTGCCAAAAGAAATCCATGAACTTCCTTGTTAAAAAACAATCCACCACTGCAGCACTGAAGAATTCAACTCTCCACACAGAGCAGGGTAATGGAGTTTGCCTAATACTCAGAATGAGCACAGGGACAGGGGAGCAGAACAGACACCTGCACCACACGCGGCAGGAGAGCAATACACTTGTGTGTCTGCCCAGAGCTGTGGCTCCAGAATTACTGTCTGGTGATCACACTACAGCATGCTCTGGCTTCAGGTTCAGGGCTCTGGTGCCAACCCATTCAGGAGCTCCAGCACATCTCTTGACCTCATTGTTCCAGGCTTCCCTCAGGGATAGTCTAAACTCCGAGCTGCTATTCTGGGCTTAGACTCCACTCCTGTGCATGCAATCCAGACTTTAAAGACTTTAGCTTTTCCAGCAGTTTCTGGACAATAAATATGCTGGATGTTAAAAAGGTCACTGCTGAAATAATCACTGTCTTGCACTAACTACCACTCCCTACAAGTTAGTTGAAAACAGGGAATACAGATTTGTATCCAGCCTTCCCTGTAATCCAAGAGTGTTGCTTCTGGATGAGTCCAAGTCCTTGCTGAACCCTCAAAATTTCCGTAAACACTCACCAAGGAAGAGAAAATGAATGACTGATTGCAGTACCTCATGACACACAAATCAAAGCTTTAGCTGTTTAAAACCACCCACGCCACACAAAGGAATAGGCTGTAGTTACAAACTCCAAACAGCAAAATCAGTATAATTTAAGACAAATGGAAGAAAGTAATTTTTTAAGAGTAGAACAATTCAGGCAGTTGGTATTTGCAAAAACCTCCTTCTACATGCCTCTATGCTTCTGTTTCCAAACAGTCTTTGCATACTGAAATTAATTTATGTAATTACTAGCTAGGTTCTCAGAAACTTAATTGTACTGTATTAACAATAGAGGTTTTGACTTCCTATCCAAAGGCTCTACTACTTTTAATTTAAAACTTGTACATTGTAACCTTGTTAAGCCTATGCAAATCCACCACTGTGAGGTTGGCTGTAATAAATCCAGAAGTAATACTGGGGCTACCATACAAGGATGGAGCTACTGGAGCTACCATACTGAGTTTAAAATAAGCTTTGTTAGTACAGATAAAACCAAACAAACACACCAGAGTGAAGGATATGGTTTTGAAGACTGAACTTTGCACAATCCATCCTCAGTGTGTTTTCAAAAGGTCAGTGAGCCACTGCAAGTCTCCTCAACTCCTTCTTTAAGCTGAACAACAGAGTTTTCCATCAGATATGCAGGAGATTGAGGATTGCAGCTGATTTCCCATAGCAGCCATGCAAACCACAGGACCCAGGTGAGGTATGACCCCACAGCATTGTGAAGTCAAGGAGGGAAGAGGGCATTGAACAAGATAAGCAGGGCAACCTGCTAACCCAGGCCAACACTGATCATTCTCTCTGTCTCAGCATAAAAGAACCAGGTTTGATTCAAAGGGCACTTTTTACAAAATTATAGCACTGACTTAATGGAGCACCACCTAAATATCCATCTCCTCAAGCCAAGGCTGGATTAGTCCCAGAGAGCCAAGTTCTGATGCTCACACATGCATGCCACGAAAGCAGAGGGAGAAGGTGCCAGAGCGAAACCAATTTTTACTGTTTTTCAAGTCCTTTCATGTCAGTCACAAATCCTTTATAGTCAGCATTGTGGAGATACAGTCTAGTCCCAAACCCTGAGGGAGAATGATCCAGACATGCATGTGACCACTGATCAGCAGCTGGAGCTCTCTGCTCCCCAAACAGCTGCAATCATCCCCCAGACAATGTGAAGGGGCAGGGTGAGGTGGGAAAAGGAAGGAAGGTGACTGTATGGCCACCCGAGAGCCAACCCCAAGGATGCTGCCCTTAACCTGGGCTGCAAGGAGAGGTTATCCCCAGGGCGCACAGCCCTCCTGGTCCAGACTGCCTGGTCAGGGGGGACAAGGGCTGTGCTGCAGGCAGGCACATCTGGAAGGCAGCTCCAGTGGGGTGAGATTGTTCTGGGACAGATGGGGCAGCAGGGAACTCTGCTGCAACCGCTGACCAATTGTCCCCTCTGCTTTTGCTTAATCTAACTTTGATGGAACTGATCATTTGGGTAAGGGCAGATATCAAACTTCAAGCCCCACATGGTACTACAGTTGCACTGGCTAAGAACTAATTTTGGCAAAGCATGGGGCTTTCTGGAAAGCAGAGCCAGGAAAATGACAAGTAAAGGCCCATATGATTGTTCCCACTGATCCTTCTCAGTACCCATTTCATTACATCACTATTTTCCTAACTAATAAAGGTCAAAGTGTCATTTTTGTTATTTGAGATTTATAGTTTCTCTAAATTAAAGGTATTCTTAAGCTAGGAAGAAGCAAAAAGGAGATTTATTTGCCCTACAGATGTCACAGCAAACTTAGTACAGAATGAAAAAAAACAAGGAAACCATTATTTCCCCAGCCTCCTTAAAAAGGGAGAGAACAGTGAACAAGAAGCCAAGATTATTAGCAGGCAGAAGAAGGAAAAAAAACCAAACCAAAACAACAAACTGAAGAAAAAGAGCAATAAGAGCCTTTGTTCCCAGGAAATCCTTTTCAAGAATTGAGGAGATTCCAAGCAATGCAGCTGTACTTCCTGTGACCTGCAGCTTTCAGTTCAGGAACACTAGGAGGGTGACAGCCTGGGGACAGCTGGGTACAGCCATGCTACACACACAGAGCCCAGCACAGGAACCCCTCACCCCAACTGAGACATCCTGGGCTGCAGGGACAGGGAATCTGCAAAGGGGACCCACTCAACTCACTTGTGGCAGCAGGATTCTCTCAGGACTCAGAGCTGGGGTTCCTCAGCCTGGAGAAAAGATAGCTCCAGGGAGACCTTAAAGCACCTTCTGGGGCTACAAGAGAGCGGGAGAGGGAGTTTTGACAAGGGCATGTACAGACAGGGCAAGGGGGAATGGCTTTAGAGGGAAAGAGTATGGGGTTACACAAGAAATTAGGAACAAATTTTTCCCTGTGAGGGTGCTGAGGCCCTGGCACAGGTTACCCCAGAGAAGCTGTGGCTGCCCCATCCCTGGCAGTGTCCAAGGCCAGGATGGAAGGGGCTTGGAGCAACCTGGGATACTGGAAGGCATCCACTTGGCAGGAGGGTTGGAACTGGGTGATTTTAAGATGCCTTCTAACCCAGGCCATTCTATGACTCCTTTAGAGCACAGTCAGCAGCAACAGGACACAGCAAAGCTCTTCAACAACACTCAGTTAATAAAACACCACCTGGATACACACATGCACCAACCTTGCTCCCAGTGTTGGGTATTTGTAAGAGAAACAACACTAAGTGATAAATTCAGTTCACAATGAACCACCCTGCACTAGCAGGCTTCTTGCAAGGGAAAGCATTTGGAAATTATACAAGCAGCCATCCATACTTTATAGAGCACACACAGCACATCATTTGATGTATTATAGATAGGCAGAGCTACTTGTAAGGCCAGACAGACTTTGCACAGCAGTGCAGCAGGAGGGGAGAGTACAGGCAAAGGGAACAACAGAACAGGAATGCTAAACTGCTGCAGGACTTAGATAAACAGACTGATTACCAGAGAGTTTGTCTGTATTGAAGAATTAACTCCAGCACTGTCTCTGACTTGCCCTCCCATCTACATCTTGAATTCGAGTACAACACAACTTCAACTGGCAGCAGACACAGGCAAATGTTTGATTAAGCACATTTGAGCAGTGAATAAACACCACTGCAGGCAACCAACACTCAGAGACCCCAAAGCTCTCTAAGTATTCCCCACTATTTTCAACACAACTCCATCATACCCTGTGGACAAAAAGCCCACAACATTTGTATATATATTTGTTTTAAAAGTTTAGTGCTGTAGATGATTACAGCAGAGCTTTCAGACCCCTTGGCATCCTTATAAGCACAGCTACTGCTATCCAGAGCAGCATCCTTCCTTCAAAGGATGCCCGAGATCGCTCATGTTTGACTCATTGGAGAGGGGCCAGCTCCACTGGGACACACAACTGAGAACACCTCTCCTTAGCCACTCTCCACGGGAAGAGTGGCCAGACAATTCAGTATTTGGGGCACACACGCCCTTCACTGCTGGCAGAAGTCAAGTTCAATATATGTGGGCGAGATCACTGGAGCTTAACTCAGTTCTGAAGGACATCAGCATGAAAAAAACGGGAGGAGAGGCTGCCAATCCCTGAGGAACAGGAAGAGGAGGCAACAGTTACGCTTGCCTATAGCAAAGAGGCATTTCACCCCAACTGAGATGGAATCCAGCCAGAAAGCCCAAATAATAGCCCTTCTGCTCACAAAACCACCCCTGAATCTTGATTGTTCACAAGCTGTCTGGAACACAGTTTTAAGCTCATTTAAAATACAATGAGGGGAAAATTTCCTGCTTCTCATCACTCAGAGAATATATTAAACCAATGTTTTCTTCATTCCTGCTTTGCCTGGGTTTCATTACTCATTTTCTAGCTTTCTTCAAAACTGACATTTTTTAAAGTACAGGAGGTTCATGTATAATTTTTTACTTTATCCCTGCGCAGGATACCATTGGAAGTACGCACTATTCAAGCATTGCATATGCATAGATATAAAGTTTTTGCTGTTACCTTGATTAAGCATTTGCTTTGTTTCTTTAAATCACCCAGCTTGTGTCTTTTACAGGAAATTAAATTAACACAAAGTATCTTTTAATAATCATAAAAGCTTTCCAGCAATTCAATTTGCAAAATGACAGACTAGCATTCTGCATCACAGTAAGCAGTTTATCTGCTGTTCTGACAGCAGACCTTGTTCAAAGCCTTGTCCAGAAATGCAACACTACATCCTACTATTCCAGGCGTGCACTCAATGACAGCAAACAGGTATGAAGACACAGCCAAGCACAGGCTCTCTCTTCACAGCATTAAAACCTAGAAGTCTCTCTCTCTACCAGCTATGACCCACCTAAGCTACAGCCAGGATCAGCTCTGTGAAGACAAGTTAATACCAACCTGCTTTATTCTGTTTTCCTGAAAACGAAGCCAGCTCTGCACTGCCGGAGGCCCCAGCCTTGCGTAGGAGGGAGCCTGGCAGTTCCACTCCCAAAACCTGCACAAGGTCTTGGCAGGGATTCCTTGGCACAGGTCAGCTTAAAGGATGCATACATGAGAGGAAGAGATGCAGGGAAAGACAGCATCAAGGTATGGCAAGGACTCGAGGCTAAAAGGCAACTCAGGGGTAAAGGCCCACGTGTGTGTGAGGAATCGCCCTGACCAAACCACAAAACATGGCCAGGGCCAGCAGCCTGAATGACAAGAGAGGCCTTGCTGTGACACACTGACCTCTTCATGTGCCACTTGACTGGCACTGCCTCCCCACAAAGTGTTACTCCTGCTCAGAGAGGACTTCTGTCTGCCCTCACACAGCACAGAGGCTTCAAGAAGCCAGACAAATGCCCTGATAGCAGGAAAGCAGTGAAAACAAGAAGTCAACTTATCCCAGCCTCAAAGGACATGAGTGGTGGAGTTAAGAGCTCAGTCTGGCCCTGTCCACACAGCAGCAGCTCCAGCATGAACACAGCTGGCTCTTCTGCAAATGCTGAGACATGCAGCATACTCCAAACAAGTATTCCTCAGGGCAGAAAAAAACCAAAGATGCATCAAGTGAGACCTATGGGACAACAACTTTCACTCCCGGGTTCATTTGCTTTAGCCTATTTTTAGTAAGCTGCCTTTGCAGATGCCAAAATAACATCTCTTCCCCTCTGTACATACACAGCTGGACATGAATCTCCACAGCCTGGCCCGCAGCATCTGCATTCAGCTTCACAGATGTAAACTGCAATAATAAGTCTAGAGGGGAAGCCTCTTCTTTGGAATTCCAAACACAAGTAGTTAATATAGTCCAAGTGCCAAGCATGCAGCCCATGGGAAGCAGGAACCCACAAGCACAAAGTTCCTTCCTTGCCACCAGCAGTATTTCCCTGATCCTTTATTCCTAAGCATTGTTGAAAGAGATCAATACACATGACTTAAAGGCTGCAATACAGAATTGCTCCTTTTCTCCAGGCTCTGTTTGCACACAGGATCACAGCTAAGAATCAGTGCCCCACTCAGAAGCTGCCTCTCCTTGGCCATCAGAGCTCTGCAGAAAGGCTGCAGGTCTATTTACAGCCACCAGACCAACAGAACCTCCATGTGGGCAGGAGAGGCAGCACTTTCCCGTGGAGAAGCACTGTTGCATTCCTGGGCTGGCCTGCAGTTTCAAACTCCTTGGCAGCATCCAGCCTTCCCTGCTCCCAGCCCTACAAGAAGCAGCTGGCACTGCCAATACTCCAGAGGAGAACAGTTCATGGCCAGAACAAGCTCATCTGCAAAATTACACTGGTCCATCTCTTGCCCCCACTGCTCCCAGCACACCTTCCTGAGCAGGCACACCCTTGTACACGTTTTGTTCTTTGAGGGGCCTAAAAACCTCATTGGGAGAAATCTGCCCACTCTAAAGACACAAGCCAGCAAAGCCCCATGTCTCTGGGAGCTGTCTCTGGCTCCATCCAGGGAAAATCACTCCAGCCTACGATGGTTCCTTAATGCAGCCACTGCTGGGAAGCCTAAAACACCCTCACACCAGTGCTTGGAAAAGGAGGCAAGGGCAAGAGCCAGTCCTTACAACACACTTTCCCACTGCCCTGGGGAATGCCAAGCTTCCCACTGACCATCTGGCCATTAATCAACCTCCAGCATTTCCTAAGCCCCACTAGAGGCTCTGCAACAAGGAAAGGGCTGTCACCCAGGAAAGCTGCCCTGTCCAGACTATTCTCCCCTGCCTTCCACATCCCTGCCACAAGCTCCATGGCTGTGGAGCACCAGGAGGAAGCTGGCATACAAAATCCCATCATGTAGGCAAAGCAGCTCCAGTTTGGTCCACACTAGCAGGACAAACAATCTGACCTCTCCCTCCTCCACACAGAGGAGCTTGCAGGTCTACAGATTCACTGTGAGCAGCCCCATAGATTTTTAGTTACTTTAGTTCATCTCCAGCACTCCTCTGCCTCCCTGTACCACAGTCCCCTCCCAGAAATCTGCCTCATCTCCCACAAACACCTACACAGTGATCTTGGAATACTGACTTGTCGCAAAACCTCATCAGGCCTCAAACAGGAACAGCCAACTTTCAGAGAAGGATTCCCATTTCATTTTTCATAGTCTCAAAGCTACGTAACGTGTTGAGTCTGGGCTGTAATCTCCTGTTTATCAGGGAATGACTAACAGTTTAATTTGGATTAATTTCATGTATGGCTTCTATCAGACCCTACAGAACCTCTGGCTGCCCTCATGCTTCTGTATAAACATCAACAAAACCCAGGCATGAGGACCTAGGTACCAGAGGAAAACGTCTGTCTCAAAACTTTGCAGCACAGTCAAGACAGGAAGGATCGAAGGAAGGACACCACAAATTACAGCACTCCGAGTTTCCCTGTGTGCCTGTGGGAGGGCAGGGACATGCACTGAGAGGATGGACCCTACGGCAGGTGGCACTGCCAACTCCAAGAGCTAGCAGGGTTCCCTGCTCTGCAGCAGCTCAGGTGGGGCTCTCACCCCCCAACAAGCCCAGCTCAGTCCCCCTACATTCCCTGGGGGGTCTTGTTTCCTTGCCCCTCACTTCCATGCCCAAGGACTTCAGCAGCAGAACATCCCTTCAGCAGTCCCAATACCCCTTCCCCAGCCATCCCCCTAAGAGCCTGCCCAGACAAAAGGGACATCAGCAAAGGCATCTCCATTGAGACCATCACTGGGTCTCCAGCCCCAACCACCTCTGTCTTCCAAAAACACGTGGCAAGTCAAACAATGCAAAGTGGAACTCTGACTAGAAGCACAAATGGTACTTTCATTGGCTCTAGCAGGTATTTACACAACTAGCACTCCTATTTCTCACTCTGCTTACAGTGAGTAACACCTCACCCACAAATGGCTCCACATCTTAGGGCAAAGAGACAACAAAGTAAGGCTCAGAGGGAAGGTGTTAAGACCCCATTCCTTCCTTTTAACACAGACAAACAGAAGCAGACCCCTGTTTTGCTCCTAATGCAACTCTGCAGGAGCTACATGAACACAGCTAGAACTGAGGAATGGAAATGTCGTTCCTCACCATGTGCAACTGCAAAGCCAGGCCTAATTACCACAGCCACAGGAAAATTAAATAGAACATTTTTAGTAAGTAGAGAAATTAACTGCAATATCACAGCCAAATTCCAATTTAGCATCAGCAGTCCAGCTGGATACACCATCCTAAACACATGGGTAGCTGATCCCAAATCACCACATTTACTGTAGCTTCCCTACCCTTTTTAGTCATAGAATGAGCTGAGTATGGAGGGACCCACAAAGATCATCAAAGTCCAATTCCTGGCCTGCACAGGACAGCCCCAAGAATCCCTCCCTTCATCTGAGGTTGTTGTCCAAACACTCCTAGGGCTCTGGCAGCCTTTTGGAATGGCAGCATTCCCTGGGGAGCCTGTTCAGTGCTCTCAATCCTCTGGAAGAACCTGATCCACCCTAACACTCCGCTGACACAGCTCCAGCCATTCCCTGAGGCCCTGTCCCTGGTCACACAGAGCAGAGCTCAGGGCCTGCCCCTCCTCTTCCCCTCCTGAGGAAGCTGCAGAACTGCTGTGAGCTCTGACCTCAGTTTCCTCTTCTCCAGCTGAACAGACCAAGTGCCCTCAGCTGCTCCTTGTGTGGCTTCACCAACTCCATGTCTCTCCTTTGGACATTCTCTGAGAGCTTCACATCCTTCTTATATTGTGGCTCTCAAAACTACAGAGTCCTTCCCCTCTGAAAGAGGCACAGAGATACACCAGTACATCAAGGCAAGCCCCTGCAGAAACAACCCCTTGTTTCAACTCCTCCTGCATTTCCAGGTGCTCCACAGTCAGCTCAGCCCTGCCCAAACAGGGCAGGCCCAACTCTGCTGCCTGTTTTTCTGCTGCCATGCCCCAGAGTGAGGCACGCACACACGCCAAGCACACCTCTGTTCTCACAACTGCATTTCCACACTAGCACCAGGTTCAACCGGGAGCTAAATGATTTCCTAGGACAGCACAGGACAGAGTGTCAAACAGTTTCTCTGCTCAGAAACACAACAGGGAGGGACATCTGTTGCAAGAGAGCCAAACACACATACATCTGTTGCAAGAAAGCCAAACACACAGCAACTACAGTTTTCGTTCATCATATCTCTGTGGTATTTTCACTGGTGAATGAATAAATCATCATTTATAGCAAAAGCAAGATTTCCAGTTGGAGGTTATTTACTTTCACCTCAATCACAGCAGCCCTGGCAAGCCAGATGATGTACAAGCCAAGAAGCAAGTGCTTGCATGCTGGGAACTGTTCAAACAGGAATAATTCAATCTTTTTGTAGTCTCACCCTGGCTAATTTGCCACAAGCTGTCTCTTTTCAGATGCTACATGAAACACGAGAAAAAAAAAACAAGCTGGATTAAGCTGGTCCATTTACAATCAGTTCATCTACAGAGAGTTCAGGTCAGTTCGTTTTCTATGTTAAACAAATTCATTTTTTCAGCTTCACAGGGTTTAAGGAACTAAAATTTATTGCCGTAAACAAACATTGCTCACTGGACAAGCGAGCAGCGATTACTTAACTAATGCAAACGATTTTCAGTCTGCATGCAAGGAATGCATGGGATAATTCCAGGGCACTCTCTTCCACCAGCATTTTACAAGTACTTTTTAGGTAGCTATGGAGATGTTACAGCCTTTTTCATTTTGCTGTCATAACTAGACAGCTATTGATCTCTTTGCAAAATTCCTTGGAAGAGTGGAGAAGGGAGGGGGACTTTCAAGCACTGTGAGGTTTGAGAGCAACAAGCTGAAGAAAACGGGAACGCATTTCAGATGGAGACATCAGCACAGAGGTTCCTTGCAAAAGACAGCCATCCATATGTCTGCAGGGATTTTTACTTGAACCTGGTCCTACTTTGGTACTTAGGCAAAAAAAGGACTGTCTTCCAACAAACTCCACAATGAAAAACATTTCCAGCTACCACTGCCATCACACTGCACAAAAGGAGGCCCTACCCAAGGTTAAGGCGTGGTTTTGTTCCAACACAGATCTCTCTGGAGGCATGGTGGAACTCTATCCTGGCAGTCATGCTGGGCTACAAGATATTTCCCTCTCCCTCTGAGCATGTTACGTGGAAGTCTTATCTCCTGACATGCCTTGCAGGCAATCAGTGCCTCCTCTCCAACCCCACCAGGCATAACAGATTTATGATGGACAGGATGGACAGTTATGCATTTCACTCTCCTTCCAACAACAGCCCAAGAGCTGTCTGTGAGCTCAGCACTGCTGGTCCTCAGATTCTGCCCAAAATGATGTTGAGAGAAATGTCTTTCAGCCTGTTGACCCTTTAAGATAAATCATTCCTGCATCTGCAGATTTAGGACTGCACACCAGGACAAGAGAGTCTGAAACATGAGATATTGACCTGGAAAACTCTGTGTCACACAGATAAGGACGTGCAAATAATCATGGATTTAGATCTTGTTCAGAAACTCCCTCAGTAATGAGAACAACAGATCAGGGCTCTGAACAGATACTTCCCTTTGGATAAAACAGAAAGGAAAGGAAAGCCTGTTCAACCAAAATGTGTTTCTTAAATTCACCTTAGACCCAGCCACAACAACGGAGCCAGAACCTGCAGAATTATCTCTACCACAAGCAGCAGGAAGTTTGCCAGCACCACCCTGAAAACAAATTTCAATCTTCTCATCTCCACGCGGTGTTTATAGCCTCATGACTGCTCACCAAAAGGACACTCAAGCTCTACTGCAAATGGAAAGAGAGCAAGATGCTGCTGCTGCAGAACAAACCCATGACTGCTCTTATCCACCTAATGCCCATCCAGATACGCAGCCACACCTTCAATGCTGCTTTTTTAACTTTTGCGAAGGCTTGAAAGGGGTGAAGAATTAACATCCTCTAAGCTCCCCAAGAAGCTGGCTGAGGACAGGCAATGCCATGGGGAAGCCCCAGGACTCCGCTCATCATGCAGCCAGCTGCTCCCAGATATTTCCAACACACCAACACTGCCAGCAGCATCCCAGCATTAGAGCAGTATGACAAATCCACCACCCAACAGCTGCCAGTGGCAAGTCATGAGACTGCAGAGTCCCCACACCATGGGGCACAATCCCAGCCTCAGCCACTGCTGCTGGATGGCTGCACACCTCCCCCAGGCACTGGGGAGGGAGGGGGGCACGTCTGCACCCCAAACCCAGCTGCAGTCCTCCCACTCACCCAGAGCAGGGCCTAGACCTTCCTAGGATCCCTCACCAACACAGGCTCCAGTCCTTCAAAGGAGGAGGGCAGGGAGTGGTGCAACTCCCCTACAGCATCCAAATTCCTGCTGTATTCCAAATTCCATCCTAAAGATATTCGAGAAAATACAGTTCTATCCAGCACCATCAGAGATTGCAGTGGCCCTGCCCAGCACAGGAGGTCCAACACCAGCTCCACCATGGGCATGGAAACCTCCGAGAAATTGCTTTTGGTTAGGACCTGTCAGTTACATGTTTCACATCCAAGAGAAGGTGGACACCAAGTCAAGTCACTATATACTTCTTCTGGAGAAGAAAACAAACAATACACCAAACAAAAAACTGTGTGATTTAGAAAAAAAAATCCAGCCTTTCTTTAAAAAAATACAAAAACCAAATTCTTAGAGACAATTTAAGCTCAGGCAAGAAATATAAATATGCATTTCTGAACTTTCCCTTGTGATGTTTCCTTTAAAAACATAACAAATTAAAAGTGCTGTCACAAATTAAACCAGCTTTGGTTAAGTGGAGGGGAAAAAAATGCTGATGGCTCTAAGATCCAACTGACAAGCCTTTTCAAGTCTGCTCTGATGCAAAACCAACTTCCCAGCTATTTAAATTAAGAGCAAAGAATTATTTTCCTTGGCTTAATCTTGGTTTGGAAGCAGGACAGAGGATACTACAACAAAGCCAGCACCTGAACCCACCAGGAGCCACCCAGCTGCCACAAGCCTTTTCTGGAGATGAACTACTCAACACACCCACCTCTTTTTCTGCAAGACCCTTCTCCACTATGCCCACAGCTGCGGGCAGCAATGGGGAGCACTCAGTGTGCCTTGGCTGCTCCTCCCTCTCTGTAGGCATTAGCACAATGACACTGCCTATGACGCACATCAGGTCCAGGAGAACAGACATTTGAACTTGGATCTTGAGGGAAGTCACCATGGATGGCTACTTCAGCCTCCAGCTGCAATGTGGAGGTCCCCCCTTGCAGAACAGAAGTCCCTGGGATGTAGATCACACACAGGATTTGTCAGCTGTGAGATGGAGCACCTTGCTTTTTCTGGGGAGGATAAAATTTCTGTCTGGTTCTTTCCAAGGGAGCTCTGCATACCATCCCTCCCCCACCACTGAACAAAAGTCTAACAGAGATGCTTCCAGTGCACGAGGGAGAGCATTTGAGCATCATGGTCATCAAACCACCACCTCCCACGTGTTTTCCAGCTTGGAATGCAGGTTCCAGCATCAGGAATGTTCCCCGTTCCTACACAGCCACAGCCTCACCCACACCCCAGCCCTTGCCTGCCTCAGCAACCTGCTGCATGCACCAGCTCTCAGAGACACACACTGCCTCCAAGGCTGGGGATGGACAAAGATGAATCCATCCTACTTTTAGCACAGGTCCAAAACCTAAACCAGGAGAACAGAAGAGATGGATATTTCGAAGACACAAGAAAGTGTTCCAAAATCATGCAAAACACAACCACACAGCTGACATCTATGACTATCCGCTCACCCTCACACTGAGAAGATCCCAAGGCATTTGCTCCCTTTCCCTGCCTCCACAGCACTTCTTCCACAGGAGCAGCCTACCTGACCCAAGGCTTATAGAGAACAGACTCTGACAGGCTCCATACGTCTGGAGGGAATTTTACCAACCTATGGCAGCTGTGTAAGGACACGGCAAAGCTGTACAGAACCCAAGATCACAAGGGCTACAACCACGTGAGATCATAACTATTTTCAGAAACACACCAACAGCTCAAGGTGTTTTTACAAAAAAGATAACTCTTCTCACCTGCTCTTTAAGACAGACATTAATTAGCAGCACTACATACTGCAGAACCTTAATTTGATTCTACAGACATCTTTGCATGCCAACCTCATGACATCCAAACCCATGGAGACCAGCCTCCAAACAGGATGCAGGCTCTTCTCCCCATCCCTTACGCTCCACATGACCTAGACTAGTCTCAATAGCTAACTTCCTTCAACAGTGCTCACACCTTTTCCATATTTCACATAGACTGTATTTCTGTCAAAACTTCTAACCTGGCTGTAGCTAGCACACACGCTTTAGAGAGAAAATATGAAGTCAAGATTCAGTAAAACAGCCTTTCTCTGTCTGGACTCTTTGGACAGACACAACCCACGAACCACAAAGCTGGGAGAGAACCAGACCCCCATGGCCATGCCTGCTGACAGAGCAGATGGACAGCTGTGTGCACAGCTGCCACAGCAACAAGGAAAGGAACTGCTCTCTCTTGTCCTCAAAACAGATCCTGACTGGATATATGCTTGTGTGTTCTTGTTTCTGTCCTCCGTAACAGAGCATAACAAGGGAAAGACTTGAAAATGAGGCAGCTGGGGGTTTGGCAGTTTGTATACTTTTACAGTTATTTTACAGTTACTTTTTCTGTTACAAATCATAAATTGTGTGTGCTGTGTCACAACCACTGCAGTGCCCATGAACTATATGGGGTTAATCCTACAGGGACATATACAATACACCCTGATTTTCCCTATGCTTTTGCTTCAGAACTGATCAGTCTGAGACAAGGCAGGGAAGACCAGACCATTATAACTTCCTCTTATTTTGATGTGTCTGTAACAATGCAAGAGCACAAAGTTCTCCCAAATCCATCACATTTGGAGCCATGAGAACTGCTGGATTTAAAAGATGCTGATTCACACTAGTGGTTATCAAATTTTTCCCATCTGTGACACAATTTGACAGCTGTCTGGCAGCACAGAGTTCTCCACTTTGGAGTTCAGATGCTGCAGCAGCTGGCTCAAGTCTCAGCCTTCAGTTCTCCACTAATATTTAGGGAAAAGCCTATAAAGAGAGATGCAAGTGCAAACTAACTTTTGCATCAGCACACCTGACCTTGGAGCTTTCTGTGCACAGGTACCATTTGGCATTTTTTATTCATGCAAAAGTTACAACACTGTGCCTGCTGGAACAGGGATTACCATCAAAATGTATGCCAAGGCCTGCTGAAAGTCACTAGGTTTGTTACTTTTATCTCTCCTAAAACACCACAATCCAGAGACTGCTGAAGTGGCCTCTGATGCTGTTCCTTGACACAACTTGCACTGCTTAATGATGCAGAGGCACAGAAGGAAACGGGAGCATCCTCACCTCACCAAAAACAATTCCTCCCAGCCAGCTCCTCTAGTGAGGAGCACTCTCCTGAAGTATCAGCTCTGTCAGCACAAAGCGACCGAGCACTCCATGGCAAAAGCTATCAGGACTCACAGCCAGCAGATATGTTAGTTTAGCAAGGCTGGACTAAACAGCCCAATCTTTCTCTCCCAAGTTCTCCACCTGCATCACCCCAGGCTGAGGCAGAGTGGCTGGAAAGTGCTCAGCAGAAAAGGACAGGGGGTGCTGCTTGGCAATGGCTGAACATGAGCCGACACCTGCCCAGGTGGGCAAGAAGGCCAGTGGCTCCTGGGCTGGGTCAGCAGGGGAGTGGCCAGCAGGACCAGGGCAGTGACTGTCCCCTGCCGTGGGCACTGCTGAGGCCTCAGCCCAAGTGCTGTGTCCAGTTCTGGGCCTGGCACTGCAAGGTGGACATGGAGGGGCTGGAGCGTGTCCAGGGAAGGGAACAGAGCTGGGGAAGGGGCTGGAGCACAGGTCTGACAAAGGGATGCTGAGGGAGCTGTGGGGGCTCAGCCTGGAGCAAAGGAGGCTCAGGGGGAACCTTCTGGCTCTGCACAACTCCCTGACAGGAGGGTGAAGCTGGGGAAATTTTGGCTCTGCTCCCAGGGAACAAGGGACAGGATGAGAGGAAATGGACGGCCTCAAGCTGTGCCAGGGGAGGTTCAGGTTGGGCATCAGGAGGAATTTCTTCATGGAAAGGGTGCTCAGGCATTGGAAGGGGCTGTCCAGAGAGGTTTGGAGTCCCCATCCCTGGAGGTGTCCAAGCCAGGACTGGATGGGGCACTCTGTGCTCTGGGCTGGGTGACAAGGTGGGGATTGGACAAAGGTTGAGCTCACTGACCTTGGAGATCTTTTCCAACCTAAGAGATGCTGTGATTCCATGATTAATGATAAAGACGACCCAGGCAGGGGCAGGGAATGGAAAGGCTTTGCCTACAATGGCCTGCAAAACCTGTATCTAAATATATTTCCACTGAGGAAAGAAATCAGCTTTTTAAACAATTGGTTTATCTTGGCCTTTTAATAGAAACAGAAGGACAGCCAATGGGAAAAGGAGAAAACTTCAACCCAGCACACTTTCCTCATGTACTACAAAAGTCACAGAGGAAAAAAGTGCTCTGGAAGTAAAAGGACACCAGGAAATTGTAAGTGCCCATAGCAAGAGCAATACACAGCTCTTGCTGTGAGCAAGCAACTGTGAATCCAGTGTGATGATGGAATTATTAATTGAAAATTCCATCCTTTAAGCACAAATAAATATTATTTTGGCAGCAAGCACTAGAAGAAAAGTAGCAAACAGTCACTGTCTTCAGTATGAGCTGAGTCACACCCAGGTCAATTTGTAAGAGAGAGGAGGGGGAATAAAAAGGAGAGAATAGAAAAATGCATAATTCTCTACATCTCAAGGTATGTTCCCAGCTGAGCAGCCTCCCAAGGGAGAGGGAGCTCCAAGGCAAAGATCCCACCAGAGACCCACTGAGAAATGTCAGGACATATCATGATCTCTGCTGAAGGTGCCTCAAATTGGAAACACACAACAAGTGCAGGTAACAAACTCATGGCAAGAGAAACACTGACCTCCGAAATGACCAAGATTTCACTCTGGATTAGATGCTGACTTTTCCAAACACAGAGCAAGAGATGTAATCTCTGAGGAATACCAGAGAGCCTTTTCTGTGTGATGAAAAGGTTAATGCTTGCAAGCCAAACATCTCCAAAGAGCTACTTGTGATTTCTGAAGCTGTCACTAAATGACCACCCTGTCTTCACTCAGCCAGGGTGGGAATTTATAGCAAATGCTAAAAAAATGTGGGCATAAACATCAGCAGTAGGCATGAGGCAAGAAAACACAGTTCACCTCTTCTGGGCAGGATTCGAAAGCAAAGTCACTAATGGGATGACTAATGGGATGACTAATGGGATCTCACAATTACTAATGGGGGAAGGGGTTCACTATTCAGCCTAAGTACAGGAAGGTATTAAGTAGTTTGATTTATTAAGGTATTAAGTGTTTTTATGCATCCTTAATGCACAGCTGCATGCACACGTTCCACACAAGAACAGTAAACACAACAGAGCTTGCCTGAACCTTCCAATAAACCTATTCCTTGCTTTTGTAAGTTTAGAGATGTGGTTTGGCCAAGCAGAAATAGGTCAAATCATAATTGCCCACTTTAAAGCAGCCACATAACTTCTGTTTTGCTTTGAAGCCCTGACAATCACCAAGGGAAGTATGAGAAGAAGCTGTCTCAGATTTACCAACCTAACTTGCACATCACCATTTAGCAGCTGAAGCACCTCCTTGAGGAAGGGCATGCAAAGTCAGCAGCGGGACAGGGGCTTTACTGACCACACCCAACACCACAGGATGTTTTATCACCCCCCCAAATCCTGCTTAATACCCAGGCTCCTACTTTCTCTGTTGAAAACTATTGCAAAACAGCAGATTTCCCAGTCAGAGGTATTTGGGAGGGCACCCCTTTTGAACCACCTCAGGAGTCAGGGATATGTTTTTGGAACATCTGTACCAGATTTGGGATCTGGTCCCCTCTCTGAGCTCCCTCCACCTTCCCAGAAAAACACATACAAACCACAACCAAGAAAATCAGTCAGTTCCTCAAAGGAGTTTACAGCAACTCCCTTGTGCTCTGCTAGCCAAAGGCCTGGTTTGATGCAATCACACCACCGACAAGAAAGTGACTAAACCTTCGCTGGTTTCAAAGCTCTGCAGGGGAAGGATTTCCACTTCACTGGAAGTGTTCCTTCAAGTGGGGAAAGAACCATCAGAGAAGCCCCACTCGGATGGATTAAAGAGACTAAACCTCCTGAAGGACACTGCACCCAGCACCTCATCACACACAGCCCTGCCTGTCCTCAGGCCACCCTGACCTGGCCAGTGAGCACTGACCACACTTTGTCCTGCTCATCACCAGGGACCAATGACACCAGACAGGCCGGCAGCACCACCTGGGAACCTCGGTCTCTGGGAATGGCTGTCATTTCAGGAATGTTAACTATTATCCTCCTGTTGCCACGGGTCACAGGCAAAGCCTCCTCATGCACCTCTACAGACACTTTCCATCTCCCCCCTGCAGCGTGTGTCACACTGCACTGGCAGCACAACCCAGAAGGAAACAGGGCTCACATCTAAGTAGGAAAAAAGATGAACTTCACCACGATTCCCTGCCCCATGGGATATCCCTGGTTCCAAGGTGCTCCACCCTGTGTGTCAGGGACAAGCAGGAACGTTACTCACCGAGTTTCCTCCAGAGCCTGGACCTGCTGCAGACACACGGGCACAGGACAAACCAACTTCGACACTCCTCAGCACAACTCTTACACCCAGATGCAGCAAACGGATGAAATCCCAGGGCTCAAGGCAGGAGATGGGCTGCCTAAGAGGGAACCTGCTTCTCAGGGCTCCCCTCACAGCCAGGCAAACACGTGGGGCTCCCGCTGCCTTCAGGGCGGAAAGAAACACCAGCTTCACACTCCTGGCATGGAAACATCAATCCTCGTGTGTGAGCACCACCGCGCACCACTGACAGTCACTGTTACTGCCAGGAGCTGATCTCTGATCACTTGAAACCGAGAGTTGAAGCAGATTTCTGCTTTCCTACTTTCCAGAATGCCTCTCAAACCAACCTGCCATGCTGCCTCACTGAGAGCACCAGTTTTACTGAAACCTCTACTTACATAAATGTAAATCCTCAAGATACAGCTGCTCCCTATTAAAATAAATCCCGATCTGACACTCTGGAACCTCTTCCTCCCCAAAACTCCACAGTGTAAGCATGGAGAATATTCCCATTCCGTGACACATTTCTGCTGTTTACTTTCTGGAATGCAGCGACACTTGTATTACTCAATGTGCTGCCAGTGCAATGCACACAGAGCCTACACACGGTGCTGTCGGTACCGGCTCTGCTCGGGCCAGAATAAGGAGCCAGCAGAGCCTCTCAAGGCTCAGGCTCAGCCAAGCCCAGCCCGAAAATCTTCCTGCGTTCCTCACTCACACGAGGGAGCACACACGTGTTACACCACAGCCAAGCATTAACACCAAAGCTTCCCTTCCCCCCAGACACCTCCACCGAGGTGTAAAGCACCTTTCTACAGCTCCAGCTGCACCCCGGCCACGGTGTGAGCAAGCACAGCTATTTCAGCTGTTAGAAGTCACGGCTCGAGCAGAAACAGACCTCGACAAAATAATTACAGGATGTAAGAACCCCAGGCCTTAAATCAAACCACATTTGTTCGCTCTAGATAAAACTCCTAACTGCAGTTCACACCACCAGTGCCTGAAGCGCCCTACGACAGTCTGAAAAGATTAAACCCGAGACAGCCAACCTCTCCCCAAAACTTCCCGAAAAGTTACGTCAGGTCCAGAAGTAAGGCACAGAAGGTCGGGAGTGCCGAAAGCACTGGGACACGGCTTGGGGACAGAGGCTGGCGGGATGTGGCGGGGCACAGGGACACGAAGGCGGACAGAGGCTGGCGGGATGTGGCGGGGCACGGGGACAGGGACACGAAGGCGGACAGAGGCTGGCGGGATGTGGCGGGCAGCTCCCCCGTTGCCGCCCGCTCCGGGCACACGCGGCGCTCCCGTCCCCGGGCCCGGGGCGGCTCCGGCCCCGCTGCCGGGGGCCCGGGCCATGGCGGCGGCAGAGGAGGAGCCGCCGGGGCAGGGCACGGCGGGGCTCATCCCGCCGGGACACCAAGTTGCCGCAGTGGGCTCGGAGCGGCTCCCGGGAACTTCACTTACCTGCGGCCGAACCGCGCAGAGCCCTCCCGGGGCGGCCGCGCCTCCGCCGGCTCCGGGCAGCCCCCGCCGCCGTCCCGCCCGCGCCGCTGCTCTCGGTGCCCGCCCCGCTGCTCTCGGTGCCCGCCCCGAGCTCTCCGTGCCCGCCCCGAGCTCTCCGTGCCCGCCCCGAACTCTCCGTGCCCGCCCCGAGCTCTCCGTGCCCGCCCCGCTCCGCCCCGCTCCGCCCGCGGCCCCGGGACCGGCCCCGAGCCGCCCTCTGCCCCGCCCGGCCGAGGCACCGCCCGCCGCCGGGGCCGGCCATGAGGGAGGCGGTCTGCTGCCAGTGCCCCTCACGGGCAATCGCAGCATCGCTGGGGCGGGAAGAGACCTCAGCGATCATCGAGTGCAGCCCGTGACTGAACGCCACGGCACGAACCTCACCCTGGTACCGAGTGACGCGTCCAGGCTTAGAACACCCTCAGGAACCGTGACTCCGCCACCTCCCTGGGAACAGCCCGGAGAGCCCTGCCCGGGTCCCGGCCTTCCCTGCCCGCCTCGGGACCCCGACGAACGTCCCCGGTCTGCGCTGAGCAGCCCGCGATCCCCCCGAGTGGCTCCTCGGCAAGGGGAGCGGCCCCGGGCAGTGGGGCCGGAGCTGCGGCTGGCGGGGGGCAGCGGCCCTACGGCGGGGCGCCGCAGCCCGGTGACAGCCTGGTTACACGTGCCGTGCGCCCAGCGGTTTGCCTCAGTGCTGAGGGTGAACGGCGCGGGCTTTACTGCGGCGACCATCGCTACACTCGCCCGAGCACTGCTGTCTCGTTTATACAGCGTGAGGGACTCCATCAGCAGCCTCGCAGCCATGCCAAGAACCAGCCTTTGCTTTACCAGCTCCGTGGCAGAAAGGCCTGAGATGCTGCTCTTTCAGGAGTGGAGCTACACAAATAACCAAGGGGTTCAGCCAACTAACTCTTGGTTTCCTTTGGAGTTGACTCAAAGCTCTTCCTCCCATCCCTTCTCCAAGAGCTGGGTCAGAGAAAACTTTTCATGTTTTGTTCAGGGAAAAGACAATTTGCTTGTACTCTGTTTCTGACCATAACATGCAAAAAAGTGGAAGTTTCCATTCAAAATGAAGAATGTACTGGTGACATGTCAAAAGCAAACATTTTGAATTCCCAACAAAAATGGAAAGGTATCATTTGCTTTTTAAGCACAGTTTGTAAAGAGGACAAGTCGATTCAAAACACTTTTTTTTTCCTGGCAAATTACCAGCCTGTCACATTGGCCACAGAACTCCAATGTGTCTCAGATTAAACAGCAGGACGGAGTTTTAGACTATGACAAAAGAAAAGCAGTTTAAGAATACCTGGGTTTCTTTGGTATCTTCTATATCTAGTACCTCTGTTTCAAAACTTTGGTGCTTACATAGGTTCTGATGCTCTGCAGTTGGTCTTTTTGCCCATTTGCCTCAGATCTTCATCAATCCTCCAGCGAATGTTACCAGTTTGCTGTCAGCTGATGGATGAGTGCTGATCACACTCCAGATCACACCAGGCTGAATCACAGGGATCCTGCTCCATTCCTCCGTTCTTCGTGAAATGGCTGGACTTGCCCAATAACAAGCAGTTGGAACAAATATGGATCCAATGTTCTTCACTCTTTGTTTTTTGAATTTGAATTTTTAATTCAGAAAGCGAAGATCTTTATTTAAAAACCTAATGCAGAAGGGCTTCATTTGTCAGGATGGCATGAGAGAGACCTCTGAAAACAAATCTTAGCAGACAGAATATTTCACACAACTGTTTGGATTCTTTCATCAAACAAAATACCTTTGCAAGTTAAGACAAATCTCTGATAAGGCTTTCTGGTGTGCTTATCTCTCATCTGCCAGAATAGCTTAGCCCTTTTTGCTCCAGGCTGGTTTACAAAAGATGGTTGATTTTCTCCACCTTTGTGAAAATGCAGCAGCCTCTGAGCAGACAAACGATTTGCTGGTCCCTCCTTGTGAAGGCTTGGGGAGGTTACAAGGAGTAAGAGCATTTTCCAGCATTGTTCACTCCTTGAGGAGGTGAAGGAAAAGAGCTTTTCCCTCTCTTTGCACTGGGAACACGCACCGTCTCCGTGGTTACAAATCAATAAATGGCATTAAGCCCAGTATTTCAAGAGCTGTCAGAGGAATTTGAAGGAGCAGTGTGCACTTTCTTACAAGATTTTCTTATGGCAATACTTCCCATCTCCCACACACTCACAGCATGGTACAGCCAGGAGTAGTGACCTAGTGCAGTTAATTTTCAGCTAGGTCAGTGGGGTGAGCAGATGAGCTCCAAGATGCCTGGCACAAAACAAGTGATTTTAAAAAAAATTCTTCCCTATCAGGGTGGTGAGGTCCTGGCAGAGGGTGCCCAGAGAAGCTGTGACTGCTTCATCCCTGGCAGTGTCCAAGGCCAGGCTGAATGGGGCTCTGAGCAACCTGGGATAGTGGAAGGTGTCCCTGCCCATGGCAGGGGGTGGGAACTGGATGATCCTTGAGGTCCCTTCCAATCCAACCCATGCTATAATTCTATGATTCAATCAATGCTAGCTAACAGAAAAGGCACAGAAACACAATAACAAACCATGTACATCACAGCCAATTTTTGGACAACTTTTTGTAAATAAATTCAGCACTTTGTTGGGCCCCAAGGGTTTTCCTCTAGACCAAACCTGTTCCTCAAAGTACAATAGCTGAAAGAGCTGGCGGATCTCCTTCCCAAAGAACAATGATTTCCCACCCAGGCTAGGTATGGCTTTCACTTCAGGACACCTCAAAAAGTGGACTTAGTGAGTCCCTCTTCTTATTCCCAGCCAGGTATTAACCCTGCAGCTGAGACAGGGTGTTTTCAGGTCAGGGCTCCATCACCGACTCTCCCAGCACAGTTGTGTCAGTCAGGGCTGTGATAAGATCCTCTGAAGGCAGAGCTGTGCCAGCAAAAGCACCTTGTGCAGATGGAGGTATAAGGAGAGAAAACAGTGCTTTTGTCCTGGGAGCTTCTTTCACATGAGGGAGCTGGAATTCACTCTCTAAGCAGCAGTACAGTTTTACTGTTAGAAGCCATTATCTTGGAAATGTTTGCTCTTCTGGCCAACTATTGTAGCTGGGCTGTCAAAGCTGTCCTGGCTTTCAGCTACCTGAAGTATCCTGATTGTTAAATACCCAACACAGCAAACTGGTTTGGCCTTGAGCTTCAGTATCACACCATGTTCAGTCCTGGGACAAAGCACTGCACAACCAATTTCTAGCTGTTAAATCCATACCTGAACGTTTCTCCACATGTTTAAATTCCCATGCAGTCCCTTCCTAAAAAGGACAGGAGAGATTTGGTGCCCAAAGGATTCATAATCCAGAGAAGCTGAAGTACAAAATGCTCCCAAACTGTCCCTGAAACAGTCAAACTTCTGACCTTGGCTGTCCTATCCCTGGCTCTTCCCACAGTGTTTGAAAACACAAAGAAAAGCTTTGCACACTGAACCTGCTGCTGAACTGATGGAAGAGATGCTATTCTGTCTTGCTGCAAAGTTTCTGGTCTAAAGTTTCTCTGTCCTGAATTTTCTGGTTTCAATCCCCCAAAAAGCAGAAGGCCATTTAAGAAGTGCCCAATTTGCCCCAGTGCTTGGGACTCTTGCAAGTGCTCAGTTTCAGATGATCAGACTTGAGTATTTGATCTGGAATGTTGCGTAATTAGCCCCTGCAAATCAATAAAAAGCAAACTCTAGTTCCTTTTCGAGTAGATAAGGAAGCTTTCCATAAAATTTCACATATCCACGAGGGTGCAAAAGTAATTAGCTGCAGAAACCTCTCCAGCAGGAACACTGAACATGAACCAGTGAGCACAAACCTCTGAGATGTATCAGGGTGGATCTGGAAATCACATAGAGCAGTGTTACAAATCAGAAGATGCTGCATAAATGTAAAATGTGAGCAAGAGAAAACCTCCTGACATGGGCAGGAATCACATCAGGATCAGCCGGAGGAATCCATACCATGGCAATAGCACAGCTGCTTGAAAAGATTGGGTGTTCCAGACCATTGTCTTCCCATTACTCTGAATCATTACTGTCATCAAAAAGCAGGAAAGGAAAAGTTACACTTCAAAAAAGTTTTACATTCCTAAATTTCTGCAGGCCTACCAAACATTTTTTTTTCCTCTCCCTGGAGGTCTCCCACTCACTAATTTAATTTAGGTATAAGTGGACCTTAACTGGGCTGAAATCCTCATTAGGTTCACATGTATGTACTTGTTACAGCATTCTCTCAATTTCAGTATCAGCAATTATCAGCAGAAAATTGTTGCTTATGCTCAGGAGAGGATTTCTGGTATAGTCAGAGCTCGTTGGGGCTGAAGAGATGCCCTTTGGGTACTCAAAGTGTTTAACTTCAAACACAGGACAAAATGTTCACCAGAGGAGTCAGGAACTGGCATAGAGGAGCCAGCAATAACTTTTCCTGGTAGCCCCCACGCTGGAATGTCCCAGATAAGCACCTCTCCACTGAAATGCACACATGAGGCTGGCACAGCAAGGCACATACCCGAGTCTGTGAAGCACAGCAAAGTGTTATCAGAGCAAAGCAGGCGTGCTGGATGCAGCAGGACATAACAACCCTACCAGAAACTCCCTTTGTGGCATCTGCCTAATCTGGAGGAGACTTTCCTTCTAGCCACAGCCAAACTCATCCCTTGTACAACTCACTCTGTTAATCACGGCTGACCTCACTGCCACCCTTCATCAATGCCTGGCTGCCGATGACATCCTACACCTAAGTTTTGCTCCTCAGCCACCTCTCACTTTTCACTTTCCACGTATTTGGAGCACTTATTGCTTTCATTCCTTTCAAAATGTCTTTCCACATTCCCATTGCCTGGGGAATTGTGCGAATATTTTCCTTAAATTTTCCTGAAGTTTCTCAGATACCCAAGCACATCTCCTGGTTTGTTCTTGGCATCAACTTCTAGCTGGTAATGAAGAGCCACCCGAAGTGCTGCTCAAGTCAGTCTGACTGCTGGTTCAGTCCTGACAGAACCAGGCTGACAGGCACTCCCCAAATCCCTCCAGCGCTGGGACAGCCACGAAGCACCTTTCTGAAGAGCATCTCCAACAGTGCGGTTCCCGCGGCGGTGCTGCGGTGCTGCAGAGCAGCCGCAGGGTTCACTCCCCTCGGGCATTCCCTGCAGGAGCAGCAGGGCTGAGCGCGGATGTCGCTGCCCGGCACGCTGCGACACAGCCGCAGCCACTCGGCGCAGCTCGCACAATGAGGCAGTGTCAGAGCCGGCTCGGCCAGCCGGGCCCCGGGCTCAGGCTGTAAGTGGCCTTCAGGATCGGAAAACAACACGCTTCAGACATTCCTGAAATATTCGGGCTGAGAGGCCGCGGAGGAAGGCGACAGCATCCTGCCCAGACGGCAGCAGGAACTGCGTTTGCTTCCCATCTCCAAGAGATGCGTTCACAGCGTTTGTTCCTGCACTGACCTCTCTGCAAATGCCTTTTGCTGGTGACTCACTGAGGTGGGAAGCCAAACCAGGCTCCCGGGCTGAGTCAATCAGGTGGCAGGACCCAAGCAAGTTAATCACTTCAGATTATTGGAATCTTCTGCTCTGGAAAGACAAGAAGTGATGAGGAAAGTCTTAGGGGCTGACTGGAGTAGTCACTGAGCTGTCTCACTTTATCAGTCAGCGCGGTGCTTCCCATGCTCCAAGGAAAGTGACAGCCAGAAAACAAGGGTTATTTTTTTCCTGAAAGAAGGCAGAAACATGGAAAATACAGCTCCAAGGGAGCACAAGGAAATGGTGATCATCCATGTAGGTACTATTGGTTTTGATCTCCCTCTCTCTCTCCCTCTCCACAGATGTGGAGAATAATGCTTTCATTCATGGAAGATACCTAATTTTTAGGTTAGAAAAGACATCAAAATGATCTTTATTCTCCACCTCACTTGTGAGCCCTGTCTCTTTGTGTTAAGGATAAGTAGAAGAAGAAACAAAGGGATTTTGTTTAAGTGGGGAGTAAGTCATGTCTGAGTGATTATGGCAGATAGGAATAGTTTATAAATAGAACTTCGCTAAACCTATAAAAGTGTTTACACTATATACCTAAAACAAATGTCTTGAGGACCATACATGAGACAAACAATGGGGTAAAAACTAAAATCACCCTTCAGCATTCCTGCTGGAAGATGTGCAGGATGGACTGAATTTCAGTTGTCTGCTGGTGAATTGAAGGAATAGCTGCCTCTTCCCATTGCAAAAGTACCTGAATATCTCACTCATTTCAATTACACAATTGAAATCTGGATGTCACAGGATCACAGAATGGTTTGGGTTGGAAGGGACCTTAAAGCCTGTCCAGTTCCAGCTCCTCACCACGGGCAGGGACACCTTCCACTGTCCCAGGTTGCTCTGAGCCCCATCCAGCCTGGCCTTGGACACTGCCAGGGATGGAGCATCCACAAGTTCTCAGGGCAGCCTGTGCCAGGGCCTCACCACTCTCACAGAAAGAATTTCTGCTTTTTCAGATTGCACTTATTCAACAATGCCCTTGCTGGTCAAACATTTTAACTTCCACCTCTGACAAAGATTCTGACTTCAACATTTTGAGAGAAACAGCAATGCATTTGGGATGAAGAGATGGATATTTAGGATTTTCATGAAAGCAATTATTCCAAGAACAGCAGCTAAGCAAAATAATATGAAAATCACAGCGTAAACATCAAGCTATTTCATGGGAACACGTGTTCATCCACGGATTAGTTTGGAAAAGGTGGTGGAGACCAAGTGAGGAGGTGAGGGCCGGGACAAAGCACAGCAGTTCTGCCAGGCTGCAGGGTCCCTCTGTCTTGTTCAGCTGTACCTTCTGCATCCATTTAATGTGTCCTGCTGCCACTGCAGCTCCTGCACAGGGACAAGAAGAACAACCTGGATGCAGCGCACATTGTGAGTGATAAAAGGTGAAAAGCACAGCAGAAAAAGGAAGGCACAGAAAGCAGGTGAGCACAGTGTATGGACAGATAAGAGAACATGCATCTCAGATGAGATTAATGACAGCCCGAGTCTGACCTTGCTGAGGATGAGAGCCACACCTCCTCTGGCAGCTCGGCTTCAAGACGATACCTGCGGCGGTCCTGTCTGCTTGGCTAAATGCCTCCTGCCGAACGTTTTGCAAGCCCTATCAGCTCATTAATGACCAATTTGCTAATGCACAGGCACAAGGGATCCTGCATCAGCGGTCCTGTCCTGTTTTGTCTTCGTGCATAAAATTCCTGAGAACTTCTTTAAAGAGACAGTGGTGAGAGTGCCCCAAGCAGGTTTCACCAAGGCCTCTGAGAGCAGGAGGTCTGCTTCAGTTTCAGAGAACAGCTGTGTCCATCTTCTAGAAAAGCAGCTTTGGTTCCTAAAAGAATCATTGTCTCTTACAAAGGTTCTTTAAAGAAGTTTCAAATGTAAGTGATCAAAGTCATTGCTGCAAGGTTTTTGTTCTAATCCTGGGGTTCTGGAAAGAACTATTTCAGTATTTCCAAATAATTTAGTCACCACTTCCCCTTACTCAGGTTACTTCCTGTGTACTTACATACAGCACTGCTATATATGTACACAAGCCACCTGAAATTAAAAAAATATATATATATATAAAAGGGAAGGAAATCCACATATGAGGCCTTTAATTTCTACACAAAACTTGTGTAGGGGACATTAAAAGATGTTTCAGTCCATCTCAGGCATCTGAAGAATGATGTTTTCACATTTAAGATGAAACAGAAGTCAGAAGTAATCATAATCACTATCTTCTGGCAAGTGTTTTTCAAACACAAAAGTCCCCCTTAATGTTTGGGAATCAGAGCTTTAGAGTGGATGATTTTTAAAAATCTTGTCTTCTTTTAAAGTATATTTCTATACTTTTACATATTCATAAGTAAACACTTTAGCTGGATTCACTCATAATTCAATAGCACACTTAATATATAAGCCTATTTTAAAAAAAAGTGTGAAATTCTTACACTGAGTATTAAAACATAAGTTTAATATATATATTTTAAAATTAAATAAAATTCAAGGTGAAAATCACGAACATTTGCTACTAAAGTTTTAAAGAACATAAAATCAGCCCAGCTGATGGAATTACCATCTGAACATTTGGAACAAGAATTGGCTGAAGTGAACCAGCTTTTGATAAAAGGGATTTTTCTACATGTGCAGAAAGGATATTGGAGACGAAGAAACTGAATAATCTGAAACATAAACAGCAATAAGTTCAAAGCTGAGAAACTAACTGGGGACTACCCACCAAGAGCTTGTGTTTCTGGCTGAACTATGAATAAAGGCAGGTAATGGAAGTGCCACCTCTCTTCAGGATTACATTTTGAGGGATACTGACCAGCAACAAGCGCTTTGATTCGCCACCTGTAAATGATCTGTTTAAATCAGCTACATTTTATGAAAAAAGTGATGAGCTTTGCATGGGTTCTTCTGTGGACAGCACACATCTCCAGGTTAGTCAGATATAATTAGTAAATAAACATGTGATACATGAGCATGTCCCTGCATGGGATAAACTTGAGCTCCCCCTCTCCTGCAAACACAGGAGATCATGGGAATATTCCAGCAACGCAGGACAAACTATGTTGCATTTCTTATGATAAAGTATGATGGAAAAAAGACTTAAAGATCACAGCCCTTTGCTGTCCCCCATTGTCACTCAGCCCACAGAATCCCCATGGGCTGCAGCAATCAGTGTGGGCCCCCATAGTGAGCTACCAAAGCTGCATTAAGTGTGTGGGGGCATTTTTAAATTCAACATGTCATATTTTACACATAGGAAGACATTAAAGCAAGCTGCCCTCCTGCTTCCCATGAAAATTATGCAGCTGATTGCTCTTGCATTAACAAGCTGGGAGACACACATCAAAGGAGAGCTGGGAGACCGACATGGGCCCCCAGTGACTTCAACCAACACGAGTTTCAGGCAGTTTCAAAACATTTGTCTCATCCAACCCAAAGGCAGCCATGGCATTCCCAAAAGGGGGTGTCAGAAGTGAGTTCTTGCTCTGCTCAGAGCTCACATCCCCTTCTCTGGCCCAGGTCTCAAGACTGATTCAAGCTGGAATTTGCTTTCCTTGGGAAGGCAGCTGGCACAAATGCCATGCAGGCCTGCCAGCAGCTTTTGGAGTGTCACAGGGGGAAGTAATCTCTGTAAATAATGATCTGAACTTCCAGCATCAATACAGCGTTATTGTGAAGTGGCTGAATGAGACTCCACAGGCTATTGCTGTGGGAAGGATGAGAAGGAGAGGAAGGAGCCTGGGAGGAAGCCAGCAGGGGGGACAAGCAGACCACACTTCCAGACTGGGAGGGGTTGTGCTCACATGCACCTCAGATGGACACACACCCTTTCCAGGGACTCCAGCACTGTGGGAAAAGTTGGTTTACATGTCCTCATGTTCCTCACAATGCCTGGGCCAGGGGCAGCAGCTTCTCTAGCAGGGCAGGCTAAGGAGGGGATTTGAGAGCACAAAGATAATGTAACTTGGAACAAAACCCGGAAACAAATTGCCACAAGAAGATGTCCCAAGAGACAAAATGGCAACCTCCTGTCATGTTATGCTTGTCTTTCCCCTCCAATCCTTGTTGTAACCTGTTGTATTTGTCTTAGGCTTGAAACCTATATAAGCAGCTTCTTAAGGCAAGAACCTACAGCTGCAGGACAGCAGAGTGCTGTCTGTCTTGGTGAGGTAAATACCATGCTGGTGCAGGAGAAACAAGAACATCTCTCTGACAGCTGAAAATCCCATCTACACTCTGTTGGGTGAGGACTGGTATCATTTATTTGTTGGTGCCCTGCAGCAGATCTGCCGCTCTGCTTGAATTCTGCTTGAATGCATCCCCTTCACACACACACACACACACACACACACACACACACACACACACACACAAAAAAAAAAAAAAAAAAAAAAAAAAAAAAAAAAAAAAAAAAAAGCCCCTCCAGCTTCCTAGATCCCCTCTGTAGCTGCAGGAGGAGGAAATGTCAAACTAGCACAGAATGATATTTAAGGAGAAGAATACTCAGCAGAGCAGGCAGGTCTGCAGGGAATGTTTCTGAACTATAGCTAGGACAAACTATGGAATAACATTTCTGCATGTGCACTGATGCCCTCACTGCGGATTTACCTGTCTCTGTGGCCATCTCTGCCTGTCAGTTAAACCAGAGGTTCCCTGTGGTGACAATACCAGGCCAGATGCTGAGGAAGACAGTGGCACTGCTGTGATTTCTCTGGCTCTGCAAGCTGGGGAGCAGGTGCAGCATCCAGGAAGGATCTCCCTCCAAGACATTTGGGTTCCTTGCACATTCCGAGCTTCTGCTACACACACCATGGTGAATCTTCTGTTCCCACTTACTTTCTGGTATTCAGGACCACCATCTGGCCCAATCTGAGCTCTGCCTGGTGGGAACAGGCAGAGGACTGTCTGTTCTGGGGGACTCTTTCAAGGGCAGCGCTGCTCAGCTTAGTGACTGGCTGTAAAGAAGGCACTGGAGTTCTGACTTCAGGAATCTCATTTAATAAAATCTGGGATTGTTTTAAAGAATCCTTTAATCTGAGGTATATCTCACAGCAGCTGTCTGGACAGTAATAGCTTACGAGGAAGAATGGAGAAGAGACAACTGAGATGGGATATTACCAATATGTCCGAATATTTTAAGGGTATATGTCAAGAAGAGGGGAACAGGCTTTTTTCAGTAGTGCCCAGTGATAAGAAAAGGGGTAATGGGCACAAACTGGAACACAGAAAGTTCCAATTGAACATGAGGGAAAGGGAAAATTCTTTACTGTGCAAGTGACAGAGCACTGTAAAGGTGCCCAGAAAAGGTGTGGAATCTCTTTCTCTAGAGATATTCAAAACTCACCTGGATGTGATCCTGTGCAACCTGCTCCAAGTGAACCTGCTTGAACAGGGGGCTTGGACTGGGTCATCTCCAGAGGTCCCCTCCAGCTCCATCTGTTCTGTGATCATCAAGGCCAGGAGTAAAACAGAGGTTAGCTCTAACCCCCTGAGAGAAGTGTGCAGAATCAGGTATTTCTATACACAACCTTCTCCTAGAGATCTTGAGCTTCTCTCAGCCTGAGGGAATAACATCAATTTAGACTTGGCATGCCACAGGGAACGTGCTAAAATCACTCAAAGGAACAATTACAAGAATAAGCCAAGCAATGACCCAGGTATACCTGCAATAAGGGTGCTTTGGCCATACAGTTCTTTGTAGTGGGACACTAAAGCCTCTGCATTCTGTACTAACACGTGGGGGACAGCAAATCTACAGCTGCCATTGGCACACTGCTGCATTGCAGAATTACATCTTCTGTGCATCATTACTTGGGGATGAATATTCAGCTATAGAGAAGACAGCTGGGTGGGCTATTGTGAGACAGGAAATCCTATAGATAGCACAAAGCTCATCTCCACATGCCATTTTCTCCAAAGAACCTTCAAAAGTCAAGTCACAGTAAGAACTCAGACTCACTGTCAATCTGATGAGATTTAAATATAAACAGCGATTGATGTAACAGCAGTGCAGGGCCAATGTGTGCACAAGTTCTTATTTTCTTCAGACGATCCATATGGAGATCAGCTCCATATGCTGGTTTTCTAGTCAGCAGCTGTGTCCCAGCTATTGATTAAATTTTAATTAATCAAGCTGAAAAAGAATGTCGCTGCTTGCAAGTTCAGCTTTTTAGACTCAAGTTTGGTTCATCGTACTTATTTCGCTTTTCAGGAAGAACTACCAACAAAATCATTCCTGTGAGGCTGCACGGCATTCCTTGTCAGGCAAGAAGAGCCAGCAGCAGGAGACAACCGACTTCTCCAGGCCTTCAGCCACTCCACTGTTCTCTGATAGACTTTGTTATTGTTTTATCCTAATGGTACACCAATTCATTAGCAAATTGGTAAGAACTTTCCATCCCATACCTGAGCTACAGTACAAGCTGTGATGCTGATTTCCTTATGGCATTAACTGTCTGCCCTGTACATTGCTCAGAAATGCAGCCTCAGCTTGACAATAATTACATTTGGCAATTATTAACTCTCCATCTGTGCAGCCTTCCCATGTAGGAGAAGCCTTCTTCAGCTTTGAGCACTTTATGATTGTTCTTACTGTAACGGTGAATTGATTCTTCTCAAGGAAAGGCCTTTGAAGTGTGGAGTACTTTGGGCTGTGTTTACACAGGTGGGAAACAGAGACAATATAGGAAGTCCAAAGGTCACCCAGGATACAAAGCTGAAGGACTAAACACAGAGATCCCAACATCAGGCTCGTGGTTTAAACTGCACAATGGCTGAACTCAGTATCCTTGTATATGTGATGTAAGGCAGAATAAAAATAGCAGTGGAAAGAACTCCCTCCAATTTTCTTTTTCTTTAATGGGTTTACAAGAGCATCTGCACTAACATCCATCCTTGAATGCAAAGTGTGCCCCAGGAGCCTGCTCCAGCTCCTTGTGAGGCTGAGGAACAGCTCTCAATAGCCATTGTGAGGCAAATGATGTTGTAGACACTGATGTTAAAGCACTGAAGTTCATCCATCTCCCCAGCCATTGCCAAGAAGCAAAGCTACTGCAGTCAGAACAGTTCACTCATGCCCCACACCCAAAATCGTGGGATTTTATGAGAAAGAGAGCTTTGCATGGTTGGTGGTTTCAGCCTTATCATGCCAATAAAAACAGCAAATAGGTTTTTGACATTAGCTCTAGGGTCCTAACTGGTTTTCAAACAAAAATCTGAGGAATCCCAGTCCCAAGAATTTTCCTAGCTTGTTTTGTCTCAGCTCAGCATTCTTCTTTCCTGCCTGCTCTCCAGGTAAAGGGATCACCCTTTACCTGGAGAGTCTCAGAACCAAGAATTACAAATTACTCTTCTGCACAGCACCCTTTGACTACCAATCTGCTGCATAAGTAAGAATCCAAACCAGGTTATTTCAGCATTAATAACAGATTAAGAAGCAAAGACCTCCCTTTCCCAAACTCTGTGTAAAGCCCACATCACCGGGATTTGGTGAGCTCCACACAGCAGTAACACCCACACTATGTCAGATTTGATGGCCTAATTCCAATTCTCAGCATTAAACTCATTTAAGTGATGTAATTCTGCCACTGACAAATCACCCTAAACAAAAAGCCAGATAATGAGATTTTGCAGATTAAGTCCAGGTTTCTCATTATAAAGACTAAGTAAAAAAAAAACAAACCCTGGAATCCTCCTTACTTGAGAAGGCAGATGAGGTGAGACACTGTTACACTGCTACACCAGGCAGTGAGGCTGGGGGTAGGACAACACTCAGACACAAAAGTTTCAGTCCTGTTGAGTTTGTGTCTGAATTTGAGCTCATCTTTAAACCAAGACTTGCTGCATATGGAAAAACACAGGTACATGATTGGGCAGCAGATATTTCTCAAGTGTGAGAGGGTCAGGCTCTCACTTCTCATGGAATTGTGGCTAGAGGCAGCACCTCCCGCCAGTAAAAACTGAAAACACAAGCAAAGGGAGAGTACTGACTAATCCTTTCCACAGAAAGACTTGAGGAATGTGTGAAGCAATCCCACCTGGGCAACTCAAATCCCAACAGACTGAATTTTCCTCACAATTCACATGCACATAGAGATGTCACCTATTTGGAAAAAAACCCCACCAACTTCAGCAGCCAGTGATCAGTTTTCATTCCGTGAAGAGCCTCATTCCTCCTCATCAACAGGAGTGTGCTGCCTTCCTCAGTTTCCTTCTGGCCCCAGGAATCTTTCCCTTATTCCTACACACGGTGACACTTTCAATAGGCAAGACCAGAAGACTTTTTTTTTTTGGTCTTTGGGCTTTGGGAAAGTAAATTCATCATTAAAAATGCATAGCAATCATAAGAATGGCTGTAACAATGAGAACCAATAGGCAAAGTAAAAAGTCTGGAAGTGGCGTTGCAAGTTGACAGAAGAGAAGTCACATCTGCTCAGTAAAGTTTGCAGCTATTTTTGTGGGGCTTTGCTTAAGCTAAACAATGGCTGAATCTACATGTTGATCCTGGCTTTGCTCTGCAGCCAAGTTTCCTATTTCCATAGTAGAAGCTCTGCTCAGTTCACCATTAATATTTGTCCTGGAATTTCAGCAAAAGGCCCGCAAACTCCAAAGTGCTGTCTCTTAAGCAGAAAGAACTCAACAATTTGTTAGTGTTTACACATTCTTAAGAAAATGTTACTAATGTTTTCCTAATGTTAATGATCCTTTGTGTTTCTTGGAGACATAGTTCAGCTAAAACTGTTGCATTAAAAATCAAAGAAGGTTTGAAATTGAGGTGCCGATCACTTCAATTGAAGTTTTAATAGATCACTTCTATTAAAGTTTTTTATAATTTTACAAATATCTAAATATAGTTAAGACATTGTAAACATTTACTAAAAGGCAATTAATTTTTTTGCCTGTGGCTCCACCTGTTTTTCTTATTTTGTCTCTTTTTGTGCTTTCAGTGCAGAATTACTCTGCTGCCACGAGTTTCCACTTAACCACCAATTAATGCAGCAATTTAATTGTGGAGTTTAATTTTACCATGTACTCTCCAAGGGTAAATATTTATTTCAGCATGGGGATAATTCTAAACAGAGCTAGTCCAGAATAAAAGCTACTTACGTTAAAATATCTGCCAGGTTAAACTTCTAGGCAATGTTTACACCATCCAGAGAGTGCTGTGTGGAGAATCCCAAGCTGGAGCTGGAGGTAGGTGGTGGAAGAGAAGCCAGTTAGGTTGGTCTGCTGGGCTTTGCTCCTGTAACTGGATTATTTCTGGAATTCACTGGTGTGGTGCCAGACACAAACAGCCTGGTTTGAACCAGCCCTGGGCTTTCTCAAGACAGTGCTGCACAGCATTATCACATCATTAGTGGCATCAGGAGAGCAGGGATCTTTCTGCAAGAAAATGCTGCATCATTTAAAGAGTAAACAACATCTTTCCATTCACAGCAGGTAATTTATAAGTGCTTGTTTATAAAAAATATTAGTTATACCATTTCCAGCTCTACAAAATAAACCATGTGAAATGTGAGCTAATTTCATTGTTTTGACACAAACTTCTTGCCCAAATGCTGGTTTTGAATCTGACTTGTTCTTTGATCCCTTACCTGTGGCACTGACCTTGAGTGCAGTATGTGAGCATGGATGCATTTTTTTTGCTTCTTCATTATTAACAGCTGTACATTACTTTAACCTCTCAGTTCTTAAGAAGCTCAGCATTTAGAAACTTTGGGTTATTAAGAGATGCATTAGTGTGCCTACAAGTGACAAAGCAAGTTCTGTTACAGTGATCTCACCTGCAGCCTGTGTGAATTAAATATATATTAATTTATATGTCTGAATGCCCATAAATCTGTGCAACGATAACTGCAGAGGAAGAACAAGGGAAAAAATTACAGCCTGTCTGCAGAGAGGATTTATATCCAGCCCATTTTTCTACCTTGAGCTTCAGTTTTAACAGCTACCTTGCAATTATTCTTAATATTGATCTTGGCCACGCTGAAGGCAAAGATTCTCCCTGATTGCAGTGGGGTCAAGTTTGCACTCAGCTTTTGTTAGTATAAATCAAGTACAATGGGAAAGTTCACTTGGGACATACTAAAAATCTTGTAAATCCTGGTCTGCATTCTCAGTGAAACTCAACTTTCAGAAGAAACAAAAGCTCATCTTCCATTTGATTTAAAGGGTTGGAAGATGTTTCCTAGGTTTTTTAATGACAAGGAAGTAATGTAACATTCATTGCTGTATGCAAGATTTAGCTGGGCATTTCACAGAATTACAGATAATAGTGCCATAAAATTCTTTGTCCAACAGTGACCAAATGAAATTACCTATGAAGGCCTGATCACTTGGGGGAAAAAGACAATCTGGCCATCCCACACCCATATGTGTAACCTATTCTTAGAATCATAGAATCATTTAGGTTAGAAAAGACCTTCAAGATCATTGAGTCCAACTGTAAACCTAACTCTGCCGAGTCCACCATGTGTGTAAGTGCCACATCCAGAGACATCTAATGGACTGGTTTAGGACTACTGGAACAGGTTAGAAGTTCTGTCCTATGAAAATCATCCTGCCATTAGACTGAAATATCTGAACTCTGAAGTTTTAAAGACTTACTCCCTTTGAGAATCACAGAATGGCTTGAGTTGGACAGAACCTTAAAGCCCATCCATTTCCAACCCCCTGCCATGGGCAGGGATACCTTCCACTACCCCAGCTTGCTCCAAGCCCCATCCAGCCTGGCCTTGGACACTGCCAGGGATGGGGCAGTCACAGCAGTTGTGTAATAGACTAAGTGGGAAAATAATCCCCTTGGAAATATCTTCCCCTCCAGCTGCTGTCAGGAATCCTCTTCACCATTTTAGAAGTTACCAACCCTGATCACCAAATCTGGAACACCAGAAAAGTGCCCATGATGAGAAAGTTTACCAGAATGAGTAAATAGTTGGTTTAAATGCAGCAAAGATGGAGAGAGAGAGAAGAGCAGCTCTCTTTTGCTTTATCCCAAGGGAGCTGAGAGAGCAGCATGCCACACACCCATACACGTATCTTGCTTGCAGCATAGGATAGAATTGTGGTTTAGATTATTTATGTAAGTAGTTGTCGTGACTTTCTGCCACCCTCCCTCTCCCTTCCCTTTTGTTTTGGTGAAAAACGTATGTTTCTCACAGCTGCATCTGGAGTTTCATTCTATTTGATCTTTCTGTTTATCTGCAAGCTCCCACAACATGGGAGTGTTTCCCATGGCTCTGTACCAAAGCAACTGTAGGAATCCTGCAATAATGACCTTTGGTTTCTGAGATACATAACACGTGTCTTTATATTGGAAACTTTACATTCCTGACAGAACTTGGATACAAAATATCTAAAAATTACCACAGGAGACTAAATACATTGTTTGGGGGGTTTTTAAGACAATCAAGGAGCAGGCAGTAAATTACTGTAATAACCCACAAGTGAGACAGGCCTGAAAACTGTTGTGATTTAAAAAGTTCTGAAGCTGGGGGCTCATAAAGGAGCACTGTTACAAAGACCTAAGTGGTCATGAGTAACAGAGACACAGAAGATAAGGAACAACTCTTTGCTGGCTGCTCCAGCTCCAGAAGCAGCAATCCACAAATCAAACAGAAATCTGCAAATGAAACAAGCAGGAGCCCAAAAGAGGAGCAGCAGCTCTTCCTGCAGGAATTGTCTCAGGAGTCCCCTGTGTGCATTGCTGCCCCAGCAGAATGGGCATCCTGAACACCAGAGGGGCTGGGACAGGAATTCCATGGGGAATGAAGCCCAGGCAGCCCAGAGCTCTTCAGAGCAAATCTTTAGAAGCTGACTGTAGCTTGCTGAAACAACACTAAGCTCACCTGCCTTTTTGTTTGATAAGGGATTTCTCATCTCTTCAATCATCATAACAGGCTCTGATACCAAAACTGCATTTGCAGATAAAAAAAAAAAAAAATTCTTAACATTCCTAAAGACCTGGCAAGTGAAATGTATATAAAGGACAAGAGAAGAGGAGGGACAGACACTGATCTTTTCTCTCTGGTGACCAGTGACAAGACCCAGGGGAATGGAGCTGTGTATATATCTGTAGGGGACAGAATTATTATTTTGGGGGAAAAATTAGGGACTCTGTAGTAGACAGGTAGAGAAAATTTTGGAGGCAACCCTTGACAAAATCTCTGGGGTAGAGAATGAACATTCTTTTCCTAGGAAAGATGAGGTGATGAATAGTGGGCATGCAGGGAAAGTTGTGGGGGTAAATCTTCAGAAAAGCTCCATTAAATAGATATTTTGAAGTAAAAATGTGGGAATCACTGGTAGAAAAGTAGAGCAATTTTTCTTTCTACATTCTGGATAATTGGGGAAAATATTTGGGATAAAGAAATGAAATGCATGAAGAAAGCTTCATGTTCCCAAGGGAATGCTTTAGGGATGTACAGCTTCTGAACTGCACAAATAAGTCAGGCTCCCACAGAAACCTTCTGAAGGGAAGGGGAAGGGACAGGGAAGAAAATTCCAAGAGTTGTGTGGAAAGTGCTTTCTCCCAGGTCTGGACACCGCTGAGGTTGGAATGACTTAAAAATATTCCTTGTCCCTCTCTTGTTCCCAGCCCAGGTCTAAGCTGGTGTTCCCTGAGGAGCTGCCATTCCCTGGATGCGGAGGGAGGAGGTCTCTGCTGGAGAGTGGGAGAAATGTCACTGCTGGTTGCTGGGTCCTTGGTGGGCAGAGAAATCTGATCTTGGCAAGATGGGTTTGTCAGTATTGAATCAACCCTACCTCCTTTTTAATGAGTTGTTTTAATTAGTCATCAGCAGGGACCACTTTTAGACAGCTTTAGGAGGGGTCTTCCCAGATTTCTGAGCTTCACAAGACAGGAGATTGACTTGCCTTGGGAACTAAACAGTCCTGAGTAATTTTCCGGTAACATCTCCATGTTTGCCAGCTGATCCTTGTGCTGAAAGGATCCCTCTTTCCTCCCTTCAGACAATTCCAAGGCTCACTGCTCCCATCTGGGAATAGTCCTCAGTCTAGATCTTCTCATGGAGTATCCCATGGGGTACAAATTTAGCACTTAATTCTCCTTACCCCTGCTCGGTGCTAATTTCAAAGGATTTAAGTGTCTGCCTTACCTGGCTGGAGTCTGGTTCCAGCTCTGTTCTTACTGCTTCTGCTGCTTTCCATTTCCCATGAATTCCACCAGAGTGACAGTGTTATCCACCTCCTCCAGGATTCCCTCTGTTGGGTTTGGCTGCTGGAAGAATATTAAAACCTGGGCCCCGAGGGCTTTTTTATCAGGAATTACATCCCTGGATTTGCTCATTTCCAAATATTATTTCTTCCCAACAAGGCACTGGGCATCCAAGGAATACAGAAATGGATGTTCTAGCCACTGGTTACTCCTCTGGAATGTCAGAGCTTGGAAAAATAGGCAGTTTGGGCTTTTCCTGGTGGTACTCATGATGTGTATTTTACCTAAGAGCCTCTTCCACATCTTCCCCGGTTTCTGCCAAAAATCCACCTGCTCACTCCTAGCTGCTTCCTCCCTCTTTCCCTTGATCCAACAGAATTTTTACAGGTGAATATTTCCCTCTGGAATAGCACCTTTCATTCCAAACCTAATAGCAAATAAATAATTTCCTTTGACTTTCATTATTAGGATTTCCTCAAGAGCTGTGGATGGAAAATGATCCTCTCCTGGCCCCTGCTGGATTCCTGGAGGAGGGATTCTTTCCCTTTTTCCCCTCTCCCCTTTTCAGGCTTTGTTCCACAGTTTTGCTCCCAATCCCTGGATCGTTTCCCTCACTCCAGGAGCTCCCAGCAGTTCCACACCCTCTTTTCTCCCATCCTGATAATTTCTCCTGGAATGGATCCGTGCATTTCAATTCCCTTTTCTCCAACAATGCCTACCAATCCAGACCTACAGCTGACACAAGGAGTACTCGGTGCCCACAACTCCAATCCAGACCCTGCCATCCCTAAGCCAGCAACTCCAAACACACAATCTTGGAAAATTTGCATTAATTCAAACCTAGCATTTAGGATACACCAAATACTTCAAAATGCCCAACAAACATCCTGCTGCTTTCAGCTCCCAGGGTTTTTTGCTTTCAACTCATATGGATTTCGGGATCAAGGGATTTATCTGAAAAAACCTGTGCAGTGCATGCTGGAATGCCTGATCCTGTGAATCCAGAGGCCTAGTCCGACCTGGGCCACCATAAATTTTTGCCATCCCCCAAACCCTTGGGATAACAGAACCCTTTGGTACTGCATTTTTTGTGTTGGAAAGCCAGAAATTACTTTACTATCCTATCTCCTTTTTAATGAGTTGTTTTAATTAGTCATCAGCAGGGACCAGTTTTTGCCAGCTTTAGTACAGTTTCACAGACTTCTTGTTTTGATCATGAAATTGCCAAAACCTTAAGTTTGCTAAACTAACCCTGAAAAGCTTCAATGAACAGATCCTGAGGGAACTGGGGATTGGATATCTTGGATCTTAAGGCCCTTCAAGGACATGCTGGGTTTATCCAGTGATTTTGGTGCCAAGAGAAACTCCAAGTAAAGAATAATCAAAATATGAATCAGTTCTCACAAAACTCAACTTTCCAAAACTTTATTCAGGATAAAAAAGGACGGGAATGACCTTGGCAAATACAATAATGAAAAAAAAAATCTATGCATATCCCACAGTGAAACAGACCAGCAGCAAGATCACGTCTCTCATAATTCTGCTTTTTGCCTTCCAAAAAATGGACTACTTGAAAAATGGAGTAGCATTTCAACTTTGGAGTATAGTATTAAAGAACAAGTTTCTTAAGCACACGTCAAAAATCCAAGACTTGAGGCAAACATCAAATTAATAAAATTAATAACAATATTATCTAGTTGAGGTTCCTTAAATTAACTGTAGTATCTTTGCCTTTTAATTCTTGCTGAAAAATGAACCTTTTAAATACACAGTACCCACCTGTTGCACAGGCACAACAGAAAACACAGTGAGTTATAACCTCAAAGTCCTACCCAATCTTTAAAAATTGCTGTTGTACATTGACACCTGTAGCTACCTCAGCACCCACAGTACTTCATACATGACTAAATATCCTTTCAGTCACTCTGATGTCATCACCAGAACAAGGTTTTTAGTTTCCTGGACTCCTTGCAGGACACCTCTAACCTCAGCAGCATCTCTGCTGGTCAAAAGGAGAAGGTTGGGCATGCAAGATGCCTGCTGTGTCCTAAAAACTAGGTAAAAGGCTGCTGTAAAAAAAGGTTGTTAAAAAAAATAAAAATTGAAGCTGTAGTAAACAGCTTCTAGGAAACAGTTTTAGACTCAGTGAGACACTTGAATTTGCTGTCAGTTTGGTGATTTAAGGCTGTTCCCACGCATCTTTACCAAGCAAACCCTGATCAAAACATGGAGGTGATTGGGTGCTACTGCACTCAGAGCAGGGCTGCCTGCCAAAACCCCCTGGCAATGAAACTTGGGCTCCCTTCAGTCCAAATCCATCTCTGGGAAACAATTAACAAGACAATCTCATCCAGTTTTCACCCAGCATTTTTTTCACTGCACAGGACATGCAGAAGAACTGCTTCTATACTCCTATGCCATCGCCCAGTACTTAGGAGTAAATACAAAATCAAGAACTTTTTTTCAGTATCCCACACATTATCAAGCAAAAAATTCAAGGTACTTGTGGAACAGTACCCAAAGCCATCTTCTGTAGTTTCTTTCGTTGCCCGGGGATGAGAACTGTAACCAGATGGAAAAGTGTTTGCACTTCAGAGAGATTATTCCAAAATACAAAGGAAACCCATTTTTTATCACTGCCTGCCTCTCTGTTTTGATTAACCAGGCAGCTGCAACACCTTCAGTCGTAAGTGGTTAATTGGCATCCTTCAACTCAAGCATCTTTAAACTGATGTTGCAAAGGTTATGGATACCAGGCAAACACTCCTGGCCCTCAGAGCTCTGTAAGGATTACAATTTGGCATAAGCAAGGTGAACAATCCAACACTTTTCATTGCTTTCATAGTTCATACTGAATAAAATCCTGGGTATGCACAGTGTTAGGAAGTAGGATATTACTGCCACTTGATTACAGCACTAAGAAAAAGCATAAATGAGTGTGTGCTACCCTGAGCAGCTGCACTGTCCTCCCTGGACATGGGGCATGCAACACAGAGCACGAGGTATCACCATCTCTCCACACACAGGTTTAGCACAGTTATGTGTCTTATTTGCCAGAGAGTCTGAAAATATGAAGCATTTTTAATATAAATGTATTTTCCCAGCACTGTGCATCAGCCACCTCTGTAACTTTGTCCTGTTCCCCATTAAATGTTTTGTTTTTTCCTTCCCTTCTACACAAGATCTCTGAATGACAGTCGTGTTTAGAAGGAGAACCTCATGTCCTTGGCATAGCCCAGTTTGTCCAGATTGGGAATGCAAGCATACTGGATCATTGGAGGAGGTCCACACATGAGGATCAGGACATCATTCTGAGGTGGGGGCAGGTGGTCTCTGATCATCTCTTGGTTCACAAATCCTTGGCTGTAATCCCAATCTGTTAAAAAAAATGGAAGAAGGGGAAGGGGAATGAGGTTAAAAGGAGGAAAAGAGGTATACAAGTCTCTTTAGAGAGGAGAAATCCTGCTGATGAAGTTGTTCCCAGTTGGAACACTAACAGTAACAGTCAGTTTTACTAGGATTCAGGTTTAACCATCACATCCCCAGCCCTGGATGCAGAACAAACTTTTGCTGCTGCTGACCCAAACTTTTGGGCACCATAAGACTGACTTTTTTTATTTTATCCCAGTTTTGGTCAGGGTTCTTATATGACAGTGAAAGTCTGCAGAACAGTCTTGAGGAGGTCCAAAGAGGAACTTTTATCCCAACTGCTAAGATCAGTTCCCCAAATAACAGTTTCCCCAAAGAAGGGATGGCGATCAGAAATTCCAGGAGAACACTAATTGCAGTGGATGACAGAATAACAGACTGTGGGGAGGGCAAGACCCTTCCCTCAGTGTATCAGAGGTGTATTCTTGGTCACAAGGACGAGGAGGCATATGGCTTTTCCTTCTCTGCCCCAGACTCCCACTGATTATGAGTGTGAGTCTATCCTGACATGGGTGAGCATGACAAGGAATGGTAAGAAAGAAAAGCCATAAGGATTGACACTGTTTAGCCTTCTCTTTCTCAAGCTTGTTCAGAAAGCTCAGGCAGGGACCTGTGCCTGTGAGCTACCCAGCGCCTCTCGCACTACAGCTGCCTCAGGGCAGGCCCCAAACAAGGGTAATGTTGTATTTCTGAGTGTGGGGAAGGAGAAAAGAAGGTCACCCTCCACAGGAGACAATGGTAAATATTCAGATGTAGCCATGGGAGAAGCACTGCACTGCCATTGGCCTAAGGTGAGCTTTGGAAAGTCTTCTCTGCTTACACCTGAGCCTGTGTGCACCCCTGCATGGAGAATGATGCCATCAGATGCACTCAGACATTCACTAAGCAAGAAATGAATCATGGAGCTCAGCAATGCACACATGACATGGCATGTCTCCTGTAAAGCACATTAATTCTCAGGAGTTTCACACGAAGTGGTCCTTCAGGTCTTACTCTCAGGTGCAGTGTCCAGCGTGTACCAACACTTGAAGCGACCGGGATTCTGAGCCTGGATCTCATCGAGCTCGGAACGTAACAGGATATCCTTCTCAGTCTGCAGAACAAGGAAAACAATGATCACACCCTGCATGTGAGTGCAGCCCTCACACGGCCACAGAGCAGCAGCTACTGCACAGCCCTGAGAAATGGAAGAGATGATTCAACTCCATTTTAAAGGCTGAAGAGACCAAGCCCAAGTTATTTCCACGCCTAGCCTGTGGCGCAGCTAATATAAGGCTCATAACTTTCCCAAATCCTGACCATGCAATGTCTTCCCTCTAAAAACAATAGAAAGCAGAGCCATCACTTAATCAGGGAATCAGAAGAATAAAGCCCTTTTTAGCACTATTACATCAAAAAAATTAATGTGACTGCCCAGAAGTATCTCCCTACCCCTTCATACTGTGCCATCCAGACAGGGAAATGCCCATTTTTTCACCTTTGCCAATTCAAGGTTCATCAGCACTGCCATATGGAGACTGCTTGGCTTGTAAAAAGCATGTGGAATGAACAACCAGAAGCATATCAAGTTCTGGTTGGAACAGTAAACACTACTCAGGGTATCAAGTTCGGCTCCTCCCTGATGCAGCATCACTGAAGGCCAAAGGAAAGCCTTATTTCCCTAAGAGCAGCTGCAGTCTGGGCAGGAAGGAAAAGGGTAGGGTCTGAAAGTGCTGCCATCCCCTGCAGCCATAGTAATTTGGCACAGAGGTCACCACTAAGTCTATAACTTAGTGGGGATAAGGAGGAACGTGCAGCAGCTATTCCAGAGAAGGTGCTATTCCTGGATCTGCAGCTGTGGGTGCTCCAGAAAATCTCCTACTGGCTCTGGCCAACTCAAAGTGTGCCAGCCAGAAGCACAGTGGGAGACCACGTACATTGTTTTAAACACTTGAAAATATTTTTATAAACTGCTTTCGATTTATGGAGTTACTGAGTGCAAGGACTCTTTAAAGGCAGGGACTGATGTTTCCATAGGCTGTTGCTAACAGGCAGGGAACTGTTCCCCAGGGAAATCTCCCTCCTAGCTGCAGTGGGTTTCCCATGCTACTAAAGCAGCTCCAGCCCTGCGTTAGCCATGCTGAATCATTGCTAGCAAATCCTGGCCCTCCTGCCCTGATACCACTGCACTTTATGCCACACCCAAGGGCTCCAGCCAGCAGCAGAGAGCACTGCCAGGGCTCCTCAGAACAGGGAATCTCAGCACTTGGATCATAACCCCTGGGCAGAAAAACCTCGGGTTATAACTCAGGTATCACAGAACTGCCTGGGTGGGAAGGGACCTTTAAAGCCCATCCAGTTTCATCCGCCAGATTGCTCCAAGCCTCATCCAACCTGGCCTTGGACAGTTCCAGGGATGGGGCAGCCACAGCTGCTCTGGGCAACCTGTGCCAGGGCCTCACCACCCTCACAGGGAATAATTTCTTCCCAATATCCAATCTAACCCTCCTCTCTGTCAGTGTGAAGCCATTGCCCCTTGTCCTGTCACTCCAGGCCCTTGTCAAGAGTCTCTCTGCATCTTTCTTGTAGGCCTAGATATGACACATATTAAATGAGCACACAACTGAATATGAGAAGAAAAATAGAGGAGACCCTTAAAGAAGGTAAAAACCACAAGCATGAAGTGAAGCTCACACAAATAATGACTCATAATCCAGACACAAATATTCATTAGAGGGAGAAATTAAAAGGCAGAAAGATTCACAGCAGAAAAACATCAGGCAAAGAAGGGGTGTTGCCCAGCAGCACCCCAACATCTGGGTTTTCCAAGAAATCTCTCTTGCAAGGATTCCATGGATGAGAGAGCTGAGAGCTTCCCTCTGGCCAGCATGCAGGATGCCACACCTCAAGGAGCAAGAGAAGCACACAAAAAACTGACAGAGGGGATAGAAATGAAAGCAGACAGCCAAGAAGTATCATAGCTCTGTAACTGAGGGACCTGCTGGAGACCACACTTAGTTTTAGCCTCACCCAAGATGTCCTCAGACAGAAAGACTCCACAAACACTGCTGCAAAGCCAGGGAGTTAAAATTGCTGGAGGAGATAAATGTCACCCATTTCATGTTTCCACTAAGAAAGACAGCTCTGAAAGCCTGCCCAAAACATTAACAACTTGCACAAAGGAATGCAGGGCTCTAACATTCATAAACTGGATTAGAAACAGAGCAATGAGTCACAGGAAGGCAAACATTAGCAAACATTTCTGTAGTAATGCTAAATCCTCAATTTATCACAGTGCTTTTATATGGGAGGTTTACAACCTTTCAGTTCACTTCTCCCCTCAGGGTTTGTATCGCTGCGATTTCATTTGCTGAGTGGAGTCCTGCTAGGTAAGTAAAACACTACGAACAGGAAAAAAACAGGACAGAATTACCTGATTAGCAAACAACAGCTGGCAAATGGTGGGGTCATCTTTGTCCTTTATGATTGCTCGAATGATCTGTAGCATAGGTGTTATCCCTGGAAGAGAGAAGCAGGTCAGTGATGTGAGGATGGGGAGTAAAAGAAGGGAGAATTGGGAAAATGTGAGCAAACATCTACCAGCTGTCAGAAACCACAGATTAATCCTTACAGATACCTACCAGTCCCCCCTGCAATCATCCCCACGTATTTCACTGTCTTGGTAACTGGTTCAGCTTTCTTTTCTGGCCGAATATCAAACTTGCCTGCAGAGAGAAAGAGATGGAAAACACTGAAGCAGTCAGGAAACACCTCCTGTTATCCCTTTCCAGCACATCCTGCTAAATTGACTTCATTTTAGCCCTGTCACCCTCCCTCCCAGAGAACAGAAAAGGTGAAGATGTCCTGAATTAAAGCAATCATGAAAGAAGATTTTAAGACATGAAGTAGTAACATCAGACACTGACATGGGTTATGACTTATCCCTGACCACAGCCTACATACACACCACCTGTATTTTAATTTGCTCACATCCCATACCCCCAGTGACACACACAAGCACAGATTCTGGAAACAGTTCTACACTAAGGAACTGTTCAGGAGAAATAAACTCACTAAGAGAGTTTATTCCCCCTGAGCAGGTTATTTTAAGTGAAAACATAAAATATGCAGCATGGTAGGTTTTTAAAAATTTTTCTCTTTTTGAGCCAATTTTCCCATTTCAGCCAAACACAACGGAGCCTGAAACTCCCCAAAATGTTGTGTTGTAGTCACAGCTCTCTTCATCCAGGATAACATGAATGCTACATACAAAGCTCTGGAAAACCACCTGTCAGAGGTTTGCTTCACACAAAACTGCCAGAAGGTTTTTGTGACACGTTTGTGGCTGCATTATACTAACATGAGATATTTTACATTGACATAAAAGTAATGCCTACTCATACAGTTCATTTTTACTTGGGAAGTTAGCAGTGGACAGTGCAAATGCCCAGTGTTTTTGTCAGTGTATAAACTATGTCCGTATAAGTATGGAAAATACCCATCCCTTACTTGAGAACAGCAACAATAAAAAGCATTTCTACAGTAGTAAGGTATTTTTGCTTTACTGTTTACTCTGGGTAAATTCTATCTTCCAAAGCAGCCTTGCCTTTTCCTTTGTACACAAGGAGGCCACTTGGTCCTCTGAAGTCAATGGTGTCTCCTATTTTCAGGCTGTCCAAGTACTGAGACATCTTCCCCCCATCAGGAAACTTGGGATGGACACCTCTGAAGTAGACCTGTTAAAAACAGTAATGAAGCAATTCAATCTCACAGCTCAGAGAAGAGCATTGCCCTTCAAATTTTTAGGTACAAATATTCCTCATGCAAAGCACACAATTACTCCATAAAGAAATGCACTGTCTGACTGACAAATGATCAAAATGCCACTCCTGCCCCAACTTTTGCACAAAGACCAATGATTTTTCCACTGTAGTCCTGCAACACAGAAAATACTGATAATAATCACAATTTACACCCAAGTTTAAAAGGAGTTAGAAAAAAAAGAAAAAACCCAAAACACTGTGATTCCAAAGAGCAAAATTCTAAGGGGAAATCCAGTGCAGATATTCATATTTTAAATTCCTAACAGCTTTAAATGATAGGTAGTCTAGCTATCAAGAGGCAAAATGAAAGTACATTATCACAAGAGTTAAAGTGACACTCTTACCAATTAAATCAATAATTTCCACTGCCTGGATCAGTAATGATAATAATCACCACTCTCGTTGATCATATTGACCAAATTCCATTAACTTCAGAAGCAGCTGCCCGTTCAGGCAGGGTCAATTTCTTATTCCATAGGAATTAAAAAGCATATGAACCACTCAGGTCTACACAGAGGGTGGAAAATGATACAGCATCTCATGAGACACCCTCACTAAAGAAGAGCCTGCAAAATGCCATGTGGCTGTAGGTAATGGCACACTCCTCAAGAGAAGCCAATACACCAAACTTCACATAAACTCACTGCAAAGGTGGCTCACAAGACGCCCACCCTGGGAACAGAGGGTGACATACTCACCTTGACAACAAGATCCACAAAGCCCTTGTCATCATCACTGGAAACTGGAGTGTAAGGTCTGACAACCAGAGCTCCATCAATCCGTGCAGACAGGTAGATGTGCTGCCCTGGTGCAGAGAAAAAAAACCCAAAACCTAGTTTTCTTTCAAAAGATTCTTTTATTTCAGTGGATCTGATGAGTTGGCAGGGACTGAAATGCAGCCTCAAAACTCTAACTACCTCATTTTGGGGCATCACTTCTTCCTTATTTTCCTGACACTGTAATACCTGCAACAGCTGTTAGCCATGTACAGATCTACCTGGAAGGACAGACAACTCCACTGCTAATTTTGTGTGTCAATCATAACTTCATGCATTTACATTTACCAAAGCCTGAACTGTACCTGAGATCTTTCAAAAGATGGGATTTGTCTCTCCTGTACAGACAAATAAAAGGGACACAGGAGGGGGAAACTGTCCAATGCTGTTCACATATCTTTATTAATGTATTAGTTGTAAACTGCCACAGTTTAGTTAAAACTGAGTTTGTAACTGTTCTTGCTTTGACCACAGATCCCTCACATCTTCCAGGAGCTTTCCAGCTGCCTTTGCTAAGGCTACCTAGACACAAAGCACTTTTCTAACCCTGCTATTCCTCCAGCTTAACATGTGAATGCAGCAACCACATTTCCATCTGTCACACATCCTCTGAGCTCTCTACAACAGTTTCTCTTCTCAATGTCTACATTTTTATTTTTAAAAACAAGAAAATAACTAAATTCTATGGAAGGTTTTCCTATAAAATTCCAGCATTCTGAAGACACCCAAGTGAAGATTAATCAGGAGGGGTAGGAGAGGGTTTGAGTTTTGGGGCTTTTTTTATTATCATTATGTCAACAGAACAAAGCATCTCCAGTGATGGCACAGCTCCTCTGCCTGTTATGGGAACACAGAGAAGGGATTTTACCAGGAGCTGGTTTGCAAATTATCATAATGACCATATTGCATTAGCTCCAGAAGCAGCTGTCCCTTCAGGCATAGTTAATTCCCTACTTCAGAAGGATTACAAAGTGCTAGGTGAAGGAAGATGTGCTACCTGGTACCTGGGGGATGAGCAACCATAACTGACCTGAAGCTGTACATGGACACCATACTCCAGTAACCCTCCCAGCAAAGCCTACAGACACCCTACTAGGGCAGGAGGGAGCTGCAGCAGGGAGCTGCTGTCCCTTCTCTAGGGCAGAGGGGGCTGCAGGCACAGACCCATAGACCCCTGGTGACCACTGTTGACTGTCAGCCTGGACAGTGGGGCTGCTGCTGGGGCACATCTCACAAGAACTGGTACACAGCAGAAAAGGTGCCCCTCCCAGAGAGAAAATGTGCCTTATGCCCTCACCTGTTGGAGCTTCAGCCCACCCTGACAGGATGTAAGTTGGCAGCCTCTGCATGGGACCACATACAACCCTCTCTCTCAGAATGAAGCTTTCAATGTTTTTGGTGATAAAAGGCAAATGCTGGACTAAACACCATCTGCCACCCAACTCCAGCTCTGCTGCTCCCACCTGCTTTTCCATCCTCTGCAGCTTTCAGCTCTCTCTGCTTCCCAAGTCTCACCCTGCAAACCACTCCTCAATGTCCATTTTGAGCAAGCCAAGGAAAGGAGCTTTGCTTTCATGGCTACTAAAAAGATCAAGAGATTTTTAACATCCAAAACAAGATGAACTTAACTCCTGAAAAAGCTGCTGACAGCAACCACAAAGGACAGAAACCACGGATCACTGCAGCAGCTTGTTAAAGTGGAAGTCCTATTAAACGCAAGTCACAATTAAATGCTCTTTATACAAGCAGGAGGAAACAATGGCACTAAGCTGTTATGGAAGGCACCAGACCACGTGGCAGGGCGTTTGGAAACATCTACCCCTGGGTGATTCAAAAGTTCCATGAAATTCAGAAGTGAGTAGATCATCTGGTAAACCACATGTGTTAGAGGAGAAGTGGATGAGAGTGGCGCCTTAGGGCATGGAAAGGGACTGCAGGGAATCAGCCCCACAGGAATAACACATGCTGGAACACTGAGACTGGAAAACTACAAGTGAAGACCTATGTTTGTTCCTGCTCTCTCTCTACAGAAATAAGCTGGATGTTCACTCATGTACACTGCATTTCAGAGCCTGCAGATTACTCACAGCATGAGGATAATCTCGCAGAGCTCTCAGTAACAGCTCCAGCCTCATGAGCAGTATCCCAAATTCAAAACACAGGGAAAAAAAAAAACCACAAAAACTCTTATAGTGTAACTAATGCAAGCAACTCTTGGATTCTTCATGAGGAACATACCTAGAGGGAGACCCAGAACGTGCTCCATGGAAGGGAGAGCAAATCGAAATCTCCTTGTGTCATGACTAACTTCCTGAAAGAGGAAAATCAAAAGAACACTCAGCTCTGTCATTGGGATTTAATGTTTGTGACTTCACTTCTAAAACAAATCAAGTCTGGCATCCTGCAGGATTAAGAATTAATGATATTTAACAATACTTGTGTGCAGATTAAGACTAAGTGATAACTTTCCAAATATTATGGACATTTACACTGCCTTCTCTGCCTGACAGTAGGACTTGCCTCTCTTAGCCCAGCCAGAGGTGCACAGTTTGGGAATTTCTGCTGATGTGCTCCACAACACGAGACACACGTGACTGTAAGTTTGATTTTTCTAAGCAGCATTCTTCACTCTAAACTGTTTGGAAATGAGCTGCTTGAAGAACTGCAGAACTCAGTTAACCCACACAAAGAGCTTTTATAAAGAAGTCCTTTGCTCAAGACAAAAGTATCCACCCAAGACTTCAGAAGCTGTAAGCATTTCACAGCACCCATGGAGAGGTCATGCTCAGCACTGCACGTGCACCTACCTCCTTATCAATCAGTCTCAGTGCATACTTCACTTCTGGGTCCTTCAGGGTAATTGCAGGCTGGGGATTCCTGAAAAGCCTCATGATGGTGGTGTAGATCAGCCATACTGGGTATGTCACAACCTGACGCAACTGCAGCAGCACAGAAACAGCATAAGACACAAATGCAGAATGAGAGTAAGTTATTTGGGTGACAAGAAATAGGGTACTATGCCACTGCAATCTAACCACCAAAAAGAATATGTATATTTGAGCAGGAAGAGGAAGCATTATTTAAAAAAAAAAAATCCCAAACCCACAGATTTGTTTTATGAAGACCTGGCATCATTCCTGTGTTGAGGCACTTGCACATCAGCACTGGGTTGCCACACTGGTAGCTGGACACAAAGTGAGGCTGTCACAGCTCCATATCCCCAGATTCCCTGAATTCCCCAGGAATCTCCAGCAGGCACACAGACACACATGTCACACGTGTCCAAATACACACAGAATCACAGAATATCCTGAGTTGGGAAGAGCCCAGCCGGATCATCCAGTCCAACCCCTTGCCCTGCACAGGACCCCCCAACAATCCCACCCTATGCTTGAGAACACGGTCCAAATGTTTGTTGCACTCTGGCAGGCTTGGGCTGTGACCATTTCTTGGGCGTTCCAGTTCCTTTGGAGGAAGAACCTTTTCCTAATATCCAACCTAAACATGTGGCTGACCACACTGATGAACAAGCCAAACACACACAAACAGCACAGATGGGCTCATCCTGTTCCCCTCTCCAGCAATCGGGATGAAGGTCCATGAGTGAGAATTCCATACACACACACACGGGTATGAGGTGGATTCCCCAGCAGCTGGCTCTGCTCTGGCACAGTGTGCCCACTCTCCAGGCTCTCCAGAGGTGGATTCCCCAGCAGCTGGCTCTGCTCTGGCACAGTGTGCCCACTCTCCAGGCTCCCCAGAGGTGGATCCCTCAGCAGCTGGCTCTGCTCTGGCACAGTGTGCCCACTCTCCAGGCTTCCCAGAGGTGCATTCCCCAGCAGCTGGCTCTGCTCTGGCACAGTGTGCCCACTCTCCAGGCTCCCCAGAGGTGCATTCACCAGCAGCTGGCTCTGCTCTGGCAGAGTGTGCCCACTCTCCAGGCTCCCCAGCTGCTCCATCTGCACACAGGGGCCACTGCTGCACAGACTCCCTCACAGACCACCCCATGCACTGCAGACACCCCCTAATTTGGGCTCTGGCACTCGCCCACAGACCCCACGCTCTCTCTGGCAGCTGAGCAGGGCTTTGCCAGCCATGCCACGCTGCTGCTGGGTGCTGGCAGCATGCACACACCCTCCAGCTCAGAGTTGAGGTGCAGGCACTGGCACTTCCACCACCACACAGACCCGTGCGCACAGAGCAGCACCCCTTCCCTTGAAAAGCAGCAGGACACAACCAAGGGACAGCCCTTCTTGTCCCTTTACCATCATCTTCCCCACATCTGAAGACCTATAAGACAGTTATGCTCTGACATCACACTACCCTCTTCATATTGGGGCAGGAGAAAAAACTGCACAACGACTTATAAAAATCCTCTCTGACTCAGTAACTTATTATTCAACACTTCAACAGAGGAGAGGGGAAAAGCGTAAGTACAGCAAAAATAAACAAAAATGAGCTAAAAGGTCTACCTGCTTAGCTTTCACTTTCATTTTATTTTAAAGGGACCTGAACAGTATTTTAGAATGGTATTTGTGCAACTATGACAGTCCCTCAGGAGATTATAAAATGTTCCTACAATATTAATAAGAGAAGTGTAGGACAGCATAAATTCTCTCTTCTTAAAATGCTGCTGTACAGGTTTAAAATGTATCATCACTGTGTACAGCCTGAGGGCACACCATGCCATACACACACTGCATTTTTCACTTTTATTTGGGAATACTGAAACAGCTCCATACAGGTTGTTTCTGAAGAAGCTGAAGTTTACAGGAAAATTACTCCTTAACTCTCATAGATCGACCAGATTACTGCAGCTCTGGGAAGAACCTTTGTTGTTGAGTGACAAAAAAAAAAAAAAAAAAAAAAAAAAAAAAAAAAAAAAAAAAAAAGGCAGAGGGAGGGAAGCTGTTCAAGGTGACAGGGCAAGTAAACTCCTTAAAGAGAGATTAACATGTGAGGGAGGTCTGGTGGCAATAGCAAGCTGACTCTGCAGCAGGTGTTTCAAATGAAACATTATTAAGTTAAAACAGATTAATTTCCAAATGTGGCTATCTAAAATGAATAAAAAAGATAGCGTTGTTGTTGTCAAGCAATAACAAATAATTTTAACACATCGTTAGCCTTGCGGAAAGCAATTTGTTATTCATGGACAATTAGTGCAAAAGTCTCATGGGATTTGGCCTGGAAAGAAACAGCACACCCACTAATTCAGAAAGCTATTTTAGTCTCTTACTCAGATTTGTCACCAGGTGGGCAGAAAAAAGGGGAAGGAAGAATTGAAGGCTGAATGATTACAAAAAGTCATGCTTGCTAAGAAAAGCATTCTCTGGGTTAAAAGTGGTTTATATACTCTCACCACAGGGCAGAAGATTTTAATAAAGATAACTGCACCAGCATCAAGTCTCCAGCAGCAGAGAGCAACAAGGCCTGGGAATCACTAAACGGGGACCTTGTGACTCATCATTTCCAGCTGCACAAATCTTTGCAAACTGACAAGGCAGAATTAGTAACTGAGCAAGAATTTTTACTAATGGAAAGAGGCCTCTGTGTGATAACAAAGAGAAAAGCCATGGAGACTGCACTGCCAGGGCGTGGTGAGCTCTGCACAGTCCAATGCACAACCCCGGCACTGCCCTGCCCTGCAAACACACAAACCAAACCCCGCTTTGGCATGAGAAACCTTGTACTCTCCGCTTCAAAAACCTTGGTTTTGAGGTAATCGCAGCTAAACATTCTTCTCTTCTCTTTCAGAAACCAACGAGAGGATAACGGGACTTCTTCACTTCTGCAGCTTTAGCCTCACTTCCTCTGCTGAACGCACCTTATGAGCAGCCGCTCCCAAACGAACACATGTTGAATCCATCTCCATCCTGCTCCTCTCACAAACCCAGAGAAAGGAGTGCTTGAGCACAGGAGCAAAGAGCCGTAACAGGCAGCCGAGAAAAGAGGGGAACGATGCGCGGCAGCGATGACAGCGCTGCAGACCCACTGCCCAGCAAGCATGATCGCAGACAGAATTGTGAATGGTTTGGGTTGGAACTGATCTTAAAGATCATCTTGTTCCAACACCGTGGGCAGTGGCACCCTCCACCATCCCAGGCTGCTCAGAGCCACATGCAGCCCAGCCTTGCACAGTGCCAGGGATGGGGCAGCCACAACTCCGGGTACGCGGTGCCAGGGCCTCACCACGCTCACGGGCGACTTCTTCCTTAGAGCCACTCTAAACCTACGCTCCTACGGTGGAAAATTATTCCGGCGGAGAAAAACAGCACAAGCGTTCACAGACCCCAGCGACAACAGCGCGGGCCCGCAATAATAACAATAACAACCCCAGATATCTGGAGCTGGCAGGACAAACCCCCGCGGCCAGGCAGCCAGCACAGGCACTATCACCGCCTCAGGCGCAGCAGCCGCGGGGCCCCGGCAGACAGCGGGGACACTCCGGGACACCGCCCCGGCCCGGAGCGGTGCGGGCGGAGCCGGGGCTGGGCAGGCAGGGACCCCGCTCCCGGCCGCCCCCCGGCACCCACTCACCACGCTGAGCTGCGCCCCCATCGCTGCCCCGACACACGGCGGCCACGGCCCCGCTCCGCCCCGGCACGTCACACGCCGCGATCAGCGCCGCCCCGCCCCGCCTCGTGACGTCACGCACCGCGCTAACTGCGCTTGTCCCGCTCCGCCCCGTGACGTCACGCATCGTGCTGGGCTGCGCCCCGCCCCGTCTCGTGACGTCACCCCGCCCCGCCATGGCCGCGGCCATGGTCACGGCGCTTCCTCTGGCGCCCCGCGCTGGGTGAGCGCAGTGCGCCCCGAGCGACCTTGTGCGCCTTATTAACTGCCTGAACAGCCACGGACTGCTCTGGGTTTGAAGGGATTTTCAAGATCATCCAGTTCCACCCCTCTGCCATGGGCAGGGACAGCTGCCACTATCCCGGCTTGCTCAGAGCCACATCCAGCCTGGCCTTGGGACATTTCCAGGGATGGGACAGCCACAGCTGCTCTGGGCAACCTGTGTCAGGGCCTCACCACCCTCACAGGGAACAATTTCTTCCAATTCTAATCCTACCCTCCTCTCTGTCAGTGTGAAGCCATTGCCCCTTGCCCTGTCACTCCAGGCCCTTGTCCACAGTCTCTCTCCATCTTTCCTGTGGGCTCCCCTCAGGCACTGCAAGGCCACAGTGAGGTCACCCCAAAGCCTTCTCCTCTCCAGGCTGAGCAATCCCAGTTTTCTCAGCTTTAAGGATTCCTTAATGGCAATGTTTATCCAAAAAGCATCAGAACTGAGCTGTGCAATAATATAACAGTGTTTCAGCCAGGCTCCCTTAAATTTTGGTTTACACCTGTGTGTGAAAATTAGTGACTGATAACCACATGTATCTTTATGTCTGTGCTAAACGTGAAACACTTCAAATCTCTTTCATTAATATGTCTTCACATATTATGTCTTAATATGTGTTCAGTGATTCCTAGATAGTTTCTCCTTTCAAAATCAAGACAGGTGTATGCTTAACAGTCCTAAAAATGAAAAAATAAAACAAGTCTTCCCTTATCCCTTAGGCTCTCACAGAGGTACTGAGCCCCCCGTATGCCCAAGCAGATGTTGTCTTTCAGTCTCGTTTGCTGAGTGTGCAGCTGGCTCATCTGTCTGTGAGAATATATCATAAATCAGTAATGGTTTACTTATTAAACCTGGGAATTAGCACTGGTAAGTGAAAGAATATTAATAGACCAAGCTAATGGTAAGAGGGTTGTGTCACAGTCCAGGTATGCACATTTAGCTGCAGGGGTGGAGTTATTTATTCCTGGCATTTCTATGACAAGAACATGACTAGCTCTGTAATCCTCATAGTTTTCTCTTTCAGGAATACAGCTGCTGCACCAGAAACTCTCCGGTACTTGGAGGGATTGTAACACCATTGGCTACAGAAAAGGACTCCAGGACTGAGAGGCTGGGGCTTAGGAAAAGGGAGATAACTGAGACAGGGATCCTGGAGTTTGGTGGGAAACAGTCCAGCAGGAGAGGCTCCAGCTTGAATATTAGTATATAAGGAAGTGTGGAGAACCCAGTTCCCCCATGCTCTGCTTTCACTGAGCTCTGACCTGGGTGGCTTCCAACTGACCAGCCCAGGCTGTGTCTCCACTGCTTTTCAGTGTGGGTCAGCTTGTGAGGACTTGGCAGCAATAGCCAAAGCTCCCATGGGAATGTCCAGCATCTCAGTTTCTCATAAACTTCCTCTTCCCTACATCCGCATGCAAAATGTGACCCAAAGACCCCCTCTGTCTCTTCCTGGGAAAGGACTGATTGTGCTATAGATCTGCAGGGTGTTTGTTCCAGCTGGCAGCTTTTACTCAGTCTCCCTGAGCGAGCCTGTCCAGCCCAAACCTGCCCTTTCTGAAGGTGTGAGCCCTGGCTGCTTTGTTCTACAAGCCTTTAAAACTCATTGTTCTTATACACACCTCTCTAGACTGGCCAAAGAGACTTAAACAAACTCTGAATTAACCCTTTTTCCCCTCAGGGAAGTGTAGGCACCAGACTAGAGGTGACAAACCAGCCCTTACCTGTTGGCCACCTTGTCTGGAAAAGGAAAATACTAAGGCCAGAAATGTGCAGAGATGCCTACATGCTTTAGAAATGCGTTTTATTCGCAGGATCTCCTTGATCCTTACGTTGGCAAAGATCAGCATCTGATGCTTGAGGTGGTGGTTGTGTAAGGCAGAACATCTTCACAAGTTCCTTGCCCCATTCCTTTGGAAATGTTGGTAACATGTGAGTGAGACAGCACCAAAAACTTCCCCCATTAGCTTTTGACAAAAAGGAGGAGCAGAGCACAGAGGCAGCCTGGCCTCAACTCTTGCACCAAAACCCATATTTGCTGCCTTGTGCAATGGGTTTGACAAAGCACTAGCTGGGCTCTGCTGCAGAGGAAACCAACACATGTAGATACCAGAGCTACTCTCTGCACACTCTCTTTTCTTGCGTTAGACCTGGGAATGACCCAGATCCTCTGCTGATCCAACTTGCCTTTGATCAGTGCTTTGTTTTCTTTCACTCTCCTCAGGATCTTTGCATTTTTCTTAGCTCAGTGTCCAAATCAAGACAGAAGTTTTGAAAGAGATTCAACTATGCAGTTGGTATGAAATTGCTGGTGATGCTACTGAGCTGTAATTTTATTAAAGATTAACTTAAAACCATTGACTCAGTGATGATGCTGCTTGTAAGTGAAAATTCCCTGGCTCCATCTGGACTCTTTTCTGCTAACGTGAGTAAGAAGTTGCAACTTTCTTATAGACAGAATATGCCCACTGGCTTTTGTATTTTACATGAAAGCACAGAAGAATAATTCCTGCATTCAGTTGATAACTGGAGCAGCTGACAATCCAGGGCACTGGATTTTTGTAATTTACTTTGTTTACCTGAACTGCAACAATACTAATCAAGATGGTAAAGAAATTTCTGTTAAAATTAAGGATATTCAAATTTGAGATACTTCAATTCCCCTACCAGTGCCAGAAGGAAACTTCACTTTTAAGTGTGCTGCATGTCATGTTCCCTATGCAAGTATGTGTGTCAGGTGTCTTCCTCCACCAGGGGCTTTATTTGGCCCTAATTCATGCTTTGAAGGGGTACATGGACCAGAGATGCAGAACCACTTGTATGACTGGTAGCTAGCATTAGGCCATTCTGGCTTCTCTGTATACATACATTTAGTTTAAACCTAAAGCTATGCTTTTCAGAAATTAATTATGATGAAGAAGAAAACGTTACAAGTACCAACCAAACAACAATAAGCTTTAAACCATCTGAAGGTTGATTTAGCCACATAATGAATGCAAGCTTCCCAGGCCAGGCACTGGAGTGGGTACCTGCACCTAACAGCACTCACCACCACTTGCTTCCAGTGGCACATGCAGAGTTCTGCCTTTCTGAAACATTTCCTGTTTATAAGACCTCCTAATATTCACAAGACCACACTTATCAATTTCAGCTGTAAATAAAGAAGCATTTGTTGGTTTTTTTTTTTCTTCTCCCACTTACGATTTTTTTTTAAATTTCAGATTAATTATCATCTTCCCTTCTGCTGTCAAATAATAACTGGATACTGAATTACAAGACTAGAACGTCCTGTCCATTTCAAGGCTTTCAGACTTGCAGTGCTTCTTTCTGGGCACAAACTTCATCCAGAGACATAAAATCCATTTGGCAAATAACCCATGATGCAAGATAAGGTGAAGCAGGAGCCTGCTACAGGTTCCTGCAATGTTCCTGCGCTGAGAGCAGCATGAGTTGTGATTTTGTCCTTAGACTCCTGTGGGAATTGGCACCTCCTGCCTCTCCTGTGCCTTCCTGTCAGGCTGAGTGACAGCCCTCATTGGGCAAGAGGAGTGAAAGGGGAGCACAGCTCCGTGCCTTGGACTACGGGAGCATTGCTGAGCTTCCAGCTGCCTTCTCCCTGCTCAGACTATTTCCCAAGAGAAAAACTTCTTCCTGGCATGGCAAGTGGGTAAGAGACAATCATACCAATTCTCCTCTTAACAGGAAGGGTGAGTGGGATGGGATATATTTGTCTATCAAAGGGTGAACTTTATATACATGCAGCAGAGCAAGAACCCTCTTCTTCTTTCTGTTCAGTTTCACTGACTCACTGCAGTGTAAAACATTGGTGAGGCTACTGAACCATTAGCTTAAAATAAAGGTGATGCTAAAATCAGATTATGCTTAAACATAGCTGGTAACTTAGATTCAGTTCTTCAAACATCAGCTACCACCAGCTTAAAAAAAAAAAAAAATCACTGGACTCAAATAGAAGGCATAGACACTGGTGTAAGATGAAAATCTAGGTAAGAGGAAAATCTAGACAATTGTTTCTATCTTCTGTTAGCTATAAGAGCTGTTGCATGTATTTCCCACCATTTGAAGCAAGTTTTTTAAATGATTGGAAACTTCTTGTAAATGGCTGCTCCTCAGGTATTCCAAATCCTTTTCTTCTCTTTGTAAAGGTTAAAGGCTGTATAAAACTGCACGTTGTTGAAAGGACCTCTGAAAGTAAATTTACTTTGGAGAAGGTGTTCAATCAGACCTTATTTGTGGGGCTTCATATGACCCATTTGCAATACCTGTTTTTCTTGCTCTGACACTGTTGACTTGGTCGCTTTATTTGCCACTGACCTTTAATTCTCCTCAAATCTTGCATAATTTCTGATTTACAGCAATAAAGTCCTCTTCTTGGAGAACTGTTTTGGGTAGAATGAAGGATAAAATGGATTCTTTTGCTCTAAACAAACTGCTGGTGCATCAGTTGCACCTGCAAAGAGCCTCCCCCAGGTTTTCTCAGCTCTCAAAAGTGCAGACTGAGTGTTGTTACTGGGGTGGTGCTTTGCTCATGCAAGCACATCCAAGCAAGGCTCCAACTGGACAAAGTCCAATTGGCCAGATTTCTTGCACAGAATAATTAATTCTATGTGACAGCATAATCTAACAACTCAGAGCTTTCACCATAGGGAAGGGAACTGATGATAAAAATCTGTTTTGAGTCACCCATGCCATTGTGTTGAAAACCAGGGAGAAAATATGCAGTACTGTTTTCCAGGACAACCTTATCTACATGCTGTTGTGTCATGGATTTGCATGAAGGTGTTCGGCATCTTCTCATTGAAGTTGTCTCACCTTGTATGTGTAAGCTAAGTTTATGGCCCTTTTTGAAGAAATACCAGTCCAGAAAGAGCTTTTACAAGCTGACTGTGTAAGCTGCTAGACAAGTTTTTTGCTTTGGCAAGGGTGTATTTTTTTTAGTCTTCAGTCACAGCATAAACAGGTGCTCTTTCTGCTTGGAAACTAAAGGGGCAACAAAAAGGAGAGGAAAAGCTCATGATGATATTTTGGTAGCACCTAGCAGAAATAAAGGAGAGTAAAGGCTTTTGCTTTGTAAAATTTTGTGATTTCAGTTTTGGGACAAGTTTCCTGAATGCAGGAATACATTTCCTGGAAGTATATTGAGCAAAAATGAGGATTGAACTCTGTAGGTACACTCTTGCTGTAACCCTCTACTGAGTAGACACCCTGTGCTGATGTGAAATTTCAGAATATTTCTAAAGGAAGAAAGTTCAGACAGAGCCCTACAGTGCTTTATAAACACAGGACAAATCTGCTAAGATCAGACTGAGAGCAAGTGGGTATTAAAGAGATGACAGATCTCTCCTATATAGACGACTGGTTACCAAAATACACACATACTAAAAATATGTATATAAAATACTGTATCTGTGGAACAAAATATTATAATAAAACCCAAGTGACACCCTCCTTAATGTTCCACATACCTTGGATGTTCAGGAGGCAGCAGACTCCTCTTCACCAGCAGTAGTTCCTTCCAAAGTAAAGACTCTATTATATGCTGGTTCTCAGACAGGATAAGCTGATGCAGAGGAGCAGACAGCAGGGGGATCCAGGATGCAGCACAGAAGTGATCCAGTAAAATTAGGGCAGTCCAAGGTAAAGGCTTGAAGTTTGAAAAACATCTCCACTACTGTTCTGTGAACTCACCAGTCCTGTCCTTGGGCCTTCAGCTGAGCTGCTGAAGTGAGCAGTTTTCATGTTGGTTTGTAAGCTCTTTTGAGAAGGGCTTGCTTTTCATAAGACTCCAGAAAGAATATGGAAGTATGTCTGGAAATAAATAAAACTGCTGCTGTTGGTGGCTTCTGAGGCAGCTCCCTGGGACATTGAGCAGGGGCCCCATTTGGGCTGCACAGCCAGTGTTGACAGTGTGATACCACAAGCCCCACTTACTGGACAAGCAGAGCCTGGGGTTTGGGCAGGGGCTGAATGAAGGTCCTCTGCGACAGCCTCCTTCTTCTCCAGTGTGAGATCCATGCAAGTACCTGTTCCAAGCACAAATCTTCCTTCACATTCCTGTCTAACTCTGGCAATGAACATATCCTTTGCCTCCTAAACACTAGAGTTTTTAATCCTTTTCTCAGATATTGACACCTGTTCAAGCCTAGTTAAAAATTCAAGAGATCTTTTAGATTTCCCATCCACAGCTATCCCAAAGTACCAGAGAACCTGAGGGAAAATGGACTGTCAGTGCCTCCAGCGTCGCTCAGGAACACAGCAGCTCAGATCCACAGTTACAGGCGGGCTGAGGCGTGGCAGCTGCTATAGTTACGGTTATCTGCCCTGCCCTTGTGCCCTTGCCACAGTCTTTGTTTGCTCTTTCTGCTAGAGAACATGGAATTTGCCACTGGCAGGAGGATGCAGCGAATTGTCTCCATCCTGGCCAGAACAGAAGGAGAAGACGTAACACTAATCAGAGGCTCAGAGCTGGGCTTGAAGATGCCTTGGTTCAGTCTGGGAGAACCAGTTGTTAAAGTCATGGCAAGTTGCCCCACGAGCTATTTGAAAGAAATGCCAATTGTTGACAGATTTCTGTACTTTTCTTCTTTTATGGAAAACATCTCTTTAGGAGGAGAATTCAAAATTGTCAAGTGGTTCTTCTCTGGGCTTTGATGCATGTGCTAGTTTGTAACTGACTGATTCCACTGTCAGTCATTTAAAGATTAACCCACTTCTCTTTTTCTCCACTCTGTTGTCCTGATGCCCTCAAGTATATTATGTCTGGACATAATGTACTTGAAAATGGAGCTTCCTCTGTGCTCTTCATCACAGTAACAAGCCCTCCTGGCTAGACACTGGCCAAACGCCAGGCACCCAGAGTCATTCAGTCACCCTCCCCTGCCACAGCTGGGAAGAGGAGAGAAAAAAATTAACAAAGCATTTGTGGGTTAAGGACTAGGAGAAAACACTCCAGCAGAAAAACAGGTTCAACTTAGAAGTACAAAGTGAATTTATTATTAACAGATTCAGAGGAGGATAATGAGAAGTAAAATAAGCCATTAAAACACTTTTTTCTCCCCAGCCCTTCCCTCTTTCCCACCAACAGTGCAGGGAGACAGGGTAGGGGGCTTTGGTCAGTTCATGACCCAAGATCTTCTTCTGCTGCTCAGGGAGAAGAGTCCTTCCTCTGTTACACTGTGGGAGTCTCCCATGGGAGACAGTTCTCTGTGAACTTCTCCAGTGTGGCTAGAATTTCATGAGCAGCAGTCATCCCAAAACTGCTGCAGCGTGGGTCTCTTTCCATGTGGTGCAGTCCTGCAAGGACAGGCTGTTCCAGCCTAGAAGCAGGGACCCTCTCTTTCCACCAGGTCTCCCACTGGATCACAGCCTCCTCCAGGCATCCACCCCCTCCAGCATGAGCATCTCTCCCATGGGCTGTGAGTGGTTCTCTGCATCCCCTGTGGATCCCCACGGGCTGTAGGGATCCATGCTTCACCATGGTCTTCACCACAGCCTAGAGAGGAACCTCAGCTCTGGCTCCTGGAGAACTTCCTTCCCACTTCTCCACTGACCTTGGTGTCTCCACATGTTTCTCTCCACTATTCTCACTTCCTTCTCTTCTCTGGTTAGGAAGAGAACTGTGCCCACTTTGGTTGATTTTCTTCTTAAATATGTTATCACAGAAGTGTTACTGTCACCTCTAATTGGCCCAGGCTTGGCCAGTGGCATGTCCATCTTCAGAGGCGTCAGGGATTTGCTCTGCTGGACACAGAAGCTCCTAGCAGAAGCAGAAGCTCCTAGCAGCTCTCACAGAAGCCACTCTGTATCCCCCCCACCCCTGCTACCAAAAACCAGGCCGTGCAAACACCAACACACACAACTCTGCTTAATCTTGTTGGCAGACCAATGGACAGACTTCTGAAAACTGTATACCACTATTATGCAGGAAAAGACTCCATTAAGAATAAGGGAAAGAGAAGCTTGAGTAGGTATGTGCATCAGAGATCAGTGCATGAGGGATTTTTATTGTATGCAGACGCAGCATTTAGAGCCTTACTCACCCTTTGTCACCACTACCTTTATGCTGCGATAGTTCACATGGCAAAGGAAAACATTCTGTGGAATCTTGCATGAAGGAAAAAGGAAGAGTTTATAGATTGCTGCTAAAAGCATCAGGAGAGAGTTTTTGGCTTCTTGTTTAATTTGGCAGTGTTGCTGCATGCTGGTAACCATCTCCTGCTTGCACAGAATCTCTTGGGAATGAAGCACCGCCATTATCCTTTTTGTTTCATTACCTGGAAAACCACAGGAAGACTTATCAACAAGAACTTTGTTGTCTGACAATCTAAAGGAAGACTCAGGTTTCCTTACAGGTTACCTGCATTCTTTAAACAGGAATGTGGACCATAAGCATTGTGGTCTTACAGTGCCACTGACAGGAAGGTGTGGGGAGAAAGAGAAACTTGATGACAGGCTGATACCCAGAACATGGAGTGGCATTAGAAGACTCCAGAAATGACTTGCAGAAATAAAAGCAGATACCTTTTTTAAACACGTGTATTCCTCTGTATTTCTCGACAGGAAGGCCTTAAATCATGAACTTTCTAAGCTTTTCAATGAGATGTGGGATGCGGATGTTCACCGCCTTAGGCCTGGGAAAGACTACACGATTGAAGTGCAGGTAACCAATTGCCATGTCAGACGAAGGGCAGTGTGGTGCTGCAGGGAAAGGTGCCTGCAAAAGTGCCTTTTGCTTAAAAAGTTGCCCATGCTTTGTCATGTCCAGTGAGGAAAGCACCCCTTAGGAGAGGGAACGGTACGGAGAACACAAATGGTTCACACTTACCTGTTCTTTGGTTACAAGTGGAGTCTCTCAGGTGTCTGTCTGTCTTGGGTCCTGTAATATTCCATCTCTATCTGTGAGCTGAGGAAGAATTAGTGTGCAACCCTTCCAGTTTGCAGATGACTGCAGACTGTGGTGATGAAGTTGGTATGCTCAGGTGCAGGGCTTCTCTTCCACTGGACATAAGCAGGCTGGAGAAATATGCTAAGTAAGGAATATCATGAAATTCAACAAAGACACAGGAACAGGATGCCCAGAGAAGCTGTGAAATCTCCATTTCTGGAGGTGTTCAAGACCCAACAAGATGACACCCTGAGAAATAGTCTGAATTCAGTGTTAACCACACTTTGAGCAGCACTAGAGATGTCCTGCTCCATCCTGCATGTTTCAGCTTGTGTGTGTGGTCTGGGTGGCTTGCTCAGGGAGAAAGACAGATAGGTCCCAAGTCATTCTTAGGGAAATAAGAGAGGAATTTGAGAAATCCTGGGTTTCTCTGAGAGAGCAGGGAGTAGCAGAGAGGGGTGAGTGGAGAAGATTTCAGGACTGTTGCTTCCAGCCCCAGGGAAATGTGAGGGATGGGTGAGAGATACCATTTCACTCCTTGCTAGCTCAGTGCAGTGCAAACATGACCATGTGTTTGGGCACAAATTGCAACAGGTCAGAATATTCATCATCCAGTTTTGTACTCACACAAGAACTCACTTTATTGTGATCTTACCTCAAACACTTTATTCCAATGTTGCTCCATATTATAACAGATAATTTCCTGTTGCTGATAAACTCGAAATAGTGATACCTACTTTAAAGCCAAAATGTGGGGGGGGGAAAAACTTCTCACATATGGTTTCTCCATGTGTCAGAACAAGGCTCTAGGTACCACTTGGCCATGTTGACAAGCTGCTACTCATCTTTTATCTTCTTTCCTTGACAATGCCTTTTATGAAATACAAATTTGAAATTTATCAAGAAAGCCTTCTTAAAACTGCAGAGACAGAAGGTACCCAAATCTCCTTTTAAACTATTTGTGGTGGAAGGGAGCTCTTGCTCTACATTACTTCTGTTTACCATTTGTGATGTATATAGTATAATAGCACAGCTGGTTACTGAGCATGACTATTATATGAGCCATTACAATAATCTCTGAGTCAACAGAGAACTTCAGGCTCTTAAGTTGTCAGAGATGGTTGTTTTTAATTTTATTCTGGCCGTTCTGTAATGTCATGTCTTGTTTCATAGGAAGAAAATTCCTAGCACAGGATCCTGATAGCATTACAGGGTTTGGTCTGATTGCTACAAAGGTGGGCACCGTCTCCTCTAAGAACAGACATCATACTCCTGACATTGTTTTGCTCTGGTTTGTTTTGTCCTCCATTGTTTTCCTAGGGAAAAGCGGGTCCAGCACAGCAAGGTGACAGTGCTGTCCAGGACAATGCAGTCAGACATCTGTTTCACAGTGTAAATGAAGAATATCTGAGGAGCATAAAAACTTTTGCAAGTGAGACCTCTTCTTCTGATAACAGGATGTGATATAAAAATCTGTGCTGTTTTTGATGTGTTTGCCTAAAATACAACATTGTATATAATTTGGATGGTGGTGAGCATCATCAGGCTGCAGGTCATTTGAAGGAAGTTTTTCTAACTGTTGCTTTGAGATTACCTGTACCTGAGCCTCAGGAGAAACATCCTTTTGTGTCTTAGGCAAAATCTGAATTCTCTGCTCTTCTACTACAAAGCAAAAGGGATGAGACACTTACCACAAGCTCAAGAAGTGGCCCAAGGGAATCTCACAGGGTTCAATGGGACCAAGTGCTGATGGTACACTTGCGTCAGAACAGCCCCTGGGATTAATCCAGGTGGGGATGGGCAGAGGGAGCAGCCCTGGCAGGACTTGGGGGTGCTGTGGGTGAGAGCCGGCCCTGCCCAGCCGTGTGTGCTGGGACCCAGAGCCCCAGGGCAGCAGGGGAGGGGGGATTCTGCCCCACTCTGCTGAGACCCCCCTGCAGGGCTGCATCCAGCCCTGGGCCAGCACAGGAAGGACAGGGAGCTGCTGGAGCCAGCCCAGAGCAGGGACACCAAGGGCATCACAGGGATGGAGCAGCTCTGCTGGGAGGAAAGGCTGAGGGAATTGGGATTGCTCAGCCTGGAGAGGAGAAGGCTTTGGGGTGACCTCACTGTGGCCTTGCAGTGCCTGAGGGGAGCCCACAGGAAAGATGGAGAGAGACTCTGGACAAGGGCCTGGAGTGACAGGACAAGGGGGAATGGCTTCACACTGACAGAGAGGAGGGTAGGATTAGAATTTAGGAAGAAATTGTTTCCTGTGAGGGCAGTTGAGACACAGTGGTGAACAGTTTGTCCAGAGCAGCTGTGGCTGCCCCATCCCTAGGAGTGTCCAAGGCCAGGCTGGATGCAGCTCTGAACAACCTGTGATAGGGGAAGGTGTCCCTGCCCATGGCAGGAGGGGTTTGAACTAGATGATCTTTAAGGTTTCTTCCAACCCAAACCATTCTATGATTCTATGCATTGAGAAATACACCAAATTCATCTTTACTCCTTTACTTACAGGTTCCAAGCCCTTTCAGATAGTACTAGACTAGTACTAGTCCCACAGCTAGGTTTTGCATTTCTGTTGGGGGCTATACTTCAGCCATGTCTATGAATGTATGTTTCCTTCCCTAATTTTTCTCAGGTTAAAGACACGTGATATAGGTTGTTCTATTATTCCTCTACTGAAATAATGCCCACAAAACCTTGTGCCAGCATAGCTTAAGGTCCTAAGCCTGTGTCTGTAATTGTGGTTGTCAGATGTGATTTGTTTTGGTGGAAGATCATTATTACTTCAGCACTTGGCTCCATAAGGAAGCTCTGTAGCTGTCTATCTTTAAAAATATCTTTTAAAAGTACAGCAGTGATCTTACCTTGAGTCACCTTGAGGCCTATGCTTAACAGTATACCTGAGAGTAGAATCTGACATACAAAGGAATGGCTTTCTCTAAGGGCTGTCACGGCATATTCTGTGGTGACATTTTATGATGGCACTCTAATGCCTGGAATCAGGTATATGAGCAGACTGAAAGTTTCTCTTTTTCTGCAGCCTTTATTTCCTTACTGGACAACTATGAGACATCAACTGGTGTGGCAGAAGTAGTAACTCCAGAAGAAATAGTTGAAAACAATTGTTTCCTTGATGCTATCTTAGCAACAGAAGTCATGAGAGTGAGTAACACAGATTTTTTTTTGTCACTGAAAACACTGAATATGAAAGTAAATTTTGTATGTATCTTGGTTTTCTATCCTTCAGCTAGCTCATGAATATCTTCTGAAAAGAAACCTAGCAAAGCCAAACCTTGCTGATTTTAAACATCAGCTTTATGACATCTGGTTCCAGCTCTATGCCAGGAAAGATGGAGACAGGTATGTTTGATGGGTGTGGACACTGATAATCTCTGTGCTATTCTGATTGAGGTAAGTATAAGCCCAAGTGCCATCTGCTACACATAAAACTGGAAGACAGCTTCAGAATGGCTTCAGACTGACAGAGAGCAGATTTAGATTGGATATGAGGAAGAAATTGTTCCTGCTGAGGGTGGTGAAGTCCTGGCACAGGTTTCCCAGAGAAGCTGTGGCTGCCCCATCCGTGGCAAGGTCCAAGGCCAGGTTGGATGTGGCTCTGAGCAACCTAGAGTAGTGGAAGGTGTCCCTGTGCATGGCAGGGAGTTGGAATGAAATGAGCTTTAACATCCCTTCCAACCCAAACCATTATATGGCTTTATGAAACATATAAAAAACTAATATATTATTTTTTCTTTTTTTCTTCTTAATTACAGACCTGATTCTTGTGGTTTTGAGCACGTTTTTGTTGGAGAAACAAGGCATGGTAAAGAGATCTTAGGTTTGCACAACTGGGTGCAGTTTTACCTTCAGGAAAAGCACAACCACATTGATTACAAGGGATACGTGGCTCGGAAGAACAAAACCAGGGTAAGAACAAGCCTTTGGGGGCCTTTCCAAGTAAGACAAATGGATCCAGAGATAAAAGTTATAATGAAACAAGTGTAATGATGCAATCATAGACTCAGTGTTTTGAACAGTAGTAAGTATATACAGTACATAACTATAAAAGAAGAATGGATAATAACACATCTTGCAGCTGCTTTTTTTGCAAAAGCTGCTTTAAAAAGTAGTGCTGCTGTTTACAGAATTGCAACACTGCTGAGGCTTAGTTGGGATAAATGGTCATGTATGCGCCAGTGGTCAGGGAAAAGATTGTGCTCCAGCTATAGCACCCACACACACCAAGGATGACAGAATCTTACAAAGATCTCAAAAATTTGGAATCAGAAATTCTATCTTTCCAGTCACAGCTGTGTTGGGAGATTATTTTTGTTGTTTCATTTATGCTTTCAGCCTGACAAAGACGACCAAGTTTTGACCATCCAGTTCAGCTGGAAGGGCTCCTCCATCAAGCCGATTGGAAGCACCTTTATTGGTGTCAGCCCAGAGTTTGAATTCGCCCTTTACACAGTCATTTTCTTGCTGTCTGAAGAAAAAGTCACACGTGAAACAGTGAAGATAGATGAGTATGAGCTACAGATAGTTGTCTGGCGCCATGGGCACCACATTGGAACAGCATATCCAGTAGTGCTCAGCACCACTCACTAGTGAGGACTAGTGGGGTGAGCAGGAAAGTTTTCATTTTAAATCAAGGGAAAGGAGGAGTGGTGGAGAGAGGAGGAATGGATGGGAGGTGGAAAGGACCAGCTAGCAAAGTTAATATGTCATTTTATACAACTCATTTCAAGTAAAAATTGATGACTCCATCTCTTTTGGTCTGCAAGTGAGTGTTTAATCAGTAGTGTGCTGTGACAATGTCTGTGAAACAATGAAACATACTCCTGCTCACATTAAATTTACATCTAAATTACATCAGTCTTTCCTTTGTGCATGGTAGCACTGTACTTTTTAGCAAATAATGGCATTTAGAAAAAGGCTGTATTAAAATTGATATACATATTTCTCTTATTTTGTAGTCACTGCATATCTAAAAGAGCAATAACCACACCTTGCTTACACTTTACCTTCCAGACAGAAGCTTTGATCTGGCACAGGCAGAATTCCAGGATGTTTTAGTTTCCTCTTCTCATTTCATAAGAAGTTAATTTCAAATGCATTATTACAATACAATGACCTGGACACACAGAGAACACATTTATGTGGGGAGATGGTCATCATATCCACAAGAGACCTTAAAATATTTTCTGTTTCTTAACCCAATTTTCATATACTCCCTATGTATTTCTGAAACACTTGGATGCTAACTTCATGGTACAAGTACTAAGAGGGCTGACTTGGAAAAGTGCCCTCCTTGATTTGTTGCTTGTCAACAGAGAGGATCTTGTGATGCTCTTGGGAGATTGGTGGCTGTCCACAGCGACCATGAAGCCATCAAGTTTAAAATCTCTGGTGACAGGAGGAAAAGTGTCAACAAAACTTCAACCCTGGACATGGGAAGAGCAGATTTCAGGCTGCTCAGGGAACCAGTAAGTAAAGTCCCCTGGGAAAATGCATTTGAAGGTCCTGGGGTCCATCAGTGCTGGTCACTTTTTAAGCACAAGCTCTTGAGGGCACAGGAACAGGCAATTTCTAAAAATTGGAAATCAAGTAAATGAGGCAGAAGGCCACCTTGGCTGAACAGGAATCTTTTGAAGATAAGGTAAAAAAGGAAGGCATATGCCCAGCAGAAGCAAGGTCAGGTGATGTGGAAGGAATACGGAGATCTTGCTATGTTGCTCTCCACTGTAAGGGAAGAATTTGTGTGGCCAAAGCTCCATTGCAATTGAAGCCACTAGAAATGTGGGGGACAATAAAAAGAGGGTTTTAAAAATACTTCAGTGGCAAAAAGCAGTGCTGAAATGACATCAGCCTGTTACAGGGTGAGGATGGTCACCTCACAAACAGGGCCATGGACAAGGTAGAGATGTTTAATGCTTTCTTTGCCTCTGTCTTCAACACTGATGATGGACTAAGGAGTACCCTGAACTAGAAGACTCTGATTACAGGAATGATAAAATCTGAGTTAACCCTGAAGGTGTGAGGAAACTGCTGCTTCAGCTGGATCCTTATAAATCTATCAGGTGTGATGAGATTAATCTGAGAAAACATAAAGAGCTGGCTAATATCATCACAAGACATCTCTTGATAATTTCTGAACAGTCTTGGGAATCTGGAGAGGTCCCAGTTTTCAAAGAGGGCAAGAAGGATGACCCTGGAATCTACAGGCTGGTCAGTCTCACTCCACTGCCTGGTAAAATTATGGAGATGATGATTATTCTGGGAAGTACTGCAAAACACCTGAAGGACAACACAGTCGTTGGTTGCAGCCAGAACATCTTCATGAGAGGAAAGTCCTGCTTATCAAAACTAATTTCCTTTTATGCTAGGGTAACACACCCAGTTGATCAAAAAACATGAGTAGATGTAATCTTTCTGTATTTAAGTAAAGCTTTGGACATCATCTGTCTCTGTGCGGCCCACAGCTGGAATAACCCATGATGTGATGGATGAGCAACCTGCTCGTGGGTAAAAGCACAATGAATGACTGTAACTGAGGTGACAGCAGACTGAGAGCCTGCCACTAGTGGCATTCTACAGGCCCTGTTCTCAGGCCTCGTTCTCTTAAAATCCTCCCAAAAAAGCTTGAAAGTAGGACAGAAGGGGATACTAAGTAAGCTTGCAGATGATGCAAGACTGGGAGGAGCTGTTGACTCCCTCAAGGGTGAAGAGCCGGCAGTGAGCCCTGGATAAATGACAGGGCTGGGCAATCACCAACTGTGTGAAGTTTAACAAAGATAGGGGCTGGATTCTGGGATGGGACAGCCCTGGATGTACAGACAGACTGAGGAACGAGAGGCTGGAGAGCAGTGTTGTGAAAAGAGAGTTGAGGGTCCTGGTCAGTGTCCAGCTGGACATGAGCCAGCAGTGCCCTGGAGCCAGGAGGGACATCCCTGTCCTGGGGACACCAGGCCCAGCATGGCCGGCCAGGCCAGGGAGGGATTGTCCTGCTCTGCTCTGGGCTGGGGCAGCCTCACCTGGAATATTGTGTGTGGTTTTGGGTGCCACAATATAAGAAAGACCTAAAGCTGTTAGTGAGTATCCAAAGTAGGGTTTTGGAGATGGTAAAGAGCCTCAAAGGGAAGCCACACAAGGAGCAGCTGAGGGCACTTGGTCTGTTCAGCTGGAGAAGAGGAAACTGAGGTCAGAGCTCACAGCAGTTCTGCAGCTTCCTCAGGAGGGGAAGAGGAGGGGCAGGACCTGAGCTATGCTCTGTGTGACCAGGGACAGGACCCAGGGAATGGCTGGAGCTGTGTCAGGGTAGGGTTAGGGTGGATATCAGGAAAAGGGTCTTCCCCCAGAGGGTGTCAGGCACTGAACAGGCTCTGCAGGGAAGCCCCAAGGACTATGCTCTCTCGCGCGGGGTGTGATTGTTGTAGTCTCCTGTTCCCTGGAAGGGCCTGGGATTGGACCCATGATGGTGTGGGTATTCAAACACAGAATATTCTGTGAAAATTTCAAGTGTGATGGAGAGCACGGCAAGGGTCCCTACAGCTGTTCAAACATCACAAGGGGCTTCTCAGGCTGAGATTGATGAGAGGAGTCACTGGAGAGCACCAAGACAAGACCAGTGGAGAGATGCTGATGAACGAGTTACCCTTTCCCTAGACCAGCAAGAGAGGCTGACCTCAAGTGATGTAAATTTGAAACACAAAGGATCTGAGGCAGATATCAGGTACAAAACCACAGGTGTCACGCAGAACACCTGTGCTGAGGACTAGAAACCAACTATGCCCATGGTCAAAGGCACTTGGTTTCCTTCAGTCTGAGGAACATCCCTGCAGTCAAGGGCCCACAGGTCACACTGCACGCCTTGACAACTCTTCGGAGTGCTGTTTCATCTTTGCATAGGTGGCAGGGCAGAACTGGGCATAGAGCTGAGCCAGAAGAGCCTGGGAGGGGATCTCTAACTTGGTCCCATGGCTCAGTTTGTTCCATATGTGCACTGCATAGGCGTTCTTAAGGAGATTGTGCAGCTCCAAGGCACTGACGGCCTCAAACAACTTCTTCCAGTCCTGCCAAGGAATAGGATAAACAACTTCTGGGGCAAGAGCACTCACTCCTTTGCAGCTCGTGCTCTTGATAGTCCTGAGGGAGCACCATTTCTTGAAGACACGAGTTAGGAGACCTGGGCCCTGGTGGCCCCAGAGCCAGCCATTGTAGTTCTGCACAAAGTCCTGCATGCAAAGCTTCATGAACGCATGCCCGGGCTTAAAGGACAGAAAAGCTCCATTCAGCACATTATCGCCCTGAATCCCAAGGGCATTGGTGAGGTTCTGCAAGTTCTTCAGCACAATGAAGTCTGTATCCAGGTAGATACCACCAAATTTCCACATGAGGACAATCCTGCAGGCGTCAGACAGGACGGGTAAAAAATAAGGCTCCCGGTGCCGCTGAGGCTGCAAGTACCACTGCACCAGAGGTGTTCCAGAAAAGAGCTCTGTCAGGTCCAGGGGTCGGATTTCCACGTTGGGGAAGCAGCTCAGCAAGGAGAAAGCCCAGTGTTTAGGTAAGGAGATGTTCCCTTTGGCCAAGCCTTTCATGAGCACCACGACTTTTGATGTGGGATGCGTCCTGGCCGCTGACTCCACAGAGCATGAGAACAGGTAACTTGGGGTAGTTTTCTCTGAGGTCTCCACAAAAAACACATTTGCTGTGGAAGGAGAGGGCCCAGCAGCAATGTTGAGGGAAGAAGGCACAGAGTGAGCATAACTGCTTTCAGTAGACAAGCCGTCGGGGAGGCCTTTGCTGTTTGGGTCTTCCCAGATGCCCCAGTGCAACTTGATGTAGGTGAAGGATACAAACACAAAGATGAGGACAAACAGGGTCCAGGATTTGTGGATCAGTGGCAACCTGGTTTAGGAGGCAGGTGGGCATCCTGAACATTCTCTCTCCAGCCAGAGCCTGCTCTCCTGAGACAGCCTGGAGGGAATGAAAGAAAAACCTGACAGACAAGGTAGCAGATGATGAGCCTTTCTTCACAAGTGTGTCCCACCTTCATAGCAGTGCACAAAAACTCTGCAAACACCATCTGTCACCCTCCAGAGCTTCTACTCATTCTGAACATGAGACACGTATGCAAAAAACTCAGGGAGGAGGAGACCAAACAAGTAGGGAACGAGCTAGCAAATCAAGCTAGCACAATGATTCCCATTAGTCAATTCTCCATTAATCACTGTTCCTGGGTCACATATTGAACTTCTCAAGTGCCCAGAAAATGGCTTGTTTGAGGCACCGGGAGGTGGCCAAATGCAAGGCGCTGTGACTGGGGGACAAGAGAGAGGCAGCCAATACACAAATGATCAGCTCTGTATCCCCAGAAGGTTTTCTCCTCCCACACAGAAATGCCAACGCGGGCTGCCAGTGCTACAGGCAGCAAAAACACCCTGTATTTTACAGACACCTTTACATTCTCCACTCTCCACACCTTAGCTGGGTTCCTATCTCCCAGCTGGCAAACAAAATTCAGCGAACATGAAACCATCATAACCCCGTAAATCATTTTTTACACTGTAGAAGGCAAAGAAGCACAGACTTGGCAGAACAGAGCTGGTGCCGTAGAGAAGGCACAAAACTCACCTCTCCCTGCTTTTGAGACATCACGGAATTCACTGTACAGCTGAAAATACGTTTAAGAAATGAAAGTCTGTGAGGATGCCTACTACTCTATGGTCTGACACTTCTTCTGAAAAGGGAACAGTGAGCAAATGGGGTAAAAAGGGCAGGATGTGACATCATTTGTCTGTAGTGCGTGGCTGATACAAAGGTCACATATAAGCACCAGGAACAAACTGGTTAGCGGTAAAGTAATAAAAAAAAAAAAAAAAGGGAGCAATTTGATATCCCACTGCTGCTGCACTTGAAGCTATCGAGTGGTGGGAAAACGGCTCATTTACTTTTCCCCTCCTTTGCTAGAATTTCCCAGTGGTCACGCTGCTCCTGGGGCCGCCGTTGATAACTGAGCTGCCCCTTCCAGAGAGCTGCCTGCTCCCACCCCAAGCCCTAAGTACAGAATACCCCCTTGGAAATACACTCTTTTAACCAATGTCTGACTCGTTCATCAGAGAATACTCCCTCATATGCCAGGGACCTCACTGAAGGACATTGCCACTTCCAGGTGTCCCTCATTCTATGGGAGATCCCCTCTGCCGCCATGATCAAGGGTGGCTGTCCTTCCCTTGCGTAAGACTTGCTGGCACACTCATAAATCCCTCCTTTATCAGTACAACCACTGAATACAGCATTTACTGCAGGTCCTCCTGAGCGGCCTGAAACAAATATTGCTCTGCAGCCTCCCAGATCCCTCTCCTCGCCCCAAATGCCCCCATGAATGGCAGCACCATGGATGGACTCACGACAACTCTTGTCCCAGCTGCTCTGGGCTACCTGATCCAGTGTCTCACCACCATTCCTTCCCTTCTAACCTGCCACAGTTCAATTTGTGCCCACTGTGCCTCCTGCCATCTCTGCATTGAACAGAGGAGAGTCTCGCTTGTGTCCTTTACCCACCCACCTTCAGTCAGGTGTTTGCACACCCTGACCAGACAGCCCAGCCTGCTCTACTCCAAGAGAATTCAGCAGAGCTCTCCCAGCCTCTCCTCATGCACTGTGTGCTGCAGTGCCCTCCGCACCTTAGTGGCCCTTTGCCAGACTTGCTCCAGTATGGACACGTGTCCCTCATCCTGGGATTCCAGAACCAGCCCTCCAGGCGTGTCTCACCAGTGCTGAGTGGTGGGCAAGGATTTCCATTAGAGGTAGATGGATGGCACCACATCATCCACTGCCTACATCCTCGGTGACATCTTCAACTTACCAGGTATCTCCTGGACTCCCACCCAGCAGAGAGGAGGAGACACTCCAGGAGGCTCCTGGAGCATGTGGAACAGAACTTCCTGACACAGCTGGCAGGTGAGCCCACCAGGAGAGTTGTCCCAGGGGATCCGCTGTTTACAGAGGAGCACTGGTGAGAGACGAGTTTGCCAAAGGCTATCTTGGGTACAGTGACCGTGACAGGATTTGATTTCAGTTCTCAGTGAAGGGAGGGAGGATTGGAAGGGGGTCAGGAAAACCACAACCTTGGGCTTGTGGAGGACAGGCTTACATCTGTTCAGACCACTGGTTGAGACAATCCCTTGGGAGGCAATCCTGAGGGGCCAAGGAGCCCAGGAAGGCTGGACATTCCTCAGGAAGGAGGTCATACAGGTAGAGAAGGAGCCCATTCCAATGTGCAGTAAAACTGGTTCAGGGAAGGCTGGCCAGGATGAACAGCAAGCTTCCACTGGGACTCAGGGAAGAACAGAGAGTTTAGCAGCTCTGGAAGATGGGTCAGGCAACTCAGGAAGAATGTCATCAAGTTAAATCATGACTGAGAAAAGAGAGAAAATGAGAAAGGTGGAAGTCCAGCTAGAAGTCAATCTGGCCACCAGCATAGAAGTTAAGAAAAAATGTTTTCTCCAAATGCATTAACAACAAAAAGAGACCAAGGAGATTCTCCATCCTTTATTGCATGCTGGGGTGGTAACAAGTGGGAACATGACCTCCAGGGATGAGGAAAAGGCTGAGGTACTCAATCCCTTCTTGACCTCAGCCTTTAACCAAAAGCCCAGTTACCCTCTGCATATCCAGCCCCCTGAGCTAGAAGACAGAAACAGGGAGCAGAATGAAATCCCCATACTGCAGGAGGAAGTTGTTAGTGACCTGTTGTGCTGGCCAGACATGCACCAGTCTAGGGAGATGCCATCCTTCCTCATAAGGCTACAGAGGGAGCTGGTGAAGCAGCTCACAAAACTCCACTCTCCACTGTTTATCAGCAGTCCTGGTGAACTGGAGAGCTCCTGGGTGACTGGAGGTTGGCTAATGTGACACTCAGCTGAGAAGGCTTGGAAGGATAACTGGATGAAACACAGGCCTGTCAGCCTGCCCTCGGTGCCTGGGAAGGCTATGGAACAGATGACCTGGAGTGCATCCACACGATGTGTGCTGCATCACTGGGGCATCAGGCCCACCCAGCATGGGTTTAAAGCAGGTCCTACTTGGCTTCTACAACCTTCAACCTTCTTCTATGAACACCTAATGGATGGGGAAAGGCTGGGGATGTTGCGTACCCAGGCCTTCAGTAAAGCCTTTGATCACTGCTCCCACAATGTTCTCCACATTGTCCTTGCAGCCCACAGATTTAACAGGTTCCCCATTTGCTGGGAAAAAAATCACCTAGATGGCTGGGCCCAGAGAGTGGTGATGGAATTCATCCAGCTGGCGGCACATCACTGGTGCTGTACCCCAGGGCCCACTGTCAGGGCTAGCCCTGTTTCCTGTCTTTGAGGTTCAACAAGGCCAAGTGCCATGTCCTCCCCTGGGTCAGAACCCCCAGCAGCTCCAGGCTGGGGAAGAGTGGCTGGGAAGAGCCCAGCAGGAAAGGGCCTGAGTCTGCTGGTCCATAGTGCGTGTCCTGGTGGGCAAGAAGGCCAATGGCTCCTGGGCTGGGTCAGCAGGGCAGTGGCCAGCAGGACCAGGGCAGTGACTGTCCCCTGCCGTGGGCACTGCTGAGGCCTCAGCCCAAGTGCTGTGTCCAGTTCTGGGCCTGGCACTGCAAGGTGGACATGGAGGGGCTGGAGCGTGTCCAGGGAAGGGAACAGAGCTGAGCAAGGCAAGCTGGGCACGAGTCTGATGAAGAGACGCTGAGGGAGCTGGGAGTGTTTAACCTGGAGGAAAAGGAGGCTCAGGGGGAGCCTTATGGCTCTGCACAACTCCCTGAGATGGGAGGAGGGTGCAGCCAGGTGGGGGTGAGCCTCTGCTCCTAGGGAACAAGGGACACGATGAGGGGAAATCAATAGAATGGTTTGGGTTGGAAGGGACATTAGTGATCATCTGGTTCCACCCCTCCTGCCATGGGCAGGGACACCTTCTCACTATCCCAGCTTGCTCCAAGCCCCATACAACGCGGCATTGGACACTACCAGGGATCCAGGGGCAGCCACAACTGCTCTGGGCAACCTGTGCCAGGGCCTCACCACCCTCACAGGGAACAATTTCTTCCTCCTATCTTCTGAATATCCAATCTAAACCTCCTCTCTGTCAGTGTGAAGCCATTGCCCCTTGTCCTGTCACTTCAGGCCCTTGTCCAGAGTCTCTCTCCATCTTTCCTGTGGGCTCCCCTCAGGCACTGCAAGGCCACAATGAGGTCACCCCAAAGCCTTCTCCTCTCCAGGCTGAGCAATCCCAATTCCCTCAGCCTTTCCTCCCAGCAGAGCTGCTCCATCCCTGTGTTGCCCTTGGTGTCCCTGCTCTGGGCTGGCTCCAGCAGCTCCCTGTCCTTCCTGTGCTGGGATCCCAGAACTGGATGCAGCACCCCCTGTGCCATGGCAGGTTGGATATGAGGAAAAATTTCAGTGAACTTAAGCACTGTGTGCCACCGGTGGTGGAGTCACCACCCCAGGAAGCGCTCTGAAAATTGAGTACACATGAGGCACTTTGGAATAAAGGCTAGTGGGTATGGTGATACTGAATTGAAGGATAGACTCGATGATCTTGGAAGTCTTTTCCAACCTTCATGTGCTTTTGAGTTTTTAATTTTGTCCTGGTGACACTGCTCTGAGTCCTGGACACCTGGTCCTTTTGTTGAGTCCTGGACACCTGTTGTCCTCTGGACTTCCACAATGGGTTCAATATTCCAATGAAAGGGACGTAATTCTCCTCACACTACTGAAGAAACAGGCAACGCTGAGACCCTTTAGAGTGTGACAATGGCCCATTAGATGTTGCTATCCTACAAGAATTACTGCAGCAGAGCAAAGATCTTTACAAAGCCTACTCCTAAAAGAATTGCTTTTGTCTATTGGTTTTCCTGAGGAGTCCCAGAAAAGTCATTACAGTGCTGTGCAATCAGAAACAGTAGGAAGCATCATTTAAACTTTTCTCAGTTTAGAAGTTTAGAAGAACTTCACACTGAACCATGCAGGGATCTAAAGTGCTTTCCATTACTTAAAGTAATTTTCAAAAAATCTTCACATATTTCCCCAGGTGTAAAGGATCTTTGCCAGCCAGGGAGTTCTGTTCTGAGCTCCAGCAAACCGTGCCCTTTGGCACTGCCTGGTAGTCATTTACAAACTCAGAAATGCCACAGAGAGGAAGCCAAGGGTCCCTACAGCTGTTGAAACACCTCAAGGAGCTGCTCAGCATGTGATCCACAGGAGGAACCATTGGAGAACACCAAGACAGGACCAGCTGAGAGATGCTGATGAATGAGTTCAACCATTGCTGCAGCAAAAGGTCTCCTGAAGGACAGCAAGAGAGGCTGACCTCAAGTGATGTAAATTTGAAACACAAAGGATCTGAGGCAGATATCAGGTACAAAACCACAGGTGTCACGCAGAATACCTGTGCTGAGGACTAGAAACCAACTCTGCCCATGGTCAAAGGCACCTGGTTTCCTTCAGTCTGAGGAACATCCCTGCAGTCAAGGGCCCACAGGTCACACTGCACGCCTTGACAACTCTTCGGAGTGCTGTTTCATCTTTGCATAGGTGGCAGGGCAGAACTGGGCATAGAGCTGAGCCAGAAGAGCCTGGGAGGGGATCTCTAACTTGGTCCCATGGCTCAGTTTGTTCCATATGTGCACTGCATAGGCGTTCTTAAGGAGATTGTGCAGCTCCAAGGCACTGACGGCCTCAAACAACTTCTTCCAGTCCTGCCAAGGAATAGGATAAACAACTTCTGGGGCAAGAGCACTCACTCCTTTGCAGTTCATGCTCTTGATAGTCCTGAGGGAGCACCATTTCTTGAAGACACGAGTTAGGAGATCTGGGCCCTGGTGGCCCCAGAGCCAGCCATTGTAGTTCTGCACAAAGTCCTGCATGCAAAGCTTCATGAACGCATGCCCGGGCTTAAAGGACAGAAAAGCTCCATTCAGCTCCTTTTCATCCTGAATCCCAAGGGCATTGGTGAGGTTCTGTAAGTTCTTCAGCACAATGAAGTCTGTATCCAGGTAGATACCACCAAATTTCCACATGAGGACAATCCTGCAGGCGTCAGACAGGACGGGTAAAAAATGAGGTTCCCAGTGTCGCAGAGGCCATAAGTACCACCATTTTAGAGGTGTTCCAGAAAAGAGCTCTGTCAGGTCCAGGGGTCGGATTTCCACATTGGGGAAGCAGCTCAGCAAGGAGAAAGCCCAGTGTTTAGGTAAGGAGACGTTCCCTTTGGCCAAGCCTTTCATGAGCACCACGACTTTTGATGTGGGATGCGTCCTGGCCGCTGACTCCACAGAGCATGAGAACAGGTAACTTGGGGTAGTTTTCTCTGAGGTCTCCACAAAAAACACATTTGCTGTGGAAGGAGAGGGCCCAGCAGCAATGTTGAGGGAAGAAGGCACAGAGTGAGCACAGTTGATATCAGCAGACAAGCTGTAGCTTGGGTCCTCCCAGATACTCGAATATAACTTGATGTAGGTGAAGGATACGAACACAAAGATGAGGACAAACAGGGTCCAGGATTTGTGGATCAGCGGCAACCTGGTCAGCTTTAGGAGGTAGGTGGGCATCCTGATCATTCTCTCTCCAGCCAGAGCCTGCTCTCCTAAGACAGCCTGGAGGGAATGAAAGAAAAACCTGACAGACAAGGTAGCAGATGATGAGCCTTTCTTCACAAGTGTGTCCCACCTTCATAGTAGTGCACAAAAAGCTCTGCAAACACCATCTGTCACCCTCCAGAGCTTCTACTCATTCTGAACATGAGACACGTATGCAAAAAACTCAGGGAGGAGGAGACCAAACAAGTAGGGAACGAGCTAGCAAACCCAGCTAGAACAATCATTCCCATTAGTCAATTCTCCATTAATCACTGTTCCTGGGTCACATATTGAACTTCTCAAGTGCCCAGAAAATGGCTTGTTTGAGGCACCGGGAGGTGGCCAAATGCAAGGCGCTGTGACTGGGGGACAAGAGAGAGGCAGCCAATACACAAATGATCAGCTCTGTATCCCCAGAAGGTTTTCTCCTCCCACACAGAAATGCCAACGCGGGCTGCCAGTGCTACAGGCAGCAAAAACACCCTGTATTTTACAGACACCTTTACATTCTCCACTCTCCACACCTTAGCTGGGTTCCTATCTCCCAGCTGGCAAACAAAATTCAGCGAACATGAAACCATCATAACCCCGTAAATCATTTTTTACACTGTAGAAGGCAAAGAAGCACAGACTTGGCAGAACAGAGCCGGTGCTGTAGAGAAGATACAAAACTCACCTCTCCCTGCTTTCAAGACATCACAAAATTCACTGTACAGCTGAAAATACGTTTAAGAAATGAAAGTCTGTGAGGATGCCTACTACTCTATGGTCTGACACTTCCTTCTTCTGAAAAGGGAACGGTGAGCACATGGGGTAAAAAGGGCAGGATGTGACATCATTCATCTGTAGTGCGTGGCTGATACAAAGGTCACATATAAGCACCAGGAACAAACCAGTAAAAGTAATAAATAAAAAAAAAAAGGAGCAATTTGATATCCCACTGCTGCTACACTTGAAGCTATCGAGTGGTGGGAAAACGGCTCATTTACTTTTCCCCTCCTTTGCTAGAATTTCCCAGTGGTCACGCTGCTCCTGGGGCCACCGTTGATAACTGAGCTGCCCCTTCCAGAGAGCTGCCTGCTCCCACCCCAAGCCCTAAGTACAGAATGCCCCCTTGGAAATACACTCTTTTAACCAATGTCTGACTCGTTCATCAGAGAATACTCCCTCATATGCCAGGGACCTCACTGAAGGACATTGCCACTTCCAGGTGTCCCTCATTCTATGGGAGATCCCCTCTGCCGCCATGATCAAGGGTGGCTGTCCTTCCCTTGCGTAAGACTTGCTGGCACACTCATAAATCCCTCCTTTATCAGTACAACCACTGAATACAGCATTTACTGCAGGTCCTCCTGAGCGGCCTGAAACAAATATTGCTCTGCAGCCTCCCAGATCCCTCTCCTCGCCCCAAATGCCCCCATGAACGGCAGCACCATGGATGGACTCACGACAACTCTTGTCCCAGCTGCTCTGGGCTACCTGATCCAGTGTCTCACCACCATTCCTTCCCTTCTAACCTGCCACAGTTCAATTTGTGCCCACTGTGCCTCCTGCCATCTCTGCATTGAACAGAGGAGAGTCTCGCTTGTGTCCTTTACCCACCCACCTTCAGTCAGGTGTTTGCACACCCTGACCAGACAGCCCAGCCTGCTCTACTCCAAGAGAATTCAGCAGAGCTCTCCCAGCCTCTCCTCATGCACCGTGTGCTGCAGTGCCCTCCGCACCTTAGTGGCCCTTTGCCAGACTTGCTCCAGTATGGACACATGTCCCTCATCCTGGGATTCCAGAACCAGCCCTCCAGGAGTGTCTCACCAGTGGGCAAGGATCACTCCCCATGACCTTGCAGGCCGTGGCCCACAGGCTGTGGGAACATCTGCTGGCTCCTGGTCAGCCTGTGGTCCAGGACCACAAGGCCCTCTTCTGCCCAGGTGCTTTCCATGAAAATGGTGCCTATCATTTTCATGGCCTTGCTTACTCAGTTTAAAAGCCAACTTAACTAATACAGGGCTTGAAATATGCAAACAAAAAATACGTCCAAACAAAAATTGCAAAATGCATCAAGAAACCTCACTGCACAATATAAAACCTGATACTGAAATATCATCAAGGATCCCTTGTTCCAAGCACAAAAGAGATAAAACAAAGCGAACAGACACAGGGTTGGGACCACAGATAATCCTGTACCTCCACCATGCAAGGACTGTCACTAGTCTGCTGCTGCTGGATCAGCACATGCTCACACCTACTTTTAGTACACCCTTCCCTGAGCAAAGTCATTTCCTGCTCTACATGACTAACAGTGCTTCACTGATATTTCCTTGGTAGCAAAATCACAGCAAAAAAGGGGAATAACCCAAACGAGATGATAATTGAATGACTGACTGATGGTACAACATCAATTGTGCATGAAGCCAACTTAAATGAAGCCAAAAAAGCATCTTGCATTCCTGCAATCCTTAAATTTTCAAATTGTAATAGCAGATATTCAGAAGTCCCTGAAATCTTGTAAATCATAAGAAAAATTTTTCATTATTTAGTGAAGTCTTATAAAACATCATCTGATCTACATGACAGTTGAAATAGTGATAAAAATAAAGAAATTGACTGTCAAAATTCTCTAAGGACATGAATTTAGTGATGTCAGAGAATGAAATGCTACATTCTCAGTTTGCACTAAAGCCATTAGGATTGTTTTCACATAATTACATTAGAACTGTGTAATTCTCAGAGTATGAGTTCTGTACAAAGTCTCAAAACCTCCAGGCATAAATCTTACTATACCAAGTAAAAACAAGCATTTTAGCCAGAAGTGATCAGATGATTAGAGGAAAATTATGGTTGTCCATATTGCAGAAGTGCAAGTGTTGTTTCAAAATCAGAATATAAATTAAGGATGTCAATAATGACTTAGCTATTGTTTCCCTTCTAGGATTTAATTGATACCGCTTATACTTGGGTAATTAGAAGATTTAGCCTATGAAGCTGGATAGGCCTGCAAACCAGCAGAAGATTACAGGAAAGAAGGTTCAAAGGGATGATCTAACTATTAGCAAATATATGTGTATTTACAGGTACATAATATACTATTAACTAAAACGGATTTGCAATGTAATTCTTTGTTGCACCTCAGAACATGCAGAGAAAGTGGTTTTGCATCTTAAGCTGAGCAAGATGCTTTGGTTGATCCCAATATTTTCGAGCAATAGCTGTGCCCTCTCGTGGCCAGGTCAACTGTCATTCCTGCAGTTCTGGGCACTAAAAATATCCTTCTGGGTTTAAGGAAAGTACTGCTGGGGTAGCAAAGCAGAGTGGCAGCTCCTGCAGCAAGGGACCCACACTGGAGGAGTTGAGCTGGGGCTGGCTGGAGGATCTGGTAGAGATCTGCCAGAATTTGTCATGAACATCTGGTCTTTGTGGGCTAAATCAAAGTACACTGTGTTATAGCTTCACGTCTTTGTTTTATTACTGCTTGTTGTTGTGGTGTATTTTTATCAAGACTTCAACGACTTTATGGCATTAAACTATAAAAGCTATGTTTGAACGTACATCCAGCACAGAAGCAGCAAAACAGCCCTGGTTAGCCCTGGAAAAAGTGTTTGCACTAGCCCCCGTTGTCTTCAGGGGAACAAACCAAATACCCTTGAGATTAGCGATATCCTTTCAAGCAAATGTGTGGACACAGGAACTGCAAAACACCTCAGGAGGTGTTTGTAAATTTGCAACAAATTTGGTAACAAAAAACAGAGGGGAGGGGAAAATGTCCAGCAAAGTACTGCTGCATACCTAGGTAATTGCTAAGGGTCTGGAACAATAAATATCACCCATCACAAGCAGCCTGATCGAAATATTTTGGGGACCCACCAGAAAACAGCTGAAAATCTCCATTTTCTCCAGGTTTACATTACTAATGAGAGTAGAAGAGGTAAAATTTGACAATAACAGCATTCAGTAGGTGATTAATCAGTCAGCTAAGCACAGAAACACAGAGTGGTGCCCAAGAGGGCTGCAAATTCCCCTAGTATTTTAGGGAATTAGCTTTTAGCATTTTACCAACAGTTTTAGAGCTCCTCCTCCTGAACTCAGAGGATGGCAGACCAAGCACATATGAATGTTTCAGGTAAGAGGTGAGCAAATATTGTATTGTAAATGTAGTATATTAGACCAATAAAATACTACAGCTGAAGGCAGAGGACATTTAAGGCACCTGTCTCTTAACTGCATTTTCTGTATTTATCATGACTTCACCTTTCCAGAATGAACCCTGCAATACCCAATTCACTTCCAGAGGGTTTACAACTAAGTTTTCTCCTGAAATAAAAGAGGTATAAACACCCTCTTTTATAGCTAATGAAATAATGGATAGACACTTTGTGGGATAAGATGCATTAAAAGCAAGCCATAACAAAGAGTCAGAGAATGAGATTAGCAAGTTTCTTAAAAAAAAAAAAAAAAAAAATTGTGGGAAGAAATGATATGGCAGTTTTGATATCTGCCAGCTCCCAGATCGCTGTACACAAAGCGGCCACCGATATGATGGCATCTCACTGAAGCTGTCCAGAAAAAAATACCTACAGGCTCTGTTATTTGCAACAGAGAATATCAGTGATGTACCTATGTGATGGCCCCAAACAGAAAATCAGATAGCCGGACATGGCAACATCATTACATTTCAATCAGCCTCCCTGAATACAGTAAGCGGTAGCCCAAGATGAAGGGAAAATGGTCAGTAATGCTGTTACATTTAGACAGTCAGAAATTTGTAGGATCAGGTTTGTTAAGCAGGACCTGCCTCTCATGAATGTGTGCTGGCTGGGCCTGGCCCCAGGCTGGTCACACTCAGTATGATCTGTTCCACAGCCTTCCTTGCTATTGAGGTCAGGCTTATGGGCTTGTGGCTTTCCAGATCCTCCTTTCAGCCTTCTTGTAGATGGGTGCCACATTGGCTAACTCTCAGTCTTCTGGGACTTCCCCAGTTCAACAGGGCTGCCAGTAAATGATGGAGAGCAGCTCTGTGAGCTCGTCCACCAGCTCACTCAGTCCCCTTGAGTGGATCCCACCTGACCCCATAGATTATGCAGTGGGGTCAGGTGGGGCAGCAGGTTACTGTTTCCTCCTAGATCACAGGGGGGTTATCCTGTCCCTGTCTTCCAGCTCAGGCAGGGGCTTGACACCCTGATAATAACTGTTTTTTTATTTAAAGACTGAAGCAAAGAAGGCATCAGGTACCTCAGCTTTTTCTTCATCCTTGGTGGCAATGTTTCCTCTCACATGCAATAAAGGATGGAGAGCCTCCTTTGGCTCTCTGTCATTAATGTATTGGGGGAAAAAAAAGTTCTCTTGTGGCACTTGCCAGATTAAATTCTAGCTGGGCCTTTGGCCTTTCTTACTTTCCCCCTGCATAACCTAATGACACCCTTGTAATCCTCCTCAGCCACTTGCCCCTTTTTCCAAAGCTGGTAATTTTTTTTCCCCTTGAGTTCAATCAAAAGCTCCCTGATAATCCAGGCCAGTTTTCTTCCCTGCTGGCTTGTCTTATGGCACACTGGGCTGGCCTGTTCCTGTGTCTTTCAGATGTTGTTCTTGGAGAATGTCCAGCCTTCCTGCTCTCCTTGCCCCTCAGGACTGCTTCCCAAGGGACTGCCTCAACCAGTGCCCTGAACAGGCCAGAGTCTGCAAGTCCAAGGTAGAAGTTTTGTGACTCCATTACATACTTCTTCAAGAATTGAAAACTCTCATTTCAACACCAGTGCGCCCAAGATAGACTCCAACCATCACATCTCCCATCAGCTCTGTTCACAAACAGCAGGGCCCAGCATCCCCAAGTTCCTCTTACCTATAGCCAGATGCAGAAATTAATTCTGAGTTGTTTCAAAGTGATGTCTGAACTTTCAATCTCATTCCCTACCAACCTTCTGCCTCTCTACCAGGCCTCATGTTCCTTCTGCAACTGAAAAAAAAAAAAAAAAAAAAAAAAAAAAAGATTAATAATATTGGTAGCTTTACTATCTTTTGGAAATTGTTTTCAAACAGTGTTTTCTATAGTCTCATGGTGTTGCCATATTTACCTTGCCGGACCTCACGTGCCTACTTCATTTTCCCCCTGGTTATAGATGCCATTTTGAAGAGTGCTTTATACTTCTCATACCTCTGCCAGCATATTATAGGATGCTGTTTGGCTTCTTCATTATACACAAATTTAAATGTCAAGATCTCAGCTTGGGCTGTAATGGCAGGATGCAGCTGAGTGACTTCATCCTGCAGTTCTTTCTTTTGGACACTGCCTGTTTATCACATTAAGACAGGTAACTGCACCTTCCCACAAGAATCTACTTTGCACTATGGTCTTCCCAGACTACACATTTTGGGAGGAGAGATATAAAACAAAGAGGAGAATAACAAGGGGCAAAAGAGCCCTTCAGAGCATTACTCTTCACTGTGTGTCCTGGATGCCCTCAGCACAAGAGCTCCTGGCACGGTGAGCTCTCAGGCAGCACAGAAAAAATAATCATCCTTCAGTCACTTCCCAGGGGACTCGATCCAGGATTACCTTCCTGACCCTTCCATGCTCCTCTTCTGCTGCACTGGCCAGTTCAGCATCTCCACTCCCATCCCTGTCTTCCCCTTTGAGGTAGAGCACCCATGTACTAGCTGAGATTCATGAGCCCAAGGACAGGAGACATGACATGAAATAAGCTGTATAAATGCACAGTTTAATTGAAAGGCATTGTCATCAGTGTGGCAATGCTTTTCTCAAAGTACCTGACTCTTAATGAAGTTAAAAACCCAGAAATATTTCACAAAGAATATATTCTTTGAAGAAATAGATAAAAGGTTGTCTGAAAGATGCAGAACATTTTAGTGTCTCCTCTGCTTTAACCCCTGTTTATCTTTTGGTAGAAGTCTGCATAATTTAAAAGAAATAAAATCAATACAATCCATCAGTAAAAGCAGAAGTTCTGTCAGACAAAACAGAAATGTGCGCAATATAACAGAGAACTATACTTTGTCTCCTAAAGAGAGCTATGGATCAGCTTGATAACAGGAATTTCCATTTCACATTAATCACTCTTCAGCTGAAAACAAGGAAACTCTCTGCTGAGAATTTTTTTCTCTCTTATTTTCTTTCCCCCCCTATTGAATAAAAGCCTTATTGTTCTATCACACCTTCATCCTCTCAGACTGGCCACTTTGGAGTGTTTCTACACCACCTGACACATCACCTGGTCAGCACCCCAGTTAGTTGCCCTCCCCTCTGGAATCTCTGCTTTCCTTGGGACCCTGAAAGGGTAACACACACTTTCTGTCCATACAGCTGCAAGAAACAGCCAGACCCCACCATCCTGTCCCTAGCAGCTTCCACCCTTTTTTAAAAAAAAATTCAAGCAGAGGCACAGTGTGCTGCTCTGACCAGCTGCAGTTTTGGAGTGCAGTGGGCTGGGTTTTGTCTTGTTTGGAGCTGGTTGGAACCAGCTGGAATCATGGCCCCCTCCACACAGGTGAGCCCTGCAGCCCCTGGCTCCCCAAACCCTGCTGGTTCTGCCTCAGACAGAGTACTTTGTAATGTTTAAATACAGAGATGTTTTTCTTCCTGTAAACTTGGATGAAACTTGGATTTGAATGTTGGATTGCCAGCTGGTGATTAGTTCTTTATTACCTAGTGCAAACAAAAACTGGTTATAAAAGTAATTAGGTGGTGAGGGTTACTGATTTCCTGAATGGCTCATATTTATTTCCCTTCCCTTTGTGGTAACATCAGTTTCCAAAAGTCACCTGTCCAATTTTTTAGAAATTCTTTAAAGAAGGAAGACAAATGATACTAAGTGCCATGTCATCATTTACCAACGTGAATGCAAAGGACTGGCCAACAATTTATTGATGGCTTCCCATCCCATAATTTCTAATTTGTTTAAACCTGTCAAGAGTTTACCCCTGCACCAAAGGGCTCTCTACCAGTTAAATGGGAAGATAGGGTGATCCCAGCACTGCCACACAACGGTGAAGACTTCCCAGAAAGCAAGGCTTTGTGTTGCATCTAAACCAGCCTAAGGAGAAGTTGCCAACAAAGGGGGGACTACCTCAGTAATCCGAGGCAGAAAACTTTGCCTGCAAAATAAATATGAAGCTTTCCTGAGGGTTTGGTTTCCACAGAACAGCTCGACTGAAGCACAGCTGTGAGGGAGAGTAGTTAAGAGCACTACTGCTGCCTCAGCACTACTCCCTCATAAACAGCAAGGAAACAGCAATGATCCGGTTTGGTTTTTCTAAAAGACACTCCACAGCTTAAAAGGAGAGAAATACACCACTATCTTAGGCAGTAAATAGGCACAGCAGGTTCCGGCAGCTGTTTCATCAACAGTGGAGAAAGCAGCAGGGAAACCACAGGGTCCTCTGAGGCACTGCAAACACCTCTGCAGCCAGAGTGAAAGCTCCATTTCTTCCCATCACGCCTGATAAAGTCTTATCAGAAGCTACACAACAGCTGATGGTGATGCATCCCTGAGGTCCCATCCAGCAGTTTCAATGGAAGAAACAAAGCAAGAGGAAAGACCAAGAGCACAGGAATGACTGCCACACCAATGCAAACATGCAGCTGTGTTTGCTTGAAATTCACTCCTGTTTTTACCTTAGCAGTACTTTGTGACTGCCTAAAAAGCAGAGCAAACATTAAGTTTCCTGACCCCGTCAGAAAAAAGTGCTTTAGGACTTTGCTGGGACAGCACAGAGGTGACTTGGGAGCAAAGGGCTATCACAGCAGCCAGAGGCAAGAGCCAGGTCCTCCCTCAGCAAACCCAGGCTGTGCCTCCCACGGGGCCAGGGACTGACCTGTTGAGCGCTTTTCCTGTGGCACACAGAACAAGGAATAAACTTGTTTGTTTTTTTAAAGTCCCTTTCACATGGCACTTGCTGTGCAGGACCGTGTGCCACATCCCAGCAGCAATCCCAACAGGCACAAAGCAGCTCTCACACACTGCCAGAAGCCCCATCCCATTCCAGCCCCAATGGTTGGTTACTCCCAGCTGCAGCAATGTGCTTTTGGCTCGGCAAGGCACAAAACATCCATCCCAGAGTTTCCAGAGGTAGACAGGGCTGCAACCCACTCCCAGTGATATAAGACAAGTTAGGGCATTTCTACACAGGTCAGGTGAAACACTGGGTTTAAATGTTTTGTTAAACATGGTCCTTGATACTGAGCCCAGGATATTTAGAAAAGATCCAGAGTCTTTCTGCTGCTGCATCATGGAGAAGGTCAAATCCATGACTCCATTCCTACTTGCCAAGAGGTTTTGCCCTTGCTTCTGTTTTTCCCAGAAGGCCAAGATTTGTTTTGTTTTTAAGCTTTTCCTTTAAAAGCCAATGGAAACATTAAATCACAAGAAAATACACAGAATCTTGAAATCACAAACTAGAATCAAAGCACAATTGTCAAGGCAGACTTTTAAATAACATTTGGTACACCAAAATTAAACATACTAATCTTGGATCTAGAGCTAAGGCAATTTAGAAATAACTAGTGGGTGTAATCGCCAGCAAATAGATTTGGTGTTAAGGCACCCTTAAGTGAAATTAAAAAAAAAACCAAAAAAACAACAATCACTGCTGAAAGTTTACATAAATGAGTTCCCACTTACTGTGTTTCAGAGAAGGTACAGACAGGCATTTTCTTCCTTTTGAGCACAACGGAAAATTCAAGATACCAAAGCTTTCAAGAACAAACTAGAAAAAACCCTCCTAGAACTACAGACTGCTCAAATTGTCGAAGCAAAGCATGTGGGCTCTTTCCTTCCAATGACCACAGACAAAATTGCCCTGCACTTCATTTTCTGCTTTTACCCCTCTGTTCTTTCCAGTGCAGCATGTTTACCAAGAGCAGAAATAGGAACTGATACACTGAATTGCTACCATGTGCTGTGGAGGGCTGTGATAAAGACTGGTCTCTAGAAATACTGGGAATGTGGCAGTCTGCAGCAGAGAGATGAGTTCAGGACTCGTGTTTGGAGCTGTGCTTCTTTGGTCCTGTCCCAGTGCTACAGACTGCAGGGGGGCACCTCCAGGTCAGTCTGTGTGAAGCCATTCCCACAATCACAGCCTAAGGAGGAATTGTGGGGCTGCAAGATACAACCCCAAGGCTGCACCAGGTACTGTCCTCACCACATTTCAAATGCCTTGACTTTTTACACAGCCTGCACCTAAATTATAGTTTCCTTTTCATTGAGGAATACCGAAACATATGGAACACGGAATACCAATAGCCTGATGCCAATATGTATGGAACACCAAGAGCTAATGCAATTGGTCTGTTCACTTCTGCACACTTCACGAGAATATCCCATTTGGACTTAGATCAAACAGGGCACATCAGGATCCCTGGTGACCTCCCTGAATGCATCCTTTTAAAATTCCATACTGTTCCTGCTCCACATGGCACTCACACAGAGAATTCACCTGCCTGATCAAGAGCTGAGATTTTTAACACTGAAATCATGGCTGCCTGCTCAAATGAGCACAGGGCTGAACTACTTGAGAGAACAGCTGGAGCTGTACCAGGGCAGGGTTAGAGGGTGGATTTTAGGAAAAGGTTCTTCACCCAGAGGATGCTGGGGCACTGAACAGGCTCCCCAGGGATTTAGTCACAGCACAAGCCTGAGCAAGTTCAAGGACCATTTGGACAGCTCTCTCAGGCACAGGGTGGGATGGCTGGGATGTCCTGTCCATGGCTAGAGGCTGGACTCAACGATCCTTGTGAGTCACTTCCAACTCAGGTCATTCTGTGATTTTACTCAAATAGAGGGTTGACAGGGAAGTGTCATTTCTGCCCTGCAGCTATCCCAAAGGCCTCAGGGGAGTTAAGCAGGTATGAGCTGCTCCCACTGGGGCCGGGCCACCAAGGTGTGGGGCAGGAGGACTCGCTGCTGACATCTGCTCCTCACTATTTAGGGATACCTGGGATTACCCAAAAAGGCCCAGGAAGATTAATTTTTTTAACTTGATAAAACGCTGTTGCCAGTCTTAAGACTACTTGTTGAAATGCAAAATCCTGCATGTCCTTGCAAGGATCTCATATGGTCTTGAGTGTTTCTTAGATGAAGTTTAATAAAAACAAACAGAGCACTACAGCTTGATGCCTTCCTCAGATTTCTGTGCCTATTTCATGGACAGGTGCAAGATTTACTTGCACCTGTCAGACACAACAGCAGAGCAGCAAAGCCCCAGTAGCAGGTACAGCTGGCCAGCGCTCCCTGCTGCAGAACACAGCATGCCAGTGATGTGGGAGCTGTAACCTGCCTCCCAGCTCAAAAAGGCCTGCAGTAACCTGAAGCCCACCCCTTATTTTCTTTTTTTTCTGGACCTTCATCCACTCCCTTCGAGATGGGCTGTGGCCCTAATACTTCCTCATGGCAGTTGCATAATTCCCCAACACTGTTCTGCTCATCACCTTCCTCCCACTCTGCCACAGCCCTTGAGCCCAGCACAGGAGACACTGGGGAGCAGCAGCTATTGAAGGATGGCTTCAGGAATCAGAGGTTCCTGAACAGCAACCCACAAACCCTGAGCTATGAGGCAGGACAGAAGATGGAATTGTAGAACAGCAGAGAAATCTCTGGTATCTCACTTTCCACCCAAAAGAACATAGGAGAATCATTCTCAGCATCCTGTCAAGAAAAGTTTCCCAACACTTTTTTGTGTAGACCATCTTTGGGGTCTTCTTGAACCTTGTACCTCACAGCTTTTAGTTTTAAGGAAGCAACTACATAAACCCCTCATCAATACTTAATATGAAAGGGATGGCAGAATTTGGCTGTGTAAAGCTGCTGAAAAGGGCAAAGAGACAAAAGGACAGATGCTGGCAGTGGGCAAGCTGGGAAACTGATACAGCTCCATGCCACCAACAGCTTCCAAACAGTAGTTTCCTGTTACTGCATTTCTGTAGGGAGCCATGCAGGCTCTTGTGTGCTGGGGTATAAAATTTAACACTAAACACTATTTTAACCCTCACAGCTCAAGAGAATACTGGCACATGGCTAGAAAAGGAGCTGCCTTTTGGTGGTACATCTGAGGAGACCATGAAAATACAGAAGCCAGAACTCCACTTGATCAGGAAGTGAGAAAATTCTGTTAATTCACAGTATCCCTGCTAACTACAAAGAAAGATGGTCTAACAGCGGAATACACATGGATTTAGGGGACCACTGTTTATTTTGCTGCTGTGGAACAGGTTTCTTACAGACCAAGGAGCAGGTCACTTAGAACTGAAGCAGGAAGTGTCACCTCTGACTTGAAATTACAGTCAACTTGATGTCTAAATTTCTTCAAGGACCTCAGGGGTTCTTTTTCTATCTCACAACTTTCCCCCATGAGTATTGATGAAGTACTTTCCTATATGACAGCACAACTGAAATGCTGAACTATTAAAGGAGACATTAACCTTGCACAGACAGGAGGTGTTATGCAATTGAAAGAATGTGACCATTTTCCATTCTAAGAGAAGAATCTAAATACTTAATCCTTTGCTGACAGGGGAGTGGCTGGTTCACAATGCCATAATCCGAAGTTCCACCAGACCTCAGATTTAAGCTGTTGGGCAGAGTTCCCAGCCCTGGTTTAAGATAACTGTAAAAGTCAGCAAAAAAATTAATTACAAGTAGTGAGATGATAATGTATTACCTGCTTCCCAGTGAAAGCACCACTCAAAAGATCTGTGAAGCTGTTCTGGAACCTGAACAGCCCAACAACTTGAGGAGTTTTAGTGTTAATTTGATCAGGAGTGAAACACACCCCGCCCCTGATGAGAGCAAAGAAAGGAACCACAAAGCCAGAAGACACAGCCCAAGGTTTTGACAAACCTGGGAAGCACAGCCACGATGAGTTACTGCCAGTAAAGACAAGAGGGGTGTCCCCAGTTTCTCCTGCCATCACATACTGTAGCATGATCCAAACCACCAGGGCACTGATAGCAAGTCACGTCCAGAACATGGGTATCCTACTCCCCTGGTCTCACCTCTACACAGGGAACATGCACATCTGCATGTTTTCTTACGGTGACTGTGATCAGCACAGAGGCTTCTCTCTACACTAGAGACCAAATGAAATAAAAGTAAAACGGAAGAACTACTCCATAAGCACCTTGTGCCAAAGTATCTGCTGATGAAAAAACCAAGATGATGGCTGATTGCTGCTAAAGGAAGTGGCCCCACTCCCTACCTCCTCAGGGTCTTCCTTGGTGCTCCTCTGAACCTCCTGTGACCAGCCTTGCTAAAGCAGCAAAAGGCTGCTTCTGCTGAAGGTGTGAATGTTCTTCCTTGTGGCACAGGTGCCAGTGAGACAGACACAAATATTGAAACAAAAGATTCTACAGCAGGCATCCAGGAGGCTGCACCCTTCTGGTGTCACTAAACATCAGTGCATGGTAACTTGGCACAATGGTGCCCCTGAACAGGAAAAACTTCATTAGAGCCACCATTGGATGGAGAGAGCAAATGTCTCATGAGTCAGTAGAAATCCCATGAGAAGGAAACCTTGAGGCACAGGGACAGCTGCTCCCTGAACTGCACACCTAAAGCTAAACCTGGCAGGCAGACTGCTTTTCACTCAACTTCATACACTTCTGCCTTCAAGAGTAATAGCCATTTGTGTGTTGCCACACAGGGCACATGAACACGGGAAGGACGTTCACATGTGCCTCACCAGTAGTGCTTGCTCCTACAGAGCCACTGACTCGAGATGCTGCTGGGGCTGCTACAAAACCCAAACACGGGTATTTGAGTTTCTTGAGATTTACTCCTCTGGCTTCTATTGCAACAAATCCCACGGATAATAGTGCAAAATCACCGGTTTCTTCAGAGTTAAGAAGACATCCAGTCTATTTTGAGAAACCTCTCACACATTAGAAAGCAACATGTTCACTTCACCAGGATGGTTCATTTTTAGCCAAAGCTTCTAAACTTGTCTTCTTTCAGCAGCATTAATAGTTTTAGGTTACTACAGCTACAAGAGTTCTGTAATATTTTTTATGTCTCTTTATAGAGGTGGTCTCTTCTCCTACCGTTCTATTGTGAATCTCCATCTTTCTCCCTCAGACTTTACCCCTGTCCAGACTCCGACGTTTTCCAGAGCACGTCTGCCCGGGACACACGGCAGCCAACTGCACGCTCCCCGCTCACCAGTTCTGATGTCTTTCCACCTTCTCAGCCAAGACAGACGTCTTAGTCACCGCTGGCAGAGCCGAATTCCGCTTTCCTCCCACCGCTGCACCCACCCGGCCCTTCCAGCGTCCCACCAGTGCTCCTGGGGCAGGATGGAGCCCCGGCAGCCTGCGGCACAGGGTGGGCGAGGGCCGCCGTCCTCACTCGCCCCTTCGCCACTGCCCCGACAGCGCTGCCCGCGCCGCACAAAGCTCACAGAGGTGCCGAGGGGGGCTGCCCCGAAACGCCGCCGCCCCTGCGGGAGGGAGCGCTGCGAGCGGCCCCTCAGAGCCCCGGCGGCCGCACGGAGCCGGCCCGGGGTCCCGCTGCCCCTCCGGCAGCTCCATCCGCACCTCCCCGCGCAGAAACAGCCCCTTCCCCGAGCGGGACACGAGGGCCAAGCCGCCCAGGGCCGGTCCTGCATCGCCCGCATCCTCCCGCAGCCCCGGGCTCACCTCGGCCGAGAGCGGCTCCGTCCGCAGCCGCGGCGCTCCCACCGCCGGACGGCACCGAGATGCTCCTCCCGGGGCCGCCCCTCAGGTCAGGTCGGGTCGGGTCGGGTCGGGTCGGGTCGCTGAGACCCCTCGGGAGGGACCTGTCCCCTCGCCGAGCCCCGGAGCGGCGGCGGCGCCCCGCGGAACGGCCCCACCCCCGGCACCGCCGCTCTGCGCCGGCCGCTTTGGGGTTTTAAATTCCCACTGTACCTACCACTCAAAATTGCCCTCGGGATTTTTATCCTCCCACCTCGCTCTCGCCTTGCCGCTCGCAGGAGTTTGTGCTGTAGCCCGCGGCCGGGTAACCTGAGCCGTCCCAGCACAGTTGTACCTCTGTTATCCCGCTCGGGCGGCGATGCGTGGCACAGGTGACCCACCGTGCCCAGGGACACCCCGACCCCTAATTAGGGACAGGAGGAGGAGCGGGAGAAGCTGGATGCCTCCCACACCTGTTGACGCCAAGGGAGGTCATTTACAAAGTGGACGCGAATCACTAAAGATGAGAAACTGAAAATTTTAGTTTAAAAAACAAGCAAGCAAACAAACCAACCCCCCATCAAACAAACAATAATAAAAATAATAATGAAAAAAAAGGCAGCATGTGAGTTGCAGACGTGTTGCAAAGAAAGTTTCAAACGTACCTTCAAGCAGGAGGAACTTTTCTGTTAAATAATTTCTGGCAATGATTGCTTAAGAGGTTCTTAATGAGCATGAACAAAGAAGGAAATTTGGGCTTTCATTTAGAAAAGCACCGTTGACTGCTGTAGGGTGGAGTAAATTACGTTGGAAAATCACCAGAGATTTTGCGAAGCAGGTTGGGTGATAAGCAAGAATGGTTTAGACAGAGGTAATCTTACCTGGAGCAAGGGTTGAACACGAGTTCTTAAAGATGCCTTTCAGCCCCGTGTTTTGACTCCCACGGTATTGATGTGTTACTAATGTTGTACCTGTGATAAACCTTTCCACCACAGAAACACCGACACTGTCGCAAACAAAAACGCTTTCCCTGCAATCAAGTAGTCTGAAATTGCTTCTCCTCACCAATAATGTGTAATTTTTTTTTTATATGAACAGGCCTTAATCAAATTTAAAGTTTAAAGATTTCAAGACATTTTTGCCTCTGCAGCTGAGCAGAATTTAAATTAATGAGAGAGTTGCTACTACTGAAGGTGTCAATGCTCATCCTCCTTGGAGCATCCTGCTTGGATGCCATTCCTTGTCTGGTCCCTGGGTGACAGCAACCCTCGGATGCAGCGGAAGGCAGGATGGGATTTGTGAAGCCCATGGGAACATTCAGGAGCCAGCCGCTGGATCATGGGGGCTCGATGAGCAAGTACAGTTCCTGCAGCACTGCCACATGTGGACACCCTGGGGGAAGGTGACAAAGTGGGGGAGGGGGTCTGGAGCCCGGAGATCTCTCCAGAAGGGTGCCAGAGCCAGCATTTATGTCCTCTGGGGGTGCTACAGCAAGCATGGCAAAATTTTAGTCTCTGGACGTGGAGATTAATCCAACCAGCAGAATCCAACCAGCAGAATTCAGATCACACGTGTGCCTCTGCGCTGTTTTACCATCCGTTCCTGAAGCTTGAAGGGAGAGGCAGTCTCCAAGGATGCCAGCCAGCCCCACTCGCAGGTCAGGGCTGGGGTATGCGGGGTCTCAGGGAGCCAAATCGGGGTGTAGGAAGCAAATAATCCACCCCGAGTCCCCACGGAGTGCCTAACAAGACGTAAATCACCCTCCAAAGCACTCGTCAGAGCAGTAGCATCGTGACCCCTGAGCTAGTTCGACAACCGCAAATCACCTGAATAAAACAGTTTTCAAGCTTTTGGGCCGGATTTGTTTTGGTGAACAGTTCCCTGTGTCAGTGGTCAGCTGGTGGGGCGACTCCAGTGTGACCTGGGAGAGGAAAGCCGCTGGGGAGGGGTTGCTGTGACAGTACAGGTGGCTCGTCCTCGTCACTGCTTCAAATAAGCCAGCGAGCTGCTGGCCAGGGCTGAGCCCTGTGGCTGGAAAGAGCTCCCACAAAATTTACTGCTGTGAAAGCAGCGTAATCACGGCCCTGCTCTCCCAGCCTGGCACAAGTGGAGGGCTCAGAAAAGGTGGGAAGGAAGAAGGACGCGGCGTGGCTGGCACCAGGCGATTAGATTGCACCGTCCTGCGTCAGGAGAGAGAGCTGGGGACATGGCAGGGGGGACGTGCCAAGGGCTGCCTGCACACAGCAGGAGGGAGGGAGGGGAGGAAAGGAAGGAAAGCCACTGTGCCCTGGCAGAATCAGTCTCCCAGATGTTTTACGTACCATTTCCTTGGAGGACAGGTTCAGCCCAGATGTGCACGGAGCTGCAAGGCCCAACGTGGTACATGGGTATAACCAAGGGCATTGGGGCTGTTTGTTCCTGCCTGAGGGCAGTCTCCTGCAGGTACAGTGGGTCTGGTGCAGCGCTGCTCCTGCCTTTCCATCCAGCAGCTCTTTATGGGGTCATGCCTGGGAATGGCTCGTCCTGGGGTGCTGCAGGTGGTGACTCTGGCTGGGCTGAAGGACACTCACATTTGCTCTCCTCCCTCGTGCTTTTCAGCCTCAGCTGTTGTCTTGCTGTCTCTTCTGACTTTGGTTTTAGCCAAACAGAAGTTTTCCCTCCCTCTGGAAAAGAAGACGAAACCCTCTTGTGATGCAGCCAGCAGCCCTTGTCTGGTGTCCGCCTGCCAGGAGCCAGATTGCAGACTGAGGCTCTTAAAACACCTGCCTTTTTTGTGCCATGGTATTCCCAATCCAACACAATGGGATTGACACTGAAGCATGTTCCCATTGCCAGGTTTTTTAAATCACGTTTCTATGAGAGGGAAAAAAAAGAATAAAACCAGCAAGTGGCTTTGCTAGCAAAAATTCACACCTTGGAACGAAGTTCCTGAGCCTCTACCAAGAACTTTTTCTTAAAAAATGAAGTTGGCAGAAACAGATAAATTCTTTTAGAGGCATTAGGACATTATAGTATTTATTGATCAGCGTGCACCAACCCTGGCTTATGCACCTTTTGCCAGTTGAGTCAAGTGTGATAATAAATGTCATGTCCAGCAAATGGATTAACAATGGAGATGTGATGTGAGGGAAATTGCAACACTGAGGAAAATTAGAACAGCATGGTACCTTCAGGGGAAAAGTAGGATGGTTGTTACACAATTCAAACACAAAGTGAGGTGTTCTACCACAGACAAAAGGCCAGCAGCCCTCTGCTCTGCACAATAATGGCCTAGCAGGTCTCTGCTTCAGTTTTCTGCCCATTCCAAGAATCCCTAAGGGCAACTCCCCTGTAACTACAGCTGGCAACAGGGAGACCTGGGAACATTTGAGTACATGGAAATGAAGTACTTGTTTGTCCCTTTCTGTAGGAGCCTGAGATTGCAAAAGCTTTCCCTGACTCAAGCCCAAAGTTAGAGAGTATTAAATTAATAATCACTGCCAAATCGGGTTGGATCATATTGTAAAGTGTCATGCTGATTGTATCAAATAATTTTAATTTCTATCACATTTAAATAGATTTAACCATATTCAAAATTCAAATGCTTTCAAAAGGAATATTTGTTTTGAGTTAGAGGGAAAATGTTTGCATAGAAAATGTCAAATTTGTAAAAATTTGGGTATTTTTAATTCACCTCACCATTTTTCCCTTTAGTTTCAATACCCATTATAAGTCACTTCTTCCTGCCAGAACCTCAGTCTGAAAAAAATGCCAGAATGCCCTGAATCACTGGAAAATCCTGAAGTAGCTTCACCAATTAGAGCAGTGGACAAATGTCAGAGCTACTAATAAGAACCCAGACCTGTAACGCTGTGGTCAGTAGGAGTTGGCAGTTCCCAAACTTCAGGTGGTTCTAATTCGGGTACCGGGATTAAGTTACAAATGACTGGTGTTTGACTGCCCCCACCCCTCAGTTTACATTTATTTGTAAACGTTTGTTTCTTGTCAGACTGATGTTACTCCATAAAGTGGAGTTTTCCTGAAGGAAGGGAAGCAGCTGCAGCATTTCCCAGCTCTGGTGTAGTATGAGACAAAATGCTCTGTGCCTCACACTTAACCTACCGTGGAGTGTGGAGGTAAATAAGGTAGTGAGGACACCCTAAACCAAACTGACCACTGTGTTCCTATGCAAATAAAGGTCATTGTAAGCCTTTTCTTCCTCCCTTGGTCCTTAAGGATATTTGGTGTATTACATACAGCCCTTCATGACTCTCCAGATGTGAATTACTCTTTACTTAGAGGCTATTTGGAAGTAAAATACCTTTAGGACTATAAGCGTAGATGCAAAAGTCCGTTTTCAAAAAACATGCCAGGCTCATTATCAACGCAGGGCTGCTCTTCCAAGGTGCTAATGCAAGAAAGAAAACGGTCTAGTCTGAGTGCTGGAGCTCTGGGGATTTGGACATTTTCATTTAAACGTTTCCTCTGGAAGGAGGCAAACCATTTTGATATGAAACCTGTACCTGTTTGAAAGCAGCGTGTGGCTGTCAGATTTCTGAGCCACCAAAACGAGCACGTGAAAGAGGCAAAAATCCTCAAATAGGGGAATAAGCGTGGGTACATTGCATGCTGGATCACAATGATGTCGAACAGAGGTTTTCCCCTATTTTGTGTGTTGCAATGGGTTCCATGTTTTTGTGAATTCCAGCAGACCTGTCTGGTTTTCCTGTTGGTGGTATCCCTCCTTAGCCCCACTCCGGTCCACAATGGTCTGGCTGGGCAGAGCTCCAGACCCTGAGCTGGAGGCCAGAGCCCAAATCTCAAGGATTAGCAGATGCTTAAGCACTGACCTTGCCAGGTGCTAGAGGTGCTGTATGAGCCAAAAAACCCCACAACACTTACGCAAAGCAGAAACTACTCATCCCCAGGGAAATTTATTCCACTCTGGGATGGGGCATGAGAACAGGATCAAAAACCCCACCAAAACACGAGGGAAAAACAGGTACACGGAAGATTTCCACTCCCCTGAGACAACCAATGCCAGCACACAGCACTTACCAACTTTAGAGCGAGTATTTAACCGGTGAAATAGAGTCCTTTTGTTCACACACAGAGCTGATGTTTACTGAGGTTTTCCAGCAGGCTGTGGGTGGCTTAGTTAATTATGGAACGTTTTCTGCAACACCTGAAAGCTTAATGGTCTTTCAATAGCCCCAACGTCCTTCCTGGGCATTGTATCGGGTTTAATTTTGTTTGATTTCCATTCGCAAAGTAGAATTGGTAGCGCGGGTGTACTATTTGCCGGTTACCTCTAACCATTCACCCCGGAGCGATAAGGAAGGAGGAGCGCCGGGAAGCCGGCGCGGTTTTCCCGGGTAGCCATGGAGCCGGTAAACACGGCAGCACCGCGGGCTCCTGTCCTGAGCGGGGCATTAGGCGTGTGCTCACTCGCCTGCCAGCAGGGCTGCCTTAAACCGAGGAGGAGCAAAAACACACCCTCGCCTGCAGCAGCGGGCTAGGATTAGGGATTAATCACGCAGTGCAGACAAGGAAGACAGGCACTGCGTTTTCCCGGCTGAAGAGCCTGCAGCAGGCGCGGCCTCAGGGAGGAGACTCGTGCTGAGGGGACCCGTGGCCCTGCCTGTGACACTGCAGTGACCGCGTTGTCCCTGAAGCTGCCCGCCGCACACCGCTCCTCTGAAAGCCGCGGCAGCCCGGAGCTTCCATCGGCGCCGCACAGTTTTGCTTTCCCTGGCTCCCGAGAGAAAATAACAGCCAGTCTGGAGTAGCTTAACCAGAATAAAATGAACCTAAAATTAAGTGAAGTCAAAAGGGCAGAGCTGTGCACAGTGGTAGTGGTGTTTTGGGGGTGGTGTGAATGCCACGAACAAATGAATTCCAAAGAATCTTTACCAAGCTGTGGTTTCCGTTTGCGCACAAACTCACACCCCTCCCCAGGTTTCCATCAAATGAGTCTGAGGTGGAAAAGGATGATCCGGGGCCACAGCTCTGTTATAAATAATAAGAAGCCAATTCAAAATAACAGAATTTATTTAGCAGATTAAAACAAAAACAAAAACCCACAATAAAAAGCCACAATAAAATTGGACAACATCGATCGAATGCTGGGTGGGCAGAGTGACAGTAACAACGGTACCATCCAACCTCAGCCATACACCACTGGGTCCCAATGTAAGGTTTTTAAACAGTTTGTTTGTCCTGAGGCTACGTCCACTGAAAGTCCAAATATTGATGTATCTCTTTATTTCCAAGCGAGGTCTTGAAAGGGGTTCCCATAAGTATGAAAAGACGTTGATAGTCTTCCTGGATCTCGTCTTTGGGGTGCTGATTTGGTCATCCTCCAGATCCCCTATCAAGATTGATATCAGATGCCGAGCAGCTGTGAAGTGGAGGCCCATCCCTGATGAATGGGCCATCTCCAGTCCGGCTATGTCATTTCTGTTGCAAATGTTGTGGTTTCACAACTTGCACCACAGGTCCTGGAATCTCGGAGATGCCCTGGAGTAGCTTTTTGATAGACCAAATCTTTGATACACGAATTTATCCATTACATTTACCACAGCTCTGATTTTGTCTCTGATACATGACCTGGCCCTGGGAGCAGTGGGGGACTTCCCTGCAATGCATCAGCACCGACGGCCCAGATCTCCCCGCTGAAGCCATCCATCCCTTGCTGAGGGCAGAGCCCCTGTGCCAGCCTCTTCCCAGCCCTGTACTCTGCCAGTAAAGGCACCTAAAAAAGGCAGCTTCTGGAGTGGCTGAGCTGGGAATACTCTCAGTGGGGATAGCAGGCAGCTGCAGCACGGCCAGGCTGGTCTCTCCCGGTACATCCTCCCCCTGTCCTCCCTGCATGGCATGGCCAAGGTGATCCTGCCTGTCGTGCCACAGGAGGCAGATCACTTCACCTGCACGAATTAATGGCAGCCAGTGCACCGTCATGGCATGGTCCACTGGCTGCCTGGTCAGGCTGCCCCTTCCAAAAGCCTTGGAAAAAAACACAAGGTGTTTGGAACAGCAGTGGGGACTTCAAATGCCAGCCTTGCACAGCTCTTTGTGGGGAAACGTGTGTGAGAAATTAAAAAACAAACAAAACAGAACCCAAGCCTAATAAGGAACAGCAGCAAAGTTTTCAGTTTCTTAATCCTCAAATCCCTCCCCCACTTAAAAGAAAAAATATGTGGTTTTTTCTGAAGAAAAATGAAGGAAAGGCTGAGGGGCAGAAAGGCAGAAAAGAAAAGCCACTGACTCCTGTGTGCCTGAGAGGTTTTTTTGCAGGATGTGGATTTTGAGGAGTGCTGTGTCTCAACCTGGGAATCACAACAAATGCAGGGAATTGGCTCTTCCTGCTTTGTCCTGAGAGCAGGGAGGGACATGGAATTATTTTAAGGTCATTTGCCCAATGATGTGTGGGCTTGCAGATCCCATTTTCTTCCCTCTCCCAATGATGCCAGGGGATCACCTCACCCAGGAACATGAGACCATCTGGAAAATATCATCCAGTGCATTATTCTCTGTACCAGAGGGATATTTATAGATAAAGTAAATCATGTTGTCACGATCCAAACAAATAAGGAGAGGCTGCAAGGCAGTGGAGTGTCTCCTCCTCCATCTCTGTGCATGGCTTTACCCCAGGAGGGACCACTGGGATCTTTATAGTCCCTTCCAACCCAAACTGTTCTATGATTCCATGACCCTTCCAAGTTCAGCCAGTTTTGGAGAGCAGGTGGGAGCAGTTGAACCAGTCCCGCACAGGACCAGGCTCCCCCTAAGTCCCTTGCCTAAATCTGCTCCATAAAACCATATAATGTTCAAAAGGGTGTATATTTTTGACACAAAATAGGGTCATTTCAAAGGAGTTTCTCATAAGAAGTGAAATCCTTCCCCTCAGCTGAGCAATTCAGGGTATTATTCACTGTTTAGATCTAACCCACTGAACAAAATACTGCCTTTGCCTTTGGAAAGGAAAATCCATTGAGCAAGTTCAGGCCAGATCTCATTACAGGCTTCCTAAATTTATTATTGGAAAATTAAATATTCTCTTTGGATAGGCAGATAGGTATATATCTGTGTCTCCAATGTGGTTTCAGGCTCTCAGTTTGTAAACGGATGGATTTAATTACCTTTGCAGCACTACCTTGAGTGGCTCCAGGGTGTGATGTTATTATGGTCAAGGAAATTAAATGAAGAGCATGTGGGTGATCTTTCCCAGCTCAGGTCTGTCTTCCCAAAGGAAGTGTATAGAATACCAACCATCTGGTTTATCCTGTGTTTCCTTCCCACTGTAGGTTTATCTCATCATTCCCAGGAGTTTAGGAAATCCTGTTGCAGCACAGCCTCTTCTTGTCCACTGACCCCGTGAGGGAATCACAGAACAGAATATTCCTAGCTGGAAAGGACCCACATGGATCATCAAGTCCAGTTGAGGGAGGGAAGGAGGGAAGTATTGGGTTTGGGGCCCTTGGGATGTGGCAAATGACAAGAAACAGTGATGAACCTCATGCTGGGGGACATAAAGCAGGTGACAGAGGGGAGAGGTGGGAGAAATGTTCCCTGACAGTTTTGAAGTTTAAGCAGGCAGCAGAATTCTGTAATGTGGATGGCCTCATGTTTGTGTTTTAGTTTGGGTATTTTTGTCCCCTGTATTTTGCACTGCTCTTCCAGAGTAGGGCAGTACCTTCAACGGGAGAATAACAAAACAGTTGTTATTACTTTATCTTCCAAAACCAGGCCTGCATCTTTCATGTGCTTTGGGCTGACTGTTCAGATGCAGCAGTTTGTGGACTGTAGGAAGGAGGATGCTGGAACTGAGAAGAAAGGATTTACTCCTTGGTGTTCAGTTGTCTGCAGTTAGGAAGAGGAGAAGCGATTATGAGCAATTCCAGTGCCTGACCAGTGCACAAAGCCAGTCCAACTCCCTGGGATCCACATTCTGTTCTGCTGACCTGTAGTTAGCTGTCAGATTCAAGAAGCTAGAGTCTTTCTTCTTTTTGGCAAAACACTGGACTTTCCATCAGAACATCCAGCACCTTGTACATCACCAGCTGGGTGATGAAATGACAGAAGATTCTTTCTGCAGGATCTTGTACGAAGTTCCTTCTTCTCCTTCTCTGCAAATGAACTTGGTCCAGGCTCAGTGGATGGATGCAGGAGGATGCAGGGGAGCAGGGAAGAACAGTCACCAGCTGTGTCCAGTTCATCTCTTGCTGTAGTGTCTTTCAAAAAGAGCTCAAATCAGTAGATCCCACCAGTTCCAGGATGTGCTTGGCACAAACTCAAGCATTTTGCTGTCAGCTCAGAATGCCGGTTTTCTCTCTTCTCTCTCTGAGTCTTGCAGTCCTGAAATGGAGCACCTTCCCTACAACCAGCATGGAACACACCTGTACCTCCAGTCATCTTTCTCCTAGGGAGCCAGGGTGTGGTCATGGCATTTGTGTGCTGCAGTCTCACAGCCTTGCCAACTTTTGGGCCCTGGAGGCTTTTTCCGCATTCTCCAAATGGATGGAAAAGCAAACACTCATGTATTTTGATGATGATTAAATGCATCTTTCTGATACTATGTAAATAATTTTGGTACTTAGTCTATGAGTTACAGGCATTTGGAAAAAAACTTCAGCCTTTTATTCCAGCATTCCTATTGCATCTGAAAGCACGTGCATTTCCAAACAGGTCTTCTGTGTGGTAGCTACATTAAAAATTAAGATAGTGTGTTCTACCTTATCTAGCCTGCTTTTTTCTCCAAGTGCTTAAAACCAGGTAACAAAAATGGTTTAGTTCTATGCAGTCAGGTTCACTTTGATTTTTAAAATCCTATTGCAGAGCTTCAATGTTTCATGGTATCAAGAAATACTTTATTAAACAGGAATGCTCTTTGGAAATTCAGTCATTGGAACGTTCTTCTCAGTCCTAGCTTTCAACAGCGTCTTTCTATGAAATTTAAACTTCTACTATTGGGATTTAGCAGTTAATTTGTTTAGCATATGAACCATAGGCACCAGCTCAGTCAATAAACAACTCTTTTTTGCTGTAATTTTTTCCACCACCTTGAATCTTACTGCATTTTAGTCAATAATTACAGATATTTTTCTTTCTAAACAAACAAAAAAACCCAAATAAACAAACAGCAGGCAAAACTGCATTTCCTCGTGGGGCACATTTAGAATGCATCTGTGTTATCAGAGTTGTGGGTTTGTGTCAGTTCCTACAGGAGAAAAAACCCAGCTTTTGCCTCAAGATCACATGGATTTACTTGAATGGTGCGGAGTTAATTTTCTTTCTGAATCCCTCTAAAAAAACCTGAAATGCCGTCCTGTGAAGCTGGGTCATCCCAGGCTTCAGTTCACAGGATGGCCATAATATACAGGAATCACCAGGGTGTGTTTCAGAGCAGGAGCAGGGAGAGGCCCATGTCTTTAATTTCCTTCTTCCTTCTTCTCCTTTTTCCTTTGTCCTGCACCGTGACGGTATTTCTTTGTCCATCTCACTGTCCTTTTGCCTGTGCCTGTCTGCATCTGATGCTCAGTCCTTCTCCCTCACTGTACTCTTCATAACCCTCTGTCCTGCTCCCCATCCCTCTCTTTCCATCCCTGTGCTGTGCCTTGCCTGTCTTCCCTCCACACCCACCCTCCGTGGTCATTTTCTCTCTCTGTCCTTGTTCCCCTCTCTGTATCCCTCTGTTCCTCCTGTGTGTTTACCACTCTTGTCTTTTTATCTGTCCTCCTCCACGCCTCACTCATGTACCTTTTTATTCCCTGATTCTCTGTCCTGCTCCCTGTCCCATTGTTTCTCACTGGATCCTTCTGCCCCGTTCCCTGTCCGTATTCTTGTTTAATCCATCTCTGTCGTGCTGCCCATGCCAGTTGTTTTTATTTCATCTCCATCCTGCACCATGTCCTTCCTTTTCTTCGTGTCCTCTATGCTCCCACTCCGGGTTTCTGCCTCTCCTCCTTGTCTCCCCCTGGTGCTCCCATCCCACTGCTGGATGGGTCCGTGAGCGCAAGTTGGGATCGGGGAACACCAGCCTGATGGGGACAGAGAAGGGAGGACACAACTCCTGCCCCTGCCCCGAGCGCAGGACAGAGCGGGAGCACCCTGGGACACGCTGCTCCCATGGGACAGCCACCAGCCTGTGACACTGAAACTGGACTTCGGAGTCCCTCCCAACCCAGGCCATCCCATGAGCCATGGAAACACTGCAGTACCTCCACGTGAACCGAGCAAAGTGTATAAATACAGGGATGTTTTGATAACATTTGGGTTTTGTTGACATTTCTGTTAATGATTGTTAAATGTGGAGAGATAATAGGGCAGATAGGAAAATGGAGTTTGTCTCCATGCTTTTTTTTTATTATTTATGCTTAGGTACACGTTTTTCATTTTTGTATAGATATGTGTATTATTATACATATGTTTATGTGTGAGACACAAAATCGCTATGAACCTCCCAGGTTCTGGGGAGATTTACTTCCTCAGAAAATGATGATTCCAATGCATATTGTGGTGTGCACTGGTGTAGTGTGGGGTGTTACTGAGTGTTCCCTAAATGTGTGCCTAAAGCGAGATACCTGCTCTTACACCTTGTTAAAAGAGGGCCTAATTCTAGGAAATAAAACTATTTGTCTGTCTCTCACGAGTAATGAATTTCTCCAGTGTTGTGGTGTCGTCCTTTGGTTTAATAACAGCGAGGTTTCTTGTGGTACTGACTTAATAAAACAACTGCAAACTATTGGCATAATTTAGCTCCACTTTACAGCGTTTTAGAGTTGCCATTTTTTGATTTGGTCTCATTCTTTCAAAACAAATTCCATAACAGTTACATTAGCTGTTTTTACAGTATTGAATACTTTTTTCTTGATTCCTGTCAACAGTAAGTTCTCCCCTCCTGTTCCATCCCTTGTGATGTTTTATGCGGGCTGGTTTGACTTTTTTAAAGAAAATATTAATGGTAATTTTTGTCCACAGTGTTTCTGCCTTTTACTAACATTTTTCCAACTAGTTAAACCTTAAGTTCATTCTTTTATGTGTTATATACAAAATTATTTTTTTCTATGCACAATTATCTTTGTCATCTGAAAACTGTATTTTATGTTAAATCCCTCTTGCTCCTCATAATTGTTTTTTCACCTTCAGCATATGACCTTTTGGTGCCTTATTTTTATTTATTTTCATCTATTACATTACTTGCCTTATTTCTGTTCATGTCAATACAATCTTACTAAACCTGTCCAGAACCTGCTGTATTACTGTGCTTGTGAAACGCTTCTGGGGGTAACGATGGACGCATTTTGTCAGTAAGTCCTTATTCCTATGGAAATCATTTGGAACTGGCCACAGATCCAAAAGCTGGTCCCCGAGTCCAGAAGTGCTTTTCGCTGCCCAGCTCTCCCTTTCCGCACGTTTCGGTGATTCCTGGGGAGCACCGGCAGATGGGGCTGGAATGCCGCAGTGAAGCGCTTCCAGCCCAGGGAATGCCGAGAGGGTGGGCAAGGCCGGTGAGTTCGGGTTAACTGCTGCTGTCCGCGGGGTTTTCCAGAAGAGGATGCGCTGCTGCGGGAGGAGGCAGGAGGCAGAGAAGAGGCACCGCGAGTCGCTGATTTGCAGCAGCTGCTGCCCCTGGGGGGTGTGTACCACATCGATGCCCTGCAGCTGCCGCCCCAGGTCCAGGACGTCGGGGACTGGAGCATGGTGGAGGTGAGGGAGCAAAGGGATCAGCCCCTGCTGCCCTGGGGAGCCGCTCCTCAGGGTTGTCACTGCTGTCACATGCTCTGGACACGGCTTCTGAGCAGCAAACCAACGAGGCAAGGTCTGCCAATCGTCAGCTTTTCTTATGTGGAAGGTGAAAGCACGGTGGTACCAAAAATCACTGCTGGTTCAGCTCCAGGCTCTTCAGGCTGGGGACTGTGGTCACTGTGTTCTGGTTCCCGCTAGTGCTGACCTACCCACAAACTGCACTGTGAAGATGGAAACCTTTAACAAGCAGAATTCTCAATGAGCCAAACTCAGAGAGCAGGACTGTGGGCAGGGAAGAGCCTGGGATGTTCATTCCCAGCCCCTGTGACCTCCCCTTCCCTCTGACACGGGACAGAGTGGAATTACACCTGCTTTTGCCTCCCAGCTGCTCCTGCTTCCAGAGGCTGTGGCTCTGCTGGAAATGGCTGTGCCCACGGCGTGGCCCTGCCCTGGGGCTGCCTTCAGCAGCACAGGAGGGCTCCAAGGCCTCGTGGTACAGCCCTTCTACTGCCTTCAAAGTTGTAGCTGGAAATGTGCAATGTTAGCAAACCAGTTTAAACGGTGCGTTAAAAAGCCTTGCACTGGTTAGATGAACTCAAAGGAAAACCTGCATTTTCTGATAAACCCCTTATCTGTCCTTTTCCCCTCTTGCCAAAGCTGCTGGATGTTGGATTGGAGCTGTACCCATATTCCCCAGAGGAGGCTGAAGATGGGACACAGGCAGCAGTACAGATAACCCTGAGGCTCCCTGATAATGTGATTTATTTTCAAGTGCCTGTGGTAGCCCGATGGGATCCTGCAGGTACAAACTTAGGACATAAATTTATTTTAAATTTGAATAGTGGAATTTATACCTGAGTTGGACTGTTGTTACAATCTAGCTGTAAAGATAAGGGCCAGTTTGGAGCCCAGAAACAGTTTGGGGACTTCAATGTGAGTTGATTTAGAGCTTTAATTTTATTACTTTTTTGGGTTTGTTTTACTTCAGCATTACTGCCAGAAACCTTCCATGAACATCATTGTATCTTTCCATCCTCTGTCCAGGCCAGCAGTGGAGAACTGATGGCATCACCAACATAACCCACGAAGCAGAAGAAAAGAGCATCACCTTTGGGATGTGTGCCTTTTATACAGTAGCCTTTCTTCAGGATGCTCACCTGAACCTGCCCTATCAGGCCTGGGAACTGCACCCTACTGGTGTGGATGAGGGACTCTTCACAATCACTGCAGTCTTTGCAACCATTCAGATACAAATTAAGGTACCGTCAATAACTTTTTTAATCAAACATTTGCAGTTAAAAAAAAAAAAAAAATCGATAACTATTACAATGTCCCTGATTAACAACGGGGGATGCTTCCACAAGAGCAATTTGAGTCTCCCTTGCCCTCAGGGCAGCTTTGAAAAGAGCTGGAGTGAACATTTTCCCAGCAGAGTACTCTCCCAAGTATGTCCCTGTGCCCAGGAAGGTGAGTGCCAGAGTTTCCTGGTGGTTTTTGCCCGTTTCTCACTCAGGTCACCCTTTGCTGCACTGGGACCTGCTGTGCTGCCAGCTGAGCCAGGCACTGAGCAAAGCAGGCCCTGCCATTGCTGTAACACAGGGAAATAGGGTGAGATCTGGTTTGTCTGCTTTGTCCTTGTGCACTGCAGGCTGCCCTGGCAGAAGTGAAGGCCTATGAACAGATGGCTCTGCTTGCAGCTGCTTTTGCTTTTGCTCACAGCAAGTGGAATGGAGAAGCAGGACCAGAGCAAGTTGTGTTCAAGGTTTGTGGAGTCTGACCAGACCAGCCCTGACCCTGCCCCAGTTAGACAGAAACAATTGACTCACCCACGGTGGCCTCAGCCGCTGCCTCAGTTCAGTGTCACAGACTGCACAGACACTCGCTAAGGAAAATAGAGCTGATAAGTCACCAAGGGAGGCTTCAGCCAGAGCTTCATGCTCTTTAGAGGCCCCTGAAAATCAGCAATCTGCTCTGCCAGCTTTTCAAAGAACAGCTGGGACTTCCTGCCTGCCTGTAGGGTTTCCTTTGCTCCCTACTGCAAAGGAGGGAATAAGTTATTTGTCTCCACCTGTGAACTAAAACACATGGTTAAAACTCCTCCCAGCCAGCCAAACGCTCCCATGTGTGGCCGGAGAAAGGTAACAGCCCACTGCTGGAAGCTGGAGTGGCTTCCTCACTCTCAGGTCAAATGCATGGGACACACAAAGCTCAGAACTTGTACTCTGACAGTGGCACCACCTCACAGAGCATTTTCTCCTGCAATAGGTAAGTGAGCATCTTACAGCAGGGGCTGCCAAAGACAACGACTGGTCTCTGTGTATGTTCAGTGGTGAGAAAGTACAAAACCTCAAGCTCACTGAAACCAGTGAAGCTTTTTCAGAAGAGCTGAAAGAAGAGTCTGAATTTCACTCCACACTCTACCATATGCTGAAGGATTCTGCCAGCAGTGAAGCCATGGATAAAGTGGGAAGAGCTGGCTTCCTGTTTATTGATTCTGTGTATCAGCTGCTCCTTGCTACCAGAGTTTTAGCATACTCTTAGAGACCGCATGCTTTCCTTTAAAACTTTATTATCAAAAACGTTCAATAAAGTTACATTTCAAGTCTTAAATCCTTTTATATTCAAATCATTGAAACAGGTTCAAAAATTCAAACATTTTATCTTTGTTCAAGCAAAATAAATTCTTTATTCTCTTATGGCTAGATCACCTAGACATGTTTATTGTTAGCTACGTTCAAAATCACTATTCTGTTGTAAACCTCAACAGAACTGAGACCCTTTCAGCTACTTTTAAAGATGACTTTTGTCAGAATGGGAAAAAGATACCTTTTTTTTTTTCATTCCAAGTCATGCTTTAAAGAAATAAAGTTCATCTCTCCCCCAGAACCGCCCACAACCCAACGAGCCAGCTCCCTGCGTGTGCCCGTCCCTCAGCGCCAGGCTGCCGTGTCCTGCAGAGCCCGGAGCAGCCCGGGGCTATACCGGGGGAGGGCCCTGGTGCTGCAGTCCTGTGTAGGGCCACAGCAGCTGCTGCACTGACGTCCAGGAGACCCCAGTGCCCACGGGGGCTGCGTCTGCTGGTCTCTGCAGGGACAGCCCCGTCAGGAAGCTGGTGAGAGCAGCCAGCAGCACCAGGAGGGACACGGTCACCCAGAGGGTTTTGTTGGCGTTGCAGAAGGAAGCCTTGACGTGGGATGCCCACGCTGACATCAAACTGTACCTGGGCAGGGCAGAACAGAACAGAGCCCTTCAGTGGTTCTTCAAAACGTGCAACTCTTCCCACCCCACCCCAAAAAGCCTTAAAGCAAACTAGATCCCACAAACAGCAGAAGTGACAGGCTGTTACTGAGCCGTGCATGGGAGCTTTGGTTCTGGGTATAAAACGCAGCCAAGGAAGCAAATTCTGGATAGGCTGGCCCAGCTCACCAGTCGCCCCGTGCTCCCTCTACCTCACACTGATTCTGAAGAGGATTCACAAAAGCTGCCTTGCAAGAGCAGCAAGAAATCTTGCTTGTACAAAGCACTGAAATTGCTGGCCTTTTGTTTGAACCCTCTGCCCATGTGCACCTCTCAAACAGGGCTTTAACTGGTGAAAGAAACTTACACTGCCTCCGAGGTCCATTTAGACGGGTATTTGCCTTTTTCAGAGACACTTTCCTTCCTAGTTGGCTGTTCCTGTACTTCAGCAGGTGATTCCAACTGCTCATTTCTGTAAACAAGAATCAACAGTTCCAAAGCTTTGCCAAATTCACAGCACTAGGCTTTATAGCCCTGACCAGGTGGTGAATTAAAAGCTCTTTAAAAACCAAACCAGCACACCTTGGAGGAGGCTGCTGCTCAACTTACTTGGTTTCAAAATGCTCCTCTTCATACTCTGCCCAGGAATAGGTGCTAAGGAACCTCTGCAGAGAAGGACGCTTCTCGTTCTGCTTCACCCCTAGCCTGCCCCTGCCATGTGTTAAACAAATTTGTCTGATTTTCCCCAGCAGATCGAGAGCAGAAAATCAGGAATTTATCAGCAGCCTACTCATTTGGTTGACCTCAGACGAATAACTTACAAATTTAATTGCTTGAAATTAGGATAATTTAAATAAAACACCCAAATGAAACCAAACAAAACTACAGGTCCATCCACTGTAGATATTTAGATTTCACATTTTAGTTCTAAAGCAAGTTGATGGATTTTTTTTTTAAAGCTCTCAATGCTCAATAAATAAAGAAGGTGAGCTCATAAGGCTCATTTACCTATTATAGCTCATAAAACTAATGTGAAAAGTGTAGCCTAAACATTATTATACCCTCAAGATGCTCCATCAACTGCTCACTACAGACAGAGTGGAAAAATATTTCCCCTGTTCAAAGACAAGCCCAGGTGACTTTACCAACTGCTGGATCTCCTGCTGAATCTGTCACTCCGTTCATCCCCATCGGGTTCATGGAACTGGGCCTGCAGGAGGAATTTGCCACATTTACTGCACTGGCATTCTGATGCTTCATCCCAGCCAGTTTTGGGGAGGTGAAGCACCTCAGCATCCCTCCAGCAGCCCCTACTTACCAGTGGCACCCCAATCCCTGCATTCCCAGCACTCCTGGGCACTGTTGCAATGCTAACTCTCCGCAGGGCTGACGAGGGCTATACAAATAAGAGGCATTACTGGCTCTGAGCAAGGCACAACTGGGTTACCCACTGAGCACACAAAATACCATCTCTTTTATACAAACTATATTAAAAAAAAAAAAAAAAAGGGGGTGTTGACACTTAGCTTGAAGTGACACAAAGAATCCAATCTCAAGTGCAGATTGAATCAGATTTTCCAAGCAGCATCTTTCCACAGTAAGTGCTTTCTGCCCACCTGTGAGGCTGGCCGCACAGCTTCCAGCAAAATACCAAAATTGAATGTAACTAATTTCCCCTAATCTCACTCACAGGAATTCCTACACTCAGTTTGAATTGCTCCCATCTCAATTTTTGTGCTAAACCCTTCTTTAACTCCAAGAGAACCACACATGAGCAGTATTTCTCAACCAGTGAGTGAGAGCCCTACCATTTCAGCTTCATCTTCCCAGGGTGGGGGGCACCTAGAAGGTTGGTAGGGTACCTGAAAAGTAGATCCTCACATTTGAGGACACCAGCCCCATATTTGTGAGAGAAAAAGCAAGCACCAGAGCACCAGCACATAAAGCAAAGGAAAACACACACACTTTAAAAAAAGTGAAATTTCATGTAAGGACCATTACCTTAAAGTTAAAAGGACCTGGTAGCTTCTTGTTTGTGGATTCATCTGTGAAGAGATCAAACATCAGAGCTTTACAGGAAGCGTTTGCTGCTTACAGGAGGGCAATGAGTGTAATTTGCAGCCTCAAGCCTGACTTTCTTTAAGCAAAGCACTCTCAGAAAGCAGAAATGAGATCTGAGGGAAAAAGCTTCCATTTCATTATATAAGTTCATAACAGTCACATATTACCTTCCTCTGCAAGCATCAGCTTCTGTCACTATCATCAAACATATTCTATTATTGAGGTAGTGTCCTGCTACAGCACTGTCTTTCACAGCCAGGATTGTGGTTAAAAAGGCTCCCACAAGGATTTTATGGTGTGGAAGACTTCCCTTTTGGTGTTTAAAAAACACAACCTATTTTTCAGAAGAATTTTATAGTTCTCTGGCAAAGCCACAAGTGCAGAGAATTGGCTGCTGAAAAGGGGAACTAGAGGCCCCCTGCACTTAGGGAGTTGGTAATTCCCATGTAGAAAAGGGCAGGGTGCATCTGTAGAGAGCAGCCAAAGCTCAGCTACCTAGAAATAGCTACTGTGAACGAGCACCCAAATTTACTGCTCACAAGGAATAAGATTATCACCAACACATGCCATGCACTTTGCTGAAAGCCAGAACATTCCTGTGTACTTGCAGTGGTACCACACACATACCCTGAGATTCATGACCATTTACATACAAATTAATTTCAGGGAGCTGCTTTTAATAGTGTTAATAAATTGCTATTCCCCTCCCATTCTTAGGAGAGATGATAAAACAACCATATAACTCTCTCACCTAATATGTACAGGGATTATATGACTATTCTGCATCTATAAGGGTCTGTCTGGCAGGTGCTAGCAAGGGGAAGGAGGCTTTTCCTGGTTACCTCTGTCTCCAAGGCAGCTGAAGGACCTCTCGTTCTGGAGCAGGACCTGCTTGAGCTCCTCGAGCTCCGCATGCTCTTTGGCGTACATGCGCTTCAGGTTCTCCACGTGCTGGATCATCACCTCCACAGCCTTGCTCACCCGGCTCTCCTGAGGGAGCAGGGAAAGCAGCAGCTTTCAGGAACTGCAGCATGTTGAGAGACTTCCCCCTCATGCACCTGCTCTGGTTCCTCACTTTTATCTTCCCTTGCAAAGTTTCACTACAATTCCAGTCCTGGCACGTGCTACACAGGTTTCATTTCTCTGGGGATTGCTCTTGTTGTAAAATGAATAAATCAGTCCTCAGTTTTCCAAGCCCTTACAACTCATCATCATCTCTGATCTACAGTCTCAGCTGCCACCATGCATTTGCTGGTATTGCCAAAATATACTTTCCTGCTGCTCCGGGGTATTGTACAGAACTGCACCTAACATTTGAGCAGGGCTCTAATTTTCTACAGATTTAGCTGATTAGCTGCCCTTTCCATAAGGCATTGAACCATCTTTGCAGCATCAAGGCAACTGTCACCACCCTGCTTGGTATTTTGTACATCCCACTGCTGCAAAGTCTTTTTTTTTTTTTTTTTTTTAAAAAAGAACTTTATTATTTCTCCTATGGGTTTTTGCACAATTCTAGCTTCTCTCTAGCTCTAGCTATTCACTCTCTAACAGCACAGTGAGAAGAGAAGTCCAGGACTAAGCTGTATTGGCCAGTCTACCCTACACAAACCAGATTCCCATAAACCAATCCCAGAACCAGAAGCCCAGCAAGCAGATGTGGCTATGCTTTTTCAGCTGGAAGATTTCAGCTTTGTACTAAGTACTTTTAGATGGAAGATGTTACCTGATTAATAGCTCCCAACATCTCTGCTCTGCTGGCGACTCGAGCTGCATATTGGCTAAGGAACTGCAGGCTTTTCTGCAGCTTCTTAATAATCTCCTGTGCTTGGTTATCTTCTTCACACAAAGGAACTAATGCCTAAGAGCACACATTGATAAGAAAACTGGTGTGAATTATTAACAGAGAATGAAGAGTTGAGCTGATGACACTGAGGAGCTGCATTCAGGCCCACATCAACGTCTTCAATCAGTGTAACCTGAATAGAGAGCTCCAGTGGGCAAAGACTGGAGCATAAGATCAGCTGAAGCAGGGGTCAGATGGTGTGCAACAGCAAAACTCCCCCCTGCCTGAGCACCCAACACACTTGGATTAAGGTTACCCCTTGTAATTTCTCATATTTCAACTGCATTCTCCACAACTTCCTTCATATTTGCTCATCATGTATCCCATGCACACCCCCTCCACTTTAAAGAACTCTTTTAAGAGAGACACTCGCATCTACTTGTCCCATCCACTCTACCACCCTTGGTCAATACTGACCTCTAACATGTTCACAGCATTTGTGATCTCCCTTTTCAAGTTTTCTTCAGCCAGGTCTCGGGACCTCTCTTCAAGCTTCACTCTCTTGTCCAAGGTAAACAAGTCACACTTAAAACCTAAAGATAGCCTCAGAAATTCAGCCTGATGTGGGAGAAGAAAAGATTTCAGAGGAATCCAAGTGATGCAGAAGTTTCAGTAGATTTGACACTGACATGACATTTGGGACTATATCCTGTGACCAAAGTTTAGGAGAGGTACAAAAGAATAAGTGAACATGACCCACTTCCTTAAAGCAGGTCTTCCCATCTGCAGTGGTGGAGGGAATGTTCTGCAGCCAGGAGAGGTGGCATCCTGGCAGCACACTGTGCCATCTGTGCCTTTTGACAAAACTGTCTCAAATCAGCACATTCTGCCTAGGAGGAGGTCACAGCTATGCTCCTTCAAGCTTGCAAACAAATGTCACAGTAGTGACAGATCACTGTTCAGTTTTACCAGTTTCCACCTTTCTCCACCCCATCTCTTGCAAAAATTTCCATTAGGCTTGGAAAGAGAGATTTCACAAGTTAACCTACAGAAATACATCCAGTTTAAACTGGATTGTCTTTTTACATAGGAGGAAATATTAATCAGAGTTTATCTACAAGATCTGTTACCTGAAATACTCCAGGATATAAGCAGTTGAGACTTACCTCCACTTCCTTCTCATTTGGGGAGTCACTGCAGGAGAAGAAAAAGAACCATGGAACAGACTGTGGCTTTAAATTCATACCTGCAGGTGATCACTGGTCATCAAAACACTTACAGCTCATTTTGCTTGGTTTTATCTCCTTTAATGCCACCTGCAGTGGGTGAACTCCCTGAGAAGAGGCCAAAAAAAACCAGTTTTCAGACCAAAGCAAAAAACCAGCCTCTCCAAACCAACCTGTGAGAGCCTTTTAAGCTTCCACAGAAGCCCCTGTTCAAGATTTCCAGTGTTGAGCTCTCACCACTGAAATTAACTCATGGCCCTCAGGTTCTGTTGATTGTGAGGCACCACAGCACTGCCACTTGTACAAAACCCCAAAAGTCAGTTGTTCTGGGGACTTCAACTGGCATTTTATTAGCAAAGAAATGGTTAATTGCAGGTTTTGGCTTCGGGATGTTATGTGATTTACTACCTCACCAACTTTTAGTGATCTCCAAAGGCAAAAGAGGAGACGATTTGAAAAGTGGAGATGTCTAAGGAGAAACAACATCCTGCTCCTCTATCTCATGGCTAGCACAGAGATGCTTCTTTTATAAATCTTTGGGAAGAGCAGGAGTGCCAGAACTGGTTCAAATATTGCAACTCCTTTGCAGCCAAGAATTTTTCTCCTGTCTAGAGGAATATGGAGCTGGTTAGATCTGTATCTGCAGAAATCAGAGCAGCAGATTTTGCATTACACCACTGTTCTTTCACTTCATTTTAACCTCCAACTGCAGGTACCAAGCCCTAAAACAAAAGCCTCTGACCGTGCTTGGGGTGAGACAGGCAGCTCCCTGCACCTCTCTACACAGCTCTGGACTCAGCTCGTGCTCCAGTAACATGAGGGTGTTCAGGAAAACCCCCTTACCTTTCCTGCTGGGAGCTGCAGCTTGTGTTCCCTCACTCCACTCGTGGTTATTTTTCTTTTCCTGGCCCAGCTCCTAAAGGCACATCAGAGCGGTTACAGCAAGTGAGCAGCCACACCACCCCTGGAGGGGCCTGTCCCCTCCTTTGTCATGGCTCAGCCAACCCAGCTGGGCTTTCCACTGTCACCAGCACTCTCACCTGGTCTTGCTTCAAAACATTTTGAAACACAGGCTTGTGGTCTTCCACCACCAGGCAGGATTCCTTCTTGATCTGACTTGATCCTGTGGAGAAACATTCCCAAATTCAAATGTAACAATAAAACATGCAGAGCTTCCAAAACTCACCCTTTTAGCCGTGGGCCAACTGGGCTAAAAAACTGCACCAAATGCAATGAAAGACCACTGAGAAAAAGAGGGGGCAGCAAAGAACACTATAAAGACACACAGGAAGAAGTGTGATAACTGATTGGAAAAAAAAAACCCATAAGAAGTGTCATGTCTACAGCTGAGAATATAATGTACTTCCCTGTAGCTGAAGATGCAAGAGTTACTGTAATAGTCCCTTGAATAAATAAATTTCATTATTTTGCTACACTAGCATGGAGGTTTTGGTATTATGTTTGCTGTTTAAGGAGGCAGCTTTTAATTAATATTTATACCTTTAAGAACACCTAGAATATTTTGTTTTCTCCTCTGCTTATGCAGTCACATGCAGCTGTGAGCCAAAGAAATGGCACAGGGCAAAACAAAAAAGAAAACAAAACTCCAGAACTCCAGCTTCAGGTTTGAAGCCTGCAAGGGGAGATTTATCAGATCTAATATTAGGGACACTTTCTTTTCAGAGATGTGCAACATGCAGCTGGATTCCCAGACTTGAAAACTATTGGGACTCTTTTTAATTTGTTCTGCATACCTGTTTCCTCTTAGCCAAAGACACCTGAACCACATATGAAAATTAACAGTAGAGGGAAATTAGTAGAAAAAAAATGTTTTTAAATGAAGGAACAGAATTTGATTTCAGGAAGATAGTACGGAGGGAAAAAAACCAAAACCAAACAAGAAACTGCAGACTTATATTGAGGTAAAGATTAAAAAAAAAATTACAAACACACAGGTACTGGTATTCTGTGCTGCTTATTCAGATCAGCTTTACAAAAACAGCTTAAATACAGTGTATACACATGCTCCAGTTTTGACTTGGTTTTATAGTTTTTCAGTGTATGAAAACCATCAGATCTGGTAAGAATCTGGTGGGTGTTTATGGCTCTAGAAAAGACAGAACAATACATAAATGCCTCTACTCTCATCTCTCCTCTTGACCCATCCCAGCCTCTTGTGCAAGAGCCTTAAAAGACTAAGTGTTTAGTGGCACTGTCAAGTTAAATAACTCCTTAAACCCATAAAAAACAAGTTCTCTTGTCAAAATTGTCTGAGATTTCGTACCCACTCAGTGTTTTGGCAGCTGAGCAAGCCCCAGGATCTCACCGGGTTGTTTCATGCTCCCTGCCTGCAGTGCTGCGGTAAGGTGGGTAAAAACTTCATTCCTACTCAGCTTTGGGGAGGCTTGAGAGCCCTGGCAGGTGAAAATATTTGCAAAAATAGAAATTCTCATGTTGTTGCTCTTACTCAGCTTCTTCACTTCAAAGATGTGCTGGAAGCAAACCATTTCCTCAGTAGGCAGCAGCCACTGTACCTGACATGGGAGCAGCTGGGTCCTTATCACCGTTTGTCTCCGTTGCTGCAGAAGTTGGCACATCTTCCCCTCCCTCATGTAAGCCCTGGGATGTTCTTTGCTCCATAACAAGGCAGCCTGCAACATCAGACAGCAGAAAACACAGCTTTTATTTTTCAGTAAACACACAGACATGGCCACATCCAGGACCTCCAGTGCCCCAAATTAAGGACTCACCTGGTACCAGTGCTGTGCTTTCCACTGAGGGTGCAAGAGCTTCTTGGGCTGATGTTAAGTGATCACTGCCAAAACAAAACCCTTTCAGATACTCATTCACATGATACAGATCCTGATAAAGGACTTTGAATCTTGCACAAGACCTCACCTGGATGGGATCAGAGCGGCTGGTGGTGTTGGCTCCCCACTGTCAATCTTCAAAGACAAAGAAAAGAGTTTGCATCAGAGTAGTAACTGCCAGTATAAAGCTTGCCAGTCAAAACTTTAACTTTCCCAACTGTGCCTAAACTATTCCAGCAGTGAAGAACTAGCTGGTAAGTGCATAGATTCAGCCACTGGTCTCAAGCCATTTCAGGAATGTCACACTCATATGTTTTGGTTCCTGACTCCATGGTTTGCTCCTAATGCACATTTTCAATGACCAACAAACACGTTAACTGCACCACCACTGTTCCATATTAACTCTGTGCACCAGGAGAGATCCATTTTCAAGGAGCTCAAAACCTACAAGGGAGGTGCACAGATCTTTGCTTGGCTGTAGGGATCAGACTCATCAGGTAAATAAAAACATTAATAGTCACAGCATGAACAAGCAGGTGCCTCAGAACACAGAAAAATTTTGTGCTGTGTTGTACATCTTAGTGACTGCCTTTGAAAGAATCCAGTTTTACAGTATTACCCATCCCCTTCAGAGGCCTCAAGCCTCCCTCGTGAGCAAACAGCAGAGGAAAAAAGCAATTAAGAGCTGGCAGTTTTGCTCATGTTCCTCTAGCTGCCACAGTGTGGTTTTGGACTCGAGCCTTATCACATCACAGACAAAACCAATATCCTCTTGAGGTTTTTGATTTCGAGGGAGGGGCTAGATATGCAATATCCCTCTTCCTCATTTCACCCTGGAAAGCTCCAGCTTGCTCTTTAAGTTGTTCATTGGTTGGTCTCTCTTTATGAGTGAAAATACAGGGGGCAACAGATGAGGTTTAAAGGGGTAAGTTGGTAATGACTTCTGCTGCATTACACCCACTGTTGAAGAAAAGTGCTGAATAGAAAACAAAACCAGCCCAAACCCACTCCTCTCTCCAAGAGAAGGAGCAGCAAGGCCAGGCATCTCCCTATACAGCAAGGGCCCAAGAGCATTACTGAAGTGTGTGTGGAGAAACAACAGAAAAACCACATCAGCGATTGCCTGTCTTCTGGCATCTTTCCTTCCCCCTCAAATGCCCTCAAGAGGACACAGGAAACCCAGCAAATGAGAACAAGAGGTATCCAAGGGCCCTGGTCACTCCTAAGAGTGACCAACTGCTCCCAGCATCAGGAAGTGCCTATTCCCTCCTCCCTGTCCTGTCTGAGCTGGGCTGCTCCTGCACAGCCCTGCCCCAGCCAGGTGGATGCTTCCTCTAATGCAAATTCAGGCTATTTTTATTATTATTTGAAGTCTCTCATGAGCTTGAGGAAGTGCAGCAATGCATTTGCCTTGTTCAAGCCATTGGGTCTGCAGGAGAATTGGAGAGGGAGAATAACATCACCTTGGAAGAAAAAGCACCCAAGTATACAGAAAACCCTTGCATCACCTAGATGATGAGGATATGATACATTATGCTACATGACCTGTCTCTGCCCAGATGGGCACTGGCCAGTAGTCTCTGCAATGAAGGAAAAGCCACAACTCAGTTTTTTAAAACACTAAGCTGGCTATCAGGATTGTACACTCCCACGTATTCCACATAAAGGGGAAAAAGATCCCAATAAAAAAGAAACACCACATTCTAGATTTCCTTAATAAAATAGAATTACACAATGGTTTGGGTTTAAAGACCAAAGTCCCAACCAGTGGAAGGGACATCTTCCACTCTCCCAGGTTGCTCAGACCAACATCCAGCCTGGCCTTGGACATGGCCAGGAATGGAGCAGCCACAGCTTCTCTGGACCTCACCACCCTCACAGTAAAATCTGCTTGCACAGGGTGTTAGAGAATGGTACAGTCCTTTTATGAGGAAGAGCAATCAAAGAAGATCCTGAAGTACATCCCTAATCACTTCCCCCACCTCCATCCCTCTGATTAACATAATAATCCAAGAGTGCTCTATCTCAGCCCACAAATTCTGACCACAGTCTGATACAACTCCTCCCAAACAGTCATTAACATTTGGAATACCAGTCTGATTTTCAGACTGTGGCATGACTTCCACGTTTGTAAATCCAAACAATAACAAAAAGCCCCAGGCCTCACTTGGCTCTCACAAGCGCTCCTTTATTAAGTAGCCCCTGACCTTCTACAATGACAACAATTTGACACAAATAATTTGAGTCACTTACACGCTGATCTGCTCAAATACATTTGCAACTGCAGTGTAATAAATCTCCAAAGAAAACTCGGGAGACTTTCTACTGAACAAGGATATTCAAATTTTCCTACATGCCAGTGTTTAGAACAGATACTGGGCACAGCCCATTTGCCTTTTCTCTGGGGCAAGCTTTAACATTTTAATTTCTCCCCTTCAGAACATTCATGTGCAAAGCTTATACTGAAGAGTGATAACAAGAATGGAAAATGACATTTTTGAGTGAAGCTGGAATTACAGAAAGCCCCAGAGCAACAAAGCACTGGTACTTCACAGATCTTTGCACAGCTGTAACTTTCCAGAAGGACTGGATGAAGTAGGAACCCCTGAGAGGATCCTCTTTAAGGACACTGAAGTAGTAGCAGCACAAGCTGGAAATTCCTCACCTGCTCTACCTCAGTGCACCAAAACCACAGAGTCCCCAGAACTCTTACTTTCTAGCCTCACTGCACTTTCTGCTTTACCACTACAACCAGACCACGCTGTACTCACAGGTATCACACACCAACCAGGATCACCCTGAGGTTGGTTGCTCTTTAGTCCCACAGGTTATTTCCAAGTTCACAGAAACAACTGACCAATATACTTCCACCATCCTCACCAACACTGGAGTTTGTAAAGCTCATTGGGAAGTTCTCTGTGGTGGAGCTGAGGTCTAGATTTCAATAGTGAGGATCGAGGCACAGCTTAGGTGTGCTGAGCTTCAGTTTCTCTTGCTGTTGCCCCAAGGAAACCACAAGCTCAAGCTGTAGATGCAGGATTCAGGGCAGCAGTGAAGGCATAGCTGAGTACATCAGCTGAAGGAAAGCTCCCCTGCAGCAAAGATGGCATTTTTCAGCTGTTACATGGTGCCCGTGGGAGAAAGTGAAAAGAAAGGCACTACTTCCCAGCTGAAGCATCCTGTGGGTCCTTGCAGGTGGAGAAAAAGAGCAAAAACACTCCGTTCTTCCCTGGCAGAACCAGCACTGTCTCTAGCCTTGAAACCACGTTTAAAACACTCCATAGCTAAAAGCATGACCCAGTTGCACGAGAACATGAAGACATTTGGTTTTATAACCAAGGTATTGCAGAAACATACCCAAACAGAAGGGAACACCCCCCACAGCCCCCTGCTGACTGAGGCCAGCTCCATCCACTGTGGAGCAGGGCTGATTTATAGCTGAGCCATCTGGACCTGGGTCTGAGCAAGGCACAAAATGCTCGAGCCTGTTCAAAACCACATCTCGGGCATCAGAGGCAGCACTCACCTCAGCAAGTGAAGAGTCCATCATTGTAATGGAAACAGGAAGGTCTGCATCAGTGTAGTCATCAGCAGAGCATATTTTCCACCTGGCAACACAGGCTTTATTTGCATATTGCCCAAACAACAGAGAGATAGAGTGCCCATTTTCCTTAAGCACATAACAACTGAAGTCACCACACTCTGTGCAGTCAGTCAGCTGGTCTCTCAGGGAAAGAAATTCATCACCAACATCAATCCCTCCTCCCCCGAGCAGTCCTTTTCCCAACCTCCTCCACACTGCACAATTCTACAGAAAACCAGTAGCAAATCTTTGAGAGCTGCTGAGTCTCTTGCTGCAGACTGCCTGCTTCTGCACCTTCAGGAACATCCTTATACTCTAAAATATTCACTGCAATTCACTTCAGCTTTCATAACCTCAAGCAGTTTAATATCTATTTTGAAGATCTAAGGAGGCAGCTTGATAGGCAAGGACCTCCAAATTCTTGCTCTAAGCTCTGCAGAAAACGAAAAGTGACTCTTCAAAGCCAATGGGATTTTGGCACCTAATGGGAATGCCAATTGTGAGTTAAACACGGAAAATAGACAAGGGTGCCTAAATCACGTCTCAGTTCTCCAGCATGAAATAGAAATCCCATCACTGTGTTTGGCTGGTTACCAGCAGTTCCAGTAAAGAATTTTGGTAGCTGTTGAACAGACGCAAAGTGTTCCCCCGGATCACCATGAGCTGATCATCAGGTATCCAGCATTCCCTCTAAGGGAGTCCCCTGCAGCTGAACCCAGCACACAGAATCTGCTAGACTCTGTTGATTCTTCCTCCCTTCACCCCAAAAAGGTTACTTTGCCGCCTTACCTGCCTTCTCCTGATGTCACATCTGAGCCAGACATGTGTCCCACATCACATCTCCCCAAGGTGCAGCTGCCAAGGCTCTGCCTGCAAGGTTGGTCCCAGTTGTGCCCAGGAGGGTTATTTGGGCAGGAGGTCTCCAAGGTCAGAGCATCTGTTAAGGATGGACAAGCATGAAAAGAGGTGGTCCTTGGCAAAGTTGGATTTAGTTACAAGTCAATTTTTTGGTTAACTCTGAAATAGTCAAGAAGCAAACCAACCAAGTAGAGATTTATAATAAGGCAACTTCTACCTGGGTAAGAAAGGGTTTGATTGGGTGGCCTCAATTTGTTTTGTAGATGGAGAGTTTGGCAAACTGAAACAGCCCTCTCAGAGCAGTGCTCTGATAAAGAGAACCAAAGAAAGAAAAAGTTCCAATTCCATTCCAATCAATGTGGCCTGGAATTGCACCTAAACATTCATAGTCTCTGTGAGAAGAACCTCTCTGTGGTACCAGCAGGGAAAATGCTTGTGTGTGAAATCCCAAGTGCAGCACCCTGCAATGCATAGCTGTCAGTGGCTGCTTTTAATCCTTGTAAGGCTTGGGAATTGCAAGGAAATTCAAACAACTCAGGAATGCAGGAGAAAGTAACAAATGCAATCTGCTGGGAAAGGTGGAGCTGTTCAGCCTGGAGAAGATTGAGTGGACACTGGCACAGGGTGCCTAGAGAAGCTGTGGCTGCCCCATCCCTGGCAGTGTCCAAGGCCAGGCTGGATGGGCTCTGAGCATCCTGGGATAGTGGAAGGTGTCCCTACCCATGGCAGGGGATTGGAATGAGATGGGCTTTAAAGTCCCTCCTCAAATCATTCTCTCACTCTATGATTTTATTCTCAGGAGCTCTGTTACTGTTTAGGGTGCTAAACCAGGACTGCCCTTAGCTCAGCAGCCAAGGAGCAGAACATCTCAGGGGGTGCCAGTCAGGAGGAATAGGAAGAACAGAACTTACACCCTCTGGATCCAGACTGACAAGCATCCTGTCAGGAATATACTTGGATGTATGATTTATACCAATAATTCCTTAAGATTTTGGGAACTGTCTGTCAGGATGACAGCTACCTCTTCAGGCCTTTCCCTGCCAGCACTGTAATCATGGGTCAGATTCCTGGATTGCACACAGAAATAGGTTAAACCCACAACAAGTTTTCCACACTAGCAGCACACTCAGCACTATCGAGACTGTTCTGTCAATTCTTTCTATATTTCAGGTGAAAAACAGAAATGCCCAACACTACCAGGTCTTACCTAGCAGAAGAGAGCTGTGCCAGTGTGAAACACCCAAGGGCAGTGTCCAGGGAAAGTCAGAGCATGAGGAGGGTCCTTCATTCCACGGTCGTTTGGAGCAATGGAGCTGCTAATTGAAAAAAAATAAGGGCTGCTGTTCCACCACACTGAATACATTAATGCCACCAACTCCCCCCACACACAGGCATCTGCATAATGTAACACCAACAGTGACACAGATACATCTTCTGTGGCTCTTTTGTCTAGAAAAGCAGAAGAGCTCATACCTTTGATGGGCAGAAAACAGTTACAGGAAGGGGCAGGATAACTAAACTTTACACTTGCAACAAAATGTGTTGGTTCAAGATAGGTCTGGAAAGAAATCCTACAAAACCAGGCAAGATGAGCCTGAGAGGAGAACCAAAGAAGCCACTCAAACCCTGTGAAGCGGATAATAAGGGAAAAAAAATCTCAAACACTATTTCAGCCAAACCAAGAGGTGTCACCTGAAGATGGATCTGAGAAAACTTCTGAAGCAACATATGCACAGCTATTTTTGACCTAATGTTGCTTAAACAAAAAATAGAAAAGAAATTGGAAGAAGTGCCATCTTCAGACTGATTTTTTCTCAAAAATCTATTTATCACAAAGCTGTGTTGTGCTTCAGAGGCAGTGGGAACCTGGCTTTGCAATAAGGTTTGGATGATGCTTTTGTATGCATGTAAACACCTGCATGCACATACACACAGATATTGATCTCGAGTTATTTTTGTGAACATTTAACTCTGAAAAGTCTCTCAAGGAAAGTTATTTATTTCCCTGAGGTGATGAAGAAAAAAAAACCCCATCCAAACAAACCCAACATCTGATTTTAACAGGCTCAGCAATGATCACAGCAAGCACACTTACCTTCCCTCTTACATGTTCAGCTGATGTGGGCAGCAGAGGGTAGTCAGATTCTAACTCTGCACAGCACTGTTGTAACAGAGTGAGACTTTAAGGCAGGTAAGGAAAAGAAAAAGAATAAAAGGAGAAGCAGCACTACCACTGATTCTGAGCAAAACACAATTTTATCTCTCAAACTGAACTACTTGCACCTATAGGTTGCCAAACTGCAGATGCAAAACTCCGCAGTTATTTCCCCTTGCTACTTTCAGCCTTTAATTCTCATGTACAAATGTAAGTTTTATTCACATGCAGCTGGCCCAGTTTTGACTCTGCTCCTCTGATGCCCCTGTCACAGCCTAGGGGATATTTCAGGACCTTCTGTTTGCTGTTAAATACCTTGTTGGTCTGTGTTGAATCCAGAGTGTTCAGATCCTCCGCTATAGCATTCTTTACTAGAGCCAGTTGGGAAAAAAGTCTTTCCACAATGTTTCCCCCTCCACCCCCTCCCCAAGCTGAAGCAAGTAATTTTATTCAAAGCAAAGCACTCTAGAGTTATGTAATTTCCAACATATTTCTCCACAGAGGGCCATAAATGCTTAATAACTGTTTCACTGCCTATTCCAGCGTCTGGATACTGAAGAAATGTTACATTATGAAATCTTAAACATTTGTTTTCAAGCCTGTCTGCAAAAGTGAGGGCTGGTTGTGGGACAAAAATCACACCAGTGCATCAGGGAAGATTTCCCTCAGCCCTTTTTGAGATGATCACCAAGAATTGCTCACAGTGAAGACCAACACCACACCTCTAAGTCCTGACACATTTTTCCCAGAAGGCTGAATAAGGAAAACAATGTCAGATTTGAACATGCAGCTCATGTACACGTTAGAAAAGAAGATACCAGGTGCTGCCAAACTGTTTGCAACTAGTCTCAGCTGTGTTGTCCTTCCACCAGAGGCCCTCCTGTGCAAGCCCACCTTTCCTGCTCCCAGCAAAGAGCACCATACCTGGCACAGCAATTCGCAGAGTCCCCTCTGCAGCAGTTCCCATCTCAGGGTATTAGCAGTTGCTATGAAGAGACATTTACAAGTCTAACAGAATTCCTTACAACTTGACAATGAGCAATCTGATGTTACAGCATCTCTAACTACTCCTTATCAGAATTTATTGCAGTTTGCATTACTCTGGTTAAGCCTGCAACAGTTGTCTCCCAGGAAAGAGAAAACACTGAGCATCTTCACCTGCAAATCACAGGCAAAGCTTCCTCAGATCATGAGTGTTAGGATGCCACAGTTCCTTGTGGAAACAGATCCTTCACTTATGGCATAGGGAAAGAAGTGTTGGGCCTTCCCAGCTGACATCCTGTACCAGGAGTTGTAAAGTCCCTGGGCTTGGTGTTTAGAAGCATTTCCCCCTTTTACCATGCAGGTGGGAGGAAGTAGGGGACTGGAAGGGGTGGGTGGGAGGATACCACAGCCCAGCCCTTCAGTCAGGAGAGACACCAGACAGTCTGGCTTTCTACAGGAACCAATATAAAGCATTTTTATTCTTTCCTTCTGTGCCAGCCTTGTTTGTCAGCCCTGGTCTTCATAATGCTTTGCAACTTCACACATCAGCCAGTTTATTTGCCTACAGAAAGATTTCTGTAAAGTGATCAGAGTAGTTTAAAGCCAAGGTCTTAGGCATTTTCTGGGTGGTGGTGTTTGGTTTGGTTTTTTGGGGAGAGAGTGGGGTTGGTATTTTTTTTAGTCACAGTGGCACCAGTCTCACAGATCTGGAGCTCTCTCTCAATCTACTCTAGCTCACTTCAGAGAAGCGCTTCAACTATTCAGAGCTGGAAAATGACAAACTATTTCCACTGTCATTCCTCTTGCTAAGAACAAAATAAAGCAGCTGCACAGTTTGAGGGAAGCATGAAAGGAACATGAGCACACACACAAACAACACCAAAACACCAGTCAGAGGAGAGCAAGCACAGTTTGGGGCTGTTTCTGCTGTATCAGTTGTGCCTTAGAGCTAAAGCAAAGGGACCCAAGGAATTCTTCCTGCTAGACAAATTGTGGTTTCACATGGAGTTGTTTGCAATGCACACATATATGTTGAGCGTATATGGTTAGTGCATGCCTGAGGCCAAAACATTCGGGGGCTTAAATCAATCAAATCCCTTTTCTGTAAGAAAGTGATCAGACTCCAGGGTTAGGAAAGAAAAAGCCATGTGTTCTGGACTCAGATCTCTGCATTATTTAACTGCCCAGGTTACTGAGGTGCTGATGTCAGGGAGTAAGAAAGAGGCAATATGAAGTTTCCATGGCTCTGTGGCAGAAGTTGCACATGTACGAGACAGTGACAGGATTGCTTTCCATTAAAGAGAGCAGCCTAAGACCACACAGACATTCAAAAACACAGAGCAAACACAAGCAGCCAACAGAGCACAGAATATACAAAAATCAAGTCTATTTGGTTCAGGAAGCTCAAGAAAGACAGGTGGCTTTGTTAGGGATAAGGCGGGGAGCAGCACTTTTGGGGAAGGAGTACCTGTGCCACCCGTGGAGTTACTAATCCCCCTCCTAGGACTGGGGGTTTTGTTGGGAGCTTCTGAAGCTTTGTGGAGTCCACCACCCACTCCGTGGGATCCCACCTGCTTCTCAGCTCCAACAGTGGTTGATCTCTTCAAGGAGAAGGAAAAGTAGAAAAAAAGGGGGGGAAAAACCCCCAAAACAGCAAGCAAGATCCCTCAGAGCATTTTACTGGATGACCTGCAGATCAATCCTGTTTTGCCTTGATATAACTAAACCCTAAAGCACTTGCCCATGCAAAAAGTGAATGCTGGCACATTGCCAAAAGTTACTCACTTTTGTGGTCTTCCACCTTCTCCTGAAGCAACTGGCAAGTGCTTGCTAAAGCTGCATTCACATCCCTGAGCTTCTGCTGCTCAGAAATGGCTTCCTCCAACTTGCTCTTCAAGGATGCTGCTTCCTCACAAGCAGAGTGAAATGTTTCAACTTGATCCTCCGCCTAAGCACGAAACAATATTTAGGGAAAAAAAGAAAGGAATAAAAAAATAAAGCAGCCTGGCTAGAACAAGGAGCCTCTACAGTTCATGTAAATGAAGCCGAACTGCATCTGTTCTTTCTCAGGAAGTGATAAAGCTCCCTCTGAACTTCTGCATTTTTACGTTGGGGTGGACCGTGTATGGAAGCTATTTTTGGGCCCTTTTTCTCCTCTTTTTTTTTTTTTTTTTTAAGCCACCACAAATATGCAATGCTGCCTCTTTCATCAGCAAACTGTTGTCACCACCCCCTCAAATTTTACTTCCTCTGCTGGTTCCACTTTTGCAGGGAGGCACACTATTCGGAACAAGCGAGTCCCTTCCCCGAGGGCAGCCACGCCATGGACACGGCCCTTTTGCATCCCCTGGTTCCCTGCACAGAGGGAACTGGGCTGCCCCTTACGTGCTTGCTGGCATCCTCCAGCTGCTGGGTGGCTTTTTGCAGCTCTGAACGCAAGGCTTCTACCTGGCCAGCAGTTTCCTCTTGTAGCAGTTTGGCAGTTTCTACCTCGCGTTGCCTGCGGGGAGAGAGAGCCACAAACCACAGCCGTTGGTGACATTTCAGAGGAGGCTGGCCCAGGAGGTGACACACTCTGGCTGCTGGGACAGGCATCCAAAGTCAGCTGTCACACACTGCAGCTCCCCAGGATCCAGAACCAGGGAATGAGATGTGTTTTTTTTACAGCAGGAATGGGATGAAGGCTTTCTGTGACGTTTCTGGGTACCACAGGAATCATCAGAGAACTGTCAAGGAGCAAGAGCTCAGTGGGGCAAGCTTTTAAGCAATTTAGACAACAGATGATGTTTTTTCAGGGTGAAATAGTGGATGGATATAGAGTCAGTCATTCTAGAAAAAGATACCCTGGAGCTATTACTGCTTCCTTGGATTGATTTTTTCATGTTTGAGAGGGAATTTCACTTGACAGCAAGAACCAGTGCTAAAGAGGATGGCTTGCAATAAAAGCCAGATGCCATCAGAACCAGTGCTAAAGAGGATGGCTTTCAATGTAACCTCTCTTTTCCACCACAGAAGCCTTTGTCCATTTCATCCCTAACTCACTTCAGCTTTTTTTCTTTTTGCTTTCATTACAAACAATTTTGACACAGAGACAGCTTTAAGAAATCAAGCCATCAGTATTTTTTCAGCTCTTTTCCAGGTGGAGGAAGAGCATGTAGGTGGCTCAGTGGAAGGTAGTCAGAGAAAACTGTGGTACAACTGCTCTGCATCAGCTCTTGGGACATCCCAAACTCAGGGCTGGGCTAGGAACAATCTGTTCTAGTGGAAGGTGTCCCCGCCCACAGCAGGTGCTCGGAACAGGATGATCCTTAAGGTCCTTTCCAGCCCAGGCCATTTTATGATCCTGTTTCTAAGATCACAACTCATAGAAGGAACCATATGCCAAAAAAAGTTCCATTTTCATATTTAATGACAACTCATTGAACCTACACCCTTGAGAAACGGAGACATCCTCTTCCCTGAGCCTAGCAACTGTATCCCACAGCAAAAATACCTGCAGGCAGATATTTAACAACCTTCCTGCTGCACACAAACCCAGCAGGTTTTTTTTATGGCTGCACCTGCTTGATAGGCAGTGCCCTCATGCTTTAACTTCTCAGTCTGTGGTCTCCCTGGCGTTTTCAAAGACACCTCCAAGACTATATACATCAGTTCACACACAAACCTGAACTCCCACACAGTGTAGATCTTGTGCTAAAACCAGATCCACTCTCCAAAACAGAAGATCATTTCCTCTGTGAAAAAAAAATCCTTGAGAATTCAGTAGACTTTGTTCCACAAGAAAACCCACCCCAAAATAAAATGCTAAACAGGTAAGCAACCAGGGGAAAAAACCCAAAAAAACCACAAACCCCAAAACAGAACACAATCAAACCAAAACCTAATCCCCTCTCCCCAAAAGATAGACATGCTCTGAAGGGGTACCTAGCAGAGAGCTCTTTCCTTAGGTGGAGTTGTTCTGTCTTTATTCTCCTCAGGTTGCCTGCCACTCGAGTAAAATCCTTGTCTAAGGACTCCTTGCATTTTTCCAGAAGCTGGAGTTTCTGGGTCCAAAGATGTCTTTTTTTTCCTAGTTCTTGCTTGAGAGCCTGTGGAATTTTGAAGTTGCCGTGTGGTTAGAGGAGGAGCAGAATCAGAGAATGAGCCAGAGCCTTAATTTACACAGTGAGAATGGAGTTCCCTGCTCCACCAATTAATGTCATCACCTACATCCCACACTATCAGAATAAAGATAAAAGGTGCCCAGATACAGCAACAAAAATAATAGCTCATAAGAGGAAGTTCTAATAAAGACCATCTTGCAGGAAGCCCAAAAATTGATAATTTAAGCTTCTGTGGCCCTTTCCTCAAAGTACAATGGAGTCCACCGGTACCAAATTGAGTTTGCATTACAGCAAAATAAATAACCAAGAAATAACAAAATCATATTTCTGTTTGTCATACATGCCTAGCAGATGATCTGTCCCAGGGATGACCCCCACCATAAAGGCTTTTAGATTTTCTTCTGGTTTGTAGAAAGGAAAAGGGTAAAAATTAAATGTTAGGTAACACTGAACTCTCTATTTCTCTGGACAGTGTCTTGCAGTATAATGAGAAGAAGAATCCAGTGTTCTCCCTCTGACCTTGAGCAACTGAACACATGAAAGAGTGTCCTCAGCTTTTAAAGAATGCTTAATGAGAGTCAAACAGAGGTCAGGAAAGAATGAAATTTATATTTCTGAGATTTTGCAGCGATTCTAGGGGGAAAACATCAATCTCACAAATATAGGCCACATTATCTGCTTAGAAGTAGGAGTCTGATGTTCATGAGCTTCAAATTAAAAAATATCACATCAAGTATCATGCTTAAAAAAAAAAAAAAAAAAAGGCAAAGAAAAAAAAAAAAGGCAGTTTTTGCTGATAGGTTTCCTATGATGACATGGGATGTGACCACGTGCAACTGCCCACATCCTGAGGATCTGTTTCTCAGCCAAGGCAGGCAGCACTCGCTTGTAGAAATACCATAATTTTGACACTTAAGTGCTGTAGACTCAGCATGGCATGTGTACCAGCCTTATCTCCCAGTAGAGAATGAAAAATATTTTCCTGTCACTATATATACTTAAATACATGTATATATGCACAAAACCACAAGCCCACTTCAGGTTGGCTTTACATCTAATAGCCTTTAAAATGTTTTTGAAAATACTCAACCCCAGCAAAACATGTCCATAATATATTTCCCAGGAAATGTTGGCCAAGGCTTCTAGTGACAACTTTTGTTGACAAACTAACTAAATCTTCAACCATGTGCTTTCTCTGTGGCTGGAAGAAGCTACTTGAGATCTTTCTCCTTTATTTTGGATCTATTGCTGTTCAGCTCCATGCACAAAACTTCACACATATCTGTCTTATTCTGTCTAGGTGAAGATAATTTTTGACATGGAGTCACTTTCCATCCCCCATGGAACCCTAAAGGATAGGACCTTTTATTTTTAAAGGATTTTGGTTTTTTTTGATCCTCTGTTAGCTCAGTTTCCAAATGCATCACTCTTTAGGAGCCAGAATAAGATTCATTTGCCACAATCAACTCCAACCCCCACATCAAAAGTTCTTTAGCTTCACATGTTTAACAGGAATATGATCCCAATGTGAATGTAACTTCACAAGCATTTTTCAGTTCTGACAGCTTTGAAGGAGGTGGTTTTCAGTCAAGACCAAAAAGCTACAGCAATTCACGAGCCAGCAGTTTGCTAGAGTCTACCCAAAGTCACATCTGGGTGAAGAGAGTGAAATGACTGCACCTTCTCTAAGGGGAAGGTTTTAAGATTGACCTGAAGAAAAATTGTTTAAAAAACTGGCTCCAGGACTGGATGGCTCCCCCAGTGATTGCTCCAGCCCTGCCCAGGAAACATTAAGAGGCCCAGCTACACCATTCTGTAGCACTAGAGGAAAAAAAGAAGAGCAGTTTTCTGCCCAAAGAACCAACAGCCTCGAGCAGCACATCCCCTGGTGGCACCTCCTGCCACGCAAGGGAGAGGAACTGAGGGGTTTAACATCCATTAGGGAGCTGAAAAACAGCATTAACGTACAGCTTGGGGTTGTTGGAGCATTCCTAAGAACAGATCAGCAGAAAGGAGGTTAGATGAAAAGCCACATCCAATAAGATGGAAATTTCAGAAACAGTACTGTTATAGGAGGGAGGAGGAAGGAACAAGAATGTTTAGTTGTGTCCACAGGCACTTGCTACTGCATGGGGAAGATATTTTTACCAGTACCTTGAGCAAAAGGCTCTGCTTGCAGGCTTCACTAGAGGTATAAAGAGTAGGAGAAATACTTTATGCAAGATTAACTTGTAAAACAAGGTTTTGTTTAATTTTTTTTCTGTGGAATATAACCAGTAAAAGCAGAACTCTCTGCCTTTCACAACAAAATAAACCCTATGGAGGTTTTGATTTGGAAATTTGGTCATAAAGCCTCCTCTGCTAATTGACCTGCTTCACCCACCCTTTCCTTCAAGCAATTTTAACTAAGGAAGTTCTTGCACAAGACGAACCTGCAACGGCACAGCATGTAAGTGAACAGCAATCATCCTTTTACCCTCCCTTCCCAAATCCCCAGTAAAAGAAAATATTTCTCTCCATGCAGCAGTCTCTGACCCACAGATGGACTTGGATCTCCAGTAATAAATACACACAGCATGCAGCAGCAAGGTACCCACCTGAAGTTTTTGCACAGCCCCACTATTTCACTAAATATTCCAAAGAAACTGTTACTCACCACAAGTTTTCCTTCCCAGGCCTGTCGCATGTCCTCATCAGGATCTTTTACCCATTCTAATGAAGCCATGATGAGCTCCTCTGCTTCAGAAGCTTCCTCTAGCTGAAAAAAAAAACCCAAAATAAATCCCCAAAGAACGTCCCCAAACTCTGGCATTTTTAGTGCTCATCTAGAGCAACTCTGCCCAGAACTACCCAGGATATAAATTAATGTTAGAGTAGGTGCCAAGTGATCTTGTTAAACTATGACCCCCTCCAATCTCAAACTATTCTTATTTTTTCAAAAGGAGCGAACAATCTCATTATCAATGCCTGGAGAATTCCTCATTAAATTGCTGACCAAAGACAACACTCTCATCCATGCAGGCTTTGCCACTGACCAGGTTTTGCATGATAGTCTTGAATTTTTCTCCTGCATATTCAGGCCCATGAAGAAGCAGCAGCACTTCACGGTCCAGTGTTTCATCCAGGGATGTCCATTCAGTCCTGATACTCTTCAAAGAGATGGAAGAGCCAGCTAGTTTATTTTGACATCCCCTTGTTACAAACCAGCATCACTGACATTAAGACTTCCCTCAAGCACCCCTGCTCTGTATTTACTGGAAGGTCAGAGCTACCAAAACTTGAGGCTTGGAAAAGGGTTTTCAAAACCCATACGTCAATGAGGATTAAGGGGAAAAAAAGTGATCCAGTGTAAATATTGATGTCAGGGTAAGGAAAAGGAAGTCATTAATTAGTTATCTTTATTCAGAGGAGTCTCTACCAAGCTGTGAATAAGCTGAGCCCTTCCTTACAGGTGCCTCTGTGGAATCGTGTCTCACTGCAGTGTTTGAAGGGCAAACACAGTGATTCACTGGGGCTCTGGGGAGCTGCAATATGGGATGATATCTTAACTCTTCAAAGCTGCCTAGCCAAGCCTACTTCTCCTTTCTGGGCCTGAAGTTTTAGTCCGTTTGTACATTTCTGTTGTTGCTATATGTGCTAACCCTTTGCAAGTGCACCTTGTACAAAAATAAGCAGAAATCACTCAGCAGCATCCTTCTGTGGTCAGCTGTGCTGCACAGCTTGTGTCTGAAGGGAAAACAGCACACGGGGAAGGATGGGGCTCCATGGATTGTCTAAGGAAATGGGAACAGAATAGCTCAGCTTAAAATCAGAACCAAAGCCAAATTGTAGCGGGGTTGCTCTGCCTAAACTGCTGTAAAGCAGATTCAATGATACCCTACTTGCAAAAATCATCAGTGGTGGATTGATAAGGGGGTATCATGCTGCTGTTGACATTAGGGAAGGCAAAGACCAGCCTAATTCCTCGATCCCAAAATTAAAAATTCTGAGGATGTGAAGAACAATGTTTCCTGACAAACTGGCACCAGTGAGGAAGTGGCAGACAAAGCTCCTGACAATGGATACAATTGAGCTGGCACAGAAAGATTATCAATTGATCATTTTATACCACAAAATCCCCACTCCACTTCTTAAAGTCAGGGGTTTCTGACACACCCCTTCTAGCAGGGCATGCACGGAGATCCTTCCTTCAAGCGGGGACACCCCTCAAAGTCACTTCTCAAAGATGAAAAAAAGATTTGCCCATGGTGATCAATATGGGGGAGTAACAACAAACTCTATTTAACAATTATTAGCTTGGAAATTACTGGTTTAATAGCTAGTGCACTGTACAAGTAGTTGTGAGTAAATAATTCTGATTAAAGTCTTTTGTCTAATCATTACCTTCTATTTACATAAATAACTTATTTTACTCATTTAAATATACTTGGTTTGCCAAAGGGGCTTATCAGAGTTTCTTAACAATACATTAGATTAAGACCCAACAACTTCATCAAGATGCTCACTCTAATGCTGAACTTCCTTTCTCACTACAGCTGACTCCAAAGAAAAAAGTCTCCTCTTTCACCACTGAAAAAAAATCATTGTTCATGTCAGGTGTAGGCAGGACAAGCAGCAGACCATCAGTTACTCTCTGCAGCATAAAAGCCTTTATATATTGGAAAACTGGTATCTTCTCTCATCAGTCTGTTCTTCTGCCAGCTAAATGCATGACCCAAGCCCCTCCAGATTTACTTTGTAGATCAGAGGGGAGTTGGAACTTGATGATCTTTAAGGTTCCTCCCAACCCAGGCCATTCTAGGATACTATGTGCTATTTTTTTAATATGTAATAGTGTTTTGTTTGCTCTTCTTTGGACTTTCTCCAAGGGGCTTGGAACAATATTGCAACTTTCTCATTCTGTACTTACAAGCTAGGATTAATAGCTTCAAATTCCAGTTATCTAATCATCTACAGGGAACGAGCTTTCTTCTGCCTCTGCTGATGCAGGACAACTGGGAAGAGTTTATTTAAGGTTTAATTCATACCTCAGAAGACTGTGCAAGCTCCAGTTCACAGTGCAGTGAATTCATCCCTTCAGGAATACTGCTGTTCAGTTTATACAGCAATGGGAAACTCAACCCATTCCTAAAAGGAGCAGGAAAAAAATACGTATCAGTCTTTTTTGGACTTCTGATGAACTGCCTTTCCTGGCATTTTGCCACAATACTCACGAGATCAGCTCTTGCTGCATGTGTTGGATGTTCTCCAGCAGTTTATTTTTTTCAGCCCTCAGTGTCTGAAACACCCATGGGGTTTGGTTAGAGACTGACTTTGCCATGCAGGATCAGCACAGGCCAAACCAAGCCCAACCCATACCTCTATTATGGATGAACACTCCACAATGGTTAACTTGAGTTCCTTGATGTCCTGCTCCTTCTGCAGAGATTGTGGAAAAAAATAAACAACCAAAAATTATACTCAATCCTCTTATCACAGCAGTAAGATGACTGATTTAGCTTGAGCAGCAACCTGATTATAACTTAAAAATACTTGTGAATTTAAAAGGATACAGCGAGTTATCTTGCATATTAACTAACAGAAGGCACTCAGATGACCTCTCCTACCTAAATTTTGAAATAATGGAGACAAACCTTTTCCAGGTGCTGTATTTTAATTTATTATTCACCTGGTTTCAGGTCCAACAGATTAAACTAGACAGAAGCACTCTAGTTTTGCCTTAAAACGTGGCCTAGATTATATGCCAGCATGAGTTTAATCCCAGCTGACCCTTCAAACAAGTTGCAATGTTCCAAGTTCATTTATTTTTCATTATTAGAGTGCAGCACTCTGTAGATTAAATACGACCTAACAGAGGCTGAAAAAGAGTCAGCCCTCATGGTAGGACTGAGGAATTGATAGAAGAACCATCTTTCTTAGCAACTAGCAATGAGCTTCAGTCAGGTTATGCCATTCCTATAAGAGACACCACACAGACAGCAGAGCATTTATAGGAGAAAACAAAACTGGAGTAGGAGCTCTTGTCCTCTCACACTTTTATGAGTCCTTCTTACTCTCTCTTTAAAAATCATTGATGTTTTTGAAAGAGATGAACTGCACAGAAAGCTAAGCAGGAAAAGTGAGGTAATAGAACCCACTCATCCTAATGCCAACAAGTAAACTCAGTTTTTCACACCAGTTCCCTCAAAACTATATCAACCACTCACATTTATCCACATGTAATCTAGCAGTCTACTTTCAAAATTCCCATTTAGTCAACAGAGTAAGAGAGTCTTATTAATACTCAGTACTACCAAGCTCACAAAACTTTGAATCATTCACATAGGAGAAAGTGAAAGCTACTTTTAAAAAAAAAGAATTTAATAAATTTCTGCCCTTAAGCTGCTTCTAGAAAAGCAACCAACCAAACCTATTGGAGCACTCAGCTACAAAGTTGTCAGCTGGATCACACTGAAGTTCAGTTCTCTCTTTTACGATTTGAATTCAGCTGCAGTCAGTTTGCAGGGAGCCCAATAGTCAAATATTTTATCAGGAGATTTATAGCATGTTCTGCTAAGTAGAAACTCCAGTGGCATAGAAGGCTCTTTGCATAATTCATGAATCCAGAGGGTGCCAGCAGGTATGTATGGTCTCATATCTTTGCTTTCTACGCATGTTTAAAAACATCAGAAATGCTCACTCCTCAACAAAGCCTAGATAATTACACCTCAGCAATAAAAGGACAAATTTCCTTTTCCATCGGGCTCCAAGTCACCATTTCTAGTGACACTTCACTAGAACAACTTCAGTAAAAGACATGAAGGGAAAGGACTTCTGTATGTCCCTGCTGAAGGAAGTAGCTTTTAGAAGTTTCTGGACATTTTGTATGAAGTTTACAAGTTTGTTTTAACAGGTTGTGATTTAAAAAAAATAAATCCCAAAACCTTTAATTATGCTGACTCATAAGCAGGGCCTAAAGTAGAGCTCGCCTACTTTGAAGCCATTTATAGCATCAGGTTCTGCAGTGTGAGAAGAGTAGAAATGAAAGTGCCACAGTGAATACTACTGCCTTGCCTTTTTACAAATACCTCCCATCAATACAGACAGAACTGGGGCCAGTGGAAGCTGTCCCTGTCCATGGCAAGGAGTTGGAACAAGGTATCATTAAGGTCCCTTCCAACCTGAATTATTCTCTGATTGTGGGGTTTTCAGTCAGTAATGAAGTAAAAGCAACTGACCTGGATCAAGCTTGCCTCTTTATTCATCACAGTGCTCTCATAGATCTGGGCCTGGATCTGAAGAATGAAAAGATAAAAAAATCCCCCACAGCCATCAGTACAGACTTTTATTGAAGTCTGTTCCTATTTCCTACTAGGAAGGGAAATACAGTATCAATGTTCCTTGCTTAGAAAAATTAAATTCTTCTCTGAATATCTTGTGTGGCGTCTGTTCCAAAGTACAGATATCATACCCAGCAAAGACTGAAAGCATTTCAGTGACTTTGGTCACTGGAACCTTTGGTTCCTCTCATCTGTCCAGGCCAATATTTTCAGCAACATCTCTCAAAGCATGACCTTAACGTATTTTCTTGAATAGTGAGGAAAAGGTACCCAAAAAACCATTTTAACTTGGAGGAAAGAATGAAACTGTGATTGTTTCCATCAGCCTACTTTTTAGCCTCCAGAGAGAGCTTCCTTGGTGAAAGCTGTCACACTCTCCAAAGTACTATTTTGCTGCAGTCCTTCAACATAGAGATGTTTATGGCTGTTTGCCTTCCAGCAGCAGAAATTCCCCCTTCACTAGAACCAAGTAAATCATCCAGGAATTAAAATCCAGGAATTTTTATTCCTCTCAACTTTGAAATGCTTACTTGAAGCTGTGCTGTGTTTTTAGACAGCTCCAAAATCTTCTTTTGCAGCTCGTTGGTGTCCATGCTATTCCTAATAATCTAAACAAGACACAGAGTGTTTAGGCACAGCTGAATGGATTGACAGCTTCTCCTTGAAGAAACCAGGCAAAAATGACATCTCCACCCCCAAGCTGCTGCCTACGCTCAAGCACTACCAGCATTTTTGCACATACATTGCATGTGTTTGCCCCACCAAAACTGCTTCTGCTTCTTTTCCCACCCAGAACACTGGTAAAAGAGAAAACTCCTCAAAATGTGACTTATAACCACCACCAGACCTGGAAAGCCAAAGAAAAGTCATTCCTGCAGCATGAGGGTTTTTTTTTCAGAAAGATGTGGTTTATACCTATTTGGACTAAGGAGCTTTAAGACTGATCTTAAGGTTCAATTATTTACTATGTGTAATTTAACCTGTTTCTCCATTGCCCCCTGAACAGTCTGAAATATAGTCTGTAAGCAAGCATTAGAATATTTTATCACCTGATAAAAAACAGTTTATAAAATACTTGCTTTGATGCAGTTAAAAAAAAAAAAAAAAAAAAAAAAAAAAAAAAGAGAAAGAATGAACAGTTCTTCTCTGAATAAAAAACAAGCCTAGGGCTACCCAGCTGATGGAGCTTCAGTCCCTTAAAATCCTCTGTAGGTCCTTGGCCAGTGTCAATGGATCCATCTGTGAGTGGAGACCCCATCCATCTCATTTTTAAATTATTTTTGTTATGCATTTTTGGCGTTACAGCTCAATACAAGATTCCTCCTTTGGATCTTAAGGGGGAGAAACAGAGACTAGGAAATGATAAAGTGTTGGATGGAGATTGTTTCAATATAGAGTTTGTGTATTTTTAGCTGTGGGAACCAGAAATACATGGAATTTGCCTATTAATCTTGGAAAAAAGGTGGTGGGGGGAGAAGTAGTTTGTCTCTGTCCCTATGCTTCCCTAACCTCATATCCTTACTTACCCAGCAAGTGGAAAATATGAAGCACAGTTCAACCTCAAGATATAAAGTTTTATGAGAAATCAGCCTTTTAAAATGTTAGATATTTTGATAACCTAATTAGCATGCAAGGCTTCAAAGTCTAACAAACATTTAATTTCTTAGTGGCAAATTTCATCTAGGCAAGAACTTGTCAAATCATGATTTATTTTACCTCTTCCTGGAGAGAAGCAACTTTGATGTTGAGATACTGATTTTCTTTTTGCTGATCAAGTTATGGGGGGAAAAAAACACAAAACAAAAAAAGAAAATAAATAACGGAAAAAGAAAAAAACAGAAGAGTTAGTTTTAACATGTAAAGTTCAACAGTCAAAAAGCAACAGACCACAAATCCATCCAGAGCTGTCGTGTTGAATCCCTTTGTTTCAGAGGGCACACAGAAAGGGGAGAGCTGAGGCTGGTGTGGTTCATGAGCCTCCACTGAAGGTACAGAGAAGGTCTTCAGAATTTGAACAGCCTGAGCAGCCCCACCACTGTCACAGCAAGGTGCAGGGTGCTGTACAAGGGAATCAAAAAGGAAGAGCACCTACTAGCTGTTTGTTCTGCCAAAGACTCTGCTCTCTCTTCTCTTCTGACAGGTTCAGGTTGTTTCTTGCTTCCTCTAGGTCTTCTTCCAGGGATTTGGCTTTCAACACAGAGTGCTGGATGCTACACAGGGGGAATCAAATCCAGAGAAACTTTAGCCAGTTAATGTTGATTGTTTAGATAGGCTAGAAATAGAGTATTTTTAGAAGCCATCAGGGACTTATTTTTTGCCACAGACACTTAACAGAAGAGCAACAATCAAGTTTAAGCCCAACATTTCTGTCCAGGAAATAAAAGCTCATGGTTCAATTTCCTATTTATCACTCCCTTCCACTTCTACAGTGAAGGATGAAACACCATCCAAGACAAGTGGATGAAAACAAAGCTATGTTAAATATATTAAAAATGTCACTTGTAACAGTTAAAGACATCAAGTTACCTGAGCACAAACTCATCTTGACAACACCTTCATGGTTTACAGTTGGGGAAACCATTTCAGTTCAGTATTCAAGAATGAGCTCCACACCATTTTCTTACCCTAATCTGATAAACCCCAAAGTATGTATTAAAGCAACAGGCAAGGCCCTTTCCTGAGCTAACTTGATCCTGCAGAGCATCCCAGAGCAGGTGGTCCCACATAAGGCACATGTCCCATGGCAGCTACTCTGCAGAACTCTTGCCTTAATCTCCCCTGAAAACTCTGGGAACAGCTTGGCAGCTGCCCAAACCATATCACAGTGTAATTAAAGCCAGAGGAACACAATGAAAAATGGGCTTGTAATTATGGTAGCGATATATCCTCAGGCTACAGAAAAGGTGTACAAGTGACACAACTCACCTGAGTCCATCAAATAAGTAGCAAAAGAACTTTTAGACACTAATTTCTGCTTAGCAACAAAAATGTGGTCCAGGATTGGAAGCCTTCCAATGCTTGGCTCTTCCCTTGGTAATATTATGCTTTTTTATGTTATTATTTTGTTTGGTTTTTTGCTTTAGCCTGAGATTCTCCCTGTGTGCACCCACACCACCACATGCTGCAGGAACCTGGCTCTGAAATGAATGATTTTATAAGAACCAGGAGGGACAGAGTAGAACAATTAGGCAAGAGGGCTAAACTTTACAGGCATCACACAAAGTCAAGAAAGCCACTGTGATGAAGCAATGGTGAGGAGAAATGCATGAAAGCAAGACTGAAAGATCACAGCTCTGCCCATGGCAAGCCTGGTGCCATCAGGGTCCCCCACCTTTTTAATTGTTGATGTAGATGCTCATTTTCTGCCAGGAGCTTGCTGTTGGTCTCATCCACAGCTTCCAGGGTGAGCTTCAGCTTGCTGTTCTCTTCCTGCAGCTTCTGGTTGTTGTACTGCAGGTCCGCAACGCAGGTTATCAAGTCAGAGGTCTCCCTGTCCCAGGGAATGACAAAGCCAGGAAAGAGTGAGAAAGGTTATTTCACCCACTTCAGATTTAAAACATCCTACTGCACTGATTGGAGGTGAGAGGAGAGCCCACAGAGGACCTGTGATGCTGCAGTGTCCAGTCATTTGCTCTGCACAGAGATAATGGAGCATCTCCAAGTCAGTTTTATGGGCACCAAAAAGTTAAGAAGTTTTGGGTTTAAGCACTTTTCCTGCTCTCTACAACTGGAGTTAGCTGTCAGAAAATGCCATAGTTGGATGTTTGCTTAAGAGTGCTTTAAGATTTTGCTAATCACCTCTTGGGCCACTAATGATGCTTCTGTATTTACTCTGTAATTTCTGGCTCCTTTCTTTTCCCTTCAAGCCACCCCTCACTTTATGCTTTCAACCAAAACTTGAATGAGGATCATTCTTTCAAGATCCTGAGAAATTACAGGGAAGAATTACAGAGCAATATTGGATTTCTGGCTAGGCATAATCTGCAAATAGAACTTCTGCTCTTTGTTAAGTGCTTTGCCATTAACAGAGCTCAAATCACAGGCATTGCTACTACTAATATTAAAAAAAAAAAAAAACCAAACCAAAAACCCCAAACAAACCACAAAAAACCCACCACCTCAACAAACTCCCTATCTTAAGAAAAACAACCCCAAACAAAACCCAAGACCAAATTTTCAGGATATACTGTCTTCTTATTGTCAGACAACTAAGAATTTGATGGAGGGAAGGAACCAGTTTAAACAGGGAAAGACACAACAAACATCTGACCACAGATTAAAAAGGCAAATGGACACAGAAGCACCAAGACATCTGTAGGAGAAAATACTGGTTTTATTTCAAGTCTGAGCAGAAGCTGTGACAGCATCAAGAGCTCCTGCAGACTGAAGTGAGGACAAGGACAGTGTTCCAAAATAAAGGTTATTGAGATTTCTGTCAAGTGGTTCAAAAGCTAGGAGTACTATATTCTGAGAAAGAGTTGCTGAAGTGGACTCACATGTCTCCTTTAGATACATCACCCCCAAAGGCCTCCAGGCTTCCTGATGTAACATTCATCCAGAGATGCACCTTCTTGGCTGAAAGAGGTGGAGGTTTTGTTTATAGAGCAAGAAAGGGGAGCTTTCCTGAATAGAAACAGAGTAAAATGTTCTGCACCTTCAGAAATGCTTTTAGGTGCTTGAAATTCCAGGTCTTCTGTGCTTGCTGGTGATTCCTCAGCAGCACCTTCTTCCCTGAAAGAAGGGAGCATCAAGGGTCACAAACCCAGCAGGACACTGGGCTGCTCACCAACTTTGTAACACTTCTAAAACTTCAGCCAAACCCAATGCTGACATGGTGTCCCAATACCACTTTCTTTCCAGAGCCACAGGGCAAGTTTCTAATTTCCTGTTTCCACAGAAAACTTATAAGATGGATTTATTAAAATGTTGTTACCATTTTCTCTTACAGTCTTCAATCCACTCTCCCATCATGGTGTGATAGGTTTTCAGGTCCATGGAGATATCTTTGTGCTCTGGGTCAAGCATGTTGCACAGCTCCTCAAGACCACTGTCCTCTGATTCCCGGCTGGTTGTATGTCTCAGATAATCCATTATCTTGGACACCGCCACTTTTCCTAAAGCAGAAACAGGGGTCAGACTGCAAAGCCTGGCAAGGCACCATAAAAAACTGTAAAAGACCACACTACTGAACTGTATTGTATCCAGTTGCCCCCAAGAGTTGTAGACAAGCAACTGATTCCTCTAGTTAGAGTGTGATCTGGAGAAAAAAAGACTAGTTTAGAGCTCTTTTCTGTTGGGTTAAGGGTTTTTTTGTAGTGGTGAGGTTTTGGGTTTTTTCTGTGTAATAATCCAGTTTACTAGTCTTGTGGACTTCAGTTTAAGAGGAACAAAAGTTGACATGTGATACTAATCCTTGTTCTCAGGGCCAGGCTGGACAGGGCTCCGAGAAACCTGGGACAGGGGAAGGTGTCTCTGCCTACGGCAGGGGGACAGAATTAGGTGATGTTTAATGTCACATCCAACCCAAACCATTCCATGGTTCTACCACTTTAAGTCATGTCAGGTGGAACTGGGAGGAATTGTCTCTTCCTCTGAAGTTTCCCAGGTTTCCAACAGGGTAAAGGCTGAAAGAAAAACAGTCACTTGCAATGAGGGTAACAGCTAGAAACATGTTGCTCCTCTCTTTCCCCTGTGCTAAAGCACTGCAAAGATCAGCAGAGGAAGGGTCAGGCACCATGCAGAAGAGGCACAGGCATTCACAAATTTATTCTGCATCTGCCACAATGAAGGCACCTACGCATCTCAGAGACTATAACATGGCCTGAACCTTGGAAATCTGTTGAGAGGAGAACAAAAGAGATGAAGGAAAAGAATCCTGGCAAACCTGTGTGGTGGATGTCACAGGCACAGAAGATGGCAGTCAGCAGGTCCTCCTCAGAGATCAAGCTCACGTTGTAGGCGTTGTCAGCTTTGTACTCCAGAGTCTGTCTCCCTCCTGGGAAGAATAAACTGTTATTGCCCATCTTTATTGGCTCATAGTAACTTTCACTCCAGATGGCTGAAACAGCAAAACCAACTAACCAGCTTCTCCTCCAATAAAGACAGAGCTTTTACTGCTAAACAACAACAGGAACTGGTCATAGCTGGAGCCTCTGAGCTGGCAACTACTCCATACATCTACTCCTATCCATTTATTTTTGTAAAAACTTGGTTATTCTTTCCATGGAGTGAATCTATGAAACAGGACATTTCAAGAGGCCAGGTATTTTTTCCCTCCCCCTACAGATAGATTGTAGAGAAATCATTAAGAGTTGAGTTAACCTATTTAGAAAACAATCCCTAAAACAAACACCTCCCCCTCAAAAAAAAAAAAAACCAACAAAACAAACAACACCACCCAAACTCATGTATATTCAAAATCAGTCTAACAGACAAATCACAGGCTAAATTAAGAGCCAAATAAAAACTGGCTATTAAAAAAAACCCACCGCAGTACTAGCCAAATAGTAGTCTCAATCTCAAACTGTTAAAAAAAAAAAATTTCTCTCAAACCAGAAATGAATTAGCAAATTTGGAAAAGGTTCTGCCTTATTAATTCCTCATTTTTTACCCTCACATCAATATTTTTTAGAGAAAATTTATGATTTGCCTCAGCTCTTTTTGCAGTCTTGTAAGATTTGAGTGCTACTAAAATGTGTTATTACCAGTTTAAGTGGTAGATAAATATCATCTACGTAGGCTAAATGTTCAGATGTGTAGGATTCTGAATTAGGGGGTGGTGTTCTTCAGGATTTTTACCTTGTTCACTTGAAGAAAGTGTTTTTGGCACAGGAGGTTGGACCACAGCACTTTCTGCCTTTTTTTCTGGTGTGAAGAAATATACATTTGGACTTGATGTCAGATGCTTCTGCTTGGGCCTCACATCTTTAGGTTCAGCATTTGCTAAAGCACATGGTTTATTCTGGGCATTGGCCTCCCTGGGTCCAAAGCAGTATGGAGAAGAGCTCTCTGTGGGATAGGGAGGCATCCACGAGCTGCTGGATCTCTCATTGCCTTTAGAGATTAAAAAGGTGGTTTCTGCAGAGTAGGAATCAGGGGTGGCTCCAAGACTAGGTGAGTTTGCAGAGAAAGTGCTGTCACTGCCAGGGCTGGCCAAGGCAGAAGAAGTACCCCCCTGACTTCTGCATGTTCTCCCTTTCAGTATTTCTTCCAGATTTTTTTTAGGATTGCTCTGTGGGCTGTCGAAGTTCTGGGACCGAAATTTTGGTATCTGCAAAGCCGGGTTGGAGACTTGGTCCATCATTTGGATGGATTTGATCTTCCTGCAGATGCTGTCCACTGGGTTGTGGTGCCGTTTTTTAGCTCCACCTTCCAAAGACTTCACCATTTTCCTTCTCTTGCCAAATACCTGGAAAGAACAGGTACAAGATACAAGAGTCAGGGTGACCAACACACACATATTTATGCCATTTTTTCCCATTCAGCAGACAACTTGGAGCTTTGGCATCCAGGAGTTTGAAAACCCTTGTTCAGCCTGCCAGCTGCGACAGAAACCTTCAGCTAGGAATTGATGTGGAAAAGTTGAGGAAGAAGGACAGAAATACTTCCTGAAATCTCACTGCTTATTCTTAAATACCATAACCATGGCAGAGAGGTGAGGGCGAATGAAAATAAAAACTGAAGAACACTGCAAATTAAGAGAGGACTTTTCAAATTGAAGGAAGCACTTGAATTGTACTGGAGGTGGCAGGGTGGAGTAGAAAAAGTGAGACCAACAAGAGTTTCAGCATTTCTGTGAGCCTACAAGAACAAAAAACTCTTAAATCCAGAGTTTCTTGTACTAATCAGCCACAGCTGTCTTAATGCCACTCTGAGAGCTACACAAGGAATATGCCCTACAGAGGCACCTCATCCCATGTGTATTTTTATTTCCTGTCTTCCCAGGCAACATTTAAAAAGGTATTTCCTACAAGATAAGCATGTTGGTATGTGACTAAAGCATGGGAGGTTCATTTTTCAGGGGTAAAGCCCCATTCCCAGTGAGGTATCCATGTCTACCCCACACTGATCCGCTGGGAGCTTCCAAGGGACAATGGGGACTTCATCCACAGCTCCTCAACCCTCCAGAGCAGCATCTGCTGAAACATCAGTGCCAAGAATGTTCACTGGGGGATGCCCTCAGCTGGCCTAGGACACAGCTCCAGGACAGGCGTCCCCAGCATGGCTAAACCTTTGTCATTAGGAATAAACAAGAGGAGAAACAGCTCCAGCTGGAAGAGACATAGAGATTATGGGGAAAATTATTAAATAACAATAACACACCAAATGAAGCTGGGTGAAGCCCCCAAGAATTAGATTTTAAGTGATTACTTAATGTAGAAAAATTAATTCCTTTCCCCAAAAAGAGCAGCAGGCTTCACTAGCACTTAACACTTGCATAATCTTTCAAAGAAAGGAATAAAATTATATATAACATTTATTAATCTAGATTGAAATAAACATAAATACAAAGTGCTTCATTTAAAGTGGTTTATTACAAGCTGCCTGCATGGTAGCAATTTCGTTTTATATAAACAGAGGCAAAATATCTAAGTTTATTTTTCTAATATTTCTACAAGGAGTAACATTTACTCTAATAAACATATTCTTAGCCACAGGAATACTTAAAAAAAAAAAAAAAAAAAAAAAAAAAAAAAAAAAAAAAAAAAAGAAAGAAGCTCAGAACAATTTTCAAGAAAAGAAAGTCTAACTACGTCTCTCATAAATGATTTAATCCTCTAATAAATACCAGACAGTGGAAGTAGTCTTCTATATTAGAGAAAAATTATTAGAGGTGTCTTATCTCTAAAAGGATAGACAAATTACCTTTAAATTAAAACTTAAGTATCACTGCAATTAGGTTTAGGCTTGTTCATTTAGTGCACAAGAGCCTCTGAGCAAATATAAGGGCATTTCAATTTTTTTTCTGAAATACACCAGTAAAAAAAAGCCCCAAACAACAAAAAACACAGCCCAAAACCTCATACTCACACCAGCATGTAGAAAAAGAACTTCTCTGAAGGAGATAGCACAACTATTCTAGCTGCTGCTCTGAAGAGTAGTGATTGACTGAACTTCAGCGTTTAAATAAGGGCTGAGGGCTCTTCTGCTGGAAAATCCTCTTTACAAGGTGCAGTTGTTGCCACTCAGCCCTCAGCTGCAGCCAGGTTTTAATCAAGCATCAGGCTCCTCTTCATGGCCTTTTTACTTTTTTCCCCTCAGATCTCTCCTGCAGTTGTTAGATTAATTGCCTGTAATTTCAGTACAACTCAAAGTCTCCCTGCTCTTTTAATTATTTAATACAGCAAGGTATGTTGTGATATAGGTTATTGCTGTGACAAAACTCTGGTTCCCGAGATGTTCCTCACTTCTATTAGCAGTTCTTTCCTGCTTTTTCCCACCTACAGCAAAATTTCAAGCAGGAGTAGATCTCTCCTAATTTCTGAGAGTTAGAACAGGGAATCTGGGAACTGTGTACTTTTCATCACTCTCACTACTTTTGAAAGGAAGGAAGTGTTGAAGTCTCTTGAGCTGATAGTGTATTAAATAGTATCTCTGTCAACTGTCAGCTTTGCCCTTGGTTCTGTGAAAAAAAGAAAAAAAAAAGTCATTAGGACCCCTAACTAATTCCTCTTTTTTGTATTAAATTATAATAGTAAAAATGTGAAGTAGAGTCTGCCTGTCTGAAGAGCTGTACAGCTCCTGCTGAAGTACCTCATAAATGCCCATGCTTAGAAGGCCACATCTCCTTTCCAGCCAGCAAACCGGAGAAAACTGTTTTCCAGCTGGTCTTTTCACCTGGTGTTTGCCTCAGATTTGTCCATTGCTGGGGAAAAAAAATTGTTGGGCTATCCTGTGCTTCACTGAACTTCAGCAGTAACACCTCTTCCTGAGATGCTTTAAAAAAATTTGTGGATTTATACTCTTTGCTGATGCTTTCAAACACCCCTCACTCCACATAATATATTTAAATTTTACTTATAATTAGCCCTTGAAGCTGCTTCTCTTTCACAAACACTTGTGAGAACAGTAGAACCTGGACCTGGCTGCAGCGCTGCTCACACATTAGTGCTCAACAAAGTCCCTGTTACTCCTCTCGTGAGAGGCATTTACATGATTTCTGACAGACTGGATTTTCTGCATCTTTTTCTGTACCTCAAGCAGTTTTTAGCACAATTCTTCTCATGCAGTCCAGAGAAAAGACAAAAAGCTCCTCCAGCAAATCTGCGGTGCTTGAAATGCACCCACAGACATTGTGGTGCTGATGTGCAACAGAACAGTTAAATAAATTTGGGCCAGCAACTGAGGGCCTCTCTAATCATGCACCTGGTTTACACCAGAGAGTATCTCTTCCCTTCAGAGCTGCACCATGAAAATTCACCTTCCCAGAGAAGTTGAAGACATCCCTACTTATTGTAGGGAGGTGGACTAGATAACTTTTAAAGGTGTCTTCCAATCCAAACTATTCTTATGGGTCTTTAAATTAAGGCCTATTATGAAAATAAATAACATTGAAAAACATATTTGTGTGGCATAAAATGTATCGATGAATTGCAGATAGGGTTGTTTTGGTCAATAGATTTTACAGGGAAAATATGGAGCTTTTACCCACATTTTCCTGTAGTCTGAGTGGGCTATATGGCATTAAAGTCCAGAGTCAGCTTTGGAAGGTCACAGAAATACAAAAAAAAACCCAGCCCAAAAAGAAGATATTAAGAGGTCATACGGTTTATTACCTTGTGTCTGGGCAGGGTCAGTTGGGCCATGAGTCCTAAAAAGTGGTTGTGTAAACTATTCTCTGTGTTTCTCAGTTGATAACAAATCAACATCCTTCCAGGGCAATCTATATTTGACTTTGCTACTGGTAGTAATCTTGCCTTACTATGCAACTCACTGCAAACAAAATGCAAAATGCTTTGTAATTTCCTATTTCGCAGGCTCTGCCGTGATATTTCAGCCTCTTATGATGCTAGAGTAGCATGTAGGAGCCAGAAGTTTGCTGTGCTAGGTGCTGCTCAGGTGCCAGACAGAAGTGTGATGCATTTCCCAGAGAGTTACCAAACTAACAGGAAAAAAAAAAAAAAAAAACAAAACCCAGAGGAAATGGGAATAAGCACAAAGCAAAGGTCATAAATTCTGGAGATTTTTACCTTGACAGCACCAGTGTTTGCTGACGTCCACTGACCACCTACACACAAGACAGCTGCACCTTTTGCTCAGGAGCAAGCCATGGATCACTGGTGTCCTTAGCAGCAGTTAAAAATACAGGGGCACAGTGACTGTATCCTACATATCCAGGGAAATATTTGGGAAAGGGCATGGTCGTGACTCAAGTCAGTAAGGCAAGTTTGACCCCACTGGTTAAAACTCCAGCACACAAGAACATTTTCCCCTCACCTCAGCACTGAACTTCAAAGCCAGAAATCAGCTTTTTATCTCTTACAGCATCAGGATATGCAGCCCGTGCCCTTTAGATCATCTCCAAGAACAGGAATAGGTTATGTTCTTTCTAATAAGGGATCCTGCTGCTATAGCAAGCTTCCCTCTACTTTTCTCACTCAGGGTATTGATTACATGCCAGAGCCACTGCCTCCTCCAGGTGAATCAGCTGAGAAATGGCAGCACTGACAAGGAGTGTTTGGTGCACAGCTCATCATCCCAAAGTGCCACAGTTTTTTAGTGTGTTATGATCCATAACCTAATTATAGGCTGCTTCCTTTTTCAAGAGTACGAGCTCACATGTGCCTACACACAGCCACAGTTCTTTTGTGAATGCAAACACTCTCAGTAGCTGCAATGCCTTTCCAAAACATTGCCTCCTGTCCCTGTTTACAAATAAACTGTGTCCTATATGCCATCCTAGAAGTGGTTGGATCTCTGGGAAGGGTGAGGTGACCACCTTCTTGCCATAGAATCGTGGCAAGAAAAAGTCCTGAAGGGAGAAGCCGAGTCTTTTAAATTTTGATCTCTGAGGTAGAATTGACAAATCTGGAGTTCTTTGTTCTGCATGCAGACTCCTTACAGATTTCCAAGAAGATGGCTCTGAAATACACTTGTTCGAAAACTGGAGCAACTTGGAGTCACTAGTCATAGTAAAAATAAATGGATTTAGAGTTGTGAATCACAAAGGCACAGACAATTTAAGGGAAAAATAAAAACCTTTTGAAAATAAAAAAAAGCCCCAAACCATTATGGAAATGCAATTTGAGATTGGGTTCGTTTCGCCTGATGTGAAATATCAAGGTCAACTGTCTCTTGCTACAGGCTGTAACTAAACTCCTGACTTTTGGACACCCTGGTGGCACTGAGGCATCTGATAGTACAGCAATAAAACTATTTAATTTAAGATGATGCTGTCGAGATCCTGCTTTTGTTCTTGAACTGGTGGTCACTTGTCCCCACAACAAGGTGGTTCAGGTTTTGATCTGCTCAGTTCAGCTCCAGGCAGCTTCAAACAAGCCCCAATCTCTACAAGGATTCCCGTGGGACTCAGAATACAGCCAAGTTTGGGAGACAGACTGACACTCCAGCAACACTAAGTCAGTCACTCAGATTTTGCAGAATGGTCAAAAGAGAAGAAAAACTGAAGCTGTTTTCCTATAGTGTGGTAACATCTTTCTGCATGCCTCCCATTCTCCTGCTCTCCTCCCCAGCTGCAATGGAAGAGGCTGAGCTGGTTGCCCCCCTCCCGTTTCTTTTCTGTTATCTTGTCTCATTCCAGTGGCAGGAAAAGCAGGGTTTATTTTCAGTGCCAGACATGTTTTAGTTTTCCTGTCACAAGGAGAACTGTCCTGAACTTCGCACTGCCCAATCCCAAAGGCAGGGGATTATTTCTCACAGCCTCAGGTGAATGTTTTGATTCCAGCCCTGTGGTCTGTGCATAAGAAGAAGATCTAAAGTCACTCCAGAAGGCAATAGGGGAGAAGTTTCGTCTTTTCCAAGCCTCTGCATGTTAAATGTCTCCTGGATAAAATGCACAGCCCCCTTCTAAGGGTGAGGGTTAAGCATCATCAAGAAATGTCTCTGATCTGACAGAGCACAGGGAAAAGAGCAGAGAAATAAACTTCACAGTGAAGTAGATGCAAGTAGACTCCCTTCTGCTGGCTAGCATGCATCAGGGCATGGTGTTTTTTAAAGGATAGAGCTCTAACAGCAGCTCCCAGCCACCAGAGGAACTGCTTGAGACCAAAACCTGAACTTCCCTCCAGTTTCTTCCTTCTACACCAGCACAAGCTGCAGCTGATGGCGATTCTGTATATTCAGGGAGCAATTCTGTGTGGCATATGCAGGTAACAGTGATACCCCCCAAAAGCTGGACAGTGATTGCACCTTCAGTTAATAATGTGCTTTGGAGCTGTGTCCACAGACACACGATGCCAGGGAGGAGCTCAGAGTGAACAGCAGCAGCAGTGCCTGTCTGCACGTTCCTCCTTGGACTCCGCATCCATGAGCCAGTGTTTGTCACACCCATGGCCTCAGCTGGATTTTTGTCACACCATGGGTTGGCCCTGTCTGTGAGGCTGCTGCAGTAAACTTTCCATTGGTCAGTCTTCTAATCAGCAAATTCCTGCCTCCCTGTTTGCTTTGCTTCTCCTTCCACTTCTATCAAGTTTACAAAGGAAAAAGTGCAGGAGGAGATATGAAAACCCTGGCTACAGAGCAAGCAAGGCCAGGCATCAAGCATGATTAACTGTTTCCCTGAGGACCAAACCCACTCCTTGACTGCAAGGAGCACAACAGTCACCCAGAAGTAGCTCATGGAAATGACTTCCCTGATCCCTACCTTTTTTCTGTTCATGCTTCACTGTTTGACCTATTCAAGCTCATGATCTGGGCTTTTGCTCCAGCCAATCCATGAGACAGAAAAGTGTTTCTGACTATTAGGAGTTCAGGGTTTATTGGGTATTTTTGGTCTTTTTTGTTGTTGAGCTTTGTACTTTTACTTGTGTGTAAGAAAACTAGATGCAAAAGATCAGTAGAGAATCAGACTGTAGACTACACCCTCGGAATGTACTCAAAGAATAACCTCAATCTAGTGACACTGGGTAAGTCACTTTTTTCTTGATGCTGGCGAGTAATTTACCAGCTTTTCCAGCTCCACAATGGATACTAGTCTGATGTGTTGTGGATTATCCTGGGTAAACTCTCCCCATCCATATTAATACCCACTCTGGCTGTGATTATTGATCATCCAGCAGGAAGGTGATGCATTGCAAACACACTGGGCTGTTGCTGATGTATTCAGGAGGTGTTCAGCTGGTTAATGGGGTGCATCTCCAAGTGCATCCATCTTTCAATCATTTTGATCAGGGCTTCCTCCAAGGCTGCTCAGGAGTCATCAGACCTTCTGCTTCTCCATCTAGAGGGCTGACAAGAGATCCCTTCAGACTCCTCCGCCCTGCCACGCAAGGGGAGGCACCTCCACTCCAAAGATTTAAAAAGAGACTCCTGGACATGTAGCAAGGAGATCTTGTGCCATCCCAAGGAAAGAAGACTGAAGGTCAGTCACGGAGATCATTATGAAGGTAAGTGAGAATTTTTTGGTGCATAGCAAACATTTACTTTGCAATTAATGCTTTGTTTCCATGTGAGTGCAATATTTAGGAACTACAGGGGGGCTTAAGAAATATTCCTTAAAAATAACCTGAAAGAAATGTACATATAGATATATTATGTGTATTTTAAACAACTGCATTAAAAGAAGGCAAATAGCACAACCTCTCAAACCCAGGATGAAATGAACCACAGTGAAACATAAAGTTAGATGCTCTGGTGCCCATCACTGTTATCAATTCAGGAATAACAACGTGGTGTGTTTGAACAAGCAGAGGTGCAACTTGTGCACAGAGGATTCATGCTCAGTGCTTCCATTTGCATGTGCTGCATCAGTGAACAAACTCCAAGAATCGAAAAAAAACCTGTCTTGTGACTCGTGTTAGTCATGATCAATATTGATAGGGTGTTAAATTTAAAACATTTTTTTCTTTTTGTGTAACCTGAAGAAGTAGAGATTTTGTCTCTTGGTTGGTTTATGTGTTTGTTTGTTTGGAATGACAAGCCCCCTACATTTGCTTGTTGTCTATGGTTTGGTAAAATTAAAGTAGATTTTATAGCACTTTTACCCATTAGTACGTTATTCATATTTCTGGAGGATCTGATGTCCTTGCAAATAGGAGCACAAAAGGCGCTCGCCTTGATGGCAGTTCTCACCAGGACAGAATAGATTTGAGTTAAACCAATAATTTTCTATTTAACATTAATCCTCTGATCAGATCAGCGAGCACTGAAACACCCCCTGAGCAAGAGGAGGTTTGGCAGCAAGACAGGGACGAGGCAGCAGCTGGGAACATTTAGATGTGGACTTGGGAGGACGTGCAGATATGAAAGACTTTTCCTGCACCTTGTGGTTCTCTGTTGTGCACAGGGGCTGCATAAACTCACAGTGTCTGCCCTGGCCCTGTTCCTGGCAGCGTCCTTTGTCGCCTGCTCCTGGAGTGCCCCTCAGGTGAGCTCAGGCTGGAGCTCGTGGAGCTCAGAGCTTGGTGCTGTTCAGTGTTTGCACTAGTTAGTGATGGCATGGAATGTTGATGTGTCTCTTTTCCCTTTTTTTTTTTTTTTTTTTTTTTGCATAAAGGCTCATTTCCAAAGGAGGAACTGGACTCCTCAGGCCATGCTCTATTTGAAGGGTGCACGTGAGTCCCGAGCTCTTTCCATTTTGAGGAGATACTTTTCTCCACTCCTGGATTATTCCTTGTTTCCACACAAGTGGGAGATCCTGAGGATGCTGTGAGGGTAGAAGTTTTGAAGATGTGCTAATTGCATGGTGCTAATTATGTCATGGTCACACTTTTGGTCCCTGTACAGGCCATTCACTTCAAAATTGGACTCAGTGATCCTTGTGGGTCCTTCCCACTCAGAATATTCTCTGATTCTACACTTAGAGATTTTGATCCAAAAAGTCAAATTTAAAAGAAATATTAATAAGAAAAATTGTATTCTTAATTTTTGATTTAAAATTAAAAGATATCAGGGAGGGCAAGTATTAAGATAGTATGAAAAAAGCTCCCTGTAAATTAAAGAAAAAAAAGAAGGTCATAATCCTGAGAGAAATGCAAAAGAGAGATAATATGAATAATGGCAACACAAAATAAATATAAGCTCCAAACAACTGTAAATATAACTGAAAGTTCTAGTGATATTAATACATTATTTCTAGTCATAAAAGTGAAGATTTTGACCTTTTTTGTTCTTTTTTTGAAATTCTTCCTTCTTTAAATTTTTCTTCTTTGAATAATGCATTGTGTTACTTCCCTAGTGAGTTTTTTATCATTCTTATGCACAGGAAGAAATATGATTTTATTTTGTTAGTTTGTGATTCAGGGTGGGTTTATTTCCTTTGTTTAAATAGAAATACAATTTAAAAGACAATACTTTATAGTCCAGCAAAAAGATTGAAGGCTCCTGACCATATACAAAAAGGAAAGGAGTCCATTAGGGATTATGAAGTAGGAATTACAACAGACTGGGGGGTTGTTTTCACCCTTCTCCCACTGCTTTTGTAGAGGGACGTCGCTTCATCGCAGATGAGAGCCAGAGGAAGGACTTGTATGACAGAGTGCAGCTTGGTGAGTCCATCATCACAAGGCTGTGGAGCCCACCCACCTTCCCCAGGTTATGGGAGAAATCTCTGGAAACAGAGGGGGGGTTTGTTTTCCTGGAGTCACAGCCAAGGAAACAGCTAAACCCCCTTTTTTTAATCCCTTCATTCCAACCCGCACATGATAAAGACTGACTTTTCTCTCTGGTGCACCTCTGTGATTTCATTTACATAATTTCCAGACTGACCTGGCTGCTTAGAGGGATTTTCATCAGTGCTTTTGACTTTCTTTCTGCGCTGGAAAAAAAAAGTCAAATCAAGCTATTAATTGTGATGAAGTGACAAATAACAAAAGCAGACAACATCAATCCACATTAGGCAAGGGAATGGAATGTTGTAAAAAGTTAGGAACTTACAAAAAAGGAAAATGTTATTTTTACCTTCTGAGAGACTTCGAAATAATCTCCTTTTTAAAAAGATTGCTAATCTCTCTTGATTGCTGGTTTTGAGTAGACAATGTTATAGAGTGAAGGAGACCATATTTTCTTGTCTTTCAGTCTCTAGCAATAGAAATAATAAAAAAGCAAAGGACAAAGCAAAGAAATGCCATAGGAACTAACAAACCATGCACCTCTGATTTTTTCATTCTAGAAACACGCAGCCAAAACACAAATCCTTTATCTCTTTCTGAAGCTGCTGCACTGTTCCTTACTTCCTTACAGAAAGCACAAGAAGGTAAATGCATGTTTTGTCTCACTCTGACTTTTTTAGAAGTATTTTTTCAGTATTTAATTTACTAGCAATTTAGGTAATTAACCTAAAAGGTCTTTTTAAATCTTAATCTAAAAGTGTTTTGAACTGAGGTAGCATTCAACAGAGCACCCTGTAATGGAGTGTATTTTTACACAGATTACAACATGAGCCACATAATGATAGCAGGTAAATATTTGTATATCTGCTTTTAATTCTCTCTTCAGATGTTTTACTGGTTTGGATTCAAGGGGATGGCTATTCTTTAATTGAATTTTTGAACCCAAATCTTTAATGGGGTTACTTCTTCTACAGAATATTATTTCCTTGTGAAAAATCTATTCCTCCACTGGATTTGTTGCAAAGGTTTAAAAGAATCCATAAGAAACACAGGAGAGGAGCTTTCACATCCCAAGGCTGAGACCCTAAACCTTTGCTCTCCATGTCCTCTGTCCTTAAACTTCTCACCTCTTCAGCTATCACAGACTTTTTATTTTTTGGAAATGGAGCTGAGGGTCTGTGCTCTGCTCTCTCTTCCCTGCCCTGGCAGAACTCTGAACAAAAAACCCCAAAACAACCAACCAACCAACCAACCAAAACCCCACCTCAGTGGCACTTTGAAGAGAGAGAAAGGCAGGATGAAAAATGAGCATAGTGCTTTGGACAAAACATATGAGCACTTCTAAAGCTAAATCAGTGGAAGTGCCATTTGTATGCCCACAAAATCCTCTGAAGGTGGATTTTTACAAATTTTAGTGGTATTTTTTGGACTTCTGCTGCTGTAGCAGGGCAGATGGACAGCAGCTGAGGAAAAAGGGTGAAATATCTGAGACAGATAAGCAGAACTTGCAGCTTGTTTGAAAAAAACCTATGTGGAGTAACATTTCCACCAGTGGGGTAGGAAATAACCAGTTAAACTTGGGTAAGCCATGCACTTTCAGATCAGCTGATTTTAGACTTGACTGAGGGCAATGCACAAATGAAGAACAAGTCTTTTATTTTCTTTAGCATGGTTTTGGGGTTTTTTTGCCATATGCTAACTTACCCCTCTGGATATGGTTTGTTGTTTTGCTCTTCAGCACACAGAAAAATTCCTACATTTAAAAATGAGAGAAGACATGAATTTTTTTTAAGAGATGCTGCCTCTCTTAGCTGAGCACTCACACTGCACTGAATCTGTGCCTAAGGCACATCTGGAAGCTGAAAACTTTGGCTGGCTGAACTTCATCTACAACTTATTGCTCCCCATTGTGTCTTGTCTTACAGAGGAGGAAGAAAACAGTGATCACCCTGGCTACTGGACAGACAATCTGTTGAATTGGTGAAATTATTTAAAATGTCTTTAACATTTGTACAGCTTTGAGCCTGAAGGCATAACTCGTGTAAGTAGAGTGTTTCATCCATTTTCACTGAAGTTCCCAAAGGGTGAGGTGTTTTCACAGTGCAAAATTTTGAATGCTAAGGGATTAAAAGGTACTAGTTCAGATAAGGAAAGCATCAGTAAAGTTCCTGCTTTCTTTAGAGCATTTGGTATTTCTCATCTGAAATTTAAAATACATGGTACCATCTCACCTGAAAAGATGATTAAAACCATCTTTTTGGACAACCACTTCATTGAAAAGTTTTTCAGTTGTCATTGGGTAACCTTTTACCACCTTCTGCTTAGCTGAAAATTGAAACTTTTTAAACTCTGATAAAGACAGATTCCATTACCACTTCACTGGTGTGCCCTGTCGGCTGCTGATGGTCAATAAATTCAGTGAGGTGTAAAAACATTCCAGCTATCTATGACTGGAAAGGTGATTTTTTCGTTGTTACTTTTTTGTGGGTGTTTTTTGTTTGTTTTTTTTTGGCAGATATCAGTCAGCACAGAGAATAGGCAGCAGCACTCACTGCCACAGTTCACTCCTGCAGAAATATTCTGAATAGTCCTACTGAGCAATACCCAGCACAAAAAGACAGTTTGGGGACAGATCTTGCATTATCAGGGCCTCATTAACGACTGCATTGTGATTGTACGTTTTTTATTCTTTCTTTCTGAGCTGTAGAACTGGAATTATGCATAAATCTGTTAATTATCATTCTGTACTGATAAGGATGTATTATTTATGTAGTTCTGTGGTCTTACTGGAAAGCCCTCTGTAGATCTGATGTAATTAAAGAGTGGTCACATGATTTCTGTGTCCAAGCAACTATTTTATTTTTTTAACCTTCTATCCTAGTCATGCTCTTCATCTTTTAATGTCAAATTCCCCAAATCTTTCTCATAAGGCTGCTAATTAATTCTAACTCACACTAACTATGATGTTGCTTCTCCTCAACACAAAGAAATACAGCTGAAGGAACAGAGGAATTAGTTTGTTTCATGGGGTTAGAGGCACCTTCGGTCATTGTCTATAATCTGTATCACTTCTTGGAGGAACATAACTGGTGAAATCAGTGTCCTGCTTTGTTCATTTCTAAACATTAATAAATCTTCCAACAGCAGTGCTTGTTGTATGACAGAACACATGAAGAACTTCCCCTCAAGACCAGTGGTATCCACTAGAATCCTTTCATTAATTTAGTTGCCCTTTGTTTCGAGCATATTTGGAATATCTCAGGTGCATGTAAGTGATTTTCCAGCATGTTTTACAGGATCATCAGTCTATGCTCAGACAAAACAGCGTAGAATCAGAGAACATAATCCTAGAATGGTGTAGTTTGAAAGAGAGCTAAAAGATCATCCTGTTCCAAATGCTCTGAGGTGGGCTGGGACACCTTCCACTAGAAAAGTAGAGGGGATATACATCCTTTGGTTTATCAGTATCTTGAAATTTATATGCCTCTGCCTGTCTCAGTGGTACAGAAACTGTACTTATCCTATTCCCAACTGACTTGATGTCTGTGCATGTTCCTGATTTAAAGGTCTCAAGTTTAAACAATTATTCACAAATATCATGAAACAGAATGAGCCTTCTGCCTTGCTGGTGGGCTGTTTGTGAAACCCCAGCAATTTCCATCTGAAAGACAATCCCTTATGTAACAGCTGCTACCAAGTTTGTCAGGTTTCAGTAACTGTTGGGAATGTGTGGCATTTAATTTAGGCAATCTGTTGCTGTGGCTGAATGAGAAGCCACTCCCCTGATGCTATAAATTCAACATACAGAAGTGTTTTGCTGTAGATAAGTTACTAATGGTTAATCCTGGAATGAAGGCAGAACTAACACATGCCCAAGGTGTGGGGCAGAGGTCGCTTTGGCCAATGCAGCACCTGAATCTCAGAATTCAGATTAGTCCTGTCTCAAAGGTTGTGCACTTTCTAACACCAGGAGGGTGCTCACAGCATGTGAGTGTGCTGAAACACACACAGCTTTCCTGCTCTATAGGACAGCTTTGAAATACAAGCCATAAATACAGATTTCTCGATTTATTTATGAAATCATCAACTTTCAATCAATATGCCCTTTATATGTTCTTTCTTTGGGACTCTCAGCCCTTCCATGTTTTGACTCTGTAAGGGAATTCCGATTAGAAGCACTCTGTGGAAGAAACACAAAATACAATTGTTCTCCATGTAGTAAACTGTGTGAAGGAAAATATTTGCAGTATCTTTGCTTTCACCACTTTTATATGAAAAATTACTCAGTGTTTACCTTTTAAATGGCTAAACAAATAGTGACTCCTTTTAATTTCAAATAAGTTTTTACTTCAAATAAGTTTTCAGGTTCTGAAAACCAGAACCTGACTTCTGAAAATATTCTTTCAAGTATCCAAATCAGCTCAAGTTTTAAAACAAATTTTAGGTGGCAAAAATTTGCAAATAGGCACATTGTCACTTTTATTCTAAATGGCCTATAGTCAGAACCATGTCATGAAGCATTGGTTAAGTGTTTGAAAAGTAGGAGCCTAACCAAAGTTGGACATCTAGGCTCCCCCTGGGATTGACAGGAAAGGTAAATACTTCCAAAGCTTACATTGTCCCACCTGCTGAAGGACAGGCTGAATGAAGTCCTGGAAATGTCTTTTCTTGAGCAGCATGAGAAATTTGTGATGCACAAACTTGAAAAACAAGAGCTTGATCTCCTTCCTAACACTTTCATGTCAAGATGTGTTTCTGAAGAGCCTGTTCAGGCACTCTCTGCATCTCTAGGAGCTGAAATACTTCTAAAAGCTTTCTGTAAGGCAAATGAAATGTTTAGTTCTTGATGTGAGGATCAGTTATTCCCCAAGAACCTTGAAGTCTCAAATGCTTTTCAAAATTATACCTGAAAGTTTTTTAGCATAATTTGTTAGAATTTGGTTTCTTCTAGAAGAAGTGAAAACAGAGCATGGATTAATGGAAATTACTGATCCTTGAATGTTGTCACATTGGTCTGTGGCTTCTTTTCTGTAGGGGAAGGTGCTACTCAAGGAAATTTTGTCATTCAGTTTAGCCAAGTTACAGTAATTTCCTCCCAAACCAGTTTGTTAACAAACTTAGAATCTACAACAAGATGAGAATAAAAGAGACATACCAGAGGAATCAGAAAATAAACGGTCTGCTGTTTATTGTGGGTCTAAATGACCTCAGAAAGATGACTTCATTTGTCTCTAAAATTCAAATGCCCACTGCATAAGACTTAATATTGTTCCACAGGAAGTATGTTTTACCACTGGATCAAGACACTTCTGTGTGCTGTAAAAAAGTGCTTGAAATTATGTAAGCTTACAATAAACAGCATCAGGAAAAAGAAAGACCATTTTCTTTTCAGTGTATCTTTTTTTAGCTCTTCCAGTATTTCTCCAGAGTAAGACTCTTTTTGTCTAATTTTTTGAGCTCTGGTTTAAAGTTCATGTTAATTTAGGAGGGGAAAAGGGGAAACATAAATGAAGAAGGAATTCCTTTGGGATACCCAAAATGTAGCTATTTGTCTAGACTATGATTAATACAGATGATTCCATAGACAAAGGTATGATCTGCAGTTTGTATAAGCTCCTGAGGGGATTATCTCATTCTCTAGTTTTATTAAGCCTGAAAAATCTCTTCTACCTCAAAGGGGCACAGAAAAATTGTCATTTAAACTACTTTCAAGGTGAAATAATATTAGGCTTTTCAACAGTGTAGCTCAAGTAACATTTAAGGTTCCCCTAATTATATCACACTGTCTTTAACACAAAGCTTGCCAAGCCTACAGTAGAAACTGTTGTGTGGATGAGGAGCAACGCCAGGGTGAGAGCAACGAGTTCAGTTCCTGTATTCTCCATGCTGCTTCTTTTTTCCTTGTGGCAAGGCTCCAATGGTAAAGGGGGACTTGATGTTCTGCCTATCCCTTTCGGCTTCCTCATCCTCGTCGTATCTCTCATCCTCATCTTCGTCCTCAGCTTCGCTGTGGTGAGGGCTGGAATGCTGGGAGGCAGAGGGTGATGGTGGCACTGATGAAGGCCTGGGGTACCTGAAACCTTCCGTCTGGCAGGGAGAGAAGCAAGTGGAATGTATTAACTGAGCTCCTCGATTGGTTTTATACAGCAATTTAAGGCTATCATCACTTCAGAAGAAGACAGTGATCAGATGTAAGCTGGACCTGCCCTGCACTCTAAAATTAAGCTTCCCTCAACCCAGATCCCCTCAGCCCTCCTCTGCCAGTAAGTACACACTTGTATTACAGAGATCTTTACCCTGTGCTATAAAAAACATCCTGCCCTTTCAGCATTGCTTTTTGCAAAACATGACTATCTTTACTGAGCCTTAAAACAATCAGCACAACACAAAATCCTTCTGTAGTCAGAATATGCTTACTGAAATTCAGGCTTCAATCTGAACATCCAAAACTGATTTCTAGTTATAATGCCAGCATCTGCAAAACCAGAACCCAGCAAGAGGTTTGAACCTCCTCTCTCCTTACTGAAAAAATAAAAGAGTTGCTCTTTGGAGGTTTGGTTTCAAGTAACATTGTTCTGAGTAGCCTCTCTTCTCAAATCGGTGCTGATCTGGACTAAGCAAGAACTTCTTGAAGGTGTGCCTTTAAAGTGACCCCTTGCAGCTCCAGCCAACACACCATGTTCCAGTGAGGGCAATACATTGCCTTGCTTTCCCTAGAACATCCTTTCCCAACTCTCCTCTCTTTGGTTGCTGCAGAACATCTCCATGGCATTTCGCAGAAGCAAAAACCAGAAGCTGCCACTCTTCCAAGAGGAATTTCAAGGGCCAGTTCTTCAAGCTGGTCCAAAGTGGCACGGTCCCAGTTCAGTCCAAACCACCTGAAGACCTGTTCCTGTGCCACAGCTGGTAACCCCTGTGTTTGGATCTGATACCAGTAGGTTGTGGTATAAGCCCAGCCAGCAGCTCCCTCCCTCCTGGAGGGGCTGAGGAGAGAAGCAAAAGGGGGAAAGTGGGAATGCTCATGGTTAGATTAAGACAGTTTAGTAGGGAAAGCAAAATCTGTGTACACAAGCAAAGCAAATCCAGGAATTCATTCCCATGGGCAAGCAGGTGTTCAGCAGTCCCCAGAAGAGTAGGGCCTCATCACAGGTAGTATTTACTTGAAAAGGCAAACACCAGCACTCTGAACATCCCCCTTTCCTCCATCTTCTTGCAGCTTTATATACTGAGCATGCTGCCATTAGGTCTGGAATGTCCCTTTGGACAATTAGGGTCAGCTGTCCTGGCTGTGTCCCCTCCCAGCTCCCTGTGCACCCCCAGACCCTTGCTGGTGGGGCGGGTGAGGAGCAGAAAAGTTCTTGGCTCTGTGCAAGCCCTGCTCAGCAAGAATTAAACCACGTGTTATCAGCACTGCTTTCCGCACAAATCCAGAACAAAGCCCAGCTGCTGTGAGGAAAATTGACTCTGTCCCAGCCCAAAACAGCACACCCCTGACTGGAGACTGGGTCTCTAAACTGTTAAGCTTTTAATTAGGAGTTCCTACTTCCCTTTAGTTAAACCTAAACTTGCTAACCCTCTTCCTCTCTCTCATTGTCAACAGTTAAAATGAACTCATCTCCAAAAGCAGATTTTACCTTTGGTGGAGCACTTGGTTCCAGCTCAAATTTAACTGGGAATGTTCTGCTGAGGGCCAAGTGTCTGGCATGCATGTAATACTGCAACAAATCAGAGAAGCCATTATAAGTCATAGAAATCTTGGGTAGATTTAAGCAAGGAGGGGAAAGGAACATAAAATGAGCATGGTGCTGAACAAAGGCTAAATGTGTTTTCAGATAAGCAGAATCCAGCTGATATCACTGCTTGTACTGTGAAGTGATGAGGCATTCATCATAGATTTACACCAAAGAAGTCTGGAAGAGAAGCTGAATAAGGTGCCTGTAAGATGTATTAAGATGACTAGGACTTGTCTTGGTCAGTGTAGTTCTTACTGAGTGACAGATATTCTTTATCCCTCAGGAAAGAGCTGAGGGTTTTGTAAGGAGAAAAATTTATATCTTTAAGTGTGAATATATATCACACATAAATTTTAGACTCATTCAAAGTCACTTTGGACTGCACAGAAGCACGTGTAACAGTAACAGAGAAGTAACATTTATGAGTTCACTGATGCCTGGTATTTAAGAATTTGACAAAAATATTTTTAGATCCACTGTATTCCTGAGTTTGCAGCACATGCACAGAAAAAATAGCTCGTTATATCTTATGCAGTCTTGGGAACCATATAAATACTAAGGTTCTCACACAGGTATCAGAGCATGAAAAGGCCAAAATAGTTACAAAACTCAAACATGTGCATCCACTTCTTTACTCCTGCAGACTTGAGAACAATACTTTGCTACTGTCTTCTTAGTAGGTGGTAATGTAGTGCTTTCTGTATCAAATTAAAACCCATTACATTTGCATTTAAAGCCCAGAGGTAGTTAAGGAGTGTTGAGGAGCCACACGGCCCAGCAACATTCCATGAAGGACAGGAAGGATTTTTTGAAAGTGTCCAGATGACTTTGGAACACAAATCCTCCTTAGTGTAGGTGTTGCCAGCAACACCAGATTTTTACGTTGTGTTTAGCACCAGAAAGAGCTCGGTGTGTGGCTGGATTCTGCTCTAACCTATCCCATCTCTCCTTGCCACTGGAGCACGGAAGGATTACACCGAAACGCGCGCTCTGCCTTCAGCCCCTTGGAGAGGGGCCAGGCCTACGAGCCTGGAATTTTTAATGCCTCTATGGCACAGACCCTGCCCAGGTATTTCCAGTCCAGCAGGTCGGAGAGGCGCTCGGTGCGGTTCCTCTGGATGATCCTCTGGCGCCGGTTCTGCTGGCAGAAGCCGTACAGGAACTGGGTCAGCTGGTTGCACGACTCGTCCGGCGAGCGGAACCTCCTGTCCACGATGTAGATCCCTGAGGGACACGGGAAAGGCTGAGGTCGGTGGGAATGAGGGTGGGATCTGACCTCCTGCACTTCCAATCTACCTTCTGCCACGTAGCCTTACAAATGTTATGTGCTGTATATCCTTTTTAGTGTTAAAAGGCAGCTACAGCTGGAACATTTGTTAGCGTTCTGATGGAATGGGGAGATGTAGAGGAATACTTGTCAAAACTTGTAATTTTTTTAAGCTTTAGTTTTCTTTACTTTTCAGGCTGAAATTCAGTAAATTCTTCAAAACTCAGAGGCTTTATTGTTGCTATGTAAAGGGCTTACAAACCCCAAAAGGGTTTGAGTTTCTGGATAAAGAGATATCTTTTTTAATCTCAAATAATTTTTAAAATGCTGACATCTTAAAGAAAACAAAGTCAATCTAGTGCTTTCCTAGCTTGCTGTAGAATTCACAAGTGTGGATGGCCAGAATCAGGCTGTAGGAGAGAGGCTGTGTTTTCTGTAGAAATACAAGAAAGCATTCTCTATGTTTCCATAGAGACAGCTAACTCACATCATTCAACAGACAATTTTGGCAGAGAGAGGGCAGAGGCAAGCTCTGCCTCTACATTGTTGAGATTAATACTTCATTTTTGCCACTTTCCTTACACCAGGGTGTTGGGAAGAAGAGGATACTAGACCTTGCAGCTCTCTTAATGGGCATGACAGATGCAAAACTACCTTAATGAAATGCCTGGGGCCAGCACAGTCATTTATGTCAACTCACACCTATGTTTTGGCAGAGGAGAGCAAGTGACCTTTGGTCACTTCTGTGGTCTTTCTGAAGGCTCTCAAGGACATGTTCACCCAGGCAGGTGTATTTGTATTTTGTACCTGGCTCTAACCCTTACCCCTGGGTCAGGCAAAGGTGGCACCAGTGTGGGACTTTCACTGCCTGATTGTGGAAACAGCCCAGGTACATGGAAAAAGGACCTAGATTGGGAATATTCAATATTCACAGAATCACAGAATGGTTCAGCTTGGAAGAGACCTTAAAGATCATCCATTTTAAACTCCCTGCCATGTGCAGGGACACCTTCCACTACCCCAGGCTGCTCAGAGCTGTATCCAGCCTGGCCTTGGCCACTTCCAGAGATGGGGCACCCAGCTAGCCCTGGCTAAGCAAGGAGGAAAGGACAGGGAGGGTTGTGACTTGCTCTGTACCTTGGGGAGGCCACAGACTTAGTGACAACTGCACCAGTTGGAAAACAGGGACAATCAACCACAAAAGGAGGATCTACTGAGGCAGAGGATGACTCAAGTTTGCAGAGCTGTCCTTACATACCAGGCATTGGCAGTCCAGTCATAAACCATTTGTATTTCCATGGCCTTTTTTTTTTTTTTTTTTTTTTTTGGGTGTACATGGTAATTTAATGTTTGTTTGGGGAGGCTCATGTCATTGGTCTCAAAGTCCCAGACTATTAAGAAAAGCAGATTTTTCCTGCTTCTTTGGAAGTCTCAGAGTGTCATAATGCAACCAGAGGCACTAAAGGGAAGTGCTGGGATAGACTGATATGAGCAATGATGAATTTGGAAGGATATGGCAGACAAAAGGTTAAAGCAAGACAAAAAAAAATACCCAGGAAAGGGTTTGGATAAATATGAAAGCTGAAATCACTTGTCCAACTTAACAAGATATTCAGAGCTCTGAATATATTCCCCCAACGAATTCCCTCGTCCTAGACAAACACGAAATTGAGGAGTAACAGCATGGTTGCTGTGCTTTTTGCTTTTCTAACTCAGAGGTGATACTTTGATACACTGTTGAAGATTTTACCATAAGCTGCTGGGTCAGCAACATGCTCCTGCATGAAACAGCCAAATCCAGAGAGGTTTGTGGTTACGCTGGGAATGCCCATCACAGTACACTCAGCTGCAGAAAGAAACAGGCAAAAAGGGTTTCAGGACAATGCACCTGCAATGATTTCACCTTAAGAGGAAAAACAAAAACCAAATCAGGCAGACAGAAAGTCCCATAACACTAGAGCTGCTCTGAAAGTGTCAAGTAAAAACTATAATAATGTTTCACTGTGGATTATGGGGAAATATATAAAAAGAAAATTTAAACACAAAATTCTGTGTGTTTGCAAACATACGTTCGAGTTTCAGAAACTGAAAACTTTCTGGGAGCGCAGTTTTGAAAGAGAGAAGCCAAATATATGGTCAGGACTATTTGGATTTTAAATTTGAGCCTAACAGACACCTATGTTCATTAGTTGTTCACAACTCTACAAAACCGAATCACTTAGGAGCAGGAGCATATCAAACTCTGGATTTTGATGGTTGGCCAACAGGTCTCTATAGCAAGAAAAAACCCCCCAACAAAACAAAATAAAAAGCTCACCCCAAAACAACAAACCCCAACATTAACTCAGGACTACATTCACAGAAGTTGTCTTTATAAAACCAGAAAACGTATACATTTTTTGTAGTTTTTTCTGTGACAACCATGCTTACCCTCCTTGAAGAGTTTTTGCCAAGGAGCCTAAGCCTAACCTAAACCAGCATGCACTCTAGTCTTACAAAAATGCAAAGACATCTACATGGCCTTCATTCATATGATAATAAAACTGGTGTCTATAAAATAATTATAAATATACCTTAAAAAAACAGACTTTGCTTCTGGGAGACATTAATTGGTATTCACAAAGAAAATATTTTAAATCAGTATATATATATGCTCTCTGCATTGTTAGAAATTTCCGGTTAATTCAATAAGATTCACTACCACTGCATGTATTTCTGTTAAATAACTTAGCTATGGGATCACATAATTCTCTCAAACTTGTTATCTTGAATTAAATCCACTGAAATATGTCAGGTGGCAGTATCAGATTTCTTGCCCTACTTTTTTTTAATATTTACATTTCTGTACACCTTCTTTTAAAATCCTTCAACCAAGAATTAAGTTTTAAAAATTATTTCTTTTTCTAAAGCCCTAGAAAATCAAAAGATTACACATTAGTATGGGAAAGAGTTCTGTGCAGGGAAAATTTTGCCAGCAGTAAGACCTTTGCATGGCAGAGGAAACAGAGTCTAAGGAGTTTTTCAGCACTCCAGAAGGAATTGGCTGCATCAACAGAATGGGTGTTCATCTTTCCACACTAGTTAAGGGGACTGAATTCCTACCTGGAGTGTAGCCCCAGGGTTCATAGTAAGATGGGAATACACCAAGGTGGCAGCCTCTAACAAACTCCTCATAGTCCAAGGGCAGCAAGGGGCTTGTTGAAGAAAGAAACTCTGGATGTAGGATCACCTGGATATTTAAACACTTATGTTAAAGGTGAAAGAAAACCATCATTGATATATTTTAATTATCAATAAGCTTAGGCAACTTATTCACCCAGGTCTTTTTCTAAGTATCTGGACAACGCCTCCTTTGACCATCCGTCTGTTATCTGCCCCACTTCTCACACTACAGTGCATCCTGCCTGGGTGCATTTTTGTCCTGGAAATAGAACTGACAATGAACCCTTTTTTTACTGGACAGGTATTTAGCTTTATCTTTCTTCATCAAGGAGGCTCACATGCATTGAGAATTAGGCTAAGGCTGTGTAATTTAGCAAGACTTGGTCTGTTGTACAAAGGTACAGAGGATATACAAAGCTGTCCTGGAGTGACAGGACAAGAGGGAATGGCTTCACACCAACAGAAAGGAGGTTTAGATTTGATATGAGGAAGAAATTCTCCCCTCTGAGGGTGATGAGGCCCTGGCACAGGTTTCCCAGAGAAGCTGTGGCTGCCCCATCCCTGGCAGTGTCCAAGGCCAGGCTGGATGGGGCTCTGAGCAACCTGGGATGGTATAAGCCATCCCTGCTCGTGGCAGGGGTTGGAATGAGGTGATCTCTAAGATGTCTCCCAACACAAACCATTCTATCATTTTATTGGGATGCCTCATCAGGAGGAGGCCTCAGGCAGACACAAAACTTCTGAGCTTCACACCATTCCCTGAAATGAAGGAATGCTCACAGTACTGGACAGGTGTCCCAAGAACGAAGGGAATTTTGAAAGCATCACATTATAGCCCTGTCACCACAAACCTGTGCCTAGGTCAATTAATCTTGCTAAAAGACAACCCTAAGGACCAAAGTTAATTTATCTGCATAACTCTGCAGGGCTTGGGGTTACTGCTCCACATCCACTGCTTAGCTGAGTACTGCTTTGTATGTGGTGCCCAGTCAGCTTCAGGAGGAAGAAACTTAAGGGAATGGTTTAAACTGCTCTGGGTTTATTTCATGCATGAACATGCCACAGCCATTATTCCATGCCATTATTCCAGGATATGCTTTTATCCCTTCTTAATAAGACTGTCATGCTACTCTCTTGAGTAAACAAACGAATGTACTCAACCAGTACATGGGCTACAAAATCATTTTGCAAGCTTAGCTGATCCCAGTGATTCCACTGGAATTGCTGAGGGTATTCTTCACATGCCAGCTGTGTCTGCCTGGATATGTTATACCTCTCTCAAAATTACTTTTAATTTAAAGTTTACAGAGTTTTTTTAATGATATTCAGCTCATTAAGTATTAAGCCTGTTCACGCAGGAGGTAATTTTTCAGTGGTAATGAGAGTTTTTTACAAACTTGACATCTGCTGGGAAGCAGAAGGAGATGTCTGCTTTGTTATATCCTATCTGTTTTGTAATGCCTTCAAGCAGTTAATTCTGAGGCATTTTTTTACTACATTTGTACACAGTTCATCCTTCCCCCCTCCTTTTTGCTACATCTTGTGTATTATTATCATATCATGATCCCAGAATTCATTGGCATTAATGTTCATGTGTTAAGCCAGGAAGAAGCAACTAGGAAGCGTAAGAAAATATTTACTCATAAACTCATGGCTATACTCATAGGTATAGCCATGAGTTTAAACAGATACTAAAAATAAGCGATATGTCATTGTTAGAGGTATCTTGGCTCTGGCTTTAAAGAAAAGGTTTGGAAGAGGAAGGATTTGCAATTTTAGGTTCAACTTTGACTAGACAGATGTTGAGATAGTCACAGTTAGCATGTCAGAGATTGCCAGAAAAAAACCAACTTTGGCAGACCTGTGAAAGCAGGAGCTGATAATTTCTGTGGTTTGACAAGGTAAATGCAGATGTAAGGAAAGGATTTATTTGCATAAATTTAGATTCAATGGGTGATATAAACATGAGCATGGCATGAACAATAATTCTTTCTGCTCAGTATCAAAGCCCTGCTAACCTTTTATAGCATATGCTGAGTATTAGGATGTTGCTCTTAAGAGATGAATCAACGCTCCAGGAATGTCTGTGCTCAAACCTTGGACCTCCAGTTTTAAGCAAGTGAATCTATGTCAGACTTTTCTATCTGGGTGCAAATGACCAATGGCACTTTCTTGATTTCAGGAGTAGCAGTTCCTTATCCAGGCAGCCATGAAAACAACTCCCTAACCTCAGATTTTTAACTTGAAATTAGTTTGGCTAAACAGCACCTGAGGATTTTTATGTAGTGACAAGCTGCTATTCCTGGAAAAGCAATATAATACCACCTATCAAAAATTTAACTACACTCCCCATGCTAATGATGCAGACTGAGAATGCCCAAAGAAATCCCATTTGGTGTCTGAAATGAGCAGGCAGGACGCACCTTCACGCGGTCTGTGCGGTTGTTGAACAGCCCAATGCGCCGGATGGTGTTCAGGATGGGGTCATTGCTGTCATCAATCATGTTGTGGGTGGTTACTGGAGGCAGAGTGTGTCTCTGAACACAGAAAAGACAATCCATAAATCAGACAAACTCTTGGCAAACAGACCTGCTGCCACTTCCTAGGGAAGACAGTGGCAGATTTTATCGTTGATGTGAATAAGCTCCATTTGCCTCAAATTCATTCGTACGAACTTTTAGAAGGGCTCATGATTTAATTTTGAAGATTTTTAGTCAATCTTGTATCTCCTTAGAGTCTGATTTCACATATTTAAAAAAATTAGAAAGATCCAGGCTCAGGAACAACTCAAGGTTCACACTCAGTTCAGAATAAAAGAATTAAGCATGCATGTGGCTGAAGGAGTATCCATGGACTCCCCAAAAGATTCGTTTGGGTCACACTCTCATTAAGAATAATCAGAGCTGATTTTAAATGCTACTGATGAGAAGTATATTTACTGAACACTTCTTCCCAATGCACACATATTGCTATATGCCATGCACAATCCTTTTATATCATCACAATCACTATTTAGATTAGATATTTATATAAATAACGTATTTTCTGACCTGAGTTGTAAAGATGGCTCTTTTCATTATGCTTATGTCATCTCGATCAAGAATCTTGTTCAAGTCTGGGATTTCTCCTCTGCAAAAGAAATACACAATTTTACCAAATGAGTCGTCCTTTTTGAAAAGAAAATGAAGAAATGCCCAACAAGGTCCGATCTGAAGTTTGCTGATATCAACATGAACATTTCCTTTGTTTTCATGGCCCTTCTATATTCCCTGTACTGTGTTCCATATACTTGCTGATCTGCCAATGAGCTTTCAAAAAAAGCTAAAGAATTGTTTTATCCTGTTTTTTGGACACTGCTTGTTTTTACCGAAGTTCCAGTCATCTCACCTGTGCTTTAGGTCAATCATTTCCAATTGTCTTTTGAAATTATATGACTGAATCACTGACACATTTTACTTTGTCTCTGGTGCCTTTTTAAGCTGAAACAGCCTAATAAGCCTAAACCTTATCTTCTGTTTTTGACAGAGGATAAGCCTTTGTGTTATTTAGACATTCCCTGTGTCTCTTTCAACCACCGGCTGCTGGTACCTTTATTTTTTTTTCTCTGTGATTTGCCTGTTAAACAAGTATCTTGTTTATGGTCTCATGTTTCTCTACCATGCCCTCCTATGGATGTCAAAATTCCTTACACAAAGAGCAGAAGCACAGAAACAGCACAAGTAAAGCCACCAGAACATAAGGCTCTTCAAGCAGAGCTAAGCAACTTATTCACTCACTTCAGCAAGGAATTGTAGAGTTTCCTTCCAAACTTTTCTTTCACAGATTGTGCCGTGTCCCTAGGAAGGTAAATAAATATATTCATAAAACAGGAGAATCCAGGACAAAGATAGTATAAAAGAGATCCCTGCTATTGGAAATTAAACTGATATACTGATGGAACCAGGGATGCAGTGGCAGACAAAGGTCTGGTTCTTAAAGCTCTTTTCTCCAGCCAGCAGCTGTGCTTATGGATTCCAGCAGAGCTGAGGATTTGACCTGCATCTACAGATGAGTGCACTGGAAAAGCCAGAAGCAGGCTTTACTAGGGATCCCTTCTAAACCTCTCCTCTGATCAGTAGACCACATGTCAGCTGTGAAAAAAAGAGCATATGTATGACCCTAGGTACTGTAAAAATGATCATTAGTAATGGAAGAGGTCTCCAACTTCTCTTGACCTAGGTGAGAGATACAAGATATAAGAATTAAACAAATAGGGATTTTCAAAGCAAGATTCCCCCTTCATTTTCTGCCCTGTTTCCCAACTCAACGACTTCCAGAAACAAGTATTAGACTAAAAGGTAGTTAGTTTTAATTAGTTTGCAAAAAAACCCCCAAAAAACAAAACACTTCCTGAAAAGTTCAGGCCAAATTTTAAGCTGTTAATGAGGCCTGTATCAGACAAATGTTATATTTTAACTAAGGAAGAACTCCAATGAACAACTGTTCTGCATGCAGTCATTTTTATCATTCTGCCCGTGGCTGAAAGTTCTGTTGTCAAAACAGCAAGTGCAATCTAAATTAAAGTAAATCTACTGTGAGTAAAGTTCCACTTCACAGAACCTTTCCTGCCTTTCTGATTCTTAATTATACTTTAGGCTAAGGTGAAACTTGTTAAGTGAAGTCCTAAACTTTACCAAGCTGGGAATCCACACAGCTGTTTTCAGGTGCTCCCTCCCAGCTCACATAGACACAAAACGGATGAGTTAATTCTGGGTGAGCTGTAAAGCAGCCAGATGTCAAGCCACACTGCTCCAAACCCCAGCAGGATCATTCCCACATGACTACACTTTCACAGATTGCCATGCACAATATCTATAATTTAACCCAGATGGGATAGACTGCTTTTTCAGAAGCAGACAAAAAGAAGGATTTTATACCCCGAGTCAGCCATCATTATTCATTCGTAAGTGCTATATTCTTTTATAAGTGCCAGCCTCTTCTTGTCTTTAATTTCTGTGGCATCCTGAAAATCATTTGATGTATTATGAAATACTGCCAGCAGGTGGGTTTTATCTTGGAGTTCAGATTATGACCATGATAATGCTGCATACAGTGGTGCAGAGGGTCTTTTGCTCTTCACAGAAAAGAACAGCTGAAAGCAGTATTTTCCCATACACAATCACACAGAAATTAAAGTGGAGCGAAGGTTAATCCTGCTCCTGCTTTGCTTTTCTGTTTGGAAAGTTGCAGAATGAGTAGGGCCTGTGACAATTTTCCCTTTATAGTTGTAAGTTTCACTGCTTGGTTATGGCCACTGCTTGTTGAAGTCCATATAGAAAATTACAAACAATTGTTATCAACTGCTGATCTGCTGGATCACACAGTGCAATTTCCACATTTCTAAATAAAAGAGGGTGTGTAATTGATTTCTTTTTCCCCACAGAGAAGCCCACTGTGAAAAATGAACAGGGAGTCTTTATTTTGTAGAACCTATATAGCACATCCAAAGGGAGTACCAGAAACAGCCAGAAGACATCCAGAACACTGGATCTTCTAGAGCACTTGACTTTGTTGCTGCAAAACAAGCACTATTTGCTAATAGAATGGCAAGCCAAGTTAATTAAAAATAACTTTGTAAAAAAAAGAAGATAAAAGGAGAAATATTTGACCTTATTTATCTTTCCCATCTCTTTCATCCCTAAAATACATTCTGGTTACCCACAATCCTCAGTTTTAACAAAAAGAAGGAGCATTATTCTCCAGCTGAGACTTTTGCATGAATCCACATCAGACTGTACCAGAGTGGGGATGGCAATTACCAGAGCTGCTTCCGGACTGCTTGTCCTTTCAAGGTTTCCACGTTGAAATTGTTGGTCTTTGCTGGCATGATGAAAAACACAACAACCGTAACATCAGTCTTGTGAACCTACGTGACAAGAAATGGAGAGGAATTAAAAAGAAAAAAAAATAATCTCATACAGGGTATCATAGCCAACTTTAAGAATTAGTCACAGGAAATGCCAAATGCACTTCGATTTGCAGGAAGGCTCAGATCTTGTAGCTCTTGCTACAAATGAAGTTTTGTCAGATCAGAGATCAAGACAGAGGTCATCCAGTTTCAATTTGGGCAATCAGATCTTGCTGAGCTCTCATGGTTTAGAGAACATGGCTTTGGATGTGCACATAAACTGCAGAAAAGTAAGTCCTACACACTTTCTCACCTGACACAAACTGTGCTGCCTCAAAGGAGTGAGTGTTTGGTTTACTAGCTGAGTCATGCCTAGGCATGAGATGAGGGATTTCCTACAGCAGCAGGTGTATGGGCAGAGAGAGAGCAAGACCATTTTCTACCTGAAACCCCGGCAAAGAACCTGACAGATGTGCAGAAACCCACGAGTAACTTCTTGCTCATCTCTCCCATCCAGCTACCTCAAAGGCAGAAAGCACTTGCTGTAAATTCTCACCCTTTATTTCTAGATGGTTTCACTTGTTAGTTTCTCCTGTGCATGAACAAGATTCAAAATACCAGGTCCATTCATTACTACATGAATGAGGCTTTACTCCTCTCAGCAACTGTTTAATGAAAAGCTAAGGGTGAACTCTGTTCAGAGCTGTAAAAATTAAATTACTTTGAATTGCCTCAATTTCAAATTTTAGATATACAAACATGCTGTTAGCACGCTTTCTCTCAGACTGACATGGAGGGAAATGGATAGCATAAAATAACCTATGGGAGTAATCTATCATGTTAATTATTGTTTTCCCTTCCCTCTCTTCAAAGCAGCTTCCAAGTCCATCATGCCACAGTCTCAGTGTGCATTAACAACCTCTCCCAATATCTATATTTTATTTCCCAAATTTTAGTAAGGTTTTCAAGCAGCAGAGGAAAACATCTCTATAAAATAAAACAATTCCATGCAATGGTATGTACTTTTTAGGTTCAGGCACACCACTGGAACTTGTGTAGGAAGTACCACCATTTCCAGATTTGTAATTAGTACAGGTAGTCTGCTTCTCCCAATGGAATTACCTCTTGAAATCATTTCAGAGCAAGTGTTGTTAGAATACCTAATCAGATGCCAGCATTCAAACTGGAGGAATAATGCAATAAGTCCAGGCTCAGCATATGGGAGAAGCAACAGTACACTGCTCTATAGAGCCTGGGAAAACTAGCCTAAGTTTCCTTTAATTTCCATCAGCCTTGCTTGCCATGAATGTCACCAGGAAGAATTTCTTCACAGAAGGGCTGATCAGCTGCCCAACGAGGTCGTGGAGTCACCCTCCCCAGATGTGTTCAATAAACAACTGGACGTGGCTCTTTGTGCCATGGTCTAATTGGCAAACTGGTGACTGGCCAAAGGTTGAACTCAATTACCTTGGAAGTCTTTTCCAACCTTAAAGATTTTACAATTCTATGGCATAAATCCCTGGCTGCAAAAAAGAGATTGCCACAATAATTGCTCAGGCAGTTCTTTCACTCTTATTACACATGACCTTCCACGTTAACAGCATTCACAGGTAACAGCCGTATAAAAGCCATTAACAGGTAGGTGATGTTGCACAGCACTGCCAAACAACTGACTTCTGTTGTGGAAGAAATACTTCAGTTCTGTGAGGTGATTTCTGTGAATGAAGGGATTAACAATTTCGAGAAAATCCAGAGGTTCTGAATGGCATATTAATAGAAGGTGGTGGTAGAACAGGTGTACTTAAGGCTTTGAACATTAGTGATTCTTTTGTCCCTGTTGGCAGTGCAGCATCATAATTTTTATCCAGATTTTCCATATCATTCAACTGACAAGAGTACAAAAGACAGAGTCTAGGACAACAGCTAATTGATCCTTGCCAGAAAACCAATTAGCATTTTTTTCTGGATTTTATTTTCAATACACCAGCCTTTGGGACACATCTGAAGACATTTTCAATGCTCTCATCGTAGGTGGCAAGGGTTCTGCTCTGTGGTTTTTAGCAAGGCCTTGCTCTTATATTCATTGAAGTACTCCATAAAGGCATTTAGAAATATTGCACTCATCTTGTAGCTGAGAACCAGAACCAGAACCATGGAGAACTGAATGGCTTCCCATTGTTTTGCACCAGGCCACTGTCACTCTGTGAATTTCAATGCAACATTCCCATCCAATGGGGCAGCAGTACTCAGAGATTTAAAAGATCATGATCAGGTCCTAATGAATTAAGCAATTTGATTAAAAAGGATGTTTTTAAAATGCAGCTTTAAAAGCTTGCTTTTATTTCCATTATAATATGTAAGCCATCAGAGTAAACTCTAGAATACAGTTTTCATTACTTCTCTCAAAAGACCAGGGAGGCAACCATGGATTAAATTCTTGAACTATGTAATAAATTATTTTTAAACTGTCTGAAATAATCATATATTCTGATGGTTCAGGAAGAACCATATGAAAACTGTGAATATCCCTTTATTTCTTTCCTATAAACCAGAGTATTGAAAGGGAATTCTTGCAGATGACTTCCACAGTATGGTCAGTTTGAGCATAAGCTCTATGCTTAACAGCTGAATAAGCTTTCTTACCCTCAGCAAAAAGTTTAATCTTGATAAGGCTTCTAGAAACATATCAGCTCCTTTGTTGGAAAACTCATATCTCCCAGCAATGAAGAAAAACAAGGTCTTGTCAAGATCGAAGTCAAGGTGGCTGAAAGCAAGAAAACAGACAAGAACAAAGTATTTCTCAAGATACAATCAAACAGAACACTCAACAGCTTTCTATTCTGGAGGAACTTATTATCGTGAAAGAAAAATGAAAGTGAGGCATTTCTGCTGTGCTTTAAATTGACTATCTTAATCTGACAAACTGCATCTTGGGTAAATTACAAACAGATCAGGATCTGCTGTCTGATATAACAATCTGTTAAAGTAGAGTCAGATCTGGTGTCTAAAATTCCCCTTAGCTTCTGACTGAGAAATCCCAGACAGATATTTGAATAAGCTGGTTTCAACATTTCTACTCCTCTATGAAGTACTTGTTAGTCCTCCTGCTTTTGTTCTTATTTTAAATATTGTTGGACAAGCATTGCTAATTTTTGAAAAGTAAAAGCATACCCATAGAAATGACCTCGAATGAACTCTTGGATCCTAGCCTTGTACATGGAATGCAAATTCTGAAACTCATGCATTGCTGAAAATTTCTTAATGTTCAAGCCATTTGGGGTGACAACATCTGGAAAAGCAGAGAAAAGGCAGAGGTAGACATCTTCAAAGTCAGAGAAATCTTTAAGGAAAGAACCAATGTGTCTCTCAGCTTTATGTGAACAGGTTATGTCCTTATGTTACTCGGAGGGAGGGAACAGCACTGTCTCCACAAAGCTCTTGCACGTGGCTCTCCACTGTCTGCAGCATCAAAGCAGCTTTCACCAGTCCTCAGCACTGGGTAGACTCTGACCTTTTGTCCTGTCAAGACTCCAGTAATGTCTCCATTGAGCCATATGTTTGTTGTGCAATTTGCCCTTTACCTCTTTATCCTTGATATCACTGTTGCCTGCTCTATCACTACAGATTGAGAGCCCTTGGGTGCAGAAACTGTGCTGTACTATGCCCTTATTTACTGCATGGCACCAGAGATGTCCATTCTATCAAAACTTCTGAGGATTTATCAAAAAAGAGAGTAAGCAAGAAACCTTCATAAAACAGCCTCTTTCCAGTAATTGGTTGCATTTCCCCTAAAAAGAGCCATGGAATAGTACACTTTACATTTTTACTGCTGCTCTCCTCCAAGATTCTAAAGGACTTTAAAATCAAAAGTTGTTAATTTCCAGCATTTTAAAGGATATACACAGAGGACAGGCATTGAAATTCAGTCACTCAGCCCTCCTGGTAGATCACAGCAGCTATTCAAAGGCTTGCCCTAAATCCAGTCCAAGTAAATGGAAAGAATGCCATTTTCTGTCCTTTGAGCCAGGTTATGAATGGAAATGAAAGGGAAGGCCAGTTCCTCAGCAGATGTATTTCATGGCAACACAACTGCCTGAAACAGACATATACTGATTTATGATACTTGCCTGACATTATGCAAATGCCACTGCCATTTTTCATTTCTTCCTTGAAAATTACAGTCTGTGTTTCCCTGCCATGTAAGTGATCTCTGATTAAACTTTCACCTGTAGAATGTCCTGAAACACTCTAGGTTAAACTGCAACAGATAAAAATATAACCTTTAGTAGTAACCATGAAACAGCAAGTCTTGATGGATCTGTTTCTGGAGTACCACCTTTGAAACTAAAGACCAGGAAATCTTCACGTTAGGTACTTAAAATTTGGTTTTCAATGAGGATTGGGGCTCAATCCATCTCGTGTTTAGGGCTTTGAGATGCATGACAAATGTGGTGGCCCAAAGAACCCAGTTCACTATTTCTGCTCAACATGCAGGAATATTTTGAACACGTGTGGAGGATCAAGTAATGAAAGAAAGCTTGGTCCCTATGCTAACTAGTTTGGGTTTTGGTTGGGTTTTTTTGGTGGGGTTTTTTTTGTTTGTTTGTGGTTTTGTTTTTCTTTTTTTGGTTGGTTTTTGTTGTTGTTTAATGAATAAACAATATTTTTATTTGAAAAATCATCCCAAGTAGGTCAAATCAGAACGTTTTGACTTCTGTATTTATAGGAAAGAAACTGGCATTGATTTAAGTAATATTAGCATAGGATGAAGTTTTCTCTTGATAGATCACTAACATTTAGAGTTGACTTGTACTTTTTCAGTGTTTCCATCTATGATTTTGATCCAACATATACAGATAGGAAGCCCAGATCTAGGACTCAACTGATTCTGAGTCTCTTGGAATTTTGATTCGAAGCCTGATTCTTTACTGCTAATGAGAAATATGTTCCATATCTGAGTGAAAGCATTAGAAATCCCATAACATTAGTTTTCAAATCACAAGAACGTAACTTATGATCACTGACAGATACTTGCTGGATATGTCAAAGATACTCCAGCTTTTGACAGATACGGTTTGATAAATGGTTGATCACATAACAACTGCAGCAAGTGGGATCAGCATAAAGCAAGCAGTCATTCTGCCAGGTTTAGACTGGCAAATTGGCCTTTGTCCTGCTGCAAAAGTTCTCTATGCAATCAGGTTTATTAAAATTTAAAAAGGACTTTTCCAAGTGATGATATTTAATAATTTAAATTGTAATCTAAGTCTGATGTTAAGGAGGAGTAGCAGAGATAGCTCAATTTAACACATTTTTTAGTTATTTTTAGCTAACAATTTGGTTACAAGATTTATATCTCAATAAATGCAAAATAAAAATTATTGTGTCAATTCAGCATCCTTTTTTTAAAGGTTTATTTTTTGAAGTGGATGGAGAAATGTACACATGCTTTCAGTATTCATGTTTCTTTGCAGAACTGAAGCTCAATGATCAACTGAAGGATTGCTGAACTTCCCAAAAAATCAGTGCAGATTTCACAACTTCAGAGAGAATAAATAGTGTGAGAATAAGTTCCTCCACAGTTTATCTGTGGTCCTGGATTCAGAGAAACTATTAAAGTACTTATTCCCATCAGAACATACTTTCCACTTAAAGCCATCTCTTAGGATTTGGGGTGACAATTTCTACTGAATTTCTTTCTACCTGTGTCAACATGAAGCATGATGTGTCAGTAGATTTTTAACCCAAACATTAAGTATATTTACTTGGTTTCTTCAAAGTTGCAAGAATAATCACAAAAAGCTCAGGCCTATGAATCTCTATGCAAGGAATTCTCTTCAGTTTCAACTGATGTTTTATCCGTGAACAGTCTAGAGATTTTCTTCCTCAAATTAAACTGGATTAAGACTCATTTCAGTCTCCTAAAATCCCAAAACACAGACTATGATTTTCAATGGTAGCTGTGGTGGGGAGAATTCTCATCCCTATATAAAAAAAGCTTCAAAAGTCTGATTTTCAGAGTGCTCTACACTTCGCAAAAATCAGGACCTTTCAGAGATATCCCTGTTGAAATTACTTCAGTGACTTTTAAGACACGGCTTTCATGCTTAAAATAAAATTTAAAGATAATCAAAGTCCACCATCCTGTTAACAGCTAGTCAGGAATGAGGCAAAGGATTCCATGAACAGCTCTTTTGTTTGGGTTCAGGAACCACAGTGTGCTTGAAGCATTGAAGTTAACCAGGGTAACAATCCCAAACTATATGTAGCATTGCAAATCAACAATTGATTCTACAAAGAGTAAGCAAAAATACCACCCCCCCCCCCCAAAAAAAAGCGAACCAAACCAAAAACAAACCAAACAAGAAACCCTACAAAACCAAAACAAAACACCAAACCCAAACAAACAAATAAAAAAATGATCACTGTTATATTTAAAATAACCAAGATACAAACACACCTGCTAAATAGTCTCCAAAACTGTTGTGCAGTTTTCCCCTCATGCTGCTTACCTGCACATGGAGTAGTGGAGCTTATCCCTATAAAGCACTGAGACGATTTACAGAGAACTTTGATGACACATCAAACTGCGATCATGACCTTACTCAAAATCCATGAATGGAACAGGACAAGGTTTCTAAGCTTCATATTTTATGAGACTAACATCAAGGGGAAAACCAGACAAATTATTGGGCACACAACTAGTTTTCAAACTCTCCTTGTTGGCCTAATAGAAAATACTTTATCCATATGAAGCTTATCATGGTTCAGTTCTAAAAGCATGGAAACCCTGCCACAGACAAAATTCCTGAAATTGAGGAGTCCTGGCAAAAAAAAGCCTAGCATCCATGGAAAATTTGCTAATCACTGTAGCATGGCCCAACACGCCTGCGCATGTGTTCTTTCTCTTCATATCTGGCTTGCATATCTGTCTCTATTATGTTCACTCAGTCTAAGGAAATGAAGGCATTTGGAGGAAATACAATTAAAAAACCAAAATCAGGTCTTACCAGGGCTTTTTTTAAGCATATGTTCTGCTTCTGTAGCTGTGATCTGGGAGACTGTGGTGAACACATGGGCACAATGCACAGATGCCCGTTCCATACAGTACCGATGGTAAATCTGCCTCTCTCCAGCCTCCTTGTCAATGTCAAACTGTTAAGCAACAAAACAAACAAAAAAGACACCTGTGTGACATGACCATCACACTGTCCCTCAGGGAAGGTTTCTCCTGCTAGGCTCCATTTCCCCAGAGAATGAGAACCACGTGATTATGCTGCTGTTTTGTCATTCTGGTTTTTGAACCATTTTATCAGCTTCAAGGAGTTTGAAAGAGCAAGAGAGCTCTCAGATCCTGCTTGATCCTGAAAAAAATGGCAGCTCTGCCATGGAAGGAGACCTAGATTAATGATCCCATGAAAGGTAAGGATCTGTGGAATTTGGCCTGCTGGCTGGCAGTGTATCATGTTGCAGCTTCCCTGGGCTTGTTGGAAAACTTGGGAGAGCAGGAAGGTTACTGGCAGCTGAAGAGGAGGGAATAAAAAAGGAATGGGGATGAGAACAGAACCTGGGGACTCAGTAGAATGGTGGGAATCACAGGTAGGCAAGAGAGAAAGGGAGCTTTTGTGGAGAGGCAGGATATAAACAGTCACAAATCCCAAGGGAAAAAAAGAAAATAGAATATGAAATACTTTCTGACACTCAGAGATGTTCTTCCTTCCAACTCTACCACTGTTTATTTGCTGCTTCTTATATTTCAGTTTGAATTCTCTTGATTTTTAGAGGCAGATGTAAGTTAAACTGCTAGATAAGACATTCCAAACACTCAAGCATTTCTAAATCACCTTTAAATCTTGCAGCTACCCTTTTTTTAACTGAGGTTATGTTATCCAGATGCAAAGAAAATGCACAATTCCCTTGAGCCCGCTCTTAGAGGTTCAAATGTTCACTAACAGTGTCTGCGGCAAAATTGCTACAATGTAGTCTAAAAAGGGTGTCAATGCTTTCAGTTAAATCCCAATCCTCTTACTCTTCCATGATGTTTCACTTCTGGAAACAGAAGTCTTGAGCCCCTAAGGTCAACAGCATGGGCGCCCAATGGCCTGTGTGAGTTTCATGGAGGGTGATGACTCTCAATGAGCTCTGTCGTGATCGCCGCCTAATGCTGGCTGCACGGCCTGATTCTGATTGCATTTGACTGTGTAACTTCATTGACCATAATAGATTTAACCCTTATCACAGGCAGGGCAGACAGCACTTTCTATAGTTAGGACTGTGTGACCCCTGCCATGGCCAGTTTAGCACTCCAGAACTTGGACAGAAGAAAAGCTATTTAGACCGTGACCTGTCCCGCAAAGCTTAATGCGGGTACAGAACACACTGAAAGTCGATGCAAAGTGAACCATTTCAGGGAACTAGAGTGAAGCAAACAACTTCTTATTTTCACTTAGATAGGTGTAGACACAGATGTAGATACAGATATCTTAGAACTGCTTTGCTGAGAAAGATAATTGCTTTTATCCACTTTAATTCTGCAGCACTGCTACACTACTTGTGGGAGAGGGGCTTCCACTGTGTTAGCTGGAAGTGCCAATCTAACCACCCTGGTGTGACTAAAAAAAAAGGACTCTCAAAAAATCTCAGCTGAAAACCTCCAGGGAAACAAGATGCTTTATTTTGGTATTGATGATCCTCTACATCAAGAGCTTTGCTACATTTGCCAAATGCAGTTTACCACATAATGTGCTAATTATTATGATAAATATTATGATATTAGGAATTATTATTATTTCTCAGTTGTATCCTCATATATCGTATTTTCTGCATTCCCCATAAGAATTTTAGAACATCAGATACTAAGAAGGATATTTTCTCCATAACAGTCACCTCATTTGGCACAGAAGTCGAGTAGTAGAAAGACCAGAAAGAAAAGAAAAATAAAGGGGAATTCATTTGGCTCCTTATAGTGCCACGGGTCTCAGCATCATGCTTGGCTTACACTTAACTGATTCACAAGCAGCTCTTAACTGCACATTTGATTGCCCAAACATTCTGTGCAAAAAAGATACAAAATGGGACAGTTCTTTAGCATGCTGGACAAACACATGAATGGGATGGGCACAACTACACAGTCAGAACTATGCAAGTCTTTTCAAACACATCTGGCTTTCTAATAAAATCACTTTTGAAATTCCTAGCAAGTCAAACTTCAAAGTTGTTCTTTTTTTTGTTGTTGTTGCTCTCTTTTCCCTTTCTCAGCAAGAATGGGCTTTAATTACAAAATGTGATTAAAAATTAAATTTGGGACATGCTCACTAACTGTAGATAAACACTCCCTGTAACTGCTGGGACAAAGGCACATAAAAAGATTGTTAAGCACTATGACTTATTTCTAGTTAACTTTATTTCTTTGGATGTATGAAAAGACTTTAGATATTTAACACATATCAATGCTTATTTCTTCACTACTATTCATTTTTCCATCTTTTATAAATGGAAAGTACTTTATTTTGCGTATGCTAGTGGGATTTCTGGCATGTTTTTGCAAAGGTACACAATTCCACATCCATTAGAAAGCACAGAGATCACAGGGCTCTCACATTTCATTTGCCCTCACTCTCCAGCAGCTTCCAGCACCAATCAGTAAAGCAAGACCTTGACTTTTGACCTCAGTGTGGAATAAGAACTATGCACTTCTGACCAGGCTAGACAAGTGACTTCAGAAAAGAGCCTTAGCCAAGTTGAAGGGCAGGTTAAATGAAAATTAATTGATGAGACAGTGCAGGTGCCAAATTTAACCCACCTAGTCCTGTGCAAAGACAGCTGAGCCTGCTCTGACAGTCTCCAGAGTTAGAGCCACTGTGGGGCATGGGACAATATGGTGAAACAAGCAGGACACCAGGGCAGCTCCTCATCCCCAACCCAATGTTCCTGCCCAACACTGAGCCCTGCTCTCTGTCCAGCCCAGCTCTGGCACCTGTGAATTCTGTTTCATACCTTTGAGTGCAGCTGGAGCAAAGCGAGGTACCCCTGAAATGCATCATGCCTGCTTTTGTTTGTTTGCTGCCATCAGCAAATGGGAACACTAGCAAAGCCACAGATCACAGCTACATCATGAGGAAAAAAAAAATCTAAGTCAGATGAACAGTTTACAGAAGCCTTTAGGGATCTTAAGATCCTTGAGTCCAACAATTTCAGTGATCTTTAAAGACCAACAACTTCAATATCCACTTCACTGTAAATTTATTGGAGGATCCTCTCCCTCCCTGATTGGTAGACATCAAGCAGATTATTAGAATTTAAAAGATGGCAAGGATTAGAAGGGGAAATGACTCCTTTATAAGGCTACTCTAATTTCAAAGCAAAAGGGGAAGATGTTCCACAGGCGTAATGCTTTGGAGTAAAATTTGGATTTGCTGCAGTGCAATTCCGAGGCAAAATTTTGGTTTGTTTCTGTCTTTTCTATGGATCCATGTAATGAGCATAACATCTCATTCATGTCTTAAAATTCAATATGTTAGGGGGCACAGCTGGTAATCACTGAGCCTCCCAGCATGACATTCTGTTTAAGACAGCTAAGACGGACTTTGAATGAAAAAGAAGAGAATATTAAGCAGTTATGTTTCTCCTGGAAACAGTCACTGAAGTAGTAAATCTAAATCAGCCATTCCTACTTCAAAATTATAAAGATGAATTGCAAAGTATTTCCAAAACACAAGAGTCATTTGAGAGTGGAAAAGGAGGAAGGATGATGTTAGCCATCTAAATACTTGTCTGAGAAAAAGACAAATTATTTGTCACAGTCTACAAAGAATGTCTAAATACTAATAGTGGCTATGCTTTCCTAATGAAAAAAAAAAAGTATGGTGAAAACCGACAGAAGTTACACCAATACAAATTCAAACTGGAATTAATTTGTGTAATTTTCCTAAATAAAACATTACAACACTTTTGCAGAAATAATGCAGACTACCCTCACCATTAAAACCTGTGGCTAATGTAGCTGTAAATACTTTGTAATTCAAATAAAAGGTACAAATTTGATGCATGAGGATTTTAAACAGAGAGTGAAATAATCTCTCTTGGTCTTTTAAAACAGATATACTCAAGCTCAAAGTGATTATCTAGGAAAAAGGAACAGTAAGAGAGCGATTTGAAGTTCAAATTCCTTACCTCCTAAGAGGTAGAATGGAAACATTTTTTGCTTCCAGCATAATCTCACTGGCTGCCACTGTCTGAATTAGGTAAAAACTACTCCCTTAAGATCCAGCATACATCAAATTTACCTCCAATTGACTGTTGCCGTGTGCAAAGAGAACTTTCATTCTGATATAGCTTTGCCAGGCCAAAAGAGAATGAAATTTCCTGGCTTAAGTCAGATTTCCATCAGCTGGTCTGCTGACAAAGTGGATTAGCTTTGTGAAACAGTGAGCTGGGTGACAAACTGGACAGTATAGCACTAAGTGGAGTAAGAGACTGTCAGCAAAAAAGCTCTTGACTATTCACTTTCATTGGGATTTTTAGTACTTTTCCTGTTAGACTTCTTGGGACAGGATTTTCCACTACTTTGCAAATGGAATTCAGCTGCACCTTCATGAGCTGAATAAAAATGTTCCAAGTTCTAAACTCAAAGTGTCTTTTCAGTAAGAAGCATCAGAGGCTGAAGCACACAAACTTCTCCCTGATGCCAGGTGAGTGGTCCCAAAAATAATTTCACATAATGACCTCTCAGGTGAAATTCCAGGTTAAATCATTTCGCAAAATGAGCTGTCTATTCACCTTGGAACTTGTCTGGATTGTAAGTGTCTCAGTCAATTTATGAAAGCTGCTGGTCTATAAATCCCCATGCAAAACAAACTAAAAACTACATCAGCCCCCTTAAACAATGGGGTAAAGAATAACAGACTAACATTCTCAATCTTCAGTTGAGAAACCAATTCCTCCTGAAGAAAGGCTCCACAAACTCAATTTTTTTTCACAGAAATTCTTAACTTTTAGCAATTTTGGTTCAGTTTATCTTGGCAACAAACCATCTCAGGCACCAGTGTAAAAGCTACATTGGACATGGAGACAATGGAAAAATGCCCTGTTCGTTGGACTATTTAGACATACAAAAGTTCTTAAACTTCTTTTGGGAATCAAACTTCTAACATACCCTGCTTGTTATTGAAATTAGAAAGTGTTGAGTTTGGAAGAGTTCAAATCAACAACCCATAGGTTTAGTGAGAAGTTCCTGGCCCAGTCATCTACCCAGGGTTCTTCAAACAATTAAAACTAAATAAAAACAAAGACACTGCCAGTTACTGTACGTGTCACCTCCTGTTTTGTTCTTTTGGTTTTCCCTCCCTTCCTTTCTTCAGGGTGAGAGTAAATTAAATGTGAATCTAGGTACTGAAATATGCACTAAATAGTAACATGACAGTGTTACTTCTGGTGGTCACTGTACTCCTGAGCATCTGCTGAGAGTTTAACACCCAAATTCTCACTGGAGCAGAGGCAGATAAATTTTAGCCAGTCCATATGAACTGAGTTAAAGCTCTAAGAATATAAGAATTGTATAAGCTCAAACCTCAACCACAGAATCAGTAAGGTTGGAAAGGACCTGCAAGATCACCGAGTCCAACCTTTGACCAATCACCACCTTATCAATTATCACACTGCCCTGAGTGCCATGTCCAGCTGTTAAGCTGTAATGCTGCCTAAGAACCAGGATCCCATCTCTGACTGAGGCAAAGAGCAGATGGCTCTGGAAGAGGTCAGGACTCGCACAACATTACAGTCTTACTTCCCTGATGTAAATATGATTACTACCCTCCCATTTCCAGCCATCCACAGCTCTCCTCTACTAGGCTAACTGGGTTTGCAGCCCCATAGAAAATGTCCTCTTACAGATTACAGGCTGATGTATGCCCTCAACTCACAAAACAGGGAGTTTTGGTAGCCTACAGCTCAGGACTCTACTGATCTTGCATCTTCCAGCCCTGCTTATCTACAGCAATGGTTTCACAGTGCAGTGAGAGAGTCCTGAACTGTGTGGGTGGGGTAGAACTGTCTACCAGGTGTCCTAACTCAGCGTTTTGTGGACTGTGTTGAGGACTGAGAACAAAGACATGAGGTTTCCTCTTTTCTCTGTATGAGCTGTACGTGCCTGATTGTGTCTGGGCACAATAAGGCCACACACTTTGGTTCTGTGCTGCAAACATTTTTCTGTGAGGTCTGGCACAACACATCCTGCAGTTGCTGCCTCATCAGCTGCTGCCTGGTGGGAACTGTGTTCTAGCTGTGAAACACTGGCCAAACGTGAGAGCTTAATTATACTTCAGAGGAAAACATTTATGCAATAGCACTGAAACAGGAAACCCAGCTATTTTACTTTGGTGTGGGAGGGGGTGAAATGCTCTAAAAAAATAGTGTTTCCTCCAAAGATTAAATTTTAGGAAGCACTAAAGAATCTTCTTCACTGACAAACTCCTTGCTTGACCTAAATAGTTTGCTGCTAGAAGGCAACAACAAGAATATGTCTGAAGGTCTACCTCTCTGTTATTTAATTATACAATTCGAGATCAACCTCTTGTGTCTCAACTGACTTTTGGGCCAAGGTGACCTTTTCACAGCCAAAGAAGCCCTCACTAAGACAGTTAACTTTTCCAGGAAGAGTTTTACCACCCTATACAAATATTAAACAATAGTGTAACACTTTGACATAATTTCCTCTATTAGTACCTTTAAATGTCAACCCACAGAGGGTATAAAGCATTATAGCCTAGAAATCCACAATTTTCTTCCCTTAAATATGTTTTACAGCAATTTAGAATACTGTTTGAAACTAATACTTATGTTTCATTCTGCATATTCTAAGAATAAAATCTGAATAGACATTTCTGTATTTGTGACATAGCTGATGGTTGCCAATGGGATTTGTGAGGCTTTGCAGGATAAAGCATAAAAGTGCCCATGTCATGTGTGAATAAAAAAAAATTTATATTACTACTGTGGCTAGTTTATAAATATGTTAAAGTCTTTGGGTTCACTCAGATGTGAGATCATGAGCTTTTCTGCTGAGCACACAGACAAGGGTGAGGCCCCCAAAAGTTATTATGAAGAGAAAAAAAAAGCTGCTTTGAGGAAAAACAGACTACTTTCCAGACTGCTTGCAGCTCACGGAACTAACCAGAATCAAAACAAACAATTCTATATTATGCAGATGCACACATAAAGAGACTATGAGAGAGCAGGAATGTCTGGACTCCTACACAGCAGGACTGTGACACTCATGCTGCCTTATTAATGCACCCAACAACCATAACTAACTTAGGAGACTAGGAGAGATGATATAGAAGGGCTTGGAATCACAGGACAAGGGGGGAATGGCTTCACACTGACAGAGAGGAGGTTTAGATTGGATACGAGGAAGAAATTGTTCCCGGTGAGGGTGGTGAGGCCCTGGCACAGGTTTCCCAGAGCAGCTGTGGCTGCCCCATCCCTGGAAGTGTCCAAGGCCAGGCTGGATGGGGATCTGAGCAGCCTGGGATAGTGGAAGGTGACCCCATCCATGGCAGGAGTTGGAATGAGATGATGTTTACCAAAAAACCCTCAAAGCATTCCATGATTCTCTGTTTCTGAGTCAGGCCACTAGCACACTAGCACACACTAGCACCACAACTTCTTAGGCCTTGTCTTTGGAAGACAGCTCTCAACTGTGTCAAGCCTCAAACACCCAACTGATGTAATTTTTCTACTGATTTTAGCCAAAGGAATGCATGAACAATGTGGTTCTTATGTCTATCTCCATCTTCACTACGTGCTGGAATGGGAAACCCTCATGAATTCAGGTTTGTCTGTGACCATATGAGAAATCCCAGATCATGCAAAGTACCCCGATGAGGGCAGTGCTAAAAACATTTGGGTCCTTTAAACATTGGTTTGTGTTATGCTTTGAGTGGAAAGAGAACAGTGAAAATCAAAACCAATAGACAGTTTACACAGACTCCAAGAAACACACGTGGGTCTTTTGAAATCAGAAAATTCTTCCTATGTTTGCCAGTTACAAATTTTACAAATTAAGCCTAATCTGAAATGCTTGAAATTAGGACTGATTATGGTTTTTAAAAATTAAGAAGCAGGCTGGGGGGAAAAAACTCAAAGCAACTATCATCAACTGCAGTTCTGGGGTATTTTTTGCAAGGGAAGGGCTATTGGTTATTTTTTCTACTGTGTTACATTAAGAGTGTTGTGAGGCTGCGCTTGAAGGGCCAGATGCTGGCTAGAGCTGAATACGTTTCCACTGAGCTTTCAGACCTGTCAGATGACACAAAGGTGCTCATGCCTAGACATCTCATGATCTTACAAATACAATTTCCCGTGCTCTGGAATCAACAGCCAGCTGTGGGTCAGTCATAGCTGATCACACAAGACAGAAAATACAATAAATAATGTAACACAGTAAACAGAAAGGGAGCCAGGAGATGATTAGCTAAAATAACCAGAGAAGAATGAGAAAAAGGTCTCTTACCTGGTCCAGATTGTTGTAAAAGTCAATGCTGGCTGCACACAAGTATCTCCCAAGCAGAGTCGCATGGGTAGTAAAAATTGTGGCGACGGGAAGTTTCTGTGATCGAGACAGGATCAAACCCACTCCTGCCTGCCACTCATGGAAATGGGCAATTATATTTGGCTTGTCATCAAACTGACAGGAAAGCTGAAAATAGAAATAAATATATGAAACATACATTATCATGTCCATAATAAAACTTTTTTTTTTTTTTTTCCTTCTGTGTGCTTGCTTTCCTTCTTGTGACAAAACAGTACAATTTTAAGTGGTCATGTGCCTTGAGTCCATCAGCCTTCATCCTGAACCCAAGAAAACCATGTACCTCTCTGGCATCTCAGAAGAGACTCCTCTCTAGAGTGTCTGAGGGTTCTGGCATGCACAGTCACTCAGACTCCACACTGGGCAGCCCCAGTGCCCTTCTTCTGGATAAATATATTTACAGGATCACTCAGTGTTTAAGTTTGAGATAGAAATTTGATCGATGTTGAGATCAACTTCCTAAAAATCTTAGTTTTCAAATGAGAATAGGAACTACATCCCAAGGTGGTTTCGGTCTGCAAATCTCTAGATTTAAAAACTGTACCTCTCTCAAAAACCAGGCTGTTAATGATCCAAAAATCACAGCATCGTTTGCTTCTTGGTCATGAAAAGGGATCCCTATGTTGCTGACTTCCCAAAGTTCACCTTTCCACTTGTCCAGGTTCCAAGCTGCTGATCCTATATCAAACAGTAAGACATATGGGCTGCCCTCTATCAGCCATCTTCCAAAAAAGACCTATGGAAAAGAGGCAAGGATAAGAAGGATAGAAAGAAAATGTTAAAGTGAATGTAAAGGCCAGTTAGCACAATGATCTTCCACTATCAAATCTAAAGTATTTCACACAAAGAATGTGTGTTCACAGTCCTACTCACCCAGGACTTGCAGTTCTCCTTGCAAAATACATGGAATAATATTGAAACAAAGGGAACTATAATCTTTAGGAACATTTTATTTTTAAGACTTTCATTTTAGTTTTCCATTGCACTATTAACTTCTTTTCCATGAAAGAAAGAAAAAAAAAGGTTAGGAAGGTTGCACTTGCTTGAATAATGAAGTTTTCTTATAAAAGTATCTATGCCACCTCTGTTCTTATTTTAAGATTATTATTTTCTTTCACTCATATTTGTCTCCAGTCTTTTGCTATTTATGCTAGATTACTGGGGAGAGGTTTTGTAGGACTGATGCTTGGTGCCTGTATCCACTATGACATTTCTTCCTTCTTCCCAAGCATCACAGAGAGGAAGGATTCCACTTCCATTTGGAAGAGTGGAAGGATCCGTCAGAAGGTATCTCAGTACCTAAAATCACATCAGGCTAAAAATGCAGCTTTCCTGCTTTGTCTCCATTAGCATAATTAAACATTTCTAAGAGTATTTACAACTTCACTGTGCTCATAGGCCTGCCCAACCCAGCTGGGCCCACGCTACAGTCTGCAAAGTCAAATTATTTCACATTCAACTTCCATCAAAACAGCTGGGACCTCAAGGACTGAACCCAGCCCTGATGCTGCAATGAGCTGAAGAGAGGTCAGGTCTTGAATACAAATAAGATAAAAGCTCTTGGCCTGCTCTCACAAAAAGTACAAGGCATAAAAAAGACAGGTTTGCTCCTTTTCACTTCTCACGTATTAAGTTCAGACTGCCCAGATTTGCCATTCAGGTAAATGAGGTTAAAAAGCAAGGAACAGAGACTTCATCTAAATATGTGGTCAGGTTTTTGTTGTGGCAAGGAACACACCTGACTGGAGAAGTTTGGAAGAATTCCTAGGTCCCCTGGTTTAAAATCATCCATTGTGATGCATAAGCAAAATCCAGACATAAATGTTAATAGGATAAGTGCAGCTCCTGGAAACTAGAGCGTCATTATTGGAGATCAAAGCTGTATTTGACGTCCCTGGGACAGATTTGCTGCTGTATATGAATACTCCAGCAGCACCATGCACATGTCAGACTGGCAGAGGTGGCTGATTAAACTGGATGCATTGCTGGAGCAACATAAAGAATTGCAATCAAGCTGCTCCAGAAGTCTTTAGCTGTTTTCCAGACAAAGGTGTGTTACAGAGGCAACACAGAAAACTTGATTAATCACCTATGAAAATCTGATACAGATAAGAAATGGCAGATTGGACTTCTCAGTCTGAGCCTGTACAGTGCAAGAATCACATCAGTGTCCCCAACAGACTCTCTCCCAAGCTGTGGCACATACTCACCCAACAAAAGACGTCTGCATATGAGGGCATTAGATCCTAAGAACAGCACAACCACTCTCCCAAACGGAGACAACACATTGCCAGTGCCACAGCCGGTGGCAGCCCAAGGACTTTAGGAATTTCTACACTGAAGTGTGTCAATCCTCTCAGCAACAGTAAAAATGCTGCCCTACTGCTGCCCCCCAATGCTCTCCACATCGGTTCAGCACACATTATGAGCAGACAAGTTTTCCTCCTGGAAACTGGCATCTCTAAGGGACTCAACACTGAGTCAGGAGAGTCACTCAACACTGAGTGGAGGCGAGTTCTACATCTCTGATGAGGACTTCAAGAAAGGAGGTCAGAAATTTAGCATGAGTTACCTTCCACCCATTTTCAGGTAACCAAATCTGCTTGCAGCTTAATAAGTGCCCATCAACACAGCAGATAATCTATTTCTTTTAACAGATAATCTTTATAGGAAGAAGTTTATTCCTGCTTTATCATTGGAGAAATCGAGTCTCAAAAAGGCTATGAGATCACATAGAAAATACTGGCTAAAAATCATATCAGAAAGGGGGATGAATCCACTTCTTGTGTCATGGTTTAACCTCCTTTCCCAGAGAACTGACAGCTGGTTGCACTGAACTAAGGAAGTGGATTCTTTGTCACTTCAGTGCATTTCTCAAGTCCTTTTCTGTTTTTCAGCTCAATATTATTCTAGAGTAGAAAAATTGAGAGCTAATGGAACACTCTTCTCACTCCCATACAAGAATGTGAAATGGAAGGGCTCAGAGTAAGGTCATATTATATCTACTAAAATATCACCGTACTTAGAGACCAGATAAATAAGTCATTAATCCAATTAAGCAGCCTTGCAGATAAATGACTGTTAAAACCCATAATTGGATGAACTGGTTCTTCCTCAAAAATAACCTTTAATGAATTGACTCTGCTGTTCCAACAGTGGATTCCGAGCCTTTCCCATTGTGACATTGACCAGGACTGCTGTGTCAAGTGGAACGACAAGAGCATTAACCCACACTTTAATCTCCTCAGAGTCAGATTTGTTGCCCTGGGAAGCAGCAGCACATCTGATTTACCTGACACCCTTGGCTTTTCATGGTGTCCATCGCCTTCTTAACTGCAGGATTTGGAGGTTCAGAGAATTCTACCTGAGTCTTCACATTCTGCTCAAAATAGGGGCCAATCAGGAAATAGTTTTCACCCCATTCATCTGCTGTAGTTTTGGCTTTTGTCTGGATCACAGTGTAAATGCCTCCCACTGCAAAAGAGGATCACAAAGAACAAAAATTAGAAAGTGGCACAGGCCACAGATCTCTATACAATGCTCCAACCCACCTGTGGATCAGACACACTGCTAGTTAAATCCCTTCACACATGTAGGTTAAGTAAATTCCAGTCTCAATCAAATAAACAGAAGTTCAGTCTCTTAAATGGTATCAGAGCTTCACTGTTCAGTTGAGGGATTAAAATCCTGGGCCTCATACTTCCACCCTCCCATGTCTGCTCTTGATTCTGCTGCATCCCATGCACAGCCTCCTGTTTTTGTTTCATTGCCACAGTTAGAATTTTCAAACCTATTTTTCATCACATGGTAAGAACTGAGCTTGTTTGACGCAAATCACCAAGAGAAGTTGAGGAACTGATGGATGTCATTGACTACTGGCTACAAAAATGGACTTACACCAATATTCTCAAACCATAAGGAGTCTTGTTCCTTTATTAGTCTCGAAGAATTGTTCAAGTTGGAGGGAATGTAGTCTACACTGACAATATAAATGTCTGTAGCATCTTTCACCAAAATATTGTCTGCTTTAAAAACAAATGCAGCATTCAAATGTTTAAGAGAAGCCAGAAGCAGTCCTTGCCAAGAGAACACAGATCTATCCAGTCTTGCACATGGTGCACAACAGCCCCTTACCTGCTCTTCCTCACAGCTTTCCATAACCAGCCCTGGAATTAAGGCACTGGCAGGGCAAACCTCCTTTTGCCACAGTCCCCAGGGTGCCAGGAAATGGACATTGCACCACCACCAAGTCAGATCAACAACAGGGCATGCTTGAATCCAGCAAGGGGGAGGGATGGCAAGGGAGAAGAAAACCTAAAGCCAAGCAGCTGCTGCACACCAGAGACAATGAGCATAGCTCCAGCAAGGTGAGAGAGAGGAATTTTAACAGGTACAAAGAGCAAAGGAAACACTACAGAAGGGATTGGTGCTCCCACATAAAATTTTCTTCCTCCACTGAATGTTGAAGCTTTGGAAACCATTGGCAGCACTCCAGGGAAGGAGATGGTGCTACAGCTTCCAGCAGTGACATTAAAATTACCTATGGAGTCAGCACCAAAAGCTGCCAGGGATTGAGAGCTGGAACTCTAGGCTCTCACCCTTTCAAAGCTATTGGAATATTTAGAGGTACCAATGCACTACATCCCCCTGAGAAGTTACCTGATTCTCCTTAAAAAACTGCCACTGCTATGTACAATAAGGTGGCTGAAGTTGCTCAGCACTTTGGGAGATTAGTTCCCAGGTTAATTAAACTGTATCCCCTGACAACTACAGAGAGCCTACTGCAAAGCCTGGTGTCTTGCAGGCCTGAGGAGCCAAATGACAGAACTACAGTTTTAATTATGCCCCTAGAAAATAAATGGTTCACTTAAATGCCTTTTCTCTACAAATATCCTATTTGCTTTGAATGCTGCAAGGATCCCTAGTCACAATATTTTCATGTCTCAGGATTTTAGATATTTACAAAGAGAAAAAAAAAGCAGTTCCAATCTACCAACTTGCTAAGTAGAATTAGTACAATAAATTATTACCCTTTATAATTCAAGACCTAAGAAGACAAGAATCTTACAGATGTCTGTTCCTAAATCAAGCCGTCAGTTCAAGAGTTTCATGTCATGTAGGCATGGAACTGCAGAAGGAAACTTATGCATAAGACTCCCATTATTCTCCCCTTCAGCAGGACCAGAAATCTTAAGAAATTAATTTATAGTCATCATATTTTTCTATGGCTGCTTTGGACAGGGCTTTAGAGTAACCTTAGATAAATAACACTGTATTCCCCCCCCAAGTGCCCCTGCTCACAAGCAGAGAGAGTCTATTTGAATATCCTGGATTCAGATAAACATAAAATTTTAATTATCTGAGACAAATCAGAACATTCAACCTATAAAGCAATAGTTACGATGATATATCTGTTTTTATGGGGTGGTAAATCCATGACAGGAGCGTAAGGGGCTTCAATCCAAAATGGATAAATATGTGGCTTGGTAAAAATCTTAGTCATGAAACTGGATGGTTTGAATTGGCAGGGATACAGAACTCAGAATGAGGGAAGACTGTAATGCAGAGCAGCCTGGTGATCCAGGAAAAACAAAAAATATGACTTGCAAGACGAAAGACACTAAATACCATGATAAAGCTGTAAATGCCTAGAGTGAAGCAAAGCTCATTCCCCCATCCCAGCAGCATGGATCAGCCTCTTCCACACTTGCAAGGGGTTCAACACTGGGACTGGCAATGTAGCTGAGTTTCCATAGCCACAGATTTGAAGAGAAATGAGGAAGCTGCAACTCATGGGCCTGGTAGAGCCTGGATCTTTGTTTCACACAGCCAGCATCTGAGTGTTTCTTTCCACAAGGTTATCCTTAGGATACTTGTGTGCCCTAAAGGGTCAAAGATGTATGGAAGGCCTCTCATGGGGGAAAGAATGGAGAGTGTGCTGTGCTCTGCTTTCATCATCTGTTGCACAGCAAGGTAAAAAAACATTTCAGGGCACTGAGTTGCCTGAAATGCAATGAAAAGTAAGACTACATTTTACAGGCTGTTAAAACTCCTCAGAAGGTAACTGTGATAAAAGCAGTGCTACCTAGCCCCCAGACTAGCTTTTGTCTTCCCTGTTACTGTGGAAATGTGACTCACAAAGCATGTCTGTGCATAAGGTTTAATTGACAGTGGAGGGAAACTGCAAGTGAAACTATGTATGTAGGAAGTGTTGGGTATAACTTAAAAAAGACATCTTGAGAAGAACAGAGCAATGGCTAGAATAATGTATTGACTTTTGAAATTACACTTCTCCATAGCAAACTCAAGGAACACATTATATATCTTTAAGAGATAGCTTCTATATGCTCACTTTCTTTGAATTCCCTGGAAATATCTGTGCCAGTATGAAAACACTACATTATGGTACTGAGTAACAGAGTAGGGGTTTGCATATTCACCTCACAAAATTCTTAAATTGCTTCAACAATTTGGTAAACCTTCTTTTTCTCCTCTAATATGATATTTTAGGTCATACTATAAACAGAAAACCTTTCCAAACAACAGAGATGTACCAAAATGTTCCAAGTTTCTCTAGGCTGCCTCTGAAGTTTTGGACTTTGCAACAGGGTTAAAACAAACAAGAACTGACAAGATGAGAAACAGATGACAATCAGTAGAGATCAGAACAAGAGAAATGGTTTGGAATATCACAGACAAGTGGAATTAGCAGGAAAATGTTGATACAGGAATAGTTTAGTTTTCTGATATTCAACAAAATGCTTTATTCAAATATATCAAGTTTTAGTCATTTAAAAACATCATTGAAAGAAATATATTTCTATTATTTCTTTTTAAAACATGCTTTTAACCTGTCTACCAATAAATAAAATCAAATTTAAAAAGAAACCAACAACAAATCTTTTACCCCATCTATCTCCTTTCTATTTTTCCTGTATTTTTTAAGGGAAAAATAAACTGGCACAGAAAGCTAAGATATTTGAGAAAGAAAGATTTTGATAATTTAAGGGAGGGTTGACATCTTTTTTAAAGTGGTCAGTAAAAAGAAGACAAAACCAAAATATTTTCTCAGAAAATATTCCATAGAATTATTTTAAAAGTCTAAGCCTTTTTATCTATGTTAACACCGCTAGGAATTTGTCTAAAGGAGTTCTCTGCATCACTCCAGATTTTTCTATTTTCCTTGTTTCAAGTCCTGCTGCATTATTTCTTTTGTATATTTAAAATCCAAGCAGCAGTTAGAGCTTGTCCTCCTACCCACCCCACACTGCAGAAGGACAGAAGGAAGGAGCAGCAGAAATCAAAAATGAGGGAGAGAAATAGGAAGTGAACTACACAAGTGAGACAGGGCTAAGTGGAGATTGTCACTGAACCTTTCCCACACAGAGAGAGGATCAGGATGATTCCAGAGCTCTGCAGCTTCTTCACTATGTCCTGACCAGGCCACTCTGAAGGCATTAAAGCTTCCCTGAGATCCATGGGAGCAGCGTGAGCCCAGGCTGAAATTATGATTCAAATTGATTTCACTGCCACAATCACTCATTACATCAATTGTTTCACCCTTCTCCTCAGAATGCATCTTTGATCTGCACAGGTGTGATAAAAATTTGGATTGAACCTGTTTCTTTGGTTGGAATTTGATTGATTGGAATTTGATTGGAATTTGATTGATTGTCCATTGAGATATCATTAATAAAATCAGGTTGTAAAATGTGGCAGGTGAAAAACAACCAGCATCTTCAGCCAGCAGATATTTTTCCTGTGGTTTTTGAGCTATGTTTGTGGCTGGGACACCTCAGAAGACAGATCTCCACATTCTTTGAAATTCTGACATTCCAAACATATCCTGAAATAATACTGAACAGCTGAAATTTATGACAGATGTCCACAATCAAGAAGCTATTTCTGTGCACATCATCTCTAGTGCACAGGATTTCATTTGGAATTGATTTGACATTGATATTCCACCCCACTCAATAAATGCACAGAGCTCTGAGGCTGTGCTTATGCCAAGTTTATGTCAGCACATCCCCACTCCCCAAAAGGTGTTACTTCAGCTGCGTCACAAATTGCAGTAATCACCTTCTCCCAAGGAAGTTTCATCATGGGAAGACAGAGGAGGTAAAATGCTGGTCCTACTGACTTCTGTGGATTCAGGATTTAATTTCCAAATGTCCAGTTTTTCACCAGAGAAACTGAACCAAGATCTCTGCTCCAGGGAGAGCTGAAACAAGTTTTGTTTTTAGCACAGTTTTCATTCCAATGGGGATGGGAAAAAATATTTGAGATTCATCTACTAGTGACTCTTGAGCTAAGCTGTTCACAGCTGAATGATGACACAAGCTGGCTGTTTGCCCAGCATTTTTAAGCATTCTTCTACTTTCTATCTAAAAGCTGTGAGTGGTACATCAAGGGATACTAATCTAAATATCACTGGAATTATTTTCAAGACATCTTTCTAGAGAAAAGAGCAGATCTTGAACATTCTCAGCCCTTCTAACTAATGTGTCAGAAAACCCACTACAGACAAACCCAACTCAGGCACAAAATCTTCATAGCTTGGTAGTCACTTCTTTTGTGCTCCTGTACTTAAAGCTTTTATTGGTCTTCATGCTATGGAGGAAAGAAACCAGTCCTTTTATCCCCAGCAATGTGACCAGACCTGGATTTACCAGAGCATGATGGCCAGGAGAGAAAGGAAGAGTTAAAAATGCTGATGACCCCCATGATTACCACCAGATTAGAGGCACTGCAGTGGACTGGGACCCTTCACTGCCTGCATTTTTCCCCTTCTGCCACAGAAATACTGTAGATACACTTCACTTTGCCCATCAGTGAAAAGCCAAGTAAAGTGAGGGAAATCTCACAAAACAAACTACCGATTTCTCATTTCTTTGGAAAAGGACCTTCAATGCCAGAGGATTTCAATATGTATTTGGTTTAGGTGGCAAGTTCCCTCTCATGTGGCTTGGGGGAAGGGTGAGGAAGAGTGACACTGGCAGGTAAGCCTTTTTTATTTCCCATTTTCTCCTTCAGCAACCTTATCTTTGCTTGCTCCAGACAGAGAAGAGCAAGAGCATTAACCGAGAGGCCAATGTTTTCTATGTCAGAGGTTGTAACTTAGCAGAGGCTGCAGCCAGGACAGAAAATACAAAAAGGAAACATGGAGAAGTAGAAACTCTGCCTTATTAGAGCACATGTTAAATGATCTATACTTAAAAGGAGAGACAACTTCCCTGTTCCAGCTGCTGACAAAGAAGAGACGAGATTCTGGGAATAATGGACACTTGTAGATCTCTGAGCCCTGAGTTCATGCAACCATCTTGTTCTTCCCTGCAGCTGCACCTCATGCCTCAGTAACAACGAGCACCATCAGGGAACTCCCAGGGAAATCCCAGGGAATGCTTGCTCCCCGTGGGCAGCTGGGCACAGGAAGAGCCTCTCCCTCTACAGAATCAGATATCTTCAATTTGCAGGACCCCCTCACCACCCTCTGGGTCTGAAGAGGTTCAGCTCAGCACCTGTAAAAGCCCTTGGTTACAGTGTGTGGGGGTGGATATCCACCTGTGAGCTCTGCTATCACCTTCTTCACAGGAAAGAGGACAATTCAGCCTGGCTGTCAGTGACAGGAGAGAAATGGAGGGATTACTAAAAAGCAGCACTGGCCAAGGAGGACATGTACCCAAGCACCTGATGATACAAACAAAATTAACACAAAGACTGGGACTCGTTCCTGTGGGCAGCAGCAGCTTCACACCCCCTCAGAAATGCAAACCAAGCTCAGGCTGAGCTCCTCTGACACATTTTTGCATTTCCAGAAAGGAAGAAAGAAACCTTCATGTTAAATGCTCAAAATTACCTTGTCAGGCAATAAATCCAGCTTAAGTTTATCTTGTCCTCTGTGTTAGAAACATATACAGCAGTACAAACACTAAAACATTTAGCAGAACTAAATCTGTGTGGTCAGCTTATTTTATCAAATTCCTCCTGCTAAAGGAGCTAGTAAATATACAGCATAAACTATTATTTCCTAACCCTATATGTCCTCTGTGATGACCCTCCCTGCATTTTGCTGGCTACTCTCTCTCACAGTGCCCCAACATTTCCCTGTCACCAGGGAACAGTTCTCACCACATGACTTAGACATTCAACTGCCTGGAAGACATAGAAAAAAACCACCCCAAAAACTCTTAGTATCACGATATTACCAGAAAAATAGTCTGAAACAGTTTTATAAAAGGGGTTTTGCACAGATGTTTCTAGTAGAGGTTATTTAATGAGAACTTTGCACAAGGTCCGATTCTAATGAAGAAATTGTTTTCCATGCCATGTTCCTTCAGCCCTGTCTGAATATATGGGCTTGGAAAATGGTGTAAGCAAAGGCACCTTATTTTTAAAGACACTGAATAAAATTGACTTTCTTAATATTAATTCTCTCATAATATGTGTGAATGGTAAATTTTAGCTGTGTCAGTTGATTTGGTGACTCCAGTGAAGTCAGCCAGAGCTCTACGGATGATTAAATGATTCACTATATTTGCTCTGGGAAAACCTAATTGGGATACCTTTTCTTAAATGTCTTGTGTGATATCTACAACCACTGGCTCCAGATCACTCAGAAAATATGTATGCTCTGGAGTTCAGAGAAGAGAGTGAGAGTTCCTGAATTTCCTAGATTTCTGCTGCCATCTGCTTGCCAGAGCCTTACTCATCATGCACATTGCACAAGTGAATTCTGCGTGTTCCAAGTTGTGGCTTTAGTAAATTAACTCTAAAAGCTCAGCTGAAGCTACTGAAAAATAAACCCACAGGGATTCAAACTGCCAAATCTACTCTGTCCCACCTCTGGGTATTGATAGGGCTCACCACTCTAAAAAGAGCAATGGGATAAACTCCAGCACTGCCCGTTCCTCTCACACACATTTCCCCTGTAAAGTTTAAACTCTTAACAAATTACAGATCCCCTTTCCTGATCAATCTCTATTTATCTGCCAAGACAATAACACACATGGGGTCAATCATTTACTCATACTAACTCACTTTTGGAGTGAAAATGGAAGCTTGCAGAACCACACCTACCTGAAAGGGGATGATTTGATGAGTGAATTAGAAATAGAGGCAGGAGGATTTTTGCCCAATAAGCAGCATGCCCTTTGCCTGACCAGCAGCAACCAATGAACAAATGAAGCCCCTGTCTGGCACCACCTGTGTTTGCAAAGAGCAGTCCAGAAGAGTTTCAGCCGGCACACAAAGACTGCTGGTCATTGACTCCTGGGTTTTGTTCAGTGGCTGTGACACAGCTCTATTTATTTATACCCCTCCCGGGCCTGGCCTCTTTTCTACAATGCTCTAGAATGCTGAGGGGGGACTGTTAAACTGCTCTGCATCTGATCTCTGCTGTACAGCTCATTTCAATGCATGACATCCCCAAGTGAATTTGCATGGAAGGCAAAACCTAAGTATGTACAAAGCAATATATATGTGTCTGCACACTCAGAGTTATCACTTAGACGTTCAAATCCCCTCTCCCTGGTGGTGGAACACGAAAAGACACAGAGACATCCTGGCTCTGCCCATCCCACACAAGCCCAGGCAGGCGCAGCCCACGCTCAGCATGCATGATTACACACCTGCACTTCTTCCAATCCAGCAGCTCTGCAGCCCTCTCCAATCTCCCTGTAAATGCCTTTCTTCTCCAGCCCTTCATCCCTCCCTCTACTCCTGAGAAAACAGCAGTACTAACCCCCAAGTGTGGTACAAACCTTTGTTGGTAACTTCCCAAGAAACTTCGAAGAGCAACAAATCCTCCACGGGCAGGTCTTCATCCTCACACTGAGGAAGCCCATTCAGAGATGTCATGGATAGGGATCTCCCCAGTGGCATTTTCTTCAGTCCTTGAGTGCTCACCACACAGGCCACAGCAGTCAGCAAAGGTCCAGGTCCCGTGGCAGTGCTCTGCAGTTCTGATTAGAGCAGTCTGCCTGTGTGCTGGGATCCCAGGAGAAAATTATTCAGATAGCCGGGAGCTAATGGGTTTAAACTGTCTGACCACCAGCATTAAATTGGCTCAGTGAAATCCTCAGGGCTTGAGAAGCAGCTGCTGGGAGAGGTAAGAATTTAAGACTGACCTGAGAAAGGTCTTGACTGTTTGGGGGCCAGAGCTCTTTCTTTTTCTTCTCTCAGAGGGAGGTAAAAAATGGTTTTGAGCTCCTGAGCCACAGCATTCAGAATCCAGCAGCAACCTCAGGAACAGTTGACATTAGAGGGTTGTAAAGTCAGCACCGCCCTGAGCCAACTCCAACAGGGAGGACACTTTGAGTTCACCACCTGATTTGAGTCCGGCCCCTGAGTCCTCCCCTCGAGATACACCCTCCCCTTACACCCAGGGAGTTTTCCTACCTGCTGGCCATCTGCAGGAGTTGGAGTAGACTTATTTTACACAATGTGTCTCAGGTTCCTTGCCAGGCTAAATGCTGCTACCTCTTCTTTTTCAGCTCAGCAGTCTGTAAGCCCGAGTTTACCTCATCTCCTACCTTCACAACAATTATCTCCAGCTCTGTTCCCAGGACTCTGCAGCAGCTGCTGGCTGCTTTAGCAGCTCTGCAGCCCTGCCAGCTTTTACAGAGCTACAAAGGCTCTACCCCTGTTTTGGCATGCACTCTGCCCCTCCTTGCAGTCCTGTCCCTGATTTTCCACCTGGTTGTTTTTTTCTCTATGCCACAGGTCTTTCCTGGTCTCTGGGCCCATGTCCTCCACCCAGGGAACTTAGTGAGTACTAAGTCAGGGCACAGGACGCCCCTGTCTTCTCCAGCACAGAGCTGGGATGCTGCAAGCAGTGAACACACATCTGCAGAGATGATGTGTACTCACAGCCTGAGATCCCCACAGCTCCCCAGAGCAGCTGCCTGCTTGCTAGATGCTTACATTACACATCTGGTTGAGAAGCCAGTGCTCCTGGGACAGCTGTGAGAGCTGATTCTGAAGCCATGCTTAGAGCACAACATGCCCAAACCCCACAGTTCAGCAGGGAGAAAATCTCCAGGTGAGCTCAAGGACATCTCTGGTACTGTGGAGAATGCCACTGCACCAGCAGGCATAGAGGAAAATGTTCTGAGCTCACCTAAGGCAAAACAAGTCTGAGACAATTGGTTTAGGAGACAGGCAGCCCATCAGCACAGAAGTGTCTTAGACATAATACATAATGCATGGCACAGCAAAGCCTGCCTTAAAGACTACCAACCCCTCAAAAGACTTGCTCTTCCACTTCCACACTCCGTGCCCTCTCTGCATTCATGGCAGTCAGACCCATCCCTGAGCTGGTGGATATAGCTTACTGAAAAAACCTAAGGGTACAGAAAGCTCCAGTTCTTAACTCTGCAAGAAAAGTTATCTCAAAAAAGAGTCTGGTAAGAGGCCAGGGAAAGATTCAGGGATTTATTGGCCAAGTGTCATTTTGTCTCAACAGTTTGAGTTGCACTATTCCCCAGGTTCTTAAAAAAAAAAAAAAAAAAAGGCCTGGCTGAGAATCATTATTTTGGAGCAGCTGTGGCTTTTACTACAGTAGGTAGGAAACCAGATCATCCAGGAGGTAAAAAACCCCATGTTATATAAAAGAAAACCCAGTAATACATTAAGACTCACTTAATTTCTGAACATCAAATCTACCCAAGTCACACTTCCATATTTTCCCAGAACATTCACACTGAGGGTGAGGCCCAAGCTGCCAAGGTACTCAAAGGCCCTCTCAGGTGAGGAATGGAGAATGCAGAACAAAGCAGCTGACCAGTCCATCCCCATCCCACAGGTATTCCTCACTCTGGGTAAATGGATACACAGCAAAACTTCTCATTTTAAAGGAGACAGGGGGTGCAGTGAACCCCTGACAGCCCTCGCTGACCGCACCGAGAGTGGTCACCCTCACTGTGAGTAAATACCAGGAGCTGCAGCTTCCCCGAGGGAAACCTGATGGATTTGTGGGTGTGGGGGCCCCATCCCCACTGCTGGCTGGGTACCACTGGGCTCTGCAGGTCTTCACACAGTTCTCAAGGCACTGAAATCAAAACTGTTCACATCAGTTACCTCTCCAGGGACCACAGAATTACAGAATGGTCTGGGTTGGGAGAGATTTAAAGATGTCATTCCACCCCCTGCCATGGGCAGGGACACCTTCCACTATCCCAGGTTGCTCCAAGCTGCATCCTACTTGGCCTTGGGCACTGCCAGGGTTGGTGCAGCCACAGCTGCTCTGGGCAACCTGTACCAGGGGCTTTGAGCTTAAAGCCTTCACCTCTTTTCCTGTCACTTCAGCTCATTGTAGAACGTCCCTTTGCAGCTCTCTTGTAGCATCTCTTCAGTCCATAATAAGGTCACCCCAGAGCCTCCTCCAGGCTGAACATTCCCAGTTCTCTCAGCCTTTCCTCACAGAAGATGTGTTCCATCCCTCTAAGAAAACCCTGCAGAAGTGATGCCAGATAACCAGTGGCACTGTTTCACTGACATATCACTGTCCCTAACCCTTCAAAAGCCTGAAAAACATGCAAATAATTTTACAACAATGAACTAAAGTTGTAGCAGCCAATTTTTCAACCTCTTCACACAGTCTGTGGCTTTCAGGTTCTTGAGTGTCATGTTTTTCCAGCTTCTGTTTGTAATAAGATGATAATTCTTTTACTCTTTGAATTTGACAAGAGATTATATAATTCCTTAAACCCTGGCAAATGAGTTAGAAAGAATGATTAGATACCATGAGATAATTTCGCAAGCGCTGGCAATGCCATCCTTGAATGAAGCCAGGAGTAACTCACCTTTGGCAGCTTGGAGATAGTGGAGTTTTTAACTGATAAAAAGTGCTTAGTAGCATAGTGAACATCAGCACTCCTTTGTATTTCGAGTACATTTGATTTTATGCAATCTGCATGTCTTAAAGAAGGAGGTTGTTTTTTTTTTTTTTTTCACACAATGACATCCCAAATTCCTATTTTATTATTAATGGAGGAAAGTATTTGAAGTGCCCAAAAAAGGGGAACTCCAACAGATAGTCCAGAAACTTTAATCCCTGCAAATGCTCTTAATTGCTAGAGAGCAAAGGGCCCTATCCATTATATTTATGGCCTTCAAGGATCAGCTGCTGGATATCTGGGGTGCAGCTGGAGTTATCTGGGTTCAGGGCCATAAAGGAGGTTATGTGTTGCTGTACACACATAGTAAGAGAAAATAAAAGCTCTTCAGAAGAAAAGCTGTATTCTGACATTAAGAAGGCAACCTTTAGCTGTCCTCCATGTGAAGAGCAGTGAGGTCCAAGTGCTGAAAGGGACACTCTGCTGCCAACAGAACAATGTGTCATTTTTGTCACAGAGGCAGGAAAAGGTTGTGACTATGATTGAGCTTTTTCACCAGAGACCAGCTGCTGAAGTGGGGAGATGGAAACATACCAGAAAGACTAGTTTTTAAAATATAACATTAATTAAAATATTTCCCAGAAATCTAGAAACAAGTGAGACTGGTTTTGAGTCCAGCCTAGCTTCTCATATTGTTCTTATCACAAACAATACAGATGCCCTTTGGTAACACATTATTCATTGTGTTGCAATTCTGCCAGACACCAGTTGGTACCCCACCAAATTATTTTTCAGCCCACAGAAGTGGAATAATTTTGTTTGCAAGAGTACTGGGCAATAAGAAGGCTGAGTTTGCAAGGTCTTTGAAGAGAAATATACAAAGTGTGTATTTTTTTCCCAAATTTCCTAGAGTTTTCTGGAGAGAACAATGCAGAAATGATATGTGCATTCTGTCCTACCTAAACCTCATTTTGAAACTGTTACCTCTAGATGTTGTTGTCTGCACACTTTGATCCAGCTCCCATTTGGGTAGAGCACAGTTTTCTGCAAAAACTAATTCAGTATATCACCCCAATAAGCAAGTTGTGGATGTTGTCTTCATACCATAGTCCTCCCACCAGAACCACTCCAGACAATCTTTTTTCCTTGGAATATCAACCTCAGTCTCCCTGGCTGCAAGTAAGAAGGTGCCTGTAGGGGAAGAAACACTCTCCATGTGTGGAAGTTTAAGAGGAGATAATTGTGTAGAACTGGTTTGCTCTGAGCAGAACTGTGGTTTCCAGGTTTGCCTAAATTAACTGCGGGGGGAAAAAAAAACCACCAAAAAACAAAAAAACAAAACAAACAAAAAAACCCCCCAAAACCAAAACCAAAAAAAACCCACACAACCAGACATGGATGTTAAAAATGCTCCTAGACATTGAGTCAAATTTGAGAGGAAGAAAGGACATGGGTTTGTAGCAGTCACTGATGCACACACACTGTACTTGTGACACAGAGCAGTAGGTGGCACTGATGGCATTCACAGGAGTTCTCCGTGTCCCTGTTGCTTTGTCATTGCAGAGTTTAGGGAAGATCAGGGAGGGGCCCAGAAGTGCTCTAGGGACAGCTCTTACTGCCTCCCGGGCAGCAAGTTCACCTCATTCTAGCTGAGGAGTCATGGCCTTTGCTCCTGCCCTGTCTGTGCAAGGCCAAAAAATGCTCCAAATGTCCCACAAGTAAAGAATTTTACTTCCAGTTAGAGGACAGCATGTGGAATAATCCTGTGAAACAGCCAGGAAGAGAAGGGGCTACAAAACATTTCATGGGACACAATGGATTTTTCTCAGTGACACCTGGTATGTTCTGCCCCAAATTAGGAATTTGGGAGTGCATGGACTTCAGGACACATCAAACCAAAGATATTCCTATCAGCTGGTCCAAGAGATTGATATTCCCAGCTCTGCAGAATATTTTGGCCTCTGCTGTTTCATCCAGGATTGACAATGAGAGCCATCCTGCAAATACCAGCTTGCCATGGGCAAGTTTAAGGTTAATCTTGTTGCCCTTGGCTTTGGAAAACTACACCAGAGTAGCTTGGCCGCTTAGCTGGCTCCTGCTACTTGGATAAACATCAGAATGCCACCATCCTATTTAAACTTTAAAATAAATGCTGTAATGAGCAGGTATCCTTCTGAGGCATGGCTCAATGCATAATCTATGCTACAATTCATGTACGCCATTTTCCCATGGGAGCAGAGATTTGAGAATACTCCCTTTTGAATAGGAACTGCACCTGAAGTGATCTCCTGGCAAAGCTAACATTCTTGGAGAGGGAGCAGTGTCTCTGTCTGTATCTCCAGGCAGGCACTAGGCTTTAGAGACTAAACATTCCCACTAATTCCACTGGGCAATAAATGCACAGGCACATGCAAACAGTTTCTGAGAGATACCAAGATTTTCTGTGTGATGTCTGATGTGACTGTAACTTGAAAAATAAAATGTAAGACTAATACATTGTTTTGCCTCTTTTCTAATGTTTGGTGCCATGCCCCCACCTATAATCCAGACTCATGGACAAAGGCACAAATACTTTCAGATATACACAAGTATTTGCTTTGATAATGATTTGTTTCCTGAGGTCAGCACAGTGTTTGTATCATACTTAGCATGGGAATTTGTCAGTATGTTGGTGTAACTTGCAGAATTTTTTCCTTAACTAAAAGTTAAGGAGAGCTGGAGAAGCCTCACTTGTTAAATATAATAAAAACCAGAATGGGTTGGAAAGGACCTTAACAAACACCCAGTGTTCCAATCCCAGTGCCCTGGGCAGGGGCACTTTCCACTATCCCAGGGTGCTCCAAGCCCCATCCAGCCTGGCCTTGGACACTGCCAGGAATGGGGCAGCCACAGCTTGGGAGCCCCAAATCTGGGCAACCTGTGCCAGGGCCTCACCACCCTCATAGGGAACAATTTCTTCCCAATATCCAATCCAAACCTCCTCTCTCTTGGTGTGAAGCCATTCCCCCTTGTCCTGTCACTATTTTGCTCTTGTAAATATCTGCTCTGGAAGTTTCTGGTTTTTTCCTGACTCCTTTGCTTATTTCTTTTTCCTTCCTGTTATATCAAAGTCAAATCTTTCCAGATTTGTTTTTTGTTGAGATTTTTGAAGTTATTTTTTTGGTTGGGTTAAGGGTTTTTTTCTTGTTAAAAGGCTCAGACCAGGTATGAATTCTTATTACATCTAATATCTTAAGTGACCTTGGAGAAATTGTTGTCAGGGCTGACAGCAAATGGCATCGTTTTACCTCTCTGGCTGCAAACCAAGCTTTCTATGCTTTGAAAGACTATGCTGCAAACAAAGGTGCAGTGCTGAAAGAGGCATCTCCACTCATGCAGCTGTGGAAGTAGAGTGAGTACTTTATAAAATAAACAGGTTATGCCATGATAACCCTGCAGATTAAAATTTAACACTCTAAAATTTATCCCCACTCAACAAATCACTTAAGCATAAATCCTGCTCTGTGCAATAGAGGTACTTGAGCTAAAGTCAGTGTGGTCTTCTTTTCTGTCTCCTTGAGAGCCACTCTATTGACTTGAATGCCCTTGAGGTACATAAAAATAAGATATTTATATTTATTCTTCTTTTACCTTCAAAAAGCCCATCTAAACAAACAAAACCCTGCACTGCACAGAATCAAACCAGTACAGAAGTAATGTTAAAATTATTTCCTCCTGCACAGCAATTTGCTGTGGGAAAAACAAACTCAGAAAAATGAACAGAAGTTCAACAAACACTCTTCTAGACAGATCTTCAGTCAGAGTATCAGGGACTCCACTACTGTGGGTAGGAAAATCAAATTTGATGTGGTTCTTAGACTGATTCCCAGTGATACTGGGAGTGTATTCCAGTACCTACTACTGGTGGAGACTGCTGAGTGAACAAATACTTTGAAAATAATTTCGTTTCTGTCTTATTGCCCAAAATACAGAATTAGCATCACAGAGAAGGCCGTATCTCAAGAAAAACTTTTTTTTTGCTTCTTTTTGTATATTCATTTAGCATATCTTACAGATCAAGAATTATCAATATTCACTTCCAGAAGTCAGCGTTGGTACATGCTATTTTGACAGATTTTTTGAATTTTTTTACCTCAGGTACTGAATATGTAAAGACACCTAAACAATGTTGAAGAGCTATTAAAGAGAAGACCATAAAGAAGAAGGTATTTACTCAAATCTTACTTTGCAAAGCCACTGCCTGGTTCTTGTTGCTTATATTTGCGGGTAAATTATTCATTTCAGACACTGAACAAATCCAGCACTCCTGAGCCTGACCTCTCCCACAGACCATTCTAAGTTAATGATTTGCACAACTCCCTTGCTGGCACAGAATAACAACTCACACACCAATGGTATCTCAGGAGCAGTTTATAAAAATGTAGTACACCACAGGGACTGGTGTGGATTTTAGGAAGGCTCTGGCTACTGAAGTCGAAAAGGCTTACGAAGTTTGCCTTGCATAAGGCTGGATTCACACACACACTTGAGGAGAGAATTGTTTATAGATGAAAGAAATGCCCAAAATTAGACATTGCCCTGGGAGGCCACAGGAGCACAATGTAAGGATCTGACTCCTAAATGTTTCTCGGCTACTCGTCACACTGACATCAAGGAGTTCAGCATCCACATTCCACTGAGAGTTTGTGCCTTAACTGTTCGGAGTTACAGCTGTAAATCAGGGGAAATAGCATTTCTTTGCAGCACAAGGCTAATATGAAGTGTGTAAACGGAGGGTAACAAGAATTCAGTGAGGAACTGAAGTCACCTTAACTTACCATAAACCACAGTCCTGAGTCAGCTGGTATGGAAGTCACATAAGCACTACAAATCTTCAAAATACATTTATAAAACATTTTCATCCCTCTGCAGCTATGTGCTCTTTTTAACACTGTCTCACTGCTTAAATGTGCTTTCAATTCCCTGCCCCGATTTTATCCTTTGACTAATAAAAAAAGTACATGATTTAACATTTAAAGTCAGTAAAATCCCTTGTGTCTGTTGTCTGTCAACATGTACATTTGCAGGATAATCAGACTTTCTGCTCTGTAGCCAGTATTTGTGCACCTGCAAATGCAAGGTGGTCCAGAGACTCATGGCAATTAAAATAACATTACTGATCTTACCCTGTGTGAGTGAGCAGAGAAGGTTGTCCTCAGTTTTCTGAAGTGTTTCTTCTTGCTGGCTGTACTACTCTGTCCAACAGCACTGCAATGTTCTCTGTTGAACCAGGAGTGACCAAGGTGTTATCTTGACACATATAAATGTGGCTAAAAACCTGTATTGCCTTTCTTGGGATAAAACAAGAACAAAGTTCATGTATCAATGGCCTGGACAAACAAAGCATACAGGAGATAAACATGAGCTTATTACATTTTGATAAAAACCCACAGATGTCCTATAGCAATATTGTTATTTAGGAATGTATATGGTTGATATCAAACTAAATTGTGGATAGACTCCAAGTAACATGAGGTGATCAGCTGGTACTGTATAAACACACACAGGGAAAATATTCTACAGCCATGCATCTGCAGTGAAGATAAAAGATTGTGTGGTAAGATTCCTTCAAGAAAATAATCACAGTATCATTGATGTACTTGCATAGGGCTTACAAACATCAGTGGATGCAAGTAATAGCTGAAGATCCTATTTATAAAAGCTTAAAATCCACTAACCTAGGATATTCATTCCTATTTAACAAATTTGAACTAATCCTCCCTAACACCAAGGATGCCTATTCACTGCTGCCTAAATTTTTTAGAATTTTCCTTCATGATGTCATATCCCCAAAAGCAGAAGTTGAAAAAACAGGAAAGTAGATAGGATAGTAGTGCAAGGTTGCTGATGTGCAAGAAAAGCTCTTACCATGCAAACCAATTTTTAATTCATTCCTTCAGTTCCCTCCTTCACCTGTATCCATTTAGGCTTTTAACAGAACAGATCTTGTCATGAGCTCTCCGCTTGCTTAATGTCTAGGCACTAAAAACATCTTTTAAAGTCTATGATCACCAACAAAAAAAAACCTGTGGACCTGGAGGGGATTGAAGTAGCTGATAGACAGCAGGTGGCAGAACCCTGATGTATGTTCAAAATGTACCTTTGGGTCTAAGTTTGCCAACCACAGAACAAGGTCTGATCCTACATTTTAATAAGCGAGGATGCAATCAGTGAGAAATCCCATTTACTGTAGCCAGGTGACCTTCAAAACTCAGTATGTAACACCAGCAGAAGCGGAAAGGGCCCCCACTCCCTGTTCCCCGAGACACCTGATGCCTCTTCATGCACACCACTCAAGAATCCTGCAAGATAAAGTCCCACAACACAACTTTAAATCACTTCATTGACTGAGAAGAGTTTAGGAATAAAGCCAGGAAGAACTGTACAAGGTTCCTGTACCAAATGTGCTCAGGTGAATTTTCCTAATGGCTGTGTCCTGAAAAGAGCAGCACCTTGGGCCATTTACCTCCTAAATCCAGCTGATCATGAACAGTTCTTAGCAGGAACTTTAATCCATCCAGGTGTGAAAAGCCTTCCAGCAACATCTCCACACCAAGCTAGGAAAGCAGAGAATATAATTTTCTCCCTCCTATTGCCAAAGAAGTCTGGAATTCAGCCTGTAGCTAAGAATAACGCATCTCCTGAGGTCTCCCTGGGATACCCTTTGTAAATACCGCTGCTAACAGCATCCCATGCATACTTCAGTAACTACATGAGCCTTACTGAATCGCAGAAGTTAACCTGCAATATAACAACACGTGCATGATCATCTTCCCTTTAAAAAGGAGCTATAAAAATTAAGCTCCTGCTTGTTAAAGTGTTTTAGTCCAGTATCCAAAGCATTTTAATGCAGATAGAAAAGAGCTTTAAACAGCATAGTCTCAGACCATTTGTTATGAAACAAAACTTAAAGGCCCCACAAGACAGATGGATTTGATGCTGTCTGTCCCCTGGACATTTAGGTTGAGCAGTTCTATTTTATGGTTAAAATTTACTCCACAATGGTAATTGATCAAGAAATAAACTTAAGGATTTCTTTTTAATCTGCTCCCCCTTCAAGTATATAAAGACTTTAACAATCAGGCTGAGATTTAGAGATTTAAGACCCAACTTGGTTTGTTTAATAAACAAGACCAAAACCACAACATTCCAACCTAAGTCCAGAAAAAACCTTGAATTCTGGATATTCAAATAGAAAATAATATTGTTTTTCGAATTATAAGAAGTAGACACCATTAACAAGCAAAGAATTTAATCCAGAAGAGAGAAGGATCTACAGAACTCTTTCCATGCCAGTGGCATACAGACCCTTAGTGCTGGCATATTTTTGACTGGTTGCACAGAGCCAAATGCTCATTCCATTTCCTCTATCCACTAGTAAAACAAGTTCTCTATCAGAAACCAGTCAGGGAACGAATTACACTTACTCAGCGCCTGTGATGAGAAAAGCCTCACAGCAGGGTGGTGTGAGTGAAATCCCACCAATTCACTCTTACTACTTTGTTCCCAACCATTTAAAAAGACACATCAAGTTCACACTTCCATGCAGTCTGTGGCAAACACTAAAGGAGAATGCCAGAGTAAGGCACATAATTTACAGGCTGAAAAAGAGTCACTAGGACAGCCAAAGATGCCTGAAAATTGCTTTTATTTGTTCGTAAGATTTGTGCGTTGCAGCAAGCGTAAGTAGCTACCATGGACAAAGTCTGGAAGAACATTTCATGTTAACCATTGAGATATATAGTGAGTAGAGCCCACATCTGCAAACAACATGCTGTTTTTCTATTGCTGGAACCTAAGAGTCATGAGTTACAGTTCCTTGATATCCTTCTGGACGTTCCACAGTGTCTCTGCGCTCTTCCTCAGCTGGGTCACCTCATCGTCCTTCAGCTTTTGGTTGATGACACTTGTCAGGCCAGAGGCACATAGGACAGAAGGAAGGCTCAAGAAGACTTCATTCTGAATGCCATACATGCCCTGTCACAAACAAAAGAGATCAGACACAGGCCTGTCACCACAAATCTGTGGTTGGTTTATGTTGCAGGGAACCTCCTCAGAGCAGAGCTCAAAAACCATTGTTTTACAACCTGCAGAAAAATTTCGGCCACGACGTATTTAAGAAAATAAATAGTATAGAGCTGTTCTGGATCAAATGCTTGGCAATACCAAACAGGTGATGGCAGAAACCCCACCTTCAAACCTCTCTCTCACTTTTAGTTCTGTACAGCAAGGAGCTGAAAGAATTCAGACACAGGATTAGGACAGGCCATCAGAGGGAGCAGTTTTCCCTGCTCAGAGCCCTTGCTGCAGCAGAGGCTGTGGAAATGGTACAGACCACATGCAGGCAGTTACACCACATATAAAAGGACAGTGGCTCCCAGAATCACAGCTGGGCCTCTAAGAAGTCTTCCACTTTTACACTGAAACTTCTTTTCAAGGAATCTGCATATGCCACACATGGCAAAGTTTCACATAAGGGTAGTTCTGCACAGAGAACCTTATTTTCAGCTCCATACTTGTGAGTGGAGTAGGCTAAGAGGTCAGCCTAGAAGAAACAGCAATAGTAAGCTGCCAATTGAAATTCAAAGTAATATTTTACAAAGCTTCCTTCACTGAACATCTTGCTAAATGAGGCTATTTAGCTTGTCCAGAGCAATTAAATGAGCCAGAGTGTCCAACTAGCCTCCAATTCTTACCTTTACCAGAGTAGCAACTGAATGAACCCGGAACAGGTTCTTCAGAATGGTCTCACAGAGGTCAGCCACACTAAGGCCAATAGCCCAGTTTGTGTACCCCTTCAGTTTGATCACCTCGTAGGCACTAAGGAAACATTGAAATACAACTTCATTAAGACGTCTTCAAGCAAGTCACTGTAAATTACAAGTCTTAAAACCAGTGAATGTTAGCCATTTAAAAATTTTCGAACTCCTGAAACGCACTTTAAGTTTTGGAATTAAAATGTCCAAGTTATGCGTTTCAACATTAGAGGATAAAGCATAAATTCTACATTATCCCCTATTCATAATAAAGAATCCTGTTGTTCTCACAGGATTAGCTGAAAACAAAATTAGCTCCCATCTAGGAAGAGATCCTAGTGTTATATAGAAAACCACACCTATACCTGACAAGTTCTCTGCTTCAGTCAAGGGCACAATGAAAGAGGCAAACATTTAGAGTCAAAGCACCACTATATCCTGAGGTTTTTAGCCAACATCTGCACACACTTTATCCCAGTGAGTGCATATTCATTTCACAAAAGACTTAACAACATGTAGTCAGCTGTACACAAACTCTTTTGCATCCATTGAACAGAATTTTCCCTGATTCCAACACTATGCTCATAGAAACATTCTACCTTTTCCTGGGCTTGTGCCCTTTGAATAAAGTTACCCACTGAAGAAGCTCCATGTGGGAAAACAAGCACCCACAGCTCCAGGTGCTCCAGCACTTGAGTGGGTTTGTTATGCAATAATTTGTCTCCCTGCAGGATAACAGATCTTACCAGCTGAAATCCTGCATTTCTGCATTTAAAAATGCAGTCCCACTCACTCAAGCAACTTTCTGACTAAGAGATCATGAAAGCTGCACCAGAACAGAGGCAGAGTGCAGACAAACTGCTGTCAGCACGGCATCCATCCACATTATCCCTCAGGTCATCATACCTTGCAACCACTTGCTTGTGGATCTCCTTCCAGTTCTCAGGATCATTGTCAGTTCCCATGGCAGGGTTCAGCTCCTGGAGGCCAACCCCTGCCACGTTCACTCCGCTCCAAACAGCCACTGCAACAGAGGAAGGCCATCAGTGCCAACAGCACTTGGCAACTCTCCCTCCACCTTTCCTAGCTAAAATAATTGGAAACAAAGTAGGAGCAGCCAGAATCACAAGAATGGTTGAGCCAGGTTTTAAGTTTTTATTTAGCTATGGTTAAATCTGAGAACTCTGGGAGTCAAAGATGAGACAGTTTTAGTACTGGCACTTTAACAAGTCACTTGTAACATGTGACAGCAGAACTTTCAGACCCTGGAAGTTTCTGAAGTCAGAAACATAAAATTCTAGTAAAAAGGCATATTTTAGCAACCCAGCCTTTCAGAACTGATTTTACTCAAAACTGCAGCATTTGCAGTTTCACTAATCAGTATTGGGATTAGCCTTCAAGAAGTCTATCCTTATTTACACAAGTAAGAGCAACAATAGGCAAACTTAGAATATCAAGACAGAAATTTGCACTTCTCCCTGCATCCTGGAAGCTCAGAGGAAGGTTCAGTCTCTGTTTCTGGGAAGTAAGCAGGAATTTGGAGTTACTTCAAAACAAAAGCAGCTTTGTGACAATGACACAGGCTAAGCTCTGCATGTGCTCAGCCAAACTCTGCTTTCATTGGTATAGGGTGAGCTACAAAAACTGCTGCTGTTGAGCAGACGCTGTACTTTGATCAAATGCAATGGCACAATGAAGAGGTGGCTTCCTTAGAAATACACAGCATGAAAATATAAAGCAGTAGCAATCCACATAAACGTTCTGCTACAGCATTTCAGACTTGGAATACATGAACTGAACTAGGACAGATAAACTTCTTTCATTTCACATTTTAAAACTATCTTTGCTTTAAACAGCAAGAACAAAAGTCACAAAATAAGGCAAGGGATAATTTTGTCGGCCTGAATCTGGACTGCTAGAATAACAAGCTCTGCTACTGACCTAGCAAGTGCTGATACTGCTTTCAGAGAACTGTGCAACAGACTATGGGATGGTACTCCAAAAACTGAGAATAAAGAGAGGGAGCAAGATGTAGCCTTCACAACACAACCTCCCAAAATTGGGCGTTTTCAGTTCAGGCTTTAATCGTACAGCCACAATCAAATTATTAAGTATGTGTAGGTCGATTTCTTGTACATCTCTCAACTGTAATCTTCATAAAAATACAGCAAAGTACCAGTTACTCGAGCTCAACTGCAGCTGTTCCTTCAGAATCCTGTAACAAACCTCTGGCCTCAACCTCTGATATGGTATTGCTCATTCCCAGGGAGGTCAGAAGTGCTCCTTACCACTGGAATCACCGTGCTCTCCCAAGATCCAGCCATGGCAGCTGCTTGGATGGATCCCAAGTCTCTCAGACATCAGATAACGGAATCTGGCCGTGTCCAGATTGCAGCCACTTCCAATCACACGGTTTTTTGGCAGCCCACTCAGCTTCCATGTGACATAGGTTAATATATCCACTGAAAGGAAAAGCATGCATGGCAAATGAAACTCCACTCGCACCAAGAATGCTCCAACGATTACTGAGGGTAACAGGGCAATCAGGAGGACTCAATGCTAGTCAAGGAATTTGGGATCTGGCTCTTTGGGGAATTAAAATGGATGCAGTGCTCGAAATGTTGAACAGTAGCTTGTTGGGTCCTAAGAAAATTCAAGGAAGGTCTTTAGAGATTAGATTCCTACCAGCTAAAGTTGGATACACTTTTTTTGGTCACAGTTAAAGACCTAGGGCATTCAGAACTGGGACTGATCTCATGTGGCTAAAAAAATTCAGCAGTTTCCTGAAAAATGCTCCTTTCCAGTTCACCGTCACAACAGGTTAAACAATTTGCAATCAGAAGTCTGAGATTTACATACTCTTTGTTGTCAGTAATTCCTTCAGTTTAATTTCTTCATTTGTGCACTAAGCATTTTCTGTATCTACCACCTTTGCAGCATGAAAAGCTAGATGAGCATTGTGCTTTAGCTCCATGTGTTTCTAAAAATACAGTTTTAGGAAAAAAACCAAAGCTAGATAGGGCAGACAGAAGGATGTGAGCAGAGAGAAAAACCTCTAATCCACAGATCAAAGCAACAACAATAACCAGGCTGCAGGAATTGACTCCAACTCTGAGAAGCCAGGCAGTTCTCAGGAGGGAACATGTTTGTGTACACAGATCTGAAATGAATAATTTGCTCTGCTCAGGCACCAAAGCACAGTTCACACCTCACAAGTGGCATGTTCCCTACAGCTTCAGCTGGGCCATCAAGGTTAAACCCCAAAGTCCCTTCTCAAGGGCTCACAAAGACCTTCGCTATATAACACCAGTGGACAAAACTTCACACACTGAGAAAACAAACGATTATAAAAAATATAATTCTGAAAAAGCAACATGCAATATGCAGAGTATTTGTCTGTATTCTCAGACGTCCACAAAAAGCTATAAAGTTTCAACAACTTGTATTTGAAGAGATTTTCTGAGAACTAACTAATGCTTTATCTCGTCAAACCAAATTTGTATGTATTTAAGAAAAGACTGCCTTACCAGGATTGGAAACCACCAGGATGATGCAGTTGGGGCTGTACTTGACAACCTGAGGAATGATGAATTTGAAGACATTCACATTCCTCTGCACCAGGTTGAGCCGACTCTCCCCCTCCTGCTGACGGACTCCTGCAGTCACCACCACAATCTTGGAGTTGGCAGTGACAGAATAGTCTAACCAGAGCACAGGGGAGAAGATACAGAGTGTGTTTGAAATAATCCCACTAATTCCAGGAGCATTGTGTCAATACACGAGCTACAGGGTGCTTCTGCACTGTGCACTGCATTCAAACCAAAACCACAGGACATCAGTTTGAAAGCCAGCAACGTCTCATAACAATGACCCAATGTATCAATATGTGGGTGTTGAGAGTACATTTAACTATCCTGACTCTTATTTCCACTATAAAAACAACACTGTTTCTTCTGCATACAGTTTCACTAAAATAAATTTTACTAAGCAAGCCTCAAATTGTAAAGAGATGTAAGAGAGAGTCCATCTTAAGAGCCACTTCCATTATGTGTTCATCTGAACTCACCCCAACACACACATTTCACCTTTTTCGATGCCAAATCCTAACAGTTCTTTAGGACTGCACAACTAACTCTCTTCTACTATGCAAAGCCACAGAATATCAGTGTTAAATCAAAGAAACTGAGGTGCACCTTTGTCTGCCACAATCTTGTGAGTGTGAAGGAACACGCTCCCATGCTGGAGGTCCATCATTTCCCCTTTTAGTTTGTCTTCCATAACATCAACTAGAGCAAGCTCATCACAAAGACCCTGAAAACAACAAAATTTGGAGTCAATGAAGCAGTTCACATGCATTTTAAAGTTAACCCAGAGGTAAGCTAAATTATATTTTAAAATAACATGTTTGACCCATCTGAAAGCATCTCTTCTCCAAATAAACCAGCACTATCTTGGTGCTCTGATGCATCCCACAAAGTCAGAGGCTACTACAGCACAGGTTCATAAAACTCACTCAGACTTTCCAAAAAAGGTATCATTTGTGGGGAGTTTCAGTGCATAGCCAACCCCTGCTAGGAAAGCACTTCTTAATTTAGTTATTACCTTTGGAAAAAAGTTGCATCTTTCAGAGTTGTGGCAAACCCTCTAAATCTACCCAGCAAACAGGCCTGTTTTAAATATTTAAATATCTGAAAGAACACACCATATAATTATCAAATAAATATTCCCTTTCCACATGCCATCAGTCAATTCCTTTCACAAAAATATACAATGGAAACAGACTTCCTTGACACTAAAATTGAGAGAAAAAAGATTCTTTAGCTATTTTTCTCTGCAGGAGCTACTGTGTGATATTTACTTTGCAGAACAGATTCAGCTCCCATTTACAAATCAGTATGGTAACATCAATGACTTGTCTCTAACTGAGCAGGAAGTAAATAACCAATGCAGAAGTTTTAGAAGCATGCAAATTTATGTATTTAATACCACACCAACAAACTGAAATCAGCATTAGAGCCAAGCATCTTGCACAAGTCAAACCCACATTATATTGGTCAGCAGTGGCTGAACATGAGCCAGCCCAGCTGGCCAAAAAGGCCAAAGGCATTCTGGCTGTACCAGAAATAGTGTGGCCAGCAGGACCAGAGCAGTGACTGTCCCCCTGAGCTGGGGAAGGGGCTGGAGCACCAGGAGGGGCTGAGGGAGCTGTGGGGGCTCAGCCTGGAGAAAAGGAGGCTCAGGGGGAACCTTCTGGCTCTGCACAACTCTCTGACAGGAGGGGACAGCCGGGGGGGTCGGGCTCTGCTCCCAGGGAACAAGGGACAGGATATATGTGCCAGGGGAGGTTTAGATTGGATAGGAGGAAAAAATTCATCACCAGAAGGATGGTCAGGCATTGAAACAGGTTGCCCAGGGAAGCTGTTGGGTCATAGTGTTTATAAAACTTTTAGATGTGGCATGTGGGGACATGCTGGACTTGGCAGTGGTGGGTTAATGGTTGATCTCAATGATCTTAAAAGATCTTTTGCAGCCCAAAAAATTCTATTGCATTATTATAATTCAGTTACACGAACCAGATGGTTTTATTGTAGAAACATTTTATGCTGAAGCTTATAGTTGTGAGAGAGTAAAAGCAGAAGCCTGACTGAAATAAACTCCATGTCATTATCCATGCTTGAAGAATTTAAAACCAGTTGTTATTCTGGGTTTGGTGCATACTGTTCATTAACAGTAAAACTCTGTGCTTAGATATCTGACAATGCAGTTTGATCCTGCTTAGTGAAGTGCATTAAATGAATGATGAATTATGGTCCAATTTATGGTAACATCACCTGGCTCCCTCACAGGTTACAGCACCTAAACAACTGATTTCAGACCATGAGTGGCAACCATGTGCTTAAAAATATAACTATAAAACCCACAATCACCTATTACTGTTTTTCCAATAAATTTCTTTTTTACTTACTTGTTTCAAAAACTATTTGCTACTTTTGCATCAGTTTCACTGTGGCCTGTTCTTACTGTCTCACTGCCCATTTTTCCTTGCTCATAGGGGTTATGAATATCAGAAAGTGAAAGGTTCGGTTTCTTTTGGTTTTTTTGGGGGGGTTTTTTGTTTGTTTTTTACAATTCAACATGCATCCTCATGGTAATACATTGGTCATTGACAAACAAAATACAGCTGGTTTATTCGAACAAGCAAGATTTTTCATCTGACTGGAAGCTACCTGATTAAAGATCTGCTCCTGCAAGGGGGCAGGGCATATCTGCTGATGTCTTCTTTCAAAAACCAAAAAAAAGTCTGCACCTTCTGTCTTTTCAAATTTAATAAATTCACAATATTCTCTAAAAATGAAGTGCAAAGTACAAGAAATCCTTGTCAATTAATAAACCTTAACTTTGCTCAAAGACTGCACCATAAGATTTGACAAAAATATCCCAGAAACCAGTAACAGGAAAAGCCATAATAACCTCCAAGTCCAACCTCCTGCTTTCAGTTATTTCAAAACTAGCTAACACCTTTCTGGAAAAAAAATAAAGTCATATAAACAAGTAAAAAGGACTTAAGAGAAATCAAAAAGCTGCTGAAGGGGATAGCAGTATTTTCAGCTACTATATATATTCTTTAAAATAATAAATAAAAATAAAGAAATAAAATAATAAAAAGCAAACCCTCTTGATTCCTTATCCTGTATTTCACCCAGATTTTTGCTCTCTCCCTATTTTTTGTCCAGCAGAACTCTGTCACAAAGCAAACTCCAGCTTTGTTGTGGAAGAATGAAAAAATTAAGAAGAGAATTACATGTTTGGCAGAGGCTGTGGAGTCATTCCTACCTACATTTTCCCAGCAGCTTGGAAAATCATTCTGCCTAAAGAGACATTTAGTGCTAAGCACAGACAGAAAGGTGAGAGAACAAGGAGAGGCTAAATGTGGAGGTCAGGCTTGTAGGTCACTGCTCGCTTCCCCGAGCTGCTAATGAATGATTCATTCCTGTGCCAACCTCCCTTTTTCCTGTACCACCCTTTGCTAAGACAGGCGGTGCTGAGCACGACAGCACGGGGGCTTGGAGAGCACGTTGTCCTTGAGCCTTACCCTTCCAAGGATGCTGATAGCAGCGGCCATGCCAACCTGGCCAACCCCCACAACTGTGATCTTGTTGTTGGGCACCTTGGCTGCCTCCGCGATGGGGCTGATCAGCTTGTCCTTGACAGTGGCCATGGCGTTCTGAGGGGAGAGCCGGAAAGATGTGGATCAAAGCGGGCCAGAGGGAGCCGAAAGGCGCGCTCTGAACGGAGGAGTCACCTGCCACAGCCGGCTTTACGCAAGGCAGCTGCAGGCACGCTGCCCTTGCTCGCAGGGCTCCTTCCCAGCCCCGCGTCCCCACACACAGCCGCACACCCTCCGCGGCTGCGGCCCGCGCCCTCCCTGCGCCCAGCCTGGGGCTGCACGGGGCAGCGCACCCCGCGAGCCGCGCTCCCACAGCCGCCCGCACCAGGGTCAAATTCCATCAGCGCTGCCGGCCCCGGGCATTCGCCTCGCGGCACAGAAGCGGTTACATCTGTGCGCTCCGGGACGGGCCTCCACGAGCCAGCCGGGCCGCGGGGAGCGGGCTGGGATTTCCCCGGCTCCTCTCCACGGGCCCCGAGGCTCCCCGGGGCCCACGGCCGCGCCGGGCCGCAGGGGCACCCTGAGCACGGCCGGGCACCAGCCCCGAGCCGCCGCCCGGCTCCGGCCGCCCCAAATCCCAACGCTCGGGAGCTACAGCCCGGCTCCGGCCACCCAAGACCCTCGGGAGGCACGGCCCGGCTCCGGCCACCCCACATCCCCAGCCCAAACCTCCGGGAACCGCAGCTCGGCTCCAGCCACTCTAGGCATCACCCGTTAGCCACGCAGTGATGCTCGGCCCGCGGCCGGCCCCCGGCGGGATCAAGCCGCCCGGGGCAGAAGTGACGGGCCGGCTGGGCGGCCATCCAGCACCCCCCGTCCCGGAGCGGGGTCCCCCCGTACGCACCGGGCAGCGGGAGCGGCGCAGGAACGGCGAGGGGAGCGCGGCGCTCGGGCAACGGGCGCTCTGTAACGGAACGGGCGCTCTGTAACGGAACGGGCGCGGGGCCCGGGCAACGAGCGCAACGGCACGGGCACGGCGGGGGCGCGGGCAGCGCGGGGCTCGGGCAATGAGCGCTCCGCAACGGAAGGGGCGGGCCCGGCGGCGGGGCCGGGGGAGGCGGCGGCGCGCTCAATCCCCGGCAAGGACGGCGCCTCAAGGATGTCGCTGCTCCGCCCCGGCCCCGCAGTGGCGCGGGGGCAGTGCTGCTGGCCCGGCCTCGGGGCTGTGTGTCCGCCGGGTGCGCTGCCGGGAGCCGCGATGCTGCCGGGGCCGGGGGTGGCCGTGCACTGGGCACAGGTGGCCTCGGCAGCGTCACTTTCACAGCGGACAGCGGGGCTGTTGGTCCCTGGCGTCTCGGAGCCGCAGGTTTGGCCAGAAACGCTGCAAGCGACGTTAAAATACGGCAAAAATAAAGCATCTTACCTGATCTTTCGGAGAGAAGTTGTTCAGGTTGGGGATATCTCCTCAGCCAGGGGTACCTGATTTTTGCGCTCGCTGATTTCTGCCCTGGGGCTGACTCCGGTTGGACTTTTGGTGGTTGGACGAGTCCCTCCTGGAGGCGCAGAGCGATGCCTTGCCAGGAATAAGGGACGTAACCTGAGGCAGGCCAAGAAGGAATGTAACCTGAGCAGAGCTGCCACCACCGGGCCTCCTCCCTCTCCCTCGGCACGGCCGGACCCACATCACACTCACTCTATTTCGCCATATCACTGTAGGGCATCCCTTAAAAATGATAATCAGCGTGAACGTATTTTAACGCCGTGTTAAAGTAATAAGCACATCCGGCACTCTAAGTAGCAATAAGAGTCAGATGATATTTTCCTCAGACCCACAGAACACACAAACTGAAAAGCTGACATCGGCCACTGCTGCTGAGCAGAGGAGGAACTGGTTTCTTTAAATGCCTCCAAAAGCAAGCAAAATACGGAATAATAGCAAACAGTGCTGTAACATTACATCTTTCTAGCTGTAAAGGAAGAAAGTAGAAAACACTGGATGATATGCATAGTTCCAGTGGGGAAGCTAGGTTGAGTTCCTCATCACACATGATTTAGTCTCTCCCACAAGAGGGAAAACACAACAGTAGATTCCAGAGTCCTCCCAAGTAAGTCACTGGGTTAAATGGGACTAGGCAGAGAGCCTAGCTCTGCCTGCCTACACAGCCTACGATTATGGCCACCTTTTTTTTTTTTTTTTTTTCCTGTTGTTGCGGCTAGTTTAAAGTTTTATTGATTTTTTTTGCCAGATACTTTGCCAGGTTTAGTAATAACTGGATTGATGCCCTGTGGCTCACTAAGCAGCCAAACAAACAATGGTGTGTGCATGAGGCAGATGGCGAGCAAAGGATGAAACTTGCTTTTCTGAGCAGCAGATCAGTACAGATCCAGGCTGGCTTTAATTCACTGTCTAACTGGGGCTACTTTGCTTCTTCAAATGTTGGTTTGACGTTGCAAAGGGTCTCCTGCAGTGAAAGAAATTAGTTAAGCCATCCACATGATGCTTCAGGTAGCAGCTTGCTGTAAGAAAATCAATTCAAGACTGAAATTACAGATGCAGTGGCAGCTGGAGGTAAATAATAATTACACAGTGAAATGTAAGGATCAGAAAATCTGGCTTCTATAATCACAACAGGAACATTCACAGCTGAAATTTAGGGAAATAGCGAGGAAGGGAGATAAAAAATTTCTGGAGAGATTAGGGAAGGACCAGAGGAAGGTTTTTTAATTCCTGAAACAGAACCAAGGGTCCTTGTCCTGCCAGTGCCTGTTGTGAGGAACCTTCACCACTGCCTTCTGTCTTCTTTGGACAGGATCCTTCTCTCTCCTTACGAACTTTCAATAGTCAATTATAACAGTAGCGTTTGGAATTAGAGATGGAAATGCCACTTCCTATTTGCAAGATACTAAAGCTTTAAAAGGCAGACTGGACTGTTTACCACAGGCTACAACAGCTCTTCTGGGCCCTTATTTAGATCAGGCTTCATTTTGCATGCAGTGCTAAAAGCACAGGGTATTTAATCCCCTCCCTGAAGTCCTTTCAATGTAAATAGACAATGCAGGAGCAAGACCTTGAGTGCAAGAAAGAAGTTTATTCCCTCTCCCTGCTCTTAATGATTTACTTACTTATTGTTCCAGATGATGGAGGACTGAGGCACAGAGAGGTGAAAAGATCTCCCCAAGGTCACATGGGAAGTCTCCTGGTGACAGGTCACAGTTTCAAAGTTCAGCTCCAGTTTGGCAACATTGGCATTTTTGATGCAGTGCAGTTCTCCAGAAAAACAAACCCTAATGCTAAGGGACACAGTGTAAATAAATTTGCCTGGTAACCTTCATACAATTACAACATATATTTTGTGTATATATTTTAGTCACATTCAACTTTTGGGTTGTACACAAAGTGCGCCATTAGATAAGTCTGAGCTACTTCACTACTTCCATCTGTCCCATCATCTTCCCAAAATGAAAGTAGATAGGATTTCCTGCCATTTCTTTTTTCCAAAACTACCCTTAAACCTGATTAAAAAAGAAGAGATCTCAGATGAAAAATTCTGTTCATGGGACTGTTTCACACAGCAAGATGCTGATGTTCTGATGGCCATGGTCTGATGACAGCTGTAGCCCTAAGTCGTGAAAAATTTTATCTTGGAAGGGAAGGAATCCATTACATCACAGGATGGGATGTCGGGCTGATGGCAATGTAAAGGTTCTCTCTCACTGTGTTAGACCTGGTAGATCAGATCTTTGCCCTAGAGGATGGATGTGTTCTAAGCATTATTGCATATGGATGTAATGGAGGGAAAAAAATTAGATGTTCAGCTTTGCAAAATACAGAGAACTGAATTAATCTGCTGGAAATCAGTAAGTGCTGTCACGTACAATGTTGGCAGGTGCTGAATTAAAATTCTGGTCCACCTTTGTAAATTCTGTGCTTCTTCACCTGGATTTGCCATTTGGAGGGAAAATACATCACACAATAAATAAAAATGATCTGGGAGTGGCAGCTTTGCAAGCTTCTTTTTCCCTAGTTTTGTTTGAAGGAACGGTTCCTTATATTTGGCAGCGAGCTGATTTTCTGTTTAATTTTTGTTTAAAGATTAGACAATGTAAACAGATAACACACTCATAATAGTTAAGTGCTTTATAATGGAGTTAATAAAAAAAAAACAAAACCAAACAAACACATCATGAGCTTAGGGGCTACAGTGCAAAAGGAGTGAAATATGATGATCTCAGTTAATGAATATCTTTGATGCCAGAGGAAACAAATGGTGATAAGTTTTACAATTAGGTAAGTAACAGCAACCAATTTGGAAGAACTAAACGGCATTGATTTAATGAGCTCTGGCTCATTAAAAAGTTCAGGAGAAACTACAGCTGCTAAACAGAGTGACAAGACAGAAATGGGGCAAACAGTATATATGCAAGCAAAAATATATGAAATTGAAATTACAGGCAGATAATGATTTTTTTATCAGTAGATTAATTTCCATACAATAAAGATGGAGGGTTTTTTCCTCTGAACTGGTTAACTGTTCAGAAAACTTAGTAGTCCTAAGATTTTTATGTATGGACTTTGTAGTTTTATTTGTATGTCTGAAGGAATGAGACCTTGTCAGGCTATCACTTCTCCAGACACAGATGCAAGGCTGTGTTCATGCTGGAGAGTTTTTTACATCAGTGCAATCACCCCCTGTAATCACACACAGCATGTAGCATATCTGGTATGTAGCATCTCAATTGATCTTTGTGCAAAGATTTTTGTAGTAGCTCTGTACAGCCCTATTGTAATAGCTGCGAGGTAGTAGGTAAGAATTGACTCCTGTAATCCAATAGATTTTTCAGTAGAGTTTCACATAGAAACACATCTTGTGCCTTTAATGACTTGTGAAGTCCCACAGCTGTAGGAGTTACTACCTCTTTAGGAGCTGAATCCAGGTTTCCTTGTTTGTGTGTTGTACTGGGAGAAGGAACTCCAAGTTACGTTATTTGAACTCCCATGTCTGGATATTGCTTACAGTGAATTTTGTTGGAGAACAGATTCACCACTCCCACTCCCACCTAGACTTTCACTTACATGATCCCACCATTTACCTCATTAAAAGTAATTCTGGAGACAGACCAAATACCTTTTTGCCTGTTATAGAGAAACCTTTTTTCTGTGGTTTACATAAACCTCTCCAGAGCCGTCACAGGCTTGCAGCCACTGCCTTTGAAGCAGATTGCTGATGTTAAGGGTCAAGGCTGACTGACCGCCCTCCTGTTTGGGAAGCATCCAGTGATATCTGAAGAACCTTTGCCATAATGCACTCTGGACCCTTAGCAGTGCCATTCACAGAGCACAAGCTCTGTGGAAAAAGCTGTGGACACAGCTGAGCTTCCAGAAAGCATTATTTAACATTTCCCAGTACTGAGGGAAGTTTGCCTCCATTGCTGCATCTGAATCCTGTGTCTAGGGACAAGCTTTGCACCGTACACAGAGGGGACTCCTAGTGGCAGGGATTTCTTGATGGAATTTGGCAGAATTCCTTTAATCAAGTGGTGTGAAGGAACATCCTACCCTTGATGGTGATGGATTCCTGGGAAGGGGGAAGAGAACTGTTGGCAGGCAGATGCAGCAGTGTCAATCTCCGTCGGAATGCTGGGGAGGCTCCTGGAGTGTCCTCAGTCACAGCTTGTTTCACCTGATCCTGCAAATCACTTCCTGTGGTTAGAGGGGCTTGCAGGGGGGAAGTCATTGCTGGCAGTGGGGACAGGTGCAAGTTCTCTGTGAAGTGCTGAGAGTTATGTTTTCCAGCAGTGGTCCTAGAGGGTGATGGGGAAAAAGGTAAGGGAATATATATCTGGACACATTTTGAATCTCTTCCTTCAAACTATAAAACATAGCTCAGTTATTCAACCAATCAAGTTTCCAATTTGGTTTGTAATGCTGTAGGCAAAGCCATTTGAGACAGGAACTTTAGACTGCAACAAATATCTTTGATTTGGATCTAACAGGTGCCCACTAAAAATTTCTCTCCACAAAGAACAGCCAAGGGTGATGTTTCCCAGCGGAGCTGAGTCCTAAACTGAGCTCTGTGGGATCGGGCAAGCCTCAAAGGGCTGCCCTCCACCCCTGCTTATCCCTCACAAGCACATGCTTCTCTACTCTCTCCCTGAGTCATTTCAGCTCATTAAATCAGCAGAAAACTATCACTTTTATTTCCTTGAAGCAGTTTTTTGTTCATTAGCCAACTGACTGGGCTTGGTGAAGTGCCCAGCGAATACCAGACACAGCTCAGGAAGGCTCAGGAGGAAGAAGCACGGGGAGAGTCCCTTTTCTGTGTCATGGCTGGGAAACACTAAGTCAGTTTTCTGCCTCTCCTGTAACTTGAGTCTTAATTAAGCTCACGCTCTGAGATGCCTTCTAGAAAAGCTTATATTTCCACGGACTAAGGATCTGGGGGTGTGAATTGCCTTCACTCAGCTCGGTTTAGTGTCCGTGAATGCCTCTTCCTGTGCCCGATGTTGTAATTCCAACACTTCTTATTAATAGCAACCCATGCACGTAACCTGTTGTAAACTGTCTTGAATCAGCCCCAGCACTGATATGAGCTACACTGGCTCACAATTTTTTTCCTTGACGTGTGCCAGAGATTTACTGTGTATTTAACTTGTACTCCCAAAATCTCCCTGTCATTGTAAACTTGCAGGTTAATGCTGAAACGCATTCAGAAAGTCACAGGCTTCCTGCAGTTTGTTGATTTGCTTTTTAGCACGTTAAGGAAAGTAGGTAGCAATTTGTCTTGCCTGGATTTTAGTTTTATTGATTGGTACTTGGACTAGTAATTAAAATTAATACATTTAAAAGGACGCATATTAGATGGCAGGGGCTTCCAGCTTCCAAAAGTGCAACGAGAAGTGGTTTGTTTTAAAAGTTTTAAAAAATAGTGGAGCATTTTGCATGAAAACTATCCTGTAAGCAGATAAAAACTGCATTTTGTGTGATCAGGAATTGTCTTATTCTTTTATAACTTTACTATGACTGCTGTGCCTACTGGGCTGGATCAATGCCTGAGAAATAGAGACCCTTATCTGAGCTGTTTTGAAAAGGTCATAGAACTGAAGACAAACAATTAATAAACATTATGGGATAGGTGTCAACCCCCCCTTTTTTTCCTAAGTTATCCCTCTAGTTACAGATTTGTGCTCTTCTCACTGCTGCCTTCAGTGCTCATCACATTCATGTATTTCTTCATCAGTGAGTAGATTAAAAGCCCTTTAGAATTATATGATTTCCTAAATCTATTGTCTACTTTTCCTGATGCACCCTGTAGTCACTCACTTCTGCAAACCTATTCCTCAATGAAATTGTTGAAAGTGCGATGCTGCTTAATACATTTCAAATTATATTGTGCCTGCCTTCATTATGTCACAAGTGATGTTCAATACCATTGCAGCTACTGGAACTGCTTGTGGACATGGTGCTCACCTTTCTAATCAAGTAAACAAAAGTAATTACATTCCACTCTCTCTCCAGTTGTTTCATTGCTGTATAAAACATATTAAATTGTCTTGCCCTGTGATGGGAATTACACTTAGAGGGAATCTGCAGCCCCACATCCTTCACGGAATGAAAGAATTTGACATCTGTCCCTGTTTGTACAAGATAATTTCAATAACCTTAATAAAGTAAACAAGTTTTTGCTCTCCTGACTTCCAGAGGACAACTGAGCGAGCTGCACAAGCATGGATGATTTATCCTCATCTAGTGCTTATTCCTGTTCTCTTTGCACACTCTCTCTCTCCCCCTCTAATTCTGCCCATGCTAAAACTCTTTCAGTTTTGGGAGAGATTTGGCAATGCAGTTAGACTTTAGAAAGAGTTTCAGCCAGGGAGACTCATCCTATAGAGCAAGCTCCTGTTTCTGGGACAGTTTATGTCACCTCTACATAGAAAACCTGCTGAATCAGCCCTGCCACCTTGGACACCTGACATGTGTCTAAGGGAACTGTTCCGCTTTGCCATCATTACATTGCTCCATATAGTAAGTGCTACTGGTACAGTGTGGTATTCCGACAACATTCAAATTGATTTTAGCTGAAGCAGCAGCACATCTAAGAATCAGCCAGGGCTCTGCTTAATTTTTTTGTAAATGACAAAAAAATAGAGTTGTGACTTCTGGGCAATGTCTATGTTGCATTTTAATGTAGCATTTGTGAACTGTAACATTATCTAAATACCCATTATAAGATGTCAGCTATTAAAGGAATGAAGAAAACATATGCAGAAATATCCCTGCCCTCTTCTGCTTGTTTTTGCCATGAAAAATGCCTGTGGGCACTGGCCTTGGGCAGCCTTTGCTCCCGTGGGTGGTTCCTTGGCAAAGAAAAACACTTCATTGAAAGATCTGCCTGGCATGAGGCTGTGATTCTGAAACCTGATGTGACAGGAGCTGTCCTGGGCTTGCTCAGCAGTGAGCTGTTGATCTAGGAATTTAACTGGAGAAAACACAGCACCTCACAGACATTAGTGGCAGAATATCAGCACCTGACAGGTGACATGAAGTCATTATGACTAATCCTAAAATACAGACTGAGAGGGTGACGTGCCTGCAGGGCTGCTCACCTCCCAGTAGGATTTTAGAAGGTTCTGGTCAGCTGGCTTAGAAAACTTTTCAATGGGGAATTATGAAGAGGAAAGATGGATATACACTTTGATGAGGGGGTTTTTCTCATCTACCTTTGGATAAACAAAGCATACATTTATAGTTGTCTTGTCATCTAAAGTGAGAGAAAAAAGACAAGTTATTTTGACTCATCTGCTTATTCTAATCCACATGTCTGCCATGGGGGGAAAATGTGTTGATTCCCAAAAGTGCATTTTCTTTCCCTTCACTCTGAAAGTGGGCTGAATTGTTGGAGAGAAAAAAAAATCCAATTGATTTTCAGTCTAATTCAGTCTGAAAAGTGAGTGGGAAGGTGTAGCAGGGGGGAAAAGGATTTGGGTCACTGTTTTGGGGTTAGTCCTTCCTAGCTGAGCATAAGGCAGCCACAAAGTTGCACCTTCAGAGCAAGAGGAAGGTCATTCCTTCCAGCTGAGCAGCAGGAGCAGCAGGGCATGTGCTCCTCTTGAACCCCTGCCAGCTGCAAAGGAGAATTATTGCAGCCAAAGCAACTGCCAAGGTCAAATGACTGCTGTGTATTTATAGCAGCACTGAGTGCCCAGGCTAACCAAGGAAAGGGAGCAGGTCGAGGGGTGCCACCTCCAGCTCAGGTTCCCTCTGCTGCCCGCCTGGTCTGCAGCTATGATGAATTCTGTCATGGTCTCCTTAGCAGATGTGAAAAATTGAATCAGGTCAGGTTACCATGTGAATGGGACTCAGTGGATCCTTGCAAAGACTGCTCTCTAAAGCTGGGGTTGGCCAGTCCTCAAGGAACTGATGACACTTCAGGATGCAAAAATTACACTAGTGCTACCACAGAAATAGGAAAACAGAAATTCTAGGTGCTTCTGGCTGTTCAGGGCCTCAGAGAGTGGCTCTGGGAGTTTTGTTTAGACCAGGGTTCTTCTTCACTGATGAAATGTCTTATTAGGGGGATTTGGTGTTGCAAAAGGTCATTGACATTTCTGTCTCAAGCAGCAGGTAACAGCAACATCCCTTATAAAAGTCATTGTGAAGTATATGAGCCGCTAGAGGCTGTTCAATTATATAACTAATTATGTCTGTGTCTCTGATGTTTACATTGTGCTGCCCACACTGACTCTGGGATAACCCACACCTATCCCAGGTATCTGGGTCAGGAAATAAAGGATGCTTTCCTACTGAGTTTCATATAAGCCCTTCTTTGCTGTCACTCCACCTCAGAGCATGCAGAGTCTCCTGATTATTCTTATCCCTCTCCAGCTGGTCTGAAGATTGAAAACTGCAGTGGAGATGGCCCAGATTGCACTTATCTATGGTTTCCTTCAAGTAGAAAATGAAGATCAGAGCCATACAGTAGGATGGCTTTCTTGGAATCTGTTTTTGTTGAGAACTTTCATCCTCATATTTATTCTCTGGTAGGATAAATTCTTTAGCTGGCCAGCTCAGTGTGTGCCAGGGTAATGTTTATTCTCCCAACTGGTATTTTTTACTCTTTGCTCTACTTGTAGCTTTAACCTAAAAGACAGTGGAAACTCAAACAGGAACAGAAAGTGTCACTGCTCTTGATGAAGGTTTAAAGTATTTTAGGGGGAATGCCTCTGAGAAATTGACATGGCATTTTATGCTGTGGGATCACAGGAACTGACTCAGGTTTCTTGGCACAATCATGGCACAAGCAATCTTACGTCATGGTGTCTCACATGTGACATCCATCTCCGCCCTGCCTATCTTATCCTCCTCCTAAGTTATGCTTTGCCTTGTTGTCAGAGAAATCTACCCTGTCCTAAATTCTGTTTCAAGGTAATATTTGTGTGCTGTGTATACACAGCTCCAAAGTATTTGTAATGATCACAATTCAACTGATAATTTCTTTTCTGTCATCCAGTTCCTCTTTTGATCATGGAGCAGATTTTTGTTTCACTCACAGTGTCAATAATATAAATGAAAGGCCTGGCATATTTAATGATTCCTATGGAGTTTATAGATTTAAGTTCCCTTTGGTTCTCCTTTCAAGCTCATCACTTCTCTTCCTGAAAAAACCTTAGGAAACCTTACCCAAGCACTGACTGCTCTTTCTTTTCCCTCATGCTCCATTTTCCTTATCTGAAATTGTATTTTTTTAATCTTTAATTGTGCCTATCCACTAGGTGCAGAAGAACATAAATCCAGGATATTTTTTAGACTCTGTGTTCCAAAAGCACAAACTTAGATTTGGAGCTTGAGTTGTCTTACAGAGGGAATAGAGCATTTTACAGCAGGCATATAAACCAACAGCAAATAAATGGCTCCAGATAGGATTGACCATCTGTGAGACAGCAGGACCAAGGAGCAACACAAAAGGGGCTGTAACGATTGTGTCAAGGCCCAGGGCTTTATAATTTCTGTTTGGATTTGCTGCCAAATCAGGAAGAAAGCAAGATTGTTATCATGAAGCAGCAAAAAAAAAAAAAAAAAAAAAAAAAAAAACCCCAAAAAAACCCAAAACCAAACCAAACCAAAACAAACAAAAAACCCCCTCAGGACCTCTGAAGCATTTAATGCATAATTAGCATTGTGTGTGACAGCCTCTGTTACTATTTATTTCCACTGTGTTCCATAGTCTAGCAAGAGAGATAACTAAGGGAAGGGTGGTAATCATAGAATCAGAGGACAGATAAGCCTCCCGCAGTCAGTAGCTTAGGGATGGAGTTTGCTGCTAAATCTGTCATTTGCTGGAATTCATAGGGCTGAATTCCTAAAGATTCTCAGACAAGGAGTCCCCAAAGCAACACCAGCTGTAGGATGGGACAGTGGTTAAACTTTAGGGAGATCTGACCACAGTTGTTTCAGAATGAGCTCCAGATCTAAACCAGACACATTTGGATCACTTTAGTTCTGGCATCCCAGCATGGAAAGTACCTAGAACATTCAATTCAAGCTTATTCCTCAGAAGGAAAATCTCATCTCATGGCCACATCTTTGTAGTAATTTTACATTACAGGTCAAGAGAGGTGTATGAAACATTTTGTTTAAATTTTCTTAACAGGGCATCTCCATTAACACATTTTTGGAAGTAACCATTAGGCAAACCCAAAAATCCTGAAGTAGTACAGTAACTGAAGGGTTGTGATCTCCAGAGGCATTTGGAACTGCTCACTGACACAAACAAGCAATTCCAGTGCCTGCATAGCTTCCAGACCTTCTGGAAGGTAAATCCATGTTCCTTGGCTCACATGACCCCTCACAAGGACAAAGATCCCACTCCTGCAACCTTGTCTCAGAGGCTTGTAAACTTCTTTACCTTGGGTAGCACTTACCCTTACTTAGGTCATTTACCTCAGTGGGAATGCTTATTGTAGTCTTTGCCTGAAATGAATAAAAGAAATTTCTTTAGCATATGAAAAGTACTTCATGTCTAGTTATTCTTGTATTTACATTCTGAAAACAGTTATAGTGTTGTTTAGACAAATATCTGCTTGTTTTCACAATTAAAGTAACTTGTCCCCTAATGTGTTGGGTGTTTGCATTTTGCAGGAGCTATCCATTTGGATATCCCGCCAGTCAGGCAGAAATATGCTCTAAGGAATTTAAACCAGGAAATTCAAGAGAAAAAAAGTAACTGCAGAAGGTAGTGTACTTCCTCTTCAGAGCCTGGATTCGATGAATCCAATAAAGGATTTCAAAACAGCATCTCAAAAAGGAATAGAAATGATCAGCAGTGCTTAGAAGACTGTCTAATAGCACTGTCTATTCATGTATTGCGTCAGTAAAATAGAGTATCCAAAATTATTAGTAATCGAGAGATATGTTAATCCAATTATTAAGTGCTTACAACTGACTTCTCTTTTCAACAGGTGGTTCCACATGGGAACTGTGAGTAGATAGTCTTTTGTATCTACATCTTCTACAGGGCAGAAGGAGAGCCTAAAATACACAAGAAATACAGCAAAGAGAAAAAAAAAGAGAGAATGGCATGTCATCATATTTTAATTTCCCCAATCACTGAAGTCATCTCCCAGTTAGACCTGCTGCAGTTGGATCTGTTTCTTCCCATATATAGAAGGTGAAACTTGGGTAAAAATAATAATATATATTCATTTTAAGTTTTGTTTTTGCAATTTCTTCACATAGATACACATAGATTTTTCTATGAAAGCAAACAGTTGGAGAAAAGTTAGGTTAAAATTTTCCCAGGAGCCTTATCTCAGCACATCAACTCTGAAGAGCCTTTGTGTTTCCCAAAGACCACAAGGAGTTGGCTTAGCTATTCCTCTCTGTGAACAAGGGCTACCCAGAAATATCAGCATTCTTTTTACTGGAGATAACCTTTATCTCTTGCACTTCAGAAAATGGCTGTAATTGCTCTGCTTGTTAGACTCAACAGAAAACCAGCGCTGAAGCTGTTTGCCTCAAGCCCTGTCTCCTCCTGCAAACAGAGCAGGGTATCAACCGCCTCCTTCAGCACTCTGGACTAGAGCTCGGGAGAAAAAAGGCTCCAGTACTTTCATCCCCCTCTCCAAGGCTGCTGCTTTTATTTTCCACCCTGCCTCCTAAAAGATATCACAGCTCCTCATATGATCGTTTTATAGGGGCTGCCTGTGGGTGACTGTCACTCTGTTATCTCTGGAAAACTGCCAGTAACTCCTGGGCAGTTCAGTAGCAGATGAGGGAAACACTGGTCTCTCAAAACCACTGGCTGTTTACACGCTCAGTGAAAAAGCAGCAAAAGAGACGGAATTTTTCATGCTGGCTTCCTGTGTTGAAAGTTATGAGTTTGTTTTCTTCGTAGCCATCAAAGTGTCCATGTGATAGAGACATTTCATAAAACAGATTCCATTCCTTCTGCAGCATTTTTCAGCGTGCATGGTCCTCAGAACAAGCTGGAATGAAAGAACAGGCAGAATGTGTCACTCCTGTCATCACAGGACAGTAATGGCGACATTGCAGGGACAGGGAAAGTTTGGGCTGGCACACACATAAATAGGCAGATGCGTATGGTGTAAACTGGGCGTCTGGGACGTACAAACGAGATAAAAAACTATAGGGAAAAAAGTTTACTAGTCTGTTGATTAGTGAAAAAAAAAAAAAAAAAAAAAAAAAAAAAAAAAGACGCCGACACAGCCGGGGCAGGGCTCTGGTGACACAGAGACAGGCGGAGGATGAGGGCAGGAGGTGTGGCTGGTGTGTGAGGATGTAGCGCCCATTGGCGCAGCAGCAGCGGTGCGTGCAGACCGAGTGAGGCTGCCGGAGAAGCGCGAGTGCCCTGAGCGAAGGGACGCCGAAAGAGCCGGGGACGGGGGTTGTGCCTCCACTGCTGGCACATGTGCCAGGACAGCCCACTGCTCCCTGGCATTGGTCCCTGCTGAATTCAGGGCCCCCCCAAGGCACATTCTGCTGCTCCCTCTGCCAGCAAACTCTCTCTTCACGGCTTGAGCCAGCGCCTCTCTTTTTCACACCAAATCTTTAGTTTCTGCTTACCAAATCCATTCCCATTTTTTCCCTCAAGTACTGGCTATGATGAATCCACTCAAGCACAGCCTAGCAAAGATAAAATAGCTTCTAAGGATGGCAGAATGGTTGCGAAGCAGCTCTGCAGTCTGATGGTTTTGTATGCAATAGGTTCAGCCACCAAGGAGCACAGCACAAGCAGACGGAGAGATGAATGACTTCAGCTAAGACAGAACACGTGCAGATGGTCATTTACTCAATGTGCTTGGGACAAGTTGTGATCACGTTGGAGGAGTTTCTGTTTTCATTATTTCTGCTCTCATTAAGACTTGATAGACTTTTTCTTCCCCTGTGTATTGAAAATTTTCTCCTCCCATGTATTTCAAGACAGCAGTGACGAAAAAAGTACAAAGTGTTGTGCAGTGGAAAACACCGAGGATGATTTAACTCGCATGGTTTCTCAGGACCAGTCTATAATAGGTTATGCTACCAGTTACTCTCCTACTACCTCAACAAAATTATCACCGCGAGGGGGGTTTTTGCTCTTCCTGAGAAAGAAAATTTCCTCTCTGCATTTCAAAGAAAGGCATTCAGCCGACTTTCTCCGCCCCCAGGCTGTTTCCTGTGCAAACCTTCAGAATTTCATTTTCTTTTTGAACCAGCTACATTTGCATCTCACTGAGCCCTCTGAGGCATCTTCTCTGTCAGGGTGTGAGAGGGCTGTGCCGAGGACATGCTGGGGTGCTCAACTGGAGTTGTCTGAGAGAGCCTGGACCAAGTCCCTTGCAGCACAAGCAAAGTGCCAGCAGCAATGTCAGCCTTTCTGCCAGCCTGTGGCTCTTGTGGCAACTGCTTTTTTCCATGCAGACTGTGTATGTGCAAGTATGGATGCAGAGGTGATCATAGAGGGCTGTTACCCTGGGCTGTGACAGGTATGGAGAACTCAAACTTGCAGTAAGTACCCTGCAGTTTCTGCATGGACAAGAAAGCACTTGGAGCACTCTTTAATGTTTAAAACCCACAATCCCAATGTAAATCCATATATTTAGCAAGGTGAATTCTGTTCAGCATCTTTGACTCAAGTGTTCACTCTGCTGTGCCACCTGTTTGTGCACTGGATAAGCAGATTTGCTATCTTTCATGCAGCTCTAAGATGGATTGGCTTCCAGAAGTAAATTGGAAAAAAATACCTGCCCTTGGGCATGGTGAGGTTTAGTGAGATGAAATCATATCCACGATTGTCTGTGGTGGAGGAAATCCCTAAGTGGCACAGGGGAGGAAGGAGCAGAAGCAATCCAAGCTTTTTCTTTAATATGTCTGGCTGGTACATGCTGGCATTGTGAAAAGCTTGTTAGTAATTTATATTTGTCCTCTAGAGGCTTTATCTTTACTCCATTAGTTTTGATGTTGCTGTGCCAGTTTCAGGTGGATGGTGAAGCCTGCCAAGTGTACAAAAATAATTGGGAGGATCAGCACCGTAGCAACCCCGCTTGCATCACAAGTGTGCATTCCATTTAACACCATTAGGAATCATCCTGCCACGAGGGGAGGTGATTTTTTGACAGTGACCTGGAAGCAGCACCCATGCCAGGGGAATGAGGGAGAGCCTGTTTCAGAAGCTGGTGTGGGCTGAGATGAGTGGCAAAGCTGCAGGTTCAGATGTGGGCAGTGCCAAGTGAGGAGCTGGGATTCCACACATAAGATTCTGGTGTGGCCAGCCAGAGGCAGATTTACCTTGGTCTGTGGATTGAGGACACACGTGAGGTGTGGGTGGTGCTGATGTCCTCCCTCAGTTCCCTCTCCACAGCCTCTGAAGTTGGTTGGCTCTGCAGTGATAACTGGGCTTGTTCTGGGAGCGAGTGCTGTGTAAGGCAGGGCTGTGCACCTGGCAGAGCCTGGGCTTAATGGAGATGAACTCAGCAAAGCCCTTGTGCCCACTTGGCTCTGCAAACCTCCTGAGCTGCCATGTCTCTGCTCTGACCCACATGCAGAGCAGCTCATGAGCCAGGGCCAGAAAACTTCCCAGGAGAAAAAATCCTGGCATCATCTGTGTGACACCCACCTTTAACACAGCAGAAGGAGTATGAGGTCAGGAGCCAGCGTTTGTCTAAAGAAGGCGGGAAACCCTAAATAAGATGATGCAAGACAAGCCTCAGAGGTGCAACTGTACCTGAGGATGGCTAAAAGTTCCCCTAATCAGGGGGTGATTATTGATGACCTGTTGCTGTGGCTTGCATCTGCCTTTGTATTATCTGTCAGGGCTCTCCTTCTTCACAGCATCTCTTTTCCCTGTGGGCTCTACGTGCTCATGCAAAAGTGCAGGAATCCTCCTTCTCCTCTGCAAAAGGATATGACTCTTTAAACTGATATTCCAGCCAGGCTGTTGTCCAGCATCCCTTAGTAGAAAACGTTTGATGTTACAAAGTAGGAAAAAAAATCAGGAAAGAAACCACCCAGTATTACTGAGGCCACACATTTTAGAGAGGAATACCTTTTGCTAGTCCCTGGCAGGCAGTGGGTTGGTACTCAGTCTGAAGTCACAGCTGGGCTGGGAACAGCCTGGGGTTTGAATGCCAGATGGAGCAATGCTGGGTGTATAGCCCAGACCTTGTTTACATATGACCACTAAGCCTGACTTAGCTCTTTTCAAAACATTTAGTATGCACACTGCAACTAATGTCCTTACAATTTCCCATCAGGCAAAAAGGATTTCATATTGTAGCCTTTTTGAATCACTTTTCACTTAAAACAAACTTCATGCCAAATTTTGTTAGTTTTAATACAGGACAGAATGGGGGAGAAAAGAGAACATGGAAAGTATGACTGGTTCTAGGTAAAATATTTAGTGGGTAAAATATTTTTGTGCACACAGATGAAGTAATATTCGCTCATTTTAACTCAATCAAATGTAAAGACTACCTTCTCCAGCATCACTGGTGAGGAGCTGTCTGAGCTGAGCAGTGTGAAACACGGGATGCAAGGCTCCTTATCCCCGGAGAGGTGGCTGCTTTCTCTTGCAGATATTCTTCTTACAGAGATCCTCTCCTAGGAGGGAATTAGGGTTTCCACAGCGTGCAAAACAAAGCCGAAGTGCTTAATAGTCTCATTGTCCTGCTCAATTGAGCCCAAGCAAAGCGGGGGTAGAAATACCAGAGGAAAGGTTAACCTTTGGCAGCTTCCCCTTCGGCTTTGTCGCCGTGTGAGGCGTGGCTGTTTCAATTACGGAGCTGACTCTGGGCCGAACCTTGGGAAATGAACCTCAAATTTTAATTCTGCTTTGTAGGGGTGTGCAATGGCACAGCAGAAGCTGGGAGTAGAGCAGATCCACAAGTTATATTCCCGGCTTTTAAAAATTATTCCACTAAAACGGCCGTGGATGCTCATTCCACCACGTGTTTTTGTGCTCTGGTGCTGTGCAGAGTCAAAGAACAGCACTCTTTGGTAGGATATGGGAGGATTTCTTTTCTCACCTTCTGGTATCAAGTACCTGAGCTAAAAAAAAGAGCGGTGCTGTTATTTGGGAGCAATACAGGCTGTTTGAGAGGCAAAAGCAGTGCTTGTGTTTCGCAAACTTCGGCAAGAAATGTAACATTTCCATACCAAGACACACAGGTGAGTAAACTGGATAAAAACCCTAGTCATGTTTTTGTGATGGAAGTGTATCATTTTCACAATCAACATATTTTCACAATCGAGATCTATGATATTTAGAAATCTCTAACTCTTCAGAGAGAAGGTTGGCAAGCACCCATTTGAATTTCGTGTGCTCTTTCCTGTCAATAACCTGAATTGTTTTTGCACATGTAATTAACAGAGTGAAGGTCCTATTTTGCGAATAATTGGGATAGATACATTAAATAGGAGAAGAGCCTTGTTTCAGCTAGCATGCTTCTTTTTTTTCTCTGTGCAGAATTAGTGTAGCACTTCAATTGCCTATTCATGCATGGGGAAGGTTGGAATCACAGATGTACAAAATGTAAGTAAACGGTAAAGGCAATCCTTGCCTACAGCACAAATATGTCTGGACTGCCTCTTACTGAAGTTTTTTAGAGATCATTTATGTTCCTAGGATTTTATTTTGAATCCTATTGCTGCAGCTTTCTAATTGTGCTGTCATAAATAAATAGTTTTTAATATATCTTGGAAAATTCTCCTTGTGACTGTAATTATTTTACAGAGGTTGCAGGTTGCTTTGGCCACAGACTATGGACAAACCTTTGTTCCAGTGCAGGCAATGAAATGTGGACTAAGTGATTGCTCTGGTGGTTTTAATACTTGGCATTTGTTGGGTGGAAATAAAAGAACCCCTGAGGTGGGAGAAAATCTATGGGACATCCTGATCTATAAGAACTGTGTGGATAAAGAACCCCAGGAGTCCTTTACTCTCTTGAGCAAGGTTTTATGTTTTGTTTCTAGTTTAGGAGGGGTTTTGTACATTACGTATCAACTGGAATTTAAATTCTGTCTTACGCACACGTGAAACAACGTGGGTATTAAAAAAAATAGAGTTCTGTCTCATATAAGCTGTCTGATGCCGCACGAAAAAATCAGGTCAGTGTTGGTAATTAATGCCTGTTAACCCCAGCTCTTTTGTGAAATGCTGATGGGGAAGCTCCCTTTCCTGCCTTTGGACTCGAAAAGGGAATTAGCAAAGCAATAGGGAGCACATCAGGGAAGGAACTCTTGGCAAAACCAGCCTGTTTTCCTAGCAATGCCCAAAACACAGCCCCAGCTTCCTTCTGCATGTCCTCCTGCAAAGGTTAGAGGAAAGGGGAATAAACACATCAAAGCCGCTTCTATCTGCTTGTGGTAGATTGCTTTGCCCTTCAGAAACTGATAATTAAGGCACTGCTAACCTGGGGGCTGTTTAGTGCCCTGGACCACCCAAGTGGTGGGTGTGGGAGGCATTTTGTCAAGGAAGATACACAAATGCACCCATCTCGCAATCTTAAAGCAGTTTTACAGGTAAGAGAAACCTTGGAAAGACAGACACTTGCTAATGATTCTCTCAGCAAATAAAAACCTCTACCAGTCGCATGGCTTTGTTTGTGCAGTTGTTGAATATTATCTAAATTACAGATAGGAGAGGGTATCTGGCTAGTGCAGTAATCTTTTGTCCAAATTCTTGTCTCCCCTGAGCCCTCTCTCTGCCCCAGGGTCCTGGAGATAATTCCACCCCACCATCCCTTTGAGTAATATCAGGGGAGGAAACCAGGTTTGAGATTTATCACCTGGAGCTGCTCCAAGCTGGGAAGACTGCTGGGGACACGCTGAGAGACGGGACACCTGGAACATTTAGGGGCCTGTTCATGCTGAGCAAAGTGACTACATTTGACAGCATGTGTTGTAAGACCTCAGACCCCAGGGTTAGCAGTGAGGCACAGGGTAAAGAACAGTTGCCTCTTGCCTCACCAGGTTTATTTTCTATTGACTTGAAGGATTATGTCTTACCTTGCCTCTTCCTTTACCCACAGTTTCTTATTGAAGGACACAGCAATCAACCAATTTAGGTTTAATTACGGGAGGGAGGGTAGAAGGAGAGAACTGAACACTCTAGACCGCAGAAAACAGTTTTGCTCTTATTACCTTTTTGTTAGTAATTATAAACCCTTTACATTGAAGGGCTTTCCAGTCACCGGAATGATTTGCCTTCATTAAAACAGTGTAACATTTCCATTCTCTGTGAGTGGCTACCTCTCTGCTATTTTCTGCACTCATATGAACAGTCTCTGAAGTATCCCAGATGACCTAACGAAAAAAACCCACCAAAAAACAAGAATCAAAAAAACCATGAAAAACCTTCTTCTGGTTTCCTCGTATGCCTTAAATAACATTAGTGCTCTGTCACTGAGAGCTGAGTTAGAAACAAAAGGGTCAGAGGAGCTCACTAGAAACACACAGCTGTTTCCTTTAACTTCGAAGGGATTTGCACCAGCCTTTGACCTCCTCCTGAGGGCAGGGGAGGATAGGGGTACCCCTTTCGGAGTCTCTTAGCTCTGCTTCTTTTATTTACTGCAGATTTACTGCTGCTGGGTGGTTTATTTCAGTTGTGCATTCACAGCTATGCACACACAAGGCACTCTTGACTTTCACTTCACACTGCTCAGACAGACACCAGAGGTCCTGCTGGGGGTTTGGGGCTCTGTCATGGATGGGGTAGAGGAGAAATCCCTCATTCAGAGCCCCTCAGTCTCTCCAAAAGCCTGGGCTCTCCCACTGGGCTGCATTCACGGCTTTGGAGCCAGAAAAGTGACTGGTTCTCACTGCAACCAGTCACTGCCCCTGCCTGAAATGAGCACCACGTGAGTCACTCATCTAAGATTTCCCTTCTTGCAGGTTTTTCTTTCACATTGTAATAAATGAGTGTGCTGCCTAATTTTCAATTTAAAAAAACCCCAAAAAACAAAAAAACACAAAAACAAAAAAACCCACTACAACCCAAAAAACCTCCAAACAAAATTAATGTAGCAACAAGTTTAATTTGAGCAGCTTAAAAGTTACCATAATTTGCTAATAGCATTGGTTCTAAATAATAATACAAAAGCAAATTTATACTGCAGGATACATTCCCGCGGGGTATGGAGCAGGACTTGGTCTCCTGTCCCCCACACAAATAAGATGTTCTAAAATTAGCCTTTTTATACTGTGGGTCACCTCTCATTCCCTCCTATTTTCAATTTGTAAGATTTACATCACTGGTCTCATCACCACCTATTTCTGCCTCCTCTGTGCATACTCCACTATCCCCTTTTTGGGGGTCTCCTCATTTTTGGGGTTCTTGGGGAGGAAGGCTCCCATCTTCCTCTTGTGTCCTTCCAATGAACCCATTGGTTACACATGCATACTAAGCCTATATATTATGTCAGTAAATACTATAGATGTACATCCAAATAATTTCATGGTAGTCAAAGGCAATAAATTTATTTTAATTAACGTTTTTCTGGATTTTTTTCTCAAAACTTTTCCATCTTCAGACAAATATAGCTTTTGTTATCTCAAATCTCTTCCTATACTGAACATCTGCTGGAGAAGGGGGGAAACTTCCCCCTTCCTCTTCTCCTAAAAAGTTACATTTAAACAACTGTTTTAAAATATTGATTACTGTTTCAATTTTGTCAGCACGAAACATACCTATTTATCATAACATTGATGCTGGTCTCAGAAGTGTGATCAGTTCTGTCCAGGCTCCTGTTTCACTCATGGTTAAACTTGCAGTTTCCTTGTTTTTTTTCTGAAATCTTTGTTCCATATCATCTCCCCTTTTTATCTACAGTAGTTGATAAAAGACAGTAGTTGCTGTCTTTTAATCATCATAATTTTTTTTCCCAGCAGTGTCCTAATGACACTCATAAAATGAAATTGATCAGAATAATTATGCTGTTGGGACAGAAGGGAGTGTTGTTCCTGTTTCTGCCTTTGCTAGTGGCAGATACGGTGACCTTGTCCTTGGAAGTATCTCTGTGCATTTCCTCCTCCATGATGTGTTGGTCTTGATGAGATAAATTGCAAGGAAGTAATTCCAGTGGCCTGTCACAGCCAGCCCAGCCCAGGCTTCCTGCCAGGGCGTTGTGTATTTCCTTATGTCATGGTTTAGCCCCAGATGGAAGCTCAGCACCACACAGCAGCTCCCTCATTCCTCCCCAACACTAGGATGAGGAGGAGAATTGGGGAAAAAAAGGAAGAAAAACCCATGTGTTGATGTTAGAGCTGTTTAGTAATTGGGAAAAAATTAAAATACAATAATAATATTAATAGTAATGAAAAGGGAGATAGTAAAAAGAAAGGGAGGAATCAAAGGCAAGGAAAACAAGGGATGCACAGCACAGTTGCTCCCCACCTGCTGACCAATGCTCAGTCTGCTCCTGAGCAGGAACTGGCAGCTCCCAGCCAGCTTCCCCCCAGTTTTTATACTGAGCACGATGTTCTGTGGTATGGAATATCTCTTTGGCCAGCTTTGGTCAGCTGTTTTGGCCGTGTCCACTTGATTGCTGACAGAGCCTGGGAAACTGAAAAGTCCTTGATTTACAGTAAGCACTGCTCAGCAGCAACTAAAACATCAGTGTGTTATCAGCATTATTCTCATTCTAAGTCCAAAACACAGCACTGTACCAGCTCCTAACAAGAAAACTAACTGTATCCCAGCCAGAACCAGGCCTCCTTTTCATTGCTGTCCAAGCAGATTTAGGAGATGTGTCAGCTATGGCCTGCCCCTGGCTGCTGTGAGAATTCCTCCCTCTCCTCCTGGGAGTTGCTCAAGTAGGGCAGGTGCAAGCTTTGCCTTTCTGGCTCAGTGAGAAGAATTTTGGATGTGACTATCATCACTTCTGCAGGAGTTTTAACAGCAGCCAGCAAAGCATTTTTCCTTGCATTAAGTTCTTTAGCTCCAGCCATGGCTTATGAAATCAGCTACAGAAGAAATTTACATCAAGAATCATCATCAAAATATCAGCACAGTGATACCCACACCAACCTTAGCGTTTCTATGATTCCATTACAAGCTGCTGCTTTGTTCTGCCTGCAGATGGTTCCTGATGTGCAGGGGTCTTGGCCCCTGCAGGGCCTTATAGGTGCTCTGGATATACATGAAAATGATAGTGGGGATATTTTAGATCTATTTCAGGCCAGGTGAGCCATCAGAGTGGCCACTTCCACATTTTCAGAGTGGAAGGTTTTTCTCTTATTCAGGTATTGTTATGTACAGCCCATTACAGCTGGTGAAGCCTTAATGAGGATGTCAGGTGGCCACTCCAAAGAGGACACATACCTGGCAGAGATAGCAGTCCTGAGAGGTAATAAGTGATTCCTGGCATGTCATCATGCAGAAATTACTGCTAACAGAGCCAGGCTGCTGTGGAGATCTGATCCTGCTTGTAGCCAGAGGTAACACTTTCCTACCTTCTTTCAGTCCAAGTGCCTTGGAATCCTTTACAAACACACTATTTGTGCCTCATAGCATCTCCTGAGCCACTTCATATCACCTTTTGCAAAATAAGCAGTGCCACAAAAAAAAAAAAAAAAAAAAAAAAAAAAAAAAAAAAAAAAATTAGCTGGTGCTGCCAGCAAAATTAGCTGCCCAACATAGAGTAGGAGAAGCCTGGTTTTCAGTGCTGTGCTGCATTTGTTTGGGTTGGACATCTGCTGTGTCCCCAAACAGAAGCACCACAAATGAGCAGCTGTGTCTGCAAGAGTTGGGGTTCTTGCCTCATTTTACCTGAAGTCAAATATCTGCTGAAAAAGATCCCCAAATCCTTGCTCAGCTCCCAGCCTTCACCAAGCCTCTGGAGTGTGCCTGGATGTGATGTTCTCATAGGTCTGTGTAGGTGCTGATACATCTGTTACAGTTTATTTTTGTGGCAACAAAGCTTGGGCAATTTTCAGCAAATTAAAAAAAAAAAAAGGGAAAAAAAAAAAAAAACCAACCCAAACCATCTCTTTGTAAAACTTTTAAGATGACTGTCAAAATAGAGTAAGATGCATATAATTTACAATCTTTTACAGGATTTCTTTTTGTTAAGATTTCAGGTGACAGCAATAGATAAAGAAGGGCTCAGAAGACAAAGGCTGGAAGCTTGTCTAAAAATTGGAATGGATGATGGGGTGAGTGAACACCAGATATTTCTATAGTTACATGAAGAATTATGGACGAACTAAAGCTGGACAAACTAAAGCTGGACAAACTAAAGCTGGACAACCTTCCTCCCATACCAAGAGAGCAAGATCTGATGTTTCCATCGACCTGGACTCCAGGAAGGTCATTCTACCTTGATGCCATTTGATGTTTGGCTTGGCATCTGGGCAAAGCCTTGTTTAGAGCAGATTTTGTGGGCTGGGATGGAGCAGGACAACTTTCCCAGGGAAGGCAACCTCACCTGTGGTCATGCCAGAGGCTCCTTTCAGCATCCTCCTTTCCCTGGTGGGTCACTGGAGTGTGGAGAGCTCTGTAGGATTAGCACAACTCCAACTGCTGGCAACACAATCTCCTTTGCAGGGAACGTGAGGAAAATCTTATCTAGAGCCAGACAAGAGTGGGCACTGGCTGCTACTGACTCGGACTGCAGAGGAGCAGTTTTGGAAGATGGTATAAGGCTCTGCAAGACAATAATCAGATGAGAATCTGTCAAAGTGTCATTTTCCTCTTTTTCACAGTCTAGCCATCCCCCAGATGGCAAGATAAACCTACTAAGGAAAGAGAGGACCTGCAGATTTATTTTCTTGCCTTTTTTTTTTTTTTTTTTTTTTTTTTTTTTTTGGTGGAAACAAAACAAAACACCACAGAAGATAATATAATATTTCTAAACTGCTTTGGATTGGCCTCTGCTCAGTACATTAGTCCTTTACAACACTCAGTACTGGCTCCTGTGAACATGGGGTCTGGCTCTGCTTGGTAGGAATGCCATAATCACAAATGGAGTGGGGAATTCACAGAAAATGTAGCTGCTCAGGCCCAAGGAGTGCACGTGTTTCATAACAATTCAGTCTTCCCAGTGCAGAAAGAAAAAAATTTTTAGCCACAAGGCTGATGGCCCAGCATAAATAGAAAAGGGCAAATACTGTAAATACTTAAAAATTCTGAAATATATAGACCACAGAAATGTTTACAAAGGTGGTTAGCTGATAGAGTTAAAGATAAAAGATTTTGATTAATTGCTCCGTAATTAGCTGCAGCAGGCAAATGCCTCATTAAGATAAAGCACTGCAGAAGTCAAATAGTTGTGGGGAATAATAAAAGCTGTACCTTTCAATTTGGTGGATCTATTGTACTTAGCAGCAATGATCCCAATTCCTTATGGATCTTCTGTTTAGCAGTCTACAGTTGATATGGAATATCTGCAAAAGATACTCAAGAGAGGTAGAAAATATATAGTAATACAATTAGCACTACAATAACGTGTGAGGGCTAAGCAGGAATATACAACCCACACAGAATGCCAGACTCCCAGAATGTTTGGGTTGGAAAGGACCTTAAAAATAATCTCATATCACTCCCTGCCATGGGCAGGGACCTATTCCACTATCCCAGGTTGCTCAGAGCCCCATCCAGCCTGGCCTTGGACACTGCCAGGGATGGGGCAGCCACAGCTGCTCTGGGCAACCTGTGCCAGGGCCTCACCACCCTCACAGTAAAAACCTGACATAAAGTCAGTTTGCTGTCCTGGAGTTATAAAATGACAGAGAAGGAAGAGAAAAGGGAAATCTACTCCAGATGAAGCCATTCCCAATCTAGGTAAGGATTTTTATAGAACACCCCCATGCCCCCTTGTTTTGTAATTATTCAACTACACAAGACAGCCACAGCTTTATTTTTGAAATAAAAAGCTTTGTTTTATTTTCCCTCTCTCCCTCTGCAAGGGAAAGGAATCAAAACTGCTAAATGCCCAGATAAATTTTATCAAGTGTGAAACTAAGGGCGACAACTGAAAACAATCCTAATAAAATGGCACTATTTCTAGAGCTGTGAACTGCTTAATGACTTGAAACACCAGCAGCTGATCATCCAGACTGAAAATAAAAAGTCCTGCTGGGATGTTTTACCCTGACTTACAGCATCTCCAATGGTCACATACCACTTGTTCTATAACCCTACTGGAAACACTCCATATCCATATTTTCCCTAAAAACAAACCCTTGTTTTTATACTGTCTTGGGGTGATTTATTGTGATAGATTTATTGTAGCAGTGTCATATACCAAGGCTGAGCATTCTCCAGGGTGGCTTATCTGGCTGCAGTTCTGCTGCTGTGTAAATGTGAGTGCCACAAGAAGAAATCCCGTTAAAAAGGAAAAATTCCTATAAAACAATTAGTTAGAAAAAAAGGCAAGGGTATAAAAGTCTGACTCATAAGTGCTCCACCTTATTGGTCTGCACTATAGTTAGAAAGGAGGTTTTAGGGAGGCTAGTTTTAAAAATAGGCAAGAGAGTAGGCTGAATACTGACAGCACAGTTCTCTGCAAAGAGCTTACAGCATGAGACTTCCAAATCACTTCTTCATGCCCCATCCCTGCATATTCCTCTCGCAGTTTAACAGGTTTGTACTCCAGGAAGCATTTCCAAGGTGTTCTCACATTAAGCGCACAAATGAAAAAGGAGACAAATGAAAACAGCGAGGCCTCATGTTGGGTCTGTGCTCAGTCAGCCCATGGGGTGCTGCTTTTTTATACAATGTCTAAAACCAAGGCCAGGATGCAAGAGGAGGCTGAAAAAAATGAAAAAGACTTAGTATATCTGACTAATATCTACATTTACTCTAACAGATAGAGGGATATGAGAAATATATATTCTTATTTTTAAGAATGAGTAATTTTCAAACTGCCTCAGATTAGTAAGAAACTTCCTCAATAAATATGTTTAGGCAAAGTCACCTTTTTTCCCCCTTTTTTTAATACTTCTGAAATGTTTGGATATGACTGCCTTCAGAAAAAGCGTTCAGGAAAATCTGCTTTCAAACTGAGGTCTCTGGCACTACACCTGGATGGGCACATATATATGTAGGTGTACCAAGAACTAAGAAGATCAAGCACAAGGAGGTTGTTTTGTTGGCTAATTCATGGAAAATTCAATACTTTCACTGACTCTTTATGCTGGTTTGCACATTGAAAAAGTTTGGAAGTTGCAAGGACTCTAAGCCAATCTGAATTTCTTTTAGTGTTCCCAGGTGGGCCAGGATTTTAGAAAAAAATAATTGGCAAGGCAATTAATTTGTGGAATGGTCCCCTAGGGATAAAGCCAGGGCAGCAAGAGCTAATGGAGATGTACACAGACAGCTGCCAACAAAGTGGCTTCGTGTTCTGACTGTCAGAACTCCAGGGTTTTTTTCCAACCCAGGCATTCCAGACCTGCACAGTGCCAAATCATAATCGTGTTTTCCCTCTGTTGCCAATTTCACCAATGGTCCCAATCCATAAGCACACACACTTCCTCTGAGGGGTACTCAGAGCTATTGAGGAATTTTGAAGCATGCAAGAAAGATGAAAGACAAAACAAATATGGCACTTACACAGCAAGTTTGCATCAACATTTTGTTTTTGATTAGAGTACTGAGAGTTTGGAAGTATTCAGTTGAAAGGAATCGCTAGTGATGCCCTCCATACCATGGAAAGCCCAGTGAATATTTTAATGCTGGTACCAGAAATACTCTGGGAAGCACCACTTTGCACACTAGACTTGGAGGGAGTGCCATTCTTTTACTAGATTACTTGGGGGAAAAAATAGGAAATTTTCAGGCATCAGGGTTTCAACAACAGTTGCTGGGTTAAATGAATGTTAGGAATGTTCTCTTTGTGTTTTTTATGCAATTAAGAGACAGTTACCTGAAATACAGGCAGCCAAGGCAGTCATATAGTAAAGATGTGAAACAATTGTTAAAAGCAAATGTATCAATGGTTGCAATAAAATCCTCTCTTCTGCCACTTAGTATTGACTGCAGATGAAGGGTAGATGGTATTAGCAAGAGCATTTTTCCTCTTCAGTTTGGTCTCTTGGGCCCAAGGGCCCCAAGTAATAAAAGCAGCCAAGAAATAATAACCAAGCAATAGTAATTCTCCCTCATTTATTCATCTATACTCATACATGAATGTTGATGGGTTTAGGGAAAAAAGCAGTCATTCCCTAAATATTTGTGAAAGCAATGCAAACCTGGCCCAGGTCTGGATCATTTAGGGCAGGTGTATGAAGCTTTAGAGTCAGGAGAGAATTAATATGCCTGCAAATGTTTCAAGTGCCCTCATTTGAGGTGTTACGGGTGCTGGACTCAACTGGTTGTGTTCGGACAGACCTGCTAAACCTGTATGGCCACACCAGAGCATTCAGAGGTTCTAAACTGCTTTTAGTCTGTGCCTCTGCTGTGAATATTGCATGAGGAAATTGTGGCTAGAAGTGTAGCATTCATGTACTCGATTAAACTTGGGGTAGGACCTACAACTGAGTTTCAGGTCAAAGATAATTTAAATAGTGATTATGTGGCAAACTTTCTTTGCATTGACCAAATTAGAAAACCCCAGCTCTTTCTAGTAATTCCCTCTTTAATCTGCGTGCATTAATCTTTTATTCCTAATACACAAGCTCCCCTTTATTGTCTTCATTGCTGGAAACCTTTTGACCTGTCTTTAGGCTGGGTGTCTCCCGAACACCAAAGGGAATGTCAAATCTTGATTATCCCAAGACTTTCTGGGCTGGCCTACTGGTTTTTGGAAAGGCTTGCAGCTCTTTGTAGCAATTCAGCAAGCTGGGAAGCTATGGAAGTTCTGGACACTTAAAAAGGCACATTGAATTTATTTATGAATGAGATGTTCAGTTTTGCCTGTCTGGATTTACTATGCTGCAAAATAAACCATACTGTTAATAAACTCTGCTATAAACTGGGCTGAAATGTAATGAGTCAGTCCCTAATTTGTTTTCAGTAGAGAGGGATTTAGGATTAGCCCATCACATTAAACATTCTTTACTTTTTTACCGTGTAGCTGTGTAGGGGGCACTAGTCTGGAAAGGGAAGGTGATGTTTTCCTCAAAGAATGAATGAAAGCTTTCCAAAATTCAGACTGAAATTATATGTGTCATTCCTGAATGTGCAACTACCCAATTGTGCTGTTTCATCGTATGTAGGACTCAGGAATCGCCAATGTTTCTCAGGAATATTTCCCCTCTAAAACATATTCACTTCTCCCCTTTTCCACCAGCTGCATCTTGACACCAAGGAGGAAAAAAGAGGTTGCCGTGTTTTCTGAGGTATTGTGATTTCAGGACTTGGCCATATGTGGTTTCCCCTGTATAGCACTGACATCTACTGACTGAGCTAAAAACTACAGCCTTAGCACGTGGGAACTGCTTCAGCTCTGCCTCTATTTTAATGGTAATAGCAAAATTTGGAGCTTCCTCTCCTTCAGCGACTCTGAATCCAGACCCATAGTGTTACATAAGGGCAGTTTTCCCAAGAAAGCCAAGCAGAAACGCCACTGGCAGCATCATCCAGGCATTACTGACCAGTTCACTGTGTTCATCCCTGTACATCTGGACTTTATTAGCCAGACCTTTGGGACTGCAGATGACTTTAGATGCTCGTGGCAGGGGTGTAATTGCATGTCAGGAACAATATGGAAATCCATGTTTTATGAAATTCTGTCCCAAGATTGCACTGGAAAAGCTGGCACAAGCAAAATTTACTTGAACTGATACCAGCAGATTAAGGTTCCAATCCAGTTTTAGCAAATATTTGTCTCATTGTTATGTTTGCAAATAAATAGGCGGGAGGAAATAAATGGAGGAAGCAGAAGATGCAGGTAGCAAAACTCTCTGTCAGTTTCTCTGGTTAAAGATTCAGAAGAATTAAGAGCACACGTAGTGAAAATGTGGATATGTAATGTGCCCGTCAGTTAAAGGAACTCCCCGTTCCAAAACACAGATGTATGAGTTTTCACATTTAAAGCCCCTCTGGAAGCTGTGAATGTTCCAACAGGTGTCTCAGATCTTAATTATCTACTGAGCCTATAATAATTAAACAAGATGTGAGACAGCTGTAGGCACATTATCTGAAAAATAATTTAAGGTGCCTTTTCATTTTATTGCTTTATAAGAAATAAGAAAAATGAACAATCAACCCACCTTTGCTATATTCTATTACTTTGTACAGCCTGGAATGTATTTTGAAATGAACAAGCAACATACCAGTAACTCCCATGATATTTTGTCTTTGGCTCCTTTTAATATTTAGAGAGAAGATCACCAGACCAAAAATATCTGGAAAGATCATGAAAAGATTTATGAAACTACAAGTTGTTAATGTTTTAACAACTATTTCTATTCTCATTCAGTAAAATTTAGCTTGCACTTTACAGCTGTTAGTGCCCAGTGCTTTGAGGTTGGGTTGGGATTTGCTTGGGAAAGAGAATGTTTGGACAATGCTCGTGTGGTGGGATTCTTGAGGTGTTCTGCACAGGGCCAGGAGTTCGACGTGATGATCTCAGTACATCCCGAAGTGCTCCCTAAAAGCTTACAAAGACCACCAGTAGATGGTGGTAACAACTCAGTTTTTTGGTTGGGTAGGGTGTTTTTTTGTTGTTGTTTTTCTGTTGGTGGGGGCTTTTTTGTTGTTTTGGTTTTGTTTGTTTGTTTGGGGTTTTTTTGGTTTTGTTTTTTGGGTTTTTTTTTCTGTTGCTGTTTGAGAAAAGGATTGACAATTTTATGTTCTCCCCATCAGGCTTCAGATGTGATAATGAGCCACAGTTTCATCGCCCAGCATTGTGGAAGAACGTGGTTCCCCCTGAAACAGCCACAAAGGGCTGGCTTACAGACCCTGTAGATGTAGTTCTAATTTCAGAGCAGCTGGCTGCAAAGGAAAGGGATCGTTTTCCTTGTTTACTACAGATTTTCTTTGTTTTTCTTCATTTTTCTTCTGTATTTAAAGGCTGGAGGGTTTTGATTCCTCGTTCAATTCCTACTTTAGCAGTAGGACCCACATATTGTAAGGGTGATGCTGCAGCAGCTTTGGTTGGTATAAAGTTTAAAACCCGAAGCCCCAACCAAATTCCTTTTCTTCTTCTTTAAATGAAATTAAATAAAAACTATAATATTGAGGAAAAGGTAAAGATCTTTCTTACTGTTGCTTTGCTTGAGTATTTGTCTGCAGCATTGTTTTGGTTCCAGTGGAACAAAATTTAAGCTAATGAATGTTTAAATGTATTTTGACCACTTCTCTGTTTTTGCATACCCCAAACAGTCATTTTAAACAGAAACTTTCAGACTCACAAAACCAAATAGCTGAATCTGTGTCCATTGGACCAATGTCCAAACATTGTTCTGCATATGTATTTTCTTCACCTCTGCAGCCAAGTCCTTACACAGGCAGCACACTAGCAACCAATGTTTACCCTGACAAAAATCATACTGAAATGTACAATTTGAATCCTCTCTAAATTATGTCTAAATTAGCACATATATTTGCTGGTAAAAGCATTTCAGCTGGCGTAACTACTTAATGTGTTCATTCCACTTAACAGTAAATTTCATGTTGTAGCTAAAAGTGTAAGAATATGAAGAAAGTGACACTGATATATGATTAGTTGCAATCTGAGATGAAGACTTACTGGAATATTGCACTCACTTTGATTAAAGAACCATATTCTACAATATTTACTACTTCAGATGGAAAATTTTTGAACCCTTCCGAGACTCAGTTGGTAAAGTGAGTGCATTTCTCCCAGAAAATAAAAGCTACTTTCTATAAAACATAAATTTCTATTTTATACTATCAAATAAAATATCTGATAAAGAAATAACCTTTTCTAACATATACAGTCATGAAAAGTAGAAGGCTTTTGTTCGTACTTTGAGGCAAATTGTTCCATGCATTTTGTATTTTTGGAATTGCAGGATGTGTTACATTAGCATTCAGTTGTTTTATTATCATGAATCTTACACCACTCTGTGTGCAATGGTTAGGCAATGTTGTGATTTATTGGAGCCAGGTGGCCTGCTGCCACAACTAATCACCACCTAGGGAGAAGTTATACACTAGGAAAACAGCTCTCTTCTCAGGGGTTCCCTTCATGCCCTTTTCCTCCCTTTTTTCACCAGCCTGGTTCCAGAGCTTCCAAAAAAATGATCATAAATCAGGACTGTTTGAGACTCAGGAAATCTGAGCTACTGGACAGAAACTGAGTTGAAAGAGCAATGAGTCAGTCCCTTTTTGTGTGCTTCACAGCACAGCCTGAGCAGCCCCACTGCTCAGAAACATGACTGAGAGCAGCTGTGCACATTGGTCACTGCGCTGTGCTGGGGCTCCCTTTAATCCTCCCCATCAGTAAAAAAAATCCAGCCAGAAGAGGTCAAGAAGCTGTAAAAGACGCAAAGCTTCTTGTCTCCAGTGCATTCTTTGTGGTCTATTTTTACAGAAATTTCTCTTGGTTCAAGCTGTCCCAAGATTAATGGTTCAGGGAGGGTTAGTCAGCCTTCCCGGCCATGGAAAAGTAATCACGCCACTCAGGCAGCACAGCAAATTGATAAGGTGCTGTGGGAAGCGCTCTTTTATATCCTGGCAGCCTGGGCCCCCAGCCTGTGTCAAGTGTGCTCAGAGGATGCCACAACCACCCGGCCTAGTGTAAATATCTGCAAGAAAACCTCTCCCAACAACGTCAAAGTAAACTCGCTGAGGGTAATAAGCCCTTCCTGAAAACAGCGGTGAAAGAGCCGTTTTGTTGGCTGATGGGGATATTAAACACTGTTTTCCTGGAACATTTACACCGTGGCTAATAACAAATAAGCCAGAGTACACTGAAGCTTTATCATTTGTCATTGCATTTGGCAGGTAAATTAGGGTTTTGCTCAACAACAGCAGCTCTACAAGCTGAGAGAGACTTTGCAGGTTCAACAACCAGTGAGGACCATCCCCATGCTGCAAGTCTGTGGGAGGTCAGAGGCTGTGGGGGGACAACCCCTGGTTATGACCCTTTAGCAGTGTCCCTGCACCCCTTTGGGGATGAAGTCACCACAAGCTGGGCTGGTGCCTGCTCCCTTGTGCTGAACCTGCTCTGTTGTGCTCATCCCAGAGCTGCTCAGGGTGATAAACTGGGTGATAAACCTCTCTCTCCTGCTCTTTTAGAGAAAGTCCTCTTTCTCTTTTAGCTCACCAGGCTGCCAGGGGAGCTGACACAGAAAACAACTTATTCAGCTCAAACCACCATGTGGCACTTTGCCCTGACTCTTAGCAGGATGGCAAGTGGAATCATGGGTTTCGTTACCTTGTCTCCATAGATTTTATTCAACCAGATCCAGGATTTAACTCTTTGAGTACCCAGTCATGTTGGTTGGCAAGTAGTGATGGTTTGAAAACCCCTAAATCAGGTTTTGCTGCTTTACAACAAAACCTGAACCCCAACTCATGTTTTCAAACTCTGTCAGGCCTGGTGCTGTGACCCGTTCCCTGGGGAGCCTGTTCTGGTGCTCAGCCACGCTCCGGGTGAACAAACTTTTCCCAATGTCCAAGGTAGACCTTCCCTGACAGCTTCCTACCATTCCCTCAGGTCCTGTCACTGATCATCAGGGAGAAGAATGGCACAGCTGAAACATGCCACAAACCTTCTTTGTATCAGGCTGAGTGATCTTTTTTGCATGAGTCTCTCTCCTACCCTGGGCTGCTCCCCAGCAGACTGCTCAGAAGGTTTTAATCTGGTGGTTTACCCCCTCCAAACCCTGTTTTCCTGGTGGTACATACAAGAACTGGTTCCTCAGAAGTGACAAGGACATCTCCAGAGAGCCCCTTCACTCAGCCTTATCACTCATACACAGCCCATTTATAGAGGGAGTCCTCTGGCATGGTACATCCTTGGAAGAAGGTATTTGTGTGGATATTATGAATTAGTTACAGTTGGCACAGAATTTGCTTTTGGAATGTTAGCTATGATTATTTTAGATTTTAAAATTTCCTTCCTTCCTTCCTTCCTTCCTTCCTTCCTTCCTTCCTTCCTTCCTTCCTTCCTTCCTTCCTTCCTTCCTTCCTGTTTGAATCCACACTTAGCAAAGTTTTCTCCTTGTTGTTTGGAAATTATCCTGCCTCCATCCTGAAAAGATGTAAAGCCATATTTTCTTTTATGTTTTCCCTGTGTCCACTGCTCTTTGAACAATCTTTGGCCAAGTGATCATGCCAGCAAAGTGTTTGCCATCAAGGCAGAGCCTTTCTTTCCTTTGTCAAGCATTGGAAGGGGCTGCCCAGGGAGGTGGTGTAGTCCACATCCCTGGAAATGTTCAAGAAATGACTGGACGTGGCATTCAGTGCTCTGGGCTGGTCACAAGGTGGTCAAAGGTTGAAGTCCATGATCTTGGAGGTCCTTTCCAGCCTAAATGAGTCTGAGATTTTTTTTCACATGCTGTTGCCTATTTCTTGGACAACATGTGAAAAATCCATTCCTTTTATTTCTTTTGGAACCAGATTGAGCCTCTATTACCAACTGATTTCATACATCCAGTACCAGGGATATGAGTAGCCATAAAAAATAACACAGATTTTGGCTGGTGAGTTTTAGGGCAGGTACTATGAAGCTGCTTAGTTCTTAGCCAGATTTTTCCCTTTTCTACCTATTTTTAAAAGTTCCCTGGTTTCCATCTAGTACAAATGACCATCAGATCTGGTTAGCAAGACAAGTCATCCAAAAAACCAGATTTTAGATATGATGCCATTATTTTGTCCCTATTAAGGTAAAGTTCTGCATTGTTTCTATAAGGAAAATGAAAATAATCAGAATGTTTATTTAAGTGATGTTTTGATGACAATGGCTTTAGAGTGCAGGCAATAATTTTCATTCACAGATCAAAAAAACCTTGAAGCTTTAGCAGTGCAACAGAAAGGGAGATGTGGCAAGAAGCTGAGGTTACAGAGTTCAGCTCTAAATACTCTTAAATATAGGGAGCCTCTATTGTTGTGGAATCTCTGTACCTTGATTTAAAAGCCTCAGTCTGACCATGAGCTAACATGACTATAAGCTTTGGGACTCAGACCCAAAATTATAACTGGCTGCTTAATGGTCAATGGCTCCAGCTTTAATTTGCTGAAACAAGGACGATTTGGGGCCTTTATCAGTTCTCTTGCCCATCCTCTTCTCTTTCACCTTCTGCTTCCCCTTCCCATTCCTTTTGCTTTTTAACTTTTCTTTTTCTTCTCCTTTGTTTTCTGATTTCTTCTTTTTCTTTTTCTTCTAGAGGCAATTTTTAAAAACGGATTAACACTTCATAGAATCATAGGATCACAGATTGATTTAGATTGGAAGGGATTTTACAAATACTTATTCCAACCCCCCCTGACATGAGCAGGGACACCTTCCACTATCCCAGGTTACTCAGAGCTCCATTCAAGCCTGGCCTTGAATACTCTCAAGGATCCACAAATCCACAAATCCCAATCTTTTCTGGGTAGACACACTTGGTGTTGTCATGTGTGTTTTGTGAAATTTCTGCACATGAATTTACGTTACCACACTATGAGAAAAACAAGCTTCATCATCTGTCATGACTTACGATTTTTCTTTCTCCCAGTTCTATTTTCCTGCTGATGGGTTAGCCTACTCCTAGATAAGTTTTAAAACTCTCAGGGATGCAGCTGCTGAAATCCATGTTAGCTTAATCAAAAAACAAATAAACAACCAAGATGTGTGGGAAAGGAACCAACCGTACTCACTGTGAACACAGCAGTGTGCAGGATGGACATCTTTTCCCTTTGTGATTCAAAGTTGGGGGTTTTTTGCACGCATGAACCAGAGAGTAACATTTGATCTCAGTTTGACTTCTGAAATAGGTCACTGTCTGGTTGGGGAGCAGAGATATGCAGAGATGATGCGTCCGCTTGGAGATCAGTTTCTTGTGGCTAAGGCAGAGCAGATAGGAAAACATAAATCAAAATAAATATCTTTGTCCCTACTGTGGTTGAAATGGGCTCCTGTGGTATCCAGGGACAGTGGAGGATTTAGAAAGAAAGGTTGCATTGTGATAGTATTTTTCCCTTTGTGGGTTACTCAGAATCTTGCATGGGAAGATGGGGAATGGCTCTGAGCACAGATAATTGGGATGAATCAGTGTTTCTAATTCCACCCAGGATAGCCTCTGTGAGAGCTGGAGAGGTTAGCCCCAAAACACAGCACTGGGTTTGGAAACATTGCTGCTTGTTTCAAGAGGAGCCAGAGTAAATAATGTGCACAAATATGGCTCTGGGCTCTCATTACAGAGGACAACACTGAAATTATTTAATCTCCTCTTCTTTATGTTCTATAAACTAGATTACCTTGAGGGATGAAGCAGAGAGTAAAGACTGCAGTGTGGGAGAAGTCTCTAACTTGTAATTCTGTTAATGGGATGGTGCATGGACTTAAAAACTTGCAGTCTGTGACATGACAAGTTCAGCACCACTGTTTCTAGAAGCAGAGAAATGAGTCCAAAAATGATTAAAAGAAATGAATGTCAAAACAAACAAACTGGACATATACAAGCCCATAGGTCCTTATGGGTTGGTCCCACAAGGGTTGACCAATGTCATTGTGAGGCCACTTTCGATTATTTTTGAAAAGTTGTGACAATCAGCAGATTCCTCCTGACTGGAAGAAGCAAATGTCACCTTTATCTTCAGGAAGAGCAAGAAGGCCCATCTGGGGAGCTACAGGCCAGCCAGCCTCACCTTAATCCCTGAAAAGGTGATGGAGCAACTAATCCTGAAAATTATTTCCAAGCATACACTCACAAGAAGGTGACTAGGAATAGTCAAGCATGGATGTATGAATCATGCCTGATCTCATAACCTCATAGACAAACCTGCAAAGTGCAGCTTAGATAGGTGGGCAGTGAGGTGACCTGAAAACTGGCTGACCTTCAGGATCAAACACTTGTCATCTATGACATGAAATCCAGTCACCAGTGGTGTGCACCAGGAATTCACACTAGGGCGAACACTGTTTAAAAATTCTGTTAAAGACCTATGAAAGTGATGATAGCTTGACTTCTTTCTTTTATTGCAAAGAAAAAACAATCATGGATCCTGTTTTACTTCCAATTGCAAAAGTTCCCACAAAATTTCACTGATCAAGGACTGACCTGAACATATCCAACTAAATCCATATTGCAGTAATTATTACACTCCAGATGAAAATTTTCACCTCAGCACTGAAAAGTAGTGGGAAATTCTTGCATTTTCATAAACTAGAGAGGGTTATATGTGCTTCAACTGTTTTGTTCTTCTTACTACTCCAAAAAAAACCCACCCCTAGAAAAGATGACACAAAACAAATTGTAAGGAAAATTAATCTGTAAAACAACACTAAGATTTTTTCCTCTCAGTGTAAACTATACCAAGCTCAAAGGAAAAGAAGAAATTCTTCAGTAATTGTAAACCTAGCCTGCAGTAATCAGACTGACATATTATATCTATCCTACCATGGGAAAAAATACTAGATAATGTTGAATTGCAGTGTGGCTTGTTTGAGGTTTTAGCAGTAATTTCAGATGTTTATTAGTTGCTCCAGTTTTGGGGTACTCATAGTCCCCTGCTCCTCCATTGGCTTCACCAGCTGCGGGGTGACTGCCCCAGGCTCAGGAATTCCACCTGCTGGGAAGGTCTAAGCCAATGTGTTCCAAGAGACTAGAACTACGTCAGCCTGAACCCATATCTCTGGGATATTCAGAGGATACCCTGCTTTCTGCCTGCCTGGGAAAAAGCTGGGTAGCTCTGGAACAGGGTGAGCTGAAGGGTCATCTGTGAGATCAGCTGCTTAGAGAAGAATAGAAGGTGAGGCAAACCAATAGTGGAGGTACACGCATGTTTTTTGTGCTTGTGTGAATGCCTGCCTGGCCTTCTGATGTCAGGGACAGCTGGAAACCTGCTGTACCACCCTCAGGGCTTAGAACTTGGACTTCACTGATGATGGTCAGTCAGTCCCTCACACACCTCTGGTGCTCTGACAGCTGTAGCATTTTCATTGGGAAACTCTGAAGGGAAGGAGTCTCATCCCCAGCCAGTGTTCTGTGGCCTCACTCCTCTTCCTAAACGGGACTACTTTGAGAAAGAAGAAGAAATAGATTTTTTTTCCCTAGCTCCTGCTGTGTCAGTGAGTGTCCTGGCACACCTGAACACAAGACATCCATTTGAATGGCTGGTAAAATCAGTACTCCTGCTGGATGTCTCTTGGAAGGCTCTGAGGGAAGGCATCCCTCTGGCAGATGGGGGGACTCAAGAAGCCAGTGTGTGACAGGAAAGCTCCTGGCCATGCAGATGGGTGAGGAGATGCTGCTGTGGTGCTCCATCCATGCCTGCTGGAGGGAGCAGCTGCTGAGGTGCAGGCAGAGGCTGTGAGACAGGCTGCAGGTGCTCAGCAAGCCCACAGCTGTGCAAACAACATCACCCGTGCTCCCCAGCTCCCACAGAGTGAGCAGGTACACAAACCCTTGGATTCAAGGCTTCAGGCCAGCCAGTATGGGGAATTGTTTGCGTTTGGCTGGGGGCACATTCAGAGCTGCTGAGAGCAGAGAGGATCTGTGGGCTTAGACAGCCCAGCTTGCAGTAGGTCAGCTCAGCTGGTCAGAGCCTAGTGTTAATAACACCAAACTTGTGGGTTTGATCCCACATGTATTGGTCATACCCTGAAGAGTTGGACTCAATGATCCTTGTTGGTCCCTTCCAACTTGGAATATTCTTCAGTTCTGTGATCTGAAGGCCCTGGTAAATAAAAACTGATTCTAGTTTTGTGATGCTTCTTTGTAATTTTTCTGGCTTTGCATCTCAAAATAGGTTACAAGTTCTGTGCTATGAAGCTCCATGATTCAGGTTATACAGCTGAAGCTGGGTCCTTAGAAGTTCATCTGACAGGGACAGATTTTTCCACACCTGCATCAGAAAGTGGCACTTCCCACGTATAGTCCTTCCCTGAGTCATTGCTGGCACTAATTGTGTGAATCCCATTGCCAGGGGGTTGTCTGCCTGTGTGACAGACCAGTCATCTGCTCAGCTCTGGCAGTGCAAATCCAGAATAATCTGGGTAACTTCAGCAGAGCTGCTCAGGAGAGACACGCATCTGAGGTCAGGATCTGTTCCCCTTAATTAAATAAATAAAGGTTAAGTATCCTGGAAGATCCATTTTCCAGTGTCCTTAACCTTGTCTTTGCTGGTGACCTGCTTATTTATTTATTTACTTATTTTCCAACTGAGCTTTTCATGGCCGCTGACATAAATTTTCCAGCTTTTTTAATACAGAACATCTGTGGTCCCTATGCAGTGTCCTCTATAGGTCATGGGAAAGCTTTATCTTACTAATAAGCTCCATTCCTCTATATATTCAAGCCCAGTTGATGGGGCCAAGTGTGTTTATAAATAAATATTGTCTTGTAATGACCATTTCCATATGTCCCAGAGGAATAGAGATTTTGTCCTTTTGAGCTGGCCAGCTGCCTCCTTTGTAACAGTGAGAACAGTTTTCCACTGTCTGGTTAACATCTGATTTATGTGGAAATGAACTCCCCAAGGTGCCAGGCCAGTGATACTGAAGAATGCAATGCTCCCAACTACCCTTTAAGAGTCGGAACTCTGTTCATCCACCAACCCTTCATTTTTCTCTTCATCAAATGAAATTATGGATGTATTTATTGAATCTCTCTATTTGTCCCTGATCAGCTCTGTCTGCCTCAGCCAAAACAGGGACAAAAGCATGATGAAGGCAAGCAAGTTCCACTGGAGTTCTGTCATGTATTTGTCACTAAGAGAAATGACCAGTGACGTAGGACATGGTTAAATTATGGAAAAATATAGTTGCTGGGAAATGCAGAGCATGGATTGCCAAAATATGTGATGAATGATTGGCCCTTCTTTACTGATGAGTGCAACAAGAAATACGCTGCCATATGGCTTCTCCTCTGCACAAAGTGTGATCCAATAGCTGCTTATCATTTAAGGATGATACTGTGCCCAGGGCTTATTTCTTAGCACTGTTCCACCAGAGAGAATATGTATTTCTTACACAAGCCTTGATCTGCTCTGCAACCTCTGCCAACCAGGCAGCAGTGCAGAAGAGGTCAGGATCCATCTTTTAAAGGCTTTCAGAAGAAATCCATTGGATATTTAGGTGTTTCTCCATTTGTGTGAGAAATCCAGTTTTGACTGATGCATGAGGGACTAGACAGAGCCTCCCTTTCCTGTACTCTGGGACATGTTCCATGGGAGAATTCAACAGAAAACCAATTCCTGTAAATTAAGTTATGACATCCTTATCATGTTTTCTAACTGCTCTCATATAGCACAGCAATGTATGTCAGAAGGGGATGTGTGCACTGTGGTCTGGTTTTGATACCAGTGAGATTTTGTATTGCAGTCCTGGCTCTTCTGTTTCAAATGGCAAAGGGAAAGCCGTACCACCAGGAAAAAGATATAAAATACTGTTTGTGGATATTTAATTTCAGGTTTATGAACTAGGAAAAAACCCAAACCAAAACAATCACACGCCAAACCAGCGCAATTGATCTGTTACTGCTGGGATCTGTTCTTTTTGTTGTTGTTATGTAAACTGCGTGACGGCCTGGCTTTCCAACGGTGGGAAAATCTCCTGAGAAGAAACGTGTCTCTCGCTTCCTCTGGGAATGCTCAGTACCCTGGAGATTCTTCTTGCTTGACATTTTGTTTCTCAAGTGACTATTGGACCTTTGCTCAGATGAGATAGGTCATTTGTCTTTCCCTGGCTAGAAGTAGTACATGTAATTATGTTCTTGTAAGGCTTAAGGCTAAACTGGTTTATGACAGTGGACATGCAGGGCTTGTCCTTCCAGAGCTTTTCTGAGCCAGGCTGAGCTGGGCTGCGTTACTTTGGCCATGTTTTGGTGGCAGGTAGCACAGCAAGCTCAGGAAATCCCTGTTCAGTGGTGCCCATCCTTGCTCTCATGCATTTTCCCACAGCAAATTTGGGGACAAACATACTTGAATGCAAACTAAGGTGTACGTCTTATGGTTTTGAGCCAGAAACAAACCCTGTTTATAAAATTAAAACAGACATTTGTTCTATCTTCTGAAAATACAGCAGAGTTAGTGTGAATAAAGGTTGTAAAATATGATGAGGTTGCATCTGGAAAACTTGAAATCCTCCCCAAAACATCAGATTCAGATTATGTCAGAACAAACCACAAATTTTAGCTAACCTGAACCTCTTCTTTGCACCTGATAGTGTTTTTAGGTAGAAGCTGCTCACATTCACAGCAATTGGAAGGCACTCTGCAGACTCACAGGCAGGACAGATCTAATAAATGCACACAAGTGATCCCAACAGTCTACTTAAATTTATTTTCATTGTACAGTGTTTGCATCTGGCTGTTTCAAACAGCACCAGTCTACCCTGCAGTGTTTGGAGGTCTGTCTCCAAAAGCAGAGACAAGTCTTTCAAAACCAGTACTGAACTGTGAGATATTATATGAGGGAATACCAAAACTTGTTTTCTAACTGGATTATTAATGTATCTTTTTTATTATTAAATGAAGTTCTGTTGCTATATAATCTTCTTCTCCTTTTTTTTTTTTTTTTTTTTTTTTTTTTTTTTAACCACAAAACCGAAGGGAAAAAAGTAGCCTGCTGCCATATGGAAAGGGCAGCTAGAACTTTACTGCTGTTTCCATTTCCATCAGAGGTTGCACTAAGATATCTAAGCAAAGATATTTGTATTTGTATGGAAGCTTAGAGTTAAACAGCTCCCTGGGGCTGGAAGGCACACACCCACACTGCCTGGGAAGGGCTGCTTCAGAATTAGGAAAACACCCCTGCTAGACAGATTTATGCTCTGGAGATCCTACCACTTTTCCCTTTGAATGCACTTCCTGCCTGGACCCTTTAACTAGATATTTAAGGATCTGTAGGATCCTTAAGAATTCTCCTAATTTGGAGGGGGCTTCACACAAGTGTACAGGGATTGCTGAACTGTTTAGGATTTCAGAGGTGCTCAGGTGTTTTACAGAAGTGCAGAATGCTTTGGGTTAGAAGGGACTTCAAAGTTCATCCAGTTCCATCCCCCTGCCTTGGGCAGGAACACCTTCCACTAGGCCAGGCTGCTGAAATTCCAATCCAGCGTGGCCTTCAACACTTTTTATCTCAGTGAGTAACAGCATCCCCAGTGTTTTAATTTTGTTATATTTATCTGTATTAGCAGACAGTACTCTACAATTCACAATTTATTAGGTACCTATGTCTTAGCAAGTGATTCCCAAAACAATTGGAATCCAGCACTCACAGATCTCCCTTTCAGACGCCTTTGATCCAAAATAAACCAAAACCACATTTACTTCACCAGAAAGAATAGTACATCTACTTAGAAATGGTTTTAAACCCTTGACCAGCTGACATTCACTTCTGCTTTCCTTAAAAGCTGTCCATCCCTTGACTTCTTCAGAGCATTCCCACATTAACCTGGTACTCTAGAGGAGCTGTCTTCTACTCCCTTGGATAACAAATTCCTTCAAGTCTGTTGTCTCTGATATCCCCGTTTTCCACCTTGCCTGGTCATTGCCTCATTACAATACTCCTTGTGTGCTGGAGATGTCTTGTTCTACTATTCCAGGGTTTTATTCTTCCTTTTGCCCAGCAGCCCTTTGTTAAACTGGTTCACTGGAGTGGCTCAGCCAAATTGTTTTAGCGTTCACTCTCGTCTGTTTATCACAGAGAATCCATGTTAATGCTCAGAGTGTGTGCAAGACCCCCACATGCCTAATCAGTTGCTTAGCAGGAGGAAAAGCAAAAGCCAAGGAATGGGAGCAGGAATCTGGTTTGCCTCTGACAGCCCCTTGAACTGTGCTCTGAGAGTTAGAGGGAGCTTTCCCTGGGGGCACAACAGGCACATGTGCTTTGGAAAGCAAGAGGGTCCAGGGCTGATCCTCGCTGCTGCTGCTGGGAGTTCGCATGGCCACGGCGTGTGACCCAGCTGGGAGGAGTCCTTGCCTGGCTGAAGGCATTGCACGTAGGTCTGTGCTCGCTGCCCATTTCCATGACCGAATTCCATGGCCTACACAGCATGTGCAGCTCCCACACGGCATCATCCCTGGCTGGGGAGCTCCCCAGGGACACAAACGGGCACTGCGAGTGAGTGCTACCTTTTAAAAGCTCTCATCTCTGAGTGAAACCATTTGGCAAGCTCTCTGTGTCTTTGCTAATGAACATTTCACACCTTGAAAGGTATTTTTTACCCATTTCTGTGTGCATGGTGCTGATGGGTCTGTATTTGCAGCAATTTTACCAAGCTGAAATGCCACAGCCTCTTGATGATATCAGGCACCAAATTATTGTGGGCAGGTTTTTCAAATGGAGGTCTGGAAAAGAAAAAAAAAAACCCTCCACTTTCCACAACAGGAACAAAACATCAGCAAACTTTGGATGTGCATTTGCACACACGCATTTGCACACACACATTTGTACATGCACACATTTCTCCTCTGCAGTTTATTTCCCCAATGTTATATCCCAAATGACATTCCTGAAATACCCATATGAAATGCCTGGAAATCCTAATGGTGGTAAGAGTTCCCAGCCTTTCTCCACCACTGCATGCAAATGTAGTCAAGTTGAAAATTTCCAAGAGGAAAGTGACCATGAGAAACTCACTGAGACACTTGAGAAAAATCTAAGCCAGCACATTGCAAAGAGTTACAAACAAAAACTGGTCTCACAACCAGCACTCCTCCTGTGACATCATGTCACATTAATCACTGCTAGGTTGACCTAATAAGGATGAAAATTCCCACTTCAGAGCATGCTCTCCCAAATAAAAAAATGCATCTTCTGCTGTGTCGGACCTTCCTTAATGTCTGCCAGAAGAGATGGGGCTGGAAGCTTTGCTCAGATGTCAGTGTAGTTAGCTGAGGCCCATGGTGGGAGAGAAGTCCGTCTTAGTAAAAGTCTTTTCTCTCTAAAACATGATGGAGTCTCTGAGAATGAATATTCATTATATATATCTATAATGGAATCTTTTGGCTGGAAAAGCAAAGTAAAAATAACTTGGAGAATCCCCACTGTCAAATCTGGCAGTGCAAATGCTTCTTTATATATATAAATGTGTGTACATACATATGTCTAGATATCAAGTTAAACAAACTTTCCTCCTTTGATTTGATAATGTGCCCAAGGAGAACTTAAGTTGAAGGATGTTACTGATGTATTAGTAGTTCTTTGCTTGAAGTGGAATTGGAAAGAATGTGTTGATATGCACAGATGCATGGGTTTGGAAAGATAAGGGGTTATCACCACTTGCTGGCTGAGTGATCTGCAGTGGATTGCAAACACTGCAAGTTGTGGCTATCTACTTAAAATGATATTTCTGTTTTGTAGACACCACTAAGAGCCTCTCAGTGAGTGAGTGCTCAGATGTTGACATCTGAAATGACGAAGGTATGACTGATTACATGTTTCCATGCTAAGTTATTGTGCTTGTACATGTCTTGTACATGATTCCTGATTAAACATCTCCACTTGTAAAGTCTCTGCCACCTCTGATTTGAAGACTCTTCCACCTACCATTCAGTACATGGTAAAGAAATCTTTATTTCAGTCTTCTGAACTTCTCATTTCTCTGGTTTTGTGCCTTCCCTCTTGTAATTGATATGACTGAATTAGGACTCATTCCCTGCTGCTTTTTCTCTTTAACCAGAGTATTGAATTGACATTTGAACAGGTTATTGTCCCTTAAGGAAAACACCCGTGACTGATAACACCATACTTAATACTTAATAACTACATACTTAATGCTTATATAAATGGAAGAATATTCACATCTTTAAAATTAGGTTAAATTTAATATTTCATGGAGCATATTCAGTCTTGTATTCCATTTTTCATGTGGATGTTGACAGTATAAAGGAGCTGACTATAAGGAGAGCTTCAGTCCAGAAATTTTATTGCTCTCTTAATTTAACACAAAATATTTAAAGAATGCAGTGAGATTTTGTATATGGAAAAAATAGCACATCCCAAACAATTTAATCTGATCAGCCAAGAATAGCATCTGTTTATAATATGATTTAAAACACCAGCTAAGACTGAATAGACAACATTTATTAGTACTTGATATATTTTTGAAAAGCTGTAAGATGAAAAGCTGACCACCCAAGGGGCAAACAACTGTCACTTGCTCTCACTCAAACTCAGCATAATTTCTTTCAGTGTGTGTCACAACCCTTCAGTTTTGCTTCATGTCCTGCCCTTGACTGAATTTGAGTACTGTGACAGTCAGCAGAAGCAGCCCCTTTCTGACAGACCAACCCAGAACACTCAGAATCAAAGACCTAACATCAAAAAATACACCCTGAAGGATAAAGAGGGCCATGGGAGGATGCAATCAATTTTCATGGCTATTGTGGTTACAAAAGAAGAAAAAAAAGAACTTGAGGAAAGCAGTGATGTTCTCTGGATGAGAAAGATGCTGAGCCCCAAACCACAATAGCCCTTTGCAGTCACTCCAGTGCCATTCCTCAGTTTTATGGTCTTTGCAGTAGACCTCAGTCCATAAAACCAAGGAATATCATTTCACTTTGGCCCACACAGAAGCTGACTTTCTCATCCTTGCTCCTAAGCCCAAATTTAATAACAACAGCAGGAATCAAAGTAAACTCCTGTAACAATGAGATACCCTAATTTTTACAAATTGTCCCCAGGGACATTTGTCAGTGCTGTTTGAAAAATCCATAATTAGTACTGAAATGCATTTGTCAAAATAAATCAACCATTTGGGGATGCCTAACTCTGCTGGGGTTTCTGTTCCTCCATGTTTATTTGTTTCCTCTGTGGGAGATTAATTGAAGACTTAGAGGAAAGCTTTCTCTTGACCAAAATTCATTAAACTCTCCCTATCCATAAATTTGGAGTGCAGCAGGGACCATTAGATCATCTTATCTGACATACTGAGCCAATACAGGCCATGACACCAGGCACAGCTACTCCTGCACTGGGCCCAGAATGGTGTGTAGAGATTCACAAGTATCCTCCAGATCATTACAGCACGTTTGTGATGGGAGTGATATCTTCAGATGGATCAACTCTCCTTTAGGGTATAAAAAAAAGGTGTTAAACCTGTGTTAAAGGTGAAGAGAGAATCCACCACATTTTTGTTCGCCTCTTAGAATTTTCAACAACCTCAATGTTAAAATAATTGGTAGCAATAACTAAAGTATGGACTATATTTTCCTTCAATGCATGTTTTTTGTCTTCCTTACATTGAAGTGTATCCCAGTGGCTGTTTCTCTTGGACAGCACTGATCTTGCCTCTGCAGGCTAAATCTCTCTTCAACATCCAATAAGGGAATATGTGAACATATTTTATCTTTACTGTCCAGTTATCACATGAGAAATCTTTTCTTTTTCTTTTTTTTTTTTTTTTTTTTTTTTTTTTTAAGTTCAAAGAATTCTTAAGGGAAAATAGAAAACAATTCAGGGAGATAGGGCTGAGAAGTATTATTAACATGCTAAGGGTATTAGAAATTCCTGCCTATCATCTCAGATTAGTCTGGATGCCATGTAAACACAAATATAGGGAAAAATATTTTAATGTAAGCATATGGGGAGAAAAAGTTAGCTCTCACCTGGCTATTCAAGCAACCTCCATCAGTGTTTTGAAAACACCAGGCCCAGCAGAGATTATATTTTGTGAAAATAATGAAAGATTTTTTTCCTTTCATCATATAATATATAATGTTTTTTTCTCCTGTCAAAGCTCCTTTCTGATCTTGGACTAACTACTTCTGCAGATTGCAGCAAAAAACATTTGCTAATAATAACCACTGGAGTGCTTAGAAATTGGTTTCACAAAATGTCCTCAGTCTCTAGTTTGTGAAGAAAAAAAAGATGTGGAGAATTAACCATTTTTTAATTTTCAATCAGAAAAAATAGTGTGTCCATGCTGCTATCCAGATTGCACAGTAAAAGCATGATTCCTGGCCTGAACTTCATAAAGTGTAGATAAAAGCTTTTATGAAATTCATTCACGATGGCTGTGAGGCAAAGCCTCTGAAATGACCCTTTGGCCTGGAGTGACACATGGCTTTAGGGCAAAGGCCTATGGCACACATGAGGTGTTAACTAAGTCTGAATATCCCTCTGGCTCCCACTTTACAATGTCCTGAGTACCCCAGAAAGCCCAGAAAGAAGGGTGACCCCTCTGTGGAAAAAGTCAGGCAGTTGTACAGGCCAGGGCAGGTCGCTGTGGGACAACGTGCTCATGAAGAAATGCTCAAGGGACAGAACTGTTTTACAAGGCCAGAAATGTTTTACAAGGCCGCAGTGATGCCAGGGGGAGCAGAGAGATTCAAAGTGTGCCTTGCAGCAGGGCCTTTCCAGTGCCAAGCTCCTGCTTCTGGCCCTGGCTCGCTCCAGATGTTGCAAAAGAAAGCACAAGGAGTCCTGAAGGTGACAGCCACAGAATCAGCTGCCAACAGGGAAAGTTTCCTCCAAATCCTATTACTCAGAGGTCGGCTTCGACCCTGGGGCATTAATCTTTATATTCCCTGTAAGCACTGTCTGTGTTAACTCTGAATCTTCTGAGTGTCCCAAGCAAGGACAAAGGCTCTCATTGCCATTTTTCTGTTTAAAACAGAGAAGCTCCTTAGGTGAAAGCTAGAAAGAAAAAATAAAGCGCAATCCTAGACACTATGCCTGTATTGTAAGGACTTTATAATTACTTTTCTAAGCTTAGAAAACAGTTTTGCTCTTCTGGTAGGCTGCACAATGAGCCAAAGCATATTAAATACACAGAATAAGTGATGTCAAGTAATGCAGTTTTGGTTACACCATGTTGCAGAGGGGTGGCAATGGTAGGCACACAAATAAGTGTGGAGGGATTATGTTGATACCTTATTGAATCTCATTTACTAAATTATTATAAATGGGATAGACGGTTAACTGCTAACATGAACTGTCAGCAGTATTTGGTAGAAATCTCACCATCATTCTTAATTTGTCAGTCTGTGTTACAAATAGGCTTCAAATTTAACATGGAACCCCTTTCTGATAAAGTTGCCAGGGAGAACAAATAATTAAACATATTGAGCTGTGGTGCTGCCAGCCAATCTCCTCTCAGCAGGCAAAGCTGGGTCTGAAAGGACATGCAATGATATTGGAAAGCTGGGTATGAAACCTGTGCTTTCAGTGAGGGAAGCAGTTCCCTCTCCCTTGCTCTCCACCACTGGCTACCTCTGTCTCTGACCTCTTCCAGGGCTGCAAAACTTGCTCAAGAAAGAGGCTTTGTACTGCAGGATTTTCTGCAAGGAGCAGAAGCACAGTACATATGAACATGACATTCATGGTGCAAAACTCTGCTTTGTTTATCTGTTCAGTATCCTGGCATCTGACTGAGGTGTCTCAGTGTTACCTCAAAATACCAATATCCCTGCAGTAGTGTTCCAAGAAACAGAAGGTATTAGGTGTGGAACAGAGAGAGCCATGAAGATGAAATAAAATTTGGAAGGAGAAAATGGTTCTGGGCAAAAAAAATAGAGCTCATTTGAAATACTGAGAGAATAATGAGGTAATATAGGTAATGTAAAATTCAAAAGGACCATGGAAAAGGCTGGGATACAGGAAGGACCAAGAGTACAGAAAAGTGAATGAAGAATACAAAGAGACAGGAGAGAAAGAAATAGGGAAAAATCAGAGATGGAAGAAATCATTATTTGTTGGGGTTGGGAATTTTCTTTTTGTTTCTTTCTCTCATGGAATTTTGTCCCATCTGTGGCTAGGAGACAATAACTAACAACCAGTACTAAGAGAGGCAAAAAAGGTGGGGGAAGCATGCAGCTGGTTACTGTCTTACCTGGGAGGTTTTCTCTCTGGAAGGGCAAAGATACCATGAGACTTTGGCCAGGTGATGAGGGGCTGGGCTGAGCTCCTCTCACTCTCAGCACCAGCAGAGGCACAGCTGGTCTGCAGTCACTGCCCAGAGGATTTTCTGCCATGATGGAGCTCTTGTCCTTCCAATGCACCTCCTCCTGTGGGTGAGCCTTTGCTCATAAGAGCAGCTGTTGTCTGGGACCTTATCAACACCCATTCTGACTGGAAGGGATCCTCACCATCTATTCAGGTGCTTTAGGGGAAAACCCAAGACCTGACCTCCTCCCCCTTCCCAGAGGACATGTCACCCAGGCTGCATGTGGCAGCTGCTTCTGAGGAGCCCGGCTGCCACTGCCCAGCCCCGCTGCTTTCTCCGCTGCTGCAGCTTTTTTCTCTCCACTCTAACCCAGACCCACTGCCTGTTGGGACACCCCCCAGCTCCTGCTACAGCTGCAGAGTTTCTGATACATTTCCTTTGCTGCTCTGGGGTGTGCTCATCCCTGTTTTCCCCGCTGCCCCTCTGTGGTTCCTGCTAGGGCCCATTTCCACCACCCAGCCCGTCCGCCATTACGCGTGAGGGAGACGCGTGAGGGCGCCACAGCGCCCCCTGCAGGCAGGAGGACCCGGCCTGCCCTGCCCGGCCGGGAGCCAGCAGCGCCCCTGGTGGCTGTGCCCGGAACTGCACCGCAGGGAAACGTGCCTGGGCAGAGAGGCTGCCGCTGGCTTTGTGGCTCTGTTTATGTTTGCTGCCATTGCTGCTGTTTACCTTGTTACACGTACAGTGAAGAACTGTTATTCCTTTTCCCACATCTTTGCCTGAAAGCCCCTTAATTTCAAAGTTGTGATAGTTTGGAGGGAAGGGGGTCATACTTTTTCTATTCCAAGGGAGGTTCCTGCCTTCCTTGGCAGACACCTGTCTTACAAACCAAGACATTATTGTAACTTTTTTTTATTATTATTTTGTATAAAACCTGCTTTTGCACAGCATCTGACTTAACCATGTATTCAACAGACAGCCTCAGAGAAATTCACAGTCCTGTAAATGGAGGACAGAGATAAATTGTATGTGCTTCACTCTGACTCTTCTTGGAAGCTGCAGCTGATCACTGTTTGGACGCACAACAGACATATTAATTTCTCCAGATGTTCCTCACCCACCCTTCCAGAACATTAATAGGCAGGCCAGGGAATGAATGCTTTCAGCAGAAAATCCAGTTTCCTCTGCTGCTTCAGATGAAGTATTTTGTCAGAGTTTTTGTTCTGGAGAGAACCCGTTCCAAATGCAGGGAGTCCACACCTCAGAGCAATGCCCCTCTGTGCCACCATTCAACACCTTGTGAAGCCTGAAACCATCCATCCAACAACTGCTGATGAGCTATTTCCAAAGAGAATGAGAATCCAGCATTTCTTTTGAATGTTTCACCTTACAGGAAAAAGCAAACATTTAAATATTTGAGTGGCTTGGAGGGTCAAAACAAGGACAGTACTTCTCTCAAGCCACAGACATAAGACAATTTCTGCAAGAGATTTGAACAGAAACTTGTCCATAGTTATGCTTATTCACACAGGAAAAGAATCATGTATCAATTTAGGCTACCAAAAGTGACAGAATTAGTTGTCTTATGTTTATGCATTCCTGTAGGAAAATTTGTGATGACATTTTTGGGAAGGCTCCAGGTAACAAATGCCCATTTAATTTGAAGAGGAAAGCTTCTTGCCACCAATTCTCAATGCCAGATTATATACCAACACAGGTGAGGCACTACTAAAAAACAGGAATTCAGCAGCAGCATCCAAGTCCCCCTGAAAAGCATTCAGATACTTTTGAAAATACAATCTCTAATAATATTGGCATGCTTCCCTCTCATCCCCATTCATGAGTTCCCACTGGCAAAAAATAACCTTCTTTTGGAGGAAGCAGACTTAATCCTTTAAAAAGCAAGTGAAGCAAGTACACGTGTTTCCTTCCATGTATGCATCTATCAGAGAAAGCAAAACAGGATTTGGTCTTCCATCATGAAGAGAATGTTAAAGAGGCATCTGCTTTTTCCAGCTTGAATAATTTCAGTGAAACAGATGCCCTGGTGGCAGCCAGGAGGACTGGGATTTCTCAGTTTGGGCTACAGATAATCTAAGACATATGTTGTCCTGCAGCCAAGTATCTCACCCTGAGAAGAAGAGCAACACTCTGTTGTTTAGCTGGTCTTCCTGCCTGGAGTGACACCAGCTTTCCTGTGGGATGGACAGGTCACTCCACCCGACCTGAATTTGGTCTCAAAATGCCCTTGCCACATACCAACAAAAAAGAAAAAGCCTGGGAAACCAAAGGTGAAATGGTGGCTCTTATCCAGTGAAATCCTTGAGGAATTTAGTTACTTGCTTTAAGAGAACAAGGAATTCACACAGAAAGACCAATATCCAAATGTCATGCACAAAATCCATGGGAGCTGTTGAATACAGAAGGTTTGTGAAGCACTCACTTGCATAGGAAAGCCCCACATTTTGTGACAGCCAGCAGAAGATAAGAAAAAGACCCTTGATAGGAAAAATACAATTAAAAAAATCAGCATGCCATTAAAACAAGTATAAATACACATTATATTACATGAGTGAAGTGTGTTTTCTTTAGTGTACGTGCCATTTTCTATTAATTCATACACTAAGTGCTAAGGTGTTTTCTAATGCCATTAGGTGGTGCTTTAAGTAAGTAATAGAATAAATAGTTCTTGCACGGTTCTCTTCTGCATTGTGTTCTCATTTTCTTAAGTAAAAGGAAATCGAAGCAAAACACCACAGGTGCCTGAAGCCCAGTGGCCTGAACAAAGCTGTGCATCACGTTTCGGAGGCACTCTGGCTCCCCTCGGGCGTGATAAACTGCACTTTGGGCACGATGAGAGAGGAGTTGGTTCTCCGCATGGAGTTGCTCCTCCGAATGGAGTTGTTTCTCCTCATGGAGTTGCGCTTCCTCAGGGAGTTTTGGTGGGACAGCTCGCTCTTCTGCAGGGTCTGGATGAGGATGGAGGGCTTCTCATCGAGCTCCCGGGCACTGCAGCGTGGCGCAGCCACTTTGACGGTGTTGCCAAACTTTGAGTAGTCAACGGAGTACACGCCTTCCTCTTCAGTGACAATGGGCACGAAGCGGTGACCCCACAGGATCTCCTCTGCCACGTAGGAGGTTCTCGCCTGTGTTGTGATGCCAGTGGTTTCTACAACCCCTTCCAGAATCACGATGAGCTCCAGGTCCTGGAGCGCCAGGTCAGAAGCAGAGATATCGTAAAGAGGACTCCGCTTGTCTATGACATGACAAATGATCAAGGGAGCCACCAGGAAAATGTTGTTGCTTTCAATGGGGTTATCCACGGGAATATCCACTTGGTGAATGGGTATGACTTCTCCTTCAGGAGTTGTGGTCTTCCTCACGACCTGGATTCTCACTGAGGCGCTGATGATCATGCTCTTCCTCAGGTCCCCCACCCGGAACATGAAGCAGAGCTTGCCGTTGCGGACAGCGATGACCGCCTGCCGGCTGAAGATCAGCGTCTCTGCCCGCCGGTGGGCCTGCGCCGTCTTCATGAATATGCAGCCCAGCATGACAGCATTGATGATCAGTCCCACAATGTTCTGCAGGATCAGGACTGTGATGGCCAGGGGACACTCCTCGGTCATCATCCTGCCCCCAAAGCCAATGGTCACCTGGACTTCGATGGAGAAGAGGAAAGCGGAGGTGAAAGACCTGTAGGGGAAGATTGCACCCAGTTAACTCTCAGGACATGGAGCACAGGCTGAGAAGCTGTTAACATGTACTTCCAGAAAGAAACTTAAAGACCTGTTTGTATGGCTCTAGTACACATAAACCTTCTGTTAACACCAGCCAAGGCACTGCATGCTTGGTGGCTCAGATTTGTGTGGTTGGTGTAGTGTCTAATGGTGGCAGGGAAGACCTCAGAGCCTGAGCTTCTCAAGGACTATCTGGGTGACTCTGAGCAGCTCAGGGAATCTTTGTCCAGGAGCACAGGCTGCCCACTGGCTTAGTGAAAGCTCTGGAAAAAGCTGGGCTTTCCACCTTCTCCATCCCATGAAGCCCTTGGTGGAGAAAGGTGGTTTTAGCAAGCATGGGCAATCAGCTGCACACTGAGATCCTTCCACCAGCCTGTTCAGGGAAAGGAAATGGAAAACTGCAGCTCTTCACTCATGCTACCTGAATTGTGACCCAGAATTTCCTGGTGGGGGAAAAGAGGCTTTCCCAGATTTGTGATGCTTCCCAAACCCTTACTCGCCTTGTGACTGAGCAGGATGAGGCTGCAGAGAGAAGCCAGTGGTCCCCATGGTACCCCCTGCCCACCCTGGCAGCAGGACAGTGCTGCGGCCCAAGGCTTGGGTTCAGCTCACTGCCAGGGAAAGACCAGCTGGAAAAGTTCAACACAAAAGTGGGATGTAGAAGTGTGGGTTAAGTTAAATACCCTAAAATGCTATGGTGCTGGACTTCAGAAAATGTTGTCCACAAATGACCCAAAATACATTATTTATAGGAGCCACAAAGTTGTATCCCCTTTTTATGTCAGGGTCGTTAACTTCTTTTGATTATTATTTATTCATTTATTCCTTCCAGATACATCCTTCTAGTGCAATCCAATAAATCTGAAGCATCCCAATGCTTAACAGGTCTATACCAGTGGAAAATATATCCTGCCCATGAAGATGGGTCTAAATCATTCATTGGGTTTGCTTTGCTTTTCAATTAATCTGCTTTTAAATATTTTTTTTCTTTTCTAGCCATATTTTCACTGGGGTAACAAGGACAGATTTAAATAGCAGAGGCATTATCAAGGATAATTTTCTTTGCAATGAGAAAGCCCATCTTTCAGAAAACCAGCCAGTCTCTGTGCAGCTACCTTTGAAATAACTTTCTTTTTTTTTTTTTTTTTTTTTTGCCTTTTCTTAATAATTAACAAATTCCTTTGTATTGAGGGGTTTATTTTGTATTTCACTCTGAAGAAATCAGGGACAAAGGAGTTAATAGAATCCATGGAATGATTTCTTATAATCATAAATATTCAGTTACATACAGAATGATGCTTCTGAATTCAATTTCAGTCAGTTTACTTCAGCTTAAAATTCTGTCCAGTAAGTAGTCTGACTTCCCTTAGCAATACCTTTTCTTAAAAAAAATAAATAAAAAAAGCAATCCACTTTTTAACAGTGGAAGTAAGTGAAAGAGCACGTTTGGAAAGCATTTTAACCATGTGAAATGGGAGAGAGAAAGTGCAAATCACACTGTTCCCAGGTCCTTCCCCTCAGAGCTGTGTAGCAGCTTTCCTTTTTGGATAATGTTTGCTTTCTGTGGCAAAAAGATGTGAGGCTTTCTCCAGTACTTTGTAAGATGACAGGGTTGTGCAAGCTCTAGGCACTGGTTAAAATTTCCAAAGCCAGGTTTTCCTGTAAATATGTAATAACACCTACCCAAGAAAGCTCTCCTGAAATATCTGTGGGCCTAACCCTCATGGATGTAGGTTAAAAATGATTTGTCATGATTTTGGCATTGCAATACTAAAGGTATTTTACACCCAGAAACTCGCCATTCTTAAAGATGTCAGCAACCACATTGCTACTTATGACTTTGACCAAAGTGGTAGCCAGATTTCCCTAGGAAAGGAAAAGATTTCCCATGGCTTGGACATGGCACTGGAGCAGCTGTTGCCTGGACACCCCATGAGGGAGGGGTGTGTGCTCTTTGGCATGGGCTAAACCTGAAATTCTATTGATTCAATCACTGCACTTCCTAGCACATCCTGGAAGAGCCACAGGCAGCTATGGGGAGGGAACTGGGGCAGAGTACTGGCTGTGGATGTGCCTGCCCCAGTGGCACGAAGCCCTTGGCCCCTAGGTCAGGATCTGCGGGGTGCAGTCACGCCGAGGGAGCCACCAGCCACAAGCAGGGATGTCCCCTCAGCTGACCCTGGAGAGCTGCAGGGTTGTAGCTGTTCACTAATTCCGGTTGGACAGATCCCACAAATCCCAGAAATGCCGGGGGTAATGCTCCTGCGGGTGCAAGCTGGGTCATGACATCCCATTTCAGAGGAAACTGCTTGTGGGCAGACATCGGAAAAGAAGTAAGACACCAACCCCTGCTCCAATTCCCCCCATCCTATTGAAGGGTAGACTGGAAAATCCCCTCTTCTTTGACCTTGGAAAATCCTCCTTTAGCAAAAAAGTGTCAAAACAAATGGAGAATTAAAACTCTGATACCTCACGTGCCAGATACAAAGTCCGTTCCGACTTGGTGAGGCACCTCAAAACTTTGTGGGAGAAAGGAGAAAAGGAAGTGGATTTGCTAATGTCTCAGAGCACCCTGTAGCCCCCAGAGCCTCACAGCACTGCAATGTGTAACAGCAGATGATCTGAGGCAGCCTGGTGGTATAGAACCAGGACTTTTCTACCTAAAAACCTAGTGCTAAAAAAGCAGATTTAATTAATGAGATCCTGAAGTGATCTTATTGTTTACCCCACCCGCACTTCACAGTCTTCTCTTCTGTGTATGTTTATGTCAGCTTATCAGTGCCCTCACAATTGTTGTGGTTTTGGGGACAGATAGTAAAATACTTCAACAGGTGATATTTAATCCAGTCATCCCTTAAGCTTTCCCAGTGTGACACAAATGCACAGTGTGGAAAGTGTTCCTCTGTCCAACTGCTGGCCTATGGCTTCACCAAGGTATTTTGAAGCCTGCATATTTAACAATCTCATGAGAGTCATCTCATGAAACACATTTGATTTTGTCCTAAGTGATACATTTCCTGGCACCTCTGACTGGTGCCCTCCCTGACACCCAGGGCTGGTTTCCTGCCTCTCGGGCGCTGCTCTGGAGGGAGCACCTCTGGCCGCCATGGCACTGGGGATGCTCCCGCTGCCGTAGACAACGTTACAATACATATAACACATACCCACTCTTGCAGCAGGCTCTTATCTCGACAGGCAATCGAGTTACCCACAGAGTGTGGAGACACATGAAAAGCAGCAGGTCTCCCTCTCTTTCAGATCCTGTAAGGAATCAAAGACATCTACAGTATAGTATTTTCCAAGCCCGGGAGGCTTGCTGAGTTTACGCAATCTAGAGGAAAACACTGCACTTTTCAACTGTCTCAACCAAACCCAACGGTTCATGTAAACCAAAAGCTGCTCTTCAGACAACACCAGGACAGCAGGCAGCTCTGTCCCCCCCCTTCCTTCATCCCACCAAACTCTACTTTACCTGACACATGTCACACACGGTGTCCACTTCGTGCTGTTCGAAGGGTTCTCTGTGCTCGGGTCCATGTCACCGTGAGCAAAGGCCACCAGCCACCACATCATGGCAAAGAGCAGCCAGCTGCACAGGAAGGACATGGTAAAGATGACCAGTGTGTGACGCCACTTCAGGTCCACCAGGGTGGTGAAGATGTCTTGCAGGAATCGCCCCTGCTCGCGGATGTTCTTGTGGGCCAGGTTGCAGGCACCGTTCTTGGCGATGAAGCGGGCTTTGCGCGGGCGGTCGCGGATGCGCGGCTTGCGCAGGTTCTCGGCAGCGATCCGTGCCAGCACATACTCCTCAGGGATGATACTCTTGCGAGCCAACATCTTCCTGCCACCATAGTCCACTCAGCCAGAGGTGAAATGGGAGGTGGTCCCTCTAGCAAGTCTCTGCAGGGCTCGCTATATCCTGCAAAACAGAGAGAACCTGGTCAGGGTTGTCACCTGTGCAAGAAGCCCCGGTTAGGTACCCCCTGCCAAACCCCACTATATTTAATGCTGGTTCCACAGTGCCCCCTCTCTCAGACCATCATTTTTATATGAGCAGTCGGTATCAGCTCATAGCAGAAATGAAAGATGCTATTTGGAGACTCCTTGCAGGAAGGGAAGCTGCACAGCACTCTCACAAAGTCGGTGTAAAGTACCGTGACAGACACCAGCTCGGTTCCTCAGGCTGTTTCTCCAGAAGACACCAGAGCTCAGATGGGGATCGAAGCACAAAGCACTAAGTTATTCGCATCCTTCAGGACCTGGAGAATCAGACGTCTGTGGTTTGAGCCGAAGTTAGTCTGCGAAGACAGCGTGAGACTCCCTCCTTACGGCTGCAGCCCCGCAGCGCATCCAGCAGCCCGCCGGGAGCCCCTGGGCCGTCCCCTGGGAGCATCACAAGAAAGAGCGGAGCTGGAGGCGCGGCAGGCAGGGAACGGGACTCCTCGGAGCAGGCGGTCGCATTTTCCCTCGCAGCTCTCCTTCCCTTCCGGGATCAGGCGGGGGAAACCCTCCCTTTATTCCCAAACTTTGTCCCCAAACGGGTGACAGAACCAACGCACGGAAAGCCCGGCTCCCCGGCGGCTGGCCCGTCCCACCGGGGGAGGGCAGGGCTGCCCGACCCCCCGGCGCCTCGCGGGGTTCCCCCAGTCCCCGGCCCCGCCGCCACTCACCGCAGAACGGGGCGGGACGCGGCCGGGCGGAGCGGGGCGGGAGCAGCGCGGGGGGGCGCGGGCGGAACGGGCCGACGGCTCGGGGGATGCGCGGAGGGGCCGGGGCGGGGCTCGGGATCGGGATGCGGGGCTCGGGCTGGGGATGCGGGGCTCGGGCTGGGGATGCGGGGCTCGGACAGGGGATGCGGGGCTCGGGCTGGGGATGCGGGGCTCGGGCTCGGGATGCGGGGCTCGGACGGGGGATGCGGGGCTCGGGCTGGGGATGCGGGGCTCGGGCGGGGGATGCGGGGCTCGGGCTGGGGATGCGGGGCTCGGACGGGGGATGCGGGGCTCGGACTGGGGATGCGGGGCCGGGGCGGGGAGCGGCGGTCAGCATGTGGAGCACGGGCGCACACGCTCCCTGCGCTGCGCGGTGCCGGCAGGCGGTGGATTGAGGGGGTTTTAGTCAAGTTCCAGCCCATTTAACAGCGGAGCATGGTGCCAACACTGCCGGTCTGTGCCGTTTCACTAGTTACACAAAGCTGCGCGCCTGCATGCTTACCCTGCCAAGCCGAGTTGTGCCTTCCTAACTTTATCTTCTCTGGAATCTGGCTGAGACAGAGGAAGCGAGGCTTGTGCGTAAGTGTTTGGGGGACCAAAGCCAGAATCTCATGACCTTTGCAGCTTTGGACAAGCTTAATTACCTACCTCTGCAAGAAAGGAAGGAAAGACATTTGTTTTCACGGGTCACAGCTCTTGCTGAGCAGCATCAGGCTCATCGCAATGTTCAGCTGGTCAATGGGCACTGGCATATGGGGATTTGTATTTGGGATGGGTGTAGGAGGAATTATGTACAATGACAAGCTCTCCCCCACCTCCCGAGTGAAATCCCTGAAGTTCTTTCCCTTTCTTTCCTACTGGTTGAGGTTAACAATTTTGGCCCTTGTGTTTAATGGAAACTTGCATTCTTGGAAATTTTTTTTTTTTTTTTCCTGAAATCTTAGGGTTTGTAATAGGAAGAAAAAACAGTACATCAACTTAATGAAAATATCTAAATTTAGATTTTAATGAAGTAAAGCGCAGAGATTGTGTCAGATTAACTCCCTTGTATCCAAGGAGTGTGAGAGAGTGTGTGTGTGTGTACAGTAGAGAGGTTTCAAACTTCTCTGTGTATCACTCAAGTGAATCACCTGTAGGGTATAAAATATCTACAGAACAAAATACTTCACTCCTCTCTGTAAACTAGGGAAAAGCTTGACAGGCCTGCTGCAATCAGGAAGGTTTTAAGCATATTCAGGCTTGGAAAAACTGAGAAGGCACATTTGACACACAGTGTAATCCTCAGCTTGAAGATATCCACCCTGCTGAACACATGCACGTGCTCAACTTTAAATAGATGAGTGGTTCCTGGAAACTTCTCCAGCACTGGCCTTTGCTAATACCACTACCCGGTAGCCAGAGGAGAGACAGACACAAAGCCCCACTCATATTAGGCAATTAGCTAAATATTTATGGGCAAAATTAACTTTAGGCAGATGGGAAGCTGAGAAATCGGGGTCTAAGCCAAATACCTTTAGATTTTAACCAGACTCTGAGTACAAACACATTAAGTCACTTGGGTGGGTATCTGCAGGGTCAGCATTGTTGGTGTGTGTCACTTCATGGGGCGGGCTTGGAGGACTTGGGAAATTATCCTTCTGCAAAGGGGGTGGCAGAGACAGCTCTAGAGAGGCTGACTCATTTGTTTCATGCAGCCTCCAGAAGTGCATCTCACTTGGATATAACTACTGGAAATAACTGGTTTGATATACATGAAAAAAAAGTTTCCCTTTTTTTGTTTTCCTTATTCTCATCCTCTACTCTTCTCCCATTTAGCTCCTGTGAAGTATTCATTCTGTTCTAGGGCAAGAAACAAGATTGGTGGTCTCCAGTAGAGCTGCTAGGTGCAACTCAAAAAAATAAATGTCTGGGAACTGCATGGAACACTTCCCACCCCTCACTTCTTCATGAGATGTTTGAATTGTATGACTTTGCTTCTGATACATATTAGCTCTTGCTACATGCCCAATTACACGGTTTTCTCTGAAGTTCTTGAAATCCGCAGCTTTATAATCGGGGCACAGAAACACTCTGAAGAAATGTTGCTTTATTTACTTGCCACCTCAGTGCATAACTCATGTCCTCTTCTCACTCAGCCCCTCAATATGCTGCTGTGCTCCCCACCCCATCTCTGCTGGTAGTGAGTGCAACTGTGGGACATACAGTTAGTGTGTGGATTAGCAACTAGTTTGGAAAGATGGATCAATCTCATCTTTGAGGGCAGGTGGGAGCAAGGAGCAACATTCCTCAAGCTACTCAAGTGGAACAGAAACTGCTGCCAGCACTGGCACTGTCAGGAGTCCCCTGTGAGCTCTCAGGCCCACTAACCTGCTGGAGGTTTCCTCCCCCTTAAATGGGCACCATGCAGAGGCTGGAATTCTTGTAGCTGAGATAGGAAGGGGGCTGTCAAACACACACAAATAGTCCTGGCACAGCCCCAGTGTGGCTGAGCAAACGTTACTGATCCTTTCACCCACCATCATAGATTGCAGGAAAAATGCTCATAAAACTCCATATTTTCCTCTTTGCCTGTTCAGTATTGGTAGAGATTCCTTTCTCCTCACTTCTGCTGGGGATGAATTTTGAGGAAGCCTGCTGGGCCATGACTGCAGGGATGTGAGAATCAGGAGCTCCAGACATGATTCTTAGCACAGCACCCATTTCCCCAAGATCCAGTGTATGAATATACTCTGGAGAGTGACAGCTAGTAAAACCCTTCCCCTCTGACCTTTTAAATACTTGCTTGGTTGCCACATGAACACTTGGGTCTGAGATTTAAGCAATAGCTGGGAAAATCTCCTAAAACGTCTCCTAACCCATTTGGTAAGGAGCAGAGTGTCTGAGTGTTGTGAACACAGCCTTTTCAGGAAAAAATATGATCAGAATTGATGGCAGTTTGAGGTCCAGTTTTCTTATGGCCCTTCATGTGTCTCCTTCTTGCTGTTTCATTCCCCTCCACCCACAAGCATTACTGATATTATGGTAAATATCACTTTACAATTATGCCTATCTAAAAAACAGGATTAAATAATGCGCTTAGACATGAATCTGAAATTTCCACATTACAGCCGTGTCCAGCTCTTTCAGAAAATCCTGCTTTGTAATAAGTTTTGTTTGAAATTCTAATCTTAGCTTAGAGATAGGATGACTTTGCAGGCGTCCAGAGATGTCATGCACTTAGAGCGAGGCTTCCACAGAGACACAAAGCTGATAAGCTGTATTCGGATAGCGTGGGTGAACTCTTCCCTACATGAGCTAGCAGGACATCCATCAAACATGAAAGAGCAGAAACTGCAAACTAAGGGCATCTGTTACCCTGAACCAGCTCTTTCCCCCCACTCCCGCCCTGTTTCATGCAAGGGCAGCAGGACAAAAATAGTTTTCATCATCAGAATACATGTAACTAGTGCCCTTCATCCAATGTAAGTTGCATAGTGAACTTTGTGCATTACGTGCCTTTTCCTGGAGTTTATCCTAAGGCACTGGGAAGAGCAACCCCAGTTTGAGATTGTTTCCTTGCTACCCCATGCCATAATTTATGGGGAGGCTGTAAATCAGTTTTTAGGTAGGTAGGTAGACAGTGAGTCTCTAGCTGCGTTCCTAGAGTGTGGGGCCCCTTAGGTGCTTCCCCTCACTGGCTCACTGGATTTTCCAGGGTAGAATTAAGATTAAGCCAGTGACAGAAGGAAGATGCCATGTCTCACCTTCAGATCTTATCACAGAATATTTGGCAAGTCCAAGCTCTCAAATCTCAGATGCTCTGGTGGGACCTGAAGGAGTAGATGGCCCCAAATCTGAATGATTCAGCCACAAAAATCTGCAGTACTCAGAGGTTCTTAGACTTCCACCTTCCTGCCTCTGATGGGAAAGTGAAATGGTCATATTGCTATAGAAGTAAGGGCTTAATAATGTGGGTGGTAGAATAAAATAATATATTACCTTTAAATATGGAAGAATATGCTGCCTTGGGGCGTCTGTAGCTGTGATCCTGAAAGGTGGTGGTTCTGGACCATGTCATTTACACAAAGCTGCATTAGTTCCTTAGTTACATGGTTAAATATTTTACTGCACGTTGAAGTGATATTTATGGATATAGCCCAAAAATCCTGAAATAAATTAAAGGGAGAGTTAAGAAATGTCATGGGAATAGCTATGAGGAACCCTTCTGGGCAGTCCTAGCTAGGACTGTTCATTACTTACTTATACCTTTAATCCAAAGGTTGTATAACCATGTATTTATGTATAAAGCAGACTAATATACATACATGGGAATGAATTGCAGTGGCCACTGAAATGTGCAGTGTGCTGTAGTGAGCTGGATGCTGCATTATTATATAGCAGCTCATGGAATGAAAGTTGCTGTGTTCTATGAAAATGAAAGGAGGCATGTGATGAATGACAATCACATCTAATAGAAACCAATTAAAAGTATATTTTAAATAACTGTTCATTTATGGTGCTCAGAATGTGGTTTATTATATTAGAGAAATGAGCAGCCTCTGCCAGGAATGTCTGTTCTGTTTGCATGGGTAGTATCTAGAAGCAGACAAATGCTATCAATAGTGAATAATTAATAGTAACTGTAGTAAATAGATTTTCTAAAACTCTCTTTTCTCTTGACAAATTACACTTGGAAATTTCTTGGCTGCATTCAAGCCAATACTTTAAGCTGCTCTACCAAACCAAAACAGCATCAGCCAGTTGCTAATTTGTAGATGTCAGCGAACTTCTGCCTCATGAAAATTTTTTTCATCATTTGACTACCTGATAGTCTTTCCCCACAGTTCTGCACAGAGGTCAGTTCTAGTGGAGAAAAAACAGAGAGTAAAAGGTGAATGTGGAAATGATTTGGGTGTTTGCATGGGAACGAAGAATTTGATTTACAATTTTGTTTTTAGACTTTTCTTAGTAGTCTCTTAGTTTTGCCTCTGAAAGGATTTAGTTTCCAAAGAAACTAAGGAGTTCCTCACATGCCACCATGGAATTCATATCAGAGAATTTATGTAACACATTTCAATTTTAAATGAGGCTTTCACAAGGTATTACTTGAGGATGCAAATATGCTTAGTTAATTTTTGCTTTTAATCACACTTAGTAGGAGAATCATTGTTCCAGAGAGGTTTTTACAAATGGCACTGTGGTTTCAGTGGATATTTTAGAGTTGATTTCAACTGGCGGTATCACACTGGGGACACGGGGTTATAGTGCTTTCAAGGGAACACACTCCAACTTCTGACACTGGATAATGGAAACATGATAATGAAAACATGGCCCCTGTCCACAGCTTTTTTTTATAAAGGTAGCTGTTGACTCAAGTGCATTATATCACCATTTATTCTTTTGATGAAATACGTATGAGCATTTGTGTAAAATGCTCATGTGAGGTTTCCTTCAGCTTTTCATGATGCATTAACAAAATTGCCTGTGAATATATTGACATCTTTACACAGTAAAACACAACAGTCCACTGCTTTAGGAAGCAAAGAGAACACAATCAATTAAAGGAAACAACTTATTGTACAAGGAGTTTTTACTACTTGACCACATTTGAAATTGCATTTCTATTTTAAGCAAATACAGATCAACATTATTGCTTTTTGCAGTGGCTTTATATACATACATAAAATATACATATATATGCATCTTTATATATAATGAGATACAAACTTCTTTGGGCTGTATTCCTGTTGGTACTGAGTTCCATGGAGGTGTATGAATTTATAGCAGAGATGTTCTGTTGTAACAAACCTGAAAGGGGCTTGTTCAAGTGCTTGAGAAGCCTTGGAGAATTTATTTTTTTAGCTGAATGATACAGTTGGGAAGAGGAGGCACACTCTTGCAAATAAAGAGCTTTTTCAGGTCTACAGTGGTACTGGAACTTATAAACACTTGAGATACCGCTTGTGCATATCACTTGGCTTAACAAAGCAAAGACCTCTCCCTCCAGACTTTGCCTTGCTTATGCCCCTGGCATAACAGAGCTATCCCAAACTGCTCAGGGGAAGTGACAGTGTTTCCTAGCACAATTAAGTTTGGGCTCATAAAGGTTGTATGGGGTATTTCTAATTTAGAAGAAGCAGGAATGAGCTGTTATGAGCTGTGATGAGCTGTGATGAGTCTGATGAAAGGCCACATAAAGGAAGGGAGCACTTTGTTCCATGTCAGCCCTTAGAATCAAGGAGTGGGAAAGATACCCATGGGTCATGAACCAAAGGTTAAGAAACACTGTTGTGGCTCCACAAGAAGTTGCACAACCAATTTCTGTACTTAAAGGGCACCTACAGGAAAGATGGAAAGAGACTCTGTGAGGGAATGCAGTGGTAAGAAGAGGGACAATGGCTTCAAAGTGGAAGAGTGTAGGTTTATATTGCATATTAGGAAGAAATTGTTCTCTGTCAGGGTGTTAAGGCACAGGTTGCCCAGAGAAGCTGTGGCTGCCCCATCCCTGGCAGTGCTCCAGGTTGGATGGGGCTCTGACCAACCTGGGATGGTGGAAGGTGTCCCTGGCCATGGCAGGGAGAGGAATAAGAGGAGCTTTAAGTTCCCTGCCAACCCAAACCATTCTGTGATTCTATGATTGGCAACAACTTTGCTGTTCCTCTCCCAGAAACAGTTAACAGAAAAATGAATGCAGATGGGATGAGAAATATTTAGAATCTATCCCAGAGATTACTTTCCTCTGTCCATAGTTAAAATTACACTTAGCCAGTGTTCACATTCAAAGCTCCTTTGCAAACAGAAGAACTTCATAGTTCTGAAGCACAGTATCAGAACACTGAAAGCTCGCTTAGTTTAATGCTTAGAAAAACACACCAACCCCAAAACACGATGCCACTAGAGTAAGTGTCCCCCTAAAGAGCAGAGGTGTTATGACAGAAAGATAGGAAAGGGGAAAGGAGAGTGCAGAGGTGTGTGAGAGAAAAAGCGGGGCAAAGAAATGGAGCTCCCCTGGGAAGGAGTGGGAGAGCATAGGCAGAATAAGGAGCACCCAGAGATAGAAGCAGGAACCTCAAAGGTCTATGATACAAGGCGATGGTGAAGAAAAGAGAGCAAGGAGGCTGTGGAAGAGAAGAAGGTCCTACCAGCAGAAGAAGCAGTGTGACAAGAATCAAAGAAACTAAGTCTTCAGGCTGATGTTCCCGTTACTGTGCACATGTGACAGCCTTAGGAAACTGCTCCCAAATGGGACACATTTTAGACTTGTACAGAAAATCAGAAGAAATTTGTTTCAAAGATTTTGTCCCTTCTGCACCATTTTCAGTGACAAAATAGCTGTGCAACCATTGGCAACATCCTCCTCCTTCAGAGGAAAACACAAGAAATGTTCAGCCTAAGCCCTTGGGGAGTCTGTACCATCATAGGGACAGCAGCTATAATGGGAGAAGATCTCCTCTGCCTACAGGTGGTTTATGTTTGTTATCTTGTGAGATTTGTGTATGTTGAATAGGATTAATTGCTTTAGAAATGGGATTGTGCTTTTAAACCTGCTGGGCAGCAGTGGGACACGCTGCAGCAGTCATTCAACACTTCAGCTGTGGTGAATGTAACGCTGGGTCCAATATTCCTGCACTCCTCCCTCCAAACAAATGGAGCACGATGAGGCTCTCCTCACCTCATCACATGTTCATTTTCTCATGAGTATATTTTCTTTTCCACGTGTTCAAACTGCAATGTTCACTTCTAAAGCCGTGGGTGAGCAAAGAAGGTGCTTCTCACACCTGTAATGGCCCTGGGACAAACCTAAGAGAAACGAAGTGCTAATTATTGACCCCTGTTAAGTATTATAAAACACAGTCCTAGGCCCATGGCAACCCTTTAATGCAGTGGAAACAGGGAGCTCATTTAACTGGCTGGCACCACTTAAAATACATCGGGGTTGCATCGTCATCACAAACACACAGATCAACAAAACTTTTTGTGCTTCATCTTTATACCCAGTCTGACAGCAGGGAATCCAATTATCTTTTTGCTGAAGACAATTAAATTAAATCAAGAATAATTTTGGCCTTTTGGCCATGAAATTTGGATAACAATATATACTTCTACTATAGGCGTCTGCTTTTTAAAAATGTATTTTATTTGAATGACAAAATTCAGCACAGGGAATTGATCCAGAAAAGAACAAAAAATATTTTCATAGTGGTAGACAGGGAAATCACAGAAGTGCTTCCCCTCATAAAATGTTAGACTGAGCTCTTTTGTTTAGTTGTGTCACATAGCTTTTATTTTCAACGATCAGAGAAAATAAAAACTTCCAAAAATCAAATTAAAAAGATAAACCACTGTATCATTTTTACATTGTGAGACTAAATGTAATCCCAGTTTCAAGTCCTACAGCTTCTCTAAAATTATTGCATTTTTGGTGGGGAGGGAAGGAGGACAATCACTGTGCCTTATGTTATTTTAATGACAATAAAAATAGGCTTAAGTACACTTAGTGGTCTTCCTAAATGTTGCAGCAGCAGGTAAATAAGAATCACCCTGAATGTTACCAGTGAAGCTGATCTCTCTAGCTGTAGCTTTGAAAATATGCCTGTGAAACTCCTTCTGGGAGTTTACTGCCCGTGGATCAGGATCTAACCATGTGTGAAAGTCAGGTGCAGACAACATTTACAAAGCTGCCTGATGTAAATATTGCTTCAAACTTCATCTACATTCTTGAGGGTGTAGCAATAATTTGAAAATCACACCCCCTTGCACTAGATCAGATTTAGAGGTAGGGCACTAATGTATAAAGGAAAATAAAAGTTGTCCCCAAATAGAACTTGAAGGACTAAAGACATATAAAACAATTAGTGGCTGGCTAATTACATGCAACTTTAGGCAGAATATTTTAGTAGACATGATTAAAGGATTGGCTAATATCAAGTTTATAAATTCAGATCAATTTTAATACAAAGTCTTGGGATACTGTACAAAATTCCTCTATAAGCTTATCAAAGCATGCATAATCATAGGAAGATTTGAATTCTTAATCAAAGCTGGAAGAATGAATATGGATTTAGGAATAAACCATCATTGAATAAACCACTGAAAATAGTTCTGTTACAACTGAAGTGTGCTTAGTGAAGTGAAGGACAGGAAAAATGTCCTTATTCCTGATCAAATTTGTTTCCCTTATTCACTGCCCCTCCACTACAACTTGGAGAGCAAAGTTTATGCCTTTGGAATGCAGCAGACTGTCCCAAGTGCTATGGGCTTGGATGTTTTTCCTAAGTTTTCCCTCTGGGGACAGAATGCATCTGGGGAACCTCTTGCTTCCTTGACAAACTGCACGATTTGACTGCTGGTTCCCGCATAACATATGAAGTTTATAAGATCAGTGCATTCTTTTTCTCTCTTTAAAGAAAAATAAAGTTAATAAAAAGTAAGGAAAATGCCAAATTCCCAGGAAGTTAAAACTTCTCCCTCCATGTGTGCATGTGTGCATGTGTGTCTGTGTGTGTGAAGTTTAATAGCTTTGAATAAAGTGACATTTTTATTGCTTCAAGGCATACATGTATTGCAATAGGTTTTATTATTTTGGAAGATGGAAGTGTGAAGAAAGAAGCTCTAAAAAACAAAACAAAACAAGGTAAAAGTGATGTTACACTGAGTAGAAAATATTTGCATTTCATCTGTTTAAAAAAAGCTGTTAAAATGCACTGTGTGGCTGTTCACATGTCAGCCCGGACAAAGGAAGCAAAGATGCCATCTTCCTGGGATAGCAGGTTCTCAGGAGTATCATATTCCAGGATGTTCCCTCGCTTCATGACGATGACCAGGTCTGCAGTGAGGATGGTGTGAACCCGGTGCTGCCACGAAGGAAAGCAAACAGAGGTTTTCATTTGGATAATTCTCATTAATGGGCCTCATGCAAGGCAAACCCATCGGGGAAAGGCTGTCCTTGTTTACAGTGATATTTGGAATAGATCCTTGTAGTTTAATCTTCAAGAGATCTTCAATTACTTTACAGCTTCTGCCACCAAGCCTGAAAATACTTAAGCATGAACTTCACTTTTTGCCATTAGGGACAGCACAGCTGTTGGAATAAATCCTATGGCCCCACTGAAACACATCTTCCCCTGTGGGATATAGGGATGAGAAGCATCCTGCACTGTCAGGTGGCTTAGCATCCTGCTCTGCTCCTTGTTCTCTGCACCCCAGCAGTCTGCTCTTCCTCTATCTCAGGCTACTCCTGGGCTGTTGCCTTCTGTAAATCCCTCTGATATCTAATTTGAGTGTGCTCCAGGCAACAGTTTAATCCCATAGGCTACAGGATTGAAACCAGTTTGAGTTTAATTTCAAGGCCATATGAATAGTCATGAAATTAAACAAACCCAGCAACCATACACGAAGCACCTTCTTGCATTGTCCTCTCAGAAGCTGTGCAGTAGAAAGGAAGCAAAGTGGAAAGAAACTAAAGAGGTAAAAATAACTACCAAAGAGCCAGAAGTCCTGTGAACAGGGTGGACTGAGAGAGTCTACTTGTGAGTCTTCACCAAAGTGGTGAACAGGCCGTCCTCTTTGAGGAGTAAGTTTGAGGCAGTGTCACATTCAACTAGAAAGCCCTCAGAAAGGACAAGGACAATATTGGCATCCAAGATGTGAGACACACGATGCTGGAAAAAAGAACAGAAAAACAGGTGGGTGAAGGAAGGATCAGCTGTGAACGAGGAGAGGAAGGAATGAAGCCAGCTCCATGAGGAAAGCTAAATATTAATGTGTGCTGTTTCACTGACTTGGGAAAGGCAAAGACAAAGCCAAGGCAAAGTGGGATTCCAGCCAGAAGGACAATACAGCATAGAACTGAACGACAACAGTCTTACCACCAAAATTTTCAGCATTTACACAGCCAGGAGCCTTGGAGCACATTGTAAATGAGCTGGGTTAAGTGGCTTGCCTGACACAAACTACTCACTGACAGGCTTGAAACCAGAGTCCAGGAGGCCTGACTGTAATCTCTAACCACAGGACTGGATTCCAGACAAGGCAAATGAAACAGCTGTTGAAACATGTATTTATCTTGTGGACAAAACCTCTGTTTGTTGTCTAATGCTGCTGTCACAGGTGGTAATATTCTTAATAGTATCCACCACATGTCTGTGCACGTATATGTATGAACATGCATGAGTATACGGAACTTCTGGGCACTAGAAGTGGGAGGAAAATGGGAAAGAACATCATAAACCCTAGCTGAAAAGATACTATTGGGGAGGGGTGGTAATTCCCACTGATTCCAGTTTCTAAAACCTTTATTGTAAACCTAGCTTTTTATTCCAAATAAGAGAAAAGATAACCCAACTTGAGAAAACACACCATAATATTATGAAGTCTCAACTCCTAAATTTGTGCCATGTTTGTAGGCACTGTAGATACATAGCCTTCAGAGGCAAAATTCAAACCTATATTTTGATGCAACTTTCAGTAATGGTTTAAACCATTTATTTGGTCTGAATTTTTTAGTAAGAATGACTTCAAATATTGTTGGAGACAGTGCAGATGCTGAAGTTCCCTGTAAAGCCTTTGTTCAGATCCAAGTGTTTTAGTTTGATAGCAAGACAGCATTTACTGCAAAATTTCGGGTTGATAGTAGGTGTCTGACTTGTTCTGGTACCATGGGAATATTCTGATCTTGTGGTTTAGTTCTATTTTGTGGTGCTTTTAGGTTTATATAGTGGTGTTTAACTGGTGAAGGGCAAGGTTAACTTCCTGAGGAATGAGGAAAAAAAGAGCTTTTTCTGGCTTAATACTCACCGCTATTGTTACAACAGTGCGGTCAGCAAAAGCAGTCATCACAACCTTCTGCAAGATGTTTTCCTGTCAGAGGAAAAGGCTCACTCCAGTTACTTAATCCTCTTACATTCTAATTCACATGTTTTCAAGCATATTCCACACTATCTCTGTCCTAGCAGGGAAATATCACACCTGCGAAAGCAGGGGTTCTCTAAAGCATTTCTTCTTTTCCTGAGAGAAACAAAAACACTTCCAACTTTTTCTGCTACAGAGATTTCACAGCTTCGTGGCTGACACTTAGGGAAGGTGCCTTTCTCCTGGTAGATCCTTAATTATCTTATTGGTGTACTCACTGTGGCCATGTCAATAGATGCTGTGGCCTCATCCATGATGAGGATGCTGCTCTTGCGGACAAAGGCTCGGGCCAGACAGAAGAGCTGCCTTTGTCCCACACTGAAGTTTTCCCCTCCTTCTGTGACCATGGCATCTGTAACAAAACCAGACCCTGTGAACATTGCACCCTTGAAATGCTGCCCCTGAGAGCTCTGCTTGTCCACTATTCCAGGGTCAAGCGAAATCCCCATACAAGCCAAAAACCATAACCTTGACTGACCAGTGGGATGGAGGGATAAGAAGAAAAATGAGCACAGCCTCTTGGGAAAGAAGTATATCACTAAACAAACAGCAGGCATGAATTGTTAGGAAATCTGGTAGGCTGCATGGTAATATCTTAGTAATATGAAATATACTTGATATGGAAATAAATCTGTGAGTTTTTTTCATGAAATGGATCTGAAATGGTAAGAAAAATGCTCTGTCAGTGTTTACAGCTCTGCTGGCAGAGCCAGGTTCTGCTAAAGGAGGTAAAATTGTTCTTTTTTTCTCCTTAGTAATTATCCCGCTATGATCATAGGATCATAGAATATCCTGAGTTGGAAGGAGCCCAAAAGAATCATCAAAATCCAACTCCAATCCTGGCCATGCACAGGACAGCCTCAAGAAGCACACTATAATGCTGAGGTATTGCACGACTTTTCCACAGTGCTTGGGAAACCAGATTATTCTTCAATGTTTCAATAAGAATATTCTCTCTAGAATGAAGAGAGAATCTTCATTATGTGTCTGTCACTCCTACATGATGATCCAGAGTGTCAGATGGGATGGACCTGTTTATCTCTGTGCATGCATGATTCCATTACTGGCCCATGATCCCAGAGATTGGTTCAAACATACCAAGGCCTCCTGGCAACGACTTGACCATGTTCTTTAACTGAGCAATCTCCAGAGCTTCCCAGAGTCTGTCATCAGTGCACTTGCATTCAGGATCCAAATTAAAGCTGCAAAGAAAACCATAACAAGGGTCTTGTTGCTGAAATTGCTTTCAGGTATTCTGCAAATTAACACCTTGGCATTGTGTGTCACTCAGCAGACTGTGCAGATGGATTGGACTGAGCTAGGAGAAGGTTCCCTGCCTTTTCCATCCTCTCCTGTCCCACAGCTCCCATGACAGGCAGGCTGTGCAATGCTGCCTGCCACCCCTGATGACATACACATACCGGATTGAGCCACTGAACAGGATTGGGTCCTGGAGAATGATGGAGAGCCGGGACCGGAGCGTGTGCAGAGGCAATTTGCTGATGTCTATCCCATCAATCACGATCCTCCCTGGGCCAAACAACACACAGAACATGTGAGGGAATTACACAAAGCATGTGATCCACGGGTAGCAGGTGGAAAGATGGAACAGCCCCTCTGGGCTGGTCTCTAGATGATGGGACACTGTCTCTGTGAGCTCTCACGGCTGTCAGACACATGGAGAAGGTGAATGTATCTAATAAGACAAGCCAGGGATGTCCCAGCTTATCAGTGACACTGCCACCTTTCTCTTTTTCTTTTTCTTCCCCCTATCCTCCCTTAAGGGAAATTATATCTCTTCCCTTCAATGTGATTAATGATAAGACCAGAAAGATAATTTATTATGGATCAATTACAGCCAAAGAGAGCAAGAACAAGTGCAGCTTATTTTGCTGTGCCTTTCTTTGCTCCCCTTGAATTCAGCAGTTGCTGAAGATATTTCCTTTGAGAAGGGGCACAATTTATTTGCATGCATGTGCATGTATGCAGGGGGTTGGAGGTTATGGGGAAGGGATTGGCCAGGCAAACTGAATGAGAATATGATAGAGGCTATTTCCATCAGGCACTTCTGCAGTTTTCATGTGAATTTTTTCACTAGGCAGCTGCATTCCTTCCTGGGATGTACCCAACATTAATTTCATCAGTTCTCTCTCCCAGCAGCGAGAACTTAAACATAAACTGATAGGTGCATTCAGAGCTTTGTACGTGTGTCCCTTCCGTCATTCCCACTGTCATGATATTGCATTTTGTAGGTTGTTCTCTGTGACCCTCTTCCAGTGGAAGATTTCATCAGCCCCCTAGCTGGACTACTTCTATTATTATCATTTTATGCTTTTATTATATGGCCAGAAGAATCAAGATTTTATCTTTAAGGTGCAAAGTCTAATTATTTTCACACTTCAGGAAAATCCAAATCAGGTTATAGGATTATAATCTCATAATCTGCTTGAGACATTAGTTGTTGCATAAACTTAAACAATTACTTTTCTTCACAAACAAGGACTTTAGAGTGGGTTACAGAAGATGAAGTAGAACAAGGAGGGGAAAATTAATATGGAATTTCTGGGGAATAGGGAAATGCATATTCGATAAAAGCCAGGGTGCTCAAGGAAAAGAAAAGAGGGAAAAAGTAAATTTGAGAGGAGCTGGGAAACTGGGAAAGGATTGAGGGGTGGTCAAGCAAGACACAAGTGAAATGAGAAGTTGTTTGAACAGAGGGCAAGAAAAGGGAAACACTAAGGAACAAAGCAAAAGTGGGGAAATAAAATGGGACAGATACAAATTTAAGGAGATAATGAAGACCTAAAGAACAACACGAATGAAACTTTGGCTCTAGTAAAAGTTACTAGAAATCTTTTTATTATTTATTAGAGTCAGGACCCCACCCAGAAGTGGACCAGCACAGAGGCGAAATATGGGTCCAGCTGGGAGAGGGATGTGCACAAAGGATAAACAGAGCTTGATCAAAAAAGGCTCAGACATTCCCATTGGGAAAAATCAGGGATACAGAAAGAGCAGACGAAGAAAATACACAGAAAGAAGACTTAAGTGGAAGGAAGCTTTAAGCTGGCCATAAGCATGGTTATTATTTCTTTGCAATATTAATATATCCAGGAATCATGGTCATGAATCAGAAGCCTGGAACCATAGACACATGTAGGCACAGAACCACAACAAAAGGAAACATTAGCTGTATCAGATTCACTTATCCTCCCACATCCTACTGGGCTTTCCCTGGCAAACACTCCATGTACAATGGCTAAATTGGAAATGTGGAAATCTATGCAACAAAAAGAGGACTTTCTAGTGGTTTTCTATATTCCTGCAACAGCACACATGTATCTGTATTATAAATGCTGAAAAGAAGTTCATGCCAACCAGCTGGGACAGTTAAATGCTGCAGGAGTGAAAACATAGCAACATTTTTATAATCCTTGTGTCAAATTCTGCTGCAGTTGTGGGAATGCTCAATAAAAAAAAATCAGGGGAATGAACTTGTTGAGCCCTAGTTTCTACTCTGCTAATATTTTGACAGCTATAATAAGTTAATGCAGTTATTCTTTAGAGAAACATTTAGACACTGCAGAGAGTTACATATTTTTTGTCCTGTGTCAAAAATTGCATATTGTTTTGTCAGACCGTATGTGCTTTTTTTTTTTTTTTTTTTTTTTTTTAAATCAGAAATAGAATCTGTGCACAACATTTCCTGGAAGAGCCAAGTACTATTCACAATAGGGCACTTTGTACTTTGAAGGATCAGGCATAATGCTTCTAATCAAGTATCTTCTGAGCCAGAGAACCAGGTTATAAACTATCAAAAAGGCTCCTCACTTCTTCTGAGGAAATAAGGGAGGAGCAGGTGAGGAGTGACAACACATTCCAGGGAAAACTGACCATCAAAAATGTCCACCATTCTGAAGAACGCCAAGGAGAGGGAGGACTTGCCACTGCCAGTGCGACCACAGATCCCAACCTGCAAAAAATGGAGGATGTCACTCAGAGAGTACTCATTTACTCACTTACTCCTTACACCTTACTTACACCTGCAGTTCTTTTGGGAAAGCTACACTGGATTGTGCTACTGGTGAGTAGAAGGGTCCTTCCCAGTGGCAGGTGGCACACTAGGAAAAAAACAAAACTGTACAGTGAGCACACTCCCCTTTTCTGCCCTTCATCACAAGGACTTGTCCTGGGAGCATTTCAGCATTTTGACCTGGATGCCAGTGACACTCTATGCTAAAATGTGAGATCCTCTTGAGTTTTCACTCAGTTCAGTCTGATCTCCTTCTAATTTATCTGCCATTTAGGCTTACTTTTATGCAAGGAAAATGGACTTGGAAAGACATGGGATACTCAGAAGAAAAATTGATCCCAGCCAAGAATAAGCTTTTATCAGTGTTAAATTCTTGATCTGTGCCCAGGGACCTCAGAGAGGATTGTAAATGTGTATATCTGCCAACGCAAGTTGTTTATCTTGTTCTTCTGCCACTTTAGACAGGAAAGCTCAGTAATGAAGGATCTGCACCAGAACAAGGATGATGAGCAATTGCTTGACATGGTACCTTTTGTCCTGGTTTGATATAGGCCTTCACATGCTTCAGAACAGGCTTCAGGTTGTTTTCATAGCGAACACACAAATTTTCAATCTTGATTTCCCCCTCCTGAGGCCAGTCTTTGGGGACTTGAGAGGGATCTGAAATAGTTACAGAAAAACAAACTGAAATGAGTGCTGCCAGAGGGTCACCCTTTACAACAGTCCCCTTTTCCCCTCCCTGCTGCCTGGGCACCCTCCTTTAAGCCACTGGAGAAATGAAGCCTCAGTTCCCTGCCAAGGGGAGGCTGAGCTGGGAACTGCCCGGCAGGCACTTGGCTTCCAGATCTCCATATGCAGAGAGAGAGGGCAGATACTAAAGTGTCACTTGGCACTGCAGCAGGAGAGGCCAAATGAACAGAGAACGCGGTGTCAGGGCAGTGTCAGCGTGGCCTTGGGTCAGTGACCGGCACAGGAAGGGCAGCCTGAGGAAGGAAGCTGTAACTGCCACACAACGTGAGCTGTTGACATTATCACAGCTCGTGTTTCATCCTGATTGGCAAATACACAGCAGGTTTTGTCTCTGGACTAAAGAGCTTGGCTTTTCAGGGAAGCTTCTTGACCTACAAGCCTTTTCTTGCACTTCAACCACTTCTAAAATAGCAATCAAAGCTAATTTGAAGTGTATGGAGCACAAATTCCAATGTGCAGCTCAGAGAAGAGTAGCTGAGGTCTGGCTGCCAACGTGCCAACTATTCCTGTAGTCCCCATCTGCTACAAAGATTTTGAAGCATGTGACATTACTTATTTTTATCCTTATTTTTGTTTTCTAAATAACGTACATGGATGTTTTGCTCATCTGATCGGTAACTGTGGTATTTTCTGATTGTTCTACAAGGTCCTTCTCTGTCTCCTTGGCATATGATAGGATTTTTTCTCTCGTTGACTAACATAAGCAACATATTTTCATAGCTTCTTTGAGCTATCCTTGTCACTCACACCAGTGGCAGTTCCTACACCTCAGTGAGAACAGATTTTGGCCAGAGAGGTGTGTATATTTTGCATGACCAAATCTACCATTCTTTCACATCACTATGCAAAGCCCCAAAAAGATTAAGAGCAATACCCAGGTAGCCTTCGTAGTTCTCCGACTCCATGTTCAGGAAGCTGTGTACTTTTTTCACTGCACCCATCTGCACTTCCAGATCAGCCAGATTCCTCACTACCCAGTTCAGGTAGTTGGTTATCTGCATCACAAAATGAAAACAAGGACAGGGTTCAGCTTCCTTTCTGTTCATCAACCCATTTGGAAGTAAAGGCCGGATACATTTATGAAAATCCATGGCTTGACTCAGCACAGTGCATCTCTTTTTAACATTACAACAGTTCAAGGCTCAGTGCAACAGCCTCAAATCCATAAGAAGCTAGTCATACTCCAACACAATTAGCCCTAAGACAGCAATTTGGTGCTTGGTATTCTCATCCTTGTGTTTTGAAAGAGAAGTATGGGAAAGTTGTACCTAAACTCTGACTAATTGAGGGAATCTCTTGTTTTCAGCATCTAATAATCAGCACTGAAAGGTGCCTTCTTTAAGCACACACAGAAAAAAATCAAAATTGAAAGTGCTGTTTGGAAATATTTTCTATTATGTGTATTCTCTTCTTTCAAAGACTGCAACTAAAGATTAAGAAAGTTCACTATTTGCAAATATATTGAAAAGATTTTATGATAATTTCATTTCTGCGTATTTAGAGAATCCATTTCTCTCTGTGGAAAATATTAGAAGTTTTTAACACAGAAATATATGAAGGAAAAAATGCGTTGTCTGTTCAGCAATATTTCCTTCCTGGTTTTTATTCTCATTTGTAATGAAAGTTATTTGATCAATAGTTAAATCAATAGCAAAGGTATTACTTTTAGTAGGTAATCATTGATTATTAGTTCTCTAACACACTTAGTAGCATATACAAATTCTTTTCTAGGCAGGATTTACTATTTAGGGCTGAAAATTGTAAATCTGTTTCCTTGGCCTGTATTTAGGTAAAAAAGAAGAACTGATCTTATTAAGAAGAGTTGATTGCCAAGAACCCTGATAACTTCAGATATGTTATATACTTGAATGATGTTTTAGGAACGTAAAAAAGAAAGGCTTTGCCTTTTTTTTTTTTTTTTTTTTTTTTTTTTTTTTTTTTTTTTTTTTTTTTGGTGAGTACCAAATAAGGACTTTATTAAGAATAAATCAACTAGTCTCACTTCCTTACCACTAACCTAATACTGATGCAATAATCAAACAGTAAATTTCCACTGAGATTCAACAAAAAATTGTTGTTAATTTAGAGGACTTGGTTGCTTTCTTTGTCCTTAATATAGAGTTCTTGATGGGTATTCTCTCCTTTATGTTCAGAAACCTGCTTATTTGGTGCCCAGCTTTTGAGTTAGGAAGTTAGAGAAATGGGAAAGTTTGCAGAAAGGCAAAACACTGTGGCACTGTGGCAGGCTGCTATCCTATCAGATCTGGCAGATTTCATAACACAGCCAAGCACCCAAAAAGCTCTGCCCACTACCTCAGGCTCCATCACAGTTGTGCAAAGGAGCTGGCAGTGCTTGCAGAAGAGGAGAGAATAAGCTCAGGATGTCCACTGTAAACACAACCTTAGTACAAACAACTTGCTCTCATCCAGGTCTAAATATCAGCCCTCTCTCAGCTTCGAAGAGTAATTATTTAAAAACCCACAACTATGTCAGGGGACACAGGTAATGAATGATCCAGCTGCCTTCAAAAATTCATCAGGGTTATTGTGGGGCTGGAGAGAGACAGGTGATCACCTGGTTCCTACAGCTCTTCTTCACCTGTTGTGCCAGACTTGAGAACGTGCCTATTTCACACGAATGAACTGGTTGCAAACAGGCTAAAAACAAAGAGGCTGAGGATAAAGCAAATGTCCTGGCACTTCCAGATCCCTGCTAATGAAGCAGTGTTACCAGGAATGTTTTCAGAGTGAAGCTGATGCCCTGGGACTGATTCTCAGTTGTTGACAGATTCTCACACTGTTGCAACAGCAGCACAGAGGGGATCTAAGGCCACCCTAAGGCAGCTGCTGAGGACTTTCTGTTATAGCCATAGGCTCACCAGAATTTATGTGAAAGCCAGATCTCGGGGTTAGACCCACACCTTTATGCCTCCCTCATAACACCAGTGCTTCAAAACAGACTAATTTTTACTATGCCAGCCATGGTTCCAAAAGTTCTTCCTGCCACTATCATCATCCTGCCTTTGTCCCCACTCCCGTGGTTCATTCAGTAATATTTTGCCCCCACTCTCATGAATACTTCTACTCTCTGTGGGGATTGTCATTCACTCTGTGCTCCTGATGAACACTCAGTCTCTCTTGCAGCCAGGAACACTAAAATACTGTTCCTTCTCCTCACTGCTAATGACAGTGGCAAAATGAACCAGCTACTGGACCACCATAACCTTGTCATCCCTGAGTCCATCTGCTCTGCATTCCTACTGCTACCTGTCATGATGAACCATGCCCACAAAGGTCACAATCCCCAAATCCATTCATAATTGCAAATCCATTCATAATCTTGGGCATCTCAGTAATTTCCCTCCAAGGGCAAAACCGATAATTCTGTTTCTTCGGCAATTATTTTATTTGGTCTTTGGTTAAAGATTACCCAGATGATGATAATCTGTATTTCCTGGCAGGTTTTGCCTTGTAGAGGTGTAGCCAGTGCTGTACTGTACAAAACAGAGTGCTCAGCAGGTCCTCTTACGCATTTTTAATTTTCCTGCTCCACTTGGGAGCACGCAGGGCCTGGGAATGCTTGTGTTTTTTTAATTGGCTCGTAAAACATGAAGCAAGTCCAAGTTGCCCTGAACTCTCTCAACTTTGGCTCAAGTCCATTATTTGCAGGATTTTTTTTCTTTTCAAGATTAAAAAAGCTAGGACATGACCATGTACACATAAAAATATTGTAAAATCAATGTGTTGGTCTGGAAGATCTTACACTTGGGCTTGGCACATACCGTCAGAGCGTACAGGAGACCCAGCCCCACGAACCCCGAGTGTGGCCCTTCAGTGATGGAAGTGACAGCAGCAGTCAGGACAATGCAAGCACCCAGGTAATCCTGGAATGAGAGACAGGGGGATGAAAAAAGAAGAAATGCAGCAACCAGAACATTTCTTTACTTGTGGAGCAGTTCCACTTTACCAACAATTGTTTATATAATGACACCTAGCCCTTAGTTTTCATTTGTTTTTGGTTTTTTTTTTCCCTGGAAGAGGTCATGGTTGTGATGTCCAACCTGAAATACTCAAAGCAACTTGCTGAAAACTAGTGAAACTGGCCATTCTGCAAATTCATTTAGGCTAGGGCATCCCATGGTAGCCACCCCAAAAAGAGCAGGGATCAAAAAAATCCAATAAGCATATTAAAAAAAAAAAATGAGAAGGATATAACGGTGACAATCCTAATGCCCACCATGAAAACAAATCAATTCCATTCTCTTCACTCTCCTTCAAGTCTTCTCAAATACGGGTTTGCCTCCTCAAAAAAGGAAGTATCACTGACTTCACAAAGTCCAGGAAGGCTTTCGGTAGAATTTATACAGGTCATGCACATGTTTTATTGGCAGAAGTTTGCAGGAGCTGGAACCCATTTTCTTGATGTTTATCTCAGGTTTGAAGTATATGCCACATGTCATCTCATGGAGTCAAGGTGCTGATTAATAGGATATAGTTGGTATTCCCACTGTCTCACTGCTGCCTGCATTACATTTACTTTAGATCACATTTTCCATTCATTTTTCTCCTCCTGTCTGATAATACTCTGTCAGAAATCTTTCCTTCTGAGATTTGAAATGAGGGATGCCTAGTTCTTCTGTCTAAAAAATGTGTTGAAGACCAAAATACAGACTCAAATTTTAGGGGGGAATGGCTTTGAACTGACAGAGGGGGAAGTTAGATTGGATATGAGGAAGAAATACTTCCCTGTGAGGGTGGTGCAGCCCTGGCACAGGGTGTCCAGAAAAGCTGTGGCTGCCTTATCTCTGGAAGGCCAGGCTGGAATGGCCTCTGAACAACCTGGGCTAGTGGAAGGTGTCACTGACCATGTCAGGGGGATGGAACTGGATGGGCTTTAAGGTACCTCCCAACACAAACCATTCTGGGATTCTGTGACTCACACTTATGCAGCACAATGGTCCTGAATCTCTATCATCAGCTAGCATAGGACTTAGGAGCTGCTATTAAATCCCACAGACTTCTTGGTGATCTTAGCACCACCATGCCATTAGGAAGAGCTAGATGAACTATTCCTTGGCAAGATCACACTATTTCTAATGCTCTGATGAGGTGATGTGCATTCTTGGACCAAATTCATTCTGCATGTAAGCAAGTCTAAGACTGTGAAGCATTAAGAGGTTTATTCCAATTGGCTGTTGCTCTGTTATTTATCTGTCTTAGATTTGGAAGCAATTTCAGCTGATCTTGGATGCTGTAAGAGTCTGAAAACATCGAGCACATCGCAAAAAAAGGAGAATAACTTTGTTGCTCCAACAGGAAAAGAAGGTGAGTATACAACCTTTGATGTGAGCATTAATCATGCCTGTTGCTATTTATGTCCAGCAGAATCAGGCAACTGCTCTGTTTATTCACTGCTCTTTCTGTTTAAGATGAATAAAGGAATCACAGTTACTTTGCTTGCCTCTTCTTGCCTTGCAGATAAGGAAAGTCCCTCATAAAGAGCCTCCACAAAACTCAGAAGCCTGTATCACTGTGTTTTGTATCACTACAAAACCCAGTATCACTGTCAGTGGCTGCATTGTGTCTTGCTGTCATTCTCTTTCTGGAGGCTAGTTCTGCTATCTTTCATGATATCAAACAATAAAACCACAAACAGTATGGCCCTGCAAGGGTTTAGCTTATTGCTGTGTGACTAAACTTGCTGCTGGAGAGATACTTCAAGACCTGGGAGATCAGTGTGCCTAAAACAGTACCAGAATGGCATCCTGGCATCCTGGCATAAAGATGGCACAGTTCACAAAGCCACTGAAAAGCCATGTTCTGCCTTGAAAGCAGTTCCTGCTGTGGCAGGTCTGTGGATGCCGCACAGTAGTAGAGAAAGTCTTGTCTGAAGTTATGTAAATGTTTGTTCTTGCACTCCCTTCAGACGCTAGACAGCACAGCAGCAGAAGATGAGGCAGACTTGTATTTTCTTACTCCAGGCCAAGAAAGCTGAAAAAACGCTCTGGGTTTAACATAACAATCCTGATCTATTTTAAGGAACTGTGTGTATAATCTCCTCGCGAGATTAATACTCGCTATTATCTTCTCTGCATCAGCCAAAGTCTCTGTTTGCTTCCAAGGTTTCAAAACCATGGCTAGGACAAAACTGAACGTACCGTCCTGACCTCCAGCCATCTGTTGGCAGCTGACAGAAATAAGTAGGCAATGTTGTTCGTGTCCGTCAGCTCCAGCATACGTTGTTTAAACCTGGCTTCGTGCCTGCCGAGACCAAAGTTGTTACATTACAACACATTTACACACTCACACACAAAAGGGTGAAGCATTAACTCTGCTCTGCCTTCCCTCCCCCCTAGCCAAAACTTTTTGCCCTCCTGTTTTTGCCAAAGTTTGGGTTAAAAGCTCTTCCCTAAGAATGCTTATCTGCTGCCACAGCTCCCCATAGCCAGAGCGACAGGGAGTAGAGAGGGATTTGTTTGACAAGAAATTCTGTTGGACCAGGGTTTGGACCAGAGACTGTCTCCTCAAGGAGATTGCAATGCCAGCATGCTGGGATAGGTTTTGTTTCCCAGAGCTGATTCCCTTTTTTATAGCTGTGGATTGTAGTCCACTCCTCCCACAGATGAGTGCTGCTGGGGCCCCTCAGCTCCTCCTCACAGGCCATCAGCAAGGGCAGAGGGCTCACCTCTCAGCTTAAATCTGATTTCAGAAGTTACCTGGCCAGCTGCAGGGCTCTTCAACAGGGATGACATCCCTAAGGTTTCAACTAGTATGGATGTAGAGTGATCTGTAAATCAAACCTTTCAGCTACTCAGCTCAGCTGTTTTCTCAGGCAGTCACACCTTGCCTAAACAACTGGGAAACTACGATCAGGGAGAGCTATAGCTCACGTCTAAATCAGAAAAACGAGTGGTGTTACCTCTACTGCCACCTGTTCCTCTCCTCCCAACACAATGCCCATCACATTTAAAAACCAGTTCAAGGATGCCAGAGCACTGGAGACCCAAGGTACACTTTGGGAGGTGAAGAGGAAATCCATATTGGTGCAAGTGTATTAAATTCATGGTGCCGTGCACAGTCAGATGGAAAACATTTTGTTGTTCCATCTTCTACTGTTCAGTGAATATCCTCACTTGACTAAACCAGCTGAATTTCAGTTAGCAGCTCAGTGTCTGGTTTATCTTCCATTTCAAAGTCTCAGGGCCCTGCTGTGAAGCCCCTCTAATGCCTGTTTTTCCAGAAACTTTCTTTTCTTTTCCTGCTATTTCCTACTGATATTTTCTTTCCTTCTGCACAGCTTGTAAATATGACAAGCAACCTCCCCAGAACAACTGGTAACAGTAAGGATGTGGGCAGGAACAAGGATGCACAGACTACTCTGCTCATCTTCTTTCCTGGCAGCAAAACTCCTGCTCTCCTAATGGAAAATCTGACATGCTCAATCTGTGTTTTCATCCACATTCAGCTCATCTTCTGGGCACTTTCAGACTTTTATCCTGTCAGATGACGAACAGCAAAGGTCACTGAGATTGCTCTCTGATCCAACTGTACTGCTTTGCGGTAAGTTATGTGAGGAGCTGCTCGATTTTATCCTGGAACATCCTGAACCCAAACTGCAGGGAATGACTAACAGGATCATCAGTAAATATGAGCTTGCAGACGAAAAATGCAGGAGACTTCAGGTTTGGTGGTCAGGAGAGCACAGGCAGGGGATGAAATGGCTTTGATTAGCACCAGAAATCTTGAACAACTCAATTGTTGTGGTGGCCTCGGGTTGCCTTTTGCTCTCTGCCATCCAAGCCCACATTGCCTTTTTGTGAGGCAAAAAAAGTGTTGAATCAGAAAGTGCTAAGCTCCTTCACCTTCCTCAGGAGATAACCTCAGGTTCTTAACCTTCCTCAGGTGATGAAAGGCCACTCTGAACCTCTTGAGAAGTACTCAGCATACATCAGCATCAGGTCCTAATAATGACTTCCTGTTTCAATACATCATTGTGTTGATAGAGCTAGTTAAAGCATTTCCTGTTGATCACTGGTTCACACCTCTTTCAACACAACAATGTTTTTGCTTGTTCTTCCACAGGTGTTACTGCAACACTGGGCTAACAGCTGAGGTCCTAAAGCTTAGTTTGACGTGAGGAAACAGCCTTAAGCTGATCAAATAGGTGTGGAAATGGCATTGCAGTGGGATCTGCTCTGGTTTGGAATTCTACATAGTGCAGAATGGGTGCTAGCTGCTCTCACTGGGAAAAAACCTCCAGCTGTCACTTTGACAGAGTCATAACCATTATGGATTGAACATAGGAGAGTTTGGCCTATGTTTCATGTTGCAGAGAGAAAATGGAAATATGCATGGAAAGCTGGCAAAACTCTCTGGATCCTACAGAATTTATTTTTCAGTTTTGATCAACAAAGGGAGGTTTTACAACATGCAGATCAAGTTCTGTTCTGCTGAAGTTTTCTTGGAAAGTCTCTCAAGTTGCACACTGCCTTTCAGTTGGAGAGTGCCATAATGATGTCTCCCTGCTTGGGAAGTGGGTTAAACACAGAACTGATTCAGGGACACTTGGATATAGCAGGGGGTTTGAAGGGGCAGTGCCTCTGCCTGCTTGGCAAAACAGATCTCCCTGCTGTCCAGGTTAAAGACATGGTTAAAATAGACTCCTTAAAAGTTTAAATATCATATTCTAAAAATGTAATAATCTTTAATTCAGTGGAACACCAATACATGTGTTACTGAAAATATGCAAAATGTTTAATAGGCAATGCAAAGCAACAGGAGAAAAAAATCTATTTTCTTTTTCGAAATAGCTTAATAAAATTCTTCAAATTCAACAGTTTGCCCTCAGACATGCTCCAAGGAAGCTGAACAGGCTAGCCTGACCCCCAAGCTTCCCTCTAATAAATTGTTTTACAAATTTTACCCGAATGCTCTGATGGTGGTGAGGCCTTCAGCTGTCTCAGAGAAGTGACATAGCAGAGGGAGTTGGGTGCTGTCATCAAGTTCCTGGAGGTCCCTGGGATTACAAAAAACAACAGATGCCCATTACAATGTAAACGTTTCTATCTGTAGAAATTTTGCTGCACATCAGACAAGAACATTAATTTTATGTATGGCACATAGACAGATCCTAATAACCTTTTATTCTTGCAGATTCAGGTAAAATAATAACATTAACTTAAATTCAAACCCATCGATTTTAAACTTTCCAGCATGTTATTTGTGACTCTTGGGTGAAGTATATAATAGGGTCTGTGTATCAGGAAGTTTATATATTTTATGATAACAGCTGCCCTAATACAAAAAGCTGTGTTTCCACATAAACCTGGCCTCATTTTCAATATCTGGAAGTATCACAACATGCTGAAAGTAAAATATTTCAGATGACAGCAGATCTTCTCTTTGTGCTGTTAACATTGGTTGTAGTAGAGACAGCACTGACAGAGAAATAATATGTGTGATAATTTTCCCTAATTACTCAGCAATGGCACTACCAAGACCTGCGTGGAGCCAAAAAGATCCAGTCTTTTAAAAGAGGAACATTTCCCAAACCACAGAAAAAAATTTACACCTTTCTGTGACACTCTGATATTGGCATAGCAACCAGTTGTCCAAACAGAAGAAAGTCCAGATCATTAGAGATTAAAACTTGTTATCAAAATCCTACAAAATTTTGCACACTCTATTAGATAGGCCAGGAGAAACCACTGCTCAATGCTGCTGAATGTTGCAGTGCACAAAACTGAAATTGCTGCTGATGTTTTGATGATAAATATCTTTCAAATTTATGATGGAAAATACACAGACGTTTTTGAAAGATGTAATGGAAAATACAACAAAGAGTCAAAGTGCTGCAAGAAATACTGTAAATATTTGCATTTCTAAAAATTAGTGAGGCTTGTATGACTGCAAAGGATTGCATGCAAGTGAGTTACAAATACTGGCTGAAGGTATTCCTTCATCCTACATTTCCCAAGACTAATTTTTAGGGAAATAAATTGGATGTTTTAATTTCTATTGTTCATTGAAAGAATACAAGTCACATTTCAAGTGATTTTAAAGAGTTTAATTGAGCAGAATAATTTGAGAAGGAAAACCATGTCTCCTGATTTGTCAGCCACCTTGAGATCTGGTCTACTGCCACATACAGCTTTGGGGGTTTGGTGGGGCAAGAACTGGGTTTCTGAAAAATCTCAGAGAAGTTGAGCAAATTATTTCAGATTTAAACGTTTCTGGTTTGTGAATTCTGATTACAGAGTTTTCTTATAAATAAATCTTGGAAGATTCTGGCTGATAACAAAAGACTAATGGATTGAATTTAAGAAAAAACTTCAAATTACTTGCTGAAGATGTTAGACAAAGTTATAGAATGAATTTAGCACCAGAAGCATGGCTCTTTTTGCTGAAAACTGTACTCTTTACACCCAGCCAAACCACACTTAATATGAAACACTGTACAATGGAAATGAGTTCCTGTGGAGCTTTTCCCCCAGTATGAAGGAAAAGCTGTGATTTATGTTAATCCAGGGAGTTATTTTTGGTTCTCTACTAACCCTCAAATGCCAAAGAGGAGTTTTGACCATATGCAAGCTCAGCTGATTAACAAACTTCATGTTCATCTGACTCTAGAGCCAAAAAAATCGATTCAGTTGGTGTTACTTCCCCAAATACCCCATATATAGCCAGGTCAGTTGGAAATATTTCCCTGTGCACGTCTCAAACTCATGCCTCAGGATCAAAAGCAGGATGCCATGATCATTTCCCACTTTTTTGGCTCCTACAACCTCACATTCCATCACAGTTCTTACGTACAATATTTCGTGGAGGAAACTTTCAGGGCAGTTCTTTAATACGTACTTGGAAGCAACCCTGAAGTATTTCTGGATGAAATAAAATGCTATGCCCAGGGGCACAAGGGCCACAAGGAACCATGGAGTGGCATAGGAGATCATCCCAATGGCTGACAGGCAGAGCAAGGTGGATCTGGTCAGAGACTCCAGGGTGGGAGGGATATGCTAGAGGGAAATGAAAAACATCCATGAAGAAAAAATCCCTGGTAGCGCCACTATAAACCTTTTCCTATAAGAAGAGTGGAATAATACCACTAGGTACTCACTGATATTGTCCTAATATCAGGAGACTTTTTGTTTCTGTGGGTCTCATAGCCAAATATACAGGGGTTAAAAAAATGAGTCAGTAGGTTTTTGTTTTCTAAAGGTCAGAGTATCAAGGATCATGGGGAAATGGGAGCCATTTCCATCTTGTTTATATACCAGGCAAGGAAGAGAAAATTGTTCTTGATATGCCAGATATTTGGAGAAGTAGAATGCTCTGTCTCAGAGTCTCATAATTTTTATTCCATGTTTCCATCAATCTTAAATTCAGGATTATTGTTCATCCAAAAATTTTAATGCACAGCCATCATGAAAGCCCTTCCTCTCCCTGAATGCTCTAAATCCACATGTGCTGCCAGCCACAGTGGAACATTCGTCACACCTACTCCCATATATTTAAAGTTGTTATATTCTACTATGTTTCCTTTGAGCCCCAAATCTGATGTTTTCTTAATCCAGGTCTTCCAACAGAATCAACCAGTCTGCACATGAAGAAATTGAGCTACCACCACCCACTATGTTTATTTTAATGGTTACCTGCCCTCATTATTACAATGTGCGTACTTTTTACTTTGAGTGTCCCTATTATCATTCTCATGCCTTTCTCTACTGAATATTTTAGTACACCATCTTATTCAGGATCTACAGGAAAACTTGCGAAGTGGGGATAATAAAACAGAATACATTGATACATCTACCTGGTCAATGATATTTGTATCAGCAGAGAAGCGATTTAGAATTAGCCCCAGCGGAGTCATGTCAAAGAACCTGTTGGACAAATTAAAACCAAAAAGTAACCTCTAGTGGAATTCCAGTTTTGGATTAAAAGCCCAGTCAGACAGAAAACAGAGCTGCATACAGCCATTGTTTAAAACCAAGTAATGAATATGACTAACACACCAGATCATCTTATCTGCATCCTGACTGTCTAAATGCTTCTTTTGGCACTTTCCCCTGAAATAAAAATTGTCTCCTCTTCCAAAAACCTGCCATCTTGTGTCCTGATCTTTTCTTCTTGCTTATCAGGATTCAAGATCCCTTCCAAAAATCACAGCCTGTTCCTGGCTGCTGCTCAGCCTCCTTTGAATGGGCACCAACCCCAGATGTTTTATGGAAGCACTGGGATAAATTTGTTAATCAGGCATCCTTTTGGCCATCCTGCTGCCTGTGAGGCCCTGGGTATTGTGCACGGAAGAAGCCTTGGTGTCCACATGGTTTGACTCCATGGCCATTGCTCAGAGCTTGAGTTGGGTGCCTGGAGCCTGAACTGCCCTCAGAGCTGTCCTTGGCCCCCAGCCATGAAGGGGTGCCAGCTTTCTGAAGCATTTCAGCCAGATAAAAAACGGGCACAATTTCACATGTTCTCTCATGGAATACTTCCTGCCTCCTCATGACTATCTCACTAATTATTTTCACTTTTTTGGGCCATAAAGGAAACAGGTCAAATACAAGAGATTTTCCTTGAAGTACCTTTGCAGTTATAAAGAGAACAGGTTTTGACCATGTAACTTTTCAGGGACATAATTTTTCTTGTACCTGATTGGTCCAAGGATGATCTTGTTGAGGAGATTGTGGTGTAGGTTCTTGGCTGCTGTGAGGCCCATCCACTCCACAGTTAGGGATGTGATGAGGCAAAGGACAATCCCAGCTCCGGAGAGGATGCTGAAGACAGCTACATGATAAGTCTAATGGAATGACAAATACGTCAATCCTAGAAATAAACATCCATTTTTCTCTTCTGCTAGGAAGTTCCCAAGGTGCCTGGTGCTCATCAGCTACTATATCATATCTCTTGTATTACATAATTATATATCATCTTTGGGAAATAAAAGAACTATGATGGAACTGCAATAATGGAATTGCAATTCATTAAGTCCACATAATTAGAAGTTCTGGCACTTCTAAGATCCCTCAGCCTATTCTACCCCTCAAGACCTTGAAATAGTAGCTCTTAGAATTGTGAAAACTGATTATGTGGACAAATACAAAGGATTGTTAGCCACTTACGGAAACTGAGTGCTTGAACCTCTCAAGAATTAAAACATTTGAGAGATGCTGGAAAGTTCCACTTAATTAAGTTCAAGTATCATGAAATTCCCAGATCAAATCCTAAACTTATTTGCCAGCAGCAAATATAGCACATTTAAGCCTTCTGAAAGTCTAGTAAGTGTATTCCAGTGAGATACTGTGCATGAGTCAAATTTACAGCTATAAGCAGATTGTACTTAAACAGTACAATTGAAGACTTTTATTATTCTTTTTTTCTGACAGGACACTACTTGACAGCCAGTACTTAGGAAAGTGTGGTCATTGACTTAGAAGACCAGTTGTAAAATCCAGATGGAAAACTTTAGTGTAAGGCTCCTTACTTTGATAGGCCAATTATTTTTCTACCTTCAAATATGCTTCTGTCTCAGTTCTGAATGGTCAAAAAGACTGATAAAATTTGAATTGCCTTCTTTTATGATTAAGAATCCATCCATCCTGCATAATAATCTACCTGTCGTTCCAATCCAGCTGGCTTCTAGATGAACAGCAAATAATTACTTTAGAACATGTTTTCTTTCAATTTTTCCCCTGTCAGGCTCCAAGATCTGGCTCACCTTCTCTGTGCTCTTATCCTCATCAGCATTCCTGGCTTCATTTGTGTTGTCCATAGATGTCCACGTAGCGAGCCAGTAATCTATGGCCACAATAACTGAGTGTTTCAACAGCTTGGAGAAAATCATCAGAAAGAGCAAGAAAAATCCTCCAGAGGTCAGATATCTCCAACAGGTTTTCCATGGCATCTTTGTCCTGAGCCTCAAGACAGTTGACATGTTATCATCTTCATCTTCTTCCTCTTCCTCCTCTGTAACTCAGACATTCAATCAAGTTAGCTTGGATTCAATAATAACTATACCTTGTTTTACTGGATTTGTTTGATTTTTTTTTCTTCTGCTTTGAATTAAAATTTTAAAGTCAAAATTCAATTTGTCATTTAAGGACAGTAAACACCTCAGATGGATTTTCATAAGACTTCCCCTGTGCCCTTTAAGCAATTCTATAGTTTGTTAATCCTTGACTTTTCACAGCTTTGTTAAGAAACAATTTTTATAAAACAAGTCTTCACTACTTATTATTTAAAGCAGAGACCAGGCCTTTCCCAACCTGTTCATCAGCTTTTATTATACAGTCAGCAGAGCAATTTGGAATATTTTAGAAAACTCACAAACCTTTCCATCCAGACTCTTTAACATCTGTTTGTACAAAAAAGTTTAATTTTCCCTTCAATCCAGAGTACTAAAATGATAATTGATCACATTCTTCTGAAACACAAATGGTGGAAGACTACTACTATGGAAATGCATATTTCAGAGGTGTATAAACATGAAATTTAATTTTTTTTACCTCAGATAATAAGAATATATATTTCACAGCCCTGCAGGTTGCACTTGAGGAAAGGAAAAGTTGACATGCCCTTGACAGCTACTTAATTTTTTTCTTTACAATTTTTTCTGTTGTTGTACTTCTGTCTCATCCCTCAATAACTCCAGGCACTGTGAGTCAGCAAAGAAATTAACTTGTTTTGATGCATCCTTATCTCTGCATGATGTTTAGGGAAATATATGGAGAATCCCTTAAACAAGTCCTGTTGTCCTTAACAGTCCTTAAACAAGTCAAAATATTGGACTTTCCAGTATTATTATCAAGTGTCTTCAACAGAATCACACTTTGCTGCTAAGAACTGCCAGCTGTAAAAGTGGAAAGGCAATGAAAAATTGTATTAAAGAAAGTGAAATTGTAAAACAAACCTTCATCTTCATCTTCCAGTTGTGACTTGGATTCTCTGGGGTACATGGCCCTTCTAAGGGTTTTTCTTTCAAGAGTTGTCTGGTCAGCTTCCATATCCTGAAGTAATTAGGTTATCATTATTATTATTAATTAATAATATGTTTTATTATTTGGAGAGATCGTTTCTGAATTTTATAGCTTAGCTGATCACCAGTTGTAGTATTACTTGTGGTAATCTCAAAGAAACTTTTTGTGGATCATTTAAGTCACAGAATGGAAAAACACTGTATTTTTCAATTTAAATTTCAAGAATTCAGCTTTGTCCACTTCTTTCCCTCTCTCTGCCATTCTTCCATTTCCTCTCTTCTGGAATGGTAAAAACTTCAAAAACATTCTTTAGAGAATCCCAAATCTTCATGGCAATAACATAATAAAAGGATAAGAGATATCATAGGAAATTTCTGGGTCCAACCCTTGCCCCACCAAAGGATCAATTGTGCACCACATTTCCAAGGGTTTCTTGGCTAAGATATCCTTACAAACCATCCATGATGGATATACCCCACACTTCCTGGACAATCTATTCCAGCCCCTGAAATTCCTTACAGGTCATGTGGTTTTACCCTAAAGTCAAGTTGAAAACTTGCTTCAGACATGGTTTGGGTTTTTTTTTAAATTGAATGACAAATATTTCTTTGCAGATAAGTCATCCTTGCCCAAGTGCTCCTATTTACCTTTTCCAACTCCTGATCCTGGCGATTCATCAGAGTTTTCCAGTGTTCATATAGCTCAACATCCTTGTTTTGGATATCCTTTAGTGTCCCTTCTCTAAGCACCATTCCATCCTTCATTGCTATGATCTAGGGAAGAAAGCACCTAGCACTCAACAACACAGATACCATAATCACTGACCTGGATCCTACAAGATACATCTCACCATTAGTGACAATACCATTATGCAAATTTCTCTCTTCATTTTATTCAATATTTTATTAATAACTTCCTTAAGTTTGCTGGCACAGCTCATAAACTGAAACTCTTAAAAGTCATGCTTTTCTGCACATGTATTGAAAGCATTGAAAATAAGGGATAGACATAGTTGCAATTAAATGAAAATTCTCCAAGCCTTTTCATGAACAAAAAAATCTACTTAAATAATGTAAAAATAAAATAGTTCTTCCACTTTAAAATCTGTGTTAATTAAAGTGTCAGTTAGCCACATGTCATATGGAATTAAGGAGGTACTCTATTGCAGAGAAAAGCAATAATCCCATTGAATGTTATGATGTTAAATTCAAGTGTACATTCATCCTTAGCAAATTTTCCCCTGATAGCTCTTCTCTTACCCAGTCAGCATGTGGCAGATATTGTAATTTATGTGTCACCAGAACAAGGGTCCTCTTGTCTTCTTGCAGAAACTTCAAAATCCCTTCTTGCATTAAGTGGTCACTTAAGTGAATATCCAGTGCAGAGAATGGGTCATCCTGCAATCACATCAAATTGAAAAATATTAGAACAGGATACAAAAGTCAGTTTATTCCTAAAATAATATTTAAAAAAAAATAAATCTGTCTTTACTGATGTTTAATCTCTCTCTAGTGACTAGGACCCAGTCAGAGGGCTACATTCCAGTGAGCTGGAACCACTGCTCTTCAGTTCACAGCAATGGACTCATTTTTTTGTGTGTATAGCTTGTGCCTCACTGATAGAGTGCAAGGACACTAGAACTAAAATTTCCCATCCAAATTTAAAAATGCCAGCATCCAAAGCCAAACTTGGCCTCAATTTTGATGTGAAACTGGCACAGGAAAATTAAAGTAAAGTTAGCAGCTCTTCTCATGTCCTCCAAACTAAACTACAGACAGGCTTAGTCTTTGAGTGTGGCTGGAAATAAGGCAACATTCAGATAAGGATATCAATAAGCAAACACTTTTTCTGAAGAAGTCTCTGCTTAATTTTGAAGAGGCTCAAACAGCACCTTCATGAACCTCCTGAAATTCCTAATATGCCCTGAAAATGATAACAGAAAAGGGAAAGGCTGTCCAACTCCACAGCACTCTGCAGGAGAGTACTGAGCCCTCAGACTGTTTATTATGGCTCCTTATCAGAAATCCTGCTGATTTTTGTGGGACTGTACTGATAGTAGGTCACCACTGAGAGCAAGGAGAAGTTAAAACAATCTATTCCACTCTTCCAGTGTTAATCTGTGCAGGAATTCCCACCTTCATCAGCCTCCCAGGATGTTTTGATGCTGCCTCTGATGGATACTTATTTCCTATCTCTATAATTTGGTTTTGGAGTTGAAACAAGTCCTCGTAGGTCTTCCAAATATAAACGAACTATATGGAATTACAGTTTTATTACTGACTTTGCACATTCTATGTGAAAAAGAAAAATCTTACCAAGAAGACAATGTTGGTGTTCTGGTAGAGTGCTCGAGCTACACAGATTCTCTGTCGTTGGCCTCCACTTAAATTAATCCCCTAATGATTCAAATGGATCAGAAACAGGCATCTCTAAATAAACATTATGACAGGCTTTGGAAATGTGATTTTTTACAATTATAAAGTTCCATTAGAAATAAAAACCTTCATTAAAATGCTAATTCTATTGATAAACAAGCATGGCCCTCATTAATATCAGAAGAAAAGTTATTATTCATGGGTAAGTGTAAATTATGAAGAGCTGCTCTGAGCACAGTAGGCTTTTTAGATTGAAAACTGTAACCAATACCAGCATCAAATTCTGCAAGCAAAAATATGGGAGACTTTGGTCAAGAAATTTGAGAAATAGCTGAAGAAGCAGAAGAGATTTCAACTTTTTTTGTAGTAACCCTTTGCAAATTACAATTATTTACCAGTCTGGCAGCCCAATACAGACCAAAACTGTCTGAGTGACATCAGGGAGTGTCTTCTCAATACAGAGGGCAAGCAGAGATTAAAGCATTCACAACATTTACCCTTTCTCCAATTTCTGTCTGGTCACCAAATGGCAGTAAGTCAATATCAGGCTGCAGAGAACAGGCATCTGTAACAGCCTTGTACCTGGAAAAACAACGTGATCATTGCAATTGTTTACCCAGCCACTCACTCTTCTAACACTAAAACCTCCAGGGAGATGTCACCACGAAGTTTGTATTGCTCTGTGATGGCTGGATAATTGTAAAAATAAGTAGGGCAAAACGATTACTGAGAACTAATCCTGGACCACTGTATATTAGGCATTTTAAAAAATTACATCTTTTAAAGACGTCTTTATTGGAAAGACTGCTTTTTAATTATGTAAATTATTGAGTACATTCCTCCCTATCATGGAGTTGTTTCGTTGAACTCCAGAGTGTTTGAAGCTATTTTCCATTGAGTTTATTATTCTTCCCCCTTTAAGTGCCTCTTCATTTTCTTTGGAGTGATATTATACAATAAATAAACAATGCTTCTGGTCTTACCAGAACCAGCAAACCACTTGCAAAATTTAGACATTTTTTGGTGAGATTTCTGGTTCTGTAGCAGGTGATCTGCTGATGAGCAGCTGGGATCAGATTATTTGAGTGATGAAATTCAGCCTTGCCCCTTTGAAGCAAGTGAAACAAGCTGATGGATGCAGTGGCTGAAGAATCTGATCCCTGAAATTTTGGTGCTTTTATGGATTTTAATGCATTTTGTCATGGTTAGGTTTTGTCAAGTCAGAATGGAGTCATGCATCTTAACACAGCACAGACTGAGAGGAATAGGGTGTATTTTCAACAACTGAAAACAGAGTGTTGCCTGTGAAAACATCAACAATTTGTTTTCCTTAAGTCCTGTCACTTTTCCCACATGTATTAATTGACCTTTTAGAAGGATGGAAGAAGTAGGTGCTAGGTAGGTACAATAGAAGCTGTGCACTTCAGCTTTCACACTTCCTTCTCCTGTATTTCTAAAGGAAGGATTAAAGCCATTCCCTCAACGTACCCCGTCTTCCTAAATGCTGTTTTTGGAAAGTGGCTGCTCCAGTAACTTGATCACAGCATAAAGTCAGTAGAAACATGCCTAGAATCCCTGTTTCCAGAGTCCTCTGGCAACCTTGGGCTCCATTAAACAAAGAAAAATACATTTGTCACCAAAGATGGGATTCATCTCACCTTTGGGAGAGATGTGAAATGGGAGAGATGAGAAATTACACATATGACTTCAGCTGTATTCCATGGAGAGCCACTGCCACTGTGGGATTTCTCACAAGCATCTTAGATACTCTGGTTAGAGGAGCAGCCTAACTTAAACCAGAAACCTTCCTCTGAGGTGAACAAAGTCAGATCAGCTAAAACCACCCCATATTTAGCATGCACTGATTGATATTTCCAGAATCTACAAACTCCCTCCAGTAGATGCTGAAAAACCCTCTTTGAAAGGAACTACCAGGTGTTTCTGCAAAGAGATGGATATTTACCTCTGCTTATTAAAGGGGCTGCCAAAGATGATGTTCTCCTCCACGGTGGCATTGAGCAGCCATGGCTTCTGAGCTGCATAAGCCACGGAGTACCTGTTCCTACTGCAGACAGACACAGAGCTTTAGTAAGAAACAAAGCCCTCACACTATGAAACAGCTGATAATCAGGATTTTTAAAGTTAATTTAATGAATGTGCTTTCAGAAAAAAATCAGGGAAACACATAAGCAAAACAAAATGAAGGGAAGAGTTTTAAATTCAATGCTTTAGTTAGAACAGCACCCACTCTCTCCCCTGATGGCAAAATCTACAGTCTAGGCTGTATTCTATTCTACTATCAATGCTGGTAGCTACCTCAATCTAGTAATTGCAATTCAAATCCAAAGGCAAATTATAACTGATGCTAAGAAATACTGAATTCTCACAGGAATAGCTACTTGGCGTTATTTTCTCTAACATTAAAACACAGAGTGAAAAGGCACTGTTCAAATGGCATTGGCACACTTGACTTGATGCTTTCTGAAGTGTGAGACTATTTTATGTGGCCACACATACAAAATATTTTTTTCTTAGTGAATAGTTTTTTCCTTTCAGTTTATTATACCCTCCATGATATTGGATATTATATATCATATGATATCTGATATTGGAAAATAGGGCAGTTTAATACAGATTGGGAAGGAATCACTGTAGCCTCCCAAAGGTTTATTAGACATACTTTAAATATGCCTAAATGCCTAATAACGTTTGTCAATAGGGATACGAATGCTCTTTACTTCTGGCTGTTTTGCCAAGGTACAGCAGCAAAACCTGTCGTGTAATTTCAGGCACTTTTCTGAGATGCCCAAGGTGATGTAAGGAAGGTGTAAACTGGCACCAGCTCATGGATGTGAACATTTATCATAGAATCACAGAATGGTTTGGGTTGGAAAGGACCTTAAAAATCACCTTGTTCCAACTCCTGCCATGGGCAGTGACACCTTCCACTATCCCAGGTTGCTCAGAGCCCCATCAAACCTGGCCTGGAACACTGCCAGGGATGGGGCAGACACAGCTTCTCTGGGTAGCCTGTGCCAGGGCCTCACCACACATACAATAAAGAATTTCTTTCCTCATATGCAATCTAAGCCTCCTCTCTGTCAGTGTGAAGCCATTCCCCCTCGTCCTGTCACTCCAGGGCTTTGTAAAGAGTCCCTCTCCATCTTTCCTCTGAGCTCCCTGCAGGTTCTGGAACGCCACAATAAGGTTCTTTCTCAGTTTCTTTGATAGTATTGCTTCAAGCAAAACATTTGCTTAGCTTCATTTGTAAGCATGTTGTATTTACCACTGAGAGAGGGGGTGCTAAGGCAGGAGAAACAACTGGTTAGAAGCTGTCAGCAATATCCCAAAACTTCCAGGAGTTTTAGCCATGTGCACTCATATGAAATACGTCCTCAAGATTATGGGGCAGCAAATCATGGTGTGGCTCCCAACCACAGCTCTGTGTGCCACTACCTCTCTGTCATTTGTGACATACTTTTAGTGGAGCTTGTCCTCCTTTTAAACCTGGAGCCAGGGGTGGAGTCCCTGCTTGGCTTCAGCTGGAGCTGAGCTGGCTCCCTCTGTGCCCTGCTCCATCCCATCTCAGGTTCAGCACCACGGGGAACCCAGTGCGGGGCAGAAAACTCAAAAACATGTGGGAGGAGACACCTAATGATGCCTCATGGCTACAGATCGTGTCTTGCATGACAAGGAGCACACTGAACTCCCACGGAGGTCAGATGGGAGCTGAGCATCTTTCAGACAAGGCAGAGGTAGTGGTTCACTGGCTGGAGAAGCGTGGGATCCACTGGATTTGCACAATCTATCAATTAATACCACAGTAAACAATTATCAACATGGTAAGAAATCACAGAAATGGTTTAAGAGCACAAAGATGAGGATTTGAGGAAATTCTGAAGAAATTAATGAGTGTTTTATGATACACTAGAAAATAAATAATACCTTCTGGATGCTTCAAAAGAAGGTTCAGTTTCATTTACACTGTAAGTTATGGTAAATGATATTTAGTAAGCAGGAAATATAAAGAATAACATTTTGTGCTAGATTTATATACAGTTAACCTGGAGTTAATTACATACTTTAAGAACTCAACATAAGTTTGGGGGTTTATGTTCTTGAAGGTAAAACAAACAAGGTCTAAGCAAAAGCATAACACTTTTCTAAATGTGACAGTTTTGTATCTACAAGGCATGGTGGCTAAACAGGCAAATTATGTTGTTAGAAAATGTATTAAAAATGAAAATTGTATCATAAAACCTATTAAAAAATTAATATTTCCTGGCAAGCAGCAAGTTAGCTTCTCCACACAGTTCTGCCAGTGGCCTGCAGAAATTGGTAACTAATGTCAAATTTCCCCTGGAGAATAGATGAGCTTTGCAGCTACACTTCAGGATCAGAACAGATTTTTAATCTCTTTGTAGCACTAAGGTTGCATAAAGCTGTGCACAGCCCTACAACATCTAAGTTTTTCTTGTCATCCTCCACTTCTTAAGGATCATATCCTTAAGAAATACATTCTGAAGAGCATTCAAATAGGAGCAATGACATGAATGATTTTGCAGCTCCCTCTGTTTGCTAATTGACTTTTTAACAGTGCCAAGAGCCTGAAATGGCAGGGAAAGCAGTTTTGGACCAGCAACGATGCTCATTCTAGGCAGGGTCGTGCACCACTGCAAAGTGAAAATCTAGAAGAGATTATACCAGGTAAATAGAAACAGGCATTAGAAGGGGGTAGAAAACTCATGATAAAACATTATTTTCCTGACTTTAAAAAAAAAAAGCCATGAACAAAAAAAAAAAAAATCCTCTTCTCTCGGGCCTATGAACACTCTAGATGAAACTCTTTAATGGTGAGAGAGAAATGACTGCTTGCCTGCTGGGATACCAGTAAATGCAGCTGCACTCATTAGCAGAATATCCAAGTCTAGAAAGGGCATAAAAATTCTAATAGCAAGCAGAAACTGTGTAGAGCTAGACTCAAGTATTAAGCATTTTCCCAAAATGCCAGAACTGAGACATGTTTTCTGTGCTGCACATCAGCTCTCTGAGGACCTGGATAATTCAGGTCTCCTAAAACGCACAGTCTGTGTTTTCTTTATACACCACTTTCCAGGGAAGGTGCTGCATCAGAGGGGAATAAGTCTCAGAAGTTTCAGAGAGCCACACACTGAGGTTCAAAACAGACAGCCCCTCATTAAAACTTGGTCTCTCATTCAGCAGAAGCTTCCAGTCTTCTCTACAATGGAAAAAAAGTCACAAGAAAGCAAAAGATGGAGTCTAAGGAGAGATTGAAAAGGGGCTGGGAATTAGGTGAAGGCAAACAAGAAGAAAAAACCCTAAATTTGCTCTGTTCAAGACCCCCAAACTTTTGTCAGGAGAGCACTGCAGTGGTAGAGGAGACAATGCTTTTAGGTATAAGTTTGGGAAAACCTTCTGAACAACAAGTTAAAACAAAAACTGGGCACAAGCCTTGCAAGACTCCTTGTAATTCCATACCAATTTTAATGTTCTTACCATTATAACTAAACAGAGTATCTCAAAGGACAGGGACTAATTTTAGGACCTCCATTTCTTAAACCCTTTTTCCTTCGTAAGAAATTTCATTCCTGGCTTAGCTTTACAAATAGACTCTGATTCTCACAAATTATGAATGAGATTTCTGTGAGAACCCACATTCACCAATAATCCCATGAATAAACACAGAGAAGACCTTTAGTGAGCTGGGGCATTCACGAACATGGGGATTAAGTATTTGGTTTTATACTTTATTACCCTGTTGAATCTGAGAGAGTGATGTGATTGCAGGGCATGGGAGTGGGCTGAAATTGAAGCTCCTGAGATTTCTAAAAAGGCTATTTTATTTGCCTGAGGGGATTAGCATTTATTTCCTCTAGTTCATTTATTTATTGAAATGTGGCTATTTATACTGTTTTTTAGCTGTACTATAAAATATACATATTGCCCAAAATGGAGTGTGGTAACCCCAAGTCTGAAATGGTAGAAAGGACCAAAGTAATCAGTCATTTTAGGATTTTGAATATATAAGATGAAGCAAACAAACAAACAAACGAACAAAAAAGAAGTCAATTGAAATCACGATTTTAAGGAAAAGTAAATAAACCCCTTTGTTTAGAGATTTAGACACTTTCATGGTAACTTAAGATGCTTTAAAGTAGACTAAAGCATCTCTAACGAGGCCCTGATTCCCTCATCTTACAAAGTAATGCATGAGGAGAAGAAAAGTGTACAAAATCTCTGAGATAGCCCTGTAAACACAGAATGAACCACTTCCTCTGCTAATATAGGCAGGAAATTGAGGCAAGATGAGAACCAAACATCTACACAAAATCCATACAGGAGTTTAGAGGAATTTAGGTCTGTCCCTGCAACCAGAACTGGCAGTTCTGCTGGTTTTGGCCACTGACATTTATGTAGATGATTTTTCATCCCTCCAGTGCTCATTGTGCCTTTCTGTGCTTTCTGCGAGCTCCTGTGGTTGTAATCTTTGGGTGAGCATTGTACTTGGCAATCCTTCTGAGGGGAGCACTGAGTTTTCCTAATATTTGTCACATCCTTCTGGATACTTGAGGACAAACCAGGCCATTTTTGAGGATCTATTTAATAGTTCTTGTGTTTCCTGAGGTTTTCATTTAATATACCACAAGCTGTTTGCACAGAAACCATTCCAATGTACAAAAAACCATGTAGCAAGTGAAAGGTTTCCATTTAGCCCCTCTTGGCTCGGCAGCCTGAGAAGATGGTTCGGACTGTTTGGCTTGATGTGCACAAAGGGAATACATGTTTCTGTATGACTCCCACAAACTATTAAGAAATAACTTAATAATAAATAAATCTCATCTGAAACAGGCTTGACTTAATGACTACACCTAGACAGCCCCATGCATCAGTGTCTAACAAGCCTCTCAAGCTCACTGCTTGCTGGGAAAACAAAAACACAGCTCCATGTCTATGGATGTCACATTTCTGGGCCATGTCTCATACAAGTGGGGAAAACTGAGAGCCAGCCCATAAGATTTGCTCTGGCCAAGATCTTTTACAAAAAGATACACTGCCGTGCTTTATTTCCCTGAGATGCCAAAGCAGTGACAACCCTGGCAGCAGGGCACACAGCTCTCACTGCAGGCAGCCTCCACAGCAACAGGGTATTTGAATCCCAGCGAATGCCTTGCAGGATTGTCCCAATATAAGTGGGGATGGAATCTTATCCATGCTTACAATTACTGTGCTGTTACAGCTGAATCTGTAAAGGAATTCACCTAGCCTTCATTTCATCCCTGGATCAGTAGCTGCGTTAGTCATGCATGGAGAATCACATGGAAAGGGACTTAAAAGAGTAAATAGGACCTTTATTATGGTTTTGCAATATACAGGATCCACTTAGTTAAATACCTGAAGTATCCTTCTGTATTCATCTGTCTGCCAGGCAGTCTGAAATTACCAGCAAAATATAACCATGTTTGCATCAGCTATATCACAATTATAGTGTGCAATGAAAAAAATCCGAGGTGTTTGCTAAAATCTGAGTTTCTTGGTGTTGTGGTGATGTGCAAACCAATCAACTGACAGCATGATTCTATCTCTTGAACAATATTAAACTTAACTTTTTTCAGAATTCATAATTATTAACATTTCATAAGCTGTATCTTTTATGTTTCTAAGATTTCTCATTTTTTAATAGTTCCAAATCTTTATCTAAGAAAAATCTGATTATTTCTCAAATACTTCTTTCAAAACAATTTTGAGAATAATTTCAAGGTACATTCTACTTACTCCTTTTATTTTTTTTTTAACTACTGAGAAAAGCAATGCCTGATTGTGGTATAAAAATCTTCACTGCATGTCTCAAATAATTAACTGTGGTAGGTCACATATTCTTCTTCCTTCAAAGCCTAAATTCATATATAATTGAACTAAACTGAGTGTAGCCTTGGCTTCAACTGTACCTGCTACTCCAGTGAGGTCATATGTTTAGAATAGCAGAAAGTGAAGTATAGCTAGAGAGCAAAAATGCCATGGATACTATCACAGGAAAAGCAAAAAATAAGCAGTTTACAACATTGTTGTAAGAAAAATATAACAAAGGAGGTCACTAGTCAAAGGATGGGACAACAAAATATTGGTACCTGTGACAAAATTCCCTCTTTTCTCAGCAAAAAGATAATTGAAAGGAGTCAGAACTGATCTTTAAAACTGAAGAATAAGTCTTGGGGTTACAGCACATCACTTCCACTGTCTCTGCCCTGCCCAAGCTTGAAGAGTGCTTGCTGCCCCACTTAGTTTCTGTGGGAAGTACTCATTCACTGGTTCTGAATCTAAGGCCTAGCCTCGTGGGCAGGTCTCCTTTCAGAAACAGCTTTTGCCCAGCCTTTACTTCTAAGGTGTTTGGTGTGCTCAGGCTATTTTTTGAGTGTGTCACTGTGAAGAGTGACACCGCTCCATAGGTGAGGCTTGGGTAAATAGTAGGGAAGGAGAAAAGCATTGATCACATGTAATCATTTTGTTTTTTCTTTTGCTAGTGGTAGCAGCAGCTCTGAGTGGAAATACATCCTTTCCTTTAGGCTGGCACCCCATACATCCATTGGGCTGGAGAAGCTCCACACTTTGACTGGTGGGTACAGGAACAACATGACAATCCTGACTTCAATTATAGTGAGTACTGAAGCCTATTTGATGAAAGGAATAGCCTATGCTTTCTACCCAGGTCATTTGTTGGCCAGTATATCAGATATTAATCACCAGACTAGCCTCCTTCCCTTCTTGGGGCACCCTGCTCTGCCTGCTCTGAACATGACAAAACAGTGAGAAATCCGTCCTGAATTTGCAGGTGATGCATTCCAGAGAGGATCTGGGTGATGGTAATCACTCAGCATGCAGTTCTGAGGCATGAAGTTTACATTTCTCACAGCAAATCTCAGCCTCCTCCTTAAATGAATACAGCAATTAATAGCTATATAAACATACTTGCTCCAGTGAACTTTTCCCTCCAGGGTCTGCATCTCTCCCAATATAGCAAGGAGAAGTGAAGACTTGCCACAGCCAACTTGGCCCACAATCATTGTCATCTGACCTATGATAATAGTAAAAACAACAAAACACTTTTTAAAAAGAGGAAAAAAAAATCCAGTTATACTACACAAGGCCCAGCTACATTCAGTTCTACAGCACTTGAACTGTTGCAGTAATTTTTTAGCATCCACTACATAAATGGGCAATATTGCAGGTATTCATCTATGGAAGCATTAATGGATTGCAGTAACACACTAATCTCCAAAGGAATGAGACTTCTGCTCTTACCTATATTAACATTTGTTTTATGGGACTGTTACTCTATGAAAGTTATTTAGGGTCAAGTGATATATGGTGGGGAGTGATTATTCAGCCTAGAGATTCATGGAATTTTGGACCAATCTAATAAATGAACCGAAATGAATTTGGGCCAATCTAATAAATAAACTTAAAGTAAACCCATTACTCTTCTCTGCTTTGCTGTACTTCTCCTTCCTCTCACACAGACACTGTCCTACCTCCAGTCCTACTCTGCAGTGACAATGGTGCTTGTCAGATCTTCCCATAAACTGATTGAACTCATTGACTGTGATGGCCAGTGCATTCCATGGACTCACAGAATGTTTGTGTTGGAAGGGACCTTACAGATCACCTCATTCCATCCCCCTGCCAGCAACCTTCCACTATCCCAGGTTGCTCAGAGTTCCATCCAACCTGGCCTTGGACACTGCCAGGGATGGGGCAGCCACAGCTGCTCTTGGCAACCTGTGCCAGGGCCTCATCACCCTCACAGGGAACAATTTCTTTCCTCATATCCAATCTAAACCTCCTCTCTGTCAGTGTGAAGCCATCCCCCCTTGTCCTGACACACCAGGGCCTTGTCAAGAGTCTGTCTCCATTTTTCTTGTAGCCCTCCTTTAGGTACTGGAAATTTTCCAGTTAACCTTCTCTCCAGCTGGGAAGCCAAGAGTGTTATTCCTTCCAAAGGAGGCAAACTCTGGTTCACCCAGCCTGTGAACCCATGGCCTCAGACTGTAAACTCCTTGGAGCAAAGACATTCTGCTGGTGACACTTAATGCTACATGGAAACAAATCATACAGGCTAGGGGATTACTGAATTACCATGTGACAGCAACCTAAAGTAATACTCTATTTTAAAACAAAGCCCTGGATAGTAGATCAAAATAAAGCATAAGACTATTTAATGCAATGCCAGCAGATGGTGTTATGAATATTACAGCATTATCAACAACAGCAAAAAGAAATAAAATTATTTGTCATTATTATTAATAATTAGAGAAAATAATAGTTGCTAATTTTCACACTTTATATGCAAGTATTCCAAAACAAACGAGCATTTTGTAAACCTGTGGAATCCCTAGCCAAAGACGCTGAGGATGAAGAGGAATTCATTGAGAGACAAAATAATTAAGGATTTCTTGACAGAAAAACACCATCTTCTGAATGAAAATAGTTGTGAACTGGAAGACTGTAATGTTGACAAATGGCAGGAAAAGTATAATACATGATTGTTGCTGAAAATAACATACTGAGTTAGACAGACCCTTGGCTTAAATGAGTCTGGAGCTCTCCCTCTTTCTTTTTTTTCAATTTCTCTATTAAAAATAATAATTATACTTTTTCAACCATTTTCTATCTGTTTATTCTAACTCTTGACTTAGTTTGTGCTATTGTAGAACTATATAAACTATACAGATACATAAAAGCCATGTAATTTATCTAATGACATTAGTATATGAACAACACAGCTCATGACCTTGTATACACTTTTAACCTCTATTTTTTTCTTATAAAATTCTAAATGTGTGCCTTTGTGCATTTAAAAACATCAAGAAATGGAATTAATAACAATCTGACATGATATATTTCATGTTTTCCGGTTTATCTTACCTGTTGGGATTCTAATGTTTATGTTGGACAGTGTAGCTAAACCACTTCCCCATGAAAAGTATCCATTGGTCACCTACAAAACAATTACCACAAAACAGATATTTAAACAGTGGATGGGAAAAAAATAGAACTATTAAATTATATTTAAAACACTCTCATAAAATAAATCTGTTATTAATAGACATGGTGTGGTGTGGTTGTACACACAGAGAAAAAAAAGCAAGCTAAATTTGTAAAGATTACCAACCCCCAAAACATTGTAAATAAGAAAAGATAAATACACGAATGTACATAATGCATGTAAGGCAAGAAAGGGATGATCTTGTGCTGAGCTCTGTTTACCAAATACTTTTATTCTGTCCAATATGAGACTAAAGACTTGGACATTAGATTCATGATGCCTCTTTATTTCCTGAGAAGACATAAAGTAATTGTAAAAATGGTCTGAAGCTCACTCTTCTCACTGTAAATTTGGCCAAAGTGCTAACTTATTTAAGGGCTTGCTCTTGCCATGAAAAATTTCAAATAACAACAACAATTGGGCACTGTCAGGTGCTGTTGCAGGATGACCTGCTCCCTATTTTCATGAGGGAAAACATTTTCCAAATCACCTTAATGGCCACATCATCAATCTCCACAGGCCGTGTCTGCTTCCTTGCTGGCTGCTCGTAGCTTTCAAGCTGATACCTCAGGGGCTGCCTCCTGTTGATGGCCTTGGTGTGCTACACAGAGAGAAGTAAAACCAGGAGAAAAGTTGGAATCCTCATGAGAAGACAGCATTTGGTGCCCTGTGAAGCAAACAATCCCTTTCTACCACCATTCCAGCTCAGGAGAAGCAGACAGTGTTTTTCAATATGTAATAATACAGATACACCACTGTCATCCATACATTTTAAACACCCTTAATTGAAGCACAAAAAATATTGGGATTTTTTGCTTCCTATGCTTAACCATCCAAAATTTCATCTCTATCATCATTCTCAAACCCTCTCCCCACCATTCACAGTCTCTGTAGTACTAAGCAAAAGGTGGGCAAGACAAATAAAATAAAAGCTGAAACAATCTTATTTTTGTTTCTTTTGTTATCACTGTTATCCCAGAAATACAAGAAAGTTCAGGTTGGCAAGCTAAAATAAAATTTATTTTGTGCTAATTCTTTCTTTCTGTTGCCATCTTCAAGTTTCAGTTACATTTCAAGTTGTACAGTCAGTTTGAAACTGTTGAAATATATAGCTTTAGAAAAATGTCAAAATTAAAAAAAATACCTTTTCCGAAGTCATCTTCATTGTGGTTTTTGTCCTCAATTTTCACTCAAATTCACCCTATATTTAGTACTCCAGAAACAGCATTTTGGAATTGATTCCTATTTCACAAAGTTTGGTGTTGTTTTTTCCCACCTTTAATTCTGAATTTCCCAAAGCAGGAATTGTTCATCCCTGGAACATCTCTGGAAAGATGCCCAGTATAATATGGATTGTACAGACAATATACAGTACAAAATCCATAACCACAAGAAATCCACCTGGGCCTTCTATAAAAACGAAGAAGGCTGAATTTTAGTCATATTTAAATATGTTGGCATATTATGGTTGGTTTTGGTTGGGTTTTTTTTTTTTTTTTTTTTTTGCTATTGACACCCCAGCAATGTTTAAGTGTGTTTGGGCACCCTTCATGTCATAAAACCACAGAGATTAGGACATAAAAGGGGCAAAACTGGCCAGTATTAGAGCCAGGGTAGAAATCAAAGTTCCTAGGCTCTGTCAGCTTGGCCACTGGCTTCGTATGGGGCTATATGGCCTCTGTGCTTTGAAATTCAGGGTCATAAAGCAGAACTTACAAGTCCTGTGTGCTTCTTACAGGATTCATAAGGTACAGAGCTGTCCCCTCCTCTCCAGCTGTCATCTCCAATCTCATCACTCAGGAGAAACTCATTCAGCTTCTGAACACTTGAAAGAAAACAGGGCAGTGAGTTACATAAACCCAGGTTTCCACGAATACATTTCCTTTTTTGTGCAGTCACGCCAGCAGGATTTATCAGAAATGTTCCAAAAGAAGTTTATGGGATACTTTCATCTGCCACCCTGATGGCAAATGAAGATTTATGTGTGTGGAAGAAGGACAGATGAAAATCATTAAGCACTGTACTGGTAGCTGGGAATGAAGAGCAGAGTAAGTCACAACGGTGCCAAAGGAGCTCCATGGGAATGGTTTCCCTCTTGGCAGGCTTATGTCTTCTGTGCCTTTCTTAGGCTGCTGCAGTCAGGAGGCAGAAATAATTCATTCACCCACCTCCATCCTCTGGAAATGCCAGGGCAGTGGGTGCATCCTGACACAGCTTTTGCATCATATGAAAAAACATATTAAAGCTATTAGAGTCTGTCCAAAAGAGGTCATGAGCACAGTGAAGGGTCTGGAGGGGAAACCATATGAGGAGCAGTTGAGAATCACCTGGCTTGTTCAGCCTGGGGAAGTGGACACTGAGGAGAGACCTCACAGCAGTTCTGCACCTTCCTCACCAGAGGAAGTGAATGGGAAAAGTTCTGCAGCTTCTTCATGAAAGGAAGTGAAGGGGCAACTACTTACTGATCTCTGTTCTCTGTGAGCAGTGACGGGACTCAAGGAAACAGCTTGAAGCTGTGTCAGGGTGGTTTAGGTTGGATACCAGGGAAAAGTTCTTCACCCAGAGGGTGGTCAGGCACTGGAACAGGCTCCCCAGGGAAGTGGTCACAGCCACAAGGCTGACAGAGTACAAGAAGCATTTGAACAATGCTCTGAGGCACAGGGTGGGATTACTGGGGTGTTCTGTGCAGGGCCAGGAGCTGGACTCAATGATCCTGGTGTGTTCCTTTCCACTCTCAGCATATTCTGGGATTCCATGGTTCTATGCACTGCATGCACACAGGGGCTGGGTACTGCACACCTTAGCACAGCCATGGTCAGCCCTGAAGACACACAGCAACTCTTTGCTGGCTGTTAAAATTGCCCACTGGGAAATACAGCACACAAGTTTAATTAATTCTTCATCACAGGAGGATTTGGTCCTATTTTTGTCCCCCTTGCTTTCAGAGTGCCATAAGCACCTCGGTCTTTATCATTCCAGGGAAGGGATGAACAAAATCACACTCAATTCATGGTGAAGCTATCACCTTGCAAAAACTAAAATTAAGGTGCATTGGGCCAGAGACTGAGAAAGCAGAAGGACGTATGACTTCAGATTAGTGATTTGAACATTAATCTGCAAGTGGGAAAGTGGTTCATCTCAGTCGGTGTATTCTGTATTAAATTCTCAATACACTTTTAAGCCACAGAGAGACAGGTTAGCAAGAAAGCTATTGTCATTATTTCCTCCTGCCACCATGCCTGTTCCTATCCCCTCTCTTGAAGAGAAAATTTCTGTGCCTCATAAATTCTGATATGGTTCCATATCAGAATCTCAGTCTTACATAAGGGACTAAGCAAGAATTTATTTTCTTGTAGAAGATACAAGACCTTGTTTTGAGCAGCATCTAAAATGACATCAACACTTATTTTGCACTTGAATGAGGTACCCTCAGAAGTTTTAGTGGCACTAGAACTACTCTTGAACAGAAAATTGAGATTCTGACCAAAGTATAAGCTCTTAATCACAAAAACAATAAGCACATACTTGTATATGTATTTGATTTAGGACAGAGCCATGGAGTGGCCAAACACACATTCTTTATCCTTCACTTGGGGGACATGGTGTTCACGGGAGAAAGATATTAGGAAACAAGTTTGACAAAGGATGCAGTTTGTTTTGGCAAATCTGGTCTTTAAATATTGCCCTGAGGGGTGGCCAGCAGTGTTAAAGAAAATGTACACACCATTTTGACATTAGGGCTATGCTAAACATAGTACAGAGATGTAGAGGATTGGATGATTTATAGAGGAGCCTGGAGATTTTCCACTACTCAGAAATCATTTTCAACCTAGGGAAAATGTCTCATGTGGCCCTGCTCCTGCTCCTGGTTTGATAAAAATAAACTCTGTTCAATTGGTTTTTGTTTTTTTAAAGTCAGTGTGGCACTGGCAAATGACAGCTGTGGAGTCCAGAGTACCTCTGACTGCTGTTTGATATTACCATTACCCATCAAAAAGAGGCAGTGACAGCAGCAATGCATTATCTTGCCAATGCGACTCAGCCTTGGCATGAAAGAACAATGTTTCTGGGTGGGAAGGTTAGTTCTGTCTTCACATCCTGCTAGTGCTTGGCATCTGACACTCTACTGCCAGCCAGATGTCACTTTGCACCTCTTGGGACACCTTGGCAGTGTGTAGGTCTGCATAACCACCCTGTAACTGTGACTCTGTCCATACAGGCCACTGACACAAAACCCAAAAGCCTGAAATTTGACTTGTACCAATCTGCTCCTTCAAGATTAAGTGCTCCATAGCCCAGCATGAAGGAAGCTACTCTGTTGGGCTATTTTACAGAAGTAAATACCTGGAATGGGATGCAGAAGGTCATTAAATTCTCATGCTCAGCCCAATGCGGTTTATATGGAGGTAAGGTTAAGCCAGTTACTCTTCCTTGTTTCAGCAGGGCTGGTCTTCCTAGAGAGCTTCACACCAGGCTCTCTCACCCCCTCAGTGCTGACAAGAGCCCAGAGAGTACTAAGGAAGAGCAGTGGTGGATGGCCATAGTATGAGAGGAGGAACATCTCCCAAGGAAGGACAGTGCAGCTCTGAATCTGAACTGCCAAAGCTAATGAAATTGTAAAAAGAATGGAACATTAGGAATCATAGAATCACAGAATGGCCTAGGTTGGAAGGAATCTTAAAGACCACCTTGTTCTGATGCCCTGCCACCATCCCAGTTTGCTTGGACCCCTGTCCAAGCTGGCCTGGAACACTTCCAGGGCTGGGGCAGCCACAGCTTCTCTGGGCAACCTGTGTCAGGGCCTCACCACCCTCACAGGGAAAAACTGCTTCCTCATATCCAATCTAAACCTCTTCTCTGCCCCTTTGGAGCCATTGCCCCTTGTCCTGTCACTCCAGGCCCTTGTCAAGAGTCTCTCTCCATCTTTCCTGTGGGCTCCCCTCAGGCACTGCAAGGCCACAGTGAGGTCACCCCAAAGCCTTCTCCTCTCCAGGCTGAGCAATCCCAATTCCCTCAGCCTTTCCTCCCAGCAGAGCTGCTCCATCCCTGTGATGCCCTTGGTGTCCCTGCTCTGGGCTGGCTCCAGCAGCTCCCTGTCCTTCCTGTGCTGTGTTTCTTTGTCTCTGTGTCATGCAGTAAAAAGAAAGGGTTATGGATTTCTCTCACATCTTTAGCATCAGAGTCCCACCTCATGACACTCTTCCACGTGAGCAGGTAGAAACAACCTTTTCTGGTACTGAACATGAGTGTTTAGGGGTTGGAGGAAGAAGGATCACTTACCTCACGATGGCCTTGACTGCAAAACGCACCACGGTGGAGAGCAGGAACAGAGGAGTGACCAGGATGTGGAACAGTGACAGGGATGCAAACGCCTGGGCGGGCTGCAGTGGCTTTTCATTGGTGTATGCATAAGTCACAAAGGTCTGTCACATCAGGGAAAGAGCATGTCAGGACAAGGACTCTTGAACAAGATGGACAAGGACAGCAAGCAGAATATTTTGCTCAGCTAAGGCTAATAACTACCTCAGTTTACTGGGAATCAGGATAAAATGAAGAGAAAGGTGTGTTCTCTTAAAGCGAAATAGATTTTAAAATATTGCCAGTGATTCCTAGAGGTGTACAGATTCCTAGAGTGAAAAAGCTTTCACTGTAAATTCCAGCATTTGATTACAGCTTTGTAATTGACTTTAGAGTTTACAGGAAACACGCAACCCAGGGAAAAAAAATCAGTAAGAATGTAAACAAATCTTAAGGGTTTTTTTTTTAACAAATGCAGAATTCTGGTCATAATGTCCCAATTCCTGTACACACTCTCAGCATACTGTGCCCTCAAAATTTGGTCTATGCAAGCTCCTTACTGACTAGCATGGCATAGTTCCTCTAGTGTATGAGGCTGAGACTTAAACCTGGCTAGAGGACAAGCAAAACTTATTCCTCTTGAAACTGCAGTGTACCCTTTCTTGAAAACTTGAATGGAGCCTCATAATTCATTTTGAAACAAGAATAATTTTTGCTGCTAAAGAGACAAGAAAAGACACTCAAAAGGCCTTTCAAAATTAGTTTTTGAGAATGGGTCTTCTTTCATGTTGTAATGATCCTTCCTTCCTTTCTTCCTTCTAGTAAAAAATTCAAGATGTAATAATTTTTCTTTCTTAAAGTAAAAAAATCGTTTTTCTCTTTGGTTTTACCAATCCACCTTCTGGGAACGAAGACTTCCAGGGTCATGCTTTCCTACAGTTAGCAGGGGCACCTTAATTCACCTCCTGATTTTTTGAAGGATTGGTCCTACAGTAACAATGGTGCCCTTTCTTTCTTTTTACACCCCTTCCCCCCATTTTCCTCACCCTCTTTTATAAGGAAAACTTTAAAAAAGTATCTTACTGCAAGAACAGCTGCTATTGGGATGGCTGCATTCATAAAAACTGGGAAAGAGATATAAAATAAACATCAGATTGTAGGAAATAAGAAAAAAAATTACAGTAAGTATATGACACTAAAATAATGCATTTATTTCCAATTCAAGTAATTAAAACTCCCAAAGGAAAATTAGTCTGCAGGAAGAAATTTTCTCCCTGATACTCAGAGATGTTCAACACACCAACATATAACCCATGGAATTCTCTCATTTGTCTACTCTGCTAAACTAGGATAAAAATCATTATGTGCAAAAGTAATATGAAACAGGACTAAGACATTACTCAACCCTTTTACATTGCAGAAAACACTATTTATATGCAGAAAACATAATTTATCTTTGTTGCAGTCAGAGCTGCCAATATTAACTGGAGCCTCCTTACTATAAAGCAACTCCTAACTATAATGTGACAATGAAAGTAACAGAAAACTTAGTGCAAAAAAATCAACTATATTTATTTTATCCTTTCGAATTTCTGTGTTATATGTTTATCATGCCTTTTTATTTTAATGACATTACACACAGACAAAAGTGTCACAGGCACAGCTGTATCTCTCTTTAGTTGAAGTTGGGAGGAATGCTGACATGAAAAACAGGATACTTTTCTGAGCACTAAAAGCACAATTACTTACTGGAAAGAGATGTATGAAGTGCAAAGGTTTTGAGACTGGTGAGTTCTTTCATTCTTGTTTCTTCCACACTTGTACAAAATATGTGCTCCCAGGCATACAGCTTTAACAGCTTAATGCCTTTGAGTATCTCATTGGTTTTCTTTAATCTCTCAGTAGAATAGTCCTTCATTTTAAGAGAAAACCAGGGAAAAAATTGGTAACCGTTTGTAGTCTTGATGACAACCCTCTTTTCTCCTCACTTCTGTTGTTAAATTCATTAAAAAATAATTTTGTTTGTTTGTGATTTTGTACAGGTGCCATACTGAGAAAAATAATATAAAATTTCTTTTTTTTGGAGATATTAAAATATTTACAACCATTAAAGGGAATTAACTGACTCTTTTCTGCAAAGAAAAATAACTCAAAACATCCCGAGCCTTCAAAGAGAGGGTGAAACTCAGGAAGGTGGGTTAGTAGGTCAGTGGTGTCCATAATACTAGACAGAAACCTAAATGTGTGTATTTGCTGATGCAAGAATCATTCTGGGATCCAGTTGTGAAAATAAATGAGATATTTATCAATGTATTTAGCTAATTTCCCCTCATCAAAAAACAGTAATCATAAGTTTTGGTGAAATCATGAGTTTTGGTAAAATCACAATTCAAAAGATGTTATGAGTCAGAGGAAGTCAAAATGGAATAGTGGGAAAGATTATTTCTGAAATTATGCAAAGATAAGTCCTCTGTTCAATTTGTACAGTTTATAAAAACTGAGACAGCTCAGCAGGACTGAAGTGTGCTGGCAATTAGATCCATGCATCAATAATTTGCTTACTGAATATTAAGATAAAAAGGATGTCTAAATATTTGCAAATTAAACATCAAAGGTTATTTTAAAAGTTCAAAGGTCACAGCAACAAAGTTAAAAATTAGACAAAGGAGCAGGAAACATTTCTAATCGGTGAACCAAATGAGGCAGAAAAATAAACTTACAGCACTGAAGAATTTAGATTTGAATAGATAATAATCCAGCAGTGACAACTGATTTTTAGAGAATACCAAAGCTTGGCCTGAGTGTAAAAAGTCTCTAGACTTTACAGAGGGAGGTTGTGCACATTCTTTAATACTTTCCTGCTATAATTTATCATTTGCACTGTTTGCTAGCATCCCATGAAATACAACATCTGCATGTGGGAATAACACCCTTTCATGGAATGGAATTCAGACAAAATTGTGCTAGTTGGATTAAAAATACTCTTTGCAGAGAAGGCAGGTCAAGGCCCACATACTTTTTTGAGATTCTCTTCTGACAAATTGTGAGGAAGGAGGAGACACTGAGCCACAGAAAAAAAACCAGGGAAGGACAGTGAAACTGAGGGACGGCCGGCCCAAATGCACAGAGTGGTTTTCACTGACTACAAGAACAGAACCCAGAAACCCTGTTCTCATTTCTGGATCACAAATGGCACTGAAATAATTCACTTACAAGGGTGCTCTTCTGAGCCTCAGCCAGCTTGGTGGCTATGAAGTACTGGATGGGAGCTAAGAGCACAATGACAGCTGCCCCGACCAAGGCACTCACTCCTAGCAGGTTATAGAGGAGGATCACACCCATTATTATCTGTGAAGAGAGAAGCAACACAGAAAAGAAAAAAAAAAGTAGGTTTCAATATGCCAGAACCATACCAAGAGAAAAATGTTTGTTCTTCTAATAAACACTTAAATGGTTCATAGGAATCAGCTGAGCCTGTACTTCAGGAGGTCACATTTGGAAAGTGTGGGAAATAAACCCAGAAGCCTTTCTATTTGACATTAACTAAATAGTTTGTGTTAGTGCCTGGTAGTTCTAATTCCAGTCTGGGTTTCCACAAAACTAAAGGAGCACTAAAATGATGGTGCTTGCCCTGAAGCATTTTACAGAGCTCCTTGACTCGAGTCCTGTTTACATTAGAGCTCCTTACCTCACTCTGGAAGCATTCAGAGGTCTTAGGGCTGTCATGGATCACAGTTGCATTCTGTTGTAGTGTCCCTATGCAACTGCAGGCAGAGGGACATTGCAGACAGGCACTGAAGCATGAAGCAGATGTGCTGGGACTGACACATACTGAGCTTAGGCATCAATACCACACAGCTCTGGAGGAAAATGCTGCCTTAGCCCTGCAAAGGGTTTGGGAACACTTCCCACGGAAGGTTACCTGGGAATGGCTGTGATGTGACTGCTATGATTCTGGTTCCTGAGTTAATTCAAGCTCTGCTATATAAATATTCCTATTAAAAGCTCCACTTTATGGTAGAGAGATGTCCTCAGTGATAAGAGGGCATATAAAATTAGTTGCATATCTCATACTTCTATATCTTAAGTCTGTCTTTAAATCTCCCTTCTTATGATACAACAACAGAAGTAAGAATCAATGGAGTTTAACATTTTTAAAGCAATATTTAGCATTTCAGGCTCCTGTACTGCAAATTACCATACCTAGCCACAGCAATTAGATCACTTGTTCATTTAATAACTTTCAAAGCATTGAGAGCAACACTTCCATCCACTTCACAGGATGTGAAACAGTGAAATGAAACCCTAATTTTCTAATTTCTGATTCCATGTAGCCTTTTTTACCTTTTTTTCATAAACTATTTCATGACACTCTAAACCCTACCCAACCCATTTGTAGTAGTAATTACTGACTTATAAAGCAGATTACTGATACTGTTTCAGGAAACTCAGCAAAACAGATCTACTATAAGAGTTAGTTCTACCCCTTTTGAACACTCTTATATGTCAGTGGGATCACTGAAAGGCAAGGACCATGCCAAACACACCCTGACCTGAAATTCTGAAGAGGTTACAGGAGTCGAAGCTTCATGGAAAATCAGCGTGTCTCAGGTCATTAAGTCATGGGCATTGTTGGAAATTTCTTTCAAGCTAAATTATCTCAACCTTTCCTTCCTACAGATATGCCTCCATTTCTTTCCCAGCCTTGTTAAGAGGCAAATGTGTTTAGTGGCTAAGTTTGCTTAGATAAGAACTCCTCTGAGCATTGGGAGATCCTCCACATCACAGCATTGTCAGTGTTCATGTCAGTCATGGAAAACAATTCAATTGCTGTTGGTCCTGCCACAAAACCCAGTAATAACTGGACACTGTAGAAGCAATGCTTAGTGCTGATGCCAGGTGGCAAAATAAAAAAGCAATGGATTTGTGTCAATTGTGGAAGAATTATGAACAGGAAAAGGATTGCAGGTCCTCATTCTTCAAGTCACAGACATTGAAATCCTGCTTAAAAAAACCTTCTCTCTTCACTGGCCCTGGACACTTTTCCAGCACTTGGGCCACCTTTCTGCTTGTTAATCTTAGGGAGAAGTGCAGGTTCCCCTCTGGATTTTGTAGCAGTCTCCCAGACATGCACTGTCCTCAGCCTGGCTGGAGGATCTCTGAAATCAGGCCCTGACTTGGATGCTCTACCTGAACAGGCATTGCCCACAGATTTGGGCACAGGAACAAGAACCACATCAATTGGTTGGTTTCTATGGCAACCAAGTTATTGATTTGTCCCAGTGTCATCTCTCCCATGGACAAGTTGGATGTAGAAAGCCTCAGGATCTTATTATATATCATTGCCTGTAAGAAAGGGGGGGGGGGGGGAAATGAAGTTATTAAAATGATGTAATTATAAAAGAACAGTAGTAGTAGGGTATTTCAAACTGCATCATCAGCCTCTACCTAGGACAGTTCTCCCAGTCTCCCATGTGAGGAAGAGAGAGATGGAGACAGAGTGAGAGAAAGCACAAGAGAGACAACTGACTTTAAAAAACTCCAATTCCTCTTAAAAGGTTTGTTGCTTAACCCAGACCTAAAATAGAACAAAAAATTACAACAAAATATAAAAATTTAGGAAATTGGCCAAAAAACCTTTTTTAACAAGCATCTGGTTAACCTGCTTTTCCATGACACTGTCTGCCAAAGAGATCCTTGTTTCTGATAAGACAGGTAAATTCATGCTGTGAAGTTTGATCAGAGTGGGTATGTATTCCTTTAGGTTTTTCTCCCTTCCATAGCCATTCCTTTCCATAAAATTTGTAGGAGTTTAACAGGGTTTGTAATTATTCAAGGCTTACATCTACTGAATTTTAAAGACAAATATTGTGAGCCTAGTTTGCAGTTATGACCAGACATCAAATGCTGCAGCTCCAAGGAAGTTTTAAAAATTTGTCTTTTTTAACCCATTTTCTTCATGAGTAAAGTGTATCCTGTAGAATTGACCAGAAATGCCTGGTAAATTAAATCAGCTGCATATGCTCCTAAAGAGTCCTAATTTTAGTAAGTGGTAGTCATGAAAAGGAGTCACTAAAAGGAAATAACCAGGTGCTCTTTCATCCCTAAGTCTATACTATCTATCCTGGGAGAAGGCAGAAAATGTTCAAAGCAGCTCCATCAATCAGAGCAAGTACAAAAAAAAAGAAGCCTCTATGCTGAGATGATATTCCCATGGTCATTTCCATCTGGCAAAACATCAGTTCCAGCTTCTGCCTGTGGAGTTTGCTCTGTGCAGAGCCCTACTACACCCCTCCCACGTGCTGGGCTGGAGCTGCTGGCTCCAGTGCATAACAAGGCTCTCACAGAGGGTTAAGGGATGCTGAGGTTACAGACACAGCCCTGCAGATGAATCACTCCCATCCTATCCCACAGGGCTCTGTGCTAAAGGGCATAAATATCCAGAGTCACCACTCCCAATGCATGCACAGCGTTCCCATAAAACAAGGACACTGCAGATGACTCTGTCCACAGTCAGCAGAAGCAAACTCATAATCAAATGAACAAAGCAGGTGCAGAGCCAAAATGACACTGCTGATCTTCATCTATTTGTCATTGTCTGTAAAGGTGTGATTTTATATGCGTGGGTTTTTCATGGCTGTTAAATTTCCAACAGATTAGAATGATGGGATTAGTTTTTAGCAAAAGCAGTTGCTGCCAGCAGTTTGCCAGCACTACTTTGTTCAGTTTTCTGTATAAAAATACAGCACATATCTTCTCTGAAACCATCATTTCAAGTCAGTCTTCAGATAAAGAATGAGACAAATGAAAACACAAAGCTGGAGCTGTTATTGGTGAATCTCCTGGCAGATATTTGCTCACCAATAAGGCACCCCGGAGGTTGATGCCAGTCTCTGTAGTCACATAATAGGAGGCCTGCAGGAATGTCCTCTGCAGAATAAGGGCCAGGAAGAGAAGGACTGCCAAGACATAAACATTCCTGAGGAATTCTTCCGACGAAAGGTAGGAGTTTGATGGATCTTTCACCTGAAAAGAAAGGGAAAAATGATGCAAGTGCCACAGGAGGGGTTGCATATTCCCAAGAAGCTGGAAAAAAGCAATATTAATCATTGCATTAGAATAAAACATACTGTGGTATTATGGGAAAGTTATAGAAATTAGACTTCTCACTGACCTCTATATGAAAATCATTTGGATATAAATTTAAAACTTCACTCCTCTTCCAAATACTGAGGATTGAGATGTTTCAGCAGTTCTAAAATTATTTTGTTTTAGCAGGAAAGGAACAATAAGATCACTATGTCTGCCTTGTCTTTGGTTTCCCCATCAAATTCTGGTGATTTGTAGAATAGAAATACAGTAGAAAATAAAGCTCATTCCACATACCCCAAGGTAAAGCTGCTAAAAATATTTATTATACGGGATTATTTATGTCGCATTTGCATATTATGGAAACAATTCCTTCCACAAATATAGTCTATGATACCCATAAATTCTGAATAACATAAGACTATACACACCAGTATTCCACATAAAATGAGATTTAAATGTCCCAACGTGGGGGAGAAAAAAGGTCTTGTTTAAAGCCCTTTGTTTTCATTTTCTAGTTTTTGTGTTCACTGTTCTGCTCTGTTTCAGGCAGAAAAGGAAACAAATGTACAAAAATACTCCAAGGAAGACTGTTCTTTGGTATTTCCGACCCAGCTGGAAGCAGGATGTACTGGAATTCTTACAGGGTGAAAAAAAAGAAGGAAAAAGCCTGTTCTACTGAATTATCCAGCCTGATTCTGAGATGAAAGGAATGGGCAATATAGGAAAGAAAGCCATCTGCCCAAGACTCTTTGAAAAAAGGGTTGTTTAAGTGCATGAATGATGAGATAAATATATTTTAAAACTTTTCTCTTAATGTTCTGCTGCATCTAACTTCCCCTTGTTTTCATAGTGAGGATATCAATAAGAACATAACATTTGTATATAGCTTTTTAAATGTATATAGAGTTCTCAGGAATTAAGGCAGAATAAGCATAAAATTAAACATATTCACATTAATTTGAATAGGGAGAATTTAAAGGAGAAATGTTTAATAGCAAGAACAATCAAGAGCAAGTTTATCAAAATTCATAAATTAAAGGCAAATGCATTCTGAAATGTATCCAAGAGAAATAGTGACTGTCACCAAGCCAAGTGGTTTCAAGATCTCCTATGATTCCAATCTTCCCCTTAGCCAATGGTCATTAAAACCTTCAAAAGCCATAAATGAAGCCACTACACTGAAGAGTACAAAAGATAAAGGAAGCAGACAAGGTACAGATTCTTAGATCTGAGATCCAGGAATTATTTTCAAGCTTAAATACTTTCTTTGTTCACCATGCAAAAAACCAAAACATTTCTGAAGGCAAAACATGCATTTGCCTTGTAACTCTGTGGCTCAAATCCAGCATGCACAGGTTCAAGGATGATAAAAAGCTTTATTTGATAAGCTATACAATTAAACTCTCCTTCAGTGCAGTGAAAGCCTCAAGCCAAATTGACATCATCAGTCAAGAAAATGAATGTCAGGAGTGAGCAGCCAAGAAAAAGATATTTGGATAGTGATGGTAGTCGAATACTTTATCTGGAGAGGAAAATGCTATTCCATTACATACCTATCTACTCATTCAGAGATAAAACACTCCAAAAACTGTATGCAGATGTTTCTCTATCAGAAGACAAATGCAGGAAAATGTCTTTGTCATTTCTTCTCTGCTGTCAGTAAAATAATTTTAACTGTTTCTTCTCATTAGTTACTCATAAATTCTTTTTCTTATGATAGAAAAGGTTCTGTATCAGAGGATTGCTCAGCATTTAGAGGTGATCCCTAAAAGTTCAGTCTCAGGGAAACTTGAAATGAGCACTGATCTGGCATCTCTTGTGCATCTCCAGTATCAAAACCACCATTGAGTAAAGCAGATACTTTTCAATTTCTCAGTATGTGCCAACATAGCTCATCACAGCAGCAATCAATACAATTAGCCACAAACATGGACTAGTTACTCTCAGCCTACCAGTAAAAAAAAAAAAAAAAAAAAAAAAAAAAGAGAGAGAGAGAGAGAGAGATTTGAGAGAACTTGAAACTGTCAGTGAAGTGTAAACTGACAATTGGAGAGGATCTAAGCAAAATTCCCAGGCTGGATGCATCACTGAGGCACCACTAGTGAGTGTCCTGCCTGAAACAAACAGGCACAGTTGAAGAGGAGCAGAAAAAGTTGTTCCTTCTTCCCAGAACTGCTGGGATGACTCCATCAAGACAGATGGCTGGGGAGCTGAGGGGAGCCTCCACGACCTATGTTCCATTCCTACCCAAGGCTCCCACTGCTGAGGTTTAAAGCTTGACTGTCTCTCACAACAGAAATACTCCATTTTCTTGAGAGAAACTGTGAAATAACAGTGATGACCCCAAACCTATCAAAGCATGCAGCCAGTTGTCTTAAATACCTGATCTGACTCTAAAAGTACTACCAGAGCCTTTCAATCCACGTTGTCAGGTTACCTTTTCTGTGGTATTTGTATTATTGGTTGTGTTCTGGAAGCCCTGGACAATTCCAGAGATGCAGAGTGGCCCAGCAAAGCCCAGCAGGTCGGCCAGGTAGCGGAAGGTGCTGCTGAGCAGGATTGGCCGTCCAAAAGCACTGTACATGGCCAACCAAATGGAGGGACTCCGGTTGGGATGGTCCTCCACCTTTTTCTGGAAAACACACACGGGTATGCAGTCCATTAAGAGAAGCTCCTAGGCTTTCTTTATGAGGCAACATTCCTGTCTGGATGCCCAAAAGGTTCCTGAAAGGTGGTGTTGGATCAGATGAGGCAGCAAACATTGTAATTATTGACAGATTTCAGACATTCTTCACAGCAAATTCCAATTCTGCCTCCCCTTGGTAACTGTGGTTTCTCACTTCTATATCCCACCACTTTCCTCAGCCTATGAACACAGGAATGCAAGCACAGATTATCATCCTGGCAGGCAGCCATTGTCCCTTGTCACACGTGTGCTCAGGGAAAGGTCTGACTTTTCAGCCCTTTGCTCACGTGGGTAATCCTGGTTTCACAAGCTATAAAGGCCTCTGATTGCAGGAAAAATACATGACAATTACAGGAATATAGTTTAATTTAATTTATCTGGATTTTTTCCCATCTCTTGGATGCCTTCCAGGATGACAGACTTCAACCAACCAATGGTAATTGTGCTCAAAAAATGAAAGCAGCAGACCAGGATGGGAGGTAAGATTAAATCAACCAAGGGTCTTTTCTAGCCTTCAGATCTGTGAATTTACACAGTATCACAGTTCTTGGCTAAAACACCAACCAGCAGATATGGCTTTGTGTAATCAGAGGAGTTCTGATATGTCTGAGGTCCTTTCAGCTTAACAAAGGAAGAGTTTTACTGACCAGAGCAGTGCTCTGCAGAGTGCTTCCTTGCACTTCAGGCAGGAGCTTTTGACACTTTAAACAAGCATCTGTCATTTCTCAAGTAGCACAGATGCCTGCAAGCTGCAAGCCAAGCCCTCTTGAGCATTCACAGAGACAATTTAAGCACAGCCAAGCAACAATTACCCCCTGCCCCAGCAAGTTCACCAAAGAAAAAACAAACATGCTTGTAACCTGCCTGGCTGCCTCATGTGTTTTATTTCCTTCTTTTCTCAGTTTTTTCCCTTTTATGCCTTTTCCACAGTGAGATGGATTGCATGCATGGTGCCAAAAATGTGCAGGTGGATCTGGTGGCTGCCAGAGACTGGGCTAGGCCAATGCCAAGGAGTTTAGGAAGGAGAAATAAGCACCATGGGGTCAAATTAGAGCTACCATTTCAGACAGGGGTGAGAATGAAACTGTTTCCTCTGAGGAGACAAAGAGCACAAGGGCTTGGTGTGAGTTGCCCAGACAAAAGGCTCTCAATTTGTGGCCTAAAGGGTTTCGAGCTTGAGGGCCCAAAAAGGGTCAATCACCCTCCTCAAATAAATGATTGATAACTTTAAAAGCTTGAGAGGAGCTAAGCCTAGTCATTGGGTAAACAGCTGCCATCTTTTGGGAAAAGATAGTTACATTAATCTTGCCATTCATTTAATAGGAAATTTGTTAAGTGGTAACAGTAAATTCTTGTTTCTCTAACAATTTAATAGCCATTTTCACTGCTACTGCAATTCACATATTGGTCATCACTGTATGAAATATGTTTCCTTTTCACTGGAAAAAACTACTAATTAAATTATCTAATTTATTGCTAAATGCTGTTTTTTATCCCTTTTTTTAACCAGGACTTCATATTAGCTGAATCACGTAACAGGAAGAGGGGAAGAAGACCTTTTTCTAATCATAATTTCTTTTCCAGAATGGTCCTTAAGTGTTATGGGCTTGCATAGAATGTTGTGGTGTTAATTAACCAGTTTGGGTTACTGTTATCAGCTGTGCCACTTGATTAGGTTTCCTTGTCTTTGTCAACTTCCTTTCAAATTCCTATAATTTTCTCTACCTTGGGCACTCCACAGTTGGAATAAAGGGCAGTGAGAGAGTGCTTGCTGATAAATCAAGTCTCCTGTAAGGCTTGCCTCAGTAAATACAGAAATCTGACTGTTCCCACAGTTCTGGAGCTGGCAGTTTAAGCCTGGTGCTGAAGGGCAATTGTCCTATGATTGATAGATAACACAATTTCATTCCTCCTTTTCTTGGCCCTAACAGGTAAGACCCATAGTGGAACATGAATAGCACACATAAGAAATTAATGGTTCTTGACTTGAAATTTTGATTTTTCTATCAAGTTTCCAGAAGAAAAGATTTCTATGGACCATCAGGACAAATTATACAGGATTTTAACATGCTAAATCTATTTTTGGATATTTGATATGCACTGATATGTGGTGTGAAACATCTAGACTGCTTCATGACAGTGACCTGACATGCTTCTAGACAGTGTCATGTGAGCTATCTCAAAGGGATTTCACAGGGTCATGTTCAGCATCTTTCATCAAGGTGTGAGAAGAAGGGTTTGGGAAGGAACGGGAGTTTTCTTTCTGCAGGGCTATGGAGCACGGCTGAGTGAGATCACCTATCTCCAGGCACAGGCTGGGGTAACCCTACTTAATCCAGAGGAGGCTGTGAGGCTCCCCTCACCAGTTGCAGCAGATTAGTGTAAAATACACACTTGGCAGCAGAGATAGTGGCCTATCACCTCCTCCAGACTGCAGACTACTCTCCAGTCTGAAGAATTTTCCTAATTCTGTGGCTGTTTTCTGGCCCAACCAGGCACAAGCCAACACATTTCTCCACAGGAACGAACTGCAGTGAGTCCCACTGCCTGGCTCCTAGGATTTGCTTCAGCCATTTGGTTTACTTTAACTTTATCTGCAAAATACCAGTTTACTTCGGGGTTGCAGCCTGTTTTTGAATACTAGCACAAATGTGCTAGAGGCTGTGGTAAACGCAAGACTTTAGACAGCTACAAAACACAAAACATCTGATGTAAGGCAGCATGAGAAATGTGAGTGTAACTGCACATGTAACACTTATGCAAGTGTTTCTATGTGAATGACACACACTGAGGGAAAATACACACTGAAAGTTTGAGCTCATGCCCATCAGAAATGCATATTTAACTTGCCTTTGGCATCTGAACTGCATTTTTGTGCAGGCAGACAGTACCTGCAGATGTGAACGAGCTACAGACAAATGCTGGCACCCAGCTGTTGTGCCTGTCATCAAGAATGGCACAGACTCCTTGGGCCACGTGGGTGCATGTCCCTCTTTGGCCTCTTTAAGTAGGGTTTAGGCACCTTAAGGAGCTGGTCTAAGGGATGCACCTCTCCCAGGCTGCTGTGAAAAGCTCAGTTCCAAAAACTCAGTAGCTTTCTGCCTAAATCAGAAGGATCTTGATCTCTGGTCTCTGTAATCCTCAACTGCAGAAGGAAAGAGAAGCAACCTATATCTATTAAAATATAAACAATTGTACTGATAATTGTTTCATCTCAAAAGGAACAGAAAGCAGCCTGCAGCTCCATTAGCTGTTGGGAGCAAAGAGCTGCCTAAATGCATCCAGAAGCTTCCCTGAAAAATCCTGCCCTATCCAGTGAATTCTCCCAACCATGCTTTCTGTACTGGGTCTGGCTGGGATGGAGTTAATTTTCTTCATAGCAGCCTGTATGGTGCTATGTTTGGGATTAGTGACTAAATCTCTGCTAAGACACCAGTGTTTTGGCTATTCTTGATGTGTGGTTTTGGCTATTTCTCTGCCTGGAGAAAAAAAAAAGATGAAGATGAGTCTTTCCAGCTGAAACTATGGACAGAATGCCTTCCAGTTGCATAAGTAGCTAAGATTTAAACAAATCTTTCACTATTAAAATCTAGCAGTGATCAGTCTTGTTGTGATTTTAGTTTCCAGTCGCACTCAATTTGGCAGGTCTCTCCCACTATAAATTCACTTAAAACCAAACAGTAACTATTGGATTGGAACTTCCTACACCAATGTTTCACCTTGGAACAAACAGTCCTGAGTTAAAAATTCCTAAAACGAGGATTTTGTAAAAGCTGAAGAAATTCAAAGGGATACTTTGGCTTTCTAAGGCTGAAGAGTGACATGGACATCTGTTATTACCTTTTGTTCCTCATAGGCTTCTTTGAGACAGACATAATTTGTCAGTGCTCTCATTGCAATTGGGAGCTTCCCAATGGCCTTCAGGTCCACAGGTTTCTTGTGAGCAGAAATAATGAGAGTGTTCATCCACCAATAAGTTGCCTTTGAGAGCAAATTGACAAATGGCTGCAGGAATCTCACCCCCAGATCCTGCAGATCCTCTGGAGGTTTTACTTTCTGAGGGTTCATGAAAAACACATACCTCTGCAGAGGAGAAAACAGACAAACATGGGCTCAGACATTATCTTACTGATAGCAATTTTTTAGCAAAAATTATATGCAAGACAACCACAGTCTCAAAATTACTTTTAAAGGTAATTATATGTTGAATTTCAACATAAATTTGCATGTAAATAGGAGCATTTCCATTTTGACAGATAACTGGCAAACAGTTGAGCAACATGGGATGTGGATAGTGTTCTGAAACCTATCAGTACTACCTGTCTCAATCTGAACAATATTAAGAATGAATTATTGGGAAATAATTTTATTTTAAGTTATCATGGGTAAGAACATATATTAACTTACAGATTCACTACATAAATAGTTCATCAACACTAACACAGGGCATATTTTACAGATTGCATCCACCTACACCCTCTTCATGGGCACAAATACGAATCTACCAACATAAATATGTGTGCACTTTGTGAGGATAGATGTACACAGGCACACACACCGAGCCCAAGGGTTACATCAAGGACATACATTTTAAAGAGATTTAAATCACCACTGGTTTCCACAGAATTAAATCTTTATGGCTAAGCTAAACTTGGGCCTAAACAAGACAGAAGCCAGAGTTCCTGGGACTAAGGAGTCATCTTCACCCCTATGATACCACTAATACTTTTCTGGATCCTGAGGAAGAAGCCTCATACCCTGACTCGGATGACATTGATCTCCACAGCCATCAGCAGCCCATAGAGGATGACCATGATTCCAGTGATGCAGAAACGCAGCTGAGAAAAAGGCACCCCGTCCTGGCAGTATCTGACAAGCTTGATGGTTTTGGTGACAAAGGCCATTATCCAGTAAAGGAACAGGGCTGTAAAACACGTGCACATGCATAATTTAAAAATAAATTAATAAATAAGTGTAACTACAGCATTTTAGCTTCCATGGCTTGGTACAGTGCAGGCACAGTGATCCTCTATGTCACCAGTCACTGTTTTCTTTTCTGGGCCACAATCCCTCAAACACATCCACAATGGCAGATCTTCACATAGATACAAGAGTCCACTCAAGAGGACTTAATTTGAAGGACAACTTTGTTCTTAAAGTGAAAGAAAAGGCATCTAACTAAACAAAAGTCACATTGCCTCTTAGAAAAAGCAGGATGCATCCCAAGTAAGAATATGGAAATGTGCTCATTTTGAAAAAGAGTTTATGGGATTTAATGTTATCCTGCAGCCTGGCAGGTATCAGGATAACATTGGTACCCTCTGTCAAGGGGTTGTTCAGGTGGTTGACTTACAGGCAATTTGGACAATATACTTGTATGGAAAATTATTCTGCAATGTCTGGTCTGACAATCTCCTGACTGAGAGAGCAGATGGGATGATCTCAGAATCAGCTGCAAAAGATGTTGAGAAAGAGCAGCATCTGCACAGGAGAGTTTCTGGTCAGATCACTATTCAAAGTGGCCTTTTGAAATAGCCCTTTTGAATGCAGACAAGTTTTTCCTCAAAATTATCAGCAGTGTTAAAAAATACCTAAAAGCTTGTGATAGAAATGCAACAGTTGTGCAAGGCTTTCTCTTTTGTAATAATTTTTAAAGTAGTTTTCAGTACCTTATGAAAGGTGCAGTAACTCCTATGATACTACCAGTTGCAAGAGCAGAGAGTTATTCCTCTCTGTTTTAATATTTCACACATTACACCATCCTCCCCAGCCTACACAAGGTGACTTTGGCAAAAATACACGGATTTGTAAGAATACATAAATATCAGACTTAGACTTACCCAGCAGTAACTTCGGAAAGTTGGATGTTTCAATATTATGGTAATACACTATGGATACAGTGGCAGCCACAAATCCCATTATAGCTGGTAGAAAGAGATGCAGGTGACGAGATTTCATTTGTCTGAAAATAAATACAGTATAAATTAGTGAATTTGGTGCCTTTTCTTCACCGTTGTGTGAAACCATAGGTGTTCTGCTAATCTATTGAAGAGGACAAACATTAATTTCTCAGAGACAAAAGATTTTTGTCCTCATGAGTGCTTAACTTTGATCAATATTTGCTTGCCATTACAGCTTGAGAAAAGAAAAAATGCCAAGAACAATGGCTTCACCTTTATCCCACTAAAACCTGGACAGTTCATGAAAGGATTCTATTAACGTTTTGGGGAAAACCTCCTCACACCTTACTAGCCAGCTCATCAGACATTAACACTGCTTATTAACAAATGCAATTAGCGTGGTTATCCACCAAACTCTGCCACTTACGTGTCAGAAACAATCCCCTCTGCTATTTCACACACGTGCACGAACAGCAGGGTGAACGTCAGGATCCATCGCAGGTTGTGCCCGGGGAAGTGCAGCCAGGTGTTGTGGTGAATCTGCACTTTGGAGCTCTGACTTCCCCAACCTGGGAAATGAGAGAAAGGAGAGAGAAAGGTTGTCTCACAGTCAGTCAGTGACTGATCTGGTTCAATTTTGAATTTTCTGAGCCACACTTATATGCAGTTGATACAAACGCCCTACAAGACTACAGGGGCTGTTGTTACCGAAAAGATGACCCATGAGTGTCTCAGTTGCCCTGTAATTTCAATCAAACCCTGAAAACAATAAGACAACACTTTTTCCAAATTACAATCAAAGAAAAATCGTTCCTGGCCAAAAAAAAAAAGAAGAAAACAACAACAAAAGGCCCACCCCAAGTGGCACTCTGACAACTGACAGATATGAAGTGATGGCATCCTCATGTGTTTCATAGCCACAGACAAGAGCGGGAAAAATTTCCAATTGATATAAAAGTTGCATCCTCAAATGAGGCCTCAAAGAGATGCATTGACTTGAAACAAGTAACATTTATTACCTGTTTCAGGCCTGGTAGGGAGCACAGTCTGAGTGGAGGCTGACTGGTGATTTCACAGCTTCTCTCCCTCAGGTGCAGGGCAGCCTCCTGGGCCTCTGCATCCCTGGCCCTTCAGAGCTCCCAACACAGCACCCAGACTCAAATTAATCAACAAATTAAACTTGAAGCCTATTTCCATGTCATCAATTCAGATGTCACCTGCCCTTTCCAGACATGATCCTCTCTGAGGCTGGCAAGCCAGCAAGAAGTGACACCAAGGATGTGAGGGAGGTGACAGGGCTGGGGAAGCTGAGGCATGACCACAGGTTGGCTTCTCATGGTGGAAAGCCTTGGCCTCTATCTCTTCCCACACAGCTACAGCGAAGAGTAGTAAGCCCAAAAAGTCCTGAGTCAGTAAGCCCAAAAGTCCCTCTTGCTGTATATATCCCTCTTCCCAAAGCCCGTAGAGAATCCCAATAACAGCATGCTTTGGGGAAGCAAAGAAACCAAACAGAAGGAAACTAAACTAACTCAGTTTAGAACCCAGGGTGTGTTTTTGCTACACAAGGATGTAGCATCTCATCATGCTTAGAGGTTCATCAGGTGACTCAGGAACACATAACCAAAACTTACATTAAACAGGAAACTGTCAGCATTTCATCCTTGTTTAAGACACAAAAATATTCCTGCTGGGAAAAAAATTCTCCATTGCTCTACTTTTGTTTATAAATGTTGGTAAAAGAAGCAATTATTCTATTTTAAATATTTCCTACACCTGTCCGAGACTTAGATCCAAGGTGAACATGTTGTATATTCTCTGTAATTCGTGTAACTTAAAGGAAATTCAGACCCACTGCCCTAAGTCTTCTAATATCTAATAACAAATGTTGCAAATTGCCAGTTTAAAATCTGAAGAAAATTTTGCAGAGAGAAGTTTCATAGCATGTGGATCTGATCTGTCTGATTCTCATCCATCTCTTCCTGCTGACTAGTTCAAATTTATATCTAAAATTCCCACATTTCAGTGAGTTGGCCTCAAGTCCTCTGGGTGAAGCCATTCTGCCTCTTCTTTTTCAGAATTCATAAATACAAAGCATCCAGTGGTTTCACCAAGCCCATGCAAACATGACTGAGTATAAACACATGCTTGAGTGTTTGTGGGATGGCAGAGCTCCATGAAATAACTCACCAATGAACAAAATTGGGAAGGTGATAAACAGCAGGAAGACATGAGGGACCAAGTTGAGGGCATCCACAAAGCAAACATTCCTGAGGACACCAGCACTGATGTTGTAGGCTGAGGCATTGTCATTACCACAAAATGCGAGTCTCATCTCTTCTGGAGGGTCTGGCTACTTACAGAAATGAGAGAAATGTTGACTACCAAGAGTGCTAGCACTGCCTCTGGCTAAAGACAAAATAAATATAATAAAGAGACAGGGAAGGAGCACACTGAAGAACCCACAGAGAATAACACAGTTGTATTTTGAAAATTATTTTGGGCTATGTCAAATACAATCACATTAGAAAGCTGTGTTTATATGGCATTAGTATTATTTATATTTTGATAATATTGTTTATATTTAGCTGCATTATTTGAGTGCTATTTTAAAACACATTATGATATAACTTCTAGTGCTCATTATAGATACAAACACTATGCTGCAAAAGGTCCATTAGAATATAAAGAAAGAAAGTAGAAGATTTGAAAAATAAGTATTTCCATTTCTCATAACAAAACCCAAATGGACATATTTGTCCTGTGTGTTGCTGTTTCTTGTTTCTTTGGTGAGCCAACACTGTCTGTGCAGTGTCTCCAACAATTTGTTGCACTGCATTCCCAGTGCAAGCTCAGAACCTTTGGTATTTGGGATCTGGCAGCTTTGCACTCACTGATATTTTGTATTTTTTCATTGCCACATAGAACAATGGCCACACACGAGACATTACAGATAAACTATGAACCCTTTACCAAAGTAGGTGGTTCTGAAGACTGCCTAGGCAGTAAGTCAGCATTTATGCTTGATCCTGAAAACCCTTAAACACATGCTTAGACTCATCCCAGCAGTCTCTGACTTCCACGATTTCTTGTGAGATTATCTTTGTACACCAAGATAAGCTCCTGTGTTCGTGCTTGCAGAGCATGAGCCATAGAGCAACCCAGAGTTATGGCCAGGTTCTGGCTTAAATCAACCTGTGCATCATTTATTTTTTCAGTCTTCTTTACAAGAAGATGAAACAGGAACTGCAAACAAAGTCTTTCCTTGGTCATTTCTTTGCCCGAGACTTACACAGACCAACACAGTGCTGTAGAATAAGTTGTGGAAACTCATTTATCCACACCTTTTCCTTTTCTCAAATTTTACATACTAAAATGGAATATATTTAATTCAGCAAAGCATCTGTCTGCAAGAACATTGGCATTAACAGGTATTGCAGAATCAAAAGAAGACAGGGATGCAGAAAATATATGAATGCAGTTTAAAAAAAAAAAAAAAGGTCAGTTGAATGGGGAGAAAAAGGTTTCCTTCTTTCCTCAAATAGTTCAGATTAGTTCTGTAAGATGTTTAAACAAGGTATTCATGAAAAGGTAAGCATAAACTACACAAGTTGTCCCTTAGAGACAAAACAAACATGCAGATCTTCACAAAAGTACAGAATTCAAAAGAAGCATTTTGAACCTCTGCTAAACCCTCCGTTAGCTTTTAACCAAGTTCTTTTTGGATCTGAAAAGCACAACCCATATCAAAACACATCAGTGAAGAAGAGTTGCTTTGAAAAGAGTGTGATAAATGCTCTCCCTTTCCCAAATATATCATCAGTTTATGGCTGAGATTTACCAGAAGTTAAGCATAACTTGCATTCATGTACTCACTGTGAGGCAAAAGCTGAGGGGCAACCGACTCAAACTTCAGTAGGCACCATCTGCTAACAGTCCACGTGCTGTAACACAATTTGATGGAGATTTTGGTCCATTCTCTATAATGAATAGAGTGATACGACCACTATCATTCTATAATTTTATTTTTGTACCAAAAGACATTCATAAATGCACAAGGCTAGTAACAAAAAACAAACATTCTGGAAATGCGGGATCTGTCTGAATATATCAAGGAGTTATTAGCAAAACAAATAAGGAACTTTAAAAAAAGTTACACAGAGGTTGTTTGGGTTTAATTTGGGAAAGCTTGACATTAAGGGAAACATAATGATAATGGTAATCTCTTGAAAATCAGAAGTGCTGTTTCCTCATTTTTATCGAAGGTCAGAAGTCCAAGGGAGTTCTGCTGGGAATTTTCCTCCCTTTCCCACAAGGATGACTCTCTTCTGAGGCAGCATAAGATGCTGTTGTGGTCTAGTGGTTGGAGTGGTACTGAAAGTCAGGAGAATCCTGGGTTCAGATGAGCACTGAATCATTGACTCCCTGTGTAGCTTTTGGCTTCTAGTCAAAAATCAATCTGGGAGAAAGGATGAAAACCACATCCAAGGGAAGCTATGGGAACTGTTGTTTGTTTCCCATTTTTTTGGAAGGGAAATAGAATAGAGGCAGCAAATACTCAAGAGAAGGACTATTAACTGGATGAAGAGTGTTTTCTCCTAACTAGAGACCACCATCAGTTTGCAGAGGTTTCCTATCACACCTCAAACAATAGTTGCTAAAAGCTCTCATGCAAGATGCATATTTGAAGAATCACATCTGAATCTTCTCAAGAATCTGTGCTGTGCCTAGTTTTGTGATGGAGTATGTCCAATAACACTCTTAAAACCAATTGTCTTTGCACATTTCTAGGGCTGAGAAAAGAACTTGGTCCTAATAATTAATACTGATATCTAGAGACAGTGCCCATCACACTGGTGATATTTTTTAAGAGAAGGTAAGGGCAGTCTATTCACAATACTATTGTTCATTAAAAAAAAAAAAATAGAAGTAGAATTTAATTTTAATTACCTTCTCTTAGAGAGAGAAAATCAAGCCTAGGTTTGTCAGTTTGTAAAAATTCCCAGAAAATAACAAAGATTGCATGGCAAATGAAATGAGATAGGGTAACTGACAATAAGTTCCTAAGATTTTTGATCAGAAAACTTCATCATGAATCAGTTTATCCAGTGATCATATTCATTAAACTCCCACAGCCTTAAAATCAATCACAATATTCTGGTCAGTGTTGTGATGCTGTGCTGCCCCAATGCAGCTTTGGCCTCATAAAATGCCAAATCATCAAATGTACAACTTCTCTGTTTAGCAGCACTCAGCTCAGGACACTCATCCAGTACTGACATACTGGCACTGATAGGAAACAGAGGAGATAAGAACTGTGTAAGCATTGACAGTCCGGTGATTTTCTTTCCTCCCTTCCCTTCTTCCTTACACCCACTTTTCCATCTCCACTATGCTGGGAATGAGGTGTGGCTGGAAGTGGAGGACTCATGTTTCTGCATCTGTTGGCATACTCCAAATTTCATTACACTTTCTGCCACTAGCAGTGCTCTGGATCTTCAAGAATGGTGTATGAAAACAACCTGCACTACCTTAGAGTTCTGAGGAATAATGTCATCTCCAGTTGCCTTGTGGGGAGACAGGAACCACTCCATCTCTCCCTTCCCATCCATTTCTCGTTCAGAAGGCAGATCCCACACACTCCCCACAGTTTCATGACTCAAACTGCTGAACCATGCTTTGTTTTTTAGAAAACTCAGATACAGAGGAGACTCTGGAGGTAGAGAGATGCACGGAACCATCACCCCCTGAAATAAAGCATGTAATGTAGTTCCTGCCTCTTGGCTCAAATTTCCTAGATAAGGGAAATATACTGGATGAAGTTTTGCTGATATCAAAGGGAGGATGCTTTGCATTTACAGTCGATGCCCTTTGGTTAGAAGCTGAAATTAGCCATTACTTTCTGCAGTATCAGGGCACACCTCCAGAAGCTCCTTTTCATTAGCCTCAAAGTTTAACAAGCTGTGTTCTTCTCCAAAGAAGGACAGAAAGAAAAGCCCCTAAGGCAAAAGAACAAATCCTTGATTTCTCTAGACACTACAGGGCATTTTTCAACAATGCTTTTGCAGCTCCACTAAAAATAACAGGAGTTGGACCATGACAAGTTTTCAGATGCAATCTCTCATCCAAGAAAACAGTGCAGCCTTTAATCTTTTTCAAATAAAAATATGATAATATATTGGCAAAATTTCTTGGGCCCATGCTCAGATCTCATACTTGGAAAATTCAGTGTATCTACAGAAGGACGCATTTTTAGGCCTGCAAACAGCATAAGCTTCATACTAATTAAAGAATCAAAGTTGCACCTTTAAACACCATTTCAGTACTGCAAGTTAGAGTTAAAAAGATCTTTAATCGTTCTAAGAATTTTAAAGAATTTTATAAGGCCTCAGCTACACTGCTTTTTGAGTTTTTTAGTTTTGAAAGCTTTCACTCAGAAAACAGAAAGGAAGATGGAACACTTCTATGACTGACCACTGATCAAATTTGGTTCCCTGAATAAAAATTAAACTATTAAACTATTCTTCCCTTGGCTTTTACTACTCTAGTAAGCAAATGCTGTACTTCAGTCAGAACTACATCTGTAGAGAGGGAAAAAGAGGTATCTTGCCCATGTGAAGAAGTGCTGTTTGTTTCTCTCCATGCTGAGCTTTATGCAAGTACATAAAAAATACACAGAAACACTTATTCTGTTTTTCCCCACAAAAAAATGAGAGAATGCTGATCACACAGAAAAGAAAACTTGTAATGCTGAAAGTCTTTGAATTAGACCTAAGCAAATCAGAATACACAGCTGACTGAAGTTTTCCCACCATGTGGCCAAAGGTGGTTTTCTCCTTCCCAGAGAATGAGGAGACAGAGTTTTTTAGGCCACAGTAAGTACACGAGGAGAGAGGAAAGAAGTGAAACTGGGCTGCAGAGCCATGGGAGGAGAAATTTGAAGATATTTCTGTTGTATCGGGGGTGGAAGACATTAAAGCCTTTAGTGCTCCAACTCAGAGAGGTTATTGCATTGCATAGCAGCAATTTCCCTTCTACACCTGCCAGGACCCTTCCTTAGGAACACTGGAAACAGCCCTGCCTGGACGGGTACACAGGTGAATTAAGCAGCAAAGCCAGGTGGGTTTATCCCTCCCAGCAGTCTGCCTGCCTTGCTGTGGGCTCACAGTCCAGCAGAGAGCCACACCAACATAGTTCAGTCTCACAATTAACAGTCCTAATCACTGTGGTGCTGTCCACAAGGTAAGAAGCCCTGCTCACATCAAGCCTGACATCAAAGCTGAACTGCTGCCATTGCCCTACTTCAATTCCCAAACTGGCTCAAGCAGGACTGCCTCAAGGACATAACAATGGAGAAATGTCCACCAGCCTCTTAGAAAAACTTTATCTATGGGTCCCAAAGGAGGGGAGAAGCACTGGAAAGCAAAGGCCTCTTCTACTCTGCCTTTTCTCTAAGCTTATGCTCAGGTTGGAATCCTTGGAGCTGAAAGCTTCTCTACAGCAAGATGGCTTCGACTGGCAAACAGCAATGTCTGAACAAAATGGGAGCAGTCTAACTGCCACATTGAAAAAAGAAATTGTGAAACCTAAATGTGCATATTCTAGAGAAAAGATACGAAGGGGCAGCAAGTTATTTTCATATTTGTTGGTCATCTGCATTATGAACCACTTCTCATCAGGTGATAGCAGCCATTCAGAATAACAGTTGAGGTGCTCATAAACTTGTTTAAGAAGACAATGTTATTCATAGTCATTACAAAAAATGGCTTTCCCAGAGAAAGTTTCATTTGCTGTTGAATACAGTAGGCCAACAAGTTATACTGGGGTAATTGCAACAACGTGGGTACAATCACAATTTGCTTCACTGCTAATTGTAGCAGGAATGTTATACTTTATAATGATGTTGCCAAGTCTGCTAGGTTTAATCTATCATGTCAGACATGGAAACAAAGTAATGGGACAAAGATCATCTGATAACAAGCATGTGCCATCTGAGGATACCAGCTACATTCAGCAACCCAGCAGGAGTGCCAGGTGCCAGGTAATTTTTTGTTTTAACACTTGTAGGCTGGAAGGCCTTCGTCTTTCTAAGATACTCTCAAATTGCTCACTTTAACTTTTATCTTTATGAACTCTACAACTCATCAGAGATACTCAGAGGTGGTTTTTCTTTTTCCCTTTGAGAACGGCCTCTGCTGAACAGTCAGTATGAGCTAAAGCCATCAGCTAAACTTCACAGAGCAGGGGAATGGAAAGAACAATCAGGAGGATGGGCCCATGTTGGTACCAGTGGAAGGCAAGTTTCGGCTGTCCTTTACACTATTTGGGAATCTGATTCCCTGTTGGTTTACTTTAATGAGGATGTGAACTATCTGAACAGTAGTTCACCCTTCAATGAAATAGCTAAAACCCCCTCATGTCCTTTAAGCATTTAAATTTTTATGCTGAGATCCCTGTTACTGGCAAGTTGAGACTTCATGGTTTTAGGCTAAAGAGGACAGACACAGTCATAAGAGAATAAACAAAAAACAGCACAAAAGTGATTCATTAACAAAAATTCCTGTGAAGAGGAGAGAAGTTTTGGGAAGAAAGAAAATAGGTCAAAGTCGTAAACATGGAAATGACAGAACATTGAACCTAAACACTTACAAATCTCATTTTTACAAGCATAAATGGGGATTCTCAGGGCACTAAGCCAGTTTACAAAATATATTTTCCATAAGCAATTCTGAAGAAGACAATGGAGAAATGGTAGATAATCTAAATTTCCATTAAAATTATGAGAACATCCTCACCAAGTACAAAACTATAAGATTCCTAATTAAAGACATTTTAACTGCCTTAAGGGTCTTTTAAAGTGGACTTAAAAATCTTCATATTCAAGAGTTTCATCTTACCTGAATTATCACTCTGATCGTCATGCTCTGCAAGGTACTTATGACTACAAAAAAAAGAGTATAAGTACACTCCTCAGGTGGAGCTTGTTTGGGGGAATAAGAATATTTTGAAAACATTTATTGCAGTAGTTCTGTTGTCCATACTTTAAAAAAAAAAGATATAAATTGATAGTTGCACTTTCTAATTAAAATATATCTGTTTACAGAGCATTCTTGTGTCTCAGTTCAGATCAAATTTTTTTTTTGTCTTACATATAATGCGCATTATATGCCCATATATACATATAAACATGTATGTATATACATATGTGTATGCATATAGGTGCAGGGTGAAGAAAATACTCTGAGTTTTACAAAAGTACTTAGTTCTTATCTTCTGAATAAATCACAAAAGCAAAAATCGTCTTTTCTTCTGGAATTTCCCATAGCAATTTTTAACTAAGGACTAATGATTAATTTATAGCTTTGAATGGAAGGCCTAACTCTGAGGTTTTCCACAGATTTTAGGTTAGTGCTCTGAATCTTTTTCCTTTCTGCTTGTAACCCTTCTAGTTTGCTCTCACTTTCCTGAAAACACTCTAACCCAACCTATGTGATCTACAGTCTTATAAAGAGTTCTGCTGAGGAACGGCAGAAAGCACTGTCCCTTTAAAACCTATTTCATCAAAAAAAGACCCGCTACAAAATACAATTTTCTTTTTATTCCTTATTTAAGCTGTGACCACCTACGCTCCACAGACCCCTCTTCCTCGCTAAGCGCTGCCCCAGCTCCCCTGGGCCTCAGGATGATGAATTACCTCTGGTGCTTGTCAGCATTCGCAGCGCTAACTGCCGTGTGCCACAGCCTGATCCAAACGGTGCTGAAGTCAATGCAAAGAATCTCATTGACTTCGGGAGCCTTCTGGATCAGGCTCCAAACACAGGGAAAATCACAACGGCAGTGGTGCTAAACAGGCTATTAGCACTGCAAAGCATTTCACACAAACATCTGCAGTGGTCTCACACATCTAAGTGCATCGCTTGGTTTGGTTTTTTTTTTTTTTTCTTTCTTTTTTGGAAAGCTTCTCCACACAGTGCGATCCCCAACACCAGCGTGCTACGCTGCCTGCTGTAAAACCTTCGACTTCACATTGCCAAGACAGGACAGTTTAAAAAAAGAAACATAACCCTGTGAACAGCAGCAAAGAAAACATCAGCAGGAGGGGACGGTAAAGGCTGAGAACGCCTGCGAATGGAAAAGGAAAAAGAGATTGGAGTTGTAATCCCAGGAAAGAACGAGGAGCAGCCCTGTCCCACAGATATAAAGGGAAGGAGGAGGAGGAGGAGGTGGTTAGTGGGAGATAATGGGGGGAGGGTCATCGCATGCCCCGTTTGGTTGCTGAGTGTTAGATCAAACTCTGCAGCTTACCTTTGTAAACACAACCCCCAAATACCAACCCAAAGTGTCACTCGGTTGTGCTATGTGATCAATATCATCCCGATGGCAGGATTTTCCTCCACTTAGTGAAGCCGCTCCAAGCCCTGGAGTGGATTATTTTTAGGCTGGTGATGGGAAGATCAGCTGCTGCCTCCTATCGAGTTTCCAAAGTGCACAAACTCTTCTTGCCTTTCTCATACGCTGAAGGGGGCAGGAAACTGGGAAAAGACAAGCAAGCAAAAAGCACCAATTTTTCGCCTCCTGAAGCTACAGTCCCCTGGGATTTCTTCTGCTTGCTTTTATTTTCATTTTTCCCCCTCTGGAGCAGTAAGATTCCAAGAAGCTGCATTGCAGCACATGGACTATTAACAGATGGCTATTCTGCAGTAATTGATTTAGACAAGGTAGTCTAACTTTTGGCAGGCTTGCAGAGATTCAGCTTTTGATTCTTTTGTAATTAATCTTGGATAATTTGAATTTGACAACATAATTTTGCATGTCTTCCACCATATTAAGCAGAAAAGTCTACTCAGATATTTTATTTTACTGGCTTACCTAAGTCACTCCAGCTCTTCTGCTTAAAACACAGACCAAATCTCACTTTTTGATCACACAGGTCTGCTTCTTGTGAAATGGCTTTTTTTAATACTTGAAATAAAAAAGTAATTCCCAACTAATTTGATTCTCATACCAGGAATATAGTTTTCCATACAATTGCCCTTAGTTATGTGGAATAACATTTTTTAGTTGCAAAATCCATTGTATTTGTTTATTTAGAGGTAAAGAAGTCCCGAGAGAACCCACATGTGGTTGGTTAGTTCATTTGCTCATTTTCTCGCAGCTCCATCAAAGAAAGATGAACCAAGATTTGGATTTTTCCACAGTGACAGTTTCACTTGAGCCTTACGACTTGAGGCCATAAATTGCAAAGATCTGAGACTTGTGGTGCAGCACAGGAATGTGGCAGTGCAGGGTGGTTTTGAGCACAGCTGTTGGAATCACAGCCTGAGCTGGAACGGACACACAAGGATCAGACCAGTTACTGCCCAGTCACTCAGTACTAGAGCTGGAGACCCTTGGAAGAGAATTCTGCTTAAATCTTGCAGAATCCAGGGACTGCATCTAGATCATTAGAGAGCAAATGGTTTCCAAGGGATTGAGGTCAAAGATGTTTCCATGAATGGTGTTACAGAGAATGCTGAGCTGAGAATGTACTTGCATGGCTGAGGCCAAACACTGCAGGATTTATCAAAACCTTGCAAACCCAGACTGCTCCTTTTTCTCTTATGTTTCAAACTTGACTGTTGTAGGGATAAGAAATCAGAAACCTCAGAGCTAGAGATAATTAATACCTTTTGTTAGCTCCCATTGATTTGAAGTACCAACACTGCTTTACACTTAGACAGACCTCAATAATCTTCCAAGGCATGTGATATCTTTGACTTGTGTTTACTTTTTTTTTTTTTCCTTTTAGTTCTTCCATTTTCATATATGAAATGCTTTAGGAAAAAAAAATCTGGATTGGAAGTCTCTGAGTTCTGCTATATATCTATGTTTGTTAAAGAAGATTTTTTTAAAAAATAAAAAAGTTTAACCCATGTAGTCATCTGAAATTGTCACGTAGTATTTTTGAAAATACAATTAATATCTGACAGAAGTTAGTAACATTCATGGTCACAATTTTCTTCATCAAAACATGAGTATTTAGTTCATTGTAATTCAGTTCTGCCTTTTCTACAAAATTGTTTAAACAGGAGGGAAAAAAATAAGCCAAAACGAACATGTAATCAGCCAGCATGTTTCATTTTGCTGTTTCTAAATGGGGCACTTTCATTTCTCTATATGGCAAGATCAAGTGTTTTTAAAGGATTAAGAAAAATGAAAAGCTCTGAAATGTCAGAACAGTCAGCCCTGATCTGGCATTTTGTATCCGGGCTTTTCGATTTGAGAGGAGAGGGAGGGAGGAAGGACGGGGGGAGAAATGGTAATTACAGGAATTCAACATGTTTCCGGGAATCTTTGGACATTTAAATGAATGGAAACAGCCACAGGCCGATCCTCAGGTACCCCCACGTCCAGCACGTCACCGGTTTTCCCCGTCAGCCTCCAGAAGACGAGATCTGGTACCGACATCTCTCCAAGCCGGGGGCGATTCAGCTGCAGAAGTGCCAGCGATGGGAGACCGAACCAGAACCAGAACCGCGGGACCGAACTGGGCCCTGGCAGCGGGTGCGGGGGGGTGGCATTGCGGGGAGGGATGCGGGAGGGATGCAGGAGGGCTGCGGGGAGAGATGCAAGGAAGGATGAGGGGAGGGATACAGGGAAGGATGCAGGGAGGAATGTGGGGAGGGATACGGGGAAGGATGCAGGGAGGAATGTGGGGAGGGATACGGGGAAGGATGCAGGGAGGAATGTGGGGAGGGATACGGGGAAGGATGCAGGGAGGAATGCGGGGAAGGACGCGTCACCCTCTCCGGCGCCCGCCGCTCCCGGGGCACTCACCGGAGGCGGGGGTCCCTCCGCGGGCTGGTGGCCCCGCGGCCCCGGAGCGAGGAGAGAGCCTGCCCATGGAGGATGGGCAGCCTAAAGGCAGAAGCCGCTTCACCTGATGGCTTTGGGGAGGGAGAGGCGGAATGCAAAATATTCTAAGCGGATCTTAACAAAACCGCTGAGTTTTGGCTCCTTCGTTCTGTGAAATCCACAGCCCGGTTGGCACTGATTTCCACATCCTGGTGGGCTTCCATCAGATTGAGCAGCTGAACACAAAAGAACCAAGATGGTGGAGGAACAGCTTGTGTGGGAAAAGGTTTTCAAAAATTAGGACTCACCAATGTGAGGAAAATTACCTGACAGGTGCTGCAGTGTGGATTTATTTGCCACAGGTCCCGGCTGAGCACTTTCCACCTGAATTGTCTTGGTTTATTTAACTCACTAACCAGGAAAGGAAGGGTGGCTGCACTCTGGACACTGTTCACGCAACAAGCTGTTCTGGTTTCAGCTGCCAGCAGCTCTCTCTGCCATTTCCCATGTTGTGGGCCAATCCATAGGTGTCCCTCTGCTGCATTTATGGCAGTCCAACACTGACAATCAAAGCACTGGACCATGACAATTTTCCTCTTACTACCCAAATCCAGGGAGATGCCTGCAGGCTCCTTGTCTTTTCCATTTCTTAGGTGAAGAGCTGAAATCACCATCATTTCATCTACCTGTGCAGGCTGACACTCAAGCAGCTGTTTTGGAGAAAACCTCTCATTGTGCTGAGCTGGATAAATTCCTTGACTGATTTTAAACCAACTTACATAATTAATACCAGGGCTTTATGCTAACAGAGCAAAACAAAAAATATTCAGAGTTGATTATATAAGTTATATCAAGTCTCTATTTTGTTTCTAAATTTGTCACAGTGACAGAATCCCCACAGTGCTGTGTCAGAACTCATGCCACCATATAAAAAGATCAGACTGACACAGCTTTCAAGATTAATTTTACTTACACTTACAACCCCATTAAAAAAAATGCTTACTATATTTCTTTTAATTACACATTGCTTGTTTTATCTAAACAAAAATAATTAATGGATCTACCAAGAAAATTGTAATGAAGTAGCAAAGATTAAATTTTTATTTAACTTTTTTAATGTCATAGAAAATGCAGCCTGGTCTTTGGATAACTTCTCTGTCTGTTTAAAATATTTATTGTTATTAAGATTGGAAGGGGGAAGCAGGGAAGCAGTAGAAGCTTAGCATTATTCGAAATATTTTCCACAGCTTTTTTTAAAAGTTAGCATGCCTGGTTTCTATGGGGAAAAGTGTTGTGGAAAATATATACAGCAAAATTTCAACAGAGCAATCTAAGTAGCAAAGAACTCTATATGGAGAAGGATGAGAAAATCCCAGACCTCAGAGTTCATCTCTATAAAAGGTGTAAAAAGCCAGAGGCCTTGAACAGGGATTTACAAACCTTCTGATCTTTGAAGGACACGGCCCCGTGGGGGAGCCTTGGTAGCTCTTGATCTTGGCAAAAGTTAGATCCTGCACACAATACAAATTTTCGGATCTACAGGTTTACTGGTTCTATTTGACATTTGTTTTTACTTAAAAAAAAATAAAAAACACCCCAAACAAACAAAAAAACCCAAACCAAACCAAACAAAAAAAAAAAAAAAAAAAAAAACCAAAAAAAACAACCAACAACAACACAAGAAACATGGGCAACCAGACACATGTGGTTTGCAGTACACACTTTTTTTTCCTTCAAAAACCCCACAAAGTCAAAGAGCTATTCCTTTCACACTGAAGGGCTTTTCAAGGCTGTCAAGGATAATGCCAGATCTCCACATCCTCTGAGTGTAGAGGAGTTGCATCACAAAGCAAACCTTTTGTACTACAACTTAGATTCTACCAAACCCATAGACTCACTTGTACTATAAATTACAATGATATTGTGGATTTTACATGTATGTCTAGGTGTGAGGAACTGGGGAAAAGGGCATTCTTTTTAAACAGTCATAGAATCATTAAGGTTGGAAAAGACCTCCAGGGTCATCAAGTCCAAGCTGCGACCAATCCCTTGTCACTCAGCCCAGAGCACTGAGTGCCAGCCACATCCAGTTCCTTGGACAACTCCAGGGATGGGGACTCCCTGCTCTGTGCTATATTGGATTTGAATCCTCTAGGCTGACACTGGACAATTCAAACCTTTCTTTTGCATTGCCCAGAAAATCTTCATTATTTCTAACCCAGCAAATCCACCAGCCAGATCTTAAATTCTCTGCAACTAAAACAGAACTAACGTGGGATCAGGTTTTTTCTCCCATTAAATTCAACAAATTTTCTCCCATTAAATTCAACAAGGCATCCGCATTGTTCACTCCCATTTACAAATGCTGGCTTTTAGAGACATAGTAGTCACAAATAAAAAATTTAGTTGTTTAATTTCAGAGTGAATGCCTGAAAGGGGCATTAGATAGTCAATACAGAACTCACCTCACCCAGGATTAAATGGCAGATGCTTGATTCTTTATGTATCTTCTTGCTACTGGACTCCCTATATAGCACTTGGAGAGAAAATTACATTTTCAGATTATTATTCTTTTCATCCTAAACCAGATACAGAAGATAGTGGGAACTAATTCCACTCTGGATATTACTATCTCACCCCCAAGAAAATTACAGTGTCTATATGGTTAAAGTTTTGAAAACTTTACCTGTATCTTCTTCTTTTTTTCTTCTTTGAGGTATGGAAATAAATTTTCAGCCTGATAAGTTTTTTGTATGTATATCTCAAAAGGGCAATTACCATGACAAGTGTCTTACAGAGGCCATCCCTACCATTTTTACTACACCTGGTAGAACCCGCACAGAATGTCTCCCTCATGCCTTTCCATCTCTGATTGTAATTCCAGAAGTTTTCCTACTTGAGACCTGCCACATTCTGTGCTGGGAAAAATGTATAGCATAAGGAAAAACAACTCATCAAAACTATCAGAAATCTCTTTGATAGCAAAAGATGAAATTCAATTGCTTATACTAACCCTGAAATCTGACATTTCTTGCATACAAAATACATTTTGGCTCTTTTTTCTCTGTTATCTTTTCCATATAGAACACATTCTTTAAAAATCCACTACCATAAGAGGATGTATTTAATCCTTAAGAAGATTAATATCTTTTTTTGCAGGCAAGATATGTAGTGCAGTGCCTTACTTTCAGAGAAACATTCAACCATAAAGGGTCCCAACCTGCCTTTTATCTAAATCCTCATCCTTCAGTCTCTGAAGCTGCATATCTGTAAGCTGGAAGCTTTTTAACAAATCCCTGTTCAGACTTCTGGGAACAGAAATTCTGCTCAAATTCATTTCCATAAAAAGGACAAACCCCAAATACATTTAAAATCATTGTGATCACACTTTATGCTGTATTTCAGTTAATGATATGTCATCCAGGTAATTCAGCTGCTGCAAATTAAGTGCAATAGTTGAGGATTTAATACACTCTGCCCTGTCTTTTGTGTTATTTGCTACCCCTGTATTTACCACAAAATATTGATGTCCTGGATCTCTGATCTTTTTCTCATTCTCTTCTACCTGATGTCATCTGCTACCCTTGCTGGAAATCAGAAAATGGTAATGTAAATCTAAAGTCCATTTTATAGCACACGGGACTTTATTAAATCTCACTTTACATGGATTAAAATCGGGAATAAAAATTAATCAAAAGATTGAGACTAGTTTAAAGTTATTCTACTCCTGTACAGTAGGATGTGTCAATGGCCCAGCAGTGGAAGGCAGTGTCTTAGCAGAAAACAAATTTGAAAACAGATTTAAAACTTCCTAAATTATCCAGTAATCAGCATACTGCAGAAACCTCATGGCAGGAGGAATGTTGCAGCCACAGATTTGCCCAAAAGGCTTTCTGAAGCTCCTGGGTAGGGTATATCTAAGGTACTTCTGTAATACTTCACCACAGGCCTGTGATGCCTGACAGCATGGCTAAAAGGTTCATATAAATAAAGAAAAAAATGGGATAAATTCTCACAACACAATTGGTCCAGGCCCAAGACAACCACAATACCATATGGTACAGAAATCGTAGAAAATTAAACAGCTTTTGTGGTGAAAACAGCAGTTCCTGTGCAACAGTAGTAGCAAAACACCTCCCTGAAGTGCACAGCGCTTCCAGGCAGACTCTTGGCAGACAGCATAAGATTTATTAATGTGACTTCAGGGACATTTACATCGAATTTGCTTTAATAAAGCAAAAGGTCTGAAAAATATAAAAGGGATTTAAACAGACTTTCATCATTGTTCATTCTCTGTTTTACATCTTGTCCCTGTAGCAGTCAAGATCAGCACCATCACATTTCAAGTGGCCCAATGGGTTCTTTTGCATTTTTGCATATGAAATGCTTCCACAATGAGGCAATCTGGACACCATCAAAATAATATCACCAAAACTACCCTAGCCAAATCTTCACTTTGTGAAGTGGTATGTAAATGGACTCGGTGCTCAGCTATTCTGATGAACTGATTCTTCCCTCCTCCCAGTTATCTCAGGAAGATCCTGCTGGTCTACGTGCGCTGTGTGTAACATGTTAAGCATTGTCACTCTAGCTGCAATTAAAAATTAACCCCTTTTGTACAATCCAGACCCAAATCTGATGCAGATCCATCATCAGTTGTTCATCCAGCAGTTGCTTCAAATTACAGGGATTTATCTACAGTGAGATTCTGTGAGCCAACTTGCAGCAACTGACTGCAAGACGAGCTGAGGGATGTGTGAGAGCTGTTGAACATAACTGGGTTTAAATTTGAACCATAAGGCAACAGCCACTAGTGGTAAGAATCATACACAGATGACATGTTGTACCTGAACAGATTAAATTATATCTACAGGAGGTCAAACTCCCATTTCCCTCTTCAGAAAAATCTAGATGGAAATACGAGTTAATATGTCAAGTACTCATTTCATACATTGTAGGGTGCCCTGAGCAGCTGATGTGCATGTGCACTCCTATTTAGACTGAAAAACCACAACAAACTCACTTTATCTGTTGCTATGGCAATACTATGTTGTAGGAAAAAAGTAGCTAATGTTTCTTGTGATTCATGTTGTTCCACACAACTGAGAAAGAAACAGTGAGAAAAAGTGAAGGGAAAAGAAAGGAGGGACACTTTAGAGGATGTCTCTGGGAATATTTGCATCTTTCAGGGAAAATATAGCTGCACATCCTTCTTACCTTCACTGAGCAGACCCTTTATAGGTAGCTTCATCTGAACTGGATTTTTTGGCTCAATCACCACTCAGCCCAGGCAGCTGGTGTTTAATTAAACTGGTTCAATGTTAGTTGATAGGAAAAGCACAACTAAAAGAATTGGTTGGAGTTTTATTTTAAAAAGCTTTTGCTGTAATATCTTACTCATTAAAAAAAGAAATTCAAAGTATTTCTGTTATGTATTTACTTTTTACTTACAAAAATACAGTATTTTTCCTATTTCTACATTTTTCACCCTCTTATTTCCTCCCTCCTTTTAGAAGTAAACACAGAGGAAAACACTAGAAAATCTTATTTTTCTGATATTTTTAGGGTCCACAGTACCTTGTATTTGTAGAGATGACAATTATGATAACATTGTGAAAACTCTTAGGTGTCAAAAATTTATCTTTCTTTTTCCTATGACATTTGTTTCAGCATTTTCAAAACGCCAAATCCGAGGCTCCATATTTTGAAAATTTTAACTTGTCTTCTTAAGAAGCAGTGTCAACAGTGTTCCTACTGAGGTTGGGAGGAGATGCAGATTCCTGGGGAAACTTCAAGAGCTAAAAAGAGAGATATTAATTGAAGTAATAGAATATGGGGAATATATGGAGGGATGCAGTTATTCAATGTATGAAACATTTTATTATGTCTGGGGAACCCAATGAAATGGGATCCTCATAAATAAGCTGAAATGCTATTTTCTAATGGATAATTTACCACAGATTCTGGACAGAATTTAAACAGTAAAAAACAAGATTCTTGTTCAGAAAGCTTTCTTTCCTTCAAATATGCATTCCAGCTTTCACCAAGAAAATTTACAAGGGTAGAGTAGTTTTGTTATCAGACCATTCTGTTTCTGTATCAGGTATCACCAGTAAAAGTGCCACTACAATTTTGAAACAACCTCCTTTGCACTCTCAGTTTGAAGCACTCAACTCTGTTACCTAAACAAAGTGTACCAGTATCAAGGCATCTTCCATCTACGTATGGAGCTGTGAGAAGAGTGACACAGGGGGAAGTTCTTCCTCCCTACTAAAGACTCTTGTTTTCAGACCAACAGGTGTCGTTCCCCCTGAGCTCTAAGAAACGCATCAATAAATACAGAAAGTTACTGGTTAGAACTTGTGGATTACTTGATATGGGGAAATGTGAACACACAGAGGAGGCAAATCAGCCTGAAATTTAACCAGGAGACAAAAATAATTGATGGAATCGTGTGCTTGTGTTCAGTGTGGCTGTGGTCAGTGCCATGAGGAGCTCTGGCTCCAGAACAGCACTCCCTTGAAGCCACCTTCACTTTCTGCCTCAGTACGACTAAGCTAGCCTAAGAAAAATATTTCCTTGTCAAAGATATATATTTAGATAGTTTGCACCATCTAAAGGAGATGTAATGCATTTCAAACACTCCAACAGGTAAGAGATCTAACTGGCACCATTTGCAGTACAGGTCTTTGCAAGTGCTGCACTGTCAACAGTTACTAAAGTTTTCCAGGAGTTCTTTCCTTAGAAAAAAGGCAGAGATGTGATGTCTGATTGTGATTTAGAGTGTGATTTGAGGTTACATAGTAGCACAAACTGAGATTTGAGTCCCTATTACCAAAATTTCCTAGGCTGGTTTCATTTTGAAAAAGTGACAAAAAACTTGCAAAGGCAAGGATAATGATATCATAATATGGAAGATGATAAAATGACTAGATAATTTCTGTCTCTAAAAAGTAGAGCTTTCTGTATCCCACTCTTTTGCAAGGAAAAAGTTGAGGGCACATGAGTTACTCAATGTCATTTTAGTCACCTCTTGGCCCAAATGGTCACCTCAGCCCCCTGCTTCCCCTCAGGAGGCACTTCAGTCAAAATTACATGAATGAAGCTGGTAACCACAAATCAGAGTGAAATCAGTCAAAATTGCATGACTGAAACTACTTAAAATCAAAACCAACTATAAAATCATTATAGATATTTTGAATCTTCAGTGCCTTCATTAAAATACTAATCCAATTACTTACTCCACAGTCAGCACAGTACTGTTTTTGCGGAGAATTAATTTAACGAAAAATAAGAATTTATTGCAAATGTCCTATGGCCTCTACAAATACATATTTAATTACTTGCTTTCCCAGCAGCAATTACAAGTGAAATGTTGTGTCTGGGCAGTCCAAAAGGAGCATTTGCTCACTGCTGAGTTGGACTGTGAGAAAACCATCTTCCAAAACTTTCCATGATAGTGACACAGGAAGATTGTACGTGCAGACCTGAGCTCTGCAATGCTCTCAGCAGCTGTGTTAAGGCAAGTGAGCCGAAGGAAATGTGACACAAGATATCTGAGAAGACAGCCAGGCGCGCAGGGGCACGAGAGCTCCGGGAACTCTCTGGCTCTACCGCCCATTACACAAGCCATGGAGAATGGGAAGTGGATTTCCCAACAGCCTGAATTACAAAGGTGGGATCAGGAGCCCCTGATCTCTGCCTGATCTTTTGTACAGTCTTCTGCAATTCACATGCTCGTAGAGAAATTACGAAGAGGATTATTTATCCAACCCTGCAAAGTTCTGCTCAGCCTGCACACGTGATCCTGTCCCTGTGGGTCACAGCCAGCCATGAGACTGGACACAGGAACTGGGCCAAACAACAGCTCCTCACTTATTTGTTTCCCATCCAGCTTGAGGCCTAGACACAGGGAGGGTGTTTCCTTTGTAAGGAAGAGGAGTAACATGCGTGCACAAGGGATTCATCTCTCTTAAAGGGAAACCACCGCTCCTCTAGACCTGTAAGGATAGGAATTCAGACTCAACATAGCCATTAAAGAAAGAAAAAAATAAAGTAATTAGAAACTGCAAGCAATAATAGCATAATGGCAACAGCAGAAGCTATTCCTTGTTCAACAATCTTACATAACTATCTGGAAATCTGTATACAATAAAAATAGAAATTTTGCTGAGTTCTCCATGGATATATTTTGACATCACTGTTATACTAAGATGGGTACTTCATTGCACCTCTGATGATTCTTTCAGTTGATTATTACTGTTTGCTTTGCCACATGGTGTTCATGCTGCTATAATAATGGCACTAGATGGTACTGGTCCACCAGCTAGCAAAATTACATGTGAACACTCCTTTGGGTTGCTAATTCTGAGCTACTCAGGGTTTCACCAGGCTGTGGCTACAGCAGCAGTTTCAGAAGGCATAGCAGACTATTAGCTATACGAATCTATAATTAAACCTACTGTTTTAGACAGACAGAGGTATAAATTGCTCTAGACTAGGCAGAAAAAATGCACTGTTGTGATTAGGCCAAAATTTCAAGTTGTGAATCTCTCTCCTACTGAGAGGCAATACACAAAGCTTTGCACTTGGCAGACCAAAACCATTAGCAGCAGCCAGGGGCGTTCAGTGTCAGGCAAAAAAGGAGGCACTATATACACATTCCTGTGCTTCAAGTGAAAGATTTTGTTAATATGTAAAATAAACATGCATTTCATAAATAGTTTTGACACATATTGTGGGCAAACTGCTGCAGCAGATTGAGGATGTTTATGCACTCAGCCAGTTTAATGACCCAGTGCACAGATAAAATGAGTGAGCTGGCTGCTAAACTGTCAGAGATTTGTAACAAGAAATATATTAAGAGTGTCATGAACACAGGATGAATGGAAACACATGTACGTGAAAGCAGTAGATGAGAAAGCAGAACAAAAGGGAAAAGAATAGTCTGTACTGGTAATGAAAAACATAATTCCCTTGACACTGTTCCCAGAACATTGTTCTCAGCAGTAAAATTGAGTCATGTGATGTTTAGGGCAAGCCCAAAAGGCCTGCACTGAAGCCCACAAGACAAGACGACTTCACAGCAGAAGGTGCTCCAGCATCCTCACAACAGGATGGCAACAAGGCTGCAGCCCTTTCTTCCCCCATTGGCCTCTTGGAAAAAACAGATAGAAATTTCAAAGAAACAAGTTAAAATGGGCAAAATTAGCAGCTTTTCAAAAGGTTTATGGAGGCTGAAGTAAGCAGGAACTCAAAACAACAGACTGCCTTATAACAAACACTGACTCCTTAAGGTCATCAAAGATCCATCAAAAACCCAATGCTGTCAATCAAGATTAACACCAAGATTAACACTTAATTAATTAACATTAATTCAAGAGAAATGATGAGCACATGACAGACAGTGTCCTTTGCTATCTATGTTGCACACAAGTGATCCTTGCTGGGAAGACACACACGTGAGGGCTTGCAGCTGTGATATGGGACCGTGAGTGAAATATTTGAAGGAATGTTAGTGTATTACATCAATTTACATAGAGATTTTATAAATAGGTTAAAAGTTCTCTTTCTCTAAGATTTTGTTACATTGAATTTTTCTTTTCTTTTTTTAATATTTCCATGTCCCTTGATATTTTTACCCTTAGCATTTCTAACAGGTGGCCTGAATATGTCATGAGGTAACTCATGCTTGTAACTTGTCCTAAACAAGCCAATGACGTGACAAAGATTTTTTTCCTACAGAAATCTTTTACTTGTGTGACGATAAATATCAGTTCCCCTTTCAGTTTTTAAAGAGCTCAATTTCTCTCAATAGTTCTTCACAGTTTTATTACAAGAAGGAAAAATAGGCAGGATTTTTGGTTTTTGCTTTACCAGCTGTTAAAAAAATTCTTTACCAGAATTTTTTGGGGTTGATTTAGAATGCCATGGGCTGGTTGACCGAGAAAAGATATAGGAACAATACAAAAAATTCTTTTGTTCATGCATGGGATAGAGATTTACCTAAAAAAAAAAAAAAAAAAAAAAAAAAAAAAAAAAAAAAAAAGAGAGAGAGAGAGAGAGAGAGAGAGAGAGAGAGAAAAGACCCATAAAATGCTGAACCATGAAATTCTCTGACACTGTAAGAAGATAAAGAAGATATATACAAGTTGGAATAAAAACAGTGAAAAGCCACAAACAACAGAAAGAAAACATCATTCCTGTACTAAGACCCTTAAACAGGATGGAATTTTTGAAGGCTTTAGGGAGGGTCAAGATTAAATCGTACTGCTAAAGATGTTTCTTAAAAAAACAATCAAGGTAACAAAGATATTTGTAAGTCTGAATTCAGGGAAAAATTTTTTCTGCTTGCAGATCTGGCTAAAATCTTAACCATGTCCATGTAATTAGGACAAACTAACCCGACATCTGAAAAAGCTGAGTATTTGGGGATAACCAGCACTGTTAAAATTCATTTTCCAGCTGGGGAAAGCTGTTGATGTCCCCTCTGAGGGCAATCCAAAGTTAAGTTGCTTTCAAATGTTCTCTCCAGGTACTTTCTGAAGGATATTTGAACTGTAAACTTTGACTGTATAAAGAACCTGAGGTATCCAGGCTTGTAGCTCATTTGGACACCTGGATTTATGCAGGAAGAATCTAAGTTATGGTATCAAAAAAGATATGTACATGTAAATGTCTGCAACCCTGACTTGATTTACCAAGGTGTTTGGAATGTTTTACAGTAAAAATAAATCAGTGTTGTTATTGCAAAAATTCTAAATTATTTTATATCCAGACAGGTAATGTTTATTATTTGACTGTTTGTCAAATAATAAAATAGTCTTGGTAATAATAAAAATAATAATAATAACAACAACAACAATAATTCAGCAGTTTGAAATTACTCCTAAATATTCATATTTCAATTCTGATTCCTTCTGTGTCCATGAGATTGCCAAAAGGAACACAGTCCACGCAGCAGGCACGGAATTAAACACTGTGCATTTCAATCTGCTGCAGCAAAGTAGTTTGATCCATTTCATTTTTGCAGAAAGTCCAAGAAATACACCAGGTCAAAGATAAACTCTGAGCAATCATCTTCCTTCCTGCCTGTTTTAAGAAATTTCAGACCCTTGAACACTTCCTTGACCTTTTTATTAACATGGTAACATTTATTCACCTAACTCTCATGTATGGACAAGCTGTATTAACCCAAGACCTGCATGAAACTTCCAACAACAGTCATGGGTAAATTGATAGATTTTACCGGGCCAGTTTCTTTCATACTGGTTTGACTTCAGCATAACCGCAGGGATTCAACTGGAGCTATCCATGGTTCAGGAAAGGAGATTTGGAATTCTGAACTTTCTGTTGCTGCACAGAGGCCTAGAAAGAGCATATCCCAGTTCACCCTGAAAGTGTATCCCAGAACTCCCCACTACATGCTTCTATCGAGCCTTTCTTACCTGTTCCTATACCATTCATTAAATTAGGTATGTCCTAGGAAAAGACACAACCCTGCAGCTGGGCTCACCTGCACTGCTACTTACAGAGGCTGAATTAGACTCCACACACACAAAATTAAATCCAAGACCCAGCTGGGCCAACAGAAGTTTGACCATTGTTTTTTTATGTTTTGACCTACACTCCACAAGGCTCCAGTGCTTCAGAGAACCGCTGTGACATGCTTTTCCTGTCCTTTCACAACGCAGTGTGGATGTCAGAAAGGGCAGAGCAGATCTCCAGACTGGCAATTTGGAAGGGCAGGGCTAATCCTACACCAGGCAGTTCAGAAGGTGTTGGTGTGAAAGCAGAGCCCAGCCATTGTAACTGAGAGGTTTTTTATCCAGCCACGCCTGACACATGTTAATAGCAGCTCTACACTGCAGAAAATATCCCTAATTAAGCAGCTAAGTTCAATGATGTGCTCCTTGGTAGTTAGGTTACAACCTCTGAGCATTAACAGTTCCGCACACACCTACTGAACAGCTCTGGGTTTGTCCAATTGCTCTTACGCATTTCATTAATGAATGAAAGGACTTCTTTCTTCAGAAAAACAATAATCTGATAGTTTACAGCAACTGACTGTTGGCCAGAAAGGAAATACACAGATTTTACTATTCCCAATGGAGTCAGATGGCATGGAACATATTTTTTAAATAGATTTATTCCCACTAATTTTACTTCTATACCAGCATTTCCTTGAAATGGTCCAGTTTGGCTCTTCTTGTTCAGGGACAGTCGGGAATGACAGGATGGGGATATTAGTGAGGGGAACAGAACCTGTGCAGTTCCAAGACCTTGTCTACACCATGGGATGTGGGAATGAGTGCTGCACTAGCTGGTGGTGATGAAGGAGCTGAAAACTCATCCTCCACACTGGGAAACCTGTGCCTGCAAGCCACCTCCATGATGCCCTCAACCAGGGTACATGTTCCAAAGATAAGGAAAGCATTATATTCCTTGTTCTGTTCTTCACTTCTCTATTATTAGAGTAGGAAATGTGATGTGACCCACACATTCCCTCCAGGAGCAAGACATCAGTACAAGCACAGAAAAAGGAGTTAGGATGTATTTAGGTGAGTAATGTGTGCTCAGAGCTGAGTTTCATCCTTGGATACTGGAGTAGGCAGCTGATGAAGCCTCTGAACCAGACAGAGTTACTGCGACCAGAAAGCATAAAATGCTCCCTGGGTGAAAAACAAGGAGAAAGGAAGGGCCTGGGGACTATTCCCTCTGTCTGCTCTGGCAAGCAGTGTCACACAGCAACAGTTTAGGTAGCTGGAGTTCAGAAATGCACTCTTGATCTGAATTAAAATATTAACACAGATGCATTTGAACCATTTGTCAAAAACTTGATCCTGGAAAAATGAAGCTATAATAAATAATCAAAAAGTTTTGGTGAGCACATAAAATAAATCAAAGCAATTAATAGTCAATAAAAATTTACAGAGAATGAGTCAAACCAGTATAATTTCAAGCTACAAATGCAGACCTGTGGCTAGGGGGAGATGGAGTAGATGCTCTACATCATAAGCTCAGTGAAACTCTCAATAGCTTTCACATAAATACACTACAGGAATGTGGTTTTCATGAAATAATTTAAATGTGGGGACAGGGCCGGTTGCTGTGGGAATGACTGCAGGAAACTTCCCTGGGGCACACACAACCAGAAGCAAAGGCAGAGGTTTGGAAGTATCTGGCTATGCCCCATCTCTCGCCGAAACAAACCTTAGGTCAAAGCAAACCACTGGTTGAATTATGTCAATGTTGCACAAGAAAAGGTAAATTATAGAGGTGTATAAATGAGGCATGTGAAGCAGTAATCCTTCTGCTTCACTCCATTCACTCCCTGTTTAATTCTGAGCACTACATTATAGGCAGCCCAGGGGAGAATAACGGTGATGATGGGAAGTCTGGAAGATCTGAACCAGAAGACTGAACTCATGGGTCTGATCCTGAAAAGGAAAAATCTGAGCTGAGATGGGGCCTGTTTTCAAATAGGCACATGCCTGCTGAATCTAATCTCCAGATGTGTTTTGGATAAGACAGGAATGAATGGACTCATATTACAGAAAAGAAGATTTAGTAAAGATTAGGAAAATCTTTGTTATCATACAAATCTCTAGATTGCCTGGACAGGTTATCAAGTTAACATCTCTGATAGTCTTTAGGACTGGGTTACATACATGTCTGTGAAAAAGGACAGAAGTATTTAAGATGCTTGTTTGATCAGGCCTGTGAGTGAAAGATTTGGTTTTGATATGAAAAGAAAAAAGTTACATAGGTTTTAGTTATTCACAGACCTGTAAAAATATTCTTACTAGCTGAACTCCATCTAGTATGGCATCTATGATGTGTGCCAGATGTCCTAATGTCATCTGTAAACAAAAGTTGAACCCAGACTCAGCTCCCTGCTTGTGATATTGCTATACTGTGAGAAGAGAACTGAACTGTCTTATGTACCTGAAGTATTATTATTAATAAATCATAAAATTTTCACAATGTAGTGAACCAAATTACAGTTGCTTTTACTTTCCTCATTGTGGTCAAGAATGGACTGTCCAGGCAGGTGGTGGGGTCAAGAAATCACTGGATATGGTACTTAATGCCATGGTCTCACTCATCTGGAGGTGTTCAGTCAAAGTTTGGACTCAACAATCTTGGAGGTTTTTACCAACTTGGTCTGTTGTGGGCACAGCAAACTCTGACAGAAGCATTGGGCTAAATGTGTGGGAGTTTGGATGTGGCAAAGGCTTAAAATCCTACAGTTAAAAAAAAAAAAAAAAAAGTACATGGAAAGTGATCTGCAGGAATCACGTTCCTCAGAACCTTATGGCAACTAATTTCATCTTATTAAAAAATAAGCAGGCCTGAGAGGTGCTGCCTTGATCTGCAGAGCAGAAGAGCAAGCTCTCTATCTCTCCTTGGTCTCTAGGAATTCTTCAGAAATAATAATTTTAAAAAAACCCCTAGTATGAATATTTTTTTAAATGCCTGCCTACTGATGAATCTAAGTGGGAATGTTTAGTGTGACAGTGATAGACAAGGTCCTTCTGTTCCACAACACATCTTGAATAACTAGAGGGTATCAGTGATCCACATGTGGTACGTTTTCACTATGGACTGACACAGAACTGCAGTCCTGAGTCTCCAGGAGTGACTTTGTGACTTCTTCAACAGCCTCCACTTTCCACTTTCTAAACTATATTAAATCTCAAATTCCCGTGCAGCCTTATGTCAGCAGTGGATCACTTTATTTTACCCATTCGGTTTCTGTAAGACAGTTGGAATAGCAACACCGTGTGGTTTTATGCTCTAATACATTTTAAGGAAGTGGAAAGGAGAAGCAAGGAGCCAGCTTCTCACCACGAGGCTGCTCTGCCCTCTGCCGGAGCAGCTCAAGAGGGAGGGGAATGAAGCAGGAGAAACCCCCGGCATTCGGGGATGGAAGAAAGGCCGGAATTTTTTGGCGCAGTGCCTGGGCTCGGGCAGCGTCAGCTCCCGGCAGCGGGCTGCGCAGATGAGCCCACCTCCCCTTTGGCCATATCCTGTGTGCCCACAGGATGGCAGCCACATCCCGCTAACCTCCACAAACAGCTGCAGAACCTCGGAGCCGTCACGGTGACCTCTGGAGATCACCCTGTCCGACGCGCTGCCCAGGCAGGGTCACCTGGAGCAGGTGACACAAGAGTGTGTCCAGGTGAGGTTGGAATGCCTCCAGAGATGAGACTCCAGGCCCGCCCTGGGCAGCTGTTCCAGGCCTCAGTGGACAGAAATTCTTCCTCTTGCTGACCTTCCTGTGTTTAGTTTATGGCCAGTGCTCCTCGTCCTGTCACTGGAAAGGGTCTGGCACCATGCTCTTGGCACTCTTTGAGATATTTACACGCATTAATGAGATTCCCTCACACAGCGCAGAGGTCCGTCCGTCCGTCCATCCATCCATCCTGCCGTGAAAGCAGGCACAAAGACCGGGCTTTGCGGGGCACCTTGTGCCAAAAGAGCACCCTCTCCTCCCTAAAGGGCGGATGATCGCCCGAACCGCACCCCCGCCCCTCAAGCCCCCCAAATGAGGCGTCCCTCTCGGCCCCCTCAGCGTCTCCTCGCCGCGCTCCCCACACGCTTGCGGGGCAGCGCAGGACTACATTTCCCGGCGTGCCCCGGGGGCAGTCCGCAAGCGTGGCAGGGCGCGGCTGGAGAGGAGCGGAACGGGACAGGAACAGAGACACAGACACGGCCATGGATGCGGGCGAGGGGCGGCCGCAGGCCCACCTGGCCGCGCTGGTGCTGGCGCGGGGCGGCAGCAAGGGGATCCCGCTGAAGAACATCAAGCTGCTGGCGGGGGTGCCGCTCATCGGCTGGGTGCTGCGCGCCGCCATCGACGCCGGAGTCTTCCAAAGGTGCGCATGCGCTGCCTCCGCCTTCGCTCCCCCTTCGCCTCCCGTCCCCTCGGCGGGGACTGGTTCGGGACGGACGGGCCGAGGGACCCTGGCGGAGGGAGGGCTTGGGGGAAGCCGCCGCTTCGTCGAGAGGGTCTTAGGGATGACTGTCAGTGTCTGCAGGGTGGGCTCAGAGCAGGGACCAGGCTCCGTGCAGCCCAGCAATGGAACGGGAGAAACGTCAGGAGCTGGGCAGGAGGTAACGCCCGGGAATGTCCACCTGGACATGAGGAAGAACTTCTTTACTGGAACAGGCTGCTCTGAGAGGATGTGGAGTATCCCTCAGTGGAGATGCTCAGAAGCTGCCTGGATGGAATCCTGTGCAGCCTGCTCCAGGTGACCCGCTGTGGTCTCTTCCCGCCTGGCCCATGCTGTGGCTCCGCCAGTGGGGCGGGATTGATCCTCACTTGAGACAACGGGGCGCAGATACTGTGGCACCAGGTTGAGGGTCAGGCAAGGCAAGCACCCCGTCAAGAACTCAGCTGTCCCTTCCTGCTGAGGGTGAGCAGCAGAGGCATGAAAAACTTAAATTCTTTCAACACAGCAGTTTGAAATTAAAGTTGTTCTGATGTGTGGTTGGGTGGCCACTAGCTGTAATTGCCAGTATGTATTGATGGGTTTGCTTTATTAAGACATCTGCGTTAAATGGGACTGGCAGGCTGGAGATGATCTTCTGTGAACTGCTGAAGCACAGGATGACTTTGGTTTTGTGGTCATCTGGGTACTCAGGATAGCGTGCATTGAGCTTGGCATCTCCAGGGATGGAGACCCCACAACCCTTCTGTACTTTCACTGCACTCACACAGAAAAATCTTCCTTATTTTCTCTCTACCTGCCCAGCAGTGAAGACAGCAGGGAAATCACCTCCTTGCTGAGATGTCTCTTTCAGCATCTTTTGACATATGTGTGGACCCAGGCCCAGTCATTGTGCTGGCTCCTGCTGAGCTTGCTCCCATTTTCCTTTTTGGTATCAGGGAGCCTACAGCTGGACACAGCACATCAGAAGCAGTCTCACTTAAAGTCAAGTTGGAGGAAATAATCTTGTGTGCCCATGTGACACAGAAGAGAAGCTGTTTGTGACCAAGTGCCTGAAACTTTGGTAGCAGTAATTAGAGCTAGATAGAAACGTGTGTGTTGGTGGTGTTGAGAATAGAGGCATTACAGATTTTTCTGCAGGAGCAAGACTGAGGATCTTCTACATATTTGCTGATAATTAAAGTCATGAGGGTGTGTAGCACACTTAGGAGCAGGTTCCCAGTGCAAACCTGCTGCATAATGCACCAGGCAAGTCAAGTAGAAATGTAGACTAGCCCAGATCCAGAGCACTCAGTATCTCGTAGCTGCTCCATCATTATCTAGCCTGGAAAACCTTCCTTGCTGTATCTGAGAAATAGAGAATGCAGCACTCTGTTTTATTTTTAATGAAGAAACAGACAAGAACACTTCTGATTGAGGTTACTGATTATTTTTTAATGATTGTGAATCTGTATTGCTGAATGACCTGCTGTGGCTTCTGTTTGGTATCTGAATTTTCCCAACAGGAAACCAGTCAGGATTGTGCAGCCTGACTTGGAGGCATGGCAGGTGCTGTAGGTGGACATGCATCAGGTTTGCCTGGTCACCTTTGGAACAGCTGTGCAGCGTACCTGTTACACAACAAAACTGGTTGAGTTGAATGGGGAGTGTATATTTAACTTCACCATCCCAAAGCAGTTTCTGGAAAACACCTCTTGTGTGTTTGTTCTCATGGGTGTGACTTGACATTGCTGTCACTGTCACACATATTTTTCTTCTGATGATCCCACAAGGTCTTTGGGGGAAGAGACGTAACTGCAGCACCTTTTGCTCTGGACAGTGCATTGAGAATGCCAGCATTGCTGAGAGAGGAAGGATGACATTTCAGAGCTTTTGTTTTTACACCTCTCATGCTTCTTTGTCACAACGATGACAGCAGTGGCTTCACAGTTGTTCAGTGTTTGTCATCACGTGATATTCAGAAGTAGCCCTTCCTTTTGTAAATGTTTATTTTCCCTGAATGATTGCAATCTTGCTTTACCGGTACTGGAAGTTTTCTGTGCTAAAACACATGGAACTTGAACAGCTCCTTCTCTGGGTTTGTATGGAGCCAAATTAACACATTTTAACATACTTGCAGCATAAGCTGATCTTTTAACTTTGTGGCAGTCTTACTTGTTATAAACTAAACTCGTATATGAGTCTGAATGCCACATCCAACACATTCACAATTCATTGATCTGTTAACATGTGTAACAAATTCCTTGTGCTGACACTGGATTTTTCTGGTAACACTTGTAAATTTTATGTTGCTTAAGCCTCCTGCATGGAATGCAACTCAAGATTCAGATTTTGCACCCTGGTGCATGTGCATGTTTAATCCCCATTGTAAAAAACTGCCTGTTGGACTGAATGGGATAGTTTTATTAACACAAATACAAGAACTAGTTCCATTCATTGCAGGGTGTAGTACAGACATAAACAAGCTGGGGGATTTTTGCAGGTCAAATTAGAACAGGCAAGCCAACAATAGTGGGATTTATCCTTTATATTAATTTCTGTCACTATCTGCCAACAGCATATGGGTTTCCACAGACCATGATGAGATTGAGAAGGTTGCAAAGCAATTTGGTGCTCAGGTCCATCGCAGGAGCCCTGAAGTCTCTCAAGACTCCTCAACTTCTCTAGAAGCCATCACAGAATTTCTCAATCATCACCAGGGTAAATCAGGGATGAAATATGCTGAGCTTTTATATTGTAGCACCAGAGGGATGATGCACTTATTATTTAGAAAAATAAGTAAAGCATTGAGTAAATAAAAGCTGGAAAGATTCAGCTTTGTTCTTGTTCTTGTTGTTGTGTGGTACCTACTCATACCACATTTTGCAGTTGTGTTACTAAACATGTGAATTGTTTCATAAATGTCTCTTTGTTTTTCTTTAGAGGTTGATATTGTAGGAAATATTCAAGCAACATCTCCCTGTTTACATCCCAGTGACCTTATAAAAGTGGCAGATATGATCCAGAAGGAGGGGTTTGATTCTGTCTTCTCTGTTGTGAGGCGACATCAATTCAGATGGAGTGAGGTAAAGAAAGGAGGTAATATTTAGATGTTTCTGGTTACAGTTAACTTTTTTTTTTCCCCTCAAATTCTTGCTTGTCATACCTATGCTATTTTAGGAAGTGATGTCTGAGGTGTGGCCTTAGTTCTCTCTGAGAGATTTGAGATGGCTTAGAAATTCCTTCCAAGCACTAGTGTCTTGATATTACTAAGCATTGCTCAGCCTTTCTGTAACTGTTTTTGTAGAAATTAAAATTATATTAGCTTGTCTAGGCTGAAGATACAGTTCCAAAAAAACCTTATATGTTAACTTCTTCCTAGTGGGTATTCATGTGTATTCAGACATGACACTGAGGTCCTAACTAGAAAACTGTTTGTTCTTGCTACGCAGTAGCTAGAAAATGACCAATAATGTGAGATAAAATCTTGGTGAGGATGGGATGACAATCTCTTGGCCTGGAGACTTAGGCTTTGTTTCATCCTGATAATTTGGCTGCTGACTTATGTCACGTTGCAAAATCCCTTTGAGTCATGAGGGCTGAACTCATGTCGGTTAACTCATCCAGAAAAATGTGACTGGTTTTTCCCAGAGAAAATATGCCTCTCAGCTACAGTGGCCAAGATGACCAAAGACTGAAATTTTACAAATAAAGACTGTACCTTAGTTTAGTAAAAAGCGCCTTTTGTCCTGGTATAAAGAGCTATTCCACACATTATGTATGTTGACTTTGTTTCTGTGGTTAAAGCAGAAATTTTCTCTTCATTTTTAAAAAATGGTTACTTCAGGTATTCTCACACTGGATTTTTTGGATGTGGTTTCTTGGGGTTTTTTTTGAATGAAAGTTACTCAGGCATTACAGTTATTCTGTTGAGATCTAAATTGCTTCAGAGGTTTTTTTGTGTGAGTTTAGAAATCATCATGCTGTAAAAGAGCATGTGTAATAAAGGAGGCTTGATGTAAGAGATAAGCTGAAATAAGAATTAAGCCTCTGTTTAGAATAAACACTTGAACATTGTCATTGTTCCTCATAAGAAGAGAAATAAGTGACACTGTTTGTGCAGTATAAAAAAGCATGGGTGTATCAAAAGCATGGGTGGCAATTTCAGGATTCTGTGGATTGCAGTTTAAGAAGCCACATGCACATTTTGAGATGCTGGAAGGGACAAATGTGAAAGAATAAATCTCATGTGGATGTGCCATGTGGCTTCCTGAAGCAATTGTGTACCATAGACAGATTGTTGAATAAAGCCTTGAGACCTACCTAAAAAACCAAGTAGTTCTTCAGCATAAAATGACATTCAAACTTTTTTAATGTGGTGAGAGATAAGGAATCGTTCAGCTGCAAGAACTGAGGAGAACTGGAAACACATTGTGCCAACATGAGCAGCTTAAGGATAAATGCAAATGGCCTTTCAGGAGTGTGGTGTTTCAGGTGACAGTGAGTCATAGGAGCATTATACAATGGTTTTTCCTCTTTTTATTTTTCCTACAGCTTTAGAGTACTGATTATGCTAAAAGAATTTAATGGGGTTTTTTTTTCTGTGTAGTTACATTGCTTCTTCTGCATTAAGGTTTAATATTGTTAGAACCTGAAGGAGAAAGGTGTCTCTCTCTGACTGGAAATGTTTACTTCAGTGAGTGCAAAGCTTTAGTTGGTTATGAAACACAAGGTGTGTGTGTGTACCTACTAAAGCCTCAGGATGTTTTGGGTGTTTGAGAATACCCTCTAACTTTCTCATGGTTACTGCATCGTGAGATCTGGCGAATTTTAGCTGCTTTGTGCATCTGGATTGAAGGGACTTGAAGACAAAAGTCTCTGGTCTCTGATAAGGTTTCTGCTGCATTGATAAGAATACATTCAAACTGTCATTGGTAATAATGTGGGATCTTTTGGGATAGTGTTTGTGCAGACAGCTGTTTGTTTATTTGTGGATACTGATTAAACCACTTATGAGGAGTTAATGCATATCCTTAAATAGGATGTATTTTGGGGAAGTGCCAAGATGTTTTTGCAGGCAAAAATTATTCACATATGCTCTTTTTTCACCTTCCAAATTTCAGGCTGGTCCTTTCAGGTATCAGAGTGCATTGAGGCATTCCCTTGTGCACTAGGAGTTGGAGTACAGGAATAGTGTTTCTTTCACATTGGCAAGGATGGTCTGGAAGAATGTCCTTCCTGCTCCTTGTAGGAACCAGTTTTGAAACAAATAACCTCCTGGGTTTTTGTTGTTGTTTTTGTTTACTTGGTTTGGGTTTTTTTCTAAGGTGATAATGAAAAATTTCCTTTTCCATTGCTAGGCATACAGAGTAGTCCTCCAGTCTATCCACAGTTCCAAGAAGGAGAAGCAATTCAGTGATTCCCCAGAAAAGCTGTGGATTCTGCATCCCTGGAAGTGTTCCAGGCCGGGTTGGATGGGGCTCTGAGCAACCTGGGATAGTGAAAGGTGTCCCTGCCCATGGCAAGGGGTTGGAACTGGATCATCTTTAAGGTTCCTAGCAACCCAAACCAGTCTGTGATTCTTTATAAAGTTAAGCAACAAGAGGCAATAAATAGAGAAGTTGGTGACTGACTTATACCCTTAAGTTTTCAACAGCAAGTTTTTTAGAAAGTTAAATTACTCTAAACAGGAATTTTGTAAAGCTTTTTTTTTTTTTTTTTTTTCTGTGTTAACAGAAAACAAGATGACAGAACCCCAAAACCTGAATCCAGCAAAGCGGTACCGGAGGCAAGACTGGCCTGGAGAGCTCTATGAAAATGGCTCATTTTATTTTGCCAAGAGACATCTGATTGAGAAAGGTTACTTGCAGGTTAGTGCTTATGGTTTTTCATGCTCTTCAGAATACATCTACTCTTGCTGTAGAGGGTTTTGAATTCAATACTCTGTTTTGATTTCTGATGCAGTCAGTGTGAAATAACAGCGCTCTGACCTCAGAACAGTGTGTTAATTATTTGTAACTTAGCAGAGCTAGTTATAGCTAAAGCAGTTCCAGTAACAGCATCCTCCATAGCAAAGAAATTTATGCAAATAAATGTATTATATAGCTATAACCCTAAACCAGTACAATACTGAGTTGAGTTTTGCATGAGGTCACCAGTGTATCTTAGAATTCATTTTAAGGCCACTAAGAGCATGAAACTGAGCTTCAAGCAGTGTCAGAGCCTTGTCATAATCTGTAAATCTGTATTTTTAACCAGTTTAATCTTATGCCAATTTTGTACTGTAACTCTAACAGTCTGTTTCCCTGTCCTGATGTTTACATCCCAGTGTAGTGATGCAGAACAACACTGGGGTGTGTGTGTGTGCAGAACAACACTGGTGTGTGTAATTTCCATTGGAAATTAAGTAACAGTAAGCAAACAATAATCATAGTCTTCTTAAGCAAATACTGAAGGTATTACTATTTTGCTGATTGAAAGATCTACTGAAATTAGTGTGATATAATTGCTATAATGGATAACATCTTGCAGACTTTCTCTAGTTGTAGAATGGAAATAGTTATTCACCTCGCAGAGGGTTCTTTCAAATGGTTCTGTGTCACTGGCAAAACATAATTGATGGTTCACTTTTATATAAGCTATGGTGGCCACTGTGTAACCAGGCAATTGGCTTTCATTGCATGGTGCTAAATTGTAGAATTTTGTGTTTGTGTTGACCCAAGCAGAAAATTTGAGTGGGTTTAATTTCCTGCAGGGTGGTAGAATGGCCTACTATGAAATGCGTGCAGAGCACAGTGTGGATATTGACATAGACATTGACTGGCCTATTGCAGAGCAGAGAGTGTTGAGGTAAAAGCACTTATTATTCCCTTATTTCTTGGATGCTGCTTGTTTCAAAGTGTGGTCGTGTGAATTCATAATGTATGGAATATAAGCAATGGAGATCAAAGATAATTCGGCGGCTTTATTTCTGCCCAGCATTTTTTCCTATCTCTGTTGAAATTAACTGAATTACCTTTGTTACATGGTGGTGTTTTGGTAGTTTGTTTTTTTCCTTAAAGTTCATCTTGGTGAAGAGTGTAAGTCCCACTATACCTCAGCAGTGTGTTAGCATCATCTCTGGCTTTCCCAAACTTCCATGCTCCAGACCACTATAACTGATGCCCAGGAATAGGAGTGTTTGTGGAGAGGGCATGAGCTGATTCCACCTCACCAGCCATCTTTCTTTTGTAGCTGCTCTAAGGAAATAATGGGTGGAAATGAAGTATGTTTTCTTATATACTTTTTCATCATAATTTTTAAATGGATGACATAAATGAACTGTCTTTTGGACAAAGCTGTCTCTTTGTCTGTTTGCCTCTTTGAAGAGGGGAAATATAGTTGGAGAGGGATGATGATGAGAAGCAACATTAGAAAAGAAGAATTTCAAAGCTGATTCTTCTTTCTTAAGGTTACAGTTGTATCATATTTGGGGTTTTGAAGTGTGCAAAAGCTTCCATCCTAAAAAGATAATTTCTTTGTCTAGCTTTGGATATTTTGGCAAAGAGCCACTAAAAGAGGTGAAGCTCTTGGTTTGCGCTATTGATGGATGCCTGACCAATGGTCGCATTTATGTGACAGAAGATCACAAGGAGATGGTCTCCTACGATTACAGAGATATTGTTGGCATTGATCTGTTAAAGAAAAGAGGAATCCAGGTAAGTGCTGTTCTGAAGAGTTGAGCCTTCGTGTCTCATGTAACCTGCACATTAAAGACTCTAAAAAATTATATTCTTGCAGCATTGAAGTTGAAGTTTTTTTCACAGTACTTGTGATCAAGCAGCATAATATATTGATTGGGACAAATGTTATCCTCAGACCACTCAGAGGAAAATAAGTGTTTTGAGAAAGTTCTCAATCACAGTAATTTCTCTCCATTTCACAGAATCATAGAATGCCCTGGGCTGGACCTTAAAAATAATTTTGTTCCAATCTCCCTTCCAGAGCAGGAACACCGTCCACTGTCACAGGCTATTCAGAGTGCCATCCGACCTGGCCTTGGACACTGCCAGGGATGGGGCAGCCACAGCTTCTCTGGGCAACCTGTGCCAGTTCCTCACCGCCCTCACAGGGGAGCAGTTTCTTCCCAATATCCAATCTAACCCTCCTCTCTGTCAGTGTGAAGCCATTCCCCCTTGTCCTGTCACTCCAGGCCCTTGTCAAGAGTCTCTCTCCATCTTTCCTGTGGGTTCCTTTTAGGTACTGGACAGCTGCACTTAGGTCACCCCAGAGCCCTCTCTTGTGAAGTGGAGTAGATGTTTTTTCAGCAGTCCCTCAGCTTCATTTTCTGGGAAACCAGAGGGCTAGGAAGCTTGTAATCACTGTTTTGTTGTCTGTGGAAGGCCATTTCCATACCTTCTTTGACTTGGAGTGTTTCATTAAAAACCTCTAGGTGTGTGCTGCACTTTATTTATTCCTAGTATATGTTGCTGATACAGTCCTGCCTTGTGTTCCACTTCTCTTCATTCTGTACTTAAAAGCAGTGCCAAGCATTTGTTTGTATTTAAAAGCAGTTAGGGAAGATAAGCTTGTCTACATCTTTGATAGAAAACCTGTAGGATTTGCATCTGATATTTCTAAAAACCCTCCTGCAAATATTTTCTGGATTTAGCTTACCTTGTGCATCATTCCTGAAACTTTGAATTTGGAATGGACTTCCAGAGATAAATGTGCTGTGCTGCCTCAGTCTTTGTGGTGTTGGCTTGATGCTCTGTAATGCTGGTATAAATAAAGGTGTTATTAAGTAGAGAGGCCAAGGAAAAAACTTTATGTTTTACTTCGGCAAATATTTCAGAAATCTTTCTTGGGAATTCTCTCATTTCATACTGTGATTTAATTAGATGATACTGCACTAGATAGTCACTATGCCACCATACTGTGATATTTAGTATTTTATTTAGTACATGCTGCATTTAAAAAGACAAATGTCAATTATTTTTGAAAATCGGGGAGGGCCACAGAAAGGTATTTCACTTTCTTGAAGGAACCTCAAGACTCTGTATGGTTTTGGATGCTAGTCACTTCTGCTCTGAGTTTTGAAAATCAATCATCAGTGCTTTTCTGGTACCTGAGAGAGCTTCTACATGAAAACTGCTCTTTTTTTTGCAAAAGTAAATCAACTCATATGTCATATTTCTTTGGATGTAGAACTTACTTTAATTTTATTTCTATAGGTTCGACTCATCTCTGACAGAGATTGTTCAAAAACACTGTCAGCCATGCAGCTGGGATGTGTAGCAAAAGTCAACGTCACAAATAAACTACAGGTTCTGAAGGATTGGCAGGAAGACATGGGTTTGAGCTGGAAAGAGGTGGCTTACTTAGGTCAGTTCCTTTTCTTTTGGTTTATTTCATTTAAGTAGTATAGACAAATAAAATCTTTGTACTGCTGCTGAGCTTGAAACAACTTTTCTGTTTGTAAATACACTGAATTTAATGGGATTGCTGTGCACATTGCAGCACACAATCACCAAAAGCATGTATCTTAAGGCCTGTTAGGGTGCAAACTAAATGTTACAGACATTGATCAATCTGTGTAATTTAGTAAGGGAAGTCTTCACTGTTTTTCCAGTAGGATATAGGATAACTGTTTTTAGGAAACATTTTGATATCAAAATGTTGATAAGCATACACTTAGAGCTGACAGTTTTGAACTGATTCTAGTTTGTTTCAGAGGGATATTGTATAGATTATGTTCTGAAACGGTAATCAGAAATGGACAGAATTAGAACTGAAAGCCATGTGGTCCTGTGCTTAACTGTATTTCAGTGAGAGGTTAAGTGTGGAGTCCTGCCAATGCTTATTCAGCTGCTCACGTAATTTTACTGTTCTTAAAAGCACCATTCTCTTGCCTGAAGACTGTGAAGTGTGATCAGCAGTTATATGGATCACCAAGATTTTCCAACAACCTAATTGCATGTGCAAAGTGCTGTTGAGCTGCTGAGATGAACATTGTGACAAGAAAACCCCCAAAACTCAAATTTCTAAAATCAGATCAATGCATACACAGAAAAACACTGAGAAAAATACCGATTCTTTCCTTTCTGTGATATTTGGCCTTGCCTGTCATCTTTCTCCCTAGGAAATGAGGAGTCTGACGTGGAGTGCCTGAAGCAGGCAGGCATGAGTGGTGTGCCTGCTGATGGCTGTGCTGCTGCTCAGAAGGCTGCTGGTTACATCTGTAAGAGCAGAGGTGGCTGTGGAGCTGTGCGGGAGTTTGCAGAACACATCTTCCTGCTCTTAGAGAAAGTGAACTCTGCAAGGAAGCAACTGGAAGAAATCAGCTCAGCAGGGAAGGAAATGGGGAGAAATGAGAACAGCATTAAAGGAAATAAGGAACTGATGGAAAAAGAATAATGCCTTTGGTCAACCCTGCTTTTCTTCCTCAGTACATCCATATCCCAAAGGAATGCTTCCCTTTCAAATTTTACAGCACAATAGAGTTAAGAGTGTCTCCCTCTAATTCCAGGTCCCACATTCATGATTATATGCTGAAAATATGATGATATCCATGATGATTTTAAAAGCCATTTAAGTGCAGTGGGAGGATTGCTACAAAAGAGAGTTCTCTCTAAATCTACTCTTAATCATCACATCTGTCCTACAGGAATGATGCATCTTTATTTCATAATCAGAATGTTTTCAGGGATCAATGATTTTGTGTGACTTGAAGATTTGTAATTCAGGCTTAAAAAACCCAAAACTTCTGTCAGTTTTGCTGCTGTGGTTTGCATTTATTTTATCAAATGCATGGTGTTGTGGTTGTGTGATTGCGTTTTACAGGCTTTGTCCTTAGCAAGGAAGAGTTTCAACATATGCTGCAGAGTTCAGGTGTAAAATATGATCAATGAAACTTCCTTTTCTGTTTTTAAAATGAAACAGTTACTGTAAAACGAGTTAATATTCGTTGAAAAAAGCCCTTTAGCATGTGTTCAGTTTTAAGCTCATAAATAATTAAATCACATTTGGAATTGTGCCTCTTGGAATCTGTTTATTTTGGGTTTTATTGAAGGGCTTAAATTAATCCTTTGCCAATTTTGGAGTTAAATTTCCCATTGTCTTTGAGATCTTTGCAGAAACTCTGTTTCTTTCTATGAAGACTTTATTGCAAACTAAATTGAGTTAAAGCCAAATAAAAGTCCTTAAGTTCATTGTATGGAAAAATAGCTGCTGCTTAAAAAAAACCCCACCAAAGCGTAGTTGCTGTGGGTTTATATAAAATACATATACAGACTCCTTTTAGCATGCTAAAGTTGGTTTATATGCTTGAATTTATTGAAAATAGGATTTGTATTGTACATTAAAAGCACAATAGTGCATATCAGAGTCAAGTACTAGTTTGGGTTATGCTAAAAAATACTCATGGTACACAGGCAATTACAAATGAATTGAATGATAATAGCTTGTCATTTTATTTTGTTTCTCTGCTAAATATTGTATAAATAGTTATACTCTCAGTATATCACCTGATACATTGGCCTCTGATAAATTTTGTGTTTACTTCCTTTCACAAAGCAAAATATTGAACTGAATTATTTACTGCCTATCTACTGTAAACAGATAAATTGTTTACTGCACTGGTCAGCACTAAGTCGCCTAAGTTGAAGTGACTCCTGTCTTGGGTTGCAATGCAAGTTGTATTCTATTCCCCTCTATTGAAACTGGTTGAAGAGGTGTTTTTCTTTGTCTCGTAACTCTGGGGGAGAGGGGGCAGGTGTCTTCTGTTAATGGGGCAGCTGTTAAACCAGGTGAGACAATGTCCTTTATCTCTTCCAGGACCCATCCTCCCTCCAGGGGAATATCTGCTGTTAACGGGCCATTGAGGCTCACTGCATGACTGATACAATTACATCATCCCATAGTGAGATGCTCCACCCACTGGGAGGAGCCAAGCATTCCTGCCTGGATAAAACTGAGATTCACAACATCAGGACAGCCTGTTTCCACTGGATTTCCCAGAGGAAGAACTGACCCACCTGGCCACCACTGGACCCTTCTACAGGATCATTCCTATGCCAACAGAACCACATCTGTCACTCCAGGAGGACTTAATTGGACTGCTACCAACATCCTGACCAGCAGGGTGTCAGGTCGTGTTCTGACATTCTGACTGTCAGTCTGTCAGTGGTTTTTTTTGGGGTGTTTTTTTTTGTTTGTTTGTGTTTTTTGTTTGTTTATTTGTTTTGGGTTTTTTTGGTTTTTTTTTTTTTTGGTTTGCCTTTTTTTGTACTTCTACATTTTTAATATTCCTAGTAAAGAACTGTTATTCCTATTCCCATATCTTTGTCCACAGGCCCCCTTAATTTCAAAATTACAGTTACTCAGAGGGAAGGAGTTTACATTCCAAGGGAATCTCTGGCTTTTCCCTGGCAAACACCTGTCTTCCTGAACCAACACACTCCTTTCAGTCACATTTTAGGGTTCTGTGCTGGATAAATCCCATGGACTTTGACAAGAGGAGAGCTGCATTTTGGACATCAATGTTCTCACGTCGATGAATTCTTGTTTAAAAGAACATAGCATAATCTTACATTGGGAAGAATATGAAGGATAAAAGAGCTCTAAAGACTGTTTACCAAAAAAAGATACAGGATATGCAGGATCTGCTGCCTGGAAGGTTCAGATTTGTATTGCCCACTCTGTAGTGGAAAGCATAATTATAGAGTAGGAAGAGGGATGCTGTAATTACTCCTCTTGATTTTATAGAAGATCCTCACTCATGAAGGATTTAGGGGTCATAGAGGCAGAGACACTGAGGGTGACTGTCACCTTAGAGATGAAATCCCAAGTCCCAGGAAAGGTTCAAATGTGTAGAATATTTTTCCAAGCCCTGTTCCAGCACATGGAAACCACAACTGCCTTTGATTAGAGGGGTATTACTCATTCAGAGTAGTTTTTAATGGTTAGTTTGTTATTCTGGCCTGATTTTGAGATCATCTTTTGGCCATGTTGAGCACTTGTTTTTTTGCTTTAATTAACCTAGGATATTCCAAAATCTTAGGTAATGTGGACTGTTCTGTCATGATTATGTGAAATGGAAAGAAAAGAAATTACATAAATATTTGTAATAAGCTATTATGAAAAAATATTTTAAATAAACAGCTTTCTCTAGTCTTCTAAGCAGAGAATGGTTATGAGGTGATTTGTGGTGAGCTTCTGTACTGCAAATCATACACTCCCAAGTTCAAGCGTCACACAAATGATTTATGATGACAAAGGTGGACAGATTTAATGCCCAGAGTAATCACATGCACACCTTCACCTACTTCTGACTCCGTTCATTTATTTTTATCTGCTCTTTTTTTCTATTCAGTTTATCTTCTTCTCCAGTTCCATTTAGATGATGCAACAAGTTTGACCTTAAGTCATTTCAAATCAGTATGAATCAAATATATCTCAGCCTTTTGAAGTCAGAGATATGTTTTAACACTGTCTGATTTCAAGTTTTTAAGGCTTTTAAACCTTGAGCACACATTTTAGATAACTACTTTATCTAGTAGTTATACTAGATAAAGAACCCATGTGGGGGAAGGGTTTTGGTTCTATTTTTTTTTTTTCTGTTAGTGTGGCCTTAAAACAGTATTTACTTTTTCCAGAAATAAATCTAAATTAGTCTAGCTCCACCCAGCAGGACCAATGTCCTAATTGTTACCGTTACAAGACTAGTAATGCTGCACAGAAGAAAAACACCACTATGTGTGAACCTGATGCATAAATGGGTTAGAAAAACTTATCAGTAATACACTTGTCTGAGAAATCTGTGGATGGTGGGTTTGTTTCTCTCTCTTGTTCTGGGACAGGTTGGCCTATCCCCATTTCTGATTCTAGACATGTTTTTGGATGTGGCTCTGGATTAATTGAGCATTCCCCCTGCTCTGTGGGAGGCATGAAAGAGAATGAGCAGTGAGCAGTGTGAAGGTAATAATACCAAAATATTCAGGTTAGTAAAGAGAGGGGCTGGTGAAACTGAGGAGATATATATATAAAATAAGCTGAATTTAACTGAAAAACAATCCTAATGTCATATGTTATAAAATATCCATTTTCACAGAGCAATTATAATTCAGAAAAGTATCTAGTGGTTTGAAGTGTGTGCTAGCAGTTGAAAAAGGATGAATTGTTAGAAAAACAATATATAAGATAAAAATAATTAACCCACTGTATAATTCAGTAGGTTTTGTGTATCTTGAATACTGCATGTTTTGCTTATTTTGTGTTGAAAAGGCTGTAGCATTCCAAAGGTTTGTGAAAAGATAAAATGGATGATGGAAGAAAGGAATCAGGTTCAGTGGTAGCAGTAACAAAATCAAAATTCTTCACTTTGGAAGAAGGATTTTTCACTTTGGACTGAAGGAAGTTGAGTTAAAATATCCATAAAATTAGGGACAGGAAGCCATGGAAAGGCCACTGAAGAAGCTAGCAGTGACCAAAATCAGGTGGCTAAGGAATATAAATTTACCATGTTATGTTTGGTGGTTTTTTTCCAGCTTTTCTGTGGCCCCAGAACATTTGCAGCTTGTGGATTTCCAAAGTTGGACATGGGTTACAGACATTTAACAAATCTCTGAACACTTAAACCAGGCTTTGGGCACATGTTTCATGAGTCTTACACTTGATACAATTCTGGTTCTGAACCTTGTATTCTTCCTCCTATTTCTTGTGTAGGAAATACGCAACTGCAGTTTATTTTTATTTCACCATTTCTGTTAGTGGTTCATTCCACGTCGATGTGTAGCGCTGGCACAGTGAGCAGCAGGACATGGCATTACTATTATCAATAGAAGTAATCTAATCTTAAAAAATTAAGGGAAATAGGGCAAAAGTACACATAGAATTGTGTAAGAGTAAAGGTACATTGGATGAATCAGTGGTCATTATTACCTGTTGTCAGAGATACTCACAGTAAATTGCTGTGAAAGTTCTTGGCCAAAATGTACTCAGAGTCTGGAGAAGATTCTGGAAAGTACCACATTTTTTCTGATTGTTCCCATGCTTTGCAGACAAGTTTCTGGCCTAAATCGAAATATATCTGGACTAGTTACAGCTACTCTTATATTAAACATGGAGATAGTCTTTCCAGGGATGTAACTCTTAACTGAGGGTATAATTGCACACCTGTTCGTGGCTAGTACAGTCCATGTAGGATTTTATTTATACTGTCCCACTTTTCCTGGTTACACTTTGTCCACAGCAGTTCAGTCTCAAGCTGGGAAGGAGTGAGTGGTTCACCACTCACTGATCTTTCTAAGCAGTGAGGCCCAGCAGATGTGGTTCTATTCATTAGGTAAAGGTAATAGAATAATGGTCTAAAAAGCTTGAAAATGAGATGAAGTACCTCAGAATCACAGAATAAGCTGAGTTAGAAGGGACCCATCAAGATCAGTCCAATTCCTGGCCTTGCACAGACGCCCCAACAATCCCACCCTCACCTGGGTGTTGTCTAAACACTCCTGGAGCTCTGGCGGCCTTGGGGCTGTGACCATTCCCTGGGGAGCTGTTCAGTGCTCCCAATCCTCTGGGGGAAGGACCTTTCCTTATACCCACCCTAACCCTCCCCTGACACAGCTCCAGCCATTCCCTGGGTCCTGTCCCTGGTCACACAGAGCAGAGCTCAGGGCCTGCCCCTCCTCTTCCCCTCCTGAGGAAGCTGCAGAACTGCTGTGAGCTCTGACCTCAGTTTCCTCTTCTCCAGCTGAACAGACCAAGTGGCCACTCCTCATTCCCCTCACAGCCTTTACCCGATTTAGACAGATATAAAACCCTCCTGTTCATTTCACTTAATGAACTTTAAGGTTTCCTGAATGTATTTCTCGTGATCTACTTTTGGATTAATCCCATTCTCTGCATGCTGCCTCTTCAAGGACCTGGAGCTACACTTGTCCCCAGCTGGAGTCTGAACAGATTTTGTGGGCAGTAGTTCTGATAACTCGCAAACAGGCCCTGCTCCTGCCTCGCCACGTAAGTCTATCAACACTTGGAGCACTTTGTTTAAAGAAAGCACACATTTGATTTATTAGGGAAGTCGAGAGCTTTCAGGGGATTTTGAGGCAAAGTTGCAGGCTGTTCATGGCAATTTGGAGAGCAAACTGGACCTGTGCCTTGCAGTGCCTCTGTACTGCTGCCGGTGCTGAGGAGCACAGGAGTTCAAGCCTGGGCTGCTCCAATTAGGCTGCTGTCATTGGTGTCAGAGCTTGGACAGCTCAGACACACGGCCTAGCTTGTTTCATTCACCTTCTGATTAAGTCCTGATGAGCTTTTTTTTTTTTTTTTTTTTTTTTCTCTGATCTAGGTAAACCTTTAATTTAGCCAGCAGGCTATGCTGTAAACTGATTGACTCTTCATCCCCCTGGAGCAGCTAGGAAACTAACTGTACTTTGAGCAGCAGTGTTACCTCCCTGGCTGATGGATAGGTTTAAGCAGTTTACCAAGGTTGCCTTGATCCACAAGGCAAGTTCTCGTCCTGTCCTTTTCACACACAGTTCCATGTTGTGAGTAGGATGTTGATGTAAACAATCATTTTTGTGTGTGCATGCAATGTGGGATGCAAATGCTGCTTACAGCACTCTTAGTACAGCTAAACTCGCTTGCAATCCTCATCTCCCCAGGGACCCTCTGGCTGTTTTCCCATATTCAAAGGGCCAGAAAAAAAATCTCTAAGTAAAATGTTCAATTATTTTCATTAGCTGATCTCTTGCCACTTATTAATTGTAGAAGAAGGACACCTGAAAGGAGGGCAACAGTGGCATTTTGGGGGAAGAGTGAGTGATTTTAATGTCAGAAGTGCGAAGTAACACATCAAATGGTTATTTGCATAGAGCAGGGCATCATCTCCCTCAGGTTGTGTTGAATTGGTAAATGGCAAAGGACTGCACACAGCCTTTTCTCCTGCTCTCCTCAGCACCATAACTTCTGTGTCTTTGTGCAGGTGCCAAATCGGCAGGTGTTGATGCCAGCTTGCACAAAGCAGGTATGAAATGAAAGGGCTGCCTGGCCAGTGTGAGGTGTGTGGCTGGAGGGAGATTAGTGTTGATGAACCAAGGCTGTACCTCTAAAACAATACACCCAGACGAGGAGCTTCCCTCACACACAGGAACTGTGTTGTGCTTTGGAACTCTGTGGTTGGGTAGAACAGTCCCTGGGATGTGGATACAGACAGCTGATTCTTGGAAAATCTGTTTTATCAGGGCAGAGTAAATAAATAAGTGCTGTTTGGATTAAGCTGTCTCTGAGCTGTTGTTTGGTTCTGTTGCTCAAGGAGTGGGAAGTAAAATAGTTCCTATCAAAACACTGGAAACAGGAATTTTGCAGGAAGAAAATCAAATGGAAAATAAACACATTTACAGTTGCCCAACACGTGGTGCTGAAATTTATTTGGGTTTGTATCAGTTGCATTTAAAACACAAAGACTCTCTGGTACCTAATCCAGAAGTAAATCCCATCAAAGAACTATATACTTTTTTAAAAATAAAGAAAAAAAGGAAATATTTTTGTAAACAGACTTCAGACCTTCAAATGCTGCAGTTTTCAAGTTAATTAACAATAACAATGTCCAGTAAGATAGGCACTTCCAATTCATACTGTATCATACAACGAGCAAGTCTGGGGTCAAATTTTTGATCATTTTCTTTTGATGTGTTTTTAGAATTCTTATCTATTCAGTTTCTTGAAAGTTTGTTTTTTGTTTTTCTCTTCATATTATCTTGAGTAAAATTCCTAATTCATGTTTATGAAGTCTATTCATATCCCCTTGGAGCAAAAAAAAAAATAAATAATGAAGTAGATTTGGTTGTCAATGGGTCTGACACCTGGCTCTGTGAAACCATGTACACCTGCCCTCTGAGAACTGAGTTGAGCTCTGGCACTGTATCAGAACTTTCCTGTTCTCAAAACCCCCATGTTTACAATCCTTCCAATTGGGAAGCACTATAAACTGATAAGAGCACGCATTCAGAACTTCCCACCAACTGGTCTGTGCATATTTGTTGATAAGTGGATATTGCTCTTCACGTGGACTCAGAATTCATAGATGAAATTGTCTGCCATCTTGATGAGTTTCATTTTCTCATTAAATATCTCCTGAAACCTAATATTCTGCTTTGGAGTGAAATAGTTCTTCCAATCACCAACAGCACCTAGGAAAGCAGAAACAGAAAGAATGGTGAAGTGGGCAATATGTGGAGTATTATGATTTAAAAACCAGCCTGGTTTTGTTAATGTTGCAGTTGGCACAGGTATTAATATGTTCTTAACCACAGTCACCGTGGTAGGTCAGGATCAGAATTGTCCTGGTGTGACTCTGGGCAAGCTGTGCCAGGGCCTCTCCACCCTCACAGGGAACAATTTCTTCCCAATATCCAATCTAGACACCTCTTCTCTGTCAGTGGGAAGCCATTGCCCCTTGTCCTGTCACCCCAGGTCCCTGTAAAGAGCCTCTCTATTACATGGTCTTGTAAACACTCAAAAAAAGTCATAGATTCATAAAACAGTTTGGGTGGGAAGGGATCTTTAACAATTAGAGTTAATTGTAGTCACCATCTAAAGTTATTAAATGAGTGGTAGGCCAAAAGCCACTGAAAAAAGACGATTCCTAGAAAAGGAGCCTAGAATGGCCTGACAAATGAACCCCACCCTCATACCTGCTCCTAATCTCTAGGAATTTTTATGGATGAGATGTCCAGCTATGTAAGTGGGCAGTTAAATAATTTCTGGGTGCCCAAGGACACTGGTGATCAGAAAAGAGTTTCAACTGTTACCCAGTTCAAGAAAAAAGGAAATCATTCCTTAAACTAGTACATTTTTATGAGCCAATATTTACAGTTTCTACCCATGAGCATGCTCTAAAGACCCCACATCCCAAACCTGACTAAAGTACTCATCCCATTTTCTCACTAAAATAGCATTCAGTCACGAAGGACAGGAAAAGCAAGCCCAAAGCATAATATATACATATAAATCTTCTGTAAACTGGCTGAAACTAGCTAAACATCTGGGATTTGCATAGGAACTACTTTTAAGTGAAAATGCTGGGATTTTTTTAAACTTTAATCATGTCTTTGTCAAAGTTCACTGACTTAGAAAAATGCATCTCGTTTTTATGTTTCTTTTTTACTGACAGATTTTATGTTGTCCTTTGTTTCTGCTGACTGGGAAAACCATCATGAATTAAAGGAAGGTAACATTTCTCTGTTTATTAACTGAAACGACTCTTAAACTGTCAAATGTTGTTCAAAAATTAACTAAATCAAAATAATCAAAATCCAAAATGGTGGGTTTGATTTATTTGTTACCCAAACCTGTAGAAGCTTCTGAAATGCCAGGAGCAAGAAAACAGCTCCTGAGGGTATTTTAAAATCACATCTGAGCTAACAACTGTGAAAAATTTTCCAGGGTTTGGAAGTTACCTATGACCATTCATTTGTTGTTATTGTTGTTGTCAGCATATTCCTTCCTCAAGAATATTTCAGCAAGATAAGGGGTGATAAGAGCAGTGTCATTCAGAGGGAATGTGTCTGGGTCTTTCTTACTCTAGTCAACTAAGTGACCTTGGCAGGTGGATGTCAGAGACATGTTGTAAAAGACTGAGGTGGTCAGCTTTTAGATTAAAAAAAAAATAATAAGATAAAGAGGAATGCTGGGTAAACCTTTCCTTTTGGCTCAGCACCTATCATGGAGCAATATTAGTCAGACTGTTGTTCAGGCTCCTCTGTGCTTCTCTAGTACAAGTCTGAATTTGCAGCCAGAGACGTTCTGAAGTGATTTTTAAGAAGGCTTCAGATCAAAGAATCCTGTCATCACTTCCCAGAGCTGACCCAAAGACCCCAGGAAAGACCTGCACGGCAGTCTTTTGTCTGGATTTCCTCTCCTGCTGTGTTAGGCACAAAGGAATTTACCTTTTCGGAAAATCAGCTTCCTGTTGGATGTCAGAGCACACACAGTGTGATTTGGATCACTGTTCTCCTTTTCTGTGTCATTCTTCATCTCTGAGAACGAGGACTTCTTGCAGATGTCTTGGATATCGTTGTCATTGACATTTAAACTCAAGAACAAAGCAATTTTCTTTACAACCTTAGGGAGATCCTGAGGTATAAGAAAAATACAGCTTTTATGTTTCTGGGCCGATTATCAGACTTTTAGCTGATTTGAAGATGATCCCTTTTATTTATCCCGTAATGAATTTGTCACACATTTATTTGCTTTCAAGCAAAGCTAAATATATCATTGGAATGTGTGAATGACAGGTACAGTAAACCTGATTCTCCTCTTAGCCATACTCACAGAAATTAATAGACACAGAGTATGTCATATCACACACAGTCACATTATCAATTTTACCTCCCAGTTCAGATAAAATGTTCTCCTGTCTCTCAGAATGATTTCCCTGGAAATAGAGGAATACTCAAAGCCCAGCTCCAAGTAGCTTATTTCATTGGACATGCTATATCTAGAGATCTAACATGTAACTCAGAATCCAAACTGGATTGTTTATATTCCTAGTAGTTGAATTTTTTCCCCCAAAAAATGAACAAAGTTATTTTCATGGAGACACTAGAAAGTGTTTTCTATTCACCTAAAAATTCATTATCTGAAAGGTAGGGTATGTGGATATTTTACTTTTTCTTTTCCAAGAATAGCAAAGTTTTCTCCTACGCCTCCAACCTCTAATTTTCTTTTTTATTGGGAACACAAGTCTCAAATGTGAGTAGTTCTGTTGTCTTACATCACTTTTTGAAAATTTCACCTGAAATGTCAGACATAGCAAATTAATGTGTGGCCCTCAATAGATGTCCTTGGTTGGTTTTTCCATAGAACAAAATAGAAGAGGAACTTAAAATTCTGTCTGAGCCTGAGGAAAATTGTCTGAGTCCCATTCCTGTGTCTAAGAAATGCAACTCTCACAAGATTTGATATTTATATAACTTGGGTAGTCAGAATTATTTAATTAATACAAAATTCCATACAAGTGAAAAATATGCCCAAATATTTGTGTTCACATTTTCCTTCTTTTCCTTTTTCCTTATAACTTCCTCTTTGATGTTTTAATGTTGCTAATTTACAAGTAATGCCTTCTGCACCAAGAGCAGAGAGCATATTTACCTTCTTCATGTCTTCATAGAACAAAAAGAGGATGTTCTTTTCATCTTCTTGTTCTGCCCAGCTTAGGAAATGATCAAACCAGGATCCACAGACAACTGAAAGGAAAACCCATGTAAAAGAGTTTCAGATAAACTTTATTCAGAAGTAGCTGTAAAGCTACCTCATACATTATGGGGAATGATCCCTTCATAATATGCATCCTGTATTTCTCTAAAACTGAGGCAGTTCTTTGGGTCAAGTGATGCAAATTTACACAAGTAACTTCCAAAGAGGTTTCCATTCTTGCTGGAATTTGTTTTCATACCAGATAATATCCTGAGATATGATTCTGTTGTGGAAGCAGGCTCCAGAGCTAAGGAAAGGCCAATAATGAAGTGACAGGTACCAGCCTAGCAAGATCTGAATGTCTCACAGATGACTGACTGCATGTCTGTGGTCAAAGAGATATGATCACCTGAACAGGAGATGAAATGAACAGTCTGGTAAATGGAGCACTCTGTTGTTACCTCTCTTTCATCCCAGCAGAAGGGAATCTGTATAATTTTTAAATGCTAGAGAAGAATAACTTAAAGAACTCATGCACATGCCTCATTCAGCCAGTGGAGTAGATAAGGGTTTGTAGCTGATGTGTTTTATCTGAATGCCCCATTTGCTGAACCATGCGAACACAGAAAATTTCAGCTTCCTTTTAAAAACCAAAATTCTGACCTCTCCCTTTCAAAGGCAAGATAAAAACCTCTTGCAGGGCAATGAGAAGAGGCCTGAACAGAGAAAGCTCAGCCAGCGTTCTCCAGAGCTGTGACTTTGCTTTATAAACACGACCACCAGAAAATTCTAATCTTGTAATGGGTATCATTTTGGTCACAAATTGTGAGTTGTAATTAAGTATAAATTATAATTAATAGCTATAATTAAGCTGAATGCTCCAGTCTGTAGCCCTCTCCAGAGGGCTGCATAAAGCAGTTTCTAAGTGCAAGGTAGGTGTGCTCCACAGTGTGCAATTAAACCCTACTCCCCTGGCCAGCTACTCTGGGGATGTGGCCAGTAATAGCACAGTCCTGGTGGCTTCAGAAGCGCCTTGGAGATGCCAGGGAATTCATTACAGTTGTCCCTGTGTGTCCTAACCCTTGTTTTGAACTGTTCAAGAGTACTTCCGGATTTAGATCAAGCATCTCAACCTTGAAACGCTTTTACTAGGAGCAAATATTACTACCTTTCCCTCCACATCACCTCTTACCTAAATTTCTCTTGTAAACCAACATAGTTATCCATTTATATCACACATAAGCATAAGCAGGAAAATAGAAGGTGGCTAATAATTTATGGAGAAATATGAGATGCTTTTAAAATTTAATCATTGAATCACAGAAGGCTTCAGATTGGAAGGAACTTTAAAGATCATTTAGCTCCAAGCCCCCCTGCCATGGGCAGGGACACCTTCCACCAGAGCAGGTTGCTCAGGGCACATCCAGCCTGGCCTTAAATAAAATCCTCTTGCCTTTTTTTCACTATTGTATGTTCAGAGTTGATACTAAACAAGCCAAGATCCTGCAAATCACTAAAGCATGTGCCTTAGGGCTGCTCTGGAATACCAGATCTGAGCCCAAGCCTGGAGGAGGCAGTAAACAAATTGACTCCTGGAGCTCTGATATGAGCCTGTGATGACAGCAGTGGCACTTTTCTTTCGGCATTTTCAAGGTGATCAATCATTATTGCTGTTATCATCACTGTGATGACACATGTCCTCAAAGGAGTAATAAAACACTAAAAATGGGAGCAGTCAACGGGAACAAGGTCCTGCTGCTGGCTGCCATCCCACCACTCCTAAAAAATCTTCCTCTTGTCCTTGATCTTTGGACCCCATTTCTGAGACAACACATCAGGGAGAGTGTGTGCAGAACGGCCTCATAAACACATCCAGGGGCCTTTGTTGAGCTGCCCAGGGCTGTCTTCCAGCCTGGAGAAGACACCAGACCTGCAGTCACAGCTGTCCCTGCAGCCTGGTGACAGTCCCCTCACATGCTCTGTCACCAGCCATGGCCCTGCTCGCCCAGGGCAGCAAAGAGCAGCAAAAACTTGCAAAGAGCTGTGCTGGAATGATGCAGCTGCTTCTCAGAACCACTCCTTTCAGGGCTGAAGAGAGCAAGCACCCTATCATATGCTTTTCTTTAGTTTAGCATTAGGATTTATCCCCACCAACCTCATATGAATAAAAAAGTTCAATAAGGAGTTTTCACACAGTTCAAATGTCTTAAGTCTTTCGGTGCATAATAAACTAACATGAACTGCAAAGAGAAAACATTTATCCTTACCATTGCCTTTTAAGAACAGGTCAAAGAAAGCAGTCCAGGAGTCTACAGTAGGAAGGTTTGGGTTATCTCTGTAGTAATGAAACATGGAAACTGCAGTGTCTTTTGGATTTCTGCTGATGTAGATCATCTGTAAATGAAGAAAATGTAGCTGTTAATGATGATATCCTCCCTTTATTGTAGAAGAGCTCTGTGTGAAAATAGAGCATCGTCATAGGCAGTTTGCAGTGTCAAAACCCTTTCCTTTAGGATTCCTCCTTCGGTGACTGTGCCAGTCAATTAGAGATGTGTTTATCTCTTCTTAGTAAGGAGTACATAGTGATTAGTAAACAATTCCATGTGGACAGAGGTGTGTTTGCTCCAGCTGGGTAATGTTTATACTATATTAAAGAGCCTGTGTTAAGTTTAACCTTGAGTCAGTATGTTATCTCATATGTCTCACTTATGAAAGCATTTACTAATTAACATTTAAAGGGCGGCACCAAAACATAAACTTTGGCCTTTTGTTCAAATCACCTTTCTCCCAAAAGTCTGGATCTGAGTGATCCTGAAATTTTTCATTTTGAATATAAAATCTGAGACCTGGAGCTTATATTTTAAAGATCTCCCATGGGAGCAATTAGCACGGGAGGAACTGGTTCAGTAGGTGTCCCTGCCCATGGCATGGGGGTTGGAACAAGATGATCTTTAAGGTCTCTTCCAATCCAGGTGATTCTGTGATTCTTTGAACTCAAAACTGTGCTCTGAATCTGCCTCCCACGTTTCATTTCTCCTCTGTTTGCCCAATACTTTCATGGGCTCTTCAGAGCTTCTTCTTATGGGCTCTTCAGAAAGCTCCAGCAGGAGGGTCAGAGTACCTTTAATCCCAGAGCAGTCTGTAAGTAGCCAAGGTTTTCTAGGACAGTAGGAAATGGGGTCATGAGAACACCCCCATTACTAATGACAGATTTCTGATTGAAAAATGTTGATGTCCTATTTTGTGGGGTGCCTGGTGTAGAAACCTCCCCATAGGAGGTTTGGGGCAGGAGCAGAACCGAGTCCCTAGTCCAAAACTCTGCGCATGTGCTTTCCACTGCAGGTCAGCTGTGTCTCCAAAATTCACTGCAAAACACTTCTAAAAACCGTGAGTCATTCAAAAATTACTAAGGATCAACAGGACAAAATAGATTCCTAGTAGACTTTCTACATATTTTGCCGCTTTGATATAATTTTTGCCTTACCTTGCATTTCTTGTTCTTAAAATTTGGAGGCAACATGTTGTAGTCTAAATGTGTTGGGATGATTCTCTTTGATGAAAGTTTATTCAGCTCCTCCAGTTGGGAAATATCTCCAAATTCAATGGGAGATGTTACTGTGACTTGAGTCATGTAAAGCTTTGTTATAATTCCTGCAAGCCAGTGAGTGCCTACAGAAGAGTAATTTTAAGAAAACAAAACAAACAACAAAAAAAGAGTAATATTTATTACAGTGAAACATGCATTTTTCATATGGAACCATCTTGCTAGAGAACAAGTTATACTTCTAATCCTCCAGATTGAAGAAACTTTACATGACTGAATTATCCCATTGGCTCCAAATATATAAACACTGAAAAGAATTAGGGCTGTATCTGAATTACAGTGTAATTCTGAGAGTAGTGTTAACATTGGTACTAAAACCATCCCATTAGACAAACTGCTGTCAGCTGAGAGGTGGCTATATTGTTTTATAATTTATTTTATTTAGAATAACCTGTTTGGGTTTTTTTTTCCTTACAATAACTTGGGTCTGTATATTTCTGAAAGTATTGACTGAGCTCCCCCTAGGTGTGTGCTCCTCTGTGCAAGAGAGGTGCGTGAAGAGAGGATAAGAAATTAGTAAATCTACAGCCAAGAGCCACACAAATAATTTCATACAGTTCTTGACTTGTTTATAATTGAATGTAAAAGTCCTCAAGAAAGTCTTTAAGTACAGATTTTGCTTACAGGTAAGGAATATTTGTTTGCTTTCCAACATGAAAACACCTGAGACTGTTTTCAATTACAGAATCGAAATGTAGGGAAATGACCCATATTTCTTGTAACATGAACAATTACTAACAGAATAATATATTCACATCCTTAAATATCCTTTCCTGTTTCTTTCACACAGACATTTCCCAAGTAGTTTAAGCAGAGAACATGAAACACAAAATCAGACTTCTTGAAATTAACACTGAAAACTAGAACTTACCAGATTTGGGATAGGAAACCAAAAGGACATCATCTTCTCTAGCTTTAAAAGTATCCAAGGATTTTAGAAGTTCTGGAGAAGACCTGGTGGTAAAGGGAATCCCCTTAAATGTGTGTAAGAGCTCTGTCTCACCAGAGTTGGACATGGTTGCTTAAGCCTTGGATTCCTGCAAATGAGATAACAGGGATAGGAGGAAGATTTAAAAGTCACTTCTTAGTCAGGTGCTTTGAAGTGACAAATTGAAACTGAGCAGTATAAACCTCATGCTTATATACTTTGCCACAATGTCCTATCAGATATTGGGGTTTTTTTCAGGTAGTTGATAAAGGCAACTGAAATATTAGAGCTAACTTAATAAATAACTGAAATACTGAGTCATGAAAAACACATCCCATTTATCATTTATTGGCTCTCCAGATAAAGAAATGAGGTAATGGTCAAAATGTAATTGTGGAAAATAACAAGAATGAACAGTACATGGTGCCTTAAAATATGCTTAATATGATTCTTCTGTAAGTTACATATTGTTGGAAACTGTTCTTACCTTCCAAGAAAAAAGCTGCATCTTAAAATAATTTTGATTATTAGAGAAACATTGTCTTTGTGAATGAATTATTTTTTTGCTGTTGCATTTTATCAACTATACAATAGCTTAAAATTTCAAAAGTGCAAATTGATTCAAAGTGCTTGAATCTTGTGATGTTAAGGAATCAGTGTTTAGAAGATTTTCTGATTTCAGCCTGAGGAATCCTAAAAACAGAGACACTTAGAGGCACAATCTTTTCTAAGATGTTATATGTCTCCATAAGAAGAGTATAAGTAACAAAAATCCCAAAATGAAAATAGGTATTTAAATAGATATATTATATAGATATTTAACATTGCTCTGAACCCTGTGTTTTTCATGATTAGAAGTGGTTGAAGATTCTTAAATCTTTCCACAGAACATGCAGATTTATCAATACAAAAGTCACTTTCAGGAAAGAGCCAGTTCTCCATTAATTATCTGTTTGCAAATGTTTAGGTTTGTTTGGTTGTTTGTTTTTTTTTAATTTGGATCTGTGGAAATTATCATTAATATTTTTCAAACAAAAAGCTTCACTTTTGTTTAATGTGACCTTAAGCAATGTGAATGTATCACAGTAAAATAAATAGCTCAGTTATGAACTGAAATATTTTAGAATGTTTAGGATTTTCAGTTTTCCTTTCAATGGCCACAAATCAATTTACTCTTTTTTTACATTCTTTTCTTCAAAAATTCAGTGGCTTCACTATTCCTGTTGAAAGACCCCTCCAGCATATTCAGCTGAAGCCCTTAAATATCTTTAACTCAAAAACCTCCTTGGAAATCTTGGTCTAAAATGAAGCAATGCTTCGGGAATTTTTCCAGCTTTAACAATGTTCTTTTTTATCATAAATAACAACTTGGGTTTGGTCAGAGGACCTGATTCCCAGACGTACTCCCACGAGCTCTTGAGAGAAGTTAATAAATAGACATATCCTTCCAATAAACACCCGAGCAGCCAGGATTGCTCACAAGGAGTAAGGACACTTACCTGCTTCTGTGCTTGCTTATTTCTAATCAAAACTCCAGAAATGCCAGCAATGTAAAATTTGTTTTTACCCCTTTTCCTTTCTCCCCTCTAAAGTTGTTCTTAAACAACAGTTTTGCAGTTATCACCTGCAAAACATGGCCTGTGCCATCAGTAAACTCTGAATTCTGCTCATGCAGGGCCAGGTGGGGTTGAACATCATGGAAAATAGGCACTGGTAAGATATTCCCTATTGCTAAGGATGAGAGGTGATGTGGAATCTTTCCAAGGAGTCAGTGAGGGTACAAGAAACACTTGAATACTGATGCTCAGGTAGGAATTAGGGGATCTTTCAGAGGAGCTCAACATTTTCCTCCTGTCTCCAGGGTGAACACCTAAGCCACTGCTTCATACCTTAAGGTGTGAGTACTCAAAAATCTATCTCTGTCAGCAGATTTTACTTTGATCACTTCAGGTACACAAACTATGTCCAAATTCACAAAAAAAATCCTGTTCCTGTGTTTTTCTGAAGGTGCATATTAAACTGAACACAGAGATTTCCAAGGCTGATTTTGCCAAGTCATCATTCCAAATATAGGCATGTAGTACAATCTAGTAAAACTTTACTGCCTTGACCTGGCAGAAGTAATCTCATTGTAAAACGTTTTGCATATTTACCATGCTTATTCTCTTTCATTTCCTCATGCATTCCTTCTACATTTTGAATCAGTGTGTTTTGCCTCAACTAACAACTTGGACCTGAATTAATCATTCACAACAGAAATTGCTCAGGTGTAAAACAGAAGCAATACAATAGCCAGAAAAAAATCCAGTTCTTTTTAGCTCGTTTCAGTTGATTTTTTAGTAGCTTATAATTTAAATGTGTCTAATGGAATCCAGGGGAAATGAAACTGAAATTTGTCTTCCCCAAATGCTGCCTATACTTGGAAAATAAGGCCTATCCTTGCAAGGGAACAGTATCCTGAATTGCAACAACTCAAGGAACTATAGAATATTTGGCACCTTGCAGGAAAAAACTATTATTAAAACCATGCTAACTACATTGCCATAAAATACATTATTACAGCTACATTATACATATAGTGCGCAGGTTTAAAGAAGACTGTGCCAAACCCTCCATCCAGGTTCGATTTTCTTCTTTATCGATGTGTATATATATATATGTGTAAACATGTATATATGGACACACCAGGACCGCAGTACCTACAGCCTGATCTCTGCACCAGGGTCTGAGGAGCTTTTCTCAGTGCCAAGTTCTCCTTGTCCTGGTGTCTGCTATCCATACTGATGGAGTGCACAGGCTACTGGCAGGTTTCACAGGTACTGGCTTGCTTGCGGAGTAAGGCAAAACTTGGATTTTGGGAATTCTCATTATTTGAGCCAAATGTAGCTGGGGAGCTGGACACTGCTTCAGTCCAGCTCCTCCTGTCTCCATGTGTGACTTATCTTCTCACATCTGTATCTTGTGAGATGAGAAATTTCTTTTTCAATGCCTTTAAAATTTCATCTGTTCTGTTCCTGCCTCTGCCCTGCAAGCTCCAATTCAGACTCCCCATCCTCTTCTCAGCTTGATAAAAGGCAGTACCATTTACATATCCTTCAGCTGAAGATTCCTCAGCTCAGGCCAGTCTGTTCCACTCCAAACCCCTCTCAGGCAGCACGTTCTAAAAAGGTACTGTGATATTGTGGAAATATGCAGGCAAAGCCATGTGTTGTTGGCACAGGTGAAAATTTACGTGTACATCCCCTGGGTTCTGAGTGGTTTTAGCTAGCATTCTCAAGCATCAGATTAATTCTTTTTTTGAAATGTCCTAAAGGTGTGAAATATTTCAGTGTTGTGGCAATGAATGGAGTGGTAAAACTGATGTGGCCAAGATCTGAAACGCCTCCAGTTCATCATTGTTCCAGGTCTGATGAACCACTTGTCTCTAAACGGCAAAGGAATTAACTTTACCTGATGCACCTGGGAGTAGAATAATTCCCCTTGAAGAGTTTCAGTGAAATCCCTATTTATTTTAATGTTACAGATGAAGTGTCTTGTCTAAGTTTATGGCCAATGGCTATTTAATAGAGACAGCCTGCAAAATGCTGGAGGCAGCACAAGTGCTCAGACTGTTTGGGAAGTTAGGGCACCTCAGTGTCTGGATGCTGAGAATTTAGGAACCTCACCCTGGGGGCTTCTGTGTAGTTCTAAAGAAAATCAGCTGCAAGATGGGTGTAGGGCTGCCCACGACACATCGAGACTCTGCCTTGGTGTACCCTGATCTGGTCCCAGCTATCAGGGGGTGTGATTTAGCCAAGGCTGCTTTACTGGAATGGGCTGCATTGGATCCTTGTACACTTCCAACAGCAGTTCTCTTCCTGGTAGCATTTCCCTGCAGCGTCTGAGCACTCTCAGGGAAACCTCCCGTCATTAACCAATAACTTAGCACTAATCAAGAGCTATGAATTGACAGCTCTGATTTCAGAAGTCTCTGACTTCACAGGCACTGCTATCTGAGGCAGCTGTGCATGTACTTAGCTGATGCTCTAGAGGAAGTCAGCCCTGTGTGCTGAGTCATGTTGCATTTTATGGCATGGCAGATAATAAAGTTCCCTGGCCTTCCTCCATCCCTCTTGGCACAATTCATTGCCTGAGGATGTTTTGTGCCACATCCACAGCTGATACAGCTGATCAGAGCTAATCACAACAGTGCCACTGCCGCCAGCAGAGGGTGGCACGCCAGTGCCACCACTCAGGTCACAGCTATCACTCCAGCTCCTGCCCTGCAGCTGCACGTGATGACTCCGGGGCATGCACACGCACAGAACGAGGATGTGAAGGGGAGGCAGGGGGACAAGTGGGCAGAAAAGAAAATCAAACGAGGATTTTAACCTTCATTGGTCTAAAAATGTGATGTTGTGTGCATGCAGGTGGGCTCAGCCAGATAAGCCCTCTCCCTTGTCTGCCAGGGTGGGGTTGCCCAGGGGCATTTCTGGGAATCCAGGGAGAGAGGACAGGCCATGGAGGCCTGATTTATTTTCTGCTTATCTTTTTTGGCCTATTGACACAGGAATTAATTATAAAAATTAATGAGTCACCCTGGTATTGCTGGTGCACAAGCACTTCAAGTTGCAGTAGGAGCTTCACTGGTGGCTTGAAATGCTTTCAACTTGTTTTGATTTGTCAGTGTAACTGGACAGAAATATTTTGAAGCACATATGCAATATTAGGCTAAAGTATCCTATGAGGAGCCAGAAAAATCCAGAAAGAAAAGCCTTTTGGTGTGTGTGTTTTTCAGAGATCTACAACATGTGGAGCATCACTGAAAACAGAAAAAAGCCTGATGGCAAACGGTATCCTGTTGGTCCACACACTGCCTTTAAATCCAGCATCCAACTGCACACAGCTACATCTTAAGATTATCCCTGATTTCAAGGTCTTTAAGGTCTCTCAGTCCCAAGTTCTTAGACATGAGCTGTAAAATGCTACAGGAAAATCAGAAAATGATTGAGAGGAGCTGGGAAGCACTGGGAAGAAATCCGGCTCCTTCCCAGCACCAGTACAGCTCAATCTTGCCCAAAACAATTACTTGCTCCTGGACAGACAAATTAATGCCAAAGTCCAAAGATAAGTTATTTGGCTGGTATTTATAACAGCTTTCTGTTATTTGTGATGGGAACAGCAAGAAAAACTCTGGCCAGATCCAGACTGGATAAGTGAAACACAAGTTTCATATCAGTTCTCTGCCTTTGTGTCGTTCAGTGTCTGGGTAATATTTGGCAAAGTTTATATTTCTTTTCTCTTGTTATGAGTTGGGGTTTCTTTAATATGTTCTTGTGTTACATGAACTCTTTAGGCATAGATGTCTTATACAGGAAAGAGAATTCCTACTCCACACTTGTCCTCTCTGGCAGAGTCGGGATGTAGCTCAGAACAAGGCAAGAACCAGTCAGGATTTTTGTGGTTCTACAGGAAGCTTTCAAAACAGATGTTGTACAGCAGTCCAGCCCTTTTCCTGGGATGGAGCATGGCTCATAACTCCTCCCATCATTGGAGATAGCATTTTGGTTTGGACTAAAAGGTACGAATGGCTCCACGGCCCCTGTAGTCGAACCACAAACCTAACAAACCATGTAATTTCATCCAGTTGCACTTGATCAGATACCAACAGCCTGCTGCACACAGCTGTATTTTCCATCTAGTCATGTTTGAAGTCTTCATTCAAAAGCACCGGGAAGTCACTTGGGCCATTCCTTTCCTGGTAGCTAATTATTGTCAGTTATACTCTGTGTCTCACTGCTAATTTAGAAAAGAGATTTTTTCCAAATGGGAACAGCCATGAATCAACCTACCCTGGTTTTTTCTACGCCTTTCTGGGAGATGCTGAAATATAAATGGCTTAAAACCCACCATTCGTCTTACCTGGATTTTCCATGCACACTATCATCCTAAGAGAAAGTATTGCAAGATTTACAACACACAGTGCAGAAGACTCAGTGGGTCCCAGACCCTTCGGAATTTACTTCCTTCGTAAGTGCTTCAACAAGCAGGGACAAAGGGGGAGGATGACTGTGGATTTGGGCAGCAGAATGCCATGAGGAATGGGCTGCTGGCTGTCCAGCTCCAGGGACGAAATACCTGCTGCTCTCAAAGACCCCAGGTGTGATCAGGATCGTGCTGGGTTAACACAGCACACAAACCAGGACTGGCACAGCCTGTGCACTGTCTGTGACAGAATTCCCCTGGGACTTGCTGCCTGGAGTGTGTCCAAAGAGGCTGTAACATTTCCAAAGAAGGGCAGTGAAGCTGGTGAAGAGCACAAATCCCATGAGAAGGAGGGAGGAGCAGCCTTTTCTCTTTCAGTTTTGAGAAAAGGTAGCTCAGGGCAACCTTGGTGCTCTCTGAACACCCGTGAAAGGAGGTTGCAGCCAGGTGAGGGTCAGTCTCTTCTCTCAGATAGGAAGTGGCAGGACAAGAGGAAGTGGCCTCAAGTTGCACCAGGGGTGATTTAGATTAGATAATAGGAAAATTTCTTCCATGGAACAGCTTGTCAAGTACAAGAACAGGAACAGGCTGCCCAAGGAGGTGGTGGAATCAGCATCCCTGGAATGCTCAAGAAACACATGGATGTTGCACTTGACGACATGGTTTACTGACAAACATGCTGGTGGTGCTGGGTTAATGGTTGGGCTTGATGGTGCTAGAGGTTCTTTCCATGAACCCAGAAACCAGGCTGATTTTAGGCCAGCTCAGCTCCTCTCTGACTTTACATGCTCATGGTCATAATCTGCAAGTTTAACAGTCCTTCAACAGGTTTCTGAAATTGGGAAGGAACATTAAGTTGAATCAAACCAATTAACTCCTGTCTGGTTATTTGATACTGCTTCCATTTATTAATCTATATTTATAGAATTTATCAATTCATTTAAACACCAAGTCCAGTAGCTATTTTGTGCATTCAAGTTTTTCCCTCAGAAGAGACACCCCATCAATCCCACCCTGTGCATCTCCTGGAGCTCTGGCAGCTCTGCAGCTGTGACCATTCCCCGTTCAGCGCTCACCACCCTCTGGGGGAAGAACCTTTTCCTGATATCCACCCTAACCCTCCCATGACACAGCTCCAGCCATTCCCTGGGTCCTGTCACTGATCACCAGAGAGAAGAAATCAGTGCCAATTTCAATAAAATAAATGGAGTTAAAATACTGGTGGGATAACTGCCACTGCAAGATCTTTCTGAGTGGGTGTTAAGTGCAAGATTTCCACCTAAATAAGCAATGAGAGAACAGTCATCCCAAATCCGACCACTGCTCTACCTAGGTCAGTTTTTGTTTTCATTAGCAATTACCTTTCTTTTCTGCAGAGTATACAAGAAAAGGCCAAAAGTTCACTGATGCAGAGTGGAGTGTCTTCCCCATCACAACTAAGGAATGACCATTTTCAGCCGTAAAAGTCCTGGGTAAGGCTTCCAACACCTTTGTAACTTTTAGAATATAATTAAGGAATAATGTCTTATATGCAACCACACCACAAAAACCATGATGTAACATAGCTGAAAAAATGATCCTTGTTTTACATTATTGAGAAGTCTGGATCCAATCCAGATTAACAAGGCAAAAAACCTTTGAAGACTACTGGGCCAACATCCACATCACTCTTTAAATTCATGGATCCACCTTAGGACCTTCTAGCTGTCATCCAGGTCCTCAGGATTAATATTTCACATTGGTTGTCTCTCTTTTTTTCAGCGTTATCTTGCCATAATAAATTGTGTGATTAAAGTGTAATATAGGGTTATCTGTGATTTCTTGTTTTTTATTATTCTACATGTTGACTCACTGGCTTCCACGCAGTCAGCTCCAGAAACTTCCATTCCCAACAGAAACACCTCATTTACCTGCTGAATGCATAATTTCTTCAGATGCACTTTACCCAGCAAACTTCTTCAAAATTCACTCCTGCTGTCAGCTCAGTGACAACTTCATGAGTTTGGGGTTTTGGGGGGTTTTTTTTCTGAAGAAATGAAACTGCTTCCGAAGACCAACAGGTTAAATGCAAAATTGAGCTAATTAGTGCCTGCATTACAAATCTGAAATTCCAGCTGCTTTTCACAAAATTGCCCTTGATTTTCTGCATTTTCAGATCTCTATTTCCTAAATTTGTACCATTCTGTTATCATTATTATACAAAGAAAAAGAAAATTGAGCTGGCTGAGGGATAAAAAGAAAAGTTAATAGAAGAGAAAGGACATTCCGTTCATTTCTGCACATTGGATTGCAATCCAATTCCTAAAATTATCCTTATAAAAAAAATATAGAAAACAAGTATAAATATCAAAATACAGCCTCATATTTCTTCATGGTTTCAAGTGTATCCAGCATTTTCCCTCAAATCCTTACACTTAATTAAAAAGATTTCTTCCTTTCTTGCATGAATGTAACTCTAGGCTCAGTCCTGTGTTTTGTCCTTAGAAAATTGGAAATAATACTGAATTTATTTGGAGCAGCCCGTTTACGCATGCATGGCAGGATCTGAATTTTTCATTACTATGTCTGACTGATGGAAAAATAGTTGGGTTTTAGGATAGAAATAACACTATTAAATGTTAGCAGCTGCAGTAATGTCACTTTGCAACAATGATGGCTGCATATAAATGAAATTCATTTTATATGGCTGCATATAAAATGAAATAATTATGGGCTAGACTTATTTACTGGTGTGCAGAAGTCACAAACATATATGAAAGATGACTTTAGAATGGGGAAATGAATATATTAATATATTAATATATGAAATTAATATACGTAAATGTAATCTGGATTTTCTTTTATTCCTAAAATCAGAGAGATAGTCAAATAAATATTTATGATTTGCGCAAACATCTTAGAGAGTTAATAGGTCTATTTCTTTTATTTAAGCTTGTAAGGTGATTTATCCTGATGACAGTGAAGGACTTGGTAGCAAAGGTCTGCCCTCGTTATCTGGCAGCACAATGAGCAGTGGATACAACACACTGATCTGATAAGGATGGATTCAAATCTCCAAGCTAGTTTTCCACATTCCTTTGGTTGCTTTTTTGATGGAATATGAAAGAGAAGTGCAGCAGAAAAATGGTGTAGCTGGTCAGTATCATGCACCCTAATGCAAAATTAATGCTTATTAATTTTTGAGACATAAATCTAAAGCTGTACCTTTTGTGCTGTGCATTTTGCCACTGTTTGGTTTTAAGTGAGTACATAACACTTCGATTGGTTTGAATTAATTTCTAAATAGCCCCTAAGTTATATTTATGGTATTCATTTGCCTAGTGGACAGAGGCCAGTTCTATCATAAAGGCATATTTCTGCTGACCAGCAACAAATAATATAACAGACATTTTTTCTCTGACAAATGTGTAAAATGAGGTGTGGCAAACATTAGGGTTGAATGCAGTTCCTAATCTCTCTGTTTCAAGCTCTGAATATGATGATTCTGGTTTTAGATAACAATAGAAATACCAAGTAAAATGAATAAGAACGTCAATTTAAAATACCTAAACATGTGTTTGTCTTCTGAAGCTCAGGAAGTGAAGTTCTCCCTCTGACTGACACTTCTTGCTGCTGTAGAGGCAGATCAGAGCCAGTGGGTTGTTAGAGGATGTAAAATCAGGCACTTTGTAGCTGCTCTATCTCTCCTCCTTCACTCAACACCTCTGAAAGTCCTGTGCCCTTTCTCATGTGAGGGAAGGAACGAGAGGTGCAAGCCTCAGAGATGTACAAGACAATTATAACTAGTCTAGAGGTCTTGGAGAGGTGTCCAAGACCCAAGGTCAAGTCTCTTTGTCTATTAATAAGTGAGCAGGTCCAGAGTCAGTGAGATCTCCATGGACATCCACAGCACAAGCAGGCTGTGAGTGTCTCCAGAGAGCAGCTCGGGTGCTGTGGGCAGTGAAAAGTGGATCAACCCATCCTCTCGTTAGCCAGGAGACCTCCAGATTTCTGATCAGCAGAGAGAGGGAGAAGGTTGGTTAAGCCATACCCCTACTTTGGAGAGATGTTTCCATTCCCTTTCTTACGCCTGAGACATTCCCCACCAGCACATGCTGGATCCCCCTTTCAGATCCATCAGCAGCTTTCTCCTGTCACTCTCCTGTCCACACCAACCTCAGCCACACCTCTGCTTTTCTCTCCTCTCTTTCTTGTTAGCTGCAGTCCTTATAATTCCCAGCTCTTCTTTTTCCTGAACACTTTGCCAATAAAAGTACACCGGCACCAATTTTATTATTTAAAACCTACTTCAAGTTTTGATAATTGACGGCGTATAGACCTGACAGCATTTATGACCCTCTCAAACAATACTGACAGAAGCAGCCTGTGGCTTCCTTTATCTGGTTTCTACCTATCACTTCAGTATTATCCAAGTGCAATTTAGATTGGATAATACAACATAGCCCTTTGGACTATTCAAATTATAGAAAAACCTCCTTTCTGAAACCAACCTAAAATGTCTTCCTGCACATATTCAGTGTGGGCATTTTGCACAGAACGTGTCCAGACAGCTTCAGTCTTTTTCGTTGTCTGTGTTGGTACTGCCCTGAACGCGTAGGGTCAACTATGCAGCAAATGAGAAAATTGTGAATGTCTTAGATCTGGGAATTGTTATTAAAAGTCCAGAGAATGAGAAACATTGACAAGTGGTTTGTTTTATTTTTCAACCGAGAAAAAACCCTAATTTAAATGACACCATTTTTAGCTTTACTCTATAAGCTATTAGTATGCAAGCAAACTTCAAGAGGATGAAGGATTTGCAACACTTAGAATTGATATTTAAATTGTATTTTTGTCATACACTGATAATATAAATTATGGTGCCCTGTAGTACAAGATCATAGGCAGGATGATTCTGTGCTTGAAAATAACAAGAAGCTTTTAGGACTCCTGTCTCATACAGAATCTAAGTCCTATATTATCTTCTGGAAGATGCTGCAGCTGCAAGCTAGAAGATCAATCACTTGACTTGTATTAGATTTGACAGTCATGAATGCTTTTGGAGGCAGAGTCTGGTGGGCTTAGATTGGCATTCTTTAAAGTGAAACATCACACATCAGTGTAAGCTTAGAATAATTTCACAAGTCAGAATTTACAGGGAACTAAGAGAAAAATGTTTCATATTGGGTAAGTGGGTTTATTTGAAAAAGAAGAAAAAACCAAAGTTAAATACTGAAGAGTAGAAATATCAATATCTAAGTTCCTACTTCTTCCATATTAGAGCAAAAGGCATCACAATGAGATTAGACTCAACTTTCCTTGCCCTGGAAAGTTGTTTTGCTATTAATTTTTGTTTATCTGTCTGTTTTCAGGGGGCTCCAGTTGTTTTCTTGCTTCTCTGAAATGCAATAAAATCTTTTTGAAAAGCTGACTGGTGAACTGCAGAAGCATCTTCCAAAGCCTATTGGAATAAAAAAAAAAAAAATAATAAAAAAAAAAATAAATAAAAAAAAAAAAAAGGCCTTGTGTTGTTTTGATCCAACAGAAATATAGATCTGTTCCTCCTTTATTTGGAGACCATCCCCTATAATTCACTGCCTCAGATTGACCAGTCCTTTAAGTGCTCACTCCAAATAACCTTAATTCTCTCCCCACATAATCTGAGTAGTGATCTCCCTTCATCCCTCAGGCCTATCTCTGCCTCCAGAAAGAGGATCAATCTCCTTTTCACTGACATCAGTTCAGGCACCAAGAGATGTCCAGCCAGCCACCAGGATAACTGTGGCAACTGTCTGACAGATTATTGACATAACATCTATTTTAGTCATCAATTTTCTTGAGTTATTTCTACCCGAATATCTATTTTTGGCCCTGTCTTGTGCAAAGCTTCCTTCTGAACCAACTTGCATTGGGCTGATGCCATTAGCAAATGAGCCAAATGAGCACCAGGCCACTTGAATTATTTAGCCTGGCATCCAAAGGCATAAACATGGATAAAACAGGCTGCTGATTGCCCAGCACTCTGCACAGCATCTTTGCTTCCCCAGATGCCTGTACCTGAGAAGTGCTTCTCAGAAAGGAGGAGCTCAGTTGAGGGGATTAGGTGTGAAAGATTCTCCCACTTGAGCCCATCGGGAGAAATCATGGAGGCTGGGCCTTTGCAAGCACTTTGTTTGCCATGGTTACTCCCTACTCTAAAGCTTACAGATTTTCCAAGATATCTGCTTTACCACTTCAAAATATTCCCTAGCTGCCCACACAGCAGATTGTGCTTTGAGGCATCCAGCAAGTGTCAGAGAAGCCGAGGGAATTTCTATTTCCCGTCTATCCATCTCCTGCAGAAACAAAGGTTTTAGCAGGAATACCATTCAACATTTAAAGTATTCGTTCAGATTCTCTCCTGTGTGAGCCTGAAGGATTTTGCAGGCTGTGTATTTTATACTGGACTCATGCTCAGGGCTCTCAGTTTCAGTCCTTGATTCAGCAGAAGTTGGGTGCCTGTGTCCTTCGCCCTGTTTGCAAAGCAGAGGTGACACAGGGATACCAGCACAGAACTTCTCTGTCAAAAGATCTCAAGTTGGAAGGATCAAGTGATATTCACTTCAAAGCAGTGGTTCATGCCACCTTGTTATGGCTTTTTACAGACAAAGTTAAATCTGGGGAGTTAATTTGGGAGGTGGATGTTTATTTCCATTACACCAGTCAGAACACTTTGAAGTCCTAGCTCTCTGCCCCTTTCCCTACTCCTACTTTTAGAAGGCTGTGTGTATTTTAATTAGATGTCGTATTGATCTGGTAAGACACACAATAAAAACTCTAACAAAACAATCACATGGAAAGAAGAAAAAGGGGAAAAAACCAAGTGGCCTGAAATTGCTTATAAGTGCTTGTCATATTTCTAATGCATTACAGAGCTCAGCCTTCAGTAACCATAAGGACAATTTTGTTCTTTGTTCTCTTGAAATTTTTTTCAATATGCAGGAAAGGATGCATGTATTTGGCACAAATCAGTTACCTAAAGATCTTTTTTAGCTAAAGCCAGGCCAAGGTGAGAAGAAGCCGAAGCATTTCTGAAAAGCAAACAAGGCAGTTTGCAAACACTACTTAAGACACAGGAACAAACAGCCAGATACACCGAGTCCATCTTGCCCAACTTTAGTGTCCACCAAGGCGACACTAAAGCTCCCTCTGTGATAACTGGGAACAACCTGCAAAGGTGTGTTCAGAGGACATCCAGCATCCTGGGACTTTGTCCAGGAATGACAAAGGCTTTAAGGATACACGTCACTGAATTTATAAATCGACAAGAGACAGAGATATATTGTGTTCTAGAAATGCTAATTTCTCTCTGCTGACCAGAATGGAAACCTGGGGAACAGTTCAGATAAGGGCTAAATTTAGATTACATACTGGGAAGAAATGATTCAGTTTAAAGGGTGGTGAGGCCCTGGTGCAGATTGCCCAGAGCACCTGTGGCTGCCCCATCCCTGGAAGTGGTCAAGGCCAGGCTGGATGGGGCTCTGAGCATTCCCTACTCCACATGTTTAGTAAAACAGGGCATATCTCCCATCATAAAGACTTCTGTTTGCACAGCAGAGTAACTGTACTCCATAGTCTCTTATTCCCCATATGGCAACATATTTGTACAAACGGATTTTCGAGACATCAGACTTGTTGCACATTCTTGTTCCCAGAAGGGATGGGACTACCTGTGTAGCTGAGGAGATAGATTACTTTTATCTATTGGTGTAAAAACAGAGGGAAAGTCTGCAGTTTGTGCTGTCCAAGATCCAAAACCTCCAGGCCCTCCCACTATGGGGTCACATAGGATGCCAGCTCTCTGCCTCCTGCTCTTACCCTGCAGAGGAGGGAAGGGTAAACTCAAATCTGTACCCATATGAAAGCATGAGAAACTCTGGAGTCTGGCTGTAGATGTTACGAAACTTCCAGACAGGGTTGTCACCTCAGACTACAAAGTTGCAAATTTTCTTCTGTGCTTAGAAATCTCTGGGAGCAGTTTTCCTGAAGAAGCAAGGTCAGCTTCCTGCTATCAGCAGAGGGGACCTTGACCACTCTGCCTGAAACTACCACATCACAACCCAGATAGGCAAGATAACGCATTTTCAGTCAATTCCTTTCCTTCAGGAGGCCCTTTACTCTTGGGGTTGTACACCTTGTACAAACAGAATTAAGTAAAATCCTAAATATGTGTCCTAAATAGAGGTGGACTGCAGAGGCATCAAGTTTACTGAACAAGGGATCACAAATCAAGGGGGCCTGTGCTGACCTGTGGGTGCTCTACCATTACGAAAGCATTCTCCTTTCATCACCAGAGAAATAAACTGTGCTTTTACCTGTTGCCATCTGACACATATAACTCAACCATAAATAATTAGCTGTTGCACCCATTGAACTGCTGTTTTCAGGTCGGAGTTTCTTTCTGTGCTGCCAAGAAAAGCAATATCAGCATTATTTCCCAGACTCATGGAAAAAGTTAATCGATTGCATCCCATCATTGTTTCCCTGTATCTTTATTTCTTCATTTCACTAGGTGTGTGGCCCTCCTTCAAGTGTAAGTCTTGCAATAGAAAGCAAAGGAGGGACACCACTGAAGCCTATAACATGAGCCTGGAAATGTGTAGTATATTTTTCCCCTTGTGATGGCCTTCATGGATGAGCTAGCATTAATTTTTACGATCCTGCACTGACTTTTCAGGATCCTTGAACACTGGCATATGCAGTCATTTCAAATTGGCTGGTGGGCTTGAAGCTCAGTTCATTATTCTCTAGCTATATAAAACTGCACTTTTTTCATTATTTTGCACTAGCTGCTGTCTTGCTTTTTTTGGGGACTATGCCAGGAAACTCTAGTTTTTGCTTTCCTTTGTGTTATGTGGCTAAATCAAGGGAATGAGCACAATGTGTGGCACTGCTTCAGTATCAGTCACTGAATGAAAAAGCTTGGTTTCTTCAACAGCCTGTGTTCTCTGCAGCTTTTAGAAGGAACATTTAAAAGCAGGATTTGCCAAAGCCTGCCTGGTCTCACTCCACAGGGTAATTTCATACACTGTCTGCAGGATTGGCTGGGGGGCAATGTTATTTAAAAGTTCAAGTTAAAGCAGTGGAGAAAGGAAAAAAAAGGCAGAAAGCAAGGGACTGTCCTTATCCTGACCTGTGGAAAAACCTAAAAATAACTTGGTTGTGTTGGAGTGGAATGAACTGTCCAGGGAGGTGGTGGAGTCCCAGGAAGTGTTTAAAGAAAGCTTGGACATAGCCCTTATTACCATGGTCTGGTTGATAAGGTGGTGATCAGTCACAGGTTGGACTGGATGATCTCAGAAGCCTTTTCCAACACAAATGACCCTGTGATCCTGTGACCACTAAACCAGGGTTGACCCAAACTGCTGGAATTACACCAGGAACTATAATTAGAACTCAAGACCCTGACTGAAATGATATACAAGTGGTGATATTCTAGTTAACATCACTAGTTAGCACAGAAAAAAAGATGGTGTAGAAAGCAGGTGGAGGAGGCCCATGCTCATGGAGACTTATAAGCAACTAATCAAAATTTAGATCAAAAATTTTCCTTCAACCTTTCCTTTCCAGACCCAAGGCGGAACCTTAATTTACCTGAGTTGGAGGTAGCAGAGATGTATATTATCTGGTGTAAAGCATGCTATACTGAACACAGTCAAAACTATGTGAGGGAAAGCAGGACAGGAGGTGACTGCCAGAGAATACACTAATCTGGATCCTGAGAATCCACAAGAGGTTGTACAATTAGAAACTATCTTTATAGGGCAGTCGGCCCCAGGTGCTGGAAGCAAATCCCAGGAAATGGAAGGACTGGAGTGGTGTGACTCAGGAAAGTTGTTCCATGGAACTTGGAAAGCATGTTACAACAGGGATAGGGAAAAGGAAATGCGGCAGGCTGGAAAGGAAAACAAGAGACACGAGAACCTATTTGGAACTCTAGAGGGTGCTAAGGGACCGCCCAACAGGGCAGGAGAAGGAGGAAGGCGAGGCAGAACACGGGGAAGGGGAGGAGGGAGGGTCCCATCGTTTTCCCGACAACGATCAGAGGAAAGCCAGAGTGCACTTGGTAAGGAAAAGGGGCGTTGGAAGCGGGAATGCCCGCAGGCTGGGAAGCTGGACCCTGCCTTACAGGCTGTTACGCGAGAAGATGAAGATTGAAGAGAAACGGGGGATTCTACCCCAGCTGAACCTCTGAGGCTGGGGAAAGAAGAAGTGGAATTTTTGGTAAGCACGGGGGCAACTTACTCTGTACTGAATATATGTAAAGGAAAGCTTAGTAAGGGTGTGGTAAATGTAAATTGTAAATTGCAAAATGGTAAATGTAAATTGGTACATGTGGTAAATGTACACAATGTGGTAAGTACACCTAGTGCTACAGGGAAAAACGAAACTCCATCATTTTCACAGCCCATGAAATTTAAATTAGGAAAGAACTGCACTACTCATCAGTTTCTATATATGCCTTTAATGCCCAGTCCCCTTGCTGGGGAGAGATTTATGGGGAAAATTGGATGCTCAGATAACCAGATGGGACCTGGGAGTCCTGATGCAGAAGCTGGGAACCTGGAGAAGACCTGTGGGCTATTTCTCCAAACAGCTGGACAACATGAGCAGAGGACAGCTGGGATGCTTGTAAGGAATTACTGTGACAGTTCTACTGTTGAGGCCAAGAAGAGGCCAAGAAGCTCAGGGCTGGACAGCACATCACTGGTTTTGTCCCTCACATGGTGACATCCATATTAGAGCAAAAGGAGGAGCATTGGCTGTCCCCTGGCAGGATGCTCAGATACCAAGTTGTGCTCTTGGAACAGGATGATCTGGAATTGAAGCCATTTTCCTTGATCCCAAGGCAGTGGATGAAGGAGCCCTGACACAGGATTGTCTCCAAACCACTGAACAGGTATATTCCAGCAGAACCAATTAGCAGGATGAACCAATAGAGAATCCAGATTTAGAATTGTTTACAGGTGGCAGCAGTTTCATGAAAGATGGAAATAGGTGGCAAGATAGACAGTGGTGACTGCCACTGAGGTTTTAGAAGCTCAATCTTTACCAATTTACACATCAGCCCAAAAAGCAGAGATAATAGCACTTTTAAAAGTGTTGAGCTTGCCAGTGAGCAAAAGAGTGAATATTTTGACTGATCCTAGATATGAATTTGTTGTAATTCATGCCCATTGAGCCATATGGAAGGAAAGAGGACTGCTATCAGTTCAAGGATCATCTATTTAACAGAAAGAAGAAATTTTACAACTTTTGAAAGAAATTAAAAACCCCAAAGGAGGTGGCAGTGATGCATTGCAAAGCACATCAATCTGGACAAACTAATGTTAGAGTGGGAAGCCAACTGGCAGACAAAGCAGTTTGAGGAGTAGCTGAAAAAGGCACCCCAGAGTCAGTCCCACAAAAAAGAAATTGACATATCTGAATTTAAGCCTAATTCTGACAGTGAGGATCAATGTTTAGAAAACATATTAAAAGCCACTAAGAATCAAGAGGGTTGGTGGGTAAAAAACAGCCAACAACTTGTAGTTCCACTTCCTGTAAGGAGGAAAGTAATGAGAAAAGAACACAACGAATCTCCTGGGGGAATTGAGTCCCTGACTTCTAGTCTCCAAAACTGTGTTCTCTGTAGTGTGGGAATGACTGAAATAGAAAAATCTCTACCAGTGCAATGTCCAATTTATTTAAAAAAAACAATCCCATAAGCAGTGAAAGGCAAACTCCTGGAACAGTTTTAAGCCAAGCCTCACAAGGCTTAAAGGGGAGAATGTTGCCAGATGAAGAACTATTTGCACCTGGTGGGTTAATGCAATGATCATTCTTGAAAAAACACTGGCCTGTGGAACTGCACAATGCTTATCCTTCAGGAAGAAGAACTGGAAAGCAACCAGCGCACTTGTGCCAGCTTTTATCAGTTCACCAGGCAGTCAGATTTGATTTTGGGATCACCAAAGACCACCAAAGAGATCCCCCAGGACAGAAAAACACATCTGCAGAGAGGAGGGAAAATATGTTAATGATTTTGGGGAAATTATTATCAAATGTATGTTTATTCCAGGAAAATCAATGAATATGTGTGTAAAATAAAGCCTGTAAATTGGAGCTCTTTCTGTACTTAACACACACAATATTCCAGCCAAATAAAGAATGCTTGCTTCTTAATGTTACACCGGTGTCAAAGAGTTTGTATTTTCACCTATTACTGGTAACACTGGAAGCACAGTGTTAATAGCAGTGCCATAGAAAACGAAGAAGAGTAATCAATAAGTTTCAATAAGAGTAATCAATAAGTTTTTAAGTAATTAATAATTAATATATCCTTTTGGATGGGTCACTGTTTCATGTCACACTGCAACATTTTCTTTAGGGATTTTTTTGTCGCTTTATCTCCTATTTCTCCTATTGGATCATTCCAGAATCTGAGATTATAATATGAGTGAATTTCAGCTAAAATCAAGTGGTGATCTATTGAATTATCACACTGATGATAAAAAGCCCTGAAAAAACACTGGTAATTTTTACTTCTTTTCCATATTTGATTCCCAACAGTTTCAAAAGTTGTGCATACAGTTCTACTGGGTCATTTCCTCTAAGACTTCTATAATACACCAAAGAATTTAGAAAAAGGAGGCAAAAAGAATATTGGTCAATTCCTATGTAAATACAATGTCAGTAGGTAATCTTTCTTTCTTTCTTTCTTTCTTTCTTTCTTTCTTATTTGTCCATCAGGACTCAGAAACCTCCTTTCAGCAGATATGGATGGATGGATGGAAGAACGGATGGATGGATAAACCACTGCTAAGGCTTGTTTATACTGCACAATACTTTTATAATTAGAGAATGGCAAATGGGTTTTAGCCTGCCTTGGGAGAATACATTATGTTCATGAATACATTGGTTCTGCTCTGCAACTCTAAAATGCACCACCAGGGCTAATGATTCACCAGTTTAATGTGAAAGGGCTGCGACTGCAACAAGGAGCAACAAGTCTCACTACCTGCTATCCTGCCTTTAACAAACATTTATGCACCAGTCCCAGGTGGTTCCCAAACACAAATAGTTACACATTACTGCAGAGCATTTTTTCAGTCTCAGCTATTCAGAAGAGAAAGATTAGGAGAACCCAATTACACGACTGTAATAGCACTCTGGATAGCCAAGAGCACTAACAGAAATTTTTAAGCAATTCTACAAGACAGAGAAAATTAATGGGTCGTTGAATGGAGCCTGTGAATATAACCAGCTGTAGGACTAATAGTATCCAGGACAGGAGAATCAACATGTGATCCCCCCACTGTAAAGGATTTAGAGCATCATGGCTGGCCATGCATGAAGTTTGGGAGAGGGATCTGTGAGTGAACAGACTGTCAGCTGCAGGAGTGACATAGCAGGACATGACCAGGCAAGAGGGGCGATGGCAGAGCCTTAAAATGGGAGGTACAAGAGCTACTGCATATTAAATATATACATATATATATATATATATATATGCATGCAGATGCATACATATATGTCTACATACACATATATACATATAACGGCATATATATATATTAAATGCTGGATATAGCTACGATATGGCAAACTCTTTCACTTCCAAGTCAGTAGATTGGATTGTCAGAGGTAGGACAATGTGAGTGCAGGGGCAGAAAAGGTACTGGAGGATGGAGAGGAATCTGAACTCCATTTCAACAGGTCAGTAACATGACCTTCAACCCACTCCCCTCAGGGTAGGGGCGGGGAGAGAAATAATTGGGAATGAACAAACTCAGAGACCCTTTCTGCTCACAGAAGGGAAGGGTCAGGCCTGCAGAGATCTCATGATGCCCTTCACTGAACCAGTTAAACATCAAAAGTAAGAACCTGTAGCCACTACTCTTCTCCTGATCTGACTGGAAGGCTTTAGAAATCCCTTCAAAAGAGGAAGAGAACCAGGCCAAGAGAATAAAAAAAGAGACAGGCAGAAACAATCAGGAATTGCCAATGACAAAAAGGAAAAGAGGGAAAGCAAAAAACTTGAAGGGCAGAAAGAGGTTAGATTAGGAGGAAGAGATTGGATTCAACACACAGCACAGAAGGTGCTCCTTCTCCTGGCCACTGGACTGGTGAAGATGAACTGAAGTAGAAAGGACAAGAAGAGTCTGAGCAGCTTGAGACACCAAGAGGCCACAGAACCACCTTACAGGGATGCATAACTCAGGCATGATCTGCTTTGTTGTAGGGAGTTTCTTATGGGTAAGTCACCTTTGCCATTCCTCTGTATGGGGTCACTGCTAGGATATGGAGTTACCTTGGAAAGATGGAGGGGCATTAGCAATAATAATTTCCCTGATATTAGAAAGAACTGGACATTTAAAAGGCACAGACAGAGAAGATAATATTTGCTGCTATTCCAGGGATGGTAACACAGACATTAGGGTACCCAAGGAAAAGGAATGAGAAGGGTAGGAGTGCTGGAGGGACAGAGCAGTTTTCAAGCCAGGGTGGGTGGCAGGGTATTTAAGTCTTAATAAGTTCTTACTATTTGAGCATGGAGAAGGATCTACAGCTGGAACTTGTAGTGGAGAAGGGGAAAGTTGTGGTGACACTGAAGTTAAGAACAGTACTAAATAGGATTTTAAGGACTACAGAAGTTAATATATGAAGCAATGCTGTTGGTTACTTCAAATCTACAGCAGAACATATGATAGAAACAATGGAAGATACATAAGAGTACATCTTTACCATAGGAGATCCAGACTCATTAAATGAAAGATATACAAGATGCATATGACAAAGATTTAATTCACTCTAGCTGTGTCTTTGCTGCTTTTCTCCTTCTAGTTACCCCAAGTGAGAGGTGAGGAAGGCTGCCTCAACGCTGAACTGTTAAGTATTGGCCAATCTTGCTCTTCTTTTGAAAAAACAATGAACAATAAAGGCAATACTGGACATGGGCATTATACCTCATGGTTGACACTTTCCAGAAAATCTTATTTCGTTGTATTAAAAATTCATGTAAAATCACCATTACTTTGAATGTGAACTGTATCAGTTACTATTTTTATTGACCAGCACACTGATTGTGTGGTATACTGCTCCTGCTGCCTATTTGCATTACTGCAACAGTTAAGAGCTTTCTGGTGTAATTTCAATTGACTGGGATTATGATTTTAAAATCAAACTTTCCTTGAAAAAATGGTTTGATATAAACTGCTTTGGTGAATATTACTATCAGTGATGTCATTTGTAAGAATAACCTAAATGATATATTGACAAAAAAGAAAAAAAAACAAGCATTTTGTTTGCATGCAAAGGGAATTGGGCAAGGATAAATATCAGGAAAACTATCTAGATATAAAGCCAAAAGAAGGGAAATTCACCTAACAGGAATATTGATGAGGTTGGGCAACTGTGTTCTCCACAAAGCACAGTTTCTCATCACTGTGCCATCTGGAATATGGACAGTATGTGCGGAGCAAGAGGGGAGATGGAGGAGGGATCCATAGGGATCTTTGCCTTTATTTAGTGTTCTGTGGATAACCCTTTCTTGTGCCCTCTTCTCTTCAGCTGTTCAGGTACAGCATGGGACCATCTGTGGTATATTTGGTAAGATAACATGTTTACTCTCAATAGCTGCATCTCTAGACAATTCCAGTAGCAAATGGTGGGATTAAATGTGACCTGCTCAGGAGTGATGCCACCCCCTCCTTTTCCCTGGGACTCTCTAGAGCTCTACAAGAACAAGACAACCCCTCTGATATCTCACTGTCTTTAACAAAAGTTGACCCACCAGCCTCCTTTTTTATTCCACATATTTAGTCATATGAACACTATCAATAAAGTATTCATGGCACAATATGCCTTTTAAAAGACTGATTTTTAAAGTAAGTTCTGTTTGATTTCCTAATTATTCCCACCAGGATGAGATTAAAAAGGATGGTTGTTGTTGAACATGTAGAAGGCTGAATTAATAAGGGTAGTCAGAAGATTGCAAGATCCAATTTTTCCTCTCTGCTTGTCACTCATGACAAGATGTCTGGAATACCTAGTTCCAGTCCCCTAGTACAAAACAGATGATGGCACACTGAAGCTAGTCCCCTGAAGAGCCAATAAAAAGAAACAGGTTTCTTCAGCCTGGAGAAAGCTAAGGGGTCAAAGTAATTGCAGTTTTCCACTACCTAAGGGGGATCTTGAGAGAAGATAAAGACAGAGGCTTCTAAGAAGTGCTCAGTAGAACCTCATGAGGTGGCTGACCAAGCTGCAGACAGGAAAATTCTGATTAGACAGGAGAAAAAATGCTCCCCCTGAGGATGGTGCAGCACTTGAACAGGTGCCTGGAGGGGGTGACAGATCTGCATCCCTGCAGTATCTGAGTTTGATTCAATCCAAACTCAGCTGGACAAACTCCCAGGTGACTTTGTTTAGCTTTGAGGTATACCATGCTGCAAGCAGCCAGAGACATTAAGAGGTGTCCTGTAAACAAAATCTTTCTGGTCCTAATTCTGTGTCCCCTCCTGCTGCAGGCTGGTGCTGGTGATCGGGGGGCTCCTGCTCCTGTGTGGTCTGGTCTCTGTCTGCGTGAGGTGCTGCTTCCAGTGCCATCAGCCAGGGGACGAGTCGGGCCCTCAGCCCTACGAGGTCACCGTCATTGCCTTTGACCATGACAACACCCTCCAGAGCACCATCACTTGTGAGTCGGCCTTGCCAGATCCCGGGGAATTCAACACCCTGTGTAGTGAGGGGCTGCACTGTAAAGTCCAGATGTGACACCCCAAAGCTCAGAGAGGGAAGTTCACAGCAGGATGGAGGAAAAGCAACCTCTCTACATGCTACACACAAAGGTGCCCAGCTGTGAGACATGTTTGGGTGGAATAAGGGCAGCTACAGGTTTCAGTGGCATTTCAGGAGAGAGGATTTGTGAGATGCTGCTAGCGGGATTTCACACACACTCTTTTTAGGGAAGAGTGAAGGAGCAGGAAAAAGAAAACATTCTGGGTGTGGGAAGAGAAAAGGCTGTGTCCTGTGGATATCCTTGCCCTCCTCTAATAACACAATGCTTTCAGGATGAGGCAAACGGCTTTGGTCTCTTCTCTTCCAGCTCTCCACTCAGTGTTTGGGCCTGCTGCCAGGAGAATATTAGCCGTGGCACACTCCCACAACGCTGCCCAGGGAACACCTCCTCTCTCCACACCAGACACTCCTCCAGTGTACGAAGAAGCTCTGCACATGAGCAGGTTCACCGTGGCCAAGGCGGGCCAGAAGGTGCCAGACCTGGATCCAGTGCCGGAGGAAAAGCCGCAGGCTCTGGCCGAGGGCAAGGATGCCCAGCCAGCCCTCTGATGTCTGGTTTTTCTTGATAGCAAATAATACAGGATAGATGCATGCAGAGAATAATTCAGGTGGGCTGGGTTTTAAGAATTTCAGATTAACTTCCTTAGTCAGTTGAGAAAGGGGGAGAAAAAGCAACTAAAATTCCAAACATTTTCAGATCTACCATCGTCTAATGGCTCTTTTTGACACCTCCTTCAGATAATTTGCACTCTCCAAGCCCATTCATTACATGCACACAACACTAGAATCACACTTCGCACAAATAAGTGGGCAGTAGGATCAAGGTGCTGACCTACAGGTGCAGTCTCATTCCTCTTGCCTTTTGCCTAAGCTTCCTCAGGATGGCAAAGAGGTCTTCAAAACAGAAAAAAAAAAAAAGATATTTGCAAAGGTTCTGTTATGACCCAATATTAACACCAAACTTCTGGAAATTGCCAATCATTTATAGTAAATTAAGTAAAAAAATAGTGGAAACAATCTGCATGTAAATGAAAGACATCATACATACACACAGTATGTATAGAGTGTGCCCTTAATGCCCTGCAGGATACGTAAAGTGAACAGTCTGGTTCTGAATGGGATACACAGCAATTCTTTAATGGTAGTCACATGTTCTTATATATGAATTAAAAAATATTATATATGTACCAACAGATCAAACAAGAGGAGGAGCACAACCTCTGAAATAAAGCTCGTTCATATTTTCAATGCATTCATATGGTATCATTTATTAATTCCTAATGTTGCTGTCAAAACCAGATCAATTTAAGTAACACCACTTAAAACACGTGTGTTTAAAAAACATTTCTCAGACTGAATAATTTGTAAGTGTCTCCTGGTCAGTACAAATATGTTGAACCATCCAGAAATATTAACAAAATTGGATGAACATAGGTATGGCCCATCTGTAAAACCTTGGACTAGGCAGTTAGGAGAAGGTGAGTGTTGAACTACGTCAGTGTTGTCTCTACCCTGGATTCAGCATGTGAAAACATTAAAGCAGAACAACATGAAATATCATGTGATGATTTATTCAACCATGAATAAATTGCATGTATGTGTTCATGTTTATATGAAGGCACAGGTCACATCTTTTTGAAATACCTCAATGGCCCTTCCTGCTGAAGGACCCAAATTCCCACTTTAGTTATTATGCTGGTCTTCTTTCCTGTGAAATACAGAAAATACAGTTATTCTGTAGATAAGAAGAGCAAGAACAATGTTGGACAAGGTCCAAAAAAAGACTAGGTCCCAAACATGTTTAAGAACCTAGCTGCTGTTGAGATTACAACCATGTAATATTTTAGAGAAGATTGATAAAATAGCTTCAGCAGTAGAATAAAGCCTAACTGAAAAACCAAAACATCTTTGATATGCCCCAGACCTCGACCAGTCACAGAAATTTTGTATCTAAAGGAATTAATCTAAAGGGTCTTGATTTTGAGGTCACAAACTTCTTCCTAAATTGTCTAGTCATAATTAACTGTATCATTAGCAAGAGATAAACTGGAATGGAATAAGAAGTGACATAAAAGTTTATGCCCCTTCTGCTATTACACCTTTCTTCAATCTTAGAATTGTAGAAAGGTTTGGATTGAAGAGGACCTTTAAGATCATTGAGTTCCACCCCCCCTGCCATGGGCAGAGACACCTTCTGCTAGACCAGGTTGCTCAGAGCCCTGTCCAGCCTGGCCTTGAAATAATAATAATAATAATAATAATAATAATAATAATAATAATAATAGTAATAATAATTATAACTGTTTGTGGAACACTTGTTAGAGTGACCTATTTTATCAGCTGCTCTCTGAAGTGCTCTTCAGGCCTGGCTTCACCAAGCTGCAGAACATTTCCTGGAAGGCTCTTGTTTACTCCACAGTAAAACCTGAAGCCAGCAGAGACATTTGAGTCCCCTGAACATGTGTCAAGCACTGTCAAGCCCAGAAACTTCCTGGAAGTCTTCACAGTGCTTTCCAGGGGGAACATTTAGCTCATCCTGCCTGCAAACCCTGAGCTGTCCTGGCATTTAACACATGATGTTCACTCTGCTCCACAGGGCAGCAACTCTGCCTAGAAAGCCCAGCAGCCCCAGTGCAGGAGCAGTCATCAAAGCATCTTTCAATTCCTGAAAGCCCTGAATTCCTGCAGTCAGGCTCAGCTCTCTTTTAGAAAGGAGCTCAGGACTGGACAGACAGACTCTTTTCCTTCCTGGACCAAATTCCTTTGTCCTTGTGAAACTGTAAATTTCCTAAAGCACAAGTCCAGTTCTGAGGTCAAGCCTTTCCCCATGATGTTTCCCAAGTAGTCTCACTGTTGAGCTGCTCCAGGCCCCTGGCTGCAGGACAAACTTGGCCAGCTCATTGTGCCACAGGAGCCCAGAGCCACACACTTGACACTGAGGATTCAGCCTAGACTGCAGCCAGAGCAGCTCCTTTTGAGTGGTTTTTCATCCCTTCTCATCTAATGCTAACAACATTGGACCTCTAGGCACACGCATACATTCCTTCCACTAATCAGGATTATTCCACAAAGAAAAAAAAATCAGCAAAAAATCAGTGAGTGGTCCGTTGCATTCCTTCTACAAAACAGCATTAATTGCAAAATGGTATTGTAATTTGCAGTCCCATTAATTGGTCACTTTTCACAACCATTAAGTTTATGTATTGGCCACCAATGATTACAATATTCAACAAGTTGTTTTCATGTCAGGGGGTCACACCTCCCAAACCCTCAACCTTTTCCAGTTCCTTAGGACACAACCCAAAGGGGAACCCTTTGGGATCCCTTCTCTTGGGAGCTATGAAGGTGGCCCCACTCCCATATTTATCATCTTAGTAAAAAACCTTTAACTCCTTTAAGACCTTTTACAAGTTTTCTACATCCTCTTACAATCTTTCACAACTTTTTACAACCATTCCCAAAACCCAAATCAGTGAACATTTGAAAAACCTCTGAGCCTCACACTGCAAACTTTCTACTAGTGCAACTTATGGACAGGAAAATTACCTTCAAATAAAGTACCTTGAGTAATGTTGTATTCTTTCTCCCAGAAAGGGCAGAGTGGTGTACTCACCAGACCAGGAAATGGGAAGATATCCACAAAAATATTTTGGTGTCTGCTGGAGTGCTGTCAACTCCTCTGGTCCACTGAGTTGGCACCTCTTCGTCCCATTCGGGGGTACCAGAAACTGCCACCAACAGCTGGGAAATAAACTCTTCAGCCAGTTTGTTAGGGTACAAAGTCAACATTACTTTATTCAGTGTTAGGGTATATGGGGATAGCTCCACAGAACATGCCAGTTATCAAAACCTTTAACTATACATTTGAGCAAAAAAAGAAATTAGTGTTCATTGGCTTACAAGCTATGTAGCTCTCTTCAGTAATTAGTATTCTATCACCTATTGTTATTTATTTATTACTTCTAATGCTGATTAATACACATTTTTAGCCTTTTTATTATTTATTTCTTTTCCCCAGATAGACACAATCTCAGTAATTGTCTTTGTTAGTTTCTCCTTCATCTTCAGTTTCTGTGCCTTTGTGATTTATAAATTCTGCATTTTTTGTGTCTCAGTCTCAACAACAAATTTCTCTCTCCAGTCTAAGAGAATTAAAGCATGCCAGTCCCGAGATCTGTTTATCTAACACATGGCCATCACCCATAGCTTGCCTGTCATCCGTTAACCATTTCATGGATTAAATCTCCTTAAAGCAATTTACCTCCCCACACTTCTGCACACGCTCCTTATAAAAGAAATATTAACTTGTTTGGTTACAGTGCCACCCTTAGGTTCCCCTAAAACACGGAGCGCTTGAGAAAACCCGGGTTTCAGAAACATTCCACTGGCCCCACTGTTGTTGTTGCTCCTTTGTTTTCACAGGAACAATGATGCCCTTCCCCAACAGGCCACTCCCAATCACTGGCTGGAACAAAGGGATGGCAAACTCAGCTTTGCAAGTCTGGGGTGTTGTTCTTTACTGCTGCTTTTGATCACGCAGCAATTGTGACTGTGTTCCTTAATCTCCTCATGACATAATCTGTATGCCTTTAAGCAACTTTAGTAAAGCAGGGCCATACAAGAAGTATGGCAAGAAAGAGCAGGTTCTTTTGTAAAAAAAAAGAAATTGTAGAAAATAGAGCAGCAAGACAGCAGCCCAGCATGGACAATACAGAATGCTTTCCTAGAGGAAAGGAAAACATTTAGACAATTAGACATTGTTTACTGGGAGTGACTAACCCTGTGCCATCATGCAAGATCAATGTGCCCATACTGGCTCTGAAGATACTACAGATCCAGTGCCAAGGGAAACTGGTGACCAGTCACAAGGGATATAGGAGAGACACCAGGCAAGGATTTTGCCATGGATGGCAGCAAGCAGATCAGAATCACAAGTGCCATCTGTGTTTTAATCACCATCCAGACCATCAAGCACAAATTTTCTGAAAAAAGAGACTTTGATATGCAGAGTCCCCACTAAAGATTAAAAAAAAAAAAAAAAAAAAAAAAAAAAAAGTCCGTAGAGGCATAAATTACTCAAGGGGAAGTAATAATGAAAGATATATCCATGGAAGTCCAGAGTTATAACTAGGAGGACTGTATTGTATGGCACAGGCTGCAAACCCTGCCCCCAGATTGTGTGCAAATATTTTTGTCTCCTGCTCCTATGGCTGCAGCATTGGCAACACTTGGGAAATCTCTTGTGAATGCACTCACATGACCTGCAGACACAGAGTACAGTATGTGCTCAGAGCTGTTCTGACACTCCAGGTTAAGAAAAAATATATTGTTTTGACAGTCTGTGAAGGACCACTTTGTGCTGGCAGTCCAGGATAGGAAAATTAGCCAACACCATTTCCAGTTCCTCCCTCTGGCAAACGAATCCAGAACGTGGGGTTTGTCACATGCCCATGGGCTGACATTTTAACGACCCTTAGTCACATGTTTAGGTGTTTGTCAATGTTTCTGCATGTATCATCTTCCTGCCTGTTTTGCCAGTGACGTTATTGTTATTATTGAAGCTGAAGGAGAGAGTTGGGAATTCAGTGCCTGACAATGGGGAAGCAGGAGGAGCGAGTCTTGGGGCTGGTCATCCAGGGCTGCACCATCAGGGCAGGAAGAGACTTCAGTCAGGGGATTTGCTGAGAAGTCACCAAGCAATCTGCTCACAGGGCCATGTCTTTGCATCAGAACAGGGAAAAAAACCTGGCACTTTTCTCCGATTTGTCATGAGAAATTAAAACCAGGTGTTATCTTAGCTGTCTTGGGAGCAGTCCTGGGGACAAAAACAGCAATTCACAGGATAAGAGGAGTTTGAGATCAGTCTGTTTAAACTGCGAGACTATGTTGGTAACTTAGGTGAAACAGGCTACAAAACTTCCTCTCTTTTGTCCTTGAGGAAGAGGCATCACTACCTTCAGTACACAGCAACTGCTATGCTGCAGGCACTGAGGAAGGAAGGAGGCCAAACAAAGGCTTTATATAAAAGTTTGATGCCACGAAACCAGAATTTTCCATGGGTCTAAACCCTGGGGCTCCTACAGTCCTAGCTATTTGCTATGGGACTGCAAAACACAATGTCTTCCTTCTGACTCACCCCTCTGAGCTCCTCTGACACTATGTGGCAAATATGGGAGAACGTTTACATGTCCAGGGACAGACAGAAAGTGTTGATGGTGCTTCCTGTACAGACCTCATGGACACGAACAAAGAAAGCTGGGACACGCAGGCTGGTGACATTCCCACTGTGGGCTGCTTTATCCTTAGGAGATTTGGGCATGCACCTGCTGGAACTGACCATCAGCAGGAGGTCACAGTATCCCATACTAAATGAAAGCATTTAGTATTTTAAAAAGTACCAGTAATAAAAGCTTAGAAAGTAAAGACCCTGCCAGAGTTTTTGCAGACACACTTTGCCCATCCAAAAATAGGTGTAATGATTCAGGTGAGAAAAAACCACACCCCAACACACATTTTCCTACTCCTGTTCTTCCTCAGTCAAGAGATGGGGTTGAATTAGGAAATCTGGGTCATTTTACCTCTGTCTTTGCTGTGGGTGTGGAGAATCACTTTATGCATCTGACTGTTCCACTCATATTTTACTACAACTAAAACCCTTGCACAGATAAAAGATCAGCCTTGGCAAAATTCTGCTTCCCTGGGTAAAGTATGCAAAGAAAAAATAATTTAATGCAATCCAATTCATTGTCCCTAGGGCAGCAGCAATTGATTTTTGTCCTGATTTGAGCATGCTGAACCATTCATTAATACCTGCTCTTCTGCTGATCAGTGAATAATTGCGTGTCCATCACCTCCTAGAAGAAAAAAATACCCAGATATTGTACGTGCCAGCTGAGTAACTGGGCCGAATTTGGCTCGCTGTTTTGGCTTGTTTGCAGACAGTCACCTTCAGCGTGTTTGTAACACGCATCTGCTGTGACACATCACGTGGCACGCTTTCTGCCACCGAGACGCTACAAACAGGGCAACAATCCAGATCCAACAGCCACCGGACGGGCTGAGAACAAACAAGTTCTTGTTGTTGTTGTTGCTGTTGTTGTTGTTACATCTCGCAGCCACAAAGTGCACAGGTCACATCCATGTGGACAAGCGGGGGCATTCAGGCCTCACCCGGGGAGCCCAGACCCGTACCCCCACGGGGCGCTGGGCACGGGGGGCGCTGGGCACGGGGGACAGTGGGCACGGGGGGCGCAGCAGCGCGGGTGGATGGGGTGCCTTAGTACGGCTGGTGCTTTGTTTATAACCCGTGAGCCATGCTGCGGAGGGCGGGCGGCGTTTTGCTGCCCTTAAACGTAAAAATTATTTTTAAAATTTTTAAATAATTATTGGTTTAAAATATTTGTTTACATATCGCAGGGCAATAAATCAATGCACGAACAGAACGCGCCAAACTAGAAAGAACGCGCTCCTCTCCGTCCCGGGCAGCGCGGCGCCTCCCCGTGACGTCAAAGCGCGGCTCGGCTCGGCTCGGCTCGGGGGGGGGAGGGGGGGGGCGCCTCGGCGTGACGTCACGGCTCGGCTCGGCGGCGGGGGGCACCTGCCGTGACGTCACAGCGGCGCTGTGCCGGGCGGCGGCCCGTGACGTCACAGCGGCGCTGTGCCGGGCGGCGGCCCGTGACGTCACAGCGGCGCTGTGCCGGGCGGCGGCCCGTGACGCGGCCGGGGCCCAGCTCGGCGGGCGGCGCCGGCGGCGGGGCCGGGCGGGCGGGCGGAGCTCTCTGCGCAGCGCCGGCCGGGGCGGAGGCAGCCGCAGCAGCAGCCGCAGCAGTAGCAGTAGCAGTAGTAGCAGCGGCCGCGAGCGGAGGGACAGCCCGGCGCCATGAAGTTCCAGTACAAGGAAGATCACCCGTTCGAGTACAGGAAAAAAGAAGGGGAGAAGATCCGGAAGAAATACCCCGACAGAGTCCCCGTGAGTGCGCGCTGCCGGGGCGGCCAAGGCTGCGGGCCCGGGCTCGGCCGCCTTTGTTTTCCGTGCCGACCGTCGGCTGCTGCTCGCCTTATTTTGGAGGCGAAAGAAATGAGTTTAGTACAGATGATCGTGATCTCGCTGATCTGATTCAAATCCCCGGCTGCTTTTCTCCCTGGGGCAAAGCTGGGGCTATTTTTGATGCGGGAAGGGCCGCAGTGTGGGTGGGTGGGTGCGGGGTGGAGTACACCTTTTTCCCTGGGATCCGCAGTAACTCCACGGTGCGAACGCTGCTGATCCTTTTCTGGCATGCGTGGGGGTGAGTGGAGAAGAGCTCACCCTTGTTTCTCTGAAAATGGAGATCAGTGAGTGGGTTAACCGGGTGCTCTTCTTACTAAACACGGTCCCCATCCGGGTCATCTCATACGTCCCTGTTATCTTTATTTCACTTCAGCTTGGATTGTCTTTTCCATATAGCCTTGCTCTTTTCCTTTGCATACAGAAGAGAATATGCATACATACAGAGCAAAAAAAAAATACTGTTTAATCCTTTTGCCCTCCTGTTTAATCATCCTGTGGAGAAAATGTCATTTGGAATGCAAGGTCATCTAGCTAAATTTTGCTTCCTCATTCTTAGGCCCTTTTGGAGTGCCTGTGGGAAACTTCTGGTTTAATAATTCTGAATAGTTATATAAAAAAAGAAATGACAAATCTAATTAAGTGTAGAGTGGTTTTTTCCTTTTTTAATAAACATTTTGCAAGTATTTTTTTTTCCATCCTCACTGGAGAGGTCTGCCCTAGATTTACTGCACAAGTGTACTACATTCAAAAAAACTGGGACCCCCTGTAAAACTAATGACAAAGGGGGAACAGTTACACACCATATTTTCCCTGCAGGCTAACGGCATTTTTTATCTTGGGAGTGATTCTCAAATGGACTTGAAACAGTTTTTGGAAGTCAGTATTTGGGTGCCTTTGTTCTTTCTGGTTTTGGGAGGCCTGGTATAACATGGGTTGAGCATGCAGCAGGTCAGCTTGAAGTGTATGGGGTTGGGTGTTTATGATGGGGGCTTTGTAGGTCTGGTGTGAGACAAGGTGTAAACTGAGGATTAACGTGGCAGATTGCACAGCAAGCCATGGCAAATGTGTCAGGAAGAGCCCTGTGGGGAGTCCAGGAGGAGGCCCAGTCTGGCAGGAGGTAAAGGAGGTCAAGATAGGGGGGACATCAGCAGAACTTTGTAAAGAAAACCAGGACCAGAATAACAAGGTGTGTTGGAGGTAAAGATATTTGGAAATGATGCACAGCAAGGCCCAGATGTGAATTACGAAGGATAGCCTCTTGTCGGAGCTGCATACAAAGAGATGAATGCAGCACTCTGTTCTTCACATCACTTCTGTGTCTGCCCTTCCTGACAGCAGGATCCTTGAGGATGTAATGCTTTTGGCTGCCTACTCTGCAGTGCCGTGATACATCTCAGCATCTCGATGAGATTTTACTGCCCTGCATTATCACAGTCACTACTCAGCAGCAGCAGAAATGTAGGTAGTCTGTATTCTACGCTTAGGATTTTCCTTGTAGATTTTTTATGTATGTGGAGGGTTTAGTGCCTCAGAAGAGATAACCTGCATTATCCAGCAAACTGAATGCAATTGCCAGTCAGATTAGCAGAGCACCTCCATTTCTTCCCTGCCTCTTTGCAGGAGAGAGATGTCTCTTAAGATCTCTTGAATCAGCGATGATCTGATTTAAATCTTTCCTAGGGGCTTAGAAGCCCCAACACACATGTTGTTCTCATAGGCGTAACTTCTTTTCCTTTATTATCTAATGACCAATCTACAATCCCCCTCCTTCCCCCCCAGGTCAGGGTAGTCACAGCAAGCAGTTAGGCTTGTCAGTAGTTTTTTAAATTGGAGGCAAGAACTAAAGATTGCTCCCCAGTGCAGTTTATTGTTTTAGATACTGCCTTTGTTTGGCTGTGCTGGTAAAAAAATGTGGAAAGTGCTGTTGCTGTTCAGCTTCCACCTGTTCAGTGAGATTGTGGTATTGTGCTTCCCTCACAGCATTTACAACTGCATCTTGTACAGAAATGCATATCCTACCTCAAACTGCCTGAAGGAGCTTGAGTGCCCTGTACTAACTTAGATACTTGAAAGTCTTGAAGTAGTTGAGGCAGCCACGTTTCTATTTTAAAATCGAACCTGGAAATTTCAGGGGATTTGGCTGTGTTGGCAACATTCAAATGGAGCCCAGGGAAAGATGTCCTAGTTGGTACCTCTCTGGTGTGAGATATTTTGCAGACGCTCACCTGGCTCTAGAAGGATTCAGGTTAGCATAGCACCACGTCCTGGCTAAATGCACCAGGCTCATCATAACATTTTGTTCTGGGGTTGTGTCTCACTGGTGGGGCAACATCATTTTGCTTCCAAAGTAGGCTTAGTGCGCAGCAGTTCAGCCTCTTCTCTTACACAACAGCTGTATTTGCTAATTGGGGCTGCCAAAGAGCTATGGGAGCATGGAACCCATAGAAATTAGTCCCACAGTGTCTCAGGTGGAGTATTTACAATTATGGGGACTAAGGAAATTAAAAAGTTTATGAAGTTCAGAAAATCCAGCTTTAGATATAGTTTAGGTGGTCAGAATGGCTTCTGTAGAACAGCAAGCCACATAGATTGAAATGTATGTTTTGCCAGTTCAAAAATATGTATCACAAGAAAAGGCCTGCAGTTTTTCTCCACACAAACACAGTAGTTCCAAAGGTTTCAATGGAAAAAGAGATCAGATCACTTTGGAATACTTCCTGCTTCGGAGGTAAATATTTTGCCCAGCTCTGCTAACAAAAATTATCTTTTAGCAGAAGACCTCTTGGTCTGTTTGACCTTAAAGCTGCTGAGCTTTGTATTTTCCTGTGTTAGAATAAAAGGAAATCAGTGTTTTTTGTCAGAGGTCTCTGTGGGTCCAGTTGTCCAGATGGTAGGCTGGTTTCAATTATAGTATGTTTATGTGATTAAGGAAATGTCCATAGCTATGTGAAATACGGATAATAAAGGATATGAATTTCAGAGTAGACGATGACTCCTGAAGAAATGGAGATTTAAAAAAAAAAATCCCCAATGAGCTATATTTTCTCTTTAATTCATTCTAGAGCACTTGGTATTGGTGAAAGTAGAAATTAGGATGTGGGACTACTGGGAGTAGGGCTGATTTTGTGCAAGGCAGTTTGGAACTGTAACCTGGAAACAGTTTAACTTGTGTTTGTGTATTAGCCTCCTGACAGCTTCTTCACACAAAATTAACCTGAATTGGAAACATCAAGGTGTCCTAATTTTATTCTTTTTTTTTAATCAACCATTATGGTTTATTTTTATGTCTGTTCTGGACTCTTTTTTCACTCACCATGCTTACTGCTTCAGCCCTGGACTCCCAGCACAGCTATTGGGAGTGATTTTGTCTTCTGTTCTTCTTTAAGTCATCTCACCTGTGTGTTCTTTATGCTGTGTATTTGTTACAGATTAAATACCTAAAGGCCTGGTATCTCCATCAGAGGGTAATATCCTTATCCACTCATGCTTTTTGGACCGTTTTGGTTTATGATACTCATCATCTGTTTCTTGCTTTGTCTCTCTCTCTCTCTCTTTCCAGGTAATCGTGGAAAAAGCACCCAAAGCCAGAGTACCTGACTTAGACAAAAGAAAGTATCTTGTGCCTTCTGACCTCACAGGTAACAATATCTACCTCTTTTCTTCCTGATTTTCAGTGAGAGGGTCTCAGAAGTGCTTTTTACTCTATGATCAGCACAAGGAAAATATCCAGACAGGCTCAACATCTCGTTTATCTGCTGTCCTTATTATATTTATACCTTATAGCCTGCATTACAACATGCAGAATTCTCTGAGATCTTTTGAGGTATCTCACTGGCTTAGCTAGTGTGTCACAGCTGAGTTCTAACCACGACCACAGTGACTAAATTGTGTATCATGAGCTGTGTCATCATCACCAGTCAATAATGACCTAGCTGCAGAGTTGCCAGAGGCTGTACCCTTGTTGCAGAAAGACAAGTTCTTGCAATAGTCTCACCCTTTTCCACCCCTGTGTCTGTAGTCGTAGCTGCAGAGTTCTTTTTCTGAATGGTCATGGTGATTTTGAGTATGATTACATCTGCTTTTATTTAAGAACATGAATGAGTTAGAGGAACAGTATTTATTTTTCTTGCAGTATTTAATGGACTGTGAAAAACTTTCTTGTGCAACATAGTTCAAGTGAATAATAAGGATCTTCTTTTTTCAGGAATGGTTTAACCATTTACAGCAGGGCTAAATTCTCTAAGTTGTCTTTGAGCTGTAGGATTTAAAGGTTAAGCTAGTTAAACATCTTCCCACCAATCCCCTCACTAGAGCCTTTCATACCATAGTAGGTGGAGTGGGAATTTAGAGGGGATATGGCATGAGGTGTGTACCTGAGAAACTGCCAGCTCTGAGGGGATTGGCTGCTGATATGGTTACAGTCATGAAGTTACTGCTTTCTTCTATTGCTTTTTTCCCAGCATTGTTCATTTGCCCCTACTTTTTATATGCAGCATGTGACTTCTACCACCAAAAGAAAACATCCATGGTTAGGGTTAAAATACAAAAATAAACAACAACAACAAAACCCCCTCCCGACATTTCCTTCTGCATGTAAGGCATTTTTTGCTCCTCTTCAGTTGGTCAATTCTACTTCCTAATCCGAAAGCGGATCCACCTGAGGCCGGAAGATGCTTTGTTCTTCTTTGTCAATAACACCATCCCTCCCACCAGTGCTACCATGGGTCAGCTGTATGAGGTAAGCCTGGCCCTTTTCTCTTGCCTTTTGTTGGCAAGAGCAGTGTCCAGAAGTGTCAGTGGTTTCAACTTGGTCACAGATGCCTGAACACAGGGACCCTCTCACCCTGAGCTGTATCCCATCACCTGGTCAGGGGAGTTCCATCCCCTAGTTGGGAGCCTGGGAAGCCTTATCAATTCAATTAATTGTTTGCTAGTTGAAAGGGTTATGACAAATAGTTACCCGAGCAGTGATACATTGGTCCTACTACTTTAACAAAGTATTGAAATAAACCACTTCCTTTTCAGAGGAAGGATTGGGGCTGGGGAGGGTGGAGAACATAGGTTTTGCTGTGTATAAAAAAGGTACTTCCTTTTAGCCAGTAAAGGTAAGTAAAAAGCCAGTAAAAGGGCCAGTATCACTGGGCATCCATCTGTCTATAAATATTTTCTTATGGCACGCTTATTCTTTGTCTAGAATTACTTTTTCATCATATGTACTGCATAAATGAGGGTTGTGTAGGATGCTGTGAACACTATTTCTACTCAGCAGTGTTATTTGATCAACCTTAAAGGCATATTGGATGTCCATATTTCTCAGTTCTGTAGCCATTATATCATGAGTGGTTTGCAGCCTGGATTGGTTTCTCCTTGATTTCTCCTTCTGCTGGGCGTTTTAATGAAAGAGCTGTGGCGAGGTGCTGTGGCCCTGTCACTTTTTGACAATAACTGGACACTTCATCAATCTGTGTACTGATGAAGATAATAAAAGATAACATAGGCAAGGTGCTTTCCAAATCTGAACACGTTGAAGGAAAGTGTCTGGCTGTCCAGAGCTGAGGTCAGATCTCTGTTGCTGGCACCCTGCAGAATTTTTGTGTCAGTGTAATCACTTAACATCTCAGCTCTACTGCCCTTATGTAAAACAGGACTTAGAAATACAGCCACTTGTCAAAGTGTTCTGAAAAACTAAAAGAATCATCTAGAGGTGTTTTTTGACTTGTTAAATCTGTCCAAGTTTCTCTCTCAATCTTAAGACCGTCCCACTGCCGAGATACTGGTGAGCAGTCAGAGCTGTTTCTGTTCCATGCTTGCAACGCAGCCTGGCTGTGGCTCTTCAGGTAAATTCCCTGTGGACAGAAATGTGTCCTGCAGAGGAACAGTGAAAGAGAAGTTTTCTGCTCATGTTACAGTGATCTCTGGGCTGGGCTTTCTCATGTACAGTGAGTTTCCAGCTTTGGCTCCTCACTTTGTCCCTTTGTCCCTGGCAGGATAACCACGAGGAGGACTATTTTCTCTATGTGGCCTACAGCGATGAGAGCGTCTATGGCAAGTGAGCAGCTGCCCCCCAGGCATGCAGGCTGGATGGACTGATGGAATGGATTGGCAGGGAGGGGGTTGCTGGAGAGGCAGGAGGAGGATGCATGAGAAGAAAAAAAGAGATCTGGAAGTGAACCACATGCACAATGTCATCAGCTTCTACGCATTAATTATAACCATTATTTTTTAAATTGAGGGGAGTCAGGGTAGGGGGACAGGGTGAACTTCAAGATTAATGAGAGATTCCACACTGGGGGTTGGGGAAACTCCATTGTTCACAATTCTTCTCTTGCCACAGCTGGCTGTAGTTAGTGCTGGAGGCTGCTAGACAAGCCAGTGTAGTGAAGCTCCAGGAGAGTGACTGGGCAGGATGGCCATTTTCATGTAACCCTTTCATTTAATGAAGAAGGCATGCTATGTGTTGTACACTGACCTTGTCCTGTCTTGTCCATGGCTCCCATTCAGTGAGCTGTGAGGCCCTTCACTCTGCCCACACGAGGCTGTCCTGTGCTGACAGTCCTCACTCAGCTGCTACCTGTGAATTGTTCTAAGGTTATTGTGTTTCCCATAATTTCCATCAGTATTAGAAGGGCTGGTAGCTCTGTCCATCAGTATTAGAAGGGCTTACTCTGGGGGCTGGGAACTCCTTAGCTGTAAGACATGAAGGTTGGGTAAAGGAATAAAAGATTCCTCAAGTTTTTTTTCTCTTGTTGCTTTAATTGCAACTGCTGGACAGAAAAATGACCCTTTTGTTCTTTTCAGTGTAGTCAACTGATAAACTCATAAGCACAGGGCTAGAAAGGACCTCATGAGCCCTCACCAGCTCTGAGACAGGACTGAATATCCCAAACATGTTCACCGTGGCTGCTCATCACTTGTTCTAACTGAACTTCACTACAGAAGATCCTGGAGGCTGCTGAGATTGTCTGTTCAGTTCCTAGCTAGCCTACAAGTGAGATTGCTTTTCTTGATACCTAACTTTAGTCACCTTTGCTGTGCATTAAGGCAACTAACTGCTAGTGGTCTTGTTTTTGGTGAACACAGAAAATTATCTATCAATGTTGTCCTTGTACCAGTCTTCTGCAGATTTGAAGATGGCAGAATTCCTGTGGGTTTAGCCCTCCCTTCCATGTCTCATCCCTGTACAGCCCTTGCACCATGTGCACAAGCGTAAGAAATCAGTCACTGCCACATGTGTTTTGCTGGCTTTTTGTGATTGGGTAGCAGTGCCTCTCTCTGCCACAAGAGAGGTTCTTTTAGACTTGAAGGGAAAAGGGAATAGATTATCTGTAGATTTTTTTCTTAAATTATTTTATTTTAAGCCAGTGTTGTTCTTAGCAGGGTGCCAGATGGGTGCTGTCCTGTGCAAGCCTTATGCTGTCATGCCAAAGCAGTCTCTTCTCAGTGGCAGGAACAGCAGATTTTCCCATTACGGCTAGAACTATGATGAAGGAATGGATCTTGGAGACTGAGCTGACGTTCAGGAAAATTCTGGGGTCTTACTTAAAAATCAGAGAACTAGGCCTGAATTACTGTCAACATTCCTACATTTAAGAGAGGGACCAAGAGGGAAGAAAAGAGAAGGATGAAGAATACAGGTGAATTCCAAATTAGGTTGAAGGTGTTTGCTCAGTTTGCTTATCTGTAAAGTTAGATACCGTTCCCTGTATTCTTCAGGAATGAGAAATCAAGATGAGTGCTCCTCTGAGTGTGGGGAAAAGGAAATCAGGTTTCAGCCTTCTCTGACTGTTGTTACATGGAGGTGCATGAGGCAGGAGAGCTCATGAGAGTGTCAAGTGGGAGTTACTGGCAAAGCTCTGTGAAGGTCAGGGAAGGCAGCATGGTGGGGCAGGAGGGTCACTGCCTGTGTGGGGTGGGAAGTACCAGAACGTGGGAGAGAAGGGAGGAACCCCAAAGGATGCAGACAGAGTAGTCAGAACGGGCAGACAGAAAATGAGGGAACAAAGGATGACGTAGGTGGTGTAATATCCCCAGTATTACATCCTGAACTTCAGATTTGCTGTTCCATCCTGTGTTCATCTGGAATAAATGTGTAAGGATGAGTTGTACCTACTGCCAACTTAGATAACTTCAGTTTCTGCCTGCACTGCTCAGTCCTCTGTTTCAGACTCACTCTCCTTGAGCTACTAGGCTCTCTTCACATCCTTTCGGTGCAAATCTGCATCAGTCTCTTGTTTTAGGAAGCTCTGAATATTTTGAAGCAGAGAACAGACCCAGGAGGCTTTCTAGGATAGAAGAGAAGACAGGCAGATGGTGTGCATCTCTCTGCTGCTGTCCCACTTGTTCATGCCAAGCATGTGGTTAAGCACACTCAGGGGAGAAAGAGTTGGCATCTGGGGTGCTTGGCTTTGTGTTCAGTCCTCCCCTCCCACTGCTGGGTTTATAAATAACACGTGGGACTAATCACAATTGTTTGTTACGTGTAGAGTTTACGATTTAATTTAGTTCTTTTACAGTTCTTTCAACTGAATTGTGGCATTTCTGTTTTTGTGCTAGTATTGTACAAGATAATGATGGTAATTTTTTTGTGTTGGTTAGCTGCAGGTTCTTGTAAAATAAAGTTCGGACTAGAGCTTAATCAACTTATCAATAAAGATGCATTTGAAAATCACAGATTGGTCCAAAATGGGTGACTAGCATTTCTTCCCAATGTGAGCTTGTAAATAAAGGAACTTTGCCAGAATTTTTGCTGCTACTTTTTCCCACAACCCCAGGTTTACTCTGTCCTGACTACCAAGACAAGTCCCATCTCTCCTGGTTTTGGTGGTATTGTCACATACACACCTAGCTGTGTCTTGCCGTGGCACTAATGGGAACTTTAATTAGACTTGGATGATGTGAGAAAGTCTTAAGATGCATAATGAATACACTGATGCATTTTCTGCTGTTTTAAGGCCCTGAAGAGTGATAGGGCCTCAGGGGCATCACCAGCCCTGCCTGTCCCTGCCAGGCACCTTGGGCCACCTGTCCTGATGCCCATGGCCGGGGATTGTTTGTATCTGTCCTGGTGCAGTCCCCGTCAGCCCCTCAGGACTGTGGGCACTTGTGCTGGCGCTGCTGCAGCAGGGCTGGCCTGCAGCTGCCCTCAGCCCTGCACAGCCATGAGCCCGCCGAGGCTCTGCCCTCAGCCCTGCACAGCCATGAGCCCGCCGAGGCCCTGCCCTCAGCCCTGCACAGCCATGAGCCCGCTGAGGCCCTGCCCTCAGCCCTGCACAGCCATGAGCCCCTGCCCTCAGCCCTGAGCAGCCATGAGCCCCTGCCCTCAGCCCTGCACAGCCATGAGCCCGCCGAGGCCCTGCCGTCAGCCCTGCACAGCCATGAGCCCGCTGAGGCCCTGCCCTCAGCCCTGCACAGCCATGAGCCCCTGCCCTCAGCCCTGAGCAGCCATGAGCCCCTGCCCTCAGCCCTGCACAGCCATGAGCCCACCGAGGCCCTGCCCTCAGCCCTGCACAGCCATGAGCCCGCCGAGGCTCTGCCCTCAGCCCTGCACAGCCATGAGCCCCTGCCCTCAGCCCTGCACAGCCATGAGCCCACCGAGGCCCTGCCCTCAGCCCTGCACAGCCATGAGCCCGCCGAGGCCCTGCCCTCAGCCCTGAGCAGCCATGAGCCCGCCGAGGCCCTGCCCTCAGCCCTGAGCAGCCATGAGCCCCTGCCCTCAGCCCTGCACAGCCATGAGCCCACCGAGGCCCTGCCCTCAGCCCTGAGCAGCCATGAGCCCCTGCCCTCAGCCCTGCACAGCCATGAGCCCACCGAGGCCCTGCCCTCAGCCCTGCACAGCCATGAGCCCCTGCCCTCAGCCCTGCACAGCCATGAGCCCGCCGAGGCTCTGCCCTCAGCCCTGAGCAGCCATGAGCCCCTGCCCTCAGCCCTGCACAGCCATGAGCCCGCCGAGGCTCTGCCCTCAGCCCTGCACAGCCATGAGCCCGCCGAGGCCCTGCCCTCAGCCCTGCACAGCCATGAGCCCGCTGAGGCCCTGCCCTCAGCCCTGCACAGCCATGAGCCCCTGCCCTCAGCCCTGAGCAGCCATGAGCCCCTGCCCTCAGCCCTGCACAGCCATGAGCCCGCCGAGGCCCTGCCCTCAGCCCTGCACAGCCATGAGCCCGCTGAGGCCCTGCCCTCAGCCCTGCACAGCCATGAGCCCCTGCCCTCAGCCCTGAGCAGCCATGAGCCCCTGCCCTCAGCCCTGCACAGCCATGAGCCCACCGAGGCCCTGCCCTCAGCCCTGCACAGCCATGAGCCCGCCGAGGCTCTGCCCTCAGCCCTGCACAGCCATGAGCCCCTGCCCTCAGCCCTGCACAGCCATGAGCCCACCGAGGCCCTGCCCTCAGCCCTGCACAGCCATGAGCCCGCCGAGGCCCTGCCCTCAGCCCTGAGCAGCCATGAGCCCGCCGAGGCCCTGCCCTCAGCCCTGAGCAGCCATGAGCCCCTGCCCTCAGCCCTGCACAGCCATGAGCCCACCGAGGCCCTGCCCTCAGCCCTGAGCAGCCATGAGCCCCTGCCCTCAGCCCTGCACAGCCATGAGCCCACCGAGGCCCTGCCCTCAGCCCTGCACAGCCATGAGCCCCTGCCCTCAGCCCTGCACAGCCATGAGCCCGCCGAGGCTCTGCCCTCAGCCCTGAGCAGCCATGAGCCCCTGCCCTCAGCCCTGCACAGCCATGAGCCCACCAAGGCTCTGCCCTCAGCCCTGAGCAGCCATGAGCCCCTGCCCTCAGCTCTGCCTTTGCCAGGCCCTGGCCTGCCATAGGGATTACTGTCCTTTCACCTATGGATAGGGCTTATCACCAGATCTAGCTGTGCCTCACTGCCTCTGGTGGGTGCAGTAGGACAGGTCCCATGTGCTGTGCCAGCCACGTCCCTCAAGGAGCCCCTTATCCTTCCTGTGTCACCACAGCCGAGGCTGAGGTGGAACTCGCCATGGGCAGAAGTGGGAGAGGCCCAGGGAGCCCGCCATGCCACGAGGCCTTCTAAAGGTAGGAGAGCAAAGATAAGGAAATCTGAGTCTTTGTAAAGGAAGCCTGCAGTAGTGACAGGCTTTTCCTTGTGGATATTTGTGTGTTGAGGGGGAAGGAATCCTGCTGGGAGCTGGCAAAACCAGCGAGTGCCATTTGTTCAGCACCATGACTCCAAGCCAGGCTCTGGCAGTGCGTGAAGAGGAAAGGGATACATGCTGTCATCTGGAGAGGCAGTGATAGACGTGCCATTTTCTGCCCCTCTCTCCCTCCTTCCATGTCACCTGTGGTTTGTGTGGGTCCCTCTGGCTGAGGGGGCAGGAATGGGCCATGGTGATGCTCCAGAGGGACCATTGGCTCCAGGCCTGAGCACTGAGCGAGGGAGTTCCTTGGAGTGATAAAGTCAAGAATTACAACAGTAATAAAGAAATTCACAGGAATAAAGCTTCCTATGCTTAATAGGACCTTCTCTTCCCACTGCATACAGAGGAGAACCACTGTAAGAGCTTCTGTTGCTGCTACTGAGGGAGAGGCAGTAATTAATCCTGCATTGGAGCCTGCCCATAACAGCAATTTCTTTGCTTGTATCCACCACTTTGACTGAAACAAGCTGCCCTTGTATGGCAGAAGGCTGCTGTGACTACACGGGCATAGATGCAGCTAAAAGCATACACTATTAGCTGAAATTATTTGAATTGCAGTTTCAAATACAGTGAAGATTTTTCTGTATGAGTTGTGGTATTGTCTGCTGGCTCAAGTAGAAAAGCGGTATAAAGTATAGCTAAGTAGTCATCTCCCACTCCCCCTCTCACCCCTTTCCTTGGAAAATGGTGCCACAGGGATGTTTGTACCTGCCATGCTGCTTTGTATGTTTGTATCAGTGCCGTTGCTGAGAGGCACTAACACAAAATGTGCAGGCCAGTACATTGCTGAATGTAATTTACCTGGTCCAAATGTGGAATATTAGCTTGTGCTCCAAGGCTGTTTTATTTATAGCCTTTGTTCTGTGGGTTATAGAAATGGTATTAAAGCAAGGCCTGGGGGAAATGGTGAGCTCAGGTGGTTTAAAGAGGTTAAATAATTAATACTCTGCCTTGGTCACTATTACTGCACCTGGGATCCTTTCACCAGTCATCCTGATGCTTTCCTTTGAAGAAAGTATTTTCCTGGAGCAGAGACTACCCGAGTTAAGGGATCATTTATCTTGGGGCCTTACAACCTCACTGTGAAGGACATATATGGACTAATATAAAAAGTCTCAAATCATGCTAAACACTGATGTTTTCACTTCCATAAAACAGTCATATCTGAGATTAAAGAAACACTGATTAAAACAGAAATAGGACTACCAGAGGGAGAAAGTCCAGCTCATTGTTGTCATTCAGTCTCAGATAAATGCTTCCCCAGGGTGAGGCACAGAAAGTGACTGCAGAGCTTATTACTGGCATGGCACTTGCAGGACTGACCCAAGCAGAGCACAGCTGCCCTGGCATGTGTTGCCAGTCTTTAGGAGCTGTTTGTGTTCCTGAAAGCCTGCAGGCATCCCAAAGCACACCTCAGGCCTGAATATAGATATCTTACAGCAATTAGTTAGTATTCTACTGAAAAAGCTGGATCTTGCAGCACCTTTCTGTAAAGGAAGGGACTGATTCTCCCTGATGTTGCACTCTGGCCAATGCCATCTGTATGTTGTATTGGTCTTTGGGAATTAAAAGATTGTTAGGTAATGCTAAAAACAGTGATGCATGGAAGCAGGGGGAGAACATAAAGGTCCTATCTTTCAAGTGAGGACATAGCTAGAACTGCATTAAGGTTGAATGTGCTGAATTATTAGCTGAAGGAAAAACTGATCTGATTCGTTTCCTGACCAGTCTTTATTCCCCTCGTATCCAGGAGGAGTCTTTGTCAGAGCTCAGGACCCTGTACTGGCTTTTTGTGACAACCTTCTCTTTATCACTGGAGCTGCCTCCTGCGGAGTCCACACACCATTCAGAAATGCAGAGAGCTTTCAGGAGGTAGCAGTGCTTGTGCCCCACCATCCTTGAGCCAATGGATATAACCTTTTCAGGTTGATAAAACCTTGGCTTTGCTAGCTTGCTGCTTGACCCTTTTACAATTTTCCGTGTAGCAGCAGACCTTTAGGTCAGCAAATGTAAATCCCTACATTAATAAATCCCTGCTGTTTGCAGAGGATATAACTCTCTGCTGTTTACTAGGGCAAAAGCATTCCCATTCAGTGCTCTCAGCACATGTGGCAAGTGTCACAGCTGCCACCAAATCTGCAGACTGTTTCCTTCCTGCTGAAAATCTGGCTTTGCTTTCCCAAATATGATCACTTCTGCTGGTGTTCAGCATTATGGATGCTGTTCCCAAGGGACTGATGGAGCACAGGGGGTGGTGACAAGAGGGTGGCAGCTACCTGCAGAACTTGAGAGTGTTTCCTAATGTGTCAGGGAGATCAAGAGTTCACGCTGTATACACTTGTACAGAGAGAGTTCTCTTCCTTGGAGTAAACCCTTTACCTTTTCTTTGCCTCTTGTGTCCTGGGGTATCCTGCTATTCCTCCAGTGGCACCTGCCCTTTCCCCAGCAAGATTGGCAGGAACAGAAAGCTTTCCTTCCCCTTTGGTGGTAAACCTTTCCTTACCTTCTCTCTCAGGGATGACAGAAGGCTGAGTTGTTCTCTCATGCAGCAGCCATTCCCTGTCTCCATGACCTGGGGTTCAAAGACATTTTGCAGCCAGTGAGCAGGGCTGAAAATGCCTCACATCCCACATCATTCCCACAGTGAATACGCACCTGTGAACACACCACCGTGGCCACGCACCCAGAAGTGTGGCTACTTGCTGTGCCTTATTTTCTGTACATTACACCATGCTCATCCCAAACACACCTGGAACACAAACACATCCACCTTTTCTGCCACACCTCCCACCCAGATTGGAAACGGATGGTGAAACACAGGGGGGAAAAAATGCATGGAGTAATACACAATCATGGGCTTCAGGTGGTTACAGAAAACTTGCAAGAGTAAAAGGAGGGAAAAAAGAAGCTGCAGCCCTCTGAGAAATCTACAACCACTAAAGTGCCTCTCATCCGTGGAGTGCAAAGGATGCCAAGAAATCACTGTGTCATAGGAAACCCTATGAAAGAAGGAAGTCCACTACACACAGCCATATTTCAGAGGTGAAGAACCTTGAAATCTCCCTCTTTCTCTACACTGTGCAACTGAAGGTGGAAATTAGAGCCTGAAAAAGCAAGACCCTTCTGACTAGGACTGGATTTTGTTGCGATGAAAAGAGGGAGGCAAAGTATTTTCAGTTTGTGGAGTGCAGATGGAGGTAGTAGCATGGTGGAACAAGGTGTGGGAGGGGAGTGAGGACAGATGGGTGAGGAGACTGCAGGATATAGATGAACCTGGCAGAATTGCGTGGGAGGCCCAGCACTGAAGCAACATTGATTTCCAAGGCAGGTGTGAAAAGGGCTTAAACTAATGCCAAAGGTACTACAGAAAAACTCCTCCAGATCAGGTGGGTGGTTGCTCCAACAGGTATTCAGGCCGCAGGTACAGGACATCCTAAGTGCTTTTGCCTGGTATCACATAGAAAACTCGTGGCAGGGCAAGGGAGGGAACAGCTCACACAGGGATGACCCTTCTTTTTCTTTAGAGATGTTCTGAGCCCAAGAGCAAAATCAGCATATAATTGAAGGAGTGGTATCATTATGCAGGTATGCTGGCAGTCAAATAAAGTATTTAGGAAAAAAACTGTGGAAAACAATGGGTAAAACCTAAAAGCCTTTTAGAATGAGAGCCAAGAAAAGGCAGGAGCAAAGCTGCAATCCACTATGTAAAAATGTATATAATAATAATGGAGGAGGTGGTAATGCAGATTAGAATCTGCAATAAATATTGCTCCACCTTCCAGTGGATGTTCACATGTAACACTGGAGTATTTTAGATCGCACTCAGTGCATTTTTTCCAAGGAGCATACAAGAGAAAATAAGTGGTGACAGGTCTGATCATATTTCATTAGTTTGCATGTTATTATTTCACACTAAGTTCTGTATGCTAGTCTGAGTTCTTTCAGAAATGATCTATTTGGTCACTCAGTGACCCCATGGTGTAGCTCTTATTGTCTCCAGCCTGCTGCTGGGGAAATGGAGGTGCAGACATGTAGCCTGGCTTGCCTCAAGGCCAGACAATGAAACAAGAGTTTTAAAAAAAGCCTTGTCTCCCTGATCTCTAGAACTTCTAATAACAAGCTTCTGCTCTTTACACAGCACAGTTTGAAATGTGGACTCTGCACATTCATAGATCTTTCATTAATGAAAGAACACCCTCATTAGCTCTAGGAACACAGCGTTGTAACATTTTGATGTTCTGCCATTTGTGGACTGGAAAAGCTCTGATTACTTTGCCAGAACCAGCAACAATAAGGTAGTTCCTCCTCTTGACATACTGCCAAGGAAACAGTGCTGAATTGTCTTTGAGCAACAGCTCTCTGCAAAGCTCATTGATACATTTATCTGTGCCTTCTTTCTCTGGAGCAAAATAGTAATCACAGGACAGACTTGAGGGAAAAAGAGGTGGACTTTCTTCTTGTCATTTGAATTTTGTTGAATTTTTGGCAACCTAAAAGTATTTAGTATCTGGCCTCCTATTTTACTATGAACACGTTTCATAAACTTTGCAAATTTTGACTGTGCCAGAAGGCAGAAGGAAGTGAGTATTTGGGCCAATTTCTAAGCTCTTGGAAAATCACAAAACTGCTAAGGCATGTTCATATTTTAGCATCTTCTTTTATTGTAATATTCTTATTTTTTTTCCAGAAAGAAGAAAACATACACAAGTAGGGTATCCCATGTAGAAGGAACTGTAATTTAACATGGTGCACTCACACTTCTCATGATTCAGATGTTGTAGGCCAGTTGCTCCCATAGCTTGGACATGTTCTCTGCTTTCTGCAGTTGGTGTTGGGTTGTCCAAACTACAATATTACAAAAATCACTTCTGCAAAGAATTCTTGGTCAGAGCCTGCTCCCCAGGAAGGATCTGAACATGCCACCTGGTCTAGCAGCATATGCTTGAGCAAGATAATAAGGAAACAATTCCAAAAGGGAAAGTAACTTGTGCTGGGCAATTCTGAGTGAGGTAGCAACAAGAAAAGAACACCACTCAGTGACTTAAAATCTAAGCTTTGCTTGCTAAGGGAGATGATTTAGTGAGTGGCTGGAAATTTCTAGCTGTGAAACACAAACACACACACACACAAATAATCCAACTGAAAACTCCATTTGAGTCTGAGGGGTATCAGGGGCAGCAACTCTGTATTGAGCAGGGTTTCTGTAGCAAGGCTGCCAGGCTGCCATGTGCAGGAGTTGCCTCACAGGTACTTCCAGCCAACTTTGATATGGATGTGAACAGCCCAGGATGCTCCAGAAACCTCAGCCTGACACAGCCAATCAGAAGATCCCCAACAGAGAATATGACACCCCTGCTCAAACACATTTAATAAATAGCAACACCCAGAGCAGGGACACGCCTGAGGGACTGTGGTTTGTGGAAAACCCATATCAGAACAGATGAAAATGAGCCAAATGCATGGATTGGCAGAGAGAAACCACTGCATTCCAACCTCAACCTCCTGCACTGCCCACCACATCCTTGAAGGGAATGGGAGGGATTGAGTTTAAAGCATGGCAAAAACAAGGTAAGTTGGGACCAAGAAGGGTGGGAGTTTGTTAGACTGAAATTAAATTGGGAGGAAGAGGGAAAAAAAAGGTGTTTATCTAAATATTTGTTTAATAGTTTAGCTTTTCTTTTTTTCTCAGAGGCCAAGTCAGTAACAAAAATTTGCTCTAGTTGATGATAAATTAAATTAAATTGTCCAAGTCAAGACTGCTTTGGCCATAACAAGTGCCCTTACTCCACCTGGTAAAACTGTCCAAGAGAATCTGGTGGCACAGCTTATACATGTACCAGTTCCAACTCAAGTTTAGCCTTTTGTGTGATAGGGTTCTTGCCCTCAGCAACAATTGTTTTATTGCCTAATGGAAGTGGCCAGAAAGCCACCCATTTCTATATTTTCAGGTTAGGCAAGGCTGCTTTAGGTTTCTCCACATGTTAATGAATGGTCATTTCTGGTGTCACTAATATGTTACAGTGATGTAAGGTTGTTAGGAGTTCCTCTGTGTTTCTTCTGATCTGTACCTGAATTATTTGGAACAAAAAGGAAGTAGTTCAGAGCCTTGGCTGAGCTTTCTCCCAACTGCTGTTTGTGCTTTCCTTGTTTTCCTGAGGATTACCAGATTCAGGTCTCATTTTGTCTGACTAATAATTCTGGGCGAGCTGCATCACATGAGAAGCCTAACTTCCATTTCCAAAGGATCTCAAAACGATCTACAGAGATTGATACTAAAATGATCATCCTGCTTATAGAAAGGCAGCTGTTCTTTGAGCTGCAGAAAACAATTACAGATCAACTACCTACAGTGTAGAAAAAACATTAAAACATCAGGACTCTGAAGCCAGAGAGAGGGGATACTGTCTGCTGGATCAATGCTTGTAGAAATACTGAAGATATCTTGCTCATAAGCATAGTTTGCATATTGTATTATTTCCAAATGGCATGGTTTTGATTGGAAAAAATGAAAGATGTAAGCCATGCATAATGTGGCAGTTTTGAAAGCAGTAAAAATGAAAGAATAACTTACAAAGAAAGGACAGAGAAAAAATATATAGAGGTGGCTACAATTTGGGGATAGTGTGTTTTCTGTGCAGTTTTGTACTGCCTCCTAAAAAGTATATAAAAAGAGATGGGTTGAACTAGTCTAACCTAGTGTGAGACAGAAAACCCCCAGATATTCTGGGTTTCCACTTTCAACAACTCATAAGCTTTTTCTATTAAGAAGTCATGTCTTGGTGAAAAAACTCAAATAACCACTGCTTACATAAGATACTCGTTTGTCTGCCTGGTGGGGTGTAGGAGCTGTGAATCTCCAAAGTGTGGACAGAGATTAAAAAGTCATCAGTCAGGACAGATTCAATAAAGTTCATGCAGGATCAAGGACCACAACATTAAGTAGGATTCACTGCTATGAAATTTAGACAAAAACTTGTCAATCCTGTCAATATTCTGAAAGTATTTACAGTGAAAAGAATAAAACAGAATAACCATATCCTTCCAGCTGGATAACAATGACAAAGTAACTAATATACTTCTCTGGAGCAAGAAATACTGAGAGCCTTTAAAGGTTAGGAAAGAGCATCAAAGGACCCTTAAGAACTTACTAAGAATTAGAAAAAAAAAATTAGCTCCTTGTTTCTGCTTTCACTGGCATTACTGAAAAGCTTCAGTTTGGATTTTATCAGAGCCTGCTCTGCATCTAAAATCTGAGATGAGATTCTGCTTTAGGCTACATTCCTGCCACTGAGATTGGTAGAGTTGCACAGTAACGTCTTGCCTAGTCTGTAAACATCGGCTTAAAATCTCTCTCCTTGACTGGCTTCAAAACAAATAATATGATAAAATCAGGTTTCCTTTAAGCAATTTTTTTTCTGGAGAATGTAACACTAATCAAATGCATTTGATTAAAATACTTGGGAATTTGAAAGAAAGAGCAAACAACAAAATTAATTAGAAGGTCTGACTCACTACATGCTTTATTTGAGGTCAACTGACAAGACTCTGGTCCAGAAGTAATGAAAGAAAAATTAAAAAGCAATTTAAACTAATTGAAAATATCAAAATGCATGTCTGCAGAAACATTACATTTAATGAGAAGTTTATTTCAAACATATTACTTGCTGCGGGATAATTGCTATTGCAAAGCATATTTTAAAGCTTCCGAGTGCTAAGAACTGCCAGATCTGGCAGCATCTGCTCCTGTAGGAAGTTGATAAGACAGGGCTTTTTACACACATTATATTTTCTTCTGCTATTCAAACTAGCTGCATAAAAAGTACCTATTCTTAGAAATTCTCAGCTGAAAATCTGCTGAAAGTTCCACCCCAAACCACAATAGTGGAATTAATGGATATTTCACCTCTCTAATACCCAAAATGGTGGCAATACAAAAGAAGTCAGATCACAGTGAAAAATTCCCTTCTTCCTCTGTGATTAACATTACTAAACAAAATAGACTAGAGACACAAATTCTTTAAAAAATGTTGATTATCTAAACTTGTTTTTTCCCCAATTTTTTTTCCTGACACTGTGTACACAGCAGAACTGCTCTCAAATTGTATAAAATACCATAATAAAAAGTTTAGTCACTTAACACCCTGAAGGCAGCATAGAGCAGAAAGCTAACAGGGTTTTCACCAAGACAAAAAGCAAGGTAGATGTATTTAATATTCTCCCTCTGCTTTTCTGATGAGCAGCTCAGCAGTGTACAGTGCCTTTAAAAGAAAGCTGCGCTATAATATTTATTTTTTCCTTAAAATGTATACACACTGGTTTCATTCCATAGCCCAAATAATTTCCCACCTTTCCAGTGCTGTCAGTATAGTTTATAAATCTAATAGTTGATTGATAACTATTAATATAATACAACACAATCCTATTTCTTTCATGCCTCAGACTCTATAGGGAGAACAGGACAAAAATTCCATGTGCAGAGAAAAGACTTGTATATTCATGAGGAGCTATCACATATGTTAAACAGGAGCGTGCTCCTTAGAGGCTGAAACAACACCTCAGGTGAGAGGAATTTAAAAGCCAAGGATCCTACCTGGTTTGCTTTACATTCTGCTAGGAAGAAATACAGAAGACAACAGAATTTACTAAAGTATTTGGAGCACCTCTCCTGTTTTTCCTCACGTGCTGTGTTGTGTTTTGTAATTCAAAGTGAATAACTCTTATAGAAAACTAATGAACACAAACTTTTCAAATTGCTTCTGAACGGGTAACAATTTTAAAATAACTAAGGTATAATGAGAATTAAACATTCTTTAAGATACCTATGAAGGATGCAGGAAAATAATATGCTACTGTAGCATAAATTTAATTAACCTTACTTTTTTTTAATACCAGAGGGGTGCTAAAGATGGGATTTTCAGAAATATTGTTTAGGCAACAACTGTTTTTTCACCTCAAACCTTATGAGCGTTTCACTAGCGTCTCAATTTTATTGGTAAAAACCAGCTTTATTTCTGTAACAAACATACTTCTTCCATAAATTCTAATAACTTGTTTTGTGACTGCTTAGGGCAATGAACCTAACAACATAATCATTGGTATTTTAAGAAATACTGTCATAAAATACCACTAGATTGTCCCTAAAAAGTAATCACTTGTCCTGTCATGTAGTCAAGGTGTTGCAGCACAGCACAGGACATTGTGTGATTGTGGCCTACTTGTCACAAAAATTGGAACTATATTTATCTGCCCGTTGAATCCCATGGGAAGAAGTGCTGGAGAGGAGTCTGGCAGGACTTCTTTAGGGAAGGAGCTGTTCTAGGGGAAACTCTGAGCAGGGGGTGGTGCGGGGTACTTGAACCACAGCCAAGGTGGGCCTTAGGACAAAGGGACTGGAAGGTGAAGGGCCGCACTCATTTGGCTACAGAAAAAAGTAAATTTGTCAGTCCTTAGTCCCTTGGGGTAGGGAGCTGTTCAGTGGCTGCGGCTGTACTTCTTCTACTGCAACGTTATTGCAAAGTATTTCAGCCCCTGCTCTCCTGACTGTTCCTGCCATCAGCTTCCTTGTTACCTTTTTATAAATCAACTAATGCACTAAGCAATAATACTGGGGAGAAAAACAGAAAAAGTGACTACTGAAGAAATTGTTAGAAGCAATTCACGTTTATTTTCAGCTCAGCAGGGTAGCGGGTTCACTCCTTCACAGCTATTTACACAGCAATGTAACACTAGAAGCCGTGCTCCAGTTTTCTTCAGGTACAAACATAAGCCATGCAAGAATTTATGTTAGAAAGGTACTGTGGACATCTTCTGATCACTTGCAAAAACAGGCCAACTTCAAACTTCAGGCTAGCTTTCAGCTTTGGTGCATGTCACCCGTGTCACAAAAGAGGGAAATAAACTCAGAGCTTGCATGGGCTCACAGATTACAAGTTCACCTCTCCCTAGGATTTCAAAACAGCAGTGAGAGTGCTCAAGTACCTCTGAAAATAACTGAGAGACCAGAGGAATCTCTCCCCTCCCCTTTTCTACCACTTTGAAGACTGTCTGTCACTAGGTGAGGGCTATGAATGTGAACATCACCAGAATGATCCTGAATGGAGCCAGGAGCAGCGCTCAGACCTCCTGTGGCAGCTGCTTTCATTCCTCGCAGTGCGGCAGGTGGCACAGGAGCAAAGAGCACAGCTCCTCTCAGAGAAACTTCACAGGAATCAGGCCTTAGCACAGCTCTCCAAAGAATACCTCCTAACACAAGATCCACAGAGGTCACTGAGCAGATTTCTCACAGATCCATGCGGCAGAGATTTCACAGCTGGAAGCATGGATGGCGCCACTATACAGACCAGCACAGCTCTGTACAGGGGCGTTGGACTTGACCCTGTGGGAGACAGAGCACACAAGCAGGGTGACATTGGAGTAGAACCCCACTTAGGCAGGGGGAAGGACATCTCACTGCTCTGGAGGGAAGAGACCTGCTGCAGTTAGACTTCATGAGCTGATGTCAGGAAGGATCCATCCCGGACACAGGAGGTTTGGCAGTGGGACTTGTGATATCAGGAGCTCAATGTGAGACTTGCAGTTTGCCAGCCTCACACTGGGATCTCTATTTCCCATCACTGAAGAGTAAAATATTCTGTTCCACAAGGGATTTTTTGCTGTTCTACTAAAAGCATTTGGGACAGAAAATATAAAGTATCCCAGTTAAAGTATCCAATTAAAATCCTCTGCCATGGGTATGTGAACAGTGGAAGCCTCTGCTTCATCAAGGTTATCCAATCAAGAATTCATTCAGTGCAAAAGAGCATAGTGAGGACAAAATGATGAAATAGAAATACACAGACATAAACATTCAAGAAATAACAAACAAAATTGCAAAGACCAAAAGTCTTCAGCTACTGATTGATGGGTCATCAAAAACTCCAGGCACAGCTTTGGACAGGGGCACCATGGGTTTTGTAACAGACAAGAAAGGTGGGGTGAAAGTGGAGCAGAAGGATTTGAGTACATTCAAGGTGGGCCTGTGTGCCTGTGCAAAACTTACTGAGGAACTTTTAGTGGACGAGGAGAAAAGAGAGGGGATGAGGTAAAGCAAGGGATGGGTCTGAGCCTCTGGGAGCAGCTGATGATTGCAGGCACAATCACTGTGTCACAGTCCTTTGCTTGCACGTGTGCCTGTATCCATGTTTGTGTCTCTGGGACACAAAACAGGTGGGACCTACAGACAGGGATGTAGCAGCTGTGTCCATTAGCCTGGGATAGAGACTCTCAGGTCTAAGTGCACTATGCTGGGCTCTGGCAGCTGGGCAGGAGGAAGCCCTTAGCTGCCAGGCCACTCTGAACATCCCTTAGCAGCTGTGTTCATTGTTCATTGACTTTTGTCGAATACCATGAGACCTTTCATGTCAGAGGGGGGAAGGATCTCAAGCCTTTTATCTATAAGTACAAAGGAAACACCACACTCACTTTTCATTACTCAGTTTTGAGCCATCTTCCCAGGTCCAGTCCCCATCAGTGTCCTTCTGCAAACCAATCCAGTGGAATATGGTGTGTAGTACCTGGAAGAAGTCCTAGGAGGGATGGAAAGGCAGAGAGATCAGTAGTCTCAGAGTTATCTGGTCAAGTCCTGGGCTTTGAAAGGTAAAGAAAAAAGAACTGTGTGAGAGAGGAAATTATGGGGCCACTTCTGAATGTGAACACCTCTAACCTTCCTTCCTACAGGGATCTGCTTTGTGAGACAGAGTTTCAGAGTGCCAGGCAGCTTCCCCAGCTGTGGGTTCTGAGGGCTGAACTCATGACAAACAAAATTCAGCTGAGGCAGGCAGAAAGAAGCAAGTCCCTCTTGCAAATTGTCTAAGGGAAAGCCTTGTCTTTGCTAATACAGGGAGGTGGTGGGTGGGTCCCAGGAGCCTTTTACACTCTCCCCTCCTCCCAGAGGGAAGGAACTGCCATAACAGTGGGACTTGCTCCCACTTCATTCTGCCCTTGCCCCTGCAAAGGTACCTACACTTTCACTGGTATCGCTGATCACCAGGAGATGAGCTCCCTGTGCCCGGCAGGATTCCTGGCTGGAATTCCAGTTGTTCTTCTCCTTGGAGAAGGAGTAACACCTGCCTCTGTAGGTCACCCACTGCTCAGGGCAGCATGGACATGGACAGCCTGAAAAAGAACCATACATGTGTCTTCCCATTCATAGTCATGCCTAACTCCTTACAAACACATTTCACAAGTGCATTCTTTCAGAAAATTATTCTCCCCAGTTACAGTAATTGAGTACAGTAAGAGCCATTCCTGGAGCTCTTCTTAGACTGGCAAAGACTCAGAGTCTCTGAAGGAATCTGTGGAGGGCATCCGTTTTCCAGATGGAAATAGGTGTGAGAGCAAGTATTTTTTTAAAGAGAAGAGGTCCATGTTCTTCTTGGGCCAGTAAGTAGATTTAGAGCTCTGCTGTGCTCCTTGACAAAGATCTAAATTCAAATGAAGTATTTTCAGTGAAGGAGATTTATTTACCTTTGGTAATAAAATACGCTGTTATTCCCAGCAATGCCAAGAAGAGGATCCCTAGAACCACTGCAATAATCCAGCAGGTAGTAGATAAAACAGGAAAACCTAACAAGAAAAAAGCCAAAAGAACGTAAATTCTTTTGAATTTATTTCTTTTGTGAGAAAGGTGAGATTTTCTTAATGGGACCAGCTCTAAAAATACAATTCAAATTGCAGTGTCAGTTTACCTCAAGCCTGCACTCATGTCAGAGTCCAACAGTGTCTGACATGGTTTTTTTCAATACTCCACACATTGATAATTTAACATTTAATAACAAATTTGATTATTTGAAGACATGTGATGTTTCATGAGATTCTGATGTAGCAGAATCAACCACAGCTATGTGTTGGAAGCACAATACAAGTGCAAACTAACAGAATGTCGCCATTTCAAAACAGACAAGAATCACAATACAAATGTGATTGTCACTGGCAGAATTTATGATATGCTCACCATTGCAATGCTGGCTGGCACCAGGAAGAAATATGTACCAGGCTGAGCAATATGTATACTGCCCACATGCTGGTCTGGTTAACTTAGAAAGGCATTCACACTCTTTTGATTAACTCATGAACAAAAATTTATACAGCCAACTCATATAATCAGCTAATCCACCTAACTGATACAAATGTTAATCAAGAAAATTCATCAGTACATTGCACTTTCCTTTAAGACTCCTTCCCTTGAGATTTATCCATTACAGGGGCTTCTTGATCAGTCACAACTGAGGTTTCCATCTGAAGGGAAGTCCAAATATCATGAGTGGTTTGATACAGCATCTACAGAAGTTCTTAAATCGTTCTGTTGGAGCTGCAAGTCTCCAATTTTAACCTACCTTGAATTGCCCATCCATCGCAATCTCAAACATCAGGACAGAAAGGAAAAAAATTAGCATACAAATGCAAATCCCTAATTCAGACATGAAATCTGTGAGACTGCTTATTTATTAATGCATGTATCTTTTCAATTATTAACAGACTTTACCTTTGTTCCTGGTGTCCCTGTTCCCCTCTGCTCTTTGCCTTCTCTGTTCCTTGGCAGTTCTGTGTTTCACATTCAGATAGATGGGCTCCTTTTTATCCCCGTCACATGCTTTCAAGTGTTGCTTTTTTTTACTTTCTTTTACTTGGAGTTTAGAAGTCCCATCTGCCACAAAGCCTGGACCTGGATCTGGATTTCCCTGAGGGTCAGTTGAGCTTTTCTCACAGCACTTTGGAATCATTTCTAAAGACAGAGCATATTATTAGCAGAAAAGTGATATACAAGGAATGATGTCATACATCAGCTTTTTGGAATACGAAATGGTTTAAGCAATGACAACAGCTCACAAAGGTCGATCTTTCGTGATTAAGCTGCTGCTCTGATGAGTGCTCCATAAATCATTGTTAGACAGGGAGACTTGCTTTGACAGGGGAGTGAAGTCATTTAGTATTCTTCACATCATATAAATAAGCAATTGAGGCTTGACCAAGATGATGAAGATGAGGAACTAAATTTCCTCACATAGCAAACAGGTAATTCTAGTGGAATAATTTACAGATCGCATTTCTCTCTTTCACTGCAAGCACTGTCAATGAAAGCAATGCAGGCACATTTGTTCTGTAACAACATCCTTAATTATACCAATTTATTTATATCAACAACACGGCAAAATATGAGAGTTTGAGAATTGGGACAAGAAAATTGAGGTGAGGTTACCTTAACTCCACAGGAGGAAGCTGAAGTGTAACAGTAGAACGGGTGGTGCCTCTGTCCTATTCTCCATACGGGACTCTGCAGGGTGATAAACCAACCATTACCATCTAACTGAAACAGGGCAACTGCAACATGAGAAATAAGTATTGTGGTGACCCACACAGGAAACTTGAATTCTTCCACTCCAGAGCAAAGCTCTACCGTTTCAGACTTGTAGTGACAACCATGTCAACCTGTTCCTGCCATAGTTGCACCAAACTCTGTTTGAGGTATTTTTAATGTCCCATTCATGGAGCAAGACAATATATTGAGAAGGTTCAATCTGTAGAATCCGTTACTAAAATCATATGTTTGTACTGCCAGTCCTTTTCCACAACAACAATTTCACTGACCTGTCCAACAGTATCAGCCTTTCCACTCAACTCTTTGATTCGTGTAGAAAAAAGTTGCTCATGTTTGATTAAGGATAGGTCAGAACTTCACACAGAAAACAGAAGCTGTAGTACCTTCAGAACAAGACACTTCACAAATAATTAAATTTGTTAATTCTGAGAATAATTAAAAATCTGAAAATATAATTTTATTAAAATTTGTGTGATTACTTCTACTTTATAGGCTACCAGGAACATATATGTTTGATTTTAAAACATATAAATAGATTATATCCCTTTTCTTAATTTCCTTTCCCTTCTTTTTTTTCTTATACTCCATTTATTTTTAAGAACACAGAGAAGAACTGGTCAGGGATGTAAAGGCTGGCAGTAATCATGAGATGCTGACATCCCTGAAAAGAAGGGGAAAATTCAAAACCAAAATCATGGTCAAGTCTGGACTTTAGGAGAACAGAATTTGGTCTGCTCAAGAGTCTGTGTTCACAGGAGAAATCCCATGGCAGAGTTCTGTAGAGAAGAGAGGCTCAGGATGGGACTGGTTTTCAAAGATCAGCTCCTCTGAACTCAACAGTGCTTCATCCCAAAAAAGCAGGATACTAAACAAAGGTGGCAGCAAATGTCTTCAAGAAGACAGAGAACTGTAGGACAGTCAGCCTGACATGAGGAACTGACATTTTAAAATAAATCTTTACAAGAAACCTTTGACTACTGAAAGGGAATCCTTGGGCTTGGACAGGTTGCTTTGTCTTGTGCTGTATTGCATAACGAGGTCTAAAAGGTGATTTTTTACAGCCTCCACAGCCTCCACATCCAAAGACCTCCTCCTCCTTCTCCCTCACCCCATTTTGTGTGGTATGTGGTTTAAGGGGCTGGCAGGTCCATGCCAACTTCAGGGACAGTCCTGTGGGAGTGAGATGCTGGATGCTGTTGACCCATTTTCATAGAATAATTCTGTGGCTTTTGATATTTCAAACTCATCCAGACTGGGTAGTGATTCGGGGGGCAAAACAAGCTAGTATGGTTCCTCCTACAATCAATTGTGTACACAGCAGAAATCACAAAAAGGATGAACACTGACTGAACAAAGAACTTTAGCTCTGTTTTACAAGTTTGTGGCTTCTTGTGGGCAGATTTTTGATAGAAACGTCAGACTTCTCCCCCTTGCCAGCAAGCTGGATCTAAATTCTACCCCTACATCCCTGGTTTCTTCACTGTGCTGCTGCAGCTGACTGTATATTCCATAAAAAAATTTAAAAATAGAATGCTTCAATAAGATCAATATAATCAATAATTCAGTGTAAGAGATTAAGTAATTACACTTACTAAACCTAATTCATCAAACTAAATGCTCTTCTCCAGCTTGGAGCTGGAGTACATTTGTTCCAAAAAAATACACATTAAAAAAACACACTTCAATCACAGATAATTCAACTTGTATCTAGCTCCTCTTTTTTTTTTTCTTTTTTTTTTTTTTTTTCTGTTCACAAATGATAAACCACAGTAAATCCACACTTTGAAGAGATAACACCAGCTCACAGGAAATGCTTTTTTCTGAAGAAATTAATTTAAACCAGGCAGAAAGCATCCACTTGTCTTGAAGACAGGCTGAGGTTAAGAGCTGAGAGCTGCAGCTCAGCTGTGGACATGCTATTGGTGTAGTGAAAAAAGTAACAACTGACCACGACCAGACTCAGGCATAAATATTTAATTGCTCTCATTCCTGTGGCAATGATTCAGGCAGAAAGTTAAGAAAGATTCCTCCAAGTGGCAACAGCTCTGGTGTAGTCTTTCCACATCAAAATATTCTCTTCTTACCCACCCAAGCCTCATCCTTCACCTCCATGTACTGCAAGGCCATGTGGGAGTTGAGCACATCCACTTCATAACAGTCACCCAACCAAGGTCCATTTAAATAAACCACAGAGACACAGACCTGGTGCACATAAAATAACAGAGAGAGCATTTTCCACATAATAGCCGAAGATGGATGTAAAATTCTGTTTTATTTCTGAAACTGTTGAACATGAAAAGGTGATCAAAATGAAATGAAAAATCAAGACAGGCAATCTGTCATCCCTTCATTATTCATCTTTGGTTTAACATCAGGATGAAGAACAATTCCACTTGGTGATCCTTGTGGATCCCTTCCAACTGCAAGGGCATTCTATGACTCTGTGACTCTATGAAGTAAAATGCTCCTTGCAGAAGTGGGTGCTGTTTAAAAACAAGGCAAGAGGAAAAACCCAGCTCACCTCCTCCTCCTTTTATTATACATAGAAGAACCTGTTAAACCATGCAAAAATATAAGAGTAACATCAAACTAATGCGAAAAAAGTGGCCTTTTAATGTGTCTTGGAGAGTTGGTGGGATGCTTGTGAATTATTGCTATTTCTTGATGGTGCAGCTCCTGCTATAAATAAAACCACAAGCTGTAGGAGGTAGCACATAAACCAGTCTCACATTCTCATTACCAAACCAGAGCCCTCACCAAAAATACAGTTCTGTGAAGGCAGGAAAGGAAGAGTACTGCAGCACTTCTCTTCTATGTGGCTGAATGAGAATCCTTTGCAACCAGCCCACTGTAGCACTAAGAAGATTTTAGAGTTCAAAGACTATTTAAAAGCTCATATTGCTCATATGTGGTTTCAGAAAATTCCAAGCAAGGTGAAGACAAATCACACCAGGAATATTTAGTACCTCTGCCTCCTGTCTGTTGTCACTTTTTGGACCACTTTTCTCACTCTCTGCCAGCTCAAGACAAGATTTCCTCATCATTAGGAGATCTATTGTATCTAATTCAGTCTCTCACTGAAAACGTGATCAGATACCTGAAGAAGACAGGTAGAAGAGATAAACCTTTATGCACAATGAAAGATAAGCTACATTTGAGAAGAACAGAGAAACAATCCACCAGACACTAATTAAATTATGCAGATGGCCTTGTCATCTTTGAGAAAATGAAATATAATAATTAAAAGTTAACATTTTTTATGAGAACAAAATATTCTAATTAAACAAATAAAGTCTATCACTAAAAACTGAAAAGCCATGATTCTCCACAAAACAACTGTGAAAAATTTTCACCAAGCCCTCAGTGGGTTCACTAAGGAGAAATTCATGCATGAGTCTACATTTATCCTAAAACAGAGACTGCTATGTGGAAAAGATTTCTATATAAACTACTTTAAAAAGCAGGGAGAGCAGTTAAACTAGAGTAACTTCACGTGTACAATTGCATTCATGTCACTATAAAATTTATTCTAATTTAGATTCAGTCACTTCCAGACCAACATAAATTAACCAGGGGAAAACAAATCAGAGTAAGAATGCTTACATTCTTAGAATACATAAGGCCACTTTATTGAAGGTAAATGAAATTACATCTTATCATACAGCAGGAAAATGCCTTTCTTTGTGCAAATTCATAAGCAGGGTCTTGGCACAAATTTGCTTGCAGAGGAAACCAAAGCAGATCTTTTGTTAGAGGCTGTGAGGCGCTTGACATTAGAATTCCCATGGATTTCCTTGATCAGAGCTTTCACAACAGAAATAAAATACGAGCATTGCTTTCTATGCTCCGAGAACAGTGCTGCATTTGTTACCTTTAGCTCTCTGTTTAACAAGGCTCCCTGTGCATTATTTGTCAGGTCTGCAGCAGCACTGAAGATGCTTTCACAGCTCTGGGATTGTATTACCTGCCTGCCACACGCCCACCTTTCACAGGCAAGACCTTTCTGAATGTCTCACTCTTGAGTTGGAGGTTTGAACCAATCAAATGCTTTTTAAAATGAATAGTTTATTCACCAAAGATAATGTGAATTTGACCTATTTTGCCAGGTTTCTTTGAACCTGTTTTCAAGTGAGGGAGAGAGAAGAGGATGTTCTTATTTTATAATTTGGAAAAGAAGGTATCTCAGTTCTCCAGATCAGATTTACACCGACTGGTTTATGAAGATCCAGGCAGCAATTAGGCAACACCATAGGAAAAGTCAAAAAGCTGAGTGCTCCCTCTTGAATGGAGCTCACAATGTCCCAGTGTACAGTGGTGACACATATACTGAATGAGCTCACATGACCTGTATTTATGGAAGGAAACATCATTTCCCACAAAGCCAAAGTGACATAGAAAAAGCTCCAATTTAATTTGTGTCATTTTGCATTAAAAATTGAAAATTTCTTACCATTGTCTTTGGAAGAAGATCAACAAGTTTTGATGGAAGCAAGAATAGAAAGAGCCATTCTAAGTGGAAGGATGCTGAGTGAACACTGAATCCACTCTTCACACAAAATGGTAAAATTATTCCTTTAACATGCATTTAGTCTCTTTTCACAAGGACCTTTAATGCTCAAAGTGCCAAAAAAAATAAGAGAAACAAAAGCCTAAGATACTATCATCTTCAGAAACCACAAAGAGAAGTGAGAAAATTTGTTTCAGACTCATTCTGCATCTTTTTAAATGAAACCAAAATAGCTGTAACTTACAATGCTTCTAGTTTGTTACAAAGTCTGCATATCCATTAAAATCAATGATCAAATAATTTCAGATAAGTTTTGGAGTACTCACCTGACCTGCAAAGAAAGCACACTCTCCATGAAGATGTATAACATTTGTGTAACAGCTTCTGCATTCACAGACAGGGAGGGTTTTGCTTGGTTTTGTTGTTGTTGTTGGGCAAGGAGGTGTGGGGATTGTTTGTTTATGGCTTTATGTGTTTGTGTACGGTGCCCATGCTCCCATAGGAAGCTAGAATATAAAGCACTGGAGAAATCCCAGACATTTATTGAATATCACCCCAGCACATTCCCGAGGACATCTCCTTTTTCAAATACCTAGCATGCATTTTCCTGGGACAGAAAAGATAGGGAAAAATTTCCAGAAATCTCATGGTGGGTTGACTCTGGCTGAATAGCAGGTGCCCATCCAGCCACTCTGTAATTTCCTCTTCTTAACTGGACAGGGGAGAGAAAAATATAAGAAAGGGCCCCCAGGTCAAGGTAAGGACAGCAAGAGATTGTTCATCAATTACTGTTATGAGCAAAACAGACTCAAGTTGAGAAAAATTAGTTTATTGCTAATCAAATTGGGAAGTATAATGAGAAATAAAACCAAATATTGAAACACCTTCCTCCACCCCTCCCTTCTTCCCAGGCTCAGCTTCTCTCCCACTCCCAAATTCTCTACCTCTTTTCATCCAGCAGGGAGAATGGGGGTTGTGGTCAGTTCATCTCACATTGTCTCTGCTGCTCCTTCCTCCTCAGGGAGAGAACTCCTCAACCTCATTCCCTGCTCCAGGGTGGGGTCCCTCCAAAGGAGACTAGATCCTTCAGGAATTTCTCCAACATGAGTTCTTCCCAAGGGCTGTTTTTCATTAAGTGTCCCACCATGAGTCCCTTTCCATGAGGTGCAGTCCTTCTTCAATGAGGGCTCCTCTCTCCACAGATTCTACCAGGATCCTGCTTCAGCACAGTCTTCCCTTGGAGTCACAGCCTCCTTCAGACATCCCCCTGCTTTGGCGTGGGCACCTCCAGGGGCTGCAGATGGATCTCTGCACTCCCCTGCCCTCCAGGGGCTGCAGGGGCTCAGCTGCCTCTCTGTGGGCTGCACCACAGAATCAGGGAAATCTCAGCTCTGGAGCCTGGAGCAGCTCCTGCCCCTCCTTCTGCCCTGCATGTTTGCAGAGCTGTTCCTCTCATATTCATACTCCTCTTTCACCTGCTCTTGTGCAGTACCTTTTACGCTTTCTTAAATATGTAATCACAGAGGTGCTACCAGTGTTGTGGAAGGGCTCAGCCTTGACCAGCAGCAGGTCCATTGTGGAGCTGGGGGAAGCGTCTGGCATCTTCCTACAGACGTCACCTCTGCAGTCCACCCCATCACCAAAACCTTGCCACACAAACCTAATGCTCCTTTAACTCAAGTTTTCATTACATTTTCTACAGCTTCCTAAACACGCTTTACTCCCAAATGACCACTGGCAGAATGATACCAACAGGTTGATTTAACAATAATAGTAACAGTTTCTTGTGTCACGAGGAGAGATTTTATAGATGTTTGAAAAACAAAGGGATCCCCTCCAACTTACGCACCTCGTTCTGAGTTTGCAAAATATTTAGAAAGGGAAAACTCTGACACTTCTTTCTCCTTTACCAAAATATGAAAGGACCCTTCAGAGGATCGTGTATTCCCTCACCAGGCTGTGCACATCAACACCAGCAACATCAGCATAGAGTTCAGGCACCACTGGCTCTGGCACCTGCAGCACTGTGTGCCCATTGCTGGTCTTCATGGCTGTTTTCAGGGAGCACAAGAGGTCTGCTGGAGAAGGCCGGTGAGCTGCATTCCACTGCCAGCAGGATTTCATGATGCAGTACCTGTAAATGATGAAATTATGTCTTCATGCAAAGAAATGTACCTTAGATCTTCCCTGTGGATACTTTGTTCATTTCAGAGAATATCCTATAACTTAGAAGAGGAAAATCATTCCCCAGCAGTGCTGCACCTTGCAAGAAAGCAGAGCAACAAAATGCAAGGGCACTTAAGGAAACAGATATAAGCGTCATTCTCAAGAGGACAGAAAGGTTTTGGCCACAGAGGTTTTATGCAGCAGAACCCAGTAAGGAGATGTGGCAGACACAAATCTTCAGCTAACAGGTTACTCTCAGTATACTGTAGACGTAGAAATCTTGTGTAAAATCTCATTTTCTGTATCTCACTTCCATTTAGCTCTGCCAACCTCATGTTCAATTGTCCATAAAGCAAGTGACTTACATGGCTTGCTGGCAGCTTGAGGGCTGTCTCATAATGTTCTGTTTCTGCAGGTATGATAAGATGTCAGAAGGTGGCACCTCAGGATACGGTGGGGCACCTGAAACAAAGGCAAAAGGAGCAATGGTAGAAAACTCTATGGCAATGGTGCAGTGTAGGCGAATCCACGGATGGCTGGGACAAGGCACTCTGCAACCTGTATATTCTAGAACATGTGGTTTTACTGCAAGGGTTGTGGGTAAAGGGGCCTTGCCTTCAGCCACCAGCCTCGGCTGAAGGGAAGCTCCAAAGAGAGAGGGAGAAACAACAGGAGGGTGAGAGCTGAGAGAGGAGGGAGCGAGAGAGCAAAGTGGCAGGGGGAAGACAGCAGGAGAGAGCAAGAATAAGGGGAAGAGGAAGAGTAAGAGAGCGAGGTCCTTGTTACAATACATTATATCTCCTTTTGTGATGAATATTCTAATTTTCAGTGAACAACCAACACAAGACACAAAATCCTATAGAATCTACATACAGCCTATAAGAACTACTATATTACCATACTGTGTTATATTTTAAACTCTAAAAACTACTCTTTAAACTTCTGTTTTGCTACATTGACCTTTGGATCCCTTAGCCAGCAGAAAGGTATTGTTCAGTCAAAAGGGATTCTCCTTCAGCTAGCTAGACCATTGTTTTCAGGTTATATAGTAACTAAAACCTCAGTATCCTACAGCTGAAAGTAAGCTTTCATTTCTATTCCTATTATAAGTTTCATATTTTCAAAATCTTTTGCTAAGCAATCATATTTATAAGGTTTCCCAGATTCATCTTACCCAACAGTGCAGAGAGCAGCTTCTGTGCAAGACTGCCCTCCTTCCCTAGCAAATCTGGTTTTTCCCCTACCACAATTCACAGTAACAGAAGGTTTTAACGAGACTTTGCAAATTGGAAAAAAACAAGGTGCTTAATTAAATGCCCCAACTTTACAATCTAAAATTCGAGGTTTTGGGTCTCATTAATTTTCTGCTTCCTTACGTACGTTCTATTATTATTAGCATTAAATCTTCTTACCTAATGTAATCATTTCATACAATAGAATTCCAAAAGACCATCTGCAAGAAAACAAAATAAAGTGATGTTGTTTGCTGGCTTATATGCATATAAACAACAAGGCATGGCCTGCAGACGGGAGAAAGTATGAGCTGTAAAAGTGGAGCATTATGCTGAAATGAGATCTGCCTTCCTGTGAGCTTCAGGACATGGAATTATGCATAAAGGAGTGAGAGAGACAGCTCTGACAGACAGGTGAAATTTATTCCCAAAATGAAGCCATACATGTCTGCCTTGATGGTCGGGGGTTTGCTCAGGAGCCTCTCCGGTGCCTGCCACTTGACGGGCACTTTCCGTGTGACTGAGCTGGTACCATGTGTGTGAGTTTCGTAGGCCAGACCCAAACCACAGAGCTTAGCAGTGAAGTTCTGATGAAGAAGGACATTCCTGGCAGCAATGTCACCATGGAACAAGTTCTTTTCTTCCAGATAAGCCTGGGAAGTTGGAAAAGAAAGAAAGCAGAACGATTTTAAAAGGAAATTTAATTTATACAGATTTTCACTGAGTTTCACTGATGCTTCTTTACAACACTGTGAAGTAGAGACATATGCTCACCAACATAATGGAAGCATATTTTAACAAAACTTTTATTCTCAGTGCTTAGGCCAACAAGACTTAGCCCACCATGCAAACTTGTGTTGCAATCAAGCAAGAAGGAAAAATGCAGACAATGTGAGCAGACTTACCAGAGCTGCTGCAACCTGCTGTCCAACCTCATATACCTGCCTCTCAGTGAGGTCATAGGGGACACCATCCATTGCCATTACATCCTAGAGACAAAATAAGAGACCTTGATTCAAACACATGACCCAGCAGTAGGATAGTGGGGGGTGTTTCCTTCTAATCTATCTATTCTTATGCTCCTCCTTCTCACAATTGCTCATAAATTGACTGAAATATAAGAGGACATGGATGGGTGATGCTGATGGTGTGTTGAGTAAGACTAGTACACTAGAGACAACTGGTGGGCAAACTGACATGTGGGGAAAAACTTATTAGATTAGAAAGAAATTGTCAGAATGACAGTGAAGAATAACAATCCGTACAGGTGAATGAAAGATATATTATAAATTAGAATGATGAGTAAAAAAGCCCATTTCTAACATACAAATTGGGGACCTGGTATGAGACTAACAGTCCATCTCTCCTACTGCCCTGCCTGTAACAGTAAGAGAAAGGGAGATGAGAGTAAGGTAAACACACAATGTTCTTCCTGTGCCATTTTACAGCCCACAGACATGTTCTATTTAAAAACTTCCTGAGATGGTTATGCTTTCAACACACTCAGTAACCTCTGAAAGGTTACCTTCCATAACTGTCTTCATATGAAGTGTCAGTATTCACAGCAGTCAGTGGCAAGACATTCCATTACTCAACTCCTCACTTCATGAAGAGCCAGCTCCATTTGTTTATTTTGAACATGACACATACTAGCTTTATTTGCTACCACCTGGACCTTCTGCTGAACAGGACAGGAAGCCATCCTGTATTTAGAGTTTCAGATGTAGAAGAGTGATGGATTTACACAGTAACAACAGAGTTTTGCTTTCATGCCTTTTGTAACGAGTCATAGAATCACAGGATATGCTGAGTTGGAAGGGACCCACAAGGACCATTGAGTCCAACTCCTGGCTCTGCACAGGACATCCCAACAATCCCACTCTGTTCCTGATAGTATTGTCCCAACACTCCTGGAGCTCTGACAGCCTTGGAGTTGTGACCATTCCCTGCAGTGCCTGTTTAGTACCTGACCACCCTCTGGGGGAGGAATATCTTTCTGCTATCCAATCTAAACCTCTCCTGATATCTGGGCCCTTTTTAGCTTGAGTTAACATTTTCAGTGGGCTGCATATTTTCATACTATCAGACCTCATCCCATCAGATTTTACCCATCATCAATGGGCAGACATGAAGCCATCATTCACAAATGTGAAACTTCTCCCTGTGCATTACTTCATTTTTAACTATGCTGAATTTCATCTGTTCTTTTTATTGACAAGTCTCTCAATCTTGGGAGATCCTTCTGCAATTCCTTTGGGTCAGCCCTTGCCTTTACTGGCTGGAATCATCAACAAATATCATCACATCACTGTCATACCATTTTTAGGTTATTAATACATGCAGTGAACAGCATCATGCCCTAGATAGCTGACCTCTCTTCAGTGCAAGTACCAACCTTTCATTCTTATATTCTATTTCCTGTCTTTTACCAATTAGTTATCATCCCATGACCTTCCCCTGTGTTGTAACTGCTCTGCTTTCTTAAAAGCATTTGGAGTGAGACATGATTTAAAACTTTAGAAATTCAGTTGGCTGTATGAATTCATTCTAGTTCCAGTGCCTGCAATTCCCTTCAATGGTCTGCAAAGACCTGTGTAGGACTTCTTTGGGGCATGGAAATAGTTTTGATTGATATAAAGGGGTGCATGAAGAGATGGAAAAATCATTTATGACTTATGGATAGATATGTACCTAAGGAATTTAAGAAGCTGTTCTGTCATCACTTCTTTTGACTCACCTTCCGACATGTCCACAGAAATGTCAGCAGGTCACCAAGAGACACATCTTCCATGATCATATAAAGTGGGAGCTGGTCTACACAACATCCAACCAATTTAACCAAGTTTGCATGATGGCCAAGATTTTGATGGAATTTAATCCTTCCCAAGAAATCCTTTACTTTCTGGGGACTAGCTGAGTCTAAAAGAACAAAAGAAAACAAATTAAAAACAAAACAACAACAAATAGAAGCAGCAAAGAACAGGCTGACAGCTAAAATCAACATGGTCAGCAATCTTTAATCCTACCAAGACATTCCTACAAGAACATCTTGGACTTACTATACTGAACACAGCCTATTCTTGCCCAGTACTGATGGCAGAGCTCTGCCCATGTCTGGGATACAGAGACTGTACCAAAGTGGATCCTGACCACAGGCCTTACCTTGCAAGGCTTTCAATACCACAGTCTTAGTCTTTCCAGAGCTCCCAGTTTCCAGCTGTGCCCTGTAGATGCTCCCATAGGCACCAAGTTTTATCAGCTGCAAAGTGTCTGGTAAGAGTTTCTCTCGTGGTATCTCTAATTCTTTCAGAGTCAAGGATGCAGAATTTAGCAGGCTCTCCACAGATTTCTCACTCAGCTGGATGTAGCAGCTCTCTGTTGAGCAGGGTTCCCGCTGATTCTTTTTCGTCACTAACAAAAGCAAATGCATATGATGCATAAAACCAGACAGATGAACTCCTGTAATAGGTGGCAATGCTCATCCTTCTATGCTTTATAATTTTTGCACCAGAGTGTTTTGGAAATCAGGGCAAAGTAAGGAACTGTTATTGTATCTTACTTATCCTGGCCCTTGAATAGGAGAAAGAATTTATCTTCCATTCTATTTGATGAAAGGACAGTCTAGAACCAGTCTAGAAATATCTCCCATATTTAACTACATAACCTTTATAGATAAGACACAAATGGACTTCATTCCCATGTGCTCAAGCAATGAACATTTTCTTTTATTACCAGTTCTCAATTATTTCTCTTAATATAGGCTCAAGAGGCTGTTTCCCTCTACATACCCAAAATTAGTTCAGAACTGTATTTTCATTTCCACACAGCCTCACATGTACCAACAAACCTTTCCTGATCCCCTCACCAGTCCCTGTTCTACCTCATGTTGTCTCCACAGGGAGACAGCAGCTTGAAATTGAATTTCTTAAATGGCAGTATAGAAAATGGATTAACTAGGTTAATCTGCATCAAAATTACTATAATTCATAACTACTCCCATAAAAAAACTCCTTGCAGCAGCCTTCAGGAGGCTGTTACATAAATACACTCTGCAGCTCTTGTAATGTCACCATAGCATCTTAAACAGCCTACATGGCATGATGCTTTAGATTTTCTCAGATCCATCTACACTACAGCTCCACTACTGCTGCTGCAAAATTCAGTAAATCAGGGTTCCCAGTTTTTCTAATGTTTACTGGATTGCTGAATACCACTCAGGATCCTCATAAATGTCTTTGCCTAACAGCTCAAGTGATGGGGAAATGGAATTGGCTCCCGGCCACTGAAACCAAGACTCTTTCCTCTGGTTGAAAAGCTTTTTTTTTACCTTGGGTTCCAGCTGGTGCTGATTGCTCCTGCTTTGCTCGCAGGCCACGGCAGTGGAGCCAAAGGATCACAGTGAGCACAATAACAAAAAGTCCCACCAGGAGAGCTGGGACAACGATCACTTCAGTTTGATATTCACGCACAACTGTCAGCAGAGAAAGAAAATTGAAAACCAAGGAATAAGCAGCTCACTGGTTCTGTACAACCATGCACCAACAATCCATTTCAGTAACTTTCAACCCCAAAGATGTGTGTTCCATCCTCTGGAATAGCTGAACACTGTTAGTGCTGCCACCTTATTTTTCAAAGGTGCTGAGTACCTAAACTACACGAAATCACTAAGACTCCTAAGGTCACTTATATGGAGGCCAGGAATTGTAGCCATTTGAAGTACCATCCACCAGTGAAACAGAAACAGCACTGGCAGCAGGACAGCAGAGAGATGGGATGGGCTGGATATTGCTATGTCATCAAGTGCAATTACAGCTCCAGCTCCTTCCAGTTAAATTACACAGAGCATTTTAAAGGAAACTAGGTGTGATCACCTTTGGAATTTGACTGGAAGACACTGCAATTAGCAAGGTTTGTGAAGGCAACTATCTTTCACATGTCCCCAGATATGGAGGTGGTCGAGACCATTTTTTCAGTTCCCAAAGATGGCAGAAAGTCATGAAATCCAAATCCCATAAAACTAGTCCTTTGGGAAGTGGCAGGGAATCTTTAATGATTGCTGTGCATCTGATTCAAAGTAGGAATTCTCTAAAATGGCTGAAATTATGTGAGAGTAATCCTGCCATAGAAGCTTCATCCCCATAAACATTTCTCCCCTGAAACACAATGCAGGGAAAGCTCCATCAAATCTTTCTATGTGGGCTGGGATGAGGTGGAGGAGGAGAAAGGGCTTGGCACACTTTTTAGTGAAGCTGGCCTTCCTGCCCAGCATGTGAAACCTTATTAAAGGAATGTGTGAATCCTACCACATAGCTTGTCACTGCTATTGCACTCCAGCAGCATCCGTGAGAATCTTCTCACATCCCCTGCCATGTTCAGTTACAAGCAAGCAGGTCTCCAACCCTCACTTCCTGCACAGACATAAAGAAAAATAACAAAACTTGTTAGGAGAAAGGATGATGAAGAAGCAACAAGTGAAGTGAATAGGGAGCTTTCTACCCCTTACAATCAGCGGCTGCATGAAGGAGCACTGGGATTTGAAGGCTTAGAGAATGACACAGGACATCCACTATCATCCACCATCCACTGCATGACCAGAAAGAATTTAGGGTTAAGCTTGTTTTACAGTGCTCCACAAGCAAATGAGGATCCCTAGGCCTAAAGGCTGACATATGTATAAAAATCCATAAATACAAACTTAATTATATTTAAAGAACATCTAATACACTCCTAGAAAACACATTTTTTAGATGCCAGAATGGCTCAGTATTTTATCTTCTGGTCCACTACAAGCGAATAGATCAGCAATATGCATAGAAAATGTCATTCTTGACTACAGCCCTTGCCACAACCCTTACTGTTGCTGTACAAAGACAAGGAGAAAAAAAGAGTTGTCATTGGGGGTCTCTGGTACCAACTTCTGAGCACTGCCAAGTCTGTGGGAATTCTGAAGCACAATATCTGCAACTCTTCCACATTTGTAGCTGAAAATCCAGAGCCTGTACAAGCATGGACTTTGTTTAGTCACTGCTTCTTACAAACATTGCTAAAAGTTAAGACTTAACAGCTTTGCAAATAGTATTATCCAGAACATTTTATAGGATTTGTGACTTTTATACTCTAAGTACCTACTTGGTTTTCAGCTATGAGCTTCAGACAATTAACCTCAATGGCAAATATAGGGCATTGATTTTATGGAATTTGGTGATGAAATGTTTAACAGTTTGTTCTATGCTTAAAATTAATGAGTGAAATTATTCTTTACCAGTTGCACAAGAGAGGCAGCAGAGAAAGGAAAACGAAATATATCTGTGCTTTAAGGTACCACAAAAAGTTTGTTTCCTTTTTTAATTTGATTTCATTCTTAATGTGCTAGCTGATTTACCTTGTTCCAAGGTTTGGCTACACCAGGAATCCAGTCAAAGGAGTAATAACACAGCAAAAACACCAAGCTTTTCAGGTACACTCTGAAAGCAAGCGCACTAAAACAACCCACCTCAGTTCTAACACACACTTACATACAAATACACAGGACCAGTCCTGGCTTCTTTCATTCTCAGGTACACACAGACTTCAGGACCATTAGCTAGAAATCATATTGTATATTCTAAGTCACAAACAGTCCAAACTCCATCCCAAAACTTGCTATTGGCTTTGTACAGGTGCTTACCAGAAATGCACACTGACATTTAAACACCATGCAGGCACAGGCACACAAAAGCACACACACCCCAATGTGTGCTTACAGAGAAAGCAGCAAAGATCCATGGAAAAAGCTTTGATACAGCAGCCATGTCTACACTGGTCTGTAAAAAAAAATTCCTCCCTACTCTTTATACACCGCCCAGCAGTGATGCCAGTGAGTGGCACTCAAGTTTTCCATCCACACTTAGGGCAGAACTATGGGGTCCAAGAATGAAAACAATGGCAGTCAATTGGCACTTTATTTGCCCTGGCACTCCCATGTGCTGTGGTTGTTTATGGACGTGTTATGACTCGCAAAGCTGGATTGCAGAAGCCCATTTACACTCTAGGTCTCTATCCTCTCGCAGTACTCAGCAAGCAGAAAAAGAAGTTTTGCTAAGTAAGGTAATTCTGAAGTGCCTTTCAGTGCTACTCTTCAGGCCAAGACCAAATAAATTCCTGTACTAGGCTGTTTCTGCAACTTACTTGTCTAACAGTAACATCATTACAGTTCTGACATTCCTGTCCTCACAAGGAGAATGGTAACTCAGAAATCCACTGAACTCACATTATACACTTAATATTTTTTGCAGTGAAAGACACATGAAAGTTATATGGAACTAACATGTTCATGTGCAAACTCAACACAGAGCAGGACTACTAACAGTGCTCAATTACTTATTTTATTAAATGAAGACATTTTTCCAGTACCAAGACAGGACAAAGGAAACAAAAATATCTCAAAAGGTTCAAAACCTGTTTCTTACTGGCATTCTGATTTTCCTTGCCTTTGTGTTAATACTGTACCAAGATCAGTGCTGTCTAGATCATGTGCACATACACACTGGGCTACTTCAATTTAGAATTTGCATCAGAGAATTTGTGCAATTTCAACTGAATGTCAGCTTATTTATTCCACTGGATTTTTAAATATTCTTTCACACAGACTGAATTCCACTCATGGAAATTCATAGAATCATAAAGGTTAGAAAAGACTCTTAAAATCATCGAGTCGAACAGTCAGCCCAGCACCACCACCATGTTCATCACTAAATCATATTCTCATGTGCCACATCCACAGGTTTTTTGTACATTTCCAGGGATAGTGACTCCACCAACTTCACTGGGCAACCCATACCGATGTTTAATGACTCTCAGCAAAGAAATTTTTCCTAATCTTATATAAACATCCCCTGTCACAACCTGAGGCCATTTCCCCTTGTCCTATCCCTTGTTCCCTGGGAGCAGAGGCCGACCCCCCCGGCTGTCCCCTCCTGTCAGAGAGCTGTGCAGAGCCAGAAGGTTCCCCCTGAGCCTCCTTTTCTCCAGGCTGAGTCCCCACAGCTCCCTCAGCCCCTCCTGGTGCTCCAGCCCCTTCCCCAGCTCCGTTCCCTTCCCTGGACACGCTCCAGCCCCTCAATGTCTTTCTTGTGCTGAGGTTCCCAGAAGTGCCCCAGGAGCTGAGGTGTGGCCCCAGCAGTGCCCAGCCCAGGGGACAGTCACTGCCCTGGCCCTGCTGTCACACCATGGCTGGCACAGCCCAGGGGCCATTGGCCTCTTGCCCACCTGGGCTCCTGTGCAGCCACTGTCCCCAACACCCCCAGGGCCTTTCCCAGCTTTCCAGCCCCTCTGCCCCAGCCTGGAGCTGCAGGGGCTTGGTGTGACCCACGGACAGGACCTTGTTGAACCCCACACAATTGGCCTAAGCCTATGGATGCAGCCTGTCCAGATCTCTCTGCAGAGTCTTCTGACCCTCAACCTGAACCCAAATCCTGATGTCAACGCTAAATATACAGTGAAGACCACAACACCTAAAAATAGTAGAAGCAGCTGCTCTTAGACAATGGGAAATACAAGGCAAAACCTTAGCAGAAGTTAAACTAGAGCCACCAGCACGTGCAAACTGCTCCTAGCAGACTACTTGGTGCACTGCACATGGCAGAGCAGTTCCTCAGCCTGGCAGCAGTGACAGGTTAATTAGCTCCCATCCTACACCAACACTGCTGCTCTGTGCACATTGGCCAACAGGATGAACCCTGGGGAAAGGTAGCTTTTTGTTTCCAGCCATTTTTGCTTGCCAAGCTGTTTTGCTGCCCTGGCAATTTAGACAAAGCACCGAGGGCAACAGAGGGACAGGAATAAGCAGTTATAAGGTGGCAGCTGTAGGAGCTGCTTAAACCAGTTCAGGAAGCCCAAATACTGAATGTGAATGTAGCTGAGCTTAATTAAGTGCTCACCAATGCCAAAAGAAGGGATTATCTTCTCTCTCTGCTGTCTTCTCATTGCTTGTTTTGCTCTCAGTTGTGCAACTGATCACATGGTGAACTGATTCAAACCACTAACCTAGCAGGAAAAATCCACTGCTCTTTTGCCATGGTGATTTCCTGCCATTTTAGTGGTCCGTATTAGTCAGGGGTGAATGGCTAATTCATCTAAAGCTGCACTGTGAAACCACACCCTGTGTCAACACAGATCCACAAGCACTGTGTGCCAGCAAAAGCCTTACCGAGGCTTTTCCAGTCCCCTGTCATTCATTCTCACGTGGATACGGTCCCCTTAGCAATAGCAGAAGCATTCACATGGTAGTGTGGTAAACTGAACCAGGAAGGTAATCTGCCCTAAAATAATCAGTCCTCTCTGACATTTTATGGCCCTAAAGTTCTCATCAAGCTCAAATTGTTATTTGAAATGCCAGGACTAAGACTTAAGAAGCCTTAGGAGTGACAAACTTTGTGGTGAAGACTGAAAAGAAAGAAATATCAATACTTAACATGCCCATGGAATATAAGGGAACAGACAGCTTGGATACTGCCCACACAGAAGCTGCCTGCTGCTTGCTCTTGCCATGTTAAAGAGAGTAAGTTGTCCATATTCACAGCAAATATACAATTTTGCCCCTGAATATGTCGAATTTGTGAGCTAGCAGCAGTTCCCATCATCAGTGCAAATCTGTAAATCCTTGTGTAATGATTAGCTAAAGAGTAACTGCCCGACTGATTAAAAACAAATCTGTAAACACTATGTCTTCTACTTAATTTCTTGCAGTGGCAGAACCTTGCTCTCCAGCTTTTCCAGTTACCATTTCACTGCTGCTTTTATTATTTCTCTCCTCTTTTATCTGACCTTTGAACATGGTCAACAGTCAAGGCTTTGGCAACTGCTCTGCACAAGTGCGCTGTGCTGGCTGTGCAGGAGGAAGGGAGAGGAGCTACCAGGGAATTGCAGGAAACCACCAGGTGTGGGCACTTGTGGACACTGAATGTGAGAGAAGACGGAGAAATAAAGCACTATTGTAAAGCAAAAAGTGAAAAAGAGAATTTTTTTTCGCCGTGCTATGTCCACCATTTACTAAAAGCAGCATCCACACAAATAAAAACCTAGCCTGGCAGGTTTCAGCCATGCATTTGTAAGACTGTATATTCTGTCTCCTCTGCCTGCAGAAGACCTTAGTGACTATTTCCAGCAGCCTGGCAGACCATGACATCTTTGCAAGGTTTCCCTGGCCTGTGGAGTCATCTCATGTCTCACTGCAAGGCACCTGTGGGTTACCCTGTGCAGAGTGGGAAATTCTGACCAGCCAAACCACTTCTGTCCTTGTGAACAAGGATTAAAAATCATATCCTGTGGCTTGCAGTTATACTCTCTCAGCTATAAAGATTTAGTAGTACAACTCACTTTTGAAACGGCTGGTAGCTGTAACACCCTGTAAGAAAACAAAGTGTTTCAAAAATCACATACAGAGACACAAGATTTTCTCTTGGTCCAAAATTAGAAGCAATACTTGAATATCAAACCTAGGCTAGCTGCTACAGAAGCATATTAAGGAAGTAGAAGAAAATTAGGCTGACCACTTTTGAAGAGCTAGACCATAGAGAAAACATCAAATAATGAGGCCCATGCTGCTATTTGAGCAGGTGGTTACTTAGAGGAAACTTGGCTCCTTTTCAGTATAGCACAAAAACAGGCAAAGTCAACAGTCACTACTGCACTGAGAAATGAGTCAGGAGGACTCCGTACTGCTGTGCTTTTATGCTAAAAATGTTAGTTCTAACTGGCACCATTTCAGTGGAGATATGCAAGTTCTTACAGTGCTAGATTTTGCTTAAACTCAGATAATCTACAGAAATTAATTTATTTGTGCTGCATAAGGAAATCTAAGTACAGAAGTGTGAAATGGTACAGAACTTGAATGGGGATAAAGACAAAGATATTTTTTCTAATGTAGACATGGCCTACTATAGTTTCTGGAAAATCAACATATATCTTGAACATTCCCACTGAATTGAGGCCACTAAAAGTATTTCCTCACATGTAATCTGAAGGGTAAATTAAAATTATAAAAAAAAAAACAACAAGGAATACATTAATCTGAAGCCCTTAATGAGCAGGCTATTAAAAGTTCAGAGGCTAAACTTTCAACAGTACGCAATCACCTGTGGCTTCCTTTTATGAAAGCAAAATCATATCCTACTTTTGAAAATGTCTCCTAGCTGACTCTGATTTTGCTGGTAGCAGCCTGTATTAAGCCTGTATCAAACCCAGCACAAATACAGAAATTCTAAAAAACTGTGACAGCAAAAGCTATGACAGAACATGAGAAGAATGAAGGATTTTTGTTTCAAAAGACGACGCATACATATAGCTCTTGTTGTGAAAAACCTAGTGTGTGATAATACTAGTGTGATAAAAATACTGCATGACATCACATTGCTGCTTAATGGTTTAAGAAATCTAACACAGACCTGCTTTCATGAATTCACAGCCACCTGAAGCTGTGTAGACAACTTTAGTTTCAGTTTCCCCAGTTCTGGATGCTTCTTGGTGGATTTAACATAGATTTTTGTTTGTAATTTAATCAGTAGCTCATGCACACTGAGGTAAATACAGGAAAACCTAGATGTCTGCACTATTTTAGGTTAGAGTTCACTTCCTTATAATCAATGGCAAATTAGTTAAATGGTAATTAGTTCTGAGTTCAGCCCTAGGCACGTATTACTTAACTAAAGACTGGACATATTTATACACACATGCATAGCATCACCCTGGTTCAGTGAACTGAGACTCATTTTATACAAAACTTAATTACTTTGTTAATTTCTTTCTCTTTAAAAAATGCCTGTGAGCTATTTCATTCAAATCAGCCAGTGTGTAGAGAACATCCCTCTTTTATTTTCTTCTCAAACTCTAATACCATTATGATCACAGAAATGACTATAAATAGCTTCGCTTCAAGCAGTAAGTACATGCACATATGTACACGCACACATACACAGACATGTAGTACAGCTACCTTCTAATTCAGGTCACATTTATATTAATAAAAGTCCTTTAAGAAATAAATATTCATAGGCTGATCTTCCAGAAGCGCTTTCTCTCACTTACCTGAATGACACCATTTTCCTTGCCCTACGGTTGTCTTTTCCTGAAGCTCTCCTGCTACCAGATCCCAGTTTGTGAGGCCACTCCCAGTAACACTGATGATTACCTTGGTATGGTTTTAATTCTTATGACTAAGTTCCTCCTCACTGATTTTTCTACTCCAGTCCCGCCCAGCTTCGGTTCTTTGCTTCTCTATGCCTCCTCAGCTGTGTCCCCAGGGATGTCCAACACGCAGCTGACAGGAAGGCACACACTTGCAGAACGGGTCTGCCCGGCTTCCACACAGCAGCTGCCCATGGGCTGATTACAGAGACAGGCACAGCAAAGAGCCCTCGGGCAGGCACCTGCAGTGGGGTTTGAAAGGCAGACTAATACAGATCAAGAGGGACAGGTTATGTAATAAACAGAATTCATACACTTCTGGTTACTGGTTCACATTTAGAAAGAATGGGCTCTTGGAACAGAAAATCTGTACAAAACCCCCAGGACTCCAGAGGCTGATAGTGTTCCATCAGGAACACAGTCTGCAAATGAAGAAAGAGATATACGATTAATAAAATCAAAACATGCTACAGCAGACAGCAGAAACACAGGGTTTTCACAATCTGCCTTTCCCCCGGTGTCCTTCCTGTTTGGGCTGTCCATGCATTCTGCCAGAACTTTGCAAAGTTTAGCTTTCCTCTGTCTGCCCTTTCCTCACACCACTCTGAGCTCCCCAGCCACACTAGACAATATTCTTGGACTTCTCTGTGACCTCTTCCTGCCATGATGCCCTTGGGGTCTCCATTGTGCTCTGCTCAGCAGCCATGGCATGTAATCTTCATCACACCTCAGCACTTTAGTTCTGGGACTTTCTTCCCAACCAATCCAGGCTATTGGCCTGCCCTCCCCTATCATTGATAAATCCTTTGTTAAAAGTTTCAGATTCCTGAGTCCTGGTTATATGAGTCTACACAAGATTATTTGCTTATCTACTTCATAGGAGTGACAGGCAGTTGCATTTCAAGAGTAAACAATATGAGACCTACTTTTTGTTGAGAGACAAACTTCAATTCACAGTCAGCAACTCAATGCAGGTGGCTTGGGGAAGATGCAGCAGATGATGTGATCTCTGCCAAGTGTTTTAGCCAAACTCACCTACTCCTGTTAGCATTTTGGCACTGCATGTATGTTGTTGTGGGGCAAATTTTAGCTGTAGCTCAATCAATACCTTTAGGTATTAAAAGACAACAGTTAATTTAAGAGAGACTTCTCCTTAGCATTATTCTTCCAGCTAGCATTTACCCATGTGTGTAAAATGGTGAAAACCAGGAGTGATTTTTTCATTGCTTGACTCCCTACAGACAGGAGTGGGCAAAATAGCATCAGCAAAATATGTATTTTTATCCCCTAGGAACCAGGAGAGACATCTTCCAGACTGAAAATTTTCTTGGATTAGATAGATTTCTATTATAAAGATACCACAGCTGCAGAATGTAGGCTTAGACTCTGGTTTCAGCTTTCCTCTCATTCTGGTACTAACTTGCATTGACTCTCTGCAGTGTTTTCTCCATGAAGGAGTATCTCATTCTCCATTAAACAGTAGGTAAAATGCAAATAACAGTTCCTCATTTAAATGAGTTCCTTACTGAAATGAGTTACGTAACACAAGCACCTTCCTCAAGGGCACCTGAAGGAAAACCTATTCAGATTCCAGTTTAAAAATATGACAACTGAAAATCTTTCTCCTTCTTTCGGTTTCTACACCTCCCCACTGTGGAAGAGAGTGTGAAAGGCAAAGGGTTAAATATTCAGGGTAAACATATGCAAAAAAAGCAATGGCTGCAGCTTTTAATTTCCCCTACCAATTCCTCTGTTGTGCTCCCAGTCTGACTGGTTGGATAAGATATTTTAATGGTTCAGAGTTCAGGCTTCAGCCTATATAATCCTCCTCATTCATCAACAGGCCTATCCCCCTATTTAGTGAAGTGACATAAGTAATTTATTGTCCTGTGTAAAACAGACTTTTCCTGCTATGTCTTGTATTGTATGTGCATCTGTAAAGAAAACATTGCCTGTTGAACATTCTCTATCCTTCTCTGCTTTTTCCATATGATTAAGCACACTGAAAGGCAGCAGACTGGCAGTTTTAACATAACTATCTTCTTCATCTCCAAGACAGCTGTAGCACACCTAGAAACCATGTTAACCACACACAGTTGCTGTACCATAGCCTCAAGATGGGTTCTGGGACTAAGCAGTAAACTTCTAGACTTATTTTCACATTCTCATGTAAGACTTAAAACTGTGGCTTATAGCTGATAGACTGTGACTCATCTTTCGGGCCCAACTTAAGCCCACAGAGGTGTAGAAACTCAGAAGGTAAGGGGCTAATGTGTAAGTCTCAAACAACAGCAGCCAGACAAACCGAGGATTGTTGGTAATAGCACACTCTGAGAAAAGAACAAGACGTGGCTGGGGAAGGGGCCATGCAGAGTTAGAGCAGCACTTTTCTGGGACAAACACCCTTGATGTAGTTTATGCAGATAAGCACAACATGGCACAACACAGAAATGATCTAAAAGTTAAAGAAAACCTCCCATCATTTTCCCAAGTGTCTGCTCTGCCTCATGAGCTTTGCCTCTCAAGGTAGCATGTTTTCTTATTCAAGAAAAATTACAAGCCTATTTTTTTAACAGCAATTCTATTATGATTTTCAGTTCAGCCCTGCAGTATTTGTTTTTTAAATTTTCCAAAGATAGCATCATATAAAAATAAATAAAGTAGAAAACTGAAATGACCTAAAGATTATGCATCAATCTTCATCAGCTAGCTCTGAAGGTCCAGTAATTTGCTAGCACTTCCTCTATTCAGGGATTTTACTCAGCTGCTTTTGAACCCCTGCAAAACTTTAGCAACACAGTGCTCTGTGATAAAGCTGCATTCATGCAACTTAGGTGAATAAAAACTTAATTTTATTTTGAAAATGAATTCTCATCTTCCAGCTACTCAGTCAGCAGAGAAATGAGGGGTGATTGCAAGAGATGAACAAGATTGCTGCATAATAAGAATACTAATATATCAAATAATTTAAAAACAGGACTAAGTTTGTGTTTGTGTGGATGAATAAGGGTAACAAGAGACAGCCCAAACCATTCAAAGTTTGGATATTGATGTGGAATGGGACATGAATTGGAGCACGGACAATTTAGAAATGGGGTGTGACTCTCACTCCGCTGTAATCCACATGATTCCAATATATTAACTCTTGATAGACTTTGAGTCCTTCTCCAGAAAAATTCTAACCTGATTTTGCCTAGTCCTGCAAACATCTTCTCCAGTTGTTTTATTGTTAGTTTGTTTGTTTGTGGGTTTTAAGGGGGTTTTGTTTGTTTGTTCGTTCCTGCAGGGAAAGAGAGACTCCCAGAGAAAAGCAGCGGAAGCACCCCCCAGCTTTCAGACTTAGGGGTTAATGTGTAGCTTGTGCGTTTCTTTCAGGAAAGCTCCTGAATCCACCACGGGCCACCCGGGGCGGGCACTCTGGCCGCGGCTGCGGTGCCGGCGGGCGGCCGTGCCCGGGGGCGGTGCGGGGCAGCCGGCCCGTGCTGCAGGCGGGCCGCGGGCAGCCAGGCTGTCACCTGCTCTGCTCGGCCCCGGGGTGCCCTGGTGGCCAAGAAGGTCGACGCTGTCCTAGTCTGTCTCAGGAATGGTGTGGCCAGCGGGAGCAGGGAGGTCATTCTTCCCCTGAGTTCGGTGGGGTGAGGCCACATCTCGAGTGCTGTGTCCAGCTCTGGCCCCTCAGTTCGGGAAGTTGAGCGCGTCCAGAGGAGGCAGCGAGGCTGGTGAGTGGCTTGGAACACAGACCCTGTGAGGAATGGCTGAGGGAGCTGGGGCTGTTTAGCCTGGAGAAAAGGAGACTGCGAGGTGCCCTTATCACTCTCTACAAGTCCCTGAAAGGTAGTTGTGGTCAGGTGGGGTTGGTCTCTTTCTCCAGGCAGAAACTGACAGAACGGGAGAACACAGTCTTAAGCTGCGCCAAGGTTGGATATTAGAAAAAGTTTTTTTAAAGAGTGATAAATTACTGGAATAGTCTGCCCGGGAGGTGGTGGAGTCACCAACTCTGGATGTGTTTTTAAAAGACTGGATGTGGCACTCGGCCATGGTTTAGTTGAGGTGTTAGCACATGAGTTGGACTCGGTGGTTTTGAAAGTTTCTTCCAGCGCAGTCCTTCTGTGATTCTGTGATGCCGCACAGAACCGGCCGCGGCGGCGCTGGAAGCGAGGGGCAGGCGGGACACGGAGCCGGGACACGGTTCCGGACACAGGCGCAGCCCGGCGCCTCCGAAAGCCGACCGCGCCGCTCCGCGGGCAGCCGAACTCTTCCGAGCGGTTGTTTTCGTGAAACACGGAATCAACCGAGTGGCGAGGCCGGGGAGCACGCGGGCGCGCGCGGCCGCCGTTTGGTGTGCCGTTGCCGCCTGCCCTGTCCGTGAGGGCGAGCGGCGGCCGGGCCTCGGCGCCCCGGGGGTGGCGGCCCCGGCGGCGGCCCAAGGGTGCCCATGGTGTGGGACGGCACCGGGCCGTGGGCTCTCCAAGGGCTCCGGGGCAAGGAGGCTGCCCCGTTAACATCACTTTTACCTCGTTGTATGAAGTGACACTTGGAACACCCAGCGTCTGAGGTTTGGCACCGGTGTAAAATGCTGTGAAGCCATTACAAACCACCCGTCGCGTTCCTTCCGCACATATCGGCAATAAATCTCGGAAAACAGATACCCGCTGAGTCTGAGAAATCATAAGATAAAAACTATGCGGTGTGATATATAAAGACACTACACTGAAGCTCTTCCGTCTCTTTCTTTATAGTTCCATCCCATCCATTGAGGGTTTTCAGAAAAGGAAATTAAAGGCAATACTTTGTGTCATATTTTCGATGAACACTGAGGTTCTAAAACTCTATTTTTGTTTCAAACCTTTTTACACCCTAAAATTTCACTCCCTACAACTTAGCAGAGGTTAGGGAATGATAATCACTTATCTGCCTCTATAGCGACAAAACTTAGTGTTTTATACTAAACCTGGCTGGAGCCTGCAATTGTGAAACAAATACTGGTTACAAATGGGGATTTTACAACTAACTTTGAAAATAAAGAGTTGCCCTGGGTCAGAGTACTTGGAAGAGAAGCTGGAAGACAACTGTAGCAGGGTAATGAAGTTTGCTAGTGAGGGGTGTGACACAATGATCTTTTATTACTGATACCAAAAATCTTTATTTTGCACAAGCATTGCATATTTGAGCTAATTCTTTCTACTCAATTTCAAAATGGATCACAAATAATATGCAACATACAGATGATGACCAGTAACTTTAAGGTCAGATTCTTGCTGAATTCACATGGAAATCTAAAATGTATATGCTTTTATTTTTTATTGCAATGTTACTTTGTGTCAACTGTGAAAATCAACTCACTTTAGAGTAGAATAAAGTACAAAATTCCTGGTTTCTTTATAGATGGCTGAATCAGAATCTCAGGAAGGAAACTATGATAATAGGGGAAACAAGGTGCAGAACTTCAAAACAGACATGGAGGAACTTCTGGAGAAAATGGAAGAACTAACAGGTACAGGTCTTTATTAAGAATGATACAGATATTTGTACTAAAAACAGTGAAGATTTATTTTTATATTTATTCTGTAAACTTCTGTGTGATAGAAATAAAATTAAAACAATCACCATCAACTAATGCCCCTGTGTTCTTAATTGTGAAAAAGCATACAACAAATAATTTAGGTGGTTCAGGTGGCTCAGAATTAAAAATCAATAGGTGATGGATGCTTGGTTCAGAGTGTTGGTTAAAACAGAAATACTACTAAGGTGTTTAATGTACAATTTTTAAAATACAGTATATAAAATGAGACTTAATTCTGAAAAATGGGATACATATCACCTCTCAGGTCAGCGTATTATAGTGAATTCTTGGTAAAGTAAAAGGGAAAGTATGATAGTGTAGGTAGATACATAAGGTTAGTACGCAAGTGCTAAAACAATTTGCTCAGCTTTATCAGATACTCATTATTTCAAAATCAATCTCATTATTTAAGTAACTGATTATTTCAGGATCAATTTCATTACTTAAGTAGTTGTTTAAATATTTCATCTTTTTGTTGCAAGTCTCCTTGATCTTACCCTTCCTCACCTAACAGAAGCTGTCACTGGTCTGGAGAAAGGATTCCTTATATAATATTCATATATTTTAAAACAGTGCCTTGACCCTTTCCATTTGATTACCTGTTTTGTTGTCATCTTTAGGTGAAGTGTCCATCTCCATTTCATAATTTACATCAGTGTACTTCCATTATGAACTATTTTGAGACATTTATAAAGAAGTAATACTGAACAGTCTATTTAATCTTGAGTTTTGCTGTAGGCAGTTTCCATTTTATTTTCCAGTCTTCTCTGAGATCTGAACTGATAATAATGCATTTTTGTTATTGAATTTATTTATTTATTGAATTTATTTATTGAATCAGCCATTGCTTTTTCCCAGTCAGAACATAATACCTGTTGTGTTTGCAGTACATGCAGCCTGGATGGCCTATGACTGTGTACCCACCCAGACCAACCCAGACCTGCACAATGCCATGCAGCACTTGGAAGATGCCTTCCTGATGTGCAAAGAGCAGATGGAGAAGAAATGGCAAGAGGTGCTAAGAGAATCTAGAGGTGAAGGGCAAAAAAAGGAGTAAATTGAAATCAGTCATGCTAGCAGAATGACATCCCTTGGAAAAGAGGTCCTTTTTTCTCCCAGCTGTGGAGGTTTCACAGGCACTGTGGGAAATGGATTGGCTTTCCTTTTGCTAAGAACTGCTTGTGAACAGCTGTGGAAGTATTTTAATTAGATTACCCATATAGCTTTGTATAGTTGAGGGTAAAAGGCAGCAATGTGTGTATTTGCACAGTGCCCATCAGTAATCCCTGTAGCGTTTGTACACACAATTGACGCACCCTCAGTTACTTTCCTCTGGAAGATCATACCCACTCCATGGTCAATATAACGAATTCTTTGAGACCTGAACAAACTGGGGGGATAGGGTGCAGGGGTGTTGTAGAGAGCCATCACAGTGGCATGGCACCAACCCATGCCTTTCAAAGAAAACTGAAGAATTGTTTATTTTCCCAAATGCAACACAGGTGAAATTCTAGAGTTGCAGACAGATTGAGTTGGTTTTATTTAGGATTGTCATCTAGGTGTTCACTTACATAGTTTTATTATTTAGGTAGATCATCTATAGTTGATTCATCATCTTCCATTAGATTTTTAACCATTTCTTTGAACTGGTTTCCTCAGAAAGATTGTTCCTCTCAAACCATCTGAAGGTGGCATGAAATAAATTTTTTTTACCATTATACACTGCAGTGCGTGTGGTGGCATTGCTTCAGAAACCAAACTAACCACAGTATAAAACATGCTTCTCTCCATACGTTCTTACTGTGCAATATTAGAAAAGGACAAAAATTTACTTTTTTAGTCAGAATAAGAGCAGCCCCTTGTGGCTTTTGGTTATACATAAATAAATAATTTATCAGAGATGGAAATCAGTGCAATAAGTTTTAAGGGTCTTCCCTTTTAATAAATCAGTCTCTTTTAACCAGAAAGTAAGCACCCTGTAGCAAGTAAGAGCATCTCCATCTCCTGTGAAGAGGTAATTTAATGATTAAAATCACATCTAAATGATCCCTGAAAGTCTGCCAATTTTTCAGCTGTGTATGTCTTTGAGATTAACCAATCTAAATTCAGACAGAATGCTTATCCACTGAAGTAAAAAAGATGTAGGCAATTTAATTTTGTTCTCTGGGGGTTTTTTATGGCATCAAGTATTTCAAGAGCTACAAATGGTAAGAACAAACTTTGAACTCTACACTTGACTTTCCCGTGGGTAGGTCTTAACTTCCCCCAAGTTTTTCTTCCCAGTTATGTGATGATTACAAGAGGAAAGCTAGGGATAAGCAGCAGTGCTTATTCCTGCAAAAACTATACAGCAAAATACTTATTCTTTTGCTATTTTTCCTTTATTTATTTATCGGGTTATTACTCACTATCTACCCTATTTCAGGCCCCCTAGAGCCTGCAGCAGAGCCCAGATAGCCCGCACTGTAACACCTTTATTTCCTGTCACGGGGGTGCGTCCATGAAGTTCCAGAAAAAATTAAGTGGAGTAACAGCCCCATCTAGTGCTCATATAACTCTACCAGTGACCGGGATTGCTGACACCTCTTAACTCCTCAGCACCTATTTTCTGTGATGAGAAGTGTCAGCAGGTGTGTGGTGTGTAACACTGCAATGCTTTTACCAGCCATACCACAGCAACGTTTACTGCTTTTTGGTACGCACTGTACCCTGTTGGCAAGTCAAGAGGCTGATGCCCAAGAGTAACCTCTCCAAGAACCATCAAGTGGAGCCATAAATATTTTCAATATTCTGTTTTAGAGTTTCCATTGATAATTTCTTACCAAGAAACAGGTGAGACTCATACAGAGCCTCCTGTATGATACTGATGGATGAAACTCTGCTTTTCTCTCCGATAAAAAAGGGGACTGAAATGGGAACACTTCACACATCCACTAAGGCATCCTGACCTTGTCAGAACACATCTTAGAGCTTTGTTAAGAATATTTATTTAATTTACTACTCCTGCTCTCCACTTCTTTATTATAGCCCCAATTCAGATTATCTCAGAAAGGCTCAAGAATCCATATAAGCTGTTTTACGTTTTAGCATATTTTCAAAATTTCAGTCTGGATTCTTGCAGCAATTTTTCCTGGAATTGAATCTGTAACACCTTTATTTACATATGCTATTAAAATAATGTGGTTTTTTTCTGAACAAGAGCTATATCACATAGGCACTATTAGTATGAAAGTAGCAGTGTATAATTGATTAATTCTATGGACCATTGTGGTCGTACTCACGTCACCATTTACAAGTCAAAACTTACAGCCAAACCTGGAAGAATAATGTATTTTGACAGCAGTCAGGAAATATAATGAAGCTCTGAGTCTTTCCTACTACATTTTAAAACCTTATGATATTAATTACTCATCAGCTGGTAGTATTAAGTCATTCAAGATCCATTTTCTGCTCAGAGCACCATTGTCCTGCTCTAGGACTCAAAATTGAATCATAGCAGCTTTGCTTCATTATTGCAAACACCACAAAATAGAAAGTTCAAGCTACTATTTACTTGATATGAGCTCCAAAATCATCTCATACCCTTTACACCTGAGGAAGGATGCCACTGCCACTTGGCTCATGCAGATGCTTTTTCCTACAACTCTGAGCATTTCAGAGCATGGACTTTGTCTCTACAGAATCACAGTGGTGCTGAAGGCTCCTTGGTTCTCCAAAAAGCAAAATCAACAGAAAGCAGAATGGTGTCTAAGGCTGTGGCTTTGAATTCAGGATCTGCAAAGAGATTCTAAAAAACCTACAACAAATAACAGTCAGACATTCACAGCTGACTTCACAGCCCTTACAGCAGGCTATGTGACACAGGTTTTATTTCCAAAGGTTTTATTTCCAACAGAAAGTGTTTTACTTGCAAGGCACTTGTTACACCTGTGTAGTTCTCCTTTAGCACCAACACTGCCCAAGACAGAAGCTTACAGTTACACCTATTTCTGCAGGCTGTGAATGTCTTGAACTGCAATTATATGTTCAAATGAAGCAATGCACAAAGGAAGGCCTACAAGACTGTCTTCCTCCTTTCTTTATCCTCCTCAAAAGCCACAGGGAATGGTTTTGCAGCACTTTAGCTACTCTGCAAATTCAGAATCCATGGAGCTACATGTCGTTTTAGGAAACCAAACCAACACAACCTAAGCTCTCATCTGAAATTCTGCTTGAAGCAAATAACCCATAGTCTTATTTTACAGGTACACAAGCACCAGCTGTCAGGAGAAATTACCCTCATTATTGAGCATCAGGTTTATTTTTTTTTTCCCTAGCAAATTCAGCTAACAAGAACATAAGTGGCCTAGCAAAGGAACAATTTATGCACAGCCCAGGACATCTAAAATGTCATTTTAGTAAGTGCTTTAAACTTTGCTAGAGTTAAGCTTATATTTTCATAACCAGGGAAATAAGGGACGAAGTAGGTTATGTCAGTCACTGGCTTCTGTTTTATACAAATATTCTTACTAGAGGCAGGACAGAAATAACAAATAGAACTCAATGCTAGGACATTACTTTTATCTCTCCCTCACCTTCTCTGTTCATTAAAAAAAATGGCTAGTTAGGTACTTTTGTTAACCTGATTCCATCTGACCTACATTTTTGCAGAGATTAAGAAAATTCTCTTTAGTCTGTCAAATCTCTCAAGGAAAAAAACACCTATTGAAGGCAGTTCAAGTAGTTTTTAAGACATTACGTATTTATAAATATCTTGCATCTGCTTTTTATGGTGAAATTATCAACTTCTCTCCAGTGTGCCAGCACATTTTGTTTGTAACAAATTTTAAGACTAAAAAGATTTCTCCTGCTTAAGAAATTTTTAAAGGTACTATTACTTATATTTTCCTCACCTTATTGCATTTTATTTTGTGTCAAAATAGACGTATTTCTTTAGCCTCCAAATAAAGCCACAGGCTTGGTTTCACTTCAGAACTCATAAACAGGTTCCTAATCCCTCACAAGTCAGTCAGCTGTAAGCAATGCAACTCAGGCACCACTAAGCCCTTTCCCACCCTCCTTCTCCCCAAGGCAAAGGCAATAGGGTGCAAGGGCCTTTCCACACCTTCCAGAAGCTGGAAGCAAAGGGCTTTCAAGTGCAATTATGCCCTGCATTCTCTGCTTAATTCCTGAAGAGTAACAGGAATGTTTATTTGAGAAACAAATATACTTATCTAAGGTTTGGCAACAGCAACTACAAGACAGGAGCGTGAGAAACACTGGTCTAAACAATGAAGGACACAAGATATGCACCCATATTCAACAGCTGGAAGCAGACTGATAACACCTGGCAAACAGCCAAATTTTAGGGAGGAACATTAAAAAACCACTGATATTATAAGACAGCTCAGTACTTAATCATTAACATAAGATGGAACAGGTACAGAGGTTTTACTGGTTTGAAGTAAGAAAGAGTGGAGAAGCCAGTCAAACATTATTCAGAACAGAAGCTTGGATAAAGTGGCAGTTACTACACCAGTGTCCTTCTTGAGCAGAGTCTCACAACTTGGATTCTACTGTTTACAGAACACAAAAGCCTAGCAAAACAGATGAGGAAAAAAACATTCCAGGAACTCCACATCCCCCAAATTCCTGCCATGAGACAGTAACAGGAAAACTTAACCATTAAACATCACTAGAGCCAGAGGAACAGAGGGAGCAGTGTAAGTTATAGCTCTGGTTTGTGATTTCTTTGCAGAAGTTGTTTTATATTAAAGTATATCCACCTAACCATGCTCAGGTATCATCCAGCAAGACACACCGAAGAGGCAGCTCTCTTTCACATAAAAATGCTGGAGAAACAAGATTAAAATACTGTATTTTTTAAAAGCTAACATGAATAAGCACACTAAAGCAGATTTTTTGGTAGTTGAAATAACTTTTATTTGTGAGGAACGTCACCCATGCTGCACAGTTTCAAATAGATCTTAACAAGGAACGCGGTAGTTTGTCCTCCCCATGTCCTGCAGAGAACAGGACTGGCACAGAAAAAAAAACTAACTCACACTTGGGAGGTTTAGCACCAGCATCCAATAAAAAAAGCATTTTATTTCAATTTTAGTTCTTTGGTAGGTTTTTTTTCCCTTTTCAGTTTGATACCAAAAGAAAAATTGAAAAATCAATACTAGCAAAACATGGAAATTCTAGGGAAAAAAACCCCAAAAAACAAAAAGCCCCACAGTTGCTGTTGAAACTAGGGAGATTGTTCTTTCTTAATCTCTCTCTTTCTCTCTTCATGCATCTGTCTTGTAGGCGTTCCCTGGATCTCAGCTGCTGGTAAATTTTCTTTTACATTTTGGTATTTCAAATCTTTGCTTTCATCATCATTGTTGACAATTTATTGCTTGTGTGTTTCTTTGGTGTTACTTTTGAGTTGTACTTCAGGACACCTGTTGAAGAGCCAAATGTTTTAAAAAATGCAGTTTAAGTTTCACTTTCTCAATAGACAAGATGTCAAATGAAAAGAGTTATAACAGGCAGGATAAGCACAACTGGCTTATCCTGTTCATAATGAGATCTTCCTAAAATAAAATTACTCATCAGCAGATGCTATTGCTATACAGACGAGAGAGCTTCCTGGAAAAAAAGAAATGAATTATAAAGCAAAACTTACTTTGTGACAAGTACAGAGGCAGAGGTGAGAAAGAAGAGAAAAACAGCATCTTTGTTTGTTTCTGCAGCACTCTCAGAACTTATCACAAATATGAAGCCATATATAAGAGAATGTGGCCAGAATCCTAGAAGCATACACACTGTTTCCATTGGAAAACAAGAACTGTCCATATTCCTTACCTGAGCGATGGTAAAGGTGCCTGGGGAGCTGGACATTACTCAGCACCACTCTGCTCTGTCACTGGGGCAGGATTTTCAGCAGGTGTTTCAGTTGCCTTTGTCTGAGACACAACAAACTTATTATAGGCAAAGGCTGACCTCCATACCCTTCCTCTCTTCAGTGCTACAGCCAGCCTAATGCAGGTTTTAAAACCATCAAGAAAAATGAATCCCCAGAAAACATGAAATTTTATTCTGTCAAGCAAACACCTGAAGTAGACACTGAATGAGAAAACCTTCCCTCATTAAAGTAGAGTCTGTCTTTGCAAACAGTTTCCTTAAATTATCTGGTTCAAAAAGCTCAGGAAATGGATATAGAGCTTTCAAACCCGTCTCTCATGCTACATACAGAATTAAGGTTTGTGGAAGCAGGAAAACACAACTGTTTCCACTTCAAAAATAGTTGTTACAGTCTGACCCCCCAGTTAAGAACTATCCAAAAGCAATCCCTATCCCACTGCTGGTTCCTTTTAAGATAAGGTGCTTACTCTCCAAGAGGGTCAGAAGAAGCAGGCAAGGAAACCAGTGCATGAGATTTGGTCATCAGACTTAATCAGCACATGAACACATTTATTAAAACTCACACATAGCAGAAGGTCTTGGGCAGTCACCCCATTAAAACCTCTGCTACATACTATCATAGAATAGTTTGTGTTGGAAGTGGACCTTAAAGATCACTTCATTCCAAGCCTCTGCCACAGGCAGGGACATGTTCCACTATCCCAGCTTGCTCAGAGCCCCATCCAGCCTGGTCTTGAACACTTCCAGGAATGGGGCAGCCACAGCTGCTCTGGGCAACCAGTGCCAGGGCCTCACCACCCTCATAGGGAAAAAATTTTTTGCTCATATCCAATCTAAACCTCCTCTCTTTCAATTTTAACTCATTGCCCCTTGTTCTGTCACTCCAGGCCCTTGCAACAATATTGCCTCATTTTTCCCTTCAGGCAGTGCAAGGCCACAGTGAGGTCACCGCAAAGCCTTCTCATCCCTAGGCTGAACAATCCCAATTCCCCCAGCCTTTCCTCCCAGGAGAGGTGCCCATGGCTCTGAGCAGTTGGGTGTCTGTACCTCTTTGCCCTCCTGTGCCGGAGCGCTGGCGGGGCGCGGCCGGCGCCGGTAGTTGTAGGGGCGCCTGTAGCCGCGGCGCAGCGGCTGCTGGCTCATGGCATTGGCCTCGTGATGGTTCTCCTTGTTCTCAGCCTCTCCAGTCACTGGAGCAGGGCGTGGGCGAGGGGGCCCTCTGAGAGGGGCAGAAAGAGGTGTTTAGTATGAAAGAAGCCCAAGAAAGGTTAAACTACAGTAATTTTAGCCCAGCAAAACCTCCCATAACCAAATAGCATCCTCAACAGTTTTGAGTGCTAGCAAACCACCTCTTTGGGATTTGGCCAGCATATGATTGGAAAGGAAAGAAAGGAAAGTGGGTGTCTCTTCACTGCAGGAGCTACATCACTATATTCTGCTGTCTATCCTGCAATGAAGATGCAGTTAGCCCATTTGAATTGCTGGCTAGCAGAAGAAACAAGCCAGTAGTGGCCACACAGGCTGACTGGGCTGAGTTGGCTTCAGCATGGCTGTGTAACAGCCCAGTCCTATTCCTAATTAACGGTGCAGTCCTTGCAGTCCTCCTCACTTTTACCTGCAAACCATTCCAGGACCTTTTTTCATTGCCGCATGTTGCCCCTTTTAACCAATTAGGAAAGGCTCTTATCACAGGTAAGCTGGACCTCATTAACACTAAGTCATCAAGTCCACATTCTTGATATATACAAAGGCATTTTACCTTATTTCTAGTATAAACAGTGTTTATAAACTGCCAAAACACAACCAAAATCCAGTTCCCATTAGCTAATCCACAGCTACCTAGTCCCAAACCTCAATACAGCTTTTCCAAAGGAACCTAACAGAAGTGCCAGTGTCACTGGATTTAGTGCCTGTAAAGAAAAGCAACACCTGTGAACTCAAACAAAAGCATTGTGCACTGATAGGATATATCATTCCTCTCATAGGAAAATTGCATCAGAAAATCACAAGTTTCCATTAGTCATGGACAAGTTACTCAGCCTGTGATTCAACTATATGACATGCAAAAGCCTCAGTGGACTTGCTGTGGTGCTATCTCTGACTGTCCAAAACTAATGAAGACTTTTAGGAATTAAATTTATTCAGCTTGGATGCCAACAAGCAGCAAGCATCAGTAGTATCCTATTTCCCACAATCCTAGATAAAAGAGCCAAATTGAGCATGAATATGCATAAAGAGCAAAGCTCAAAGTAGAGGTGGAAGGCTTGTGGCTTTACACCCAGATTCCAAAAGGATGGATCTATTGTGTGTGTAACAGGCAAGCCATTACAATCAAGAACAATCTTGTTATCCCTATCAAATTCAGCTTGTTGCTGCTCTTGCACTGTTATTCACCTGTTATATTTTGTTTTTGAACAGACATGCATATGAAAAAATGGGGATTACATAATTTTCATAGTTCATCTCTAAATTCAGTGTTGGAATTTGACTTCATAATCTACTTGATAGACAAGGACAATATGATGAGGGGCAACTGAGTGAGTGGCAGACAAACCAACTCATTGAGAACCTTTAAAGGTCATTTGTTCAACCCCCTTCCACTAGATCAATTTGCTCAGAGCCCCATCCAGCCTGACCTTGTAAGGGGCATCTACCACCTCTATGGGCAACCTGTTTCAATGTTCTACCACACTTAGTCAAAAAAGTCTTCCTTCTATTTATTCTAAATCTCTTTAGTTTAAAACCGTTACCCCTCACGCTAACACAACAAGCCCTGCTAAAACGTTTATCCCCATTTTTCTTATAAGCCTCATTCAAGAACTGGGCAGTCACCCTCCTCAGCCTACTGGCTATCCTGCTTCTGCTGCAGCCCAGGATATTGGTGGCTTTCTGAGCTGTAGCTCCACATTTACCAGCTCACACACAGTTTTCACCCACCAGCACCCCCAGCAGGGGCCCACATCAAGGATTTGGTTCATTACTTGCTCAGGAAAGTACTAGTGTTCAGCTGGGAGGACATGGGCACTGCAACTCACTTCAATATGCTGCTCACTTGTGAGAAGTAATGGGATGCTAAGATTTCTTTGCCCTTTCTGGGCCATTATGATTCTGAACATACAAGCACATGAAACAAATTTCTTAAAGTAATTAAAATGCTTCTCACTTTCCCTACCATTTGCATATGTGTTCCCACACTTAGAAGCCTATATAGAACACAAAAACACCTGAGGAACACAGCAGAGGAACTGTACAGACCTGCGATAGCGGGGACGGTAGGTAGGATTCCTGTGCACTTGCTGAAGTTGTCCTCCTTCTGTGACCCCATCCTTGATTTCTCCCTCACCACCCTGCTACCAAAAGAAAACAGAAGCATTGTATTTGACAGGCAGTCTATTAACCATAACCCTGAATGCAAACTCAAAACCAATATATCAGTAGAAAAACACCAGCATATTGGGTGAGAAGAAGCAGCAGATTCTCAAAAGGTATAAATTTGGGCAAAGTTAAGATGAGGACAAAACAAGAACCATCAGTGCTGCCCCTGCTCCACACAGACTAAGAAGGTGTTCTTAGAAGCAGTCTCTCTGATGCATATTAAGTGCATTTCACTACATGAAATGCACTGTAAGGGATACACGTTATGGAGAGGCAGCTATTGATCAGGACAATTCTGTATTTGGAAAGCTAACAAAGACATCACACAGAAATTTGTCATAGACCACTTCACATCCTACACACAGTCCATTCCACAGGGAACTCCCACAAAAACATCAAGAAATTTTAAGATACAAAAACTGTATTATCTCACATCAAACACTCTTTCTACACAGTCCTTCCAGCCTTTCAGAGATGCAGTGGTTATCTTTCCCCTTCAGTTGTTAACTGATAAAGCTGCAGGTTGGTTTGGGTGGTATTTTTTTTGGTTCCATTTTCGTGGTTTGTGTTTTAAATGCTAGCCATCAGTAATGTCTGTTTAATAAAATGTTACATGACTTACAGTTCCTTATGTCCTATTCCCCCCTTTAAAAGAAGGAATTTTACAAGATATCTAGGAAGAGATGTGCATCTTCTGCATCTGCTCCAGTAGGAAGCAAAAGCTGTAGCCTCCTGACAGCCCTTTTACTAGTCTTACTTTAAGTTTCACAGGTATCCTTCCCATTCTGCACAGCCATTTTAATCACTATGACCATACACAATGAAAAACCCCACAATCGTCTGTGATGCTCTGTCATGTATAAAACTGATCAGGATAACTAAATATTCAAAGGAACTAGGATAGATAGTAGGAACAGATATATTTGACAGCAGTCAAGGTATAATTGAGAGACTCAGAACTCAAAAAAAAAAAACCTCTTCTCAGTGTATGACAACTTTACAGTACCAATCTGTTCTGGTTTTGTCAAGATGCTTTGTGCACCATAACTTGAAAGTTTATTAGACCTATGTTGCATGGTGAGAAGCGACTCACAGACAGCCAGGTGAGAAACAGCCCTGCCAGAATTGCATGTGGCAGCAGCAATCCAGGGAAATTGCACTCACACTCCGAGGTGGGCCCCGGCGTCGACCAAAGTAGCCCCGGCGATAGCGGCGCCGGTCTGCGGCATAGCGGCTGCCTTCCACCGGGACTCCATCCGGACCAGTGACATTCGCTGCTTCTGCACCCTGAAAGGACAAAAGAAAGGCAGCCAGGGTGGTGTGAGAGAAGAGCAACCAACCACAGAGAGAAGATGAAACAGGAAAGATGAAAAGCATAAATTCCAAGCTACAGTGATTCCTTTCTCCTGCACAGGGCAAAAGGGAGTTTGTTATTCCTAACCCCTTAACCAAGGGATATCATCATGAGTTAAGATACTGAATTCCTATCCAATGGGCTGAGTTCAGAGGAGGAAGCAAAAAGGAATTGACCAAAACAAAACAAGCCTCAAAAAATGTTCAGGAAAGTAGAAGCATAAGGAAATTGAAAGTTCTTACAGTTATTAAGCTACCAGACTCCAAGAAAAATTGTTCAGAGCAATACAGGCCTCAGTTAATAATTACTGGGTGGGCTGTAGGCTTCAAATGTTCTCTCAAGTAACAACTGCAGATTCTAGAAGCACTGAGATACAGTTTCCTAGTAATTTTGATACATGTCTAGATATATGCCTTAATGAAGCCTTTAAAAAAACAATTTCCCCCAGAAAAGCTGCATAAATGCCACCAACCCAGTGACTAACATCAGACAGAAACATGGCTAAACTTATGTGATGTTCTCTGTTGGACCACACCCTGAGGCTCTATGATCTCTCACCTTCTCTCCCTCCACCACATCAAATTCTACAGTCTCTCCATCGCCAACGCTGCGCAGGTACTTCCGTGGATTGTTTTTCTTTATCGCCGTCTTGAAAGGAAGATGCATTAAAATATGTTATTCTGTGTTACTTATCTTACACATTCATAGTCCCACAGATGAAGGAAGGGCAGTATTTCTCTGCTACAATTCCAACTCTACACACCAGAGCAGTCACCACACTAGGTATTTCAAATACACACATGTCTCATATTTCACATTCCCACTAACACTCAGTTCAAGGTCTCCTCTTTTCTCACTATTTATGCATTTATAAATCAGCTGCTGCCCCAGGATCTACTCTGTCCAGCACACTGAATACAGAAATTATTACAAATCTCTGCATGGACAGAGTTCATACTCAGTGTTTGATCTCCTCCAAACTGTACCAAGGCAGCCCTAGCAGCAAGTGTGACTCCTGCCTTCAGTCATTAAGAGAGCTGTAGACCATCTAAACAGAATTCAAGACCCAGAGCATTTCTGTAGAAGCATCAAGGATATGGTATCACAGCAAGTCAGAGTAACTAGAAAAAAATTATTGTAACCCTGGTTTAACAAATTAGCATTTTATCTAAGCACTGTAAATAAGACCCCAAATATTAGCTGAGTCTGTGATAACACAGGAATAGTACCAGAACAGCCAAATGCAATCTTAGCCATCTCCTGGACAGAAACCCCATTATTATTATTATTCATAGCTATTATTACTACAATAATAGCTATGAATAATAATACTATTATTGTTATATAAAAATAACAACATGGGTTTGGATCAAAGCCAGTTGTACACCTCCTCAGTCTCACAGGAAATGCTCAAACCTCCTGGAGCAATTTTCAGTCTGTCAGCTACAAACATCTTGCTCGTACTCTGTGAAGTATTTCTAGAACTCTACAAAAGGTTGTTAGCAAGGCAAGCAAGTCTATTCATTAGGAAAGGCTCCACAAGCTGGAAGATTCCAAGGAGAAAAAACCAAGACATGCATTGTACAAGCTAATCTAGTAGCTATTTTCTTACTGAAAGATTATTATTTTGCATTAGATTATTAAAGACCCATTCACATTAAGTTTCCTGATGTAGGAATCTTTAGTTAGCAGGAAGGAGGGAGGTGCAGAGCCAGCAGAAAGAAACACACATGGAAACACAGGGCATAAATCTGGCTTAAGAAATGGGATGTAGAGCAGGAACAGAAGAGTCAGTTTTCCTATCTGCCTACAGTTAAGGAAAACTGCAGAATGACCATCAGTGGAGCTGTTACCTTTGCATAGCAACAATATTTAGCCAACAACAGCCTCAAAATGTTTCCAGCTGAAGGAAAAAATCTATTAAATTTAAGGCTTATCTAGTCTAGGAAACCTGTTTTCCTTGCCTCTGAATACAATCTCTGCGTTTCAGGCAACAGACTAGCATGTCCATCTAGCCATACCTTTCACTATACCCTGCAGCACCCCCTGAATAGCCCGAGGAAAGATGCAAGACTGTACATACTATTACTATCAAAGCAAAAACATCCCAAGAGGTTTGGAGTTTTTTAGTATAGAAACAGAATGAGCTGTTCAAGACAACTCCTTTGAGAATTAATTTAGCAACCAGAGATGCCACAATTATGTCAAACAACTTTGTTTGCTTTCTGCTGACTTTTTAGTGTAACTGTCCCATTTCTAAAAACCAGATAGAAGTGTTTGCTTCTCCAGAAATGTTATATACTAGTACTAAAACCCTTAATCTGCAGCAAAGTTAATGATTTTGTACTATTTGTACTGAAACAACTGACTAAGACTTGTAAGACTTCTGCTTCACTTATGATAGAGATGTCAATAAGCTGTATTTCACACTCCTTCCCTGTGAGTGCAGAAGAAGAAAGGATTAATAAATTTCTTTTCAGCAGAGGGTACACTTAAGAATGATGAAGCTCCTCCAATACTCTTCAAAATGCATAATGGAAGATAAAAGCAACAGTATTCCACATGTTCTGTTCTCAGCTCTATGGGCAGAAATTTCATTAATCCAGATCTACAATTGCCAACAGGAGGTAGAGGCTGCAGTAGGCTGGAGCTTGTTTTATAAAGGCAATCAGGACAACTTCGAGTAAATCCTAGAAATCCAAGCAGAACCTCCACAGCTTTACTACTTCAGCAGCAGATACACATCGCTGAAATAAGCCTCTAACAAGCTTAAGCCCTAAGCTTGATGAAAAGATTTTTACTCTGTGTATCCAGAGGGGAGAGAGCATTATTCTCCCTGTTACTGTTTACCAGCATCCTGCAAGCTCCAGCTTCTCTGATTCAGAAGACAGATGTTTCATATTAACAGACAACACTCAACAACAAAGCCTTTCCTTTCCCAGTGAGAACACTGATGCACAGGCAGCCAGAAGAGCCTCCAGAGCTAGTTCAGGTTCTTCTTTGAAAGAGTTCTTTCCATATGCTCATACCACATCATCAGCACATCCAGCATTGTTGCAGTAACAGCCAAGATTCGTTACACTGATTCCAGGTGCAGGTACCTCAAGCTGTGCATGATTGACACAATTCAGCAAAGTGAAGAGAAAGATTAACTCTTTCTCCCAGCTCCTTGATTTAAACTCTACCTAATTAAATGTAACTGTTCTGGCTGCTGACACTTTTCCTGTTGTTAAATTGTAAGACACACTGCAGCCCAGGAGGCAGATGGATCCCTTCTGCGCACAGCACCTGTAGCTGATTGACACAGTGCCCTGGACAGCCCCTTGCACCAACCAACCAGACAGGGATGCAAGGTGAAGAACTGCCCTTCCCAAAAACATTGCCTGGGGCCCCTACAAGACAAAGGGTTAACTCAAAGCAAGCCATGCATGCCCTAAAAAGAAAAGCATTTTAATCTGTACTAGTTATAAATAGCATCCAATAGCCAGACACCAAGCACTAACCCCCATTCCAATCATGAGATCAGCCCCGTTCCCTGCAGATGCATGCAGGGGAGGCAGGGAGAAGCTCTATCTATTCAACCAGGTCAGCCTTATTCTGAAGGGATTAGGAATGTAATCCAGCCCCTCCCAGGCACGAGGGAGTGGCAGAGCAGGCACTATCGGTGCAGAGGGAGCTTGAAGAAGGATGCTTGTTCATAGCATGGATTTGCCTCCCTCGTCAGACAGCCCCATCAGGAGCTCTGGCCAGAACATCGAGATCTGGGAGTGAGGACATCCGTGCACAGGATGAGGAACATCTGACTGCAGCCAAGCCAGAGCAGCACTAGAAGCAGCTATTCTGCCATGCTTGTCCTGCCAAGAGGCTTAATCTGATGCAGGCCTGCACATGATGTGGTATTTCTGAAATAAAGCCAGTTTTGCTCACCCCAAAAGGACTTCAGCCACAGGAGATGGGAAATACTCACCCCTCTCCACACACACTCACCAGTTTACATTTAGGGGAATAATGTTGCCTACAGGTGAAGGAGACAAAACAGCACAGATAACACTAGCTTTCTGTTTGGGTCTCAGCTGGCAGCTTTCCCAAGCAGAACAACACTGATCCATGTTATCCGTCATCAGCACAACAGCCATTTTCCAGGATATTGTCTCACAAGTATTAAGGAAACCTCATCTGTCTTTAAGGCAATGCTGCCTCTCCAGGACATGTTTCTCTTACAGAACCATTCTCACCCTCCTTTGGACACAATCCCATCAGACCACAGATGGGTCAGCATGCCCACAGCACAGGCTGCTAAGGAAGGAACACGACCATCAAAAATCAGTATATGCATTGACAGCTCTTGCTCTCAAGCCCACCAGCTGAACCAGGAACAGGTACTGTGCAGACTTCCAAACATCATTTGCTCTCATAACAGGCACTAGATTTATCCCTTCCAGCTTCAGATAATGGGTGTACACCCTATGACCCAGAGAAACAGTTACCACTGTTACCACAGTTACCACTATTTAGTCATCAAGACAAGAACTAAACTAACTCAGCGTTGACTCATCAGCTAAAGACGTACAAGCACATCCTCATTTTCAGTGACCAACTCTGGGAACAAACTTCCTGGTTACATTTGATAGAAATACTGTCACTAAACCACAGAGAAAGTTCATGCTTTCCAAAATCACATGAGCCTGCAGACATTTTATATGGGACAAACTCTAGGGGCAAGATTGCAGTTTCTGGTGAATGATGCAAAACCAGATCTAAGCCAACTAATCAGTTGACATCAGCATGGAGACAGCATCCTCTGTCTTGCCATTATTTGCCTGCAACCTGAGAGTCACAGTATAAACTTAGAACAGTCTCCTGACAGCTCAAGGAAAGCAAGCCAGCAACAAGCCCCTGGGCAAACTCTCTCTGCTTGGGCACACAGCCTTTCTCCTCTTCTGCTAAGAGCAGCTGTCTGGTGCAGAAACAGCTGATGGCAACGCAGGCTGGTCAAGAGCCAGACTAGATCACTTTCTCTCCAATACCAGGGAGGGCAGACAGAACAGACCTGCAAGTGAAGAGGGTAGGAAGAAACAAAAGACACAAGAAGCATAAGGAAATAGGGGAAAGGACAGATAACAGTAGCAAGGTATTCACAGAGGAGTCATCTCACCAAGGGGACGCCCAAACAAAATCCACACCAAAAAAAACACCTTTAGTGTTCAAATTAGAGCAGACAAAAAGGGTTAAGAAGGGTTAAAATATCTAGCCCTTCACAGAGAAGGAAAAAAACCTAATATTTCTCCCTGAAAATTTCAATATACAAATACACTCAAGTTACATGCAGAAAATATTCTGAGAAGACAGGACAAGATTGGGTAGCTATTGCAGGAAGCTGCATTAGAAACCTATCACAGTACATATCGCTAAGCACAATTACTGCTGTCTTACCTGATGAACAAACACATCTTCTTTGGTATCATTTCTGTGAAAAGAAAGTGAGAAGCCATAAGAGTTCAGACTAAAAGAGACTTAAGTAGAAATTCCTGGCTTTTCAAGTGAAACCCTCCTTCTCTCAGCTTGTAGCACATGCCCTGAATTCCATCCATTCTGTCTAAGCCTATGCTACCAAAACCCTGCTCTGAACTCCTATGGTCATTTGCCTGAGAACAGAAAAGATTCCAGGGCCCTCAAAAGCGTGAGAGGATGGGAGGTTCTCTGTAATGTTCTGGCCAACATTCAGTGTTTTCTTTTTATGCAGGGCAGAGTTGATGACTGGACTGCTTGTTTTTCACTACTCTAACTCCCGAAAAACACTTCCAGAGGGACTGCAACCTGAGCTGTTGCCACAGAGGTCAAACAAGACTATCAACAGGACTGACCACAGCTGTTAACAGAGATCTCCTTTCAGTGAAACTCAAAGCAACCAGGCACAAGAGGTGTTAGAAGAGTCCACAGCAGGAGAACTCAGACATGAACGTGAGGTTTTCTGGATTAGGCCAGACAGTTCAGGCTTCCACATGCAAAACAAAAAGATAAATCTGAGACCTTGAATCTGTGTTCCCATACAATAAAAAAAGAGCCTAAGCCCTGCCATCTGTTCACTCAATTCCTTCTCAGCAAACAGAATAGGTGAAGATAATGCATAATCCCAAATTTGTTGTCCTGGATTGAAACAACAGTAGACTTCCTGTTAGAAAGAAAGCTAACAAGTTATTACACCACAACCAGGTGAAGGCTCTTATATCAACTGCTAGTACAGATTCTAAGAGGACTTCCAAATTAAAACTTTTCTTCTAAGCTTATGTAACACTGGATAATAACCTCCAGACACCGAAATTAATACCACACCCCTAGTGGCTTCAGATCCATGAACGTGGGGTCTTCTATCCCTTTCTGCACTGTCCAACTCACCCAAATCTACCTGATGCATAACAGCTTGCCAGGTATGCTATTTGGAAGACAAGTATTCAGCATGCAGCAGTTTCATCCCTCAAGAAAGCACACAAGACATTTAAGCCCCTCAACCCCAAAGATATTTCAGCCTTAAAAGCCAGAGCTTCCTCTGGTAAATTAGAAGTATGGGTCTTCTGCACCTAAGGTTGCAGTATGATCAATCTCACCTACAGCTGTTCGGATACTCAATGCTATTCAGAGGCTTGTTTGTGCCCAGAGAAGAGGGAAAATACCAAAAGATACAAAGAGAATTTCTCTGAAACCCAGGCCTGGCATATCTTCAGTGGGATACTCTCAGAGAATCTCCATGAGTATCCACAGGAAGTATTCCTACCAACCAGTTAACACTTGAAGGTTACCCAAAAGTATTTCCCCTCATCTTCCTACCTTTCTCAGGCCTTAAATAAAACCAAACCAACAAACAACAAAAAAACAAAACAACACAACAAAAAAACCAAAACAGAAAAAAAAACCACCACAAACAAAAAACCACCACCCAGGCAGTCACTAAAGACTATGTAGCTCATTCAGGGTATAGTAGAAGTAAACATGAGAAACAGGTTTGTACCAAGTTTGTAGTGAGCCTGACCCTTTCTGTTTTCTCCTTGTACACTTAACCTTTGATTGGGGCTGAGGTGTTTAAGAAAGAGTTTGCTGAGTGCCTGGCCTGAGATGACTATCAACTGCACGAACATGTAGTCAGGTCCTGAGGTCTCTGTTGCAATTAGTGACACATGGCCTATCATGTACTACGTATCCTAGCACAGTATAAATACAACTATCAGAATTTACACATACCTGTTGATAAAGCCATATCCATTTCTGACATTGAACCACTTGACTGTGCCAAGAACTTTGGTTGCTGGAAAAAAATTACAGAAGTTAATCTAAAACATAAGAAAGTACAATGGTGTTATATAAATACTATAGTTGCATATGAAGTTGCAACCAGACTTATTCTGTTCCCTTAACACTCAAAATGTGCCTTCATGTCCCAGTTCAGTTCATTCTAGTGCAGTAACAAGACTCAGGGCTTTAACACACTGTTCTTCAGCCAAGGGTTTACCACAGAGCACAAAACTTAGCTCTATTTTTTCAAATTTACCATCCATGCTTTTTATTTCTTATCCCAGAAATGAGCAGCAAAGTTTAAAATCCCACTGCCATTCATCAGTCCTCTTTAGGTTTGTAGCTAGACATGAAACATAGCTGAAGGAAGCCATTTAAAATTCCTCTCTTCCACTTAAAGTTACCTTTCTTTCTTCCTTGGAAACCAGAACTTCCCAAAGAAGCAGTATCAAGTACTGTGCAACCCTCTCAAGTGGAAAGGCAGCACATCCTTATTCTGGAAAAGCTCCTTCTTGCATTGTCAGCATCACACTAACCAAGTAAGACCCCACAAGACTTTTCTTTGGTTTTAGTACAGCTACTGCTAAGATGATGTGTGATTGCTTAGTTACAAAGTGATCAACTTCATGCTCCGTGACTTTCAAGGCAAGCTCCTGTCTCAACAGTAAACCAGCATCTGCTTAGAAGCCACACTGCAGTGTCTTACAGGACCTGACAAAACCTGTTTCTCCAACTTACAGGAATGTGTAGGAGGAACTTGACAGTGATGCAGTTCAACCCCTCCTTACCTCACAGCAACTGGATGGACACCACAAACTTGTACTTTCCAAACCTCTAGTAACAGGAGAGGTCTAGACTCTGTAATTCAAGAGCTGTTACTTGTTAGCACAGCTTGATTACAACTACCTAAGCAACCTGTGCAGTCCTTACTTGAAAAGGGTCTAGTCACCTACAGATGGCTGCTTGCTAAAAACCTCACATACATGTTTTGGGGGTGGCAGGAACCCAAGAGGAAATTAAAAAGAAAATAGACCAGAGAGTCTCCAGTTTAGAAGTCCAAGCCACTCTGCTAGAGGCAAGAACACACTAAAAATTATTATCTTCATTTACTCTACACCTGTATTTTTTTTTCTAAATATCCACAAGGAGATGACAGAGCCAGACCGACCTTTGTTGTCATGGAGTTTTGCCATTCACAAAGACCCCTCAAGTAGGAACATCTGACAACAGCAGTGCATTGTAGCACTGCTGCTGTTATTACTGTCAATAACAGACCCTTTCTCATCGCCCTTTTGGAAGTTAAGTTTTTGGTCTCCTTTAATACACATTTTAGTAGAAAATGTTCCCATTTAGAAGAAGTGAAGTCTTAACATGACTGAGATATTACCTAGAAAAAAGGACTCTGCCTAGCACCACATACATTCCCAAGAATTCTTGTTTACTGGAACAGAAAAACATTGTTTCAGTGCCCAACACTGGTTCAGTAAACAGTGATCAGCACCAGTATTTATAGCTGCTTCTAGGTTTAGTTTCAGAGACATCACCACATACAGACATTTCCTGCTACCACAATGGCATTGGCTACAAGAGCTCTCTGTCCTCACACAAATCAACAGGAGGGGATGGGGGAACACAGAAATAGTGCCAACAGTACCTGCAGGTTTCAGCCTGCTTTGAGAAACAATGCCAGCACCACTGCTTCCCTCAACATCATCCTTTCCCTCCCCTGCAAAACAGCTTTGGAATCTGTTAGCCTACTTCAACCAGATTAGGAAGAAACCTAGGAAGCATGACAAAAACTCTCAGAGGGGTCAAGAGGCTGGGGAAGGAGAGGCAGTCAAAACTCACTCTGTGGCCAGCTGGCTGCTGCTAAGTGGAGGAGTATGCACACTGTTTAAAAACAACATTGTTCCAGCAGGGAGACTCCAATATATTCCCCCTAAGACAGTGTTCTAGAGCAATACTATTCCCCTAAGTGGGCCAAAAGAACCTCAGATAACAGCATGATGCTGAACATCCACAGCACAGTTACTGGTAAGCCTGAGCAGGGAAGTCTGGTAAGAAGGAGGACAAGCCCAGAGGAAAACACAATAACCAGTTAAACTGATGAGTCACAGAAGGCAATTGATGTGCTGACGTATGTCCCACCAGCAAGGAGAAGCCCACATATTTCTACAAGATGCTGTATTCTTATGCTATCAAAGGAAAAAATCATCAGCCACTCCTACCCATGACAAAATAGCCTTTTAACAAGGAGAGCCAAAGCTTCATGTGACCAGGAAGAAAGAGAAAGCTGAGTAACCTTCACCCATATTCCTAGAAGTCAGGCATTTGGATGCCCCAAGCAAGCATAAGATTTTGCTTCTAACGGGATCTCTGTGAAAGAAGGCTTAAGTGAGCATCCCTACACAAGAGACCATTAACAGGGACATCTGAGGTGGACTTTAACATAAACTCATTTTCAATTAGCATTTACAGTGATCATTTTCCTCATCATTCATAACAAAAAGCTTGCCTAGCAATAAAGCCATTTTGCAAAACCATCACCACGGTGGTTTTCATTTTCCTGCTACTTCAAGAAAGGCACTTCTACCTTCACTCCCCCCCACCCCTTCTCTCCAAGCAATAGGAATAGGTGAACAAGGTAAAAACACTACCAGGAATGAAAGAAGCCACATTAAGGTAAGAAGCAGCCAGATCTACCAGCAGATATGGGTCTGCTGATTCCTGTGTACTAATTACTGACAAATGAGTTAATGGGGAAAAAAAAAAAAAGAATCACACAAGCTGTGCCTCTGATCTCTGTCTCGCTAGAAATGCTTCCTAACTCCACTCCAGAGAAATCCTTTACCTGGCTTCTCTTTCTTGCATCAAGACCTCAGTCTTAAGAAGAAAAAGTCCTGTGTATCCTTAAGGAAATTAGGGACTCTACACTCTTTTAAGTCAGCTTCAACTTTGCCTTTACCAAACCCTCGGAAGTTACACAGTCAGTACACCCCTATCGGCAGTAGTCTGCGGACTGAAGTCCTGTCCTTTTCAACAGGTTGATCCTATTTAATCACAGCGAAAAAGAGTCACACTTGCTATGCACCGGGCTTGAGCACAGGGATGGCAACATGGTATTTGTTTGCCCTTTCACTGATAATAAAGTAGCAACTAAACCCCGCCCTTCCAGAAAAACCTCAAACCGAACTCCACTAAACCTGGAAGCATTACTAAAGCAGTATTCTTTAGGGATAGAAAAGTTGTACCAGGATCTTAACGTTAAGGAGAGGCACACACGGTTTCCAGCAGCCCTTCCCGGGGAAGATGCCGCCGGCAGGTGCCGGGGAGAGGCTGAGCCCGGCCGTGCCGCGCTCGCTGTCCCGCACGGTGCGGGCCGATGAGGCGCACACGGGCTCCCGCCCAGCTCCCGAGCGCGTCACGGCCGGCGCCGAGCGGCTCCCCCGGCCCGCGGGGGAGGAGGAGGAGGCGCCCCGGCCTGACTCACCGCGGGGGGGGCAGCGCGCCGGCCCGGGCGGCGGCCGCGGGCGGACCCCCTGCCCCGCCGCAGGTGCGCCGCTAAGTCGGGAGCGGGGCCCGGCACTCACCCAGCACTTTCTTCTTCGACTCGGCCGCCGCGGTTGTAGGTGCGGCGGCGGCACCGGGGGCCGCCTCGGCAACAGCCGCACCCGGCGCGGCGGCGCTCTTGGGAGCGGCGTCCGGGGCGGCGGGCGCGGGCGGCGCGGCAGCCGCGGCCGGGACGGGCGGCGCGGCGGGCGCGGGGCTGGCGGTGCTGGTCTCCGGCGCCTCGCTCATGGTGCCGGGCGGAGGTGTTGGGTGCTCGGCCGCGCTCGGTCTTACTGCCCCCAAAATGGCCCCGCCGAAGTTTTAACACAGTCAGCGGGGGCCGGCACGGCACGCGCGCCGCCTCATTAGCATTTAAAGGAGCCGCGCCGGCAGCAGCGGGCGGTGCCGGTGCGCGTCCCGCGTCGACGCGCGTGGGGCGGCACGGCACGGCAGGGCATGGAATGGCACAGCAGGGCATGGCATGGCACAGCACAGCAAGGCATGAAATGGCATGGCACGGCAGGGCATGGAATGGCACGGCACGGCGAGAGAATCTACAATCTACAACTCATCGCACGCAACCTACAACTTCTTTGTGAGTGTAAGCGGAGGGACAGGCACTGATCTCCGCTCCCTGGTGACCACGGACAGGACCTGAGGGAATAGCTGGAGCTGCGTCAGCGGAGGGTTAGGGTGAATATCAGGAAAAGGTTCTTCCCCCAGGTGGTGCTGGGGCTCTGAACAGGATCCCCAGGGAATGGTCACAGCCCCAAGGCTGTCAGAGCTCCAAGAGGGTTGGGACAGCGCGCTCAGGGACGCACAGGGTGAGATTGTCGGGAACGGTCTTGCGCAGAGCCGGGAATTGGACTCGGTGATCCTTGTGGAGTGCCTTCCAACTCAGGGCACATTCCGCGATTCGGGGACGTGACATCGCGTGGCGCGGGTGGGCGCTCTCCAGCTGCTTGTCCGTGCCTGCCAGTGCGGACGCACACGCATGGCCACAGGTGCACAGAGGTGTGGTGTGTCTGGGTGTCCGTGCGTCTGTGCGCGGCCCCGCGCGGTCCCTGAGGCCGCCCCGCTCGGGGGCTGCGCGGGCACGACGCTGCGCGGAGATTGCGCGGGGGCGGGCGGAGGCGCCTGAGGGCGTTCGGGGTCCGGGTGTTGGGTGCGAGGCAGGAGCGCCTTGCTGAGGGGCTCTGAGGGGCTGCGGGGTGTCGCTGAGGGTCTGTGGGTGCTGAGGGGTGCGGGGCGTGTGCATTGGCGCCGTCACTCCTATTTCTTCACACTTTTCTTCTCACGTCGGCACTTTCATTCCCGCAGTGTCCTCCAGTTCCCACTCCCTCAGGGCATTTAGTTTTCAGCCCTGCTGTCCCGCTGCTGCCTCATTTCGCTGCCGCTGCCCGTGTATCTCTCCCAGCTTCTTGCCTGTGTCTTCTTCCTTTTCCCTGTCCTCCCAGGTTTTGTACAGCCCCCACGAGTGTAGTTTTGGTGATGTTTCTACTCTTTTGCAGTTTGCACACACCAGCACCCCATCTTTATTCCACATTCTCCCCGTATCACTTTCTGCTTGTGTCCATCACTTTATCCCAGGTGGATGCCTAAACGGGAGCGTCAGGGACGTGGCCTTCCCCACTTTCTCCACAGGCAACAAAAGAAAGTGTTTCTACACACACAAAGTTTTGCCTTACTCCTCTATATACCTGAACACTCAAGGGCACGATCCTGGTTGTTTTTTTCCTTTGTTCACCTCCTTGATCTCCACTTCTCAACAGTTCCTTGACAGTCCTTACAGCTAAAGTGAAGGGCTTTGGAGAGCATTCTTTGCTGAACATCCTTGAGACAGCAAAGCCAGCTGTTATTACAGTTCTCCTCACTGCATCCGACCGTACATATAAGAAACAACAAAATTTTTTTTTAATCCCGTAGCTTTTAGTTCTCAATGCTATGTTCATTACTTTAAGAATATGTCAATCTTTCCTTTTCATTTTTCAGGGTACATGAAAATTTCTAAGAGGGTGCTCATTGGAATTAATTTCAAGAGGATAGCTTAATTATGTAATGGCAAATGTATAATCAAGACACTGATGTGCACTTGATACATCAAGTTTATTTTCAGTGAAGTTATTTTTTTCTTCCTCAAGTTAATTTTAGAGCTTAGTGAAAAACACCACTAACAAAAAAACCTCTACAGTTTACAGGCTGTGAAATGTACTGTGATAGAAAATTGGCAATGCTTCCCCCTGGGTTTTTTCTTTTATTTTAATATGAAAAAAAATTATAGAGTAATCTATCTCATTTTTCCTTTTCTTGCTTCCAATTTAGAATATATTTCCTCTTTTTCAGTATTCCAAGTTGTTTCAAGAATTATATAGGAAGAAATCAATCCACCAATGCAGATAAAAACTTTTGCATGGGGAAAGTAATTTCTGCCTCTCTACATCCCCTGAATACTTCCCATCAACTTATTGTAAATTACTATTTTCTAGAACTTAGAACAATCCAGAATCACAGCTTGGTTGAGATTGTCTTGTCCTTCATGTGTCTGGAAATCCAGGATTAGTTGCTCCATACCTTTCCCATGGATCTAGGTGAGGCTAACCGGCCTGTTATTCCCTTGGTCCTTCTTCTTGCCCGTGCTGAAGATGGGAGTGACATTTGCTTTCCTTCAGTGTATCAAGAGTTGCCTTGCAGTGACATCTCCCAGCTCCCTCAGCATTCATGGATGCATCCCACCAACGCCCACAGAGCCATGCGTGTCCAATTTGCCTGAGTATTCCTTGATGGGATCCTGTTCCACCAAGGCTGCACCTCCTGTGTTACGACCTTTCTCTCTGCTCTCAGGGACCTGGGATTCCTGAAGGCTGCTCTTGCTTGTAAAGACTGAGGGAAAGGTGGATTCAGGACCTCAGTCTTTTCCCTGTCCTGTGTCACCAGGTCCCCTGTTCCCTTTGGTAGTGAGCTCCCATTTTCCCTAATGTTCCTTTTGCCATTTACTTATCTAAGTGCTCCTTTTTGCCTTTGACAGCCTTCACCAGATTAATTTCCTTTTAGCATTTCCTTTGGTTTTCCTAACATAATCCCTGAGTGCTTGGACAGTGTCTTTGTATTCCCCCCAAATTACACATCCCTGCTTCCACCCTCCGTCTGCTTCCTTTCTAAGTAAACTGGAAGCTCAGACTCCTTAAGTGTTGGGATAATTTAATATTTCTTAATTAGATGATCACAAATTTCTCCTCTCACAGGATGCTGCCTTTTTTTTCAGCAAATGAGCTGGTTTGCAATAGTCCCTTCCATCCTCCTCACTTGATGTACAATTATTTAACACATTATGTAGCCCTCAGACTGGATGCAGAATTATTAATTCCCTTCTTTCTCCAGGATCCTGTGGGATTAAACCAACCCCAGTGAATTTGGGGTGCTGAGAACTGGCATAAGCATCCCATAAGATTTCTGGATCCCATAGGTAGAGTTTATTTAGTGATTTATGGATACGAATAACTTTTTCTATTTATCAGATGTTTCTTCAGAGGCCTCTCGCTCTGCTGAGAAATCTGAGGGGAAAAACAGGACTCATAAAGGTTTTCCATGATAGAGGATATGCAGGGTGCCTGCAGGTCTGGAGCAGGATACACGGATCCCAGAAGGTAATGCAATGACAGATTGAACTACCAGATTTTGTAATTACAAAACGTGGTGTTCATCAAAACATAAACGCTTTACAGATAAAAATCAATTTCTGTAATTGTATTTCCTGAGGAAAAAAATTATTTTAAAAGTGATAACACCTTTCAATAAAGAAGAAAGGTTCTGTTTCAACAATTAGAAAAACTAACATTTCAATACAGCATTTCCAAATTATTTCATGTACTGAAATTATTTCACTTAATACAAAAATAATGCTGAATTCTTTTTTCTTTACTGTAAACAGTATAGTGTGTAATATATATTACACTTTATGTTGTCAAGAGCAACTTCTCAAGGAATATCTTTAATATTGGAATGTTGGCAGTTTTACAAAATCCACTGAATTGTTTAAGGGTTGGGGTTTTTTTGAAGACTTTCATTAAGGTTTGGGGGTTTCCCCAACACCTGACACTGACTTTAATGGGAAGTATTGTAAATTCTTCAATCTAAAAGGAATCAAAATGGTTTATAGAGTAAATATCTGCAGGGACCAGCAGTCAAATGCAAAAAGCTGCTCTACCAACCAGAAAGCTTCAGAGTAAGACATGAGAGGTAAAGGAGGTATTTCCCCTTAAAACCATGGAAGGTGATCTGGGAAAAGGTAACAAAGTTACTGTTGCTGTTCCTCGAGTTCTTTCTCGTTCTGCCAGTACCTCCCAGCCCACTCTGAGAAACACAAAGGTGAGCCTGAGAAACACAATCTCCAGTGGACAATTTTTGAGAGAATTTTGCGAACTGAGATCACACTAGTCAAGAATTTTAGGCAAAATAAATTAACAAAATACTTCAAAAAATTTCAAAGTATCCATTTGGGTATGTTAAGTGGGTATAAGGGTCTACATGTATCTGCTCCATTGTGGGAAATGAAGAAAAATTCATCCCAAAATAACCCAGAGCCTGGCATTAAGCTGGGAGTTGTTGGATTGAATTCACTCCGTCACACAGAGGATGTGTTTCAAACTTGAGGTACCCAAGAATTATTGTTCATAAGCAGTTTGGGATCCTTCCAGATGGAAGGATTTAAAGGACTGCCACAAAGATTTGTGTATTGTAAAACACAGAAAAACTTCTGAGTGAATTAATGTGGAGTACCTGGCTGTGATATATGAAAAACCTGATTCCAGGCCAGAGTTGAAAGACATGAAACTGGAAAAAAGAGTGATGATGATGACCCTGTTCCCTGCCTGCTCCTTTGTGTCTCTCCTGCCAAGGTGTTCCTGGTGTCATTGGAGGGGTTCAGGTGACATAAGGCAAATGCACAGTAGGTGGTGGTGTCCTAGCAGAGTGTAAGGTATAGCTGGAAGGACCCGATCAAGACAAGAATTAGCTCTCCTGAGCACTGAATTTTGTGGTGAGAGTCACGCTGGCTTGCTCCTGGATCTTTGTTTATTTACCATTTTAAAGAGGCTGGCTGCCAGCCAGCTGCTGGCTCTGTGAGGAGGCAAAGGAATGGGATGGGTGCGTTTGCAAGTGGTAATTTATGGGATAGTCAGAAACAAGTACAGTCCAGGGCACTTAAATTTCACCTCAGAAATCCCTTCCTCAGCCACTCCTGCTGACCACAAACCACATCTTTACCAATAACTCGTATAGCACAGAAACCACACACGCAACAGCGCTGAAGGTGCATGTGCCTGCAGTACAGAACAAAACCGGAGATTGGCAAGAACCCCATCACCTCCTTGCTTGGTCAGGGCAGACAAGGGTGAACCAGAGATCTGTGGGGAGCCTTGGTCTAAGGCGGGGAGCTGCAGATCACACCCCAGGCAGAGGCCTGGCCTAAACAGCTCAGCTCAGAACTGCACACGCTGCCTTCGCCCCTCCAGCATCTCTCTTGGAAATGGCCTTTTCCTTGAATTTCATCGTTATTTCTGAAGCCATTGCCTGCCTTTGCAATCTTTTCCAAAGTGCCAGTCTGCGTGTCACTGTGGGAGGTACGATGGCAGGAAGGGCCAGGGGCAGAACGGCGACCTGGGTCAGGCCGGCATCGGAGCGGGGCCGGCTTCAGGCAGCCGACTAGAGGCAGGGGCTTATTGGAACCACACCAAAGATGGCGGCCCGGCCGGAAGTGGCTTCTGCCAGCACCTAAGATGGCGGCGAAGGAAAAAAGTTAATGTATTACACCAAAGACGGAGTCTTCAACGGCAGCTACTTCCGCCAGCACCAAAGATGGAGGACTAACCCCGTGATCACGTGGTGCCACACCAAAGATGGTGTCTCATCGCAAAGTAACTTCTGCCAGCACCCAAGATGGCGGGCCGCACCGAAAGTCACGTGACACCATACCGAAGATGGCTTGTCGACACCGGGGTTTATTTGACCTTCCGAAGATGGCGGCATTCTGCGCATGCGGTTTGGGTAGGGAGGAAATGGCGCCCCAAAAGGGCCCTGCGCCTCTCAAAGCCGTCCAATCGATTGCCTGAATCCCACTCGACTCTGACGCCGACCCCGCACTTTCAGCGCGATTTTCCGCGACATTTCCCGGTGTGGGACTCGGGCTGTGGGATCAGCGGCGCCGGGGGCGGGCGGTGACACCGCCTCTGTCGCGGCCACGCCTCGCCACTCCTGCAACCACCCCCCAGCGGCAGGCGGGGCCGGGCCGGACTCCTCCCGTACCGCCCGGCCCAGGGAAATGCGGGAAAGCACAAAACCGTGGAGGGAAGAACCGACCAGAGCTGCCCGAGCCATCCCCCTGCCCGAGGGGCCGCATCTGCCCGGAGCCGGCAGCACCCTGCAGGATGCAGCTCCTCTTGGGCAGGAGGTGAGAGGTGCGGGGCTGGAGCTGGAGGCAGGGTTTGCCGGGCAGGGGGAGCAGGGAGAATTCCAGCTCCCAGCAGCTCTCTGGGAGTGCCGGACGGACGCGGGGCTCGGGCGGTGAGAGGTGTGGGGGCGGTTCGTGTCCCCGGGAGCTGCTGAAATGCAGCTCGCAGCGGCCTCCTGTGTCTGTGCGGGACCAGCTCTAGCGCTGCTGTGAGCTGGGAAATGAACGCCACCACGCTGGAAACAAACCACAGAGATGGGTTAAAATGGGATGGACTTCTCCCAAGCGTCTAAAAATAAAAGTTCTTATTGGTTTTGCTTTAGGAATCCAACACTGAAGTGATTGTCGAGCAGTTGGCATTTCTTTTAACGTAGTTTTGGTGAGGTGCTGCCTCGGTGCCTTTCTCACAGCTGCTGCTGTCACAGGCTCGGCAGGTGCCCCTGATTTCCTTGTGAGCTGCTGGTTTTGTTTCACTGCTTCTCACAGCCCAGTGGGACACTGGAGACAGCTCATGGTGTTCCCGTGGGGCGTTTCTGCCTGCAGGGACAGTTCTGGTGCCACTGGAGCCGTGAGGAGAAGCGAAGGGCTGGCATTGACAGCCTTGGGATGGTTTTCACGCACATTCCTTTCTCCCGGGCAGGCTCTTGGCTGTCACTTGCCAAGCACTGGAAGGGCCTTAGTTGTGCAGGGAACAGAACACTTATGGGCAAAACAAAGCTGGGGATGTTCTGGCTTCAGAAGGATCCTTTAGGAAGGGACAGTGAACTGGTCCAGTTGTGCTAAAAAGAGCCAGTGAGATGTGAAGGTGTAGGACACACCTGCAAGGTTCCTTGTGCCCAAAGGATCATGGCAAGTGCAGCACTAGAAAAGTCTGAAGTAAATATTGGACTGCCTTTTGTTGGCTTGTTGAGCTGGGAAGAGATGCTGGGTGTGAAATTCCAGGGAAGCTGCCGTTGCTGCAGTGGCTGGAGTGTGAAGCAGTGGAAGCTGTTTGCTGGCTGCCTGTTACTCACCTTCCCCTCAGTCCTCTGAAGTTCCAGGTAACCACATGTCACCTTTGCTTTTCCAAGGTTTTTTTTGCTGAAGGGTTTCTAAATGTGGCCGTGGGCTTTGCTGCAGCTGGATTTTATTTCTGTTTCAAGAAGTGTCTCCTTGTCTGGTTTGCAATTTACCAGTTCCCATGCCAGGTTAACTGCAGTAGAAGCAGGCAAATGAAGCCAGAGCCTGGACTGGGATGCTCCAGGCCCCTGCCAGGCACAGGGGTATAACAAGTTTGGTGTTATTCTCCAGTCCTGTCTGCTCAGGCCTTGTTCTGAACTGCTCAGCCATAAATGCCATTGCAAGAAGAACAGAAAATCCCACGGCTCCTGTGGATCACTTGTCTGCACTGACTGCGCTGCAGCCTGAGCCTGAATTGCCTCCAAACAGCCAGGATTGTTCCCAAATGCCGTCCCCTGACTTGACAGGGTTGTGTTGCTCCAAGCCCAGGGGCTGTTTTAGTGGTGCTGTGGCCTCCTCTTGCCTTTGCCTGTTGTGAGAGGCTTTGTGCTGCAGCTCAGTGAAGTTGAGCTCAGTGTTTGTTGGGTGGGATTCTTGTGTGTGATAGAAGTCCCTGTCAGTTACACCCAACTGCTTCCCCTCTGGAACGGCTGCATCCCTGGATAACTCAGCTCTTCTCCTGTAGCAGTTTTCTGCTGTGCTCAGGAGAGGATGGAACTGAGGCATGTGAGCAAAAATGATCCATCAAAGCCAGGGCAGTGCTCACAGCCTGGATCTGTCCAGCACCCCGTGTTTTCAGAGTTCCCATGACTGAGGAACAGAAACAAGGAGAAGAGACTGTTTCTTTGCTCGCTCCATCTCAGTCCTCACAACATCCCCCACATGCTCCGTGTGCCAAGGCCCCGTGTCTCTGAGCAGCATTCCTGGGCAGCTGCCACCCTTTCTTTACAAATAAAGGGCAAAGAGCATCTGAGTGCAGAGGGGACTTTAGGAAGTGCCAGTCTCTGATTGCGTCTCCCTGTGCTCACTGTAGTTCTCCTGCCTGGAGAGACCTCCATGGCCTGAGATTTTTATAGAAAAGTGATCGTATTAAATTGTCAAAAATTGATGTTCATAGACACTCAATTTCTGATGAGAAACATCATTTTACTTTTGCCTTTTCCAGGTTTTTTCCACGTGCTGCAGAGGATGAGCATCTGTGTGCTCAGACAGTGAGCCAGGAGTCTGTGACTTCCACAGACTTGCCAAAAGCTTTGGTGTTTGAGCAGCATAACCCAACAGCATCCGACCCTGCTGACCTGACCCTGGCTCTGAGCTCACGGCCCCATGGAGCAGCTGTGCCCTGCAGGTGTGGGCTGAGCCTAGCCCTGAGCACTTCCAGGCATCCAGGAGCACCCACAGGTGCTCTGGCAATTCCATCCCATTCCCATACCACCCTCACAGGGAAACCTCGCTCCTAAACCTACCCTCTCCCACCTTATTGCCATTCCTCCTTGCCCTGTCACTCCATGCTCTCCTGTAAAAAGTCTCTCCGAGCATTTCTCTGCTCCCAGAGCCTTCTCCAGGCCTATCATCTTCAGCCAGTCTCCAGGGACATGTCAGAGCCCCTTTTCCCCTTTGTAGACCCATCCCACGATGCTCTGTTCCTGAAGGAATTTGGGTTCGTGGCTCACTGTTCTCTGCTGTAAATAATCTGAATTCTTTCCCCTTGTCAGCCCCTGACTGCTCCAAATGATCCCCAGCCCAGAGTCCCCAGGACCAACGAGGGACCTGTCAATAGGATTTCAGAAAAGTCGATCAGAATGACAGGGAGGATAGCTGTGGCTGCTCAGCTGTGCCACCAATTAGTGCATTTTACATGAAGATGTCAGTTAGTTGCTGCTTCCTGCATATCTGACTGTTTATTCCTATATATAGGAGCTTAATTTTGGGAGAAGGCATTTGGTTATGGCTGATGTGCCAGGGATTTATTACTGTTTGCTTTTCCTTCCTTTTCTAGAACTGCTGGAGAATAAGAATGATGAGCTGAGAAGAGCAGGAGGGGCCATGAGGGATTTACTGAGGGTGGTGACCCCACAAGACATCCATTTTGCCACCACAACCACACCTGCAGAGATGAAGGAAATGTTCACAGCAGCTGGGGTTCATCTGATTAATAACAAGGGAGAAAAACACCCAACTATCACTGCCAGGGTTGGTTTGGCATTTCTTTGGATCTTTTCTACCTGGCTGTGGATGTACAGCATGTCCAGTAGAAAATTTGCTCCTTATTTGTTTAAGTATCACAGCAAGAGTTGAAGTGAGGCCTGGAGTGGCTTTTTTGATTATTCATTGTAGAATTCAAGTAATGATCATCTTTTAATGCATGGAACCCATTGATGCTGCTGTGTCATCAGCAGAAAAGATAATGTTGGCTGCCCACACATGATGCAAATGTTTCCTGCTCCTGCTTTCCTCTCAAGTTCTGTTTCCTCTGCCTTGCTCTTAGTCCAGCTCTTGCAGGAAGATTTCTGCAGGCTCTGTAGGAAAAAAAAAAGTCAAGATTATTTGCAGAAGTTCCTATTTTGCAACTCTGTACAAAAGCACTGCACACGTTGCTGTGCATGTGTCCACCCACTGGACACAGACACGGGACTGAAAACATGAGCAGCTTTTGCATTTCATTGCGTGTCATTTTGTGTCATTTCATGTCATGGTTGTGTTGAAGTACCAACGTCTGTGGGATTTGCAGCTCCGTGAAGAGAATTTTGAAATGACCACTATCCAAACAGATGTTATCACCAAGGGATGGCAAGCAGAGGTGGAGTTCACAACTGACTGGCACAAGGATGCTGAAAGGAGGGATCTCAGTGGTAAATCCATGCTTTTAGGTAAATTTGAAAAACAATTATGTAGATGAATTTGCAGTGCATTTCAGTTTTGCCTGTGAATTCTATGCCTATGTCAAAGGTCCACGTAAATACGTGAGATGATCTGACAGACCAGGTCAAATCATGCAGCTTCTCATTTCTGAATGAGTGTTTTGTTGTGTCAGCCACATCTGTAAATTCATAGTATGTTATTTTCTTTTTTTTCTAGGTTTGGATGGGACACTCTATGATTTCTTTAACAGCTGTGAAGACTTGAGAAACAAGAAAATCAGATTTGTGGGGAAGGCAGCTGAGAGAATACAAGAAGATTATTGAAGAATCCTGAGATACTTCAGGTAAGAGATTTTGCCTTTCCTTGATGAAGAAACTTTAGAAAGTTTCAAAAAGACTCAACAAGATATCAGTGATGTAAAAAGAGTTGGAGTTGTCCTATTTCCTTTCCAACCTAAATGATTATATGATTGTAGGTGGAATAGTTTTCTATTCTAACATCCGGGGGGTTTATTTGGCAGATTCTATGGAAGAATTGCAGAGAAACCTGGAGATCCTGAACCTAATACACTGCAAGCAATTCAAGAAAATGCCAAAGGGTTGGCTAGAATATCAGAAGAAAGGATTTGGGTGGAGTTGAAAAAATTTTTCTTGGAAACCACATCAGTCATTTGGCTCAGCTTATATGTGAGCTGGATATTACCCAGTACATAGGTGAAGTGCAATGAAGTTTGGTTAGTAACTCCTGTATCTTACACAGACAGAATTTTTTGGCAAATTGAGATCAAACTTGGGTTTACACAGAAATTAGATCTTATTTTTATCCTCTGCTAACACCCGCTTTTCTTATTAACACTTGTTTGCACTTCTTGTGTGGTTTTAGGGCTACCACTTGATGAGAATTGAGAGGAATTTGCCAGAGTTACTAGAACTCCAAAAGCCATGCCTGTCCTGACACCCTTGTTCTAGGGCAAGGATGATGTCACAAAGCTGGACCTGAGGCTGAAAATATCCAAGGATGGAAGAAACCTTGGCCTTTTATTGGTGAAGCACAGGCAGGAGTTAACCAAAGCCTCAGGGCTGGAACCACTTAGACCACACTGGGTCTTCCTGATGGATGTGAGTGCAGTTCACGTTGCTTCATTTGGGGCTTTGCAGTGCACTGAATTCATTTGAAGACATTTCTAAACAACAAACCTACTGTGTTTTAGCAGTTCTGAGCACCCTGTGATTTTTAGCAAGTTTTGGACTTCTCTCTAGATAAAATCCCGGAGGGGTTTTCTATGTGCCTAGGAAAATGTGTGGAAAAAATGGGCTCTACCTTAACTCTTTTGGTACTTCAGTTGCATAACAGATGGAAATACTCCAGCAGTTCCCAGCAACCTTGCCATGGAAAACCAGGCTATTCTCTAGGACTGTGTTTATTTGCCACAATCAGTTTTAGGTCAAAAGAATGAGTTGGCTGAGTGAGTATCATGAATTTGCAGTAGTTTTTCAGTCACTTATCACTGAGTAACTAAATCCACAGCAAGCTGGTGAAGGTTCTACATTTTATTTTCAACTTCAGGTGTGAGACAAACTAGGAACATTAATTAACAAGAACAAGGGGGCATCCAGGTCCTTGTCTTGGCAATTTGGCCAAGTGGAGCAGAGCTAGTCTTGCACTTGATGGATGTCTTTCTAGCCCTTGGATTTTTGTGTGCTGTTAAAAAATCTCTTTGAGCAGCTCTTGTGTGTCTGAATCTTGTTGCAGATGAAAGTTTTCCTACCGAACCGTGACAACGAATAAACAAACTCCTTTGGATTTCCTTCTCCTTGCATATGACCTTTTGCAGCACTAGATGGCAACACTGTAGCAATGCTGAGAAACAGTCAGCACTTTGGGCTTTCACACAGCTTCACAGCTGCCTTGGATTTTCCTGGCATGGCTGGTCCTTTGGATAAATTATCCTGAAGGTGCCTAGCAATTTGTGGGAGCCAGCAAGGGAAGAGGGAAAAAGTGCTCTTTGTTACTAAGGCAGGTCTCCCAAGAACAGGATGGTGCTTCATTGAATGAGGTGATTCAATTGAAACCTCCTTTTTGTGTAATTTCTGGAACTACTGAAATCTCAGCAGGGAGAGTGACAAAGTTCAGGGCCCTAGAGAGTCCTTTCAAGATTTCACCCAAGTGCAGCTTTAGGGCAGTGGCTGTGCAGGTGGGAAAATACGAACACTTTGATCCCAAACTGCTGTCAGCCTCCAGCTCCCCTTGGAGAGAGGATTTTGAACAACAGAAGCTTGAAATGGATGATCTTGGCATGGACCAGATGGATACTTTGGACGAAGTTTAGCAGGGAGGTTTCCCCATGAATGCTGAGCTTCACTTTTCAGCTGTTTGCCAGCCCCAAGAGGCTGAATCCAATCCAGGACTGAATCACTGCTTCATGTCTAAAGGATTCTTCAGGTGTCAGGGAACCTTTGCACAGTTCTGTCCCCCAGGATGAAGGATGACAACCCAAATGATGCACAGAAACAGCAAGGAATGATTTCTTGAAATTGATGCTGGCAAGGATTAGCCTGAAAAGACTTGCATGACAGTGGTTGACTACACAGTTGAGTAACAGCTGCTGGAGAGTGCAGTATGAAATCAATCATTTCCAAGCCAGCTTCATTCTTGGCAAGTAGAAACTGATGGGTTCAACTGGAGATGAGTTGGCCAAGCTGGTCACTAAAAGCAAGGGGAAGCCCATTTCCTCCATCCCTCACTGATAGCACAGAGGATCCTGCTCCCAATCTCCAGGCCTCAAGAAAACAGCAAAACCAGGTGATTCCACAGGCACCTTCACAAACAGTCCTGCTTGGAATTCAGCACAGGGAGCACCTGTGTTCCAACACCTCTTTAAAGGTCAGCTACTGCTTCAGGTTCCCTATTGGTCTATAGAGGAGTTCTGTTTATCTGCCACTAAAATTAGTGCCTAGGAAAAAGATAGGCAGGAAAGAATAAAGATTCCCCTCTTTTAGGTAAGCAGTGCCAGCTTGGCATCTGGAAAAATGCTGGCTATAAATAAACCTTCCTTTAGAGAGTAGGGGCTAAAATTAATAGCAAAAATTAAGGGATTTTGCTCCATCTAATCCCATCTGCCCTGGCTGTTCCAGGTAGATATTGCCAGGCTGGGGCAGTACAGACAGACACAGCTCTCAGCACTCTCTGCTCCAAACACAACTCTGGGCTCCTTTGCAAACTGCCTCTGTCATGAGGTTTTCTCCGGGAGAAATCAAGGAGTTGCTCATGACAGCATGGAGTTAAGTTATCAGAAAGGGAAGTAAGGATAAATATTCCTGTAAGAGTCCTTGAGATGTGCTAGGCAGAATTGGGAAGGGGACATTCATTCCCTGCAGTGCAAATACACAACAACCTCACACACAAAGCACAGACTCGGGGGGGGGTGGTGGTCTGACAGCACCACTGTGACAACTCTGCTTCAAATGGACTGTTGGAACAATCAGGTAGATTTGGTTGTGCTGGATCTGTAACAAAAGAATCTATATCATTGAGTTATTCTCACACAGAACACTAGGTTGCAGGGACATAATCCCATTTTTCGTGCCCAGGGTCCATGATTAAGACAGTGTTGTCTTTCTCTGGAGCTATGACTTCAGCTGGTTAGGGAAGGCCATTTGGCTTTGGGCTCCATTATCAAGACTGGTGGATCCAAACGCTGTATCTCCACCAACAGGAGTGACTTGAGGTGGACCTCTTCTGTTCACAGTTGTTTTTAAAACTGGAAATATCAATTACTGTGCTACCCTGCCACAGGGTTGAATAATCACATCTTGTTCACTATTGTTCTGTGTGGAAAAATGTAAAAGGAGTGTAAACTAGTCTCTGATACAGCATAAATAACCCACTCAGAGAAGGGTATTTGTTGCTGAGGAGTGTCCTCTACCCATGAATGTCATAGAAAGTGAATTTTCTGTAAGTACTATACCAGGATTTAAGATGCTCTGTCATCTCCCTATGGCACTGTGTTCTCCTCTTCCCTCCTGTGGTGGTTAGTGATCAGAGTTAAGACTGTTCCTAAGTTTGCCGTCAGGTTTTTTTTCTATCTTGTCCCTGGGGAGTTTCATGGAGGAGGTATGTGTCAAATCAGCCTTGGAAACTGTGATTCAGTTCTTAAATCTGAGGCCTGCCCTTCTGAAAAGAGCTTTCTCCTTTCCCCCTGAGCCTCTTCCCAACCAGCACATCCTACAGGGAGAATGGGTGGGGAGATACACAGGGTAGAGTCAATTTAAGGATTTGTAGCAAGTCATTAAAGATGTTTTAAAAACTCGAAGTGACAAGTGAAGAAGGGAATTGCTTGTGCCAGGGCTCAGCTCCAGTGCTTTCCTTAGGAAAGGGGAATAAAAAAAAAATAATCCTGGCCCACGTGGTACCTACCCACAGGGAGGTTACCACTCTGTTCCTGGCAGGAGACCTGCTGACAGCTAAGTGGTTCAATACTTGCTTGTATTGCAACAACATGGAAGGGCTGGACTTGGAGCCTTCTCTCCTTTCCTGTTCTGAGAGCAGGAGCATTGGTGTATTCAGGTGGGTTTACCCAGAAGCTGTGTGTAAGAGGAGTGAAGAAGAATTTCATCAAGGCCCAACCATAATAAAGATCCTTCTAATGTTGCCTCCCTTTATTAACAGCAAAATCAAAGCATTGACCTTTTCTGAATGATTTTTGCCTGACTCAATGCCCATCTGATCATTTACAAGACACTGATATACTTCCCACAGTCTCCTGGAAACAGCCAGAAACAGCTAATACCTGCAGGATGTTATTTCCTGACAGCACATGCAGAGAGAAGCAAACTGCAGGATACTCTTGTCTAAGCAAGCAGTTGCTTTCCTTTATCTGAGAGAGCTTTGAGGTGCTTCTTGGAGCCATTTTGCTAGTCTGGCTGCAGGTAAGGCCACATAAATGTAATTGACTCTAAAGATGAATTTTGGCCCCTTTTATACAGATCTGTTTAAAATTAAACATTGGGAGGGTTCTGGGAGGTTGTTTTCCAAACAAAAGCTTTTCTTCAAAATAAACAAATCCAAAATTACTTGTTTTCAAAATGCTGAAATGCAATACTTATGGGCTGACTTTTCAGAATTCTCTTCTCATTTCTTAATCCATTACTTTTTCCCAATTATGGTCTGAGTTTATCATTCCACAAGTGTTATGTTTCTCAGTTAATTATGTTTCTCAGTTAATCCATCCCCAAAGCCCTCTCTGAGCGTCCCTTGTCAAAACTTGTAGCAAAGAAGCCATTCAGTCAGAGCCAGTAGATGGCAGTAAAAGATGGGGAGTAAAGAAAAAAATCAAACCTGCAATTGGAAACAGCAGGTGGGTACTTTCACTACAGAGACTTCCCCAACTGGTGCAATGCCCTGTTTCCATGCACGAAGGAATGGTTTCTTGGGAGAGCCATTTTTGTCTTGTCTCATGCCTTTTTCCCTAGGTGCTTTGGGCACACAGGGAAACACCAGCATATTTGCTCAGTAAAATCATGTTTTCACGATTTAACCCCACAAGAAGATTCCCTAAAGAGGAGTTGTGAGCACAGTACCCAATCCACAGGCATGATCACACGCGAGCAGCTGGAGGTCAGCTCCTCCTCATCAGTAATTGTTGGGGGTGATCCAGAAGCTGCACTACAGCTGATGGAGAAAGGGAGGAGTGGAATGTCCACAGCCAGCTAAGGAACTGAGAATTTACTCATCCCCAGTAATGTCTGGGTAGTATTTGGATTAATAAATTGAATTTTACAGAGAAAATCATCCTGGGACCCTGAGCCAGTGTGGTGGTCGAAAGCCAAACCTTGGGGAGCAGAACTCTCTGGTTTGTTCTCCTCACCTTTAACCTCATAAATGTCCTCTGATTATCACATGTAGTATCATGCTCCAGCTATGACATGGATCATAAAGTGTTAGGCAAATGAACACTATTATTATTATATAATAGAGACTAAATATAGTTACTGCAATTAAAATACATTGAAAGTCTAAATATATCCTGTTGGTCCTTTTCCTCTCCTTTTCACAACTATCACCACTCAAAAGCCTCAGAAAAATTTGCATGGGAAGGAAAACAAATCCCACTCCCTGCTTAGAGCAGGGCTAACTTCAGACTTTGATAAAATCACTCAGACTTTCTTTTAGGGCTGAGAAATCTGGTAAAAACCCTGTAATCGAGGCAACCAAAAAGCTCTTGAGTGAGAAGGAAAGTCTCAGCATGGCAGCTCTTTAAGCCATTCACTGACAACCATCACTCACACTGTTCTGTGCCCATCACAGCCTCAGTAAAAATCTAATACCTGCTCCCCACATGATGTCTGACCTGCACTTTGCATTGTGCTTGTTTAAAACATAAACTGTAGTTTACACTTAAATGTGTAAAGGAGGAATGCACTGGGATACCCAGACAGGTATTTAACACCATCAGTGTCTTGTCTCCTGTCACCAGGTTCTGTTTGCTCTATGCTGGGATGGTGGCTTTGTTTGCCAGGTGCTTTCTGAAGTTTGGGGATCAGTAGGGCTCTGGAGGAGTATTAGAAATGAATACCAGGCTAAGGTGTGGATTGCAGGAGATCCTTGTGAGGCTGGGCTACGAGGTTGAGGTTTTCATTTGAATTGATCTGCCTGAGGTTAACTGACAGTTCTGGAACAAGGGCTGTGGCTGAAGGGCAAATCCTATCCTTAAGGTTGTGTAAGTGCCTGGACAGCTGCAGGGAAATGTCAAAGCCATCGGGTTTTGTCTCCATTTATGTACGTCCATGTTTGTGTCATGTACAGAGCCACTCAAGCCTTCTCTGCAGGCAAAGTTGGTTCTGTGCTCCCACTGTAAGGTGCAAGGGCCTTATTGACCCATTCCTGACTTGGGAAATGGAATGAGGAGGGCAAAGAGAAGAGATGAGATGGAAAGATGGAAGAGAGAGCCCATCAGGGCTGTGCTTTCTCATCTTGGTGTCCCTGAGGAGGATGGCATATGCTTCCCACTGGCACAATCCTCCAGGAAGTGGCTCCCAAGCCCTCCCTCAAGTCCAGAGCATCAAACCTGGACCTCCCATGCTGTAGCAGGGGCAGGGGCCTTGGCTGTTGCTGCCCACATGCACACAGGAAATGTCTTGTTAGCATCTGAATATTGTGAATGTTTCGTGGTTTTATGTGCTTTCGTGAATAATAACTTTTAAAAAAGCACATTTCATTATGAGCACTTGAGTGTTTGTCTACTCTAAAGGATGTGGCTGGTGAGTTGAAAAGGAAAAAAAACAACCAAACCAAACCCAAACCCAGCTGAAAATAAAACACTCTCAGTCAGTGGAAAGCATTTTCAGAATTGTACCAGTGTGTTCTGGTCCTGTGAGACCTCATCACAGAGTCCAAAAAGCTCACCTGAAGTTAAAGCAGTGCTGTGCCTTGGAGGGTGGATGGCACCACAGATCACTCTTAGCACTGTGCAGGACAGGACTATAACCTGCTCTCCAAGATTACTCTGAGGAAAATAATCTCTCAAGGTTTTTCCTACTACATGCAAAAGATAAACAACCAAAAATGGTGAACTCTATCAAAAAGGTTACAAGCTCCCCTCATCATTCAGGAACCAACACTATCACTAAGTCAGGCAAAGAATTTTTTAACACATCACAGGAGACAGGACAGTTGGTACCAAATCAAATCAGCAGAATAATTTCATTCAGCAGTTTAGACACCACTTAACCACTTTAGCTTACAGTATGTAACTAAAAATGTATCTTGACGAAGATTTTAAAATAACTAACAGACAGTCCATATCAAAAATTGGATGGAATCTGTAACTGAGGCAAGACAATCACAGTTTTTCAAAGTGTCATTTGGGGAACTTATCATCAACTTAAATGCACATGGTGTATTATATTTACTTAGATGTTTTTTACCTTTAAATATGTTTAACAAATCAAAAGAAATATTCTCTAAAGTTGGGGATATGAGCCATATTGTCTATAACATGAATAATACAGAATTAATGAATTTGTGGGAGAATTGTGAGATGAGATCAAAGCTGCTGATGTTTCTGACCCTCCTTCCTCTCTGTCCTTGCAGGTCAACAAGGCTTCCCTGCAGTGTTATGCTCTATGCCTGAGCTGGTTCTGTCGCACTGACCCCCTGAGGCAGCACACAGTGTGCTAATGTGGCTTTGTTGGTATCAGCACTAAATTCCTACGTGGCATCTGCTGTGACTACAAGGAGGGACGATCTGCTGGAGTGACCACAGGTACCTTAGAGAGTCTTGCACGGGGGTGAGCTCAGCATAGGGGAAGTGTCTGAGGCACTGCGTCCTCAGGCTTTCCACTCTCACCCTGTGTGGGCGGTATTCTCTAATTTTCTTCTGACACCAAGACACAAAAAGCATCACAGTGGCCATACAGAACTATCTGGTCTCTTAAACACAGTGCCAGTGGATTTCAGGAGCTTGCAAATTATCTTCTCTGTGATAGGCCCTTTCTTCAACCTTCTACCCCATTGCAAGCACAAGTTTTGGGTTCCCCTCCCCTCCACAGACTGAGTCATCCAGCTGTGCAAATGATCAATTCCAAAGCTTTGCCCCACAGCCTCCACTCTGCACCACCTTCCATGCCTTAAATCCAGCAGACTCCTGGTCTCCCCCAGCAGCTCAGAAGCCCCAGTTCTTACCGGTCTCGAGGGAAGTTGTTTGGGGTGGTGACACCGTCACTGCCAGTCCTGGCCACATGCCTGGGGCAGCCACAGAGGTGCACAGTCCCCAGCACTGGGACAGGGATCTCTGCTGGAGCCTGTGCCAAGTGCTGGCCCTGCACTGGGCACTCAGTGTGGTAACCCAGAGCTGTGCCCTGACCCTGGAGCTCCTGGCTTTTCCACAGGAGTCAGGCACTAGTTATCCTGGCAAGGAATTAAAAAAATTAACAAAAACCAAAACCAAGACAAACCAATCAGAAGAAAACCCACAAAAGAAAAGAAGAGAATGGCACAATCTTTCCATTTAACCAGGACTTTTAATATCAGAAAAACAGGGTGCTGCCACTGCAGCATCCTGACACCCCAAAAATGCATCTCTGGGAGTCACAGGAAAGTAACACCACAGGGGGGCTGGTTCCTCTGTCTTTGCTGACCTTCTGTCTCAGGAAGTGGTACCTCTCTGTCCTAAGCTGGGATGTTAAAAAGCTGCTACTGTTCAAAGCCATGTTGAAGAGGCAGCCCACAGGTCTCCATCCAGGCAGCCAGAGGGGAAAGAGACTATGGCAGTGCTCAGAAATACACAGCACCTCTGTCCTAAGGCCACACTTTACACTTTACTCTGGCTGTGCATGCTGGACAGATTCCTGCTGCAGACTGCAACCTCAGCTGATTGCCAGGAGATGAGCTCTGGACAAGATGGAATAAAAGCATTTCTGTCTCTGAACTGGAAGGAGGTCAACAGGTCCTGCAATCACAGAGCAGCCTCTAGGTTGTGGAAGACAGGTAATATAGAGAATGCAGAACATGAAAAAAGGGCTGGTCCATCTCCAGCAAGGAAAAGGCAGTTCTTCTAATTCACTGGCTACTCTGCACATTGAGTAAATAGAAAAAAAGCCCAAAGTAAACCCAAACAACCAAAACAAGAAAAAACCCCTGAACCAGACAACTTACCTTCAAGAGTGGCTGTGGATTAGAAAGTCAGTGTTCTGTACTATGATGAGCAATGCAGGTCCTCACTCAGACCTAGTAGCAGACCGGCACTGTAAGCAGCACTGATTCCCCTAGCCTTGATACTGTTTATGTCCTTAACTCTCAGCAGAGTTCCATCTTGACAAAATCTATCCAAACCTAGCCCACAGACTCCTTCCCTGGTACCACTATCCATGGTATGTTGTGCTTTGCCATGAGAATGAACACCAACTTGTTCAAGAAATCTTGGCAATACCCCCCATATCCTATTCTCCTCCTAATGGTAATTGCCCAGGCTCAGGGCAGAAACAAAGTGGTCCAAATAAAGGAAGCCATCAGAAAGGTAAAAGGTAATGAATTTTTTCAAGGAATAGAGGTGGGTCTCTCATTCTTCAGCAAATTTGTGATTTCAGTGGAGTGCAGAAAGAGGGAAGGCACAGTGTGAGAACAGCAGCAGTGGTGGGGGAGTGGCCCGTAAGTGCCACTTTGCCGATTGTACCTCTGTGGCAGTATCACATCTTGCTGGTTGTTTCCAAGAATAGCCAGAACACATATTTGTATTCCCAGAGCACAGGGAACCCCTAAAGAATTGCTTCCATACCAGCTGGTCTGATAAGTAGATATGTGGAAGAACACTGTTATATGTGTATGCTCAGAAACAAACACCTGGGAAGTGCAGCCTGCCCTGCATTAGGAGCCCTCTAATCATGTGCAAATGAGAGCAATTCACTGCCAGAGTGTGGGGGTTACTGGTTTGCAAATCAAAAACCAAGGGCACTTAATTCACACTAACCCAGGACACAGTTCCAATTTGATACAAAGACAAGACGATTTCATGAGGAGTATCAGATACTGGAGCAGTTTGCCCACAGGGAAACTCTCCTGAGCAACACTCCTGAGCAACCTGTTCCAAGTGTTGAGCCAGAGATGGGACTGAAGACATTTAGAAGCCCTTCCTCCCTGACTGATCCTGTGCTAATCCCCACCTTTTCTGCACAGCCATTCTGAAATGGAGGGGTTCTTCCTTATTATTTGGTGGATACACATATTTTGGGCACAAGGACTGCTCCACGAGCTGATGAAGCACAGGCAAAGTAACTTTCTCCTACTCTCACCTATCCAACTGCCACAGCAAGTCTTGGGCTCCTGCAGCTGGCCAGCCAGCCTTGACAGGGCTTATAAATACAAGGGAGAACCATTAGGGATAATCTCCTGAGAACAGCCTGTTCTTTGGCTGATTTGATAACCAGGAATTGGCACTCGATTCTGCCTGGAGTCGTGTGGTATTACAGCTTCAGTAGACACCTACTTTTTCAAAGCTCCAAAACATTTGCCGCCATTTCCAATACTCAAAGCTTTTAGTTCTGTAAAATTCTATCAGTTCTGTTCACCAGTTATTATCAAGCCTCCCTCCTTGTTTGGTTTCTCATGGTGCTGCTGCGAAATGGTGGAACATAGGTACAGTCCCAGGTGATGCCAGCTACATCCTCACTGCTTTTCAGTGCCAAAGGGTCCCTTAGGTAAGTACAAATTCTGCTTGATGCCTTTTGGAAAGCTTGGTCACACTAAGCAAAGTTTGTCTCTGCTCACAGCTACGTATGTAGTTATTTGTTGCCTAATGACAACTGCAGTTCATCAGGTTTCAGGCCAGCCCTCTGCAAATGGTAATCTCAAAAGCACAGCATGGTCACAAGATGTATTACTGCAGTATAAATAATTCATACAGAAAAAGCCTTCACTGGAAGAGAAAGATCAAGCACTCAAATGGTTCTCCCAGCACATGGAAAAGAAGTTTAGGATCTCCATTAAAAGCCAGTTGATGAAACCAGTTTAACTTTTAAATTTAGTACTAATGCAGTGTTTGTCCTGATAATACCACGAAGCACCACCACTTCAGACAGGTGAGGTTTCATGGAGTTCTCCACCCTTGGAAGCGTCTACATCCTAACAGCACTGCCCAGTGCAACACCAAACTCTTGCTATATACTGGGATTTACAAGCACTCAGTTGTGTGAGGATGCAGTTTGCACCAGCAATGCAGGGGGCTTGAAAAGCTCCAGCTGCATGTAGCATCCCCATTTACCACATAATGTTTTATCTCTGCTAGGACAGTCAGATTTCAGTGTTTCCTGCATATAGATCTGGAAGTGTCTATACATGTTCTGTGTCTATCACCACAGTGCTTCACAACTCATCTGTTTTTTTACCTCATAGTCTTGGAGATTTCATGTGTCAAGAGGATCTAGCCAAGGTAACAAGTGACTTGGATGTTCAAAGAGTTCTTGCTAATATCCCTCATAAAAGCAGAAGTAAACTGCTTTGAAATAAATGAACATTTGATCAGTTACTGAAGACAGAAATAAAAAGTGCGAGAATACCTGTGTGTCCCCCAGACGGATTCCTGTTTGGACTTGGAGATTTATTATAAGGTTATGTGGAAGGGTGGCAGTTGATTATTTATTGATGATTTAATAAGTTACTTATGATCACAGAAGTGTATGACAGCTGCAAAAGTACCTTACAGAGTTCTGACTGGTCTCCTTGCCCTCAGGGACAGCTCACTGCCCACCAGGACCCCCAGGCCCTTCTCCTCAGAGCTGCTCTCCAGCAGGTGACCCTGAGACTGTCCTGGGGTCTGGGGTTATTCTTCCCCAGGTGCAGGACCCTGCATTTGCCTTTTCTGGATTTCAGACAGCTCCTCTGCCCATCTCTCCACCCTGCTGAGGCCCTTGGAAGGGCTGTGCAGCCCCCAGGGGGATGGCTGCTCCTCCCAGCTCTGTGTCACCTCTTCACCCAAGGCACTGATGAATATTAAACAATTAATACTGGGGGACACCACTGGTGACAGCCCCCAAGCAGACCCTGTGCCACTGATTATGAACCTCTGGGATCTGCTGTTCAGCAGGTGTTGATGGGGGACAGGAGATAAAACCTTCAGCCAGCTGTCACAGACAGCACCACATGAATCACTGCCAGTCAACAAGAAAACTCAAAGGCAGAAAAGATTTAAAAAGAAGTAAAAAGCTTAGCTGCTCACCCTTGCCATCTGAGGCTTGACAGCACCACAGAAAGCAGCATCACCGTAGACTCTGCATACCCGTAAGACAGTTTCCTCTTCTTCCATGAAGATTTTGCTGGAATGTTTTGCCAAGAATTGCCGTGCATGGCACCTCCCTTTTTGTTAATGGCCCAATGCCACCCATGTCCCGCTCCTGTTTGTGGCTCTTTTACACAGTGCAGGTTTTGTCACCATGAATTGCAATGAAATGCACAGATTATTTGTTTCATAAAACTATTCTGACATACAGTGAAATAGTAAAAGGTGCATTCTGTGTATTGAAGAGATTAACAGATTTTATTGTTTTCTAAAATATTTTACAATACAGAGACCCAAACCAGTAATTCCTGACAATTTTAGCCACTGTCCTGTGGATGAACAAATATGTTGGTACGTTTTTGCTGACAGACATATACATACATCCACTTTCTAAGCCTGCACATTTGGATTCACTGAAAATGATGACTAAATATATCTATAAGCTCAAAAAGCAAACAATGAAGTCCAAGATTACCAACAGTGTTTAATAGTTACCTCGAAAAAGATTTGTTAACTTCATTACAGTGCAGCTTCCTAACATGGCGTATCTACTTACCTGATACTTAGATTTAACACAGATCTGCTGTAGTTTTACAACCCAGTTTTCAATGTCACAAATGCATATTTGACACGATTACAGGTGGCCAAGTTGTAACTGCAAACAAAAGTAGATTTTACAGTGTTCTGCTACAATAATCCATGTTTGGACTAAAGCTAGTTGATATTTTGACTCATAAATTTATCCACAAATACTGATTTTGAGTATATTAGTGTATTTACTGTACTTCTGAAAAATCTAATCACAGAATACTTTCTCTATGGTACAGTAATGAATATGGCAGGAAAGCAGATTTAAATATACCTATAATTTAAACTCTTAAAACAGTCTAAACCTTATTGACACCAAAAGGCTTGATAACTAACAGCCATGCTCTTCATATTTTGGAATATCAAATTATATGTACATATACACAACATAGATAGGCTCTTAATAAAAGCATTTAGTCTATTTTACAGTCTTCTCTGTTCAAGATAATCAGCCTTCACAGATTTAACATTTCAAATCACCCAAAAATCATTAGCAGTTAAAAGGAGTTTTGTTTTTTTTTTTTTTTCCCTGCAAACATGTGCTGGAAATAGCCACTCTTCTGGGGCTTATCATAATTTATATTTCTTTTGAATGCCACTTAAGATCTAGATGGAAAACTCTTAGTTCAAGTGTCAACCCACGTAAAGAACATTTGTAATAGAGTCCCAACCCATGACACCTGCAGATATTTCTGCTACAAATAACCTTCTGTAACAGTTATTTATTAAATACAGTATTTTGTTTTACAACTCCATTTACAACTTCAAGCCATGCTGACAACACAAAGATTACTACAACATGGAAAGAGCTTTCATTCAGTCAAGTGGTGACTAGATCTATGTCATAATTTAAGTATTAATTGATAAAGCATACAAAAAGGTGCTTAACTACATAGCATTTAAATAAAAAAATACTGCATCTTTCAGACATTGATAAGAACAAATAAAAAATTAACTATAATAATCTTTATAATTCAAGTTGCAAGTTACTGAAGGTCACTTAAAATAACTGATTAAACAAAAGTGAGCGTAAGCCACATACCTGCGGTAGGATGAGGCATAAGCATAGAAAATGCAAAAATGTTTAGGATCCACAATAACAGACCATGTGGGAAAGAAAAAGTTTAAAAAGTATTTTTCCTATCATACTATTTTTTCAACCTAACTCCTTTCCTTCGCATTGTGTACAAGTTGTGAAAACCATGTCAAGCTTTTGTCTTTCATTCAGCCTTATTTCGGTATGAAGCTCTCACCTTTTCATTAAAATATATACACTCTATACATCCATTCAGTTTCCTCTCACTTCACCTAAATACACTGTACAGGCCTACAGCTCTTGTGACACCTCTGTGTTTATTTTGTCCTTTGTCACTGGATTGGTTCCACATAGTTTGCTGGGTATAAACCAACTTGTCCATTGTCCAGGCGTCCTTTGCACCAGCCCTGCTCATCCTCATTCTCCATTTTGGTTAGCTCATCCCCTGAAGAAAAGAAGAAACATTTTCCCCAGTTTAGTGCAAGTCAAATAAATGTTTCATTAGGCTTATTGTCTTAAGATTTTATGGGAACTTAAGATTTTATGGGAAACATGGAAGAAAATGCTACAAAGATTAAATAACTCAGAATTTGCTTGTTGACATAGAGACTATCCATTCAGGCATTTATGGACTATAAGGTAATTTCATTTTGACTACAAGGCATTCCACATCCTCAGGGAATACTTTGACTTTTGAGAGCCTGCAGACTCCAAGATGCTCCACAGGAAAAAAGGAAGCTCCACCTCAGCCAGAAAAAAAAGGCCACACTGAGTAACAATTATTTCCTCCTGTGTGACTTGTGTCAAATGATTTCCCTAGATGAAACTGATTTGTGTTTTATCTTAGCAATACAAAATAGATGACGAAAATATTAATCACTTATTAACAGTCCCAAATAGTAGAGAGTCTTAGTGTCATTTAGGAGAATACAAACTAGCCTAAGGATTATAAATTCTTTGGTAGAAATGGACAAGCCTCATATTGAATCTTCTCAAGATACCTATCTTTATAACTTTTCTCTTAGATATAAAGGTTAAAGCTTAATCTCTTCTAGTTTTTAAGTTTATCAGAAAATTAGTACCCATTATGAACAAATGTTCGGCACTGCAGACTTAACTTGGTTTATGGAGACATGTTACAATTTTTCCACTTTCTGTAGTGCTGCAGAATGAGATTGTACAATTTCAAACCTCCCTTAAGTGTGTGTTAATGAAGAGTGGCAACAAAGACTACCAAAACCTCATACTTCAATGACAGTATGCCCTAACAAATGCATTTGTATCAAAGCTTGGGCTTGGAAACTTGGTGATCCTGGAGGTCTAAGAAAATATAAACACTTGGAAGTGTCATCTGCACAGCAGTTACAATGAAACCACTGTGATGATAAAACCAGAACTCACAGTAACATATTCTAACAACATTGCAGGGACAACATTCACTGTCACTATTCCCAACCACAGAGGGCCACGGGAGGGCAGGACAGAGATAGTGTAAATAATTATGTCCCATCCTCTCACATGCTTACAAAACCTCTCCTAAGACATGTATAAAGTTATTCTTGCTCTTTGGAAGCCTCTCACAGCTGTTTGCCAAGAGAAAAGAAAACAACAACCCAAAAGCATCCGCTGTAAAGATACTCCACTTAAAAATGAGCTTCATGTCTTGAAGTACATTCAATGGACACTCTAATATGTATTTAGAAGCATTCTGTAGGTAAATTCTTTGAATACTCAAGGAAATCCCATCTGAGAATATCCATGTACATTCGAACAAATCCTTAAAATGCGTTAATCCTCTGCTGACAGCTGCTTAGGAGCTTAGGAATGTCTACAGAGGAACACAGGATTGAGTACATTTTAAATTGGCTCCCACTTGACCTAGTGAGTTCTTTTCCTTAGTGTTCTCTATGTTCAGTGTAAAGCTAGTCACGCTAACACTTCTACCTAAAAACTAAGTACCCATCCTATTAATTCAGCATCTCTAATTGGATTCATGGTCTAGCACATCATCCCTTTCCTACAGTTGTATCAATGCCATAATTTGGTGTTTCAACAATCCTATGCTCTTCCTTCCAAGTACTGAACTCTTTGTAAGTGAAGTCTGCATATATCTCACAGTTTTATACCTCCTCTACTTTATTTCTACAGACCTCACACACTGAGAGCCACTTGGTTCAAGGGTTTAATGCAAGTGATGCAGCTGGTATTCCAGCACAGAACACCTAACTTTGTATTTAACTTTGTATTTATCTGTGCGTATAAACATTGCATAGTTTTGCCAAGGAAAGACTCATTACTGTAAACCCTTGCTGCTTCAGAGGTACTACAGATATATTTCAAGAGGATTAGCAGGCTTCCATCCCCTGCTGAGGAAAAAGGAGCAGTTAAAGCCTATAAAATGGAAAGCAACTTTTGGCTTGTGTGCATCCCCACAGAAAGTATCAGATGTTTCATTACTCCTGTACTTCTGTTAAGGCACAATTCAGCAAAGTTCATGGACAAATAACCCATTCCTCCACTCTGGAAGCCTACAATACTTATCTACAAAGAAGGAAAGTCAGATTTTCATTAGTGTTTTCACTAATAAAAAAGGAAGGAGGTGAGTTAAAAGCAGAGCACAACCACCTGAGCTGGGGGGTGTTTTAGTTCAGAAAGCACAAACTGTATCTAGAATATGACCTGGGGACACACTGTTCTGAGCACCACCCTTCTGCATCAGCAGAACAGACACCCTGCAGTTCCCTGATTAGCTACAACACCGACTGGCTTCCTAACTTTTAGCCCTAACAGCCACCTAAGAACCAGAGCAGCTGGTACAGAAATAGCACACTTCTTACTAACCCCAGCTCAAAGGGAGGTAGAACCAAAAGCTTCCTGGAGTTTCTTTTCAACACTTGAATCCTTTTTTTCTATTACAATAATCTAGTTATTACAGGAAAGGGGAATAAATGACAAGCAAATGGGAAAAGAGACAAACTCAAAGAATGTCTGTCTCTCTCATTTGCACAAAGTTCTGTTTGTTTTTGCTAAACTACTCCTGCCACCTTGTTCTGGAATTCCTGGTTGGAAAATGTCTTCTGCAATTCTGGGCAAGACAGTTGAACAATTGGCTTCAAAGTCATGAACAGGGGGTAGATTTCAGCTGGAGGCAGCAGCACCTGTGGTCACACCCTGATGTCACCTTCCTCTGTGTGCAAACAGTGTGTGATGGGTCTCCCCCATCAGTTGCATCTATTCTGTTCTCCCAACTCCCGCAGCACTGAGGGAAAAATGGGTTTAGGGCTCAAGGGAGATACAACACCTTTAGAAGGAAGAGGTGTACTCAGTGTACCCTAATATAAAACAAGACTTAAAAAAAACAATTTTAAAGTAAAGACAATTCCTGTGCTTAACATACACTAAAGAGGGGTGAGAAGAGAGTTTTAAAAAGTATCTGTCCATGGCTAAATTTTCAACTCCAGAAATTTGGCACTGCAGAAAGGTGTATACCAAAAATTGGATGCTTTCCATTTAAACAGAGAAGCAATCTGGTGATTTAATACAGTTCCAGGATTACCTGCTGTAGTATTTTCCTTTAAAAAACCAACTCTGTACAGTTGGGATTTCCAGACAGCTAAAAGCAGCAGCTGTTACTGTCACCAAGGAAGAAAAGGGAGAGAGAGGATTTTCAGTTCTGCTGGTCATTTTGTTTCACTTAAGATGGTAAGAAAGGAATATCTCAGAGGCAACTCAACACATTCCAAAGATCTTAGGAATCAGTGCTGCCAAACAGGGAATACCAAAAAGCTCTATTAGGAGGGATGATGGTTGGACAGGATCCAGTATGTGGAGTTGTGCATACAGAGAAACAGGCTACTTCATAAAATAAAAGCTGAAAAGAAAAAAACAAACTCCTTTTTCACAAAATATTTTAAAGTAGATGTTGCAAACTTACCTGCTTTAAAGCTGAGCTCATCTTGTTCCTGGCCCTCATAGTCATAGAGTGCACGTACTCTCACCTCCATGGCAGGAGGGGTATCTTCATCAAAGGGATTGGTGTCTCCATTTGCATCAGTGGAAGAGAAGGGGTTGTTGGACTCTTCATCAGACCAATCTGTGGGGTAGCTTTGGTTCTTCTCATAGCTGCTAACACTGAAAATCGATTTTGAAATTATTCTTTTCCGCTTTTAAAATAGGAGACTAGAAATACCACTAAGATATCCCTAAATGTGCTTAAACTCCACTCTAAGGCCCAGTTTTGAAACTTTCTTCCTTTATCTTCTCATCTATCTTAAACTGATAATGCCTCATTTAAAAAAATAAAAGCATTCTTGCAATGCATTTACAAAGTTAGAAAAAGGCAAAAACAACACACATCAATCTCCCCACAAACTCAAAAAACTTGTCTATCAAAAAATCCCCATAGTCCACAGGATTATTTACTCTGGAAAGGCAAAAGGGATGCCATAGTTGATGAAAGGGATTATCTGGTTTAGGTAAAACATTTAAATTGCTTTGCAGAACCTTCCTCCCAAACCTCTATGCACCTCTACAATAGCTTCCAACACTTTTTCTATATTGCAATCCACCAATAAAAAACTTCATTATACTGTAACAACTTGATCATTTAAAGGGAAGTTCACTGTTCAGCATGCACATGCCAGTTAAGAGAGTGGAATATCCCTAGAGTGTACACTGAAGCAACAGGAAGCTGCTTGAGAAGGTCCTAAACAAAAAAAAAGAAAGCATCTTAAAAGCAGATTTATTGAGTGAGAAGACACAGAGCAGTAATGCTCCAGAAGCAGTTTCACTAGAAACACACATCAGTTTTAATGTTTTATAGGACTGGGAAAGGAAGGAAAAAAAGCAACAGCAGTTCTGTTAGCAACTGCCAATAACCATGGTAGTTTGAAACCAAAGATCAAGCAACAGATATGGCAGCTGTTAGGAAAGACAAGTTAGGTTACAGTGTTGCTTACACAACTGCTTTAAAACACTTCATGCACTGACCAGCATAGTGTTATAGAAACTGAAAAATAGAAAACCCTGGATAGAGAAAGTGCAAATGTGAAAACAATTAAAAAACAACATTTCACCAACTTTTTGATCTTATTGTCCTCCTTTTCACTGACAGTACTCCCAGTATCTTCTTCATCTTCAAAGGGATTGTAACTTGATTGTACTGACTGCACTGTGTTACTCTGGACACTAAGACTGCTAATTTGGAAAAGAAAAAGCATTATGGTGACCCTATCTGTATAAGAGAACACTGTCACTGGTGTCCCACTAAGCACTTTCTTAGCAGACCCCTCCTTCAGCCAAAAAACTTTAAATGAACAACTAAACAAAACCAAAACATCTATGAAATGCAACATAAGGCTCAAGGAAGCTTCAGAAGTCTCACATACAGAGTATTCCTCCACAATTAGAATATCTTTTGTGGACCACAAATTCTTTTTTCCTACTGCCTCAATAAAAGGCAATGCAATTTTTCTGGCCAGCTTCATTGCTTTTTAACGCAGTTGATGTTAGCAGTTTTGTAATAATCACGTCCAGAATTATGATGCGATTAAATGTTTTGCAAACTAAGATCTCAAAGTATTATTGTAATTTCTACAGATGGGAAGGTAGGAAGAGACTACCAGATCAGGTACAGAAAGCTCTGTTTCTCATGAAGCTTGGTTCTTTCAGCTTCCAGTGGAAAGAGAGCTATAAAATGAATAATAATTCCCAAAATAATTTGTGAAGTGCAGAGACATCACTAAAAATGCTGGCAGATAATTATCATTTGATTGAACAGTGACTTTTTGATCCCGCAGAGCTTAGTGTATTTGAAGGCAACAGTCTTTTCCAGTGGTGTTTTTAGATATAAAAAAGATACCTGCTATGTTTGTTAGGTTGTGAAACTTGGTCTCCCGTCTGATTGATACCAGTCAGAGTCACTCCATCAGAAGCTTTCTTTTTTTCTCTTCTACTGAGAGTACGGTTCAGGTCTGCAGACCACTCCTACCAACCAAGGCAAAATGTGACTGAGAAATTCAACTGAACAAGTAATAATTGCATTTAACTTTCAAACTGAGTTATGGAACACACATCTATATATACAACATTACCAATAGTTACTAAAGACGAGTCACTTCAAATGTTTCATTTGCAATTCTCACCTAGTTTCTACTCCAGCAATGTAAAGAGCTATCTGTGCTACTCACAAAAGCCCAAGGTTACAGTACTTCCCTGTTTAGTATTTTGAACCTCTTGAAAAGACTTAAAATACCATACATCTGGCACACAACTGGAGAAATCAAAAGAGCTGGCCAGTATAGATACTCAAAATATGCACTGTGAGGGCTCAGTTTCAAATAACGCCAAGACATCGGGCTTTAGAAGGTAACTAACATTCAATTAAAAAAGCTATAGTAAGACAGGGCTTACTTCTCAAGGAGCACTCTCAGATGATTTACAAAGAAGCAGCTAATTTAAATCTGTGCCTAAGATTTAAGCCCTTAAGGTACTTCACTCTGGATTTAGTGAAATTCATTTAGTGAAATTCAAGTAAAAAGCCATCTATAGGAGTTAAGGCTCAAATCAACACAACTATTGACAAGACCAATGATGCCATTTGCAGACCTTCCTTGATGTTTTGAGCCACTCAGAGGCAGATGGGACAGGCATGGTGAGACCTAAACACAACTCCTGCATCGAGTCAAAGTTAGGCTTTGATATCTTGTTATACTACCTACACTATACGGATACAAAGCAGGAACCAACAGAAAACAAACTGGATGCAAGCAAACATGCTATGCTGAGACATGTTTCCTCTCAGAAGTCTTAAAGGTAAATAATAAGTCAGGAGAAAGTTTGCTCTACAAAAGATGGCATTTGAGATAAGTGTTTTTATCAGGAAATGGAGTTTTCAGAGTTGCTATTACTCCTATGTAGCACAGTCAGTCCAGTGCTTTCTGCACAGTTCTTCAAATACCTCATTACTTTAACTTTGTAAAATACATATTAGATTTCTGAGTTACCACAGTTTAAAGACCACTGACCTATGCATATTTGCAGTTTATAATGCAATTTCACAGTCATTTGATCATGACTTTTTTACTTACGTCATCCTTGTAGCATGTAAACGAGAAAAAAATTGATTAGGAAAACAGTAACAGGAGCACTTAATTTGTTAATTATAATGTTTAAGGAAAAGGATAGTAACTTCCCCACACAGAAGCAACTGCACTTCAGTGTTTCAGGCAAAGAAAATCTACAGGATTGCTAAGAATTTTCTTCCTCAAACTTTAAAGTTACTCAGTATTTTAAAAACAAGTGCTAATTTTCTTTATGGTTAATAAGGGAACAGTGAAACTCTGGAGTTTATACTTCCACTCCATTAATTTAATGTCTAGAGCTTATTTCAACTAAACCCAGGATTCTGATCCAACTTGTTCCACTTCCAGCTATTGTACCTGAGTAGTCTGATCTGCACTGGCACATTTTTGTGCTTATTTCTTGTAGGCTATGTTAACAGAACACTACTTAGAAAAACTCCTTTCTTTTGAAAACGGCATCCAGCAATAAAATGACCAAAAGGTGGGTAAAGGTGACTTTTTAAAAATATAGCAGTATTGAATTTTAAATGCCAGTTTTCAAATTCTAAACTGTTTGGTTCAGACGTTTTCAGAGTCTGTGCAGCAAAGGACTACAATTACCTGCTACCAGCAATGAGATCCAAGTTAAAGTCTGACACCCAAGGGGAGAAGTAAAACATAAAGGATAAAATATCCAGGTGTCAGAGATGTATCAACCAAACAATGGCTAACAACCTCAGTAATCACTTAAGCTTAAAAAAAAGTCACTGTAGTTTTCTGGTTAACCCATTTTCTCTTTAGATAGGTACTCAACATAATCACCTGCAAAAGTTGTGGGATGAAAAGAGCCCAATGAAAATTGAGATAAGAAAACTACTATGACTTGTAAAACAAAAAGATTCAGTGTTGGAAGCTTGAAGTTAAGAATTACACAAGAAAGAAATACTACAAACAGCAAAGAGGAAAAAAATAGACAAAACAACTCTGGGGTTTAAGCACTGTGACCTTACCTCAAACTGAGGCCAATTCATTGACATCCCTGGACCTTGATTAGCTCTAAACCACCTCAAGTCTTCCACAGCATCTGCTGTTTTGATATTCTGTTCCAGTTCACGGTAGATATTTTTATAACTGCAAAACAAATTTGTCTTCTAATTTAGTATAACATTTCGAATCATGGCAAATCCCTAGACAGTTTTTTAAGAATATATTTTAAAGTTCACAATAGTATTGAAAAAACTTATAGCAAGACGGACTTTTAAAAATTAACAGACCTGTTAACTGCCTGTAAAAAGGGAAGAGTATTCCAACAAGTAAACTTGCTGAAAGTTTACCACACCATAAAATGCTTGTTTACCAGATTTTAAAACTGTAATTCTTGTGTAATTTAACTGGCTGACATTAAAAAATATATACACACAAAGGACTGTATTTAAACTACTGAATTGCAGTCTTGAAGTTTCTTGAATTTCAAAGCTTATCTACAAGACTGTAGAAACTGGCTTTGTGCTAAATCCATAGGACTCTGTGAAAATTTCTGTTTTACTCTAGTGAGAATAGTAAGCAATTACAAAAATAAAACCCCTGAACTTGAAGCAGAGGTACATTTTCCTATGCAGGTATAATATCTGCCAACTGCTTTTTACTGGTTCGGGTACTCTCTGATTTTACTAACTGTACTATTTTTATCAAAAACTGTGAAAAAGAACCTTACTACTTTTTCTTATTTCTTACTCTAGTTATTTTTCATTAACAGAATAGAAGTCTATTGCAGATACAGCTCTGATCCCCAGATCCCAGACCATGTATGTAGAAAATATGGCAGGCTATTTCCTGGACTGTGCTCTTTAGCATCATTAAAGTTAAAAATCAAACTTTCTTTTCAAGACTAGTTCTACTTCTTTTATTTCTGTACTAAAAGAGGCAAAGATAAGGAAACAAACAGTTACAGCTGCTTTTCCCCTAGTTTCACCAGGATAATTCTGTTCTTTATTTGATGCTTATTATGACCACTCCTGGAATTCTAAGTGTCTTAAAAGGAAATCACTGCCTATCCACTTGGTCTCCTGTGGTCTTCCCTCAACTTTGTCCACTAGGTCAACTATTTCTCATCTATTTCTGTTTTGTAGTTTCCTTTAATCTGATAAAATTGAATCAAATGGGCAGCAATTCTACCATCTACCTACTCTGAGAGTAAAAAGAATCTATCTCCCACAGCAGCTCCACAAGAATTCTGAAGCAACCCAAAATGGTAGTGATGCCAAGTGAAGTGGGTTTACCCTTACCTATTGCTTGCTCTGTTTTTGTTCTTGTCTTTATGTCACCCCCTTCCCTCCTGCCAGCACTAACATTTGTGTGACAGCACAGCAAGCCAGTCTGGGACTCTGCTCAACGTTAAAACCAAATTCAGTTCTTCCTTTTCTCCTTGCACTTCAAGTGCTAACCAGAGTGCACGTGACCTCTTCTGTTACAAGTGGGATGTAAAATACTACCATGGTTACAGCACTCACTGCAAGTATTCCTGTGTCTGGAGCTCCCTAGCAGAAGTTTGGCTTTCTTGGAATACAGTGAGGGCTCAGGCAGAAAGAACAAAATACAAGACATGCTTGATACATACGACAGTATAAAGAGCAGACTTTGAAATTAAGATGGACAGGAGCTCAGCAGTGGTTAACTTAAGGATCTTAAATTTACCCCCAGATAAAGGTAATTTCATTACTGAGCTCTAATATTTTAACAATAAATGTATTGACTACGAATTTCGTATTGTCCTACACTAATAAATTCTAGTTTGTTCTCCAATAAACAGGCAAGACACATAATACAGCAAAACCTTCTTTTCCCAATCTGTGATCCAGCATTTTTTGATTCTAAGCACTGAATCCTTTCTAATTGGAACATATTTGATTATAAAATACCACAAGAATGAAGGTTTGTTGGTTCTGGCAAATGTTAGAGATAGCTGCTAATCTCATTTTAGACAAAACAAAGACTTAATCTCTTTCACTTACACTTTCAAACTGAAGAACACATTAGAAAGAAATCAGAACTCTGAACTCTGATCTGCTTGAAGCATTTATTACTCTTCACAGAAAAATATATAAAAAACATTAACTTTGAAGTCTTACAGTTTTACCTTGCAACGTTGGACAAGTCAAGGTGTTTCTGAACTTCCAGTAACACTTCTCGGAAGAAACGCAACCGTTTTTCCTCAAACTGCTGGCACTGCTCAAATACCTGCTCCATGTTCTCCATGTACTGAGGAGTAGCATTATCTAATTCTTTCAGTGATTTTTCATACTTTTCTTTTGTCTGGAGGTACAAAACCAAACTGTTAGCAATATATTTTATTACTGCCCTACAATACAGACTTATCAATGCACTAATGGCCGAGGTTTAGACCAGAGGTTGGCAAACTGCAATCTCTTTTCCTGACCACTGTCCCCACCTTAGGGCGCAATCAGAATTACCTAAGTAAATTGTAGAAACAGTTACAATAAACCTCCAAGCCTCTTCTCTGGCTTTTTAACAGAAACCACAACAAATGTTGATGCAACACTAAAGATAAAAACCAAAGGAGCTACAGAGTAAATCAGAGCAGGAAGTCTTTCAAGTTATTGGAGGTACTTGGAGATCTTTTAGAGTTCTGTCTTTTCTCCTTTAGTAATTTACATAGTACACTGTGAGTTATGACCAAAACCCCAAACACTGAATACACATCCTTGTGAACATAAACTGCACTCACTGTGAGCTCAGCTAACAGATATAACCTCAGACTCTGCACTAATCTACAGAAATAGTCCACAGGGGAGAATGAAAATATCCCAACTGATGGAACATAACATTCCAGATCCCAGAACAGCATTGTCAAAGGAAAAGACATCCTTGAAGAATCACACACTACAAGCCTCTCAGTAGCAGCTCACTGAAGAGATCAAGCAAACTGTGCAACAGAAAAGTATTTATTTAAGTGGATTGTGTCAGCTTCATTTAAAAAAAAATGCATTCTGCAGTCAAGAATGATGACATACTTAGTTGTCAGCAAATTTTAGGCATCTATCTCTCAGATTCTCAAGTGAAATAGCTCAGCTCTCACTAGTAAATAAGTAGAACTAAGTCCTTAATGGCTTAGTTCCCTGCTGAAAGTACTTGAATGAAATAGAGGTCATACATTATTCACCTTCAGAGAAGAAATTTGGCAAGAATACATTCTTGGGAGAAAACTAAACATTGGTACAGGACTGTAGCTGACTGAGAGCTGAGTGAACTGGTGCTCACAGCAGGAAGAAAAAAGGGCTGAAATACGCACAAGCTACAGGTTAAAAAAACATCCAGTTTACCTTTAGTACATCTTGTTTGCTTCTCTCCACTTTGTCTTGTAATTTCTTGAGTTGTTCAGGATTCAGTGCTGGGTCAGCTTTGCTGTTTGTTTCTCTGGATATAGCCAATTTCTCCTCCTTGCAGGCAGCATGGTAAGCTTTCTTCGCAGCTTCTACCTACAAAGGAGATTTGAGTCTTTGCATCTGGAACAGTCTATAGCAACCATAAAATCTTAGCCATAAAATCATGTTGCAATGAAGGAATGGTCAGGCCTTATTTCAGGATGTATTTTCTTTTTTTTTGGTGGGGGAGAATTTGTTTTCATTTAGGCCAAAGAATGAACAACACATAAGAATCAACATAAAGAAATTATTGGAGCATTCTTTCACCATACAAGAAATGTCACTCATACAGCTTAGAGAAGTGTTGAACAGATTCAATAAAAGGTTTACAGAAAGTCCCCACCTAAACACTTTTCCCTCATGCCCATGCTCACCTACTCCCCTTCTTCTACCAACCTGTTATTTAAGAATAATGTTATATGAGAGGGGAAAACCCCACAAACACATTTTCCCTCATTTATTTGAGCAATTAGTTACTTTCAATTGCATGAAATCAGACACTGTTAAAATGATAGCTTAATTTCCACTTCTTCCAGATTTTCACTGAACTCACCAAGATTAGGAGAGACCAAGAGAAAAATATTTATTTTCAGAAGAGGACAGAAAGCAAGAGATCTTTAAGAGAAAGGAGGGTCCAGCAGAAAGAATAGGGAGTTTACTCCCTTATAGAGATTTGAAACATTAGTATATTATAACACAGGATAACTAATACATAATCTACTGCTGTACCTCTTTCAGCTTTTTTGCCCAGGGTTTCTGAGCTTTCCTAAATCCATCTTCTGCTTCTTTGGTTTCCTTAAATCCTCCCATCATTTGCTTATGAAAGGCTTCCTTCTGCCAGTTCTTGATTTTTTCAAAATCTTCATTCATCAGTGAACCTTTTACTTCTAGATGTAGTTCACTCACTTTTTCAGCTTCTGACATAAAAGCACACCAAGCCCTTTCTACTGTTCCATACTGTGGGCCTAAACACAACAAAAAGTGTCATTCTCAGTAACCATCACCCACATGGAACTTATATTCCCAAGAAACTACCTGAAACTATTGACTTATATTCACTTGCAAACAGCAATGTTGACACAAACCTAGAAAAGGGAAAAATTTCTTTTCACATAAATTTAGAGTATTACAAACTTTTAAGCCAGAAAAAATAATACTCATTTAGTCTGGAGTCTTTTCCCCTGTACCACAATTCTTAGTATTCCACGTGTGAGCTCTGCTTTGAACTGCATTCAGTTTCTCAACGTACTTTTTGAAGTATGAATAACCATGGAAGGACAAACTATTGCAGAATATATTAAATAGCACCAGCTTAGCTTTCCCTTAGAGCAATGCCTAGGTCTTTAATTACTAGTTTTTCCCCCACAGTCACTGCCCCCTTGTTATTCAGAATCCCTTTTCAAGCTGTACTGCTAATTATCTTTAAACAGACAGTTCTCCAGAACACAACTCAGTACTGGAGGCAAGATTCATCTGCTTCAGCAAGAAACAAGCAAACTTGCAAAAGAGTAGGGCTTTACTTGGTTGGGTTTTTATAAAAAAAACTTGGTCATTTTTCACATTACTGAGCCTCTTGCAAAGACTCCATTAGAGGCTAAAAACATACATATTTCTACTTACCAAAACAAAGATATACAGAAACATTTTTTTTCCATTTGAGAAAGTTGTCAGAGTTCAAACTCAGCATTACCTTTCTCCACAAGTTGCTTCCACCTTTTAGCCCATTCTGTGAGCTGCTGAGCATAGACCTTCTCTATCCGTGCCCGTTCATGAATACAATTCATAAGATCATTGCAAAGCCTGTGGCCATCATCAATTCGTTTTACTGTCCTCTTGTAATTTCCAACCTACCAAAAGACAAAGACTTAATTTCTGCTTGAAAGCTCTGAAAACAAGACAAATCTCTAATTCACATAAATATTGTAAACTAAGAGTAAGGTAAACACAGCAGGAAATAATCAATTATGGAATCAGGTTCATTCATCTTAAATCTTAAATCAATTAATCATAAAACCCAATTGCAACAATACAACAAAGGCTACAAGTTCCCCTGTAAAAAAACAGGTTGTCTATTTTAAAAGTGAAAGCTTTATATTTTATTAAGTCTGCAATGTAATTATGGGCAGACACCACAATTGTTCTGCATTATTATTTCTTGGTAATGTTCTAGATAGTGGAGAAAATGAAGATAAATAATAGAGTATTTCTTTCCCTCTTCAATGTTTATTATCAAGTATCTTAATACCTTAATTTTATTCTGTTTTTAATCTTTCAGGATAATGAAACTGGAGATGCAAAAGAGCATTGCAACATCTCTATCAACCATAATAATAGTTTTTAAGGATGCAGTCACTGCTGACAAACCAGATAGCAATTATTTCCAAAGTATACTCTAGAATTTAATGTGGGAAGATACTGACAGCAATGACATGGAGTTACCATACTTAGAATTGTAAATACCAAAGAAAAAAAACCCCACAGTTGCTCAGTGTACAAGCTGGAATAAAATGAGGACATGGAGCAAAATGCACACTATATAAGGATCATCCATTATATAATTAACGCTCCCCTTTCAGTCTTGTGTACACACCAACATGGAATAACAAATCTAAATGTGTGAAATGAAAAAAAAGCCTTACACTGCTCCCAGGGTAACATTTCACCTGAATTCAAGGTCACTCAGGTTGGCTTTTGTAAACATTAAACAAGACCTAAGAACTCTGTTAAGAGAACTTGCACAGCCTATTAAATATCACAGCCGGTTTCTTATCTGCCCAAACCACCTGACTGAAAAATGAAGATTAGCAGCAAGGCAGTAGATTAAATATTCAAATACTGAAAGCATGTTAGTCATTCTTACATTTGAATCATATCTGCTTCACATCTGACATACAGAAAAACATCAAACTTTTAGGTTCACACTTATTCAGAATTTTGTCAGCAGATGTACATGCAAGCCATTTGCTTGAGAAAAATGATAAACAGGGGAATACCCTTAAAAGGGAAAAAATCCCTATACTAAATGCTGGAAGAATAAATTACTATACTGATAAATACAGACATTTGCTAGGTCTTCTCATTAAGTCTGGGAAAAATCTAAAATCAAAACTATCAATGACATGACAAAACCATTTCTCTTAGACAGTGGCTTCAGAGAATTCATTTGAGCATGGTTTTTGACTTGGGCTTGATCCACTTCAACAGATCAAAGGAATTTAGTTAGCATCTAAGAAAGACATTAGTTAGCAGTCACTGATTTGTCTAAATCATGTAAACAAATGCATACACACAACCCCTGGACATTTAAACTTAATCCACAATATAACTGAAGATAAAGAGCTGTCAAAGATAGCCACTGCATCTGTATCAAGTGATTGTGTCTATTACCAAGAAAGAATGAAATATAACCTTCTATTTTCAGGAAAAAGGGAAATGGAGAAGTAGGCAGCCATACATACGTAATCAGTGTTAAGGGAATGAAATACCTCCAAGAATATCTAAAGTCTTTGTAATGAAAGACAAATCATTCATCTGCTCAAAATTACTCCAGCTGTAGGTTCACAGTCAAGCAGACTTTCAAAACAGGTTATGTCAGCTTGGCACAACTACTGAAGCCGTATATTAGCATCAATTTGTGTCTCCAGTTATGTGCCATGGGATTTATGTCCATAGCACGAACATTTCCTTTCATAAATTTTCACCATTAAATTAGCATTTTAAATGCTAATATTGAATGAGAGCTGGCTGCCTTGTGGTACATTTGATCCTTTCATTTTGCATTGTCTGGGCAAACTCTAACCTCGTGGTAACATCTAGCACTTGCCAAATTTCAGGTAGGTATTCAGAGAACTGAACTGACCTATGGTGGTCCATTCACTGTTATCACATAAGGGCACTTTTAAAGAGCTGCATGAACACCACAGATAATTCACCCACTTCCTCCTCCTCCTCACAGGAGGACTGAAGGAACGGTTTAGAATCAGTATAAAGAAGAACCCCTACAATATTAGAAAATAACCGAACATTGCAAAGAAGGCCTTTTACACTGAAATTTGCCCCATGAGGAATGCTAGAATTTTGGAAATACTTCATTTTTTCTGTGTTCCATGGCAGAGAACATAACTTATATAACTTGGCATGTAACATTTTGAAAAAACAATGGTTATTTTAAAAAACTGTATTTTAAGTTATGGACACTGCAGTGACACGTTTTAGAGATGTGGAATGTGCAGCCTTATCACTGTAGGACATGAGATGTGAGACACAAGGTCCTTAGGCTGCAGAACCGAGCAAAGGGAAAAGAATTTTAGTCTTTATGTGGCCAAGGAACTACTAGATTAACTGTAGGCAGATTAAAACAATAAATGAAAAACTTAGAAACACACTCAAGACATCATGAACTCTGAGAAACATTACATGTTAAACAATGTTACACATTGTTTATTCAAGATTTTTTTCTCCAATTTCTGAGGTTAATGGCAAACATTCTGCAAGACCTCCCCCTTCCCCTTCACAAGAAGTATTTGAGCAAATTATAAATGAAGAATTCTTTTATTCGTAGCAACTGACCAGGAACAACACAAGCAAAAAAATCCTGTGCTTCTTTGTTTCAGTCAGAGCCATTTTATATAATGCCTGGCAATTTTCAGGTATCTCAATTAGCCCCGTACAGAACATGAACCCACATGATTTTGCTAGTTAGAATAATTTCCTGATCATTCTGAGCATTGGGCTATTTCCTGCTAAATAGACAGCAGACAACTAAGACATGAATGAAGTCAAAACATGAAGTTATAAGTTTTCATGTCTTACAAATAAAATATTTGTTTCCAAAAAGTAAATTGTAAGATTACAAACCTTCTTATCATTTCAGGAAGAATAGATACTTAAAACTATATTCCACTTTCATTTTAACATCTACATTACATCCATCTGAAAGAACAAGTTTATTACTTGATATCAAATTCATTTGCTGTTTACCCTTCGTCGTCAGAAACATTTCGAAATGAAATAACCGAGAGTTTATTTCTTAACAATACCACTATAATGGTCACTTTTTTGATGCAATCAGTTAATTCTGGGAAAATTGTGATGCACAGTTTTGTGTCACTCTCCCTGTCTGTTCTAATTTGAATTACCCCTCAGTTTTAACCCTTTTCCACTCCAAAATACTGAGCTATGCTACTAATAACCCTCAGTTGTATTTTGCCCCATTTTTCTCTTACAGGCATTATTGATGCCATCAGGTCTTCATTTAGCTTAATCAAGAAAGAATTCCTTCTGATTTTATAACTTCCTCTCAGACATGAGTACAGCAATGTCACCTCAAATCCTCTGCCAAATGTAAGATTTAGGGAATCTGCAACATCCAGAAAAAGCCAGAGGCACCCTCTGACGAGGCACTGATCATCCTATAACTGGCAGTGCTTTCCTTGTATCAAGGGAGCCAAGCACTGTCCCTGATAGGATCTTTACTGGGGATATCTAAGAGTTTACAACATCATTATTCTACAATTTCACGGCACTAAAGAAAAGGGAGAGTCTTAAATTATGCAGGCTCCTTTACCTCAACTGTTAGACAATTTTTTTCATTTTAAAGCAAATTCATAGAGCAGCACAAAAGCCTGGAGTGTTAAATACACAGCAGGTTTTTCTGGTACACTGAGAAAAAAAAATAAAAAGAGTAATTTATTTGTCAGCAGCCCAGAAAGTGGCAAACATTCAGCTACTGCTAAACTCCTGTTAGGTAATTTCATCACACCACGATAAACACTATACCACAAATACTTCAGGAGTTCCAAATGCCGGAAGATAGATTTGATGTCAACTCTTTTTCCAAAGTTGCAGAGCTTATTCATAGCAACTCAGCCTTTATAAGCTGCAATCATTCAAAAGAAAGTAAACAAAGGTATTTTGGGGGGCAAATACTCCTAGGCACGAAATAGAATAATAAGCTTTAAAGGTTCATAGTCAAACCCACACATACCAATTGCCAACATGGGGACACACACTATTTCCAGCATTCCATTCAACCATGAGTAAAATTTCTTTCCAGTTACGTCAAACGGGAAGTTTCCAAACATTTCAAACAGCATTAACATCTATAACCACTGTGTGGTTTTTTAAAATAAGAATAATTATCTTGGTGCATAATTAGCACACACAGTCGAAGTACCTATGAGTACTAGCTCTGAGTAAGTTTAAGTTTCTGCATATAAATTTACCCCTGGTTACAAGAAAAATCCTGAGGAAGCTCTTAAACACACAAACTTAAGCCAAATACACCAGTAAATCAAACACAGGCAATACAAATGAAAAATTTTCCACTGCTCGAAGTTATAAGACTTAAAAAATGACTATGTGACAGGAATCTACTACTGCAGAGTCCAAATATTTTTTATCCAGAGTGCTGCATTTGGGCCTTGCTTTGGTAGGCTGGGGTTTATGTTTTGGGTAGGATTTTTAGTTTTTTAGTGGTTTGTTTTTAAGTAGTTTGTTTGGGTTTCTTTTATTGTGGTTAGGAGGGGACAGGGGGCAATGGCAATGCAAACAGAGGCCAAATTTGATCCATCCATACTACACAGAGGATCAACTTCTACTTTGTGAGGTTAAAGTCTTATATTGCTAATGGGTTCTCAAGCAAATCCTTCAGAATGCAACAAAAGCCCTGTGTTCAGCCCTTCAAAATGCACACTAGGTCCTGTCCTCCAAGGGAATCACTCACAGGGCTAAAATAATCCCAGCTGCAGGTTTAGCAGCTGTTCAGAGTGACTATTTCTGTTTGGGAAAGTAGATGTTTTAAACACCCCTGCAATAAATGGGCTCTGTACTGCTGATGCTAGCAGGAAGTCAGGGAGATAAGGAAGCACACCTATGGGATAAGGAGCACACAGTCTCTGAAGGACCTAGAGCTCATTTTAAACAAGTGTCTCCACAGGCAGGATAGCTGCTCCTTTTGATGTCTTACCTTGCAAGATATGCATACACTTCTACTTTGATCTCTAGGAACACTCACTCATTGGCTTTCTTACCTTCACAGGTATGTAACTGAACAAGAGCATTGGTCTCATCTTGCCCAAGGCATTTTTCTTTTAGTACATCCCTGATGGTGATTACCAGGCATAAGGCTGGAGCTTAATAAGCAGAAAGCAAACTTCATGATGCATTTTGTTAATTATTAATATACCAAATTCTTTCCTGGGCATTCCAAAACTACTCCAGTAGGACAGGCCAATAGGTCTTATGCCCACTTCTCATATTTAACTAAAGCAACATAATGTTGGAACTAACCAGTTTTGCCACGGTCTGTTTTTGGATGCAGAAAGTGCCCTAAATGATTATGATGCATTTACAGCAGTCATGCAAATGCTTAGACTCCATATGATAGACAAGAAAGAAATAGAAAGGCTTTCAAATTGTACATTTTCCATTTTCCCTTGGAAAACCTGCTGCCACCCTGCTTCAGGCTATCAGCCCCAACCTTTGATTACCCAAAGTATATCATCTTTGTCAGCTAAGTAACACAGATGAAGGAAGGAATTCCTTCTTGGAGCATATCAACAAGATTCCTCAGTCTCTAGGATTTCTGCACCCAGAGGGAGTTAAGAGCTTAACCAGACACATCTAGGTACATTGAGGCTTGACAGCAAAATAAATTAGGAGAGCAAAACTTCCATTTCTTAGGTAATTTAAGAATTACTACTGTTGGGGAAGATGAATCAGGGAAACCTTATAAATATGATTGCTTAGCAAAAGATTCTGAAAATATGAAACTTATAATCGGAATAGAAATGAAAGCTTACTTTGAGCTGTAGGATACTGAGTTTTAGTTACTATATAACCTGAAAACAATGGTCTAGCTAGCTGAAGGAGAATCCCTTTTGACTGAGCAATACCTTTCTGCTGGCTAAGGGATCCAAAGATCAATGTAGCAAAACAGAAGTTTAAAGAGTAGTTTTTAGAGTTTAAAATATAACACAGTATGGTAATACAGTAGTTCTTATAGGCTGTATGTAGATTCTACAGATTTTGTGTCTTGTGTTGGTTGGTCACTGAAAATTAGAATATTCATCACAAAAGGAGATATAATGTATTGTAACAAGGACCTCGCTCTCTTCCTCTTCCCCCTATTCTTGCTCTCTCCTGCTGTCTTCCCCCTGCCACTTTGCTCTCTCGCTCCCTCCTCTCTTAGCTCTCACCCTCCTGTTGTTTCTCCCTCTCTCTTTGGGACTTCCCTTCAGCCGAGGCTGGTGGCTGAAGGCAAGGCCCCTTTACCCACAACCCTTGCAATAAAACCACATGTTCTAGAATATCCTTGTCCCAGCCATCCGCAGATTCTCCTACAACTACAACAGAAACTTTGATTAAATCCTCCACTGCTATTGTGGGAATCACCCTTCACAAAGTCTTTTCTTAGTATTTTGCAATTCTTTGTTCTCTAAGCAACCTATTTTAAAATATGTACAAAATTCTCTGACTCCTAAAGTACTTTTATTGACTAAACACCTGAAGAAATAGAGGAAAAGAAAAGGATTTGTTCTACTGAAAAAGATTTGTCATCCTGCTAGAAGACAAAAAGCCTTAAAGTAGTATCTTGGGTTTACCAAATATGAAAAAACCCTTCCAATTTAATTATGAAATCTGCTGCTATTTCTTTGGCATGCTCAACAAACACGTATAATTCTGAAAGCCTGTTTTTTTCAGCCGTATCAGCTGTTCTGATACAAGATACTACCCCTGCCTAAGCCTTGAACTACCCACATTTTTTGACTGCCAGATCTCCAGTAAGCCATCACCATGAACACAAGTCCAAACAGCAACTTCTCCAATTGCCTTTCAACAAGACAACCATTTCCCAACCACATATCAGAACCTGATAACAATATCTGTGTTGTAATAAAAAATACTAACCTTTATAGGAAACAAGTTACTATTCATATTGTATTTCCAGCACTGAACTCAACTCTCAGGGCTGGAACTAGAAATTTCCATGAACACTATTGAAATAACAACTTAATAAAAAAAGCTTAACCGATGAAGTAACCTGCACTGAACTGCTCCATGGACAGTCTGAGCATAAGCAACCAGACAAGGTTAGAGTAGTAAACCTACTACCAGGCAACTACAGACTCTAGGCTCACATTTTTTAGTAAGAAAACATAGCAAAGGTAGTGACAAAAGAAACCACAGTCTTCTAGAGTCAGAAAACTGATAGATAACAAAGTGTTTCATGTCCTAAAGACAATGAAATTTCTGTCAACAGCAATGGCAAAAGCTTTGAAGTTCGCTTATCAACATTTTATTAGGTACAGTTCTCATCAGCTCAACAGAAAAACCAACTTTCAACAACTAAAAGTGTTTTAGTTTCAACAGATACACAGTGAGCAAAAAACAGTTTCCACAGTCAGTTTTTCAGCTAGGTCCCATAGCCAGCCACCTCACTCTTCCCTAAATGCCTTTAAGAAGAAGCTCTGAAGCACAGTTCAAAGGTAAATAAAAGTGAGCTACTTTCGAGTGTAAGGGAACAAATTCAAAAGCTCACCCTGACAAGACTGTCACTTCTGTGTGTCCACAGAAGCGTTCACTTCTTGTCCACATCCAAGTTCAAATACATTCACTGCTTTCAGCTGTGGCAGTAAAACATATCAAGGTGCCTTAACAAACTGCAAGCTGACTTTAAAACAAAAGAAAAACCTTACTGTGTCAAAAAGCTTGAAATACCTCTAACTAGAGTATAAACATCAGAATCCCTAGTAACAAAACGACTTCCAAATTGATTAGTTCTTTACTCCCTGTGACCTGAGGAATGAAGCACTCAGCTGGCATTCCAGAGGCACCACATCTTTTCTAATCAAATCAAACAAAACCACATTGATCAAAGCTGTTTAACCCTTTCGAGAAAGATTAAGACCAGAATTCAAAGTTGCAGAAACCAACCAATTCAGAACATGTAAAAAGGACGGGGTTTACACTAAACAGCAGTCAAATTTAGTTTGCATAGATGACTCCAAACCAGAAGTATCATCGAATGGTTTGGGTTGGAAGGGATCTTAAATATCATCTTGTTCCAGCCCCCTGCCATATGCAGGGACATATTCCGCTATCCCAACTTGCTCAGAGTCCCATCCAGGCCAGCCTTGGACACTGCCAGGATGGGGCAGCCACAGCTGCTCTGGGCAACCTGCGCCAGGGCTTCACCACCTTCAAAGGGAATGATTTCAATCTAACCCTTCTCTCTGTCAGTGTGAAGCCATTGCCCCTTCTCCTGTCACTCCAGGCCCTTGTCAAGAGTCTCTCTCCATCTTTCCTGTGGGCTCCCCTCAGGCACTGCAAGGCCACAATGAGGTCACCCCAAAGCCTTCTCCTCTCCAGGCTGAGCAATCCCAATTCCCTCAGCCTTTCCTCCCAGCAGAGCTGCTCCATCCCTGTGATGCCCTTGGTGTCCCTGCTCTGGGCTGGCTCCAGCAGCTCCCTGTCCTTCCTGTGCTGGCCCAGGGCTGGATGCAGCCCTGCAGGGGGGTCTCAGCAGAGTGGGGCAGAGGGGCAGAATCTCCCCTCCCCTGCTGCCCTGGGGCTCTGGCTCCCAGCACACACGGCTGGGCAGGGCCGGCTCTCACCCACAGCACTCCCAAGGCCTTCTGCCAGGGCTGCTCCCTCTGCCCATCCCCACCTGGATTGATCCCAGGGGCTGTCGTGACCCAGGTGCAGCACCAGCAGTTGGTCTGGTTAAATCTCATGAGATTCCCATGGGCCACTGCTCGAGCTTGTCCACGTCCCTCTGGATTGTCACTGCACCCTCAGTTTGGTGTCTTCTGCAAAGCTGTTGAGGGCGCCCTCAATCCCTCTATGCCATTAATGAAGATATTAAATAACACTGGCCCCAGTATGGACCCCTGAGGAACACCACTTGTAACCAATGTCCATTGGGATTCTGAGCCACTGACTGCTTCCCTCTGTATGCAACCACCCAAGTGATTCCTTTTTGATCCAGCAATCCACCCATAGAATCCACACCTCCCCAGTTTGGAGAGAAGGATGTTGTGGGGGACCATGTCAAAGGCTTTACAGCAAGTCACATAAATGCCACCTGTACCCTATCTCTTATCCACTGATGGAACCACTCCACTGCAAAAGACCACACGACTGGTCCTGCAAGATTTGCCCTTGATTCTCTAATCATCTCCCTGTCCTCCTTGTGCCTTATCAGAGCTTCTAAGAAAGTCTGTCCTACGATCTTCCCAGGCACGGTGGTGGGTTTGACAGCTCAGTCATTCCCAGGGTCCTCTTTTCTACCCCTTTTGAGACAGGAACAATGTTTCACTCCTTCCTGTCACCTGGACTTTCACCTGATTGCTATGGCTTTCCAAGTATTGTTTTAACAACAAAGAACCATCTTTGTGGTTATACATCAAAAAAGAGAAAGCACATAAAACCCTATAAGGAAACCAACTGATTGCTGTACAGAAGTCTAACATTTCCTTAGCCAAGGATAAAGAAAGGTATACTCATGCATTATACATTAGTCTACTCACATCACTTACGAAACAGACTGCAGTCCTGACCTTTCAGAAAGAATACACAGACAAGTCCAAGGAAACAGACTTAAGCAGTAGTGTTTACAAAATTATGTAAAATAAGTCACCAATAGCACAAACACAAATAAGCATCAAATACATTTAAACAAACCTTCATGAAGGCCTTTATTTAAGGTAATTGCCATTTTCTGATCATCCTTTATTGGATTTAATTCTTTGAGTTCAAATTTGTCCAAACATAATCATCCTAGTTTACAGAAAATTTCGTTTTTATTCACTCAGTTTTAATGCTTCCAGACATGATTATTTGATGGAAGATAACAACTTGGTACAAAAGTGCCAGCCAGAAATCATGTTCTGCTGCCAAGTATACGATGCCCAACACACATCAATATATCCCCTTTGGTCCAGAATTCTTTTTTCCTGATTGCTCCTTATTTTATTTTGAAACACTTCTAGCAAGGAAGTCTGCTCAGGAACTTGCCTCAGCATGAAACAAACCACACAAAAAACCTGAGGGTGAAAGAACCCTCTAGAGATCATGTAGCCCAATCCCTTTCTCAAAGCAGGTGTGATAGCTCAGATTGCTCAGGATGACAGCCAGTTGAGACACCTCCAAGAGCAGAAGTTCCCAGGGTCCTCCTTCCTACCCTTTTTAAAGACAGGTTCAATGTTTCACTCCTTTCTATCACCTGGAATTTCACCTGATTGCCATGGCTTTCCAAGTATTGTTTTAACAACAAAGAACAATCAATCTTTGTGGTTATACATCAAATAACTGTGTCTGCAGTCATCCTACAGAGTACTCCTATAACAAAAGGGGTCAAGGCATAGAATATAGTGATTTTAAAAGAACTCCTTTATAAATAAGACAGACATTTAACATAATAGTAAGTATGTCTCCTCAAAAAACTGTACTTATCTACTGAACCAGAACCTCACTAGCATTAGGTCTTCTCTAAAATACATTGAAAAAACATGGGAGATTGCATCAAAATGTAATATGCTATCACCACAAACAGCACAGTTTAGTGGTCTAGAAAAGCTTACATTTCAAAGGAAGTACAACATCAAGTCACCAAAATCAAGTTCGCATAGGGCTCTGGTAAATTCAGACAGGTTCCCCCAGGCTGTTTTCATGTTTGCTATAGCTCGAACTCAAAAGCGCTCTCTCTCAAATGGCAGAAGTTTGTCCTACTGAATCAGCTAATTTAGACAGTGCACTTACCTCCAACTGTCTTATTATTGACACTGCCAAGCCTTTCATTTTACTCGAATAAAAAGACTTGTTTTTGTAAAAGTATTTCTGCTTTGTGAAGTTTCCTTTCTTTAGAGTTTAAATTATCCCAGCATCTGAAAGTCTCTGTCAGACTGGGGCAGCACAAATTGCTGATATTACAAAGTACTTTATATTATCTCTCTGTATGTATGCTTTTACACTAAGATAAGAGTAACTCGTCTCAAAGTAGTTTATATTTATATCCAGATAACAATTAGAAGACAGGCAGTACATCCACACAGTATCTCACTTTTGTAATTTATGTACATTTACAGTAGCTTGGAACAGTTACTTCAGATTTAATACTGATCATTTTAAAAGCTACTCACACACTGCCTTCCTTGACAATAAAAATTGACAGAAGTTCAATTCTGAATTTAATACCCTACTCAAGTGGATGATTCTCAACCTTGGGCCCATTAAAGCCCTCAACAGAAATAGGTCAAAATCCAAACGGTAATTTTTACCCTCTAGACTATTTCTGCAGATCACAATAATCAATGTGTCTTGTATTGCAGCTCTCTCCACAGTTTACAGTGCACAAAAATCGTATTTTCTACAATACAAGTAAAAAATAAAATCAAAATATTGAATAAAACATTTGGATTACCTCCCAGAAGCTATCACTAGAAACTTCTACTCCAACAGAATCATCATATGAGCCAGACATTGCTATGTATGAAGAGCTTGTAAGTATTCAGAGCTTAAACACCTTCAGAATCTGTAAAAACAGAAAAAAACCACATTTATGAGCATTATTAATGGATTTATGAAGTTACGAAAATAAATCACGTTAAGCAACTTCATTATTTCAATATCTAGAGATGCCAAATAAAAACAAATAACCACACAGGGCATTTTGGAACAGAAAACTTCTACAACACAGTTTGTAGCTCTTACCATGACATTAGTTGTCCAGAAAACACTCAGTGCATCTGCTTACATCACATTTCACTAGACTCTTGAGTTTACTTAATGATAAACTTTCCTATCACAACCAAAAGAAAAGATTGAGCAGTGAGATGCTTACTCATTAACTACTCCACATTCAAAGCATTCCTATGAGACCATCAGCTGACCTTTGCTTCTGCAACAATAACCTGCACTGATTCCTATTCCTTTTCCACTGGAAATGTGATATTCAATGAAACCCATCAGAAATATTTAAGGCAAAAATTTGTTGATTTCAACTAAAATAAATGTCTTCTTGTCATTTTTCTATTTTAGCAAAACAAACAAAACCCATCAGATCCGAATTCTCAGCTTTATTAGAAGCAAGTAATTACGTTAACAATTCAGGCATTTCCACTTTTATAGACATAGCTCTAAGGAAGACAAATATAACCTATCCTTATTGAAGTAGATGACTTTATGAGTCACTAGGTATGAAAAAGATTAGGGTTTCCCTAAGCTAACATGTAAGATCAACATCAAAAACATTACTGAGACAAAAATCCAGGCACTTGCATGCACGAATGCAGTTTGTGGGCTGGAGACCAAGAGGTAGGAGAGAAAGGAAACAGCTGCCTCCCAAAACACACACACACAAATCCCTGACTGATCTCTGCAGATATTTTACCAGGTTCTTATGTTTGGATGTCTCCTGCCAAGTTTATCTCTAACTACTACCAGGGATACATACAGGTAAACAGATTTTACCACTCCTTGTGGGATGAATACTTTTATTAGTAGACTGTAAGCTGAAGCTCCCTCTCTTTTTTTTTTTTGCCTTGTCAATCCTGCTTCCATTAAAGGACCATGGCCCCTTCCAAAGGGGGCAGAAAATGTCTTCAAACCTGGCCTTGCTGCCCAGTGGTTATGACAAGTTACTGAGAGAAATGGCATTCTCCCAGGCAAGGAGAATTCAACACTAAATTAGCCTTTCTGGGATACATTGAAAATAACCATGCCATAAGGGTAGGCACTTGTTCGTAACAATACCCAGCTACTGAAACCAAACAGTTCTTTGGACAGTTGCAGCACAAACATAACAAAATTACTCTGGCTGGGAAGACAAGATGTTTCTCCTTATCAGTTTTTCACCCAATTCATTTACATAATGCAATTCACAAAAACGCTTACATAAACTTAACGCTGAAAAATGGAACTAAAGGCACAACAGGAACATTAACTGTTAGAATTTTATTTTTACAAGATAGCCAAAATATAAGGAGGGGTCTGCAAAACAGCAAGCTAGAAAGGCAAATCATATAGAGGCAAATTATTTTTACATGTCAGTGTAACAGTCTTCAAATTATGTTATTAGAAATTATGAAAAAACCAGCTTTTCTACCTGTGCCTTTACTGAGCCAAGAGGGAAAAGTTCAAACAGTATTCAATTCAGTTTCTCTAGCAGCACATCCTTACATGGAATGTGTTCTTTCCATATAAATTCTGTCCCTTGCAATTTTTACAGTATGTCAGGTAAGCAAAGATCACATTTGTGTTTGTATTTTTTCACATCCTTTTTTAGACAGCTATAAGCAGCATAAGGAGGAAACCAAAGTGCAATAAGCTTGCAACTAGCTGAACCAATTCATAAGAATAGTTTCAAATTAAACAGCCAGCCGTGCTGTGCAGAACAAGGGAGAAATGAGGTTCTGAAGGTCATCAGGAAGAGTAAGGGCCATTTTTCTCCACTAGACCCAGATCTCTCAACCAAAGTGTTCCCTGTCATTTGGAAGAGATCTGGCAGGCAGCTGTAGACTTCAGCATGTTGGAAAAAGAAACCTTGAAGTAATAAACTCAAAGGAAAGTTTCATCCCATCCCATGCAGTCATCCATCCCACTCTCTCAAACCACACTAGCAGTTATTTCCCCCCCTCCAATTACAGATAAAAAAGACAATGAAAGTGTTCTGAAGTAATAATACAGTGTCCACTTACCTTGAACAAAGTAGCTTAAATTATATGATTCCTGCAAATTTACTGTGAAAAGTTACATGGGAGGATTGAAAAAGCTCAGACACAGGAACATTTTTTAAAATGAAGAAACAGGTTGTGGTGACTTTTTTTTAAAAAAAATCCTTTTATTCCTCCTGAACTAGAACTACATCATACATGGAATTATCCTTTTTTTCCATAGAAGCATGAAAACTACCAGCACTCAGGAAATACTGATGGAATTAAGGTTTTAGTACACCAAATACTATGCTGTGAGAAAGTATGAGCAAGCGTATTTAGGGAAATGTTGTGAAGTCATGGCAACAACTGGTACAGAAAAACACTATTTTTACAGGCCTACTTAAAAATAAATTGTATACTGAGATAGGAACATTAAGTAGTGTGAGTCATGCTACCCTCACAAAATAGAATTATTACAGCAGCCAGGCCTTTAGCACATTTTTTGTCAGGGTTTGGTCTTTCCATCCTCCAAGTGAATTTGCAGAGATTTCACAAGTAAAGTTCATTGCACTTTCTGTTTTGGAGGGTCTTCCATTTCACGATAAAAGCAAACCTATGAACAACTACAGCTGTCACATAAAATCAAGAAAAAGTAGACAGATACAACAAGAAAGATGAGCTCTGCACAGATTATCCACCAGTGATCACCTGCATCTCACACAGCTGGACTGCAGCAGAACCAAAAACTCCATAGGAAAGCACAGTGCATACACCCACTTCCTATATTCTCACAACCGTTTGGCTTCATCCACTCTTTTTCTTCTCATTCCACAGCTCCAGGCCCATCTCTTTAAGCATCTTTTTTTTTTATCCCCCAGCTGCCAAGCAAACAGTAGCACAGTGCTGCAGGCACCAAAAAAAGCAGCCCAGAGAAAGCCTTACCAGTCCTGAGCTCCTGCTGCCTTTTGTCACAAGCACACTTTAGCCACGAGAGCTTATACAGGCTAAAAATAAACCACAAAGTCCAACTGCACAAAGTAACTCCATCCTAAACAGCACATACTGTAATAGCTACGGAAATGATGCAAACAAACAAGGCTCCAGTTTCTTGGCCTTGGCTTTTAAGTAATTCTTGTAAATTAGGATACATTGATCTTTGATACAAGGAAACAGGCCTTAATAAATAAATGTGGCTTTTTTTTTTTTTTTTTTTAAAGCAGCTTCTTAGGGAACATTCTAGCCATGCTTTATGCTAAAGACCTTGAATTTCCTCCTCACTGCTAATGCCCCACTGTGTAAAAAGAAATGCTATAAACATCCTGAGGGCTTAACACACAAGGATTTTAAAAAATATTAACTAATAATGAGCAAGCAGACCTTCAGAAACCACACATAAAACCAGCTGAACACAAGATACTGCCTCTGCTCTCAAGAAGTTGGTTTTGATATTACTTTGAAAGCAATTTGCAAAATTCCTTTGCCTTGTTCATGTTGAAATACTTGGGTTCTTCTTTTTTCTGTGCCACAAGTGCAGACAATTAAGAAGCTAAAATAATCCAGTGAATCCCAAAATTTCTCTTAAGGTATTCTTCAACAGGAAGACGGGGAACAGCTTTTAAAGAAATCCTTCAGTTAAACCCCTTTAGGCTTTTAATAACAAATAACTTTGATGAACTCTTACTGTGAAACAGGTAAGATTGTTTAAAGTGAGATTTTAACATTCTGATTTCTTTTGGAAGATTATGCTTATTTTGAAAATATATTTCACTAGACTCAAAAAGATAGCTTTAAAAAAATATTACAATTCCATATACAATGGGCCGCTTTAAAGCATGGCAATCACTAAACTGTAGCCCTAGGTGACAAAGCGGCCCACAACAGAGAAACATCTCAGAATCACAGAGTGACAGAACCTTCCAAGCACGATCAACCCAGATTGCTCAGGGCTTTAATACAGATAGATTCTGAAAACCACCAAGGACGGAGATGGCACAACTTTTCTGTGCAACCTATTCCTGTGATTAACTATCCTCCAGATGACATACAACAGAAAAAAACCCTAATCTGTATTTAGAAAACCAAATGGTGTTGCCATGCATTGTCTCCAAGGACTCTAGAAATGCAAGCTGAGACAGTCTATCAGCCTTTGCAAGAGAAAAACACCTGGTCACATTACCTTTTAAATTTATTTCTAGAATGACAGCATTTGTCACCATGGATCTGACTCATCAAGATTCCAAGTTTCATGACTAAGGAGTGAATTACTTATGTGTAAGGACATGACTCAACTTCAGTTAGCTGCTCCTAAGAACTTTCAGCTATAATATTTTTCCTTATTATTCACTGAAGTCTCAGGTTTTGTTCCACATAGAACAGGAAGGAAACAAGACTCCCTTGTGTTTTAAGTGTGAACTACTGTAGTTTGCTACCAAGTGTACCTGCCATGAATATGCTCAACCTCATATTCTCTGGTTAAATAAAGCAATTTAGATATTACTTTCTTTTCTATTTTTTCCAAAGAACTTGCTCGATAGGAGTTACCAGTTCCTTCAGGGTTGCAATCTGTTTACTGTTTACACAGAAAAAAGTGACATAACGTCTTTAGCCATATTGTGAAATCATGTAACAAAAGCTGTTAATAATCACAGCTACTGACACTGCAAAGTCCACAAATTAATACGAAAAGTAAATACAGGAAAAAGAATGCTTTGGTTTGCACATTCAAGCGACACCAAAAAATTCCAGCCCCTGAGTGCAGGGAAGAAATGCATCAAATCATGATTAATCACTGCTACTCAGTGCTGTGAAGTCTTCTAATTGCAATCAGTAGACATGACTGCATTTTATTAACAGAAGTTAGGCCTTAGATTTTTAAAGGCAGAGTCTCAAATTGATGACCTGGGCCTAGTTCTTCAAACTATAAAACAGGGAGAACAGCACTCTCCTCCACAGAGATTTAAGATAATCCCTTAGTCTCCATCAAGAAAACAACTACAGCAACAAACACCAGAGAAAAGTCCGTAAAAGGAAATCAAATCACTATTTCTTGGGGAATTCAGCTTCTATGTTATAGTTGGCAGAGCCACGCACCAAATGATTTTTGGAAAGAAGTTGACAGCAACCTATTTGGTGAACCGTGAGCACTAAAGGAAGGAATCTAGGAAATGCATGCTGTTAGAGCCTCGTCAAGCTTATTTCCTACCAGGCACACTCCTGTGAGACTGAGAGCAATGCTTCTTCCTAGATTTTTTAGTTCGGATAACTGAGTAACTTGCCACCTAGACAGTTTTCAGTAGTTAGCAAATAGCATAAGATGACATTAAATAACAAAAAGCTATCAGTTCATAGTGGTCATTCCTAACCCTGAGTAACAAGAGCCTCTCTGCAATTCTCAGTTAAGGAGTTCAAGGCTCCTCGGTCCACAACAACCTTCCTGGTACTGGATTGTATTTACCCATGCCTATGTTTGTTAAATGCTGAAGGTTAAACCACTGAAAGCAGCACTCATTCACTGCCCTAAATATACAAGCCAGGAATACACATTCAAGCCGTAGTTTCAGCACACATGAGAAGATCACTAAAGAGATTAAACTTCTATGATAATTACCACATGTAAAAAAATCCCACACAGCTCCAGTGAGGAGACAGTCTCCAAAATTAAACTCTTCAGGCACATTAACACTGTGTGATGCAATCTTACAGCGGGTACATTTCACAAGGCATAATAAAAGGAGTAAGAACAGCCATTTTGGTCATTACTGATTATTTTATTAAATAAATGAAACTTAAAATTACTGATCAAACAATTTGAATAACGCGCAGCACAGAAGTATACCTGAAACATGAAGCAACGAGCCAACATTCTCAAGAAGACCCTTAGCCTGTACATTTTGTTTCATCCATGTACAAACACTACCTCACTCTCACACTCCAAAGAGGACTGCAGAGCCCTGGAGTTAGCAGCTCCTATCTCCTGTCCTCCTGCCCCATAATTAGTGGCCAGACATGCTGGTTAGACATGTTGCTGTTACACATGCTGCTTTTTTGCACATTCACAACCCAACCATCCCTACGAGCTCTCACACGCTGACAGCACAGCCTCCTCCTGCATTTTTCCAGCTAACCAGGAGATACCTGAAATAGCAGAACACTGACTTTGGGGAAAAATTATTTTTTATTCTCAGCATGACAAGCCAATGCGTGTAGGTGTATTATTTCAATTGTGCAATTTTTGTTCTAACCAGGGAAGCTATTACTTGTCTCCAGAAGCTTTGCAGAGGTTTCTATTTAAAGTTAAATAGACACCGACCACAGAAATTATTAACACTGCAAAATACATGCTTTAAATGCACAGATATACCAGTTAAGATGCAAAGCTGATGAAGCGATCTGGGGAGCTTTAAATATTTGCATCTATTTACAACAAACCTTAACATTTTAACACTATACTTTTTTTTTTTTTTTTTTTTTTTTTTTTTTAAATCTGGAGTTATGGGGGGAAAATCCACATTAATGTTTTCTTCACTGCAAGAAAAAAATTTGACTTTGAGTAAATTTTGCCAGAAAACCAGCTGAAGAACTCAGGATTATTTGCTAATTAAAATAACCTTAAATATCTTCTGTAATTTTTCACATCAGAGGTTTTCTGCTGGTTAGGATCAAGTGATTAAAATGATAAAGTGCAGGAAGAACTTTAATTTAATTACATGTGTTCATCCTTTCCGAATGTTCACTTTTGTAATGCCTGTGACATCACACACTAATTCATATGTCCTGTCAAAGTCTCCCAAAATGAAATTAACCATCATATCTTGGCATCCTTCCTAAATAAATAAAATTGAGATAAATACGCTTGTAGGTTTCTTTCAAAACAAGCATGAAGGAGGCAGAAGACCACGTCTTCAACTCACAAACTCCACTTTGTAAGCATTTAGTTAGCAAGAAATCTTTTAAGTGTCCAGATCTTTTAAAAATAAATAACTGACCTTTTATCTAGTGGAATTAGACGGCTTGTTATATACACCCATAATGAAAACTTATTTTCCTAAAATGTCAAGGGAAATATTTAAAGCATATACACTTCATGTTTAGTTTCAGTAGCATTTTACAACACTGCAAAATCAAGGACAGTGCAGAGGAGTGATACTGATGGATTCTCCAGGAGAGAAACCATGAAACAGCATTTACAGCTGCACTGACAAAGCAGCTGCAGAGTGAAGTGAAATGTACACAACTGTTCTAAAATGGCATATAATTAAGAAGCAAAATAGAACATTACAAGAAGTACCGCCTCAGACATAAAACATACTTATGTGACCACCCAGCATGAAGACTGCCCTACCTCAAAACAGAAGCCCCACAAAAGGACATAAATAAAAAGCAATACAATAACCATTCTAGAAATAGATGTGTTGTGAACAGCAGGCTGTATGAGCCCAGAACCATCAGTTCAAACAAGACAAACATGCTCCCTTACATTCAAACAAACATTGCAAAGTATCACACTCAGCCAAAAACACTTTTGTATCAGCTGTGACACAGAAGAATACATTTTGGTAGGAAAAAGCAACTAGGACCATTGTTTGGAAAGTCATTCCACATTCTGCTTACAAGCTATTTACCTGAAAAGGCATGCCTTAATTCACTTGCATTTTTTTTTCCAGCTATGGAGCTGGGCAGCATAACTGCACAGATAACCATAGTACCTGCACAGCACTGCCTGACCTCCATTTCCACAAACACAATTCTCTCACCAGCGTGTACTTTGGCACTTCCTGTGGGCTGATGAAAACCTTGTAGCCCAAGCTAATGCGGTTTTTTCCCCCCCTCCACACCGCTGCACTCAAAATAACCCAGGGTTTTCAATCATAATATGATTCTGTATAGCTGTAAAGCTGAATATTTCGGTATACTATAAACTTTAGGAAAGAACATGGGTAGCTCATTTTAAAGGAACATATTTTTAATCATACAACTGGCTTCAGTGGAGGAGAGTGTTTTTAAATATCTCAGTGAAACACGTAGGCACACTTTGCAGATGCGTCACTTAGGAAACAGATGTGTTGTTTCAGTGTTTCACAGTCAAAAGCTGTACTTTTCCATCTCAGGAAATACAGGGCTGTAATATTAATTAATGAAATACTGACGTGCATTGAATAGAAGTAGATCTAAAACCTTAAATGAAGGTTAAACAGGGCTGTCTTCCCAAATCTGAAGGTTGCACTGAAGAGCTACTGCACTTTACTTCAGGAGAGAACCACTTCAGATACATTACTTGAACCAAATTTAGCCTGGTCTTTAGCACAGACTTGTTTTTCAAAACCTAAATCACTGTTAGAAACGAAATCTGTGCCTTAACAATGTCTCAGAATACTCTACCTTCTGCTTATCTTAGAGAGATACAGATGACTATGACTGGGAAAGACTAGGAAGGCTGACTGGGGCAGGGGAAGCTGCATGGGTGAACTCAGGAAAATTTCTGCACTCTTCAAGTACTAGTGAATCTTTCTGTCACTTTCTGGAGATACAAATAAAAGGAAAAGGGGAAGTGATGAATTCCCTACCATGGATAAAGAGAAAGCACAAAGAGTAACAGACCTTCCTGCAGAGTGTTTCAGAAGGACATTGCTGAAGGTGACAGAGAAGATCCCCAGATCCAGTGAAATAACAGACCACAATGTGCTCATGTTATACTTGATATTTACAGCACAGAGACATCACATTTCCACACATAACTCCTTGGAGCTGAATGGATTATTCTCTAGTAAGCAAACCCAGCAATTTTCTAGGCTAGATCCTCAACACAAGCAGCCTTTAACACCAGAAAGTATTTGCTAGTATAGCTTTTGCTCAAGGGACAGCCAAAGCAAGCAGAGAACTGTACCCCAGGACTTCTGCCCTAAAGCAGAAATTAAATGACCACTTCCATAATCGCTGGCTTAGATCAAAGCTGTGAAAAGGCTCTAAACAGTAGTTTCCATAATTACCAATTCTTTCTGGAGGCATTATCCCCTCACTGCCATAGCCCTGCTGACAAAAAGCAGGTCAAATTATCATGAAACATTCCTTGACTCTCAAAATACAGTGAAAGGTAGTTCAGTATTTGGGGAAAACACTATCAATGTAAAAACTTCTAAGGAAGACAGCCTTACAACTTAAATCCATATTTTCAGCTATGATCATCATCAGATTATGCACCATTTCATCAGTTTAATTTCTGGAACTGATACAAAATGTACAGACCTCTGCAGAATACAATTCATAAATGTAGAAAGAAAACAACCACAGGCACATTTAACTTCAACCATCCTTCTTTGCAGTAAGTTAAATAACTAATTATTCATTTAGGAACAATAAAAGATCTGTTCAAGTGTTTCAAAACCAATGCTATACTGTAAAAGTACAAAAGAGCGTGTGACTGTATTTCATATTTAAGATTAAATAAGATTAATTCAGACTTTAAAGCAAACTGAATGCAGCTTCTAAAGAACTATTAGGAGAATTTAAATTGCTTGCTTGTGTTAAAGTTGAAGACATGGTTACTCAATACTTGATTTCATTAACATGGTCACTGAAAAAGAAACCCTCTTGAATTCTATTTAAACAGATTTTCAGCTCAGTGAATCTGAGGTAAACTTTAGCCAGGACTTCTCTTGTTTCTAGGCAATTAAATTTCCTGGTCCTGAAATGGTAATTATTGCAACAAGGTCAGAAGACCTCTACTTACAGTTTAGTAAGCTAGACAACATGAGCTGCTGACTTAGTAGAATTAAACACTCCCTAAAAACATGTAATTATTTTTTTGTAATAAATACAATGAACTGACTCCTTACCATACAGTAAACTCACTGGTCTAAGCTATTGAGAAGTATCAGTCTTAAATATAAGGATCAGAGATCATATTTTACGGCCTTCCCTGTACATGTAATTTGATAAGCAAAGACAGAAGTTGGAGGGTGTTGTTGGTTTTGGCTTGTTTGGGGTTTTTTTTAACCACATATAGTACACTTACACCTACTTTAACCCTAATGCAACTGAAAAATCAAGTTTTGAGTGTGTAAAACAAAGTGCTGCTTTAAGAGAGGCACATGAAATCCAGGTTAGGCAAGAGAGAAGGTGGAAGCTTTTCTTTGGTTCACAAAGGTTTCACTAATCTTATTAAGGGTTCAGAAAAGAAAGCAGAGCAGCCAGTCTTCCCCATGATTTTCAGCAATCTGGGTACATGTTATGTGACCTTATACAGCTCTCAAACACACAAATCACTCAAATGTAGAATCCCTAAACATAATAATGTGAAATTAATGCTTAAATTTGGTCAACTAACCTCACAAAGAGTAGTCTTTTCTACCCTGCTGCTGCTTTTCAGGAAAAGGAAAGCTTTTTATGTCATTTTAAATTAATGCCTGACGAAAGTACAAGTAGGTCAGCCATCTACTCTGCAACCTAAATTGGACTGAAGTTTAAGGAAAATAGGACAAGAGGCCCCATGTGCTGACAGTTCTTGCACTCACCATCACCACTGTGTTTTTGCACAAAGCTGTGCCACCACTGGCTGTGGAGCACTGAAACCTGCACATGGGGAACAATCAGAAGACTGAAAAAAGAAAGGTAGATAACCCCAACCAAGTTCAATTTAGTGCTCTCTCAAGAGCAAAGTCTGAAAAACCCTGCTGTAGTAAATTGAAGCACACAAGACTAATAACAAATAAGACCAAAGTTGATCATGGTATTGAAACAAAGTCTTAGTAAAAGCAGAAATTATACAACAGCCTTTTTTGTCACATATGCTGCTAACTTCAGCATTTTAAATGGTTACAGAAGGATTTTCACCCAATTGCTACCAAAGGTACAGTAACACACCGTTTTTCTTTTGAATTTAACTCATATGTCAGTAACCCCTACACTCACAAAACAGAAGTATGATAGTTGTAACAGCTGAGAAAAGCAGGCACAAATAGCTTCACAATAAAGTGATCAAATTTCTCAAGCCATTTAAGTTTATTGCAGATCATTCTACACATGATCATAAAACGTGTAGAATTTAATGTTAGCTTAATGCTAGACTCCAGAGAGTCTGGAGTCATTATATTCAAATGCAACATCATCTTCTAAGTGAAAACAGAATTCAATTGGTATTTTTGCACGATGCATATTAACATGAAGCAATCTCAACAGAAAAAAAAAGTTAATATCATATAAAAAAATCATTCTGGAATTACAACATCCAACTTGCACATGCTCAAAAGGAATGGCTTGAGCTGGCTATCTAACATGTACTTTGTACATAAACTACATAGGTAATGGCCTATATGCACACAAATATATAAACCCATATATAAACCAGAGTTTTAGCCTAGAGCTGTTTAACATATTGAGATTTTCACCCATCTTATAAAAGGCACTAGCAGGGTCTGCCCCCAAGGGATTCTACTACCTAGCAGGTGATCTCATGCTTCTGAGTTCAGCTTGAATGTCTCACTGGATTCCACCCCACATTTGTCTCCCAAGGTTTATGTTTGAGCTGACAGCTGGGATATCCCCACACCCCTGTCCAAGGCCAGGGTGGGGTGACAATGAATACAGACAGAACTGCACCACGACACTGCAGGCAGGGCTCTGTGTCCCCACTGACAACAATATCTCAGCCAGTGCTCTACAATACTTTGTGGTGACTGAAACAAGTCACCTGTCTACATACAACTGCCATTATAAAGCCATATTTCCATATGGCCCATCAGTGAAGAGGCTGAGCAGCAAAGGAAATTAAAAAAAAAGGATTAAATCATTCAACAGCTGAAACAGCTGCAAGATGAAAGCTTCAATTATATAGAAATATCTTCCAAGTTTAACTGAAAATAAGATTTCTATATTCTCAAGAATAAGAAAATCCAGTCATGTGCTTACTCAATGAATAACAAATTTCACATTTAACTATCTTTATCATATGGTAGAATAAAATAGATATATAAGACTTTGAAATATTGCAGAAAAAACCAATTAGACAATGAAGAAAACATGACAAATTTCATATAGAAATTACTATATTTCTATACTAATTACTATATTTCATATAGAAAATACTATTATTTATAGTATTTTACAAGCAACACATATGATACTTTTCATAATCACACTCTTTAGCGTCACAATTCAAGTCAAGAGCATTTCAGCTGAGAACGCCTGTGAAACTTGAGTACAGACATTTCACACTTCTGGTTCTGAAGGCTTAAAGACTTCATGTAAAACCTTATGAGAAAAAGTAGGCCCACCTCTAGAAAATCTTCTAAACCCACAAACTTAATGCCACCTCTAGTAATAAACAGTACCCATGGTAACTCCTTGGTCATTTTAAGCTTTCTGGGGAAGGCAAAAAGTTTCTCTAACCCATGAAAAGAATCCCTCCAGAAACTCCAGCCATGAGGTCATTAATACTTGCTGTGAACAAATGCAGCTCAACAGCTGAAGAGTCAGGGTCATAAGGAACCTTCACACAATCAAGTTCATGTCTCAGACCACAGCTGTTTCAAACTTGTTTTGTCCTTACTCCTAAAGCTTAAGGGTACAGAGCACACAAAAGAACAATTGTAAAAAATATTTTTAAATATACTTTGGAGTATCTACTAACGTTATCTCAGAACAGGCAAAGTCATGTTCTAGACAGATGTGTAATTTAAAAACAGAAGACTAAAACCACAAAAGAGATGGTGAGTCTAGCTGTAAGGGTTGTCTTTCATTAAGTATTATTAACCTGTGGTAGACTATCTGAAGGGTACACACATAAATACTCCTATAATGGTTTCTTTCTTTCCTTTTATATTTAACTTGAAAATCATTTTATACTGAAAAAACTTGTGCAACTCTCAGTATCTGAAAGATAAAAGAGCTGCTTCACCGAGGCAGAACATCTAGTTGATGCATCAGTCACCCTAATTTATAAAAGCAGATAATACACTTAAAAACCAGCTATATTTTACATCTAAAAAATAGCATCAGTAAAGAATGTCCTATGTAGAGTATTCAAGAGCTAAATAACCTTGCTTCATTAGACAACATGCATTTATTCCCTATCTTGTCATTTGTGACTCAGAAAATGAAATGTCCAACTCTTGGACATTCGTTGGAAGGTTGGTCATCTTCCAATAAATTACCTACCTTTTCCCCTTATAAGAGCTATGAAGAATTTGAATATTCAGTATATTTCAAGTAAAGAAAAAACACTTTATTATCTACTTTATATTTGTCACACTATCTAAAAAGCCTGTAGCCATAACTCCAGCTGAAAATGCCGATTTCAAACGAAGGAAGGCTAATGTTTATTGATCCTGTCATGGAGCAGTGACACTTCAGCATTGGAAATTCTGCTCATTTGAGTCTCACAACTGATGATCTAGTTAACTGTGACAAGAGGACAGTTTACCAGACTTAGTTTTCATCAGGGAAAAAGATCCATTACTTTTCAGGTCCACAGAAGAGAAATGTTAGATCTGTTTGCATTTTTAATGCTAGATTTTAATTGGGAAGTTGACACGATAACTGATTAAATTGAAAGAAAAAAAAATAAAAAGAGGATTATGGTGAGGGTCAGAGGACCCTGAAAAGTCCAGGGAGCAGATAAGGCTGGACTACTCAATATCTCTTCCAACAGTGTTCAACAGCCACACTTTGCTACAGCAGTCAGATCCCATAAGAAATACTTCAGCTGAGTATTTGTCAAGTTGTAACGATCATAGAACCATGCAACAGCCTGACCTCTCTAGTGCAATCCTTCCTGGGAAAGGGAGCCTTGCTGAGATTATCCAGCACCCTGTCCAGTCACAGCCTGAAAGTGTTCAGTAGTGGGAACTCTACAATCAATTATCTAGCAATTCACAAGACATCACTCAACTTCTGAAAGACAAAAGTTCTCATGGCCAGTTACATTTCATTTGCTTCATTACCTTCTGCACACACACAACTGTAGTCCATGTCTCTTTTTGTCATATGCTGAAGTACAAGGCTACACAGCTGAATCTTGCAGTCAAAGTCATTCACTAATCCTTTAACTATGAATTATAGTATGTGAAGAAAAATTTCATGGTACTGGTACAACACAAAAAGTTCACACTATACTTAATTCATGTAATGACATAGGTTTTTCACTATGGTCCATTTTGCATGATATAAATTGCAGATACTCAAGTAATTAAGCTTGAAGAAACATTCATTTGGTACACACATACTCAACAATTAGTCCTTGTCCTGGCCACAGTGCATCCTGGTATAACTACCTGTTCCTTATCATATGAACATATTTTTATTGTAACATCCACTGGCATTAGATAAAGCTCTAAATCCAAACTATTTTAGACTTGTATTTCTACCAACGACACCTAAAACTCCTTTCAAAGGAAGGCAGCTATTCTTTCAGAAATATTTGTGCGTCTATTCCTATTGATACACAAATTGAAGAATTTTAACGACACCAAACCACTGTAGTCAACACTCTGTTAGAACTAACATCTACTTGCAGTTCAGCTTTACAAACTTCTTCTAAAAGATGATATAGTAGCTGCCACAGAAACCTTCTGTTGATGTTCACTCTCAGTAATGATGCCTGGTACCAACTGGAACAATTCAGAACTGCAGCATATTATGCAATATCAGAAGAGTCCTGAGGTTTTCTCCAAGTTCTCCCTGGATGCTTGTACGAAAATATGTGAACTATATCCCTACAACGTTCACTAAATAAAGAAGTTTCTAAAGACAGCCTTTTCAACCTAAAAATAGTGCAGCAATAGAGAAAGCAATAACAGGTTTAGTGCTGGCTCACAGCTGTGACTAAGTCCTAGAAAAATTAGCCTTAAAATTACTTTTACTAACTCCCCCGTGGTTCCAACTGATAATCAAAACGCATCACCACTGCCCATTTTCTTGTGTCTGGAAAGGTGAAAGTCAATGGAAGACAGCACCAAGATAGACAGGTTGAAAAAAGTTCCTCCTAAAGTCACTGTTAAAGCAATCATGACACAATGATACAGAAAGGGTTCTTCTAGCTATGAGAAAAACTTCTGGCTGAAGGAATCCAACATATGCAAGTACAAAGCCAGCACTTTTGCTTTAAGATAAAGGCACTGAAAACCAAATTTTGAAAACCTCTAAATTCACATTTAACAGTCCTCTAGTTAAGGCATTTCAACATTAATATTCTAGAATATATTCAGTGATTTCAGGATTTGGAGACAAGTTACTTCTATAAGGCTTACTCAGTTTAACCAGTATTTCTGTATCGAGTTCTGAATTCTAGACAAAACTAGAAGAAATGAAATCACAAATCATTAAATGAATTTTCAAATAACTAACTTCTTGCTTATATTGAACTTCTTGTTATATTGAATATTTAAGTTTCAGCAGCCTAGCTTTAGATAAAACTCCAAGCTGTTGCATTTTCTTTTTATGTATTTGACATACATATGCCAAATCCCTACTTGCATTTGTCTTTCACCTGAGAGGATTTCCTCCCTCTCCCCTCCTGAGGACAGGAAAACAACTGGACACAAGATATAAACGCCTTTTAAAACTTAGGCAGTTGGACTTCCAGCAGCCCTTTGACAGCTACCTAAATTCTAATGCCAAAGCCTAGGTGTAATATGCTATTCTTTGCACATTCCAATAATTCTCATGAGCTGCTTCGGCTGCATAACTAGAGAAAGTAGCTCAAATTTAATTCATTCTGGGAAGCAATGTGGAGATTCCTGGAGGATTGCAACAACAGTTGACAAAGCAATTTAACCAGAGGTGTAAATTCTATGTTGCTTGTTTCTCCCCATTTGCAGGGTTGAAGACTGCACAAGTTAATTGCTACTGCATTACAAAGAGTGTTTCACAAGATTTTCATAAAAGCTTTTTTTCCCGAAATGAGATTACATAACTTTGTTCTCTAACTATTCACTGCAATTAAAAAATGGAAGGATTCATGTGATACATTTTTCCTTGGCAAGTTCAAAACATATTTTGAGAAGTGCGTTTATTAAATCTTCAGCTTTAAAGATCGAATTTGTACAACAGATTTTGATGGTATTTTTCCTACCTAATAAATTGCATTCCAGTGAGCATGCTAGAAAAATGAAATACTTTACACAATCCTGAAAACTAAAAAAACCCCAAACACACTATAAACTTTAAAACTGAAATACTACATCATTCACAACTCAAACATATCAAAATCATATTGGGATAGCAATATTCACTCAGAAAACATAGTATTTTATCTGTATGACATAATCCATATGCGAAATAAATACTGCAAGTGCAAATACTAAAACACATAAACCCAGTGAAAGACCTTTAGATGTACTTGAGAACTTTGAAACTTGTTCATCTCTTTCCTGCTGTGCAATAAGATGCCTTTGCAGTGGCATAAGAACCTCTAACATTATTACTGTAAAACTACTAATTTTGTTCAGCAACACATTAATTACATGCTAAATTTAGCACTACTTTTCCTTAATCACACAGAGTGTTTCTGCAATGCCTAACAACGAGTAGAAACAAAGGTGCTTCCTATCCAGCCTCTTTTGCAAGAAAGGGGAGGAGGAACAAAGGGGAAATCTCCAATCACAGTTTTAGTTTCTGTACAGGACTAGTAAAAAAACCCAGCTATGTGGATGTCTGTAGAAAGAGAAACAATATCATATTTTATCAGAATAATCAAAGTCTAAAGCACAGAAACTAAAGGTTATCTTGTACAGCCCAATATAAATTCAGAATCACTGCACAATACTTGTTTCATCTATTTATCAGTTATCAGAACTGTTTGGGAATGAATAACCTGACAATGATTAACATTGCACAGCACAGATTTTACTCACGACACCACATACCACAAGATTTACATTCTACCAGCAACTATGGAATAGCCTATGCTAAACCAAGAGCTAAAAATACAATAATTTAATACAGGCTAAACCCACATGTTGCTCTCTGATATAGGGATGCAACAAGCCAAAGCAGAAGCAGCTGCTTATATACTACTTTGGACAAAGAATTTCTTAGCCAAATTCAAACTAATTTTAAGTTCAAATCTTATGTTAAATAGATTTTAAGGTTCACATACAGATCATTTAAAACTTTATGAATTGTCCTTTAATCTCCTCAAATTTGTGTGTATGAAGATAAATAATATATTTGGTCCTAGCTCAATGAACAGACAAGACATTCATGAGATCCCAGAGGCACCTTTCCCGGTGCAGACAACAATTAAACAAAAAAAAACACAGAATGCTCTGCAATACTGTTCTAAGATATTCTCTGCTAGCCAATCTAAGCACCTGCCTAAAGAAAACTAAATCTGTGGAATAGTAGTTCACTCAGAATAGCAAAAAAAGAAGATTGGACAGTATCACACAACAAAAGTAACAGGAATCCAACTAGATCTACTTTTCGAATTCCAGTAATTCTAAAAAAACCCAAAACCAAATCAAACCCACCAAAAACAAAATAACAAAACAAAAAAACCCACACCAAAACCCCCACCTCAAAACAAAAACTCCAAACAAATTAAAAAAAAAATCCAAATTAACCAAAAACCCCTCACAAAACCAAAATGCACAAAAAACAAGCATCCAAAACAAAAAATCCAAAGAGATTTCGATAAGGTAGGGAAGCAGTTTTTCAGTGTAGGAAATTATAGCAATAGCACGAGGGTTTTGTACACCTATATTTTACCCTGGGAAAAAGAAAAAAAAAAGGGAAGAAGATACTAACATTATAAAAACATACTTGATTCTCTCCACAGAACTTAATCAATTTTGGAAATGAAATGTTGAATTGAAATTCAAACCTACTTCTTCAAAACTTGATTTAACAATAATGTGTTAATAGATTAATCTAAATCATCTCCCAAGGGTTTCAAAATTTAGTATTCACTTTTTTCTATGAATAGTGTATTTCATTACATAAGATTAAAATATCAGCACTAAACCTTAGAAACACTTACATTACTTACAAGTGAATATTCTAAAACTAAAAAGGCAATGACTTTCTGCTCCTTTCTACTTGGATCTTGTTTAACTTCAAGAAGTATTTCAATTGTCTTCTGGTCCTTCCACTCCAAAATATTTTAAGCAAAAAAATCAAGAAAACAGCTACAAGTCTACCTTTAAATTTATTAATTTAGTATCATTTTATATTTATTTTCTATTCACCCATGCATTTAAAATTGGTAAAAGTCAAGAAGCAAGTTCAAGCATATCTGCAATTCCCTTAACTATAGACAGTGTAAAGGTCTGAGTGAAGAAGCATCACATCTTTCTCAGTTGTATTTCAGCAGCTCAGGGAGCACAGGTGCAGCTACCAGGGCAAACAGCAATATTATATTTATATCCATTCCATTTCCCTTCCTTTATTACACCTGATCATCTTTGGCATGCATCTGATTATAAAAGCACTTATACAGAGACTCGTCTACATTCAACATTCACTTTACAGGTCAACTTTACAGAAATTATTCACTGCACTAGAGAGCTCAGTATGTAGCCTGTCCACTTTGTTATGGCATAAATTCATTCCACGGGCAGTGACTGATATTGTTTGTGCCCCATCCCCAGTCATCCCTCCTGATCCATCCCTATGTCATCGATTCTGCTTGGGAAGTCAGATGGTAACCTTTTTTTCAGGTGAAAATGATTTTGCAAAAATAAAAAGTTTCTCGCTGGAGCAGAGAACTGACCCCAGACACAGCACAGTGAGATAAACGTAACCACCACTGACCACACTGCAAAAACAAATAGCTGAACACCAGTAAAAAACTTTGATTTCCTCTTTTAGTCACAACACAGACTATCACTGGTTTTGAAGTAACTTATCACTGCGAGTAGAAGCAGCAACAAACTTTGGAGCCAGTTTAACAAGCGACAAGACATTAATGCTAACACAAAGAATAGGCAAGTACACAGACCACAACACAAGATACCCTTCAGAAAAAGGCTGAATAAAAGCAAAAAGATTTTTTTCACTGCTTACATGTAAGCAGTAGGCATACAAGTAAGAGATTATATTATTGCCTTTGGGAACATAAATCAAGCCCATTTAGTAATACTGAAATTTCACTGTACATGTTATACAGCTTAAGAGTTTGTATGTGGTTATGCAGGGGGAGGGACTGGTCAAGAAAGGAGTGGCAACACTTCTGCAATAATATTAATCACTCATTTGAAATATTAGCAACTCTAAAGAGCACTTAACACTTCATAGAGATTTTGCACCACACGAGCGCTAAGTGCTATGTACCAGAGGCTACTAATGCACACTAAACACAGCACACAGCTTCTGCAATGAGCTGCTGTGGGAAGGAGAAGGGCACGTTGCTGTGGGGCCCTTTGGTCTCACCCAGGTCTGTTGCATATTTCACCCTCCCAAGTCCCAAATTTGTAGGGGATTTATAGGTGACAATTCCCAAACTCAAACAGCACACTGCACTCACTCCGAAGTATGCATCCATACCTCCCAAGAGCATGGAGGACAGAACTAGAAGTGACTACCCGTCCTGAGAAGCTCAGCTTTGGCACTCTGATAAAACAATACTACTTCAGTATTATTTTAATATTACTGTATCATGTGAGAATAACAGATAATCACACAAGACTTCTTTAATAGGTGTCCCCAAAGCCACATTAGAAGGAAACTGCATTACTTACAGAAATACCTCTATGTGAAGTGGAAAAGAGGAGAAGTTCACTGTAACAAAAATAACAAAAGCTAGAAATGACAGAAGATAGCAGAATAAACACAGAAATAGTTGTATTGGTAGACTGAAAATATATTTAAAGCTCATTTATTATCCTTACAGTAACAATGCTATCACTCACTTTAATGCAGTAACAAAGGCAGAAGATGAATGCTGACAAATAATCTTATTTGAATATGATTATTAGCTTTGGAATCAGAAATTAAAAGGACTTAGGAGCCCAAACCAGCTTTTGTTCGAGAATTTTAAAATATAATTTGGGGTGCTCTAGCACACTCAGAACAAAGAAACACCCTGACAATGCCCAGGCACTTCCTCCTTCATGCTCCTGAAGGATGCCTTTCCCTCCAAACCTGGAAAATTACCTGAGGTAGTCCAGAATAACCTCCAGATCCTGGCCACATCCCTCCTGCCTACTGCATAAATTAACCTGTCCTGGCCAAAACCAGGACAAGTCTATTAAAACAAAACAAGCAAGATTCCAGCTGAGCATACCAGATTGATAATCATTATTACACAGTATAAAGACAGATACTATACAACCAAATTCTTAGCATCACTTTCCTTTTATGAGGACACCATCCTGAGTGATAGTGACTATGCTGAGGACCTTCATTTCAACACAGCACTGAACTTGCTTTCACAAGGTATTCTGATCAAGAGACAGAATAATGCAAGCTCAGTCTGATGTTACATTTATTTTAAGCCCCAAAACGAAAGAGTCAAGAAATATTACAAAGCTGGATGTGTTCACCAAACTACTGCTAAGCTATTTACCATTATTACTGGTGACCTGTGAACAGATCAGAAATCATGACTGATCTGCTGCCCGACCAGTTAAAAAAAAAGCCTGAGGAAATATAAAACAAGACCAAAGTCAGTGCTGATAGACCTATCTGGACTGTTTGCTGAAATGAGCACAATCTAAAGATCCTAATTTCCAATTCATATTGGACGGTACCAAGACTAAGTTTAATTTCCCTGTCTTACAAATATGAACTAATATTTTAAGCATCAAGTTTGAAGAATTCTGAAAGGGAGAAGAACACTCAGTTGAACATGCTCAATGAATTGTAGGATATAAATAAAGTTCTGCTAGGTAGGCAGCTAGAAGTATATATTATCTGACTATACATCAGAGAGATTACCCTGTTAGAGGCAGCACGATTAATTAGCTAACTGGGCACCTAACAAGGTTGTGGTAGACTACATCCATTTTATCTAAATGGGAAATTTTCTTTGTGGATGTATCAAACTCCAACAGGGATTCATTCATGCAAGTCCTATGGACGGTCTTTTTCCGAAAAAATCAGATGATTACAAATGGTTCTTTCCTGGATTAAAATCTATTAATCATTCCTTTGCATTTCTTCTGCATACTATTAGCAATTGGATAATCAACTTAATTACATATTTTAAGAGCAGCAGCAATTAAAACCTGTTTAATCAAATGATAATATCTTAAAATATCTACAGAATGCTAATTTATGATCCACATACCAAAACTGCCTATTCATTAAAGCCACCTCCAACACACGCTCCTGAGGATACAGCCAAATTTGCAGCCCACGGAGGACCCCACAGTGGAGCCATGAAAGCCCAAGGGAGATTGTGACCCCACCATGGGCTTCCCAGGCTGGAGCAGGCTCCTGGCAGGACCTGTGACCCTGTGGGGGACCCATGCTGGAGCAGGCTGTTCCTGAAGGACCAACTCCCTGGAAAGGAGCCACATCAGAGCAGTTTGTGAGGAAGTACAGCCTGAGAGAAGGACTCATGTTGGAGAAGTTTGCAGAGCGCTGTCTCCTGTGGGAGGGACCCATTCTGGAGCAGAGAAAGTGTGTGAAGAGCAAAGAGTAGCTAAGACAAATGTGTGAAGAACTGACTGCAAACTCCATTTCTCAGCACCCTAAGCCCCTCAGGCAAAAAAATCAGGAGTGAAGTTGAGCTTGTGAAAAACAGAAGGGTTGGTTAAAGGTGTTTTAAGATTTGGGTTTATTTCTCACTACCCTATTCTAATTTGATCTGCAATAAGTTAAATTAATTGCCCTGAATCGAGTATGTTTTGATCATAACTGGGGCATGAGCTCTGTCCTTATCTCAACCCCTGAGACTTTGGTCATAGTTTCTCTGCCCTGTCCAGTTGAGGAGAGTGATAGAGCTGCTTCGTGGGCAGCTGGCATCCAACCATGGTCATCTCACCATAGGCCATCAATGATACCGTAACAGAATATAACTTTTTTTCACTTAAAGTTCAATTTAGAACTCTGTTTGCTTGAAACAATATGGAAGTGTGCTTTGGGAATCAAAAGTTACTGGGTGATCATACTTTATCCGAATGTGCTGGCTGTTATTACTTTCAGTTGCACCAGCTTTCAAAAATGACAAAAACCTCAACTCTCAGAGCCCTAAAATAATAATCAGTGAGAAGGCAATACTCCCAGGTGTGGGTTTAACAGTTTCCAAGTATTTAACTGCCCAAAAGAGGAAGAGCTAACCACTGAATTTCTTTCTATATGTACCTGAATGACACTAGACTGACAGCACTCTTTATATGAAGCTTTCTAACACAAAGAAACTAAAGAAAAGCTGTGTAAAGGAAATGGTTACCCAGTTTCTCCTATATAAAACAGTGTGTTCACATTTTGAAATGGAACCGTAACCTTACTCAACAGAGCAAGAACTTAGGATTAATTCCCTTCAAAGGAATTCCCTCTAGACCTTAAAGTAAGTTGTTCAGGAGCTCCTACAAGTTAAGCACAATTTTATGTTGACCAGATTACTTGCAGTGCTTAGATTGTTTCAGGTAACTGAAAAATGAGTTTTGAAGCTTTTATCTTTAGGTATTAAAGGATAAAGAGAACCTGAAGACTTTGGAAAAAAATGTTTTTAAGAATATTATTCACGGATTGTGGAAGTAAGCATGCCTACAAGTTGATGTTGCATACATGTGGTTCCATTAAATATAGAGAATTCATTTAACAGATCTGTACCTGTTCATTATCCATTTATCATTTTTCCCAAAAAGAAAGCAGCACTGTTCCACTCAGCAGGGAGGCAGGTATCTGTCAAATTGCCAAGAAAGCCTCCATTAAGGGAGAGGATGAGAGGTGTAAGTCAAACCAAAACCACGTCCCGTTTGTCCTATGACTCACTGCAGATTATTTATTGAAATTTCTACTTCACATTACCCCTTTAAAAAAGGGCACATTCAGCATATTCACCCTGCACTCTTTATTTAACTTATTAGATCAGAAATTAGGAAAAAAAATCCAGCTCATTATATTCTTTGTCCTATTATTTTGAAGTTAATCAAGCATGGCTGTGCATCTGCTATTGAGAAAATATATACATAAAAATTCTTATTTCAAAATTCAGCTCCTATGCCAGGTAAGAAGTTCTGTGCAAGTTGGTTTTGTAATCTAAAACCCTGGCTGCGATATGCCAGGCACAAAAACTATGCTAGGCCTTTCAAAGCCCAGTCAACATACACATTTGGTTGCTGCAATCACCAGGTAGCAACAGATTTACCTGGTATGTGGGAGAGATTAGTGAACAATCATACATGAAACTGAGATTTATGAGCCCTGTTTGTGCCACTCATGCACAAAGACACAATAAAATTAGACAGAAAGAATATCACACTTCTGCAACAAGGACTTCAGGATGAATAGTGCAGTAACACCAAGGTCAGCCAGTTTTATTAGTAGCAAATGACTTATTACTTTATATCAGAAGCTGAGAGCTTGTAAGTACAGCAGCATTCCATGATATTTTAATCACAGCAGGCATAAGAAGATACTTAGACCGTACTTTCACATTCACAGTGTCACTTCAAGTTTGAGTGCTGCCCATTTTCAGGGCGTATACCATGTTACATTTACAAGTTTATGTCCAAAGATGACAAAACCCAATCTTTATGGTTTCAATAAAATGCTGTCAAAGAAATATTTAATAACACCATACAGACTTTTCAATCTCACAATTTCTGTTGTTTATACTGTAGTCTGGTTTGTCATTCACTGCTCTAGGGTATGTGATAAAAGGCAAAGAACGTTGTTTAAATTTTTGTCTATAGATGCCTTGAAGTAGTTCAAAAAGCAGAGTCCTAAACAAGCAAAAAGGGTTAACAATATGCCCTGGTCCAAAGCCAAACAGTTCAAGATACAGGTTTCCAATATTATCAAAATATTTACAGTACCTTGTGTAAGCCAGAAGAGTTTTAAAATATTTGCATGATCTAAAAATTTGAACCAAACCACCTCACTTAAAGCCTGAGAGACATTTTCTTTTTGCCTTGGAGCTCGTTACTGCGCAGTGTTACAACAGCCATGTTAGTCCTACCCCTGTTTGCTAATTAGGGCTGGGAAACTCCTCAAATATTGACACATCCTGTCCACCAAGATCCACAGGACTCTAAGCAAGTGCACCAGTGGCTCAAGCAGAATCCCTCACACTCCACGGAGCACTCATCAAGGCAGATTCTAGACCAACATCATTAGAGAAATTTGGATTATTCCCTTCCCCTAAGCAAAGCACCTTAAAGGACAACACAAAAAGGAATAACATTGTGACAAATTGGACTACAGAGGCTGTGAACCAGCCCCAGAATATAGCAGCTGTTTTACAGTCAACTCCAGGTTATCCTTCTCAACCCCAGTGAGCCAACCAGCCACGTACATTCATATTAAATACAGCATTCCATTCAATCACATAATACTTAGCTTGGTTTACCTCAGCACAGTTACATCACTCTTTTATTTCCTACTTCTTCCTTTTCATCTCCTGGGAATAGTTCATTGTCACATTAAGTCAAAAATCAGTAACTGGGCTTAGCTGAAAGGAACAGTGTCACGTCCTGAAGTTTTGGGGATTATGACAGAGTTTGAATTAAATCCCATGTTACAAAGAAGTTGTTCATCTCACAGACTAGTCTTAAATTCAAGCATTAGACACGTCATTCCAGGTCTCAGGCAACAAGAAAGTCATTAAATCATAGGTTTTTTAAAAAAAACAGAGATTCTAAGAACCAAAAAGGCACTCATGTCTTAGTTTATATGGATGTTAAAAAATATGTATTAAAGAAAAACCAAACCACAAACTACCTTCAATCTGCATCTACTCTTTTCCTGGCTTAATGTAAGAGAAGATGCAGTTTTTCCAGAAGCAGCTACACTAAGAAAACCAGGCACCAACTCCCAAACAGAACACTATCTTTTACTACTTTGTATTACAACACAGGTTTGTACAGTCTTAAGCAACTTTTGACAGGCAGCACTCTAAAGCAATTCATCCAATTCCTGCAATAAGCACGGAACTTTCTTGGCCTGCATTTACAGACTACCCATTCAACCTACAGTCACCTTCAGGCTCATTTTAACCATGATCAGAGAGGCAGGGAATTGACATATGGACATTTTTAAGCACGTAGCTCACTCAGCTCTAGAGCAGGAAAAGGTGCTCATATGCTCCACAGACAGACCATGAGAACAAAACTTCTCATTCCTGACACTAAATCATCCAAACATGTCATCTGGTAAAAGTAACAGGTTCACTCATTTCAGACCAACATTCGATGGTTTGTCACAAGAAAAGAAAGCAGACATCCACCCAGCAGAAAGATATATCATCTAGGTATTTTCTGAAGGCACTGTTTAAAAACATTTATAAACCACAATTGCGTAGACCACAGTCAAAAGGCCATTTTGGTATGATGGTATTTCAAAGGCATAAAAAAGACAAAAGATGATCCAGATTCGTAAGCTACTTTCCAAAGGGAGTTTGGAGCACTTGAGCACAGAACAGTCACATCAAGGTGGCACCTGCACACCTCTCCTGCTCACCACACTGAAGCTGTGGTGAACAGGGATCAGGGATCTCTAAAATCATGCTGCACTGTGCTCAACAGACGTGCTCCTTATGCTAATACATGCTCCTTTTAAGCTGATTCAGTCATAATTGGCAGACTATAACTACTATCTTTGAAGGCAAATTGCAAGTTTGACAAAATGTAATTTCAGGCAGGTACAGGTATAAAACAGCCAGCACATGAACGCTCAGTGTTAATAACCTTAATAGTAAAGAATGCAATTAACAAGTTTTGACTATCTGAAACACAGCTGGCAAACTCTTTCACTTACCACTGCTCACCTTTAAGCAGAAATAAAAATCATAATGTCACGTGTGCCCACCCTGCCCAAGAGGGCAACAACGTGGTGCCCTTCCACTGGTCTCATCACAGACATGTGAGAATGATCCTTCTGCTGCACTAAAGCCAGAATGAAAACTCAGCTGCTTACAAAATTCAGCCTTCACTATGGTTCTTATAATAATGCACTACTATTGTTTTAACTTTCAAAAGCAGGGGAAAGGTTTTTGGCTTTAAAGAAGAGCTGAGCAGATGCTGACATTAAATCCAAATCAGCAGAAGGGAATCCCTCACCCACCCCCAATACCAAGAGAGAACAGTCTTGTGGCACCTTTGAAGCAGGTCGTGGAGCACAGAAACACAAGTACCATCCATATCCACGGCTCATTTTTTTACCCCGGTCTGTGTCAAATGATCAAACTTAAACAAACAGGTACAGGAAAAGTGAGCAGTGATGTACTAGTTTTAAATTATCCCAGCTAATCTACGACTTTAATCAAGTAATCCAAGCGTTTAGAACTGCATGACTGCATTTAGTTTTCGATCTGTTCAGTTTACAAAGGACAGCGTACGGCACTTGCGTCTTTCTGGCTTCCTCTGGCGCGCAGGCAAAAGGATGACGGCTCAGAAGACCGAATGTGAGTCACTCCAAGCACAGACAGCTGAGAGAGACAGACACAGCGAGGCAGGCAGACACTGTACACATCCTGTCCTTCCCTGAGCAGGTAGCCTCAGCGCACATAAAGAGATGTCTGTGTCTCACACAGGCGTTCCGGTCTGGGACATGAGGAGATTCTTTCCACAGGCCAAAAAAGGGAAAGTCAAGACAGAAGGCGGCAACGGCAAGACCAAGAAGCTCGACTGGGCTCATTACCAGTACTCAGGAGGCCCTGAGCCTTTTGAAACCTCACTCTCCCCCACAGAAGCATCTCCTCCCACCAAATCGTTACCTGCCATCATCCGGGGCGCCGAGATTTCAAAGTCGGGAGGAAAAACCCAGCTGCTCGAGTTTAGTACTTAATCCTCGCCTTCTTTTCCTCCCCACACCAAAGCCGCCGCCACCACCGAGTGGGTCACTAAACTTCCCCGAGCAGGGAGCTCTCCCCTCCTACAGGAACCGAGCCGGTGTCGTCATCCCTCGCAAGCCCCAGCCCTGCCCTTCCCCGCCTGGCGCCGAGCAAGGAGAGCTTCACCTTCCCCGCGCCCGCCGCAGCGGCAGCCCCGGAGCGGCGTCGGGTGGCCGACGCGCACCCAGCGGGGTCCCCGGGGCTCGTCCCCTGGCCCGGCCCGCTCGGCCCGACCCCCGCACGGGCAGCGCCGCCGGCCCGGCTGCGGCACCGCCGGCTCCCCCCGCCGGACCCACCGCCCGCCATTGCCCAACGGCTCCGACGGGGATCCCAACCCGGCCCCCAGCTCGAGCCTCTCCCGAAGGCAGGGCCCCGGGGCGCTGAGCGGCCCTCACCTGCAGCGCCGGGACCTGCCTGTAGCCCGTGCCCGGCGGCGGTGGGGGTGACGAGACGGCGAGAGCGCGGCGGAACCGACCCGATCCCTGCGCTCCGCTCGGCGCCGCCGCTGCGGCCGCCGCCCCCGCCCGCCCCCTGGCGCCCGCCCAGCCGCCTCCCCATTGGTCGAGAGCGCGGGCAAGCTCCCGCTTCGCCGTCGTCTATTGGTTCTCCGCGACTGCCAATCAACGCCGCTTCCTCGTCGGGGGCGGTGCGCGCGCCCGCGGCCGGTGCGCGCTCCCCGGCGACCGTCGGGGACTGCCAGAGCCACGCGCGCGGCACCGCCCGCCCCGGACCCGGACCCGGACCCGGACCCGGCGCCGGCCCGGGCTCACCCCGGGGGGCTCCGACCGCCCTCGGACCCAGGCCGGGCTCACCCGGAGGGTTCCGACCGCCCCTGGCCCGGGTTCACCCCGGGGGCAGCGGCTGCCCGGCCGGCCCGGCCGCAGCGTTAGCCAGGTATCCGAGTGTAGGAAATCCTGACAGGAGCACTGCGGAACGTGGCAGGGCGCGGCGGGAATTACACCGCGTCCGTGTCCCGTTTCCACTGCCGGGCACCGTGAATAAGCAGCTGTTGTTTCCCGAAGCGAAATGTGAGCGAGTTGACAGATCCCGGGAAGTGTCGGGGACTTTTCCGCGCCCGCCGGCACTGCGGCACCGGGAGCGCCCGCTCGGGGCCGGGCCGGGCTCGCAGCTGCCCCGGGCACGGGCTCAAGGACAGGGCCACCTCTGCCATGGCACTGCTGCTTCGGCTACACGGCTCTCCGCGGAGCTAAGCGGGTCTCGCCCAGTATCAGAACTGTTAGTCTCGCCTTCGCCTATCTTTCACAGTTATTTGTTCTAGACAGAGAACTATTTAACGTTCCAAGCAGCAGCCACCACGGTGACCTTCTTTCGTCCCTTCAGCCTTTGCCTTCTCCGCCTCTAGTTTCTGCATTTCCCTCCCATCTGCCCTTCTCATCGCTGCTGTCCCCGGGGACAGCCTGGTTTGAGGACAGCAGGAGCTCTGGATCACTGGGTAGGGCTGCAAAACAGTCCTGAGAATACTTTCCTCTTGGCCGTGTTTCTTGTGCAAGTCCGCATGTAATCAGATCGACGCCAAGTCTTCCTGTACTCTTTCACTCAGTTTGTGACTCATTAACTTAAGTTTTGAGTTCACTTACATTAGTTCAGTAGGATTGTAAACCCACAGCCCTGGGATAAAATTTATCTTCTGAAAGTCCTTGACATATGAATTTGAATTATTTGCTATCAACATTACTGTGAAATTTGGTCAGTGTAAGGTCAGGTAAACTTCCTAAGACTGAACATGATTTCTCCCTTCTCTAGTCTTCCTTTTTTCACTCTCCTGTGTTGAAAGTTAACAGTCCAGATATGAGAGGAGAAATCTTGTAATTTATTGTTTCTTACACTTCTGACCAGAGCTGCGCTTTAGTTTTCTACAGTGTCTCTCATTAATGTGAGATTAAGCTTTCTTTACAGCCCACTACAAGGGACATACACAATCATAAATGCAGCTCTTTCTGTAAGAAATTAAGCTTCCATTTTGCCTACAGCATTATCAAAGCTGGAAATTCTCCATGCCAGAACACTTAGACTTTCTTCAATGTAACATCAAAACAGTCATTCATCTCTTTGTTTGCTCAAATAATGCTCAAACTTGTTCAAAGATGGAAGAAACAGAACAGGAATTCAGCGTAAATCATAGCAGTCCCCGGTAGAACAGAGTTCATACTGTGATGAAAGGGAATTCCAGTTTGGCAGAGGACAGAACCTGCAGCCTGGGGTGTACTGACACAGAAAATCCCCAACTATTCCACACAGGCTTCATTGAATGCCACCACCTTGTGCCCCAAAATCACTCCACTGTGCACAAATCCAGTGCTGATTATGCCACTCCATGTGAAAACCAGGGCCCACGTTCTTATCTTAGGCCAGTTGGGGGACAATTACTGTAAAAGGAGTAAGAAATGTATCTTCAAGTCCTGAGTCTGGTGGCACAAACCATCAGACAGTCTTTTAACAATGAAGAAAATATTATTCAAATCAGCTACTCCCATGCAATGACTTTGGTAGGCTGATGTACTGCTTATATATAATATATGTATAAAACCCATATAATTACATATATTACATTATAACATGTGCATGGAAATTGTAGACAATTTATTACTCTATTTACATATATTTTACTGTATTTCCATAAATACACTTACTGTACTTTTAATATATATAATATATAATATACATACACATGTATAGGTACAATAAATTTAGCCCTTGTGTCATAGTGGAAAGGCAGTATGTTATTTTGGGAGTCATCTTCATATGGAATTTGAACTGGTTCTGGCTTCCAAGGGAATGGAGATTGATCACAAATGAGGAATTTACACAACATTTTTGTACATACAACTGGACTCAGATTTTAGTACAACCTGAGAAATAACAATTGTTTTCCAGTGTTTCACTTAAACACCTTTATAATTCAACTGACATCTTTATAGCTGCTATGAAACATATTTATAAATGCTATGAAAGAATAATTTTGAAGATAAAAAAGCAGGACTATTACCTAGAAAAAATAAAGCTTACCAAAAGGCAATTTTTGTGAACATCTTAATTTATTATTTGAAGGTTTCTCAAGGTGCCAGTTTAAGGAATAGTATTTTTGAGCTGAATATTCTTTTCTGCTTGCAAGGTATTTTCTATCCTTTTGACATTAAAATGAAAAATGCCTGGACACCTTTGGAAGCCAGTAAGACAGTAACAGTTATCAGAGTTTTGAAAATACATTTTTAACTGCAAAGTTTTTACCCCATTCCAAGTGTAGCATTTGAAACAATTTGCAAACAACATTATTAGAGTCACCTTAGTGTACTTTTAGAATCAACACTATTGTTCTTCCTTTGAAGAAAGCAGAATTTGTCTGCACTGGGGTTAATACACATGCGGGTACAGTAATTTGACTGCATTACTTATAGTAATACAGTTTAATGTCTCTATAAATATAAACAGGGCTTGAGGCCATGTGCACTTAATAAATACATATATGCACTGGAAAAACTGCTTGGGGAAATACACCTCAGTGGTTGATAAAATTCTATTTCTTTCAATTTATCAAATGTAAATTAGCTTTACGTATATCCAAAGATTAAGTTTTTCTCATGGTGAATTAAAAGAGATTAGTGGTTTAATTATCATCAGTGATGCAAGATCCCAGCAAGATGACACTATTATGATGCCATAAATAATTTACTTATGTAGAGAATCACACTTTACCACATTAGTAATTTTTTTAGTATTTTTTTTGCTAAATATTAAAAAGTAGCTGTTCTCTGCACATTTTCTGTTATCTTAAAAATGGGACATCCAGTGAAAGATTACCTTAGTCTTTTTCCTTAGAAGAAGAGCTGACAGTCTATCCAGCCCCGCTGGTGAGCATCTGATTCAGACTGTTAGGAACAGGACAGGAAGTTTATGGGGGAAAAAATCCTCTCATTTTAGATAAGTATCCCACGGTTATTTTTACTTTTAACACAATCTATTTTTAAATATACTTCTTGTTTCTTGTGCTGTCCTCAGAAATTCCATGTGTCCTTTTAGGCACTGGTACTTTCCCTGTAAAGAAATTCTGTCTCTTGCCTTCACTCCGAACAAATTCTGTTTCTTGACTGCTGCCATGACATTTCAGCATTCTCTTCAAACTCCTTCTCTTTAGCTAAGAAACTCCATGAGTTATAATCTTTATTTACACTTTAAATGTAAACTTAAATCCTGAACTATATTTTGACAGCAAATGTAATGCTATTAGTGACTATATATGCCAAGAAATGACAATGAATTTTAGATTATTAAATTTAATTCCACTCAAATCAATTTCACTGTTTCACTGCCCAACTTTCACTGGGAAATAACCTTTCATGTAAAAGCCATGTTCTTGTCTGAAATATTTCTTCTTGTCTCCTTGTTTTTCACATTACTGTTTTTAATTACTGTTTCATACTGTCCAAAATTACTCTTTCATACTGTCCAAGCTTTCTATTTTACAACAATTGTCTACGACTACCTCAGATGTGAATGATTAGCTTTTAATAGGTAAGAAATTGGACAATAATTAAGGCATAGAAGACTTTCTGTCAATAGCAAAGGTACCTATGTGATCATCATTACTGGAAAAGTTCAAGTATGGAGAGCTTGCCTAGGCTTTGATAGCAACTTAAAAAAGGTGGAAAAACAATCTAACCCACACAACTTCCTGCAATTCAGTATAAAACAACCAGTTTTTCCAAGATACTCATTTATGTTCCTATTTCCTCTTAATAATCGAATTTTTAACCAATTTGTGGCTAAAGTCAGCTTTTCCCTGCTACCCACATTTGCTTTCTGCAGAGAAGACAGGAATAAAGTTTCTGGATTTGGGGTTTTTTTAAGAAGCCCTGTAGGTCAGCATAAATGGATACCTCTGCACCATGGAGCACAGAGTCCTTCCCACTGACCCAAAGGCTAGAGTGAACTCTTGTCATAAAGCAGGCATGGAATGTCAGCTCCCTTCTGTAATTTCCATCCAAGTCAATTGAAGAGCAACTGCTTGAGCAACAGCACCAGTTTACAGTAAAGCCCTTCCTTTACCACAGATAAATGAGCTCTGCCTGACATGTTCTGCTGATGAAACGCAGGGCTATATATCTTCTGTGAAATGGCTATTGTTTTGCACAGATTATAGCAGGAAGTGAATCAGGAGACAGGGGCATTTTAGGCAGAAGTCCTATTGTAAAGCCAACAGTGATGAAGTAGCTTTAGGAATAATACTGTTTCTTTTATACTAATTAAGTTCCTCAAGCCATGTACAGAAGCTATTCTCTGGGAATCTTATTAATTCCTTCCATGTCAAAGAATTAATAGGGAGAAAGGTTAGTACCCAGGAAGCAAGCCCCACTATTCAACTCTTAACAATACATTCCTTCTACACTGATGCCATTATAACTATTCCTGTAGCTGTTTAGAGCTTGTCCATTCGATTCTTCGTACAATACTGTCCTTATGCCAGGGAGCACTGGAGCATATGAAGAACAGTATTTTAGGACTGAGAGACACATTTATATCAGTCTGCCTGGCAAGTTATTATACTAGCCAAAGTCAGAACTTTTGAGAACTGTTATTTCCGAATTATTTTGCTCCCCTGAAAGCCAAAACAGTTTCTTTGTGAAATACATTTAGAGGATGACTGGCCCAAGGCCACAGTTAGTTACTCAGAACTAAGAACTTGTCTGCTCGCATTCACTCAGATTTCAGCTCTCTCAGTCAGAGCTGAAACAGGCTTTAACATTTTGGAGAATCAGACTCCAGCAAAAAGAGCTACCTTATCTCTGAATGAGAGCATCCACGTGAGGTTTGTCATCTTTTATTGTACATGTCAGCATCACTCCTGCAGTCAATTTCCCTTAACTCCTGCAGCAGACACCTGCCTCAAGTGGGGAACATATCTCCCTCATTACCTCAGTTCCAGCTCTCAGCAGAGCATGCCCCAGGCTCTCACCAGCCTGGGCACCACTTGGTACCATTAGTTCTATCCTATTACAGCAAGAGATTTAGTTAACGATGCAGAAGAGAAAAGGTGAAGATTTTATCTCTGAGTAAGCAATTAAAATTTTCCTTTCCAGTTTCTCTTCCTCCTAACTCGATTTTCACCTTTGCCTTTCAAGACCAGGCACAAACCAGCATCTCGCAGCACAATACCCACGTATCACCCTCTTCCTCCTCCCACAGAACTATTAACTATGACTGCTTTTGTTTCCTTGGCACCCTCCAAGTCGGCAGAAAAGCTGCTTTAGGCACACTCATGCCAGCTAACACACACTTTCCTTACTCAAATTCCTTCAGAGAATTTTTCAAGGAGTCTTAAAAACAGACATTACATAGCAACAGAGCTTCCTAATTTTGAGTTTCTCAAGAACACTTCACTGATGTACAAGAGGCCTCAAGTTCTGCATAAAAAGGGAAGAATTCTGCTCACTTACAGATTTTTTTCCTGGGGTTTGTGTTGTGGTTTGGAGATGAAACACCACCCAGGCGCTCACTTAGCTCCCTCTCTTCTCCTTCCCACAGTGGTGGAGTGGGGAGGAGAATTGAGGTAGAACTTGTATGTTGAGATAAGAACAGTTTAATAATGGGAAGTAAAATAAATTGCAATGATAATAGTAGTAGTAGAAGTAATAATAATAATAATAATAATAATAATAATAATAATAATAAAAATAATAGTAACAGGGAAAAAATCACAAGTGATGCACAATACAACTGCTCACCACCTGCAGACCCCCCCCCCGCCCCCCTTCCCAAACCCAAATGAGCCCTGTTGAGTAATTCCCCCAGTTTAGAAACTGCCCATGATATTCCATGGTGTGGAATATTATGGCCAGTTCAGGTCACCTGTCCCAGCTGTGCACCTTCTCTCTTCCTTTTGTGCACCTCCTCACTGGCAGAGCATGAGACAACACAAAAAAAAAATAGTCCTGGATTTAGGATAAACACAACTTAGTAAAAACCCAAAACATCAGCGAGTTATCAACACCATTCTTATTCCAAATCCAAACCACAGCACTGCAACACAGCTGCTGAGAAGAAATCAACTCTATCCCAGTTGAAACCAGGACAGTTTAGTACTGATAACCAGAAAAACAATCTTTGTATATTAGAATTCCATGTTATTTCAGTTTTGTTCCTTAAAACTCCCTTTACATACATAGGTTTTTTATATGTTAGAAGTGAAAATATAATTAAGCCTTCAAACTTCAACATCTGCAAAAAGCCTGTCAAGAAAAGGAAATGAGGAGAAAGCAGTCTGATGTATATAATCACTAGACTATTGTTTTTAAAAAGAAAATGGAATGAGATCAGGAAGAGAGGGTCACTGCATTTGCAGTGTCTCCAAATTCTTGCTCTTTAAGGACAACATTGCATGACTAAATTCATGTTTGGGTCAGCAAGATAAATTACTAGCAATACATTGGTTGGAGATATAACTAAAACATGGTATCAACATTTGAAATCTTAATTCTAGTTCTGAGATTACTTACCATATAGCCAAAGATTCCTATCACGTTTTTACTATCCTAGTTAGTATTGTTTCAATGATTTTCTTTTGAGATAATTTACTAGATAGTTACTAGATATTTTACAAAGATGTTTCACCCTCAAGGGTTTGAAATATGCTTTCCCGATACTGGGAACAGACAGGATTTGCATGTTTAGAACTGATAGGTCTGCTACAAAAAACACTTTCCATAAAAAACACTTCTTTACAAATGCTTTATTTTACTTAATGTATCTGCTACACACTGGGACAGAAATCTTTGAAAGCAACAGCAAGATTTCCAGTCCTAACTTTTGAAATACTCAATACTGAGGATGTACATGAGCTGACCCTTTCCAAGCCAATAGAACACCCCTAAACACCTAAATAAGAATATTCAGTATTAAGAATATTACAGATAGTGCCATTACTATAATGAGTTGTTAATGTCTATGCTCTGGAGGCCCTGATGCAAGTAATTGCCTACCTGTAATAACTTCACAGACAGCACAGGGTACAATCAACAACCTAATTTGGAAAAAGATTATTTAGATGCTATCATCAGTTTTGGATCATTGTGAAATTACACTTAGAGGTATTCCCTGGATTCAGTCTCCACAGCTTTCTGCAGCCATAAATCCTAAAAACATAGACCTGGTCTTGCTGTCATGTTAAGCCCTCCCACAAAGGAGTGCAATACAAGAATACCACAACAACACATCCTCTGTCTCAGCCACTAGAGAAATTAATCACAAGCTGTGAGAGAAAACTTCATTTTCCATCCACCACAGTACCCTTGTTATGTTACCTGCCTGTCAAAAATATAATCATACTACAAAATACTATTTACTACAGGTCCACAATCCCTAGGGCTGTTACTACTTCCCACTTTATCCCTAACAGGCAGTTAGGGGTAAAACCGGAAACATCTGCCCACTAAATGGCACGTAATTAAAACAACACTACTGATGATTAACACATCTGACTACACCTCTACTTTAGAGCAGCTTGCCTGTCAAGGCTCAAATATACAAGCAAAACTCACAATTAGGAACTGAGAAAAACCAAATCAACCCTCCACCACCACCATACCAAAAAACCCAAACCAAAAATATGAGACTTGGAATTTAGGTGAGCTTTACCATCCTGCAGTTATCATCTTGTCTTTGCCTTAATTATTTCAAGAGTCAACTAGAGTATGCTTTTGTCGAGGCCAGTGAGAAGATTCAAGTCTGATGAAGAGAGAATCAGTTAGATTTTATTTTAGTGCAGTATACAAGATTAATGAAGATTATGCTTGGAGTGACTCAGCCTACACATTTCCTTCTTTACTGCAAGGACAAACCCCAGATTCTGCGTAAGGATATTGGTCAGCCCAGCCCATATTTGCCCTCCCTCCCCAGCACAACCTGCTCTTGCCAGACTGTTCAACTGTCCCAAAGACCATGGTTTGCTGCCCTCTTCTAGGAGGACCTTCCAAAGCAGGAGAAGTGGTGCAGTTGCAGGTGGTCTGGTTTAGGCAGTCAAGAAACTAAAAACTTCTGGGAGAGTTTCGCTTCACCAAAAAAAAAAAAAAAAAAAAAAAAAAAAAAAAAAAAAAAAAAAAAAAAAAAAAAAAGAAGGAGCGAGAAGGAGAATAAGTACAACCAATTCCCACTACCATTTATAAATAACAACCCAATATTTGGTTGGAAAGTCAAGTGGAAGCAACAGCCAATCACAGATCCCACTGGTTTATTTATATGTTCTGCTGTTAGAAGACTGAAATACCCATTTTTATCTTTTGCTCCTTAGTTCTGGTAGCTAAGTTTTGCATTGTAGTTTTGGTAGCTAATCATCACAAATGTTCTTATCACAGCTACCAAAAATAGGTTGCCATGTGCAACAATATTTTTGTTAAATAAAATATACAAAAATATACAGATATTTGACTTATATACATGCATAAATACACTGAGAGATTCTGGTGCAAATAAAGATTTATCATCAGCTTCAAGCAATGAGATTTATCACAGTATCTGGTTGTCTTGTCTGTTTTCCACAGACATGCACTATCTCAAAATAAAAATTAATGGCTAGTGAAACAGTCCATCAATATACCATTGAAACACTCCCTCAGTCCATAAAACTTCCTACCTTTAAAGAACTAGCAGCTCAGAACACTTAAAGGAAATAAAAAACCCCAACCCTCAGCATATAAAGACTTACTTTTCAGTTTGTTAATACTGGTTATAAATCAATAGCTGCATTAACTGGCAACAGCCTCAAGTACATGTACTGCTAATTCTTTCTAGTTGCTCTCCTTTTACTACATGAATCTGGACCATCACTTTGAAAATATTAATACTTACCACTATCACCCTTTTATAGAATCCACAGCTCATTTATTATAGGCAGGAAGGGATAGGCTACTAGAGGAAATAAATACTACCCAGAACAGCAAGGAGTTTTTTTCAGAATATGCACTTACAGTTGCCAAGTTTATAAAGAAAGTTCTTGATCATTATTGAGAATTAGTTCATACAAATTATATAAACCCAACTGTATATACATACACACTCTATATGTATTGTTGTAATAATTATCAGGTCAGTATATGTCTAGTACAGTTCCTGGGTTTTGAGTGTTTGATTCACTTTTCAAAGGCTGTTTTGTCTTCATCAGTATTTCCTACATGCAGTGTAGCAAAACATAGGAATCTGTTCCAAAACTTCAAGTTATTCTTGACGTCTTCCTACCAAGAGTGCAGCTGTTTTTTCTGTCATCACTTCCAGGTGGTCAGGACAGGCTTTCCTGAATCTCTTGCCCGGCTTCCTTTGACCCCCGGGGACTGCCCAGGACGACCCCGCGGGTCGCGGTCAGTGCCATCGCTCTGCGCCATCTCCTCATCGTACCTGGGGGTGAGGAAACACATCCAGTGCCTTGTCCTGCTGCACAAACAGCACTGGGTCTGTATATTCTATTTCTACATTCTATTCTGATTATTATCTACAACTGGAGTTTGATACAAGCTGTTCCACACACAGCGTCATGCAGGCTTCATAGATGCAGCTATGATTCTACGTATCTGTAATATTACAATACAGATCATCTGAAATATCTTCAGCCCCTGTTTGAAACAAGTCATCTGGCAGCTTTAGTTAAACTCCTGAGTTTGAAATTTTGTGCTTGTGAAATTCCCCATGTAACTTCTGCAGGTCTGTGGTTAGGCAAAACATCAGCCTGCTGCCAGTTTAAATAACTCCTGAGCTATCGCTTCAAAGGGAGGATTGTTAGCTGCAGTGTTAGAGCTCCACTGCTGCATCACAGAGAGAGAAGGGAAAGAATGAGGTGAACTAAACAGCCATGTGATCAAACAAAACGCATTTGACGACATGTATTTGGTAACACTTAACCACAGTGATATTATACACCATGTGTATAATATTCATTAAATCTTGAATCCCAACTCAGACCACTTATATTTAACTGCTTTTACTAGTATAGAGAAAAAGTATTTAAGTATGAACTAGTGGATCAGCTATGTACATAAACTGCCTTCCTGACATACTGAGCAATTACACCACTAGTGCTAGAGAACCTATCCAAACATTTTCTCAAAAAAGATGAGAAACTGTGTCAGCAATATGGTACGCAAATTAGTGTTCTTCTGCATAAAACCAATCAATCCTAGATAAATCTTGCAGACATTCCAATATAAAAATCTGTTTCCTTCATTTCTCTCCTTATAATACAGATTGAGGAATTTTTAAAAATCTGAAAATTTTATTATTTATTATTACATTCATTATTCACAGATTATTTCTATGAACTGAGAGAAAATTTGCATCAAATAACTTTTAAACTAGAACCAACTATTTTAACTGTGTAAATACCATGTGTTAGCCACTACACAATCGAAATTCTACACATGTAGAACACAAACATTCTCTTTGCTTCTGTCCCTCAGTTCTAGCTGCTGGAAACTCAGAAGGTGCAAGTAGGGGTTTATCAGACAACACTGTCTCTGGAAAGGAAGCAAGGGAACTCTGCTTTAATGTACTCCCACTTCCAATGCATTTCCAAAGAAATGAAGTGGTACTTTGTGCCCGTTTTTCACATCAGAATGAAGTTCACCTTATCTTTTTGGTCTACATTACAGATCAAAAAAGTGAAGTGGCAGAAAAACCTTGGCCTTTATATGAAACATTGATAAAACTTACAAGACTTCATAATTGCCCAGAACCTCTTTTGGTGGAGATTTATTCCATTTGCAGTCAGGAATTTCCCCATTAGGCACAGCAATGTTAAGCGTGTCATTAATAAGATTATACTTCAAGATACGATCATTAGCAGTGCTGGAAGTAAGAGAAGGGGAAGCATTAACCTACAAAAGGAAAAAAAAAAAAAAAAAGTCAGTATCAGTTTTTGCAGTGTTCTCCAAACTGCATGTGTGATGTCTGTGTGTACTATAAGGGAAATTGAGCCTCAGTGGCTCAAAGCACATCTTTCAGTTCCTCAGGCACTGGAAGGAATTCCCCACTGAGCATTTTTCTTTTTACATAGACAGGAAAGTACCACTCTGTTAAGTGCCTGCAGTGTCAGCCTCAAGATTTCTGCTGGGATGACATTCACTAGCATGAAACAGACAAGACGGAATTTTTGTTTCATTTTCTGTTTACATGGTTACAAACCCCATACATTTGAGTGCTTAAAACTTTCCCAGTTTACATGAACTGCTGTTACACACAGAAATCTGTGGTTCTTCTGGGTAAACAACTTTTCTCTAAGTTCTTACCTGAGTTCTCCCCTGTTACATTGTGAGCTGGAGAGTGCTCTCTATTCAAAGCACTACATTGTATCTTGTTTTAATTAAACTGGCAATTCAATTAACATATCTGTGTTCCGTATTTGTTTTGGAGAAGTAGTATCAGAACAATGAACAGCTGACTTCTTTTAAATGAAGATCACTTTGAATTAGATTGAGAAGGAAGGATGGATAAAATTTATATAGTACATACAGATCTAAAGTTAATACATCAAAGAGAAATTTATGGAAAAAATAAAAAAGCTTTCCAAATATCCTAATTATCCTTTGTATGCCCCTTTTGTTTCCTCTCAATCTGTAACATTAAGGCCATGACAGCATTTAAAAATTAAATCCGATGTTATGCTCCATCAAGTCAAGTCCCATTTTCCAGGTACTGATCCAGTATTTAACAGGGCTGCTAACATGCAGACTGTCTCTGCAGTTGTATGGATGCACTGGATTTAGAAACCAAAACAGAAAGCCACAAACAAACAGAAAAACAGGAAAGAAAAGCACACACTAGCTTGGTCATCACATAACATATCTCACTTCCCAATGTTTTTTTTAATCCACTGATCTGATAAAAAATATTGTTTTAAAAGGGGAAAGACTACATTGAAATCTACTTAGCTTCATTCTGTGAAATAAGAAGGAAGTTTTTTCTGTATTTTATAAAACTTTACCTCAATTAGCCAGGGTTTAAGCTTGTCATCAATGATAATGTCATATCCATAACACTCAAAGCAGTGTTTATCATTATTCATTACAGGCTGGGGAAAAAGAAAAGACAGTAATATGTATTAAAATCTATTCTTCAGTAAGTAACCCAATTATACACTTTTTTTTGCTAGAAATCATATGTGATGACATTATGAATCTTCTACAACATTTTTCAGTGCTGTAACTCAAATATAAGCTTGCTAACTAGTAAGTTAAGCCTTGCTGTTTATTTTTGAGGCTGTAAGTAACTATTTCAGTACTAATGATTGCATTGATGCCAAGTATTAAGTTATGTTAATTTCCCATTATGCTTCCATAGTGAAAATAAGTGTTTTTATACTTTGCAAAAGTAGTAACTATATTTAAAGCCTGCATGCATCAGGAGAAAACATAAAGTTTGAAAATTTACAGCTTCATATAATTGTGAATTCTTTACACTTTCAAAAAGCAATTCAGAGACATTTCTTTTATTCTGTTGCTGTAACTATGCAGAAATTTTAGGACATAGAATTACAAAACACATTTTTAAATTATAATTAGTCAAGGTAACTATAACCCCAAAGCCAAGAGAGACCAAGAATCAAGTTGTGCTTAGATCAAACCCTCTAGAGAACCAAGGGCTTCCCAGCATCTGCTAAACACTTGCAGTATGCATGGTGTAATACTTTCTTCTATGTGAACCTCATTAGACCTTTTAGAGAAACCTTTGTGAAGGTTTCTGAGATGTTTTCCCCATTACTAATAATGAAGCTTTTCATTTCTTCAGGGACTGAAAGGGGGAAGGAAGAATCTAATTACATATGCCATTGTCAGAAGGACAAAAGAACAACAAATTTCAAGCTCATTCTCACTTTTCCTCCAGTTAGGTTCTGCTAGCATTTGATTATGTCCCTTTTCTCCCAAGTACCTTCAGATATGACTGCACAGCAGAGGCCAAGTTAAACCATGCTTCCCCAGCTCCCACTGATCCTAGCTGCATGACCTTGTCCCTGTTTCTTGTGCTGATTCTGGTGTTCATTGGCTCCTTCCGTGACTCAGCTTATTCCCCTGGCAGAACACCAAGCCATCAATAAAGCAAGGTAGTAATTGTCAGTGCACAAGTGAGCTGATTCAGCTCGAAATGGTGCCAGGATCAAGCCAAAAGAGATGACAAGACAATGTACTTGGGACCAGGAGAGTCCTTGGCATCAGTGAGCTCCTCAGTTACCCCAGCTGACTCCCAGAGTGATATCTGCCCTCTATTGTGATCATAGAATATTACCCAAACACCAGAAAGTCCCTCAAGAAGAGAACTGGCTGCTGCTGCTTTTTTTTTTTCTTAATAAATTCATGATAACTCTATGACTTGTGCATACAAGTGGTGCAAATATGTTATGTAACTCCGATGAACTAATAGCCTTAAATTTCCTTTGATAAATTGTCCTCCAGAGATTTCTTTTTTCTTTGACACATTTGTTATTGCTGGAATGACGTCACACATTTTGGCAGAACTTAATACTATTCACAAGGGCAGTATCAAATCATATTAAATAGTTCACAAATCCCTCAAGGAAAGAGATTTATTCACTCCTCCAAATACTCTCAGACAGCTTCAACCCACTCACCCACCCAAGATTCACTTCCCTCATCAAGAAATATCAAGATATCAAGAGATAAGACAGCTGCAGAAATCAGCATACAGCATCACTCAAAGAGCAGGAAAGAGATGTAGGGGTTTGAATGGCAAGCTCACTTCCATGGTTATGGGAAGCCTACAGCTTTCAGCTATCATTGGCAGCACTCCAGGAACAGCACTCACCGCAACAGCCTTCAGGGACTGCACAATTATCCAGTGGATTTCATCAAATAATTTGTTGGTGACTTCCTTTCCACGGGTGCTCTCCAGATACAGGCGTAAGTTACTCACTGTCCACTTGCCTCCATGGATGTGGTTGTAATCATCCTGAAGAGTTAAGGAGTTCACTCAGTCTAAGACTTTGAAGTTCAGCAGGTTTCTTTCATCCCCACAAAAAGTCCCTTTATACTTACATGTGCTGCTCTAAAAACAAACCTGGCCAATTGCTCTTGCAGCTTTATGAAGACCTCAGCTTTGAACTGCCCTCTACATAAACAACTGCTTTTATTATAGCTCTAATATGCTTGTATCACACATTACAAATCAAGTAATAAATCTTTCTTAGGAGAAAAAAAAAAAACAACTCTTTGACAGTTTTATAGTAAAGTACGAGTTATGATTTGGAACTAGAAGTTTTAAAATATGGAAGGAAAGAACTGAATGTTTTGCTTCTCTGGGGATAAGGAAAAAGCAATTAATGAGCAACAGCAGAATTTCACTGAAGGTAGCAGTTGTAAAATGCAGCACTTGAAAGTGCTTGTTTATTTATTTATCTAAAGCACAACTTGTCTGTTCCCTGGTATCTTCTTACTGGTGCTACCGATAACAGCTACATTTAAGAACATAGTGAAATGACACCTGAATTGTTTTTAGAAGTTAAATTTTCCAAGTAATTCAGTACAAAACCCCACTAAGTGTTACTGAAACTGAACAGGGGGAAACAGGAAGTTACCTTATGTTGTCTTTTCAGAGTTTATCAAGGCTCTGCATTATTTCTCTTTATGGGAAAGTCAAGAGCAAAGCGAGGGCTGTTCATACTGATGGAAAGGCACATGTTCAGCCCTCAAGGAACTCTCAGGACAAATGCTTTGTCCCTTTATCAAGTGGTCTCCTCAGAGCATTTCTGAGAATTAATGATTGTATGCCTGCTAAATTACAAAACACAGAATGCATAGAGCAGAAAAAGGTTCCCAGAAGAATAAATTCTGTCATCCTCTAGGTCATGGTCAGAGAAGCATCCATCTTATTATTAGGCTTTCTCCTACAGCTCCCCCATGAGTAAATTTGGAAAACTGGACTGTACAAATAAAGACCTGAAACATGGTTCTCAGGATTTGCTCAATGGAAAAAAAAAAGTCTTGAGACCAGATTCCAGCAAGGGAACAGAGATCCAAGTTTCAGCTCTCTTTGCCCTTCAGAATAAGTACTCAAATCAAAACAGATTGCAACTGGGTAGAGCTTTACACAGTCACAGTTGTTTAATTAAAGACATTAAAACAATGTGAAAACAATTACTTATAAGAATTATCGTTGTTTTGTTTGTATTACACATGCATTTTCCAGCACCTCATCATAATTTTTATAAATTACTGACAGCTCAAATTAGTTTTAGAAAACTAAAACTGTACAGTCTAAATGCCTGAAAAGTTACAGGTACATTTAAAACAGAACAAATGTTTAATTTTTACATTAAACTTCTCTTCTGCCTTTCTGAAAAGCTATACAGGTATCAGTGGTTTAAAATTTATAAAAAACTTTTCAAATATTCTAGTAATAATTCCACATTCTTAGGGTGCTACTTCTATATCCATTTCTGTTGTCCTTTATTCTAAGCGACCTCACCACCACGGTCATGTATCTTATTTGGGGAAAATCTCAAAGGGCATTCTTTAACTGGTAGAGAAGATGGAAGGGTGCACAATAACAAGGCAGGCAATGTACCACGTGCCTCACATCTTCACTGCTACTGGCAACAGCACCAGGATTTTTTCTCTAAGTTGTATGGGACCTGCTTTCTACATAAGTAATTCTCAGTGTGCCCTCTCAAACCAAAACATGCTTGAAGCACTTCACAAATCAGCACCTGAGCAATAAAATGTTTATCGTACCGAAAAATTGTATATTTGACCACTTACCCTGGTTTAGAACTACCAACACTATCATTCACATTGCTGTTACAGCAATATCCAGACAAAAAACAGGTCTGCTATGCTGCACATGTTATGAAACAGTAGCAGAAAAGCTCTTTCAATTTAAGAGATACTGCACAAATCTTGCCTATGAGTGCTTGTGTGTACCTGCATTAATATAATCAGGAGCGTGTGTGTGTGTGTCCATACGTATTATTTTCCATACCATTAAAACAAAGCTTCTGGCATTAGGAAGTGCAACAATAGAGTTTTAACGACTGTACCAGAGGCATGGTTTGTAAATCACAGACATCCGCTAAAAACACCAAAGGGACAATCATTATCAAGTCATTCCCTGAGGGAACAAGGCTGGGGAAGTGATGCCCATCTATGTAACCCCTGCCCCACAAACGTTCCCTCCTCACTGCTGAATTTCAGCCTGGTTTGACACATGGAAGGGCTGTCAAAGCTCTCATGTTTCCACATGAATATCAATGGCGAATTACAGGACAGTACTGTCCTGCAGGCAGTGCTCCAGCTTTGGCCATGCAAGAGGAAGCCACCAGATGGCCAGGCAGCACTTATTTATCTCAGGTTTGCAACTGCACGTTCCCTTTGTTTCCTACAGAAGGAAGGCAGGGGCAGGAGGTTGGGGGAACACTGGAAGAAGCTGTAAACGCCTGTGATGAATAAGTGCTGGAAATAAAAAATAAATTAACTGCATGCCAGAAAGAGAGGGAAGGTGAAATGAGAAAGGAGATATTAAGCCACTATTATAAAGCACATATCCACATATCCATGCTTATTAATTTCATTGTTCAATTCATAAGTGAGCACACTGGCTTTTAAATGAAAGGAGACCCCAGCTCTCAACTACTGTGAGTCAATACTGAAAATATCACATTCTATTACAGAGCTGCAACTCATTATCTTGACTTTTGAGTCGTGGTTTTCTAAAATGTCTAAATTCTAAAATGTATTTATTTGTAGGTGCAAGGTGAAAGTATGACAAAAGTATCACCAAGTATGACAAAGTATGACAAAGTATGACAAAACTTTTTGATTCCAAGTTCTTGGGATGATTGGAGAAAATCAGTCTTGCTACAAAAGAGCATCTAAGAAATCAGCACACTTACCCCATGTTTCTGAATGGCAACGTTTGTAAGATGTACAAACATGTTATCCAGTTCACTTGTACTTGGTGTGTACTTCACTGTGCAAAACCGGCAAAATCCAAGCTTATACCTTAAATGCAAAAAGTCATTAAAATGTATTAAATCCCTGTAAGAAAGAAGGAAGTGAGCATCCCAGGATACCACTGACAGGTTACACTTCTTTGTGCAACATGCACAACATGATTTTGACTACACTGGACATTATCTCCAAACAAAACACCAAGACATGCAAACCTTACATGTAACATCTCAGTGGACGATAGGTAGACACCAAAACATAGAGACGAAGGTCAAATTTCTTTCCACCAATTAGTAAGGGATTGTTGATGTAGAGTGAAATCACATAGGCTTCTTTGGAAGACTGAGACACAAACCTGAAAAACACAAACCATGTCTCACAATATATTTGCAACAATATAAGCCCTGAAGTCTTTTACTTCTTTAGAGCTGTTCTGTAAATTTTGAGTTAACTGAAATCTTGCTTCTTGGGCCAAGACAATGTATAAAATTGTGGTGGTTCATAATACACACTCAGCATCAGGCCTTATACACCAAAAAAAAAAAAAAAAAAAAAGCTGTAAATCCTGTACAGATGACCAAGATCAATTACCCATTTAAACTCACACAGTAGCTGACCAAGCCATTCAGAAAGCAGCTCTACAAACCAGCCTTTTTCCCTTTAAGAGAATTTAGAGCTTGAGAAGGTCCAGACAAGCAAAAAGAATGTAGTGCATTACATTCATTATTCAAGGTCTTGTATTACTGGAATATTTGCAATTTATGCTTAGTGTGCAATTGCAAACCACTGTGAAAAGTTAATATAACTTTCAGATTGGGACATTCTTCAGATTCCAAATCAAACGGGGAAAAATACTCAAATGATATTCAGCCAGTCACTTGATAACAGGAAAAAGAATTAAGTCATGTGATCAAAACTTCTAGTCAGAGAAAAACATAAAATTGCTAACCTATTTCATCCATTTGGAAGGAGACCATCAACATGACATGTGTTATTTTGTGTTCCAAAAGGAAAACACATTTATTTCATAGAAATGCATTCTTCCTTTGTACTAATGTAAAAAGCGATTTAATATATAATAAAAAATTATTGAAATTGCTGAAGGGAAGATTTTTCTCTTGCTCCCTGTTATTTAATACTGTGAAGAAGAACAATTTCTTTCTGTGCAAGTTTTCCCCCAATAACACTGAAGGCAATTTTATAAAGAATATTAATTGAACAGTTCTGTGTACCTCCTCATACCAAAACAAGTTGTATTATAACCTGTTGAAGGAGGAAGCCAGATAACAACTGAGATTAAATGCAAATGTAACTATAAAATGATAAAGCAATAGTAATAATGGAATACTTCTCCCATGCATCAGACAATCAGCATGTTGATGAAGTTCACCTAATTACAGAAAGTACAATAAAGGGGTAGGTTTTAAGAACTTACGAAGATGTTTTGCTGTCTCGAGACCACTTTTTTATTTGGGAGAGTTTATTGATTAGAAATATTCCTTTTCCTTGAGCTTTGCCACAAGGTTTCATAATCCATGTGCTGGAGGGATTCTTTCTGAATTCTTCAACAAAGAGATTATAATCGGCAGGAAGCATAAAAGTCACAGGAACAAAATCTGAATTAAGCGGAGAAAAAAAAAGTGCACAATAAAAGACACTATCTCATAACGCTATTGACACATAAAGACTGAAAAAGAAAAGTTCTGTATTTTCAGCTTTCCACTCTGGCATGATTCACCTTCATTAAGACTCATGCTACCTTTTATCTCATTTACTTTTGAAAAACTTTTTCAAGTTTTTACTCAAACAATTGCAAAATGTTGCACAATGCTAACTTCATAGTAATAGATTCTAACTCCTGTGAATAGATTTTCTTCTTCCATTTATATGCTGTGCAATTAGAGTAGTAGATACCATTCCAACTAAACAATTACAATTTCTCAATTTCCTGTATCAACTTTCACCATTCTTTATCATGCTCTGTGCAGGCAAAAACCACCTTTGGCTGTGCAATTTTTATTTCCATGTAAGCCCCATTATTCTTATTTATTATATCTTATTCAGAACTCCTATTATTTTTCATTTCTCCCACACTCAGTTTTACCATGATTACTGAAACCTAAAGAAAAACATTTGCCACTTTTTGCTATTAAATTATCTTCACTTCCATCCTTAAAGAACTGCCTTCTTACACAGATGAAGTGTTTTCATTTCACTTTTCCAAGATGTAATTCAACTCCACATAGCCCAACCTGTCTCACTTCGATGCTTTCTGACCTCCTAAGCAACTCAGCTTTCCTCATTCCTGATCTATTCTTGGTTTAGTTTTGGAATTTTGGTTTCTTGGGTTTTTTTTTGGTTTTTTTTTTTTGTCTGGTTTGCTTTCTATTTTATTTTCTAGCACTCATTATTAGTTCCCCAACTTCTCCCAAATTTCCCTCTGAAGTGTTTGTTCATTCAGTTCTGTCTAGAGCCTTTCTGCAAAAAGTTTTATTTTTTGCTCCAATGTAAGATTTTCACATAACGGTTTTTCACTTTTGAATTAAACAAACTGCAACCCTCTCTCACATGAAGTAGCAGAGGCCTTTGGTTTCACGACTAACCTAATTGCAAAGTAACTTAAACCCACAATTTATGCTCTCGAAAATAATTTTTGCAGAACCCCACATCAATGAAACCCAGAAGAGGAACTGAGCACTTCAAGGTAGACACTTTAATGTCATAATAATCCAGAGGTTCAGTATTTCATGCACAAAATAAGCTGGTTTGCTTCCAATTATTGACTGCCTAAGAAAAAAGCTGAATGCTGATAATAAGAACAACATACCCAAATAAATATATTTCCCATTTTCATCCTTTTCTGCAAGAGGACTCCCTTCTTTCTCAAGTTCTTTTCTGTATCTCTTGATATTCTTTACCATCAAATCTTTTCTGGTCAGTTCATAGTGGTTTGGGAAATGATTGACAATTTGGTCATCAGAGAGGCGGTACCCGGTTTCCACACTGAACACATTTCTGATTGTTTGGACGCTCATCCTGAAACCAAAGACAGCCACCAAATGATTTCTCTCCAGTAACAGACTTCAGGATAACAAATTAGAGATCTTTTCACTCCAATTTCTTCACCTTTTCTCTCTCTCATTTCTCTTTATATCTAACATTTTGCTGCACTGACAATCCAACATATCCTGAAGTTCTATTAACAAAGCAAATGAAATTCTGCTGAAGGTTTAATCAGTCCCTCTAGCACTACTGACAATGGTGCAGGAAGTGAGGAGAGAAGGATGACAAATGGGTCTTACAGGACTCTGGCTTGTTGATAGGTCAATCCCAAGCAGGGCCTAAAAATGACTGAAGTGCACCCAAACACTACAGAATCCTCTTTCTAAATCTGTCACTTCACACTCTTGAAACTCACCTTTCCTCTTTAAAAAAGCCACAAATCTAACCTCCCACTGACTGCCTTGCTACTCGGACTACAAAGGAATGGAAACATATGACTTTAAAACTGGGTAAGAGATCTTGCTAAAAACACCTGTGATGTTTAGTTATACACCAGATGAAAGTGCTGCAGTGACAGAGCCATCAAACCAGTTATCAACTACGTTTTTCACAGAAGAGCAGGGAGATAGATGCAAAGAATTTTCCATATTAAATGTCTCAATGTGAGAATTTAAAACTATTTCCTGAATGCCACCAATTTGCTGCATTATCATTTCAGGAAGAAAAAAAAACAAACAATACAACCAGTCACACAGCAATCTCCATGAGTGTTTCCCCACTCTCCCAACTGCATTCCAAAAGCATGAGCAGATTACTAGATTCCTGCCCATTTAAATGAGTGGTTTACAAAGGGTACATTTGGCAGCACCAACTGCCATTCTGATATATTTGAAAGGAACATCAACAAATTCCTTGGTTTATTTAAAGATTACTGTTTCTGCCATTTTAATAGATTACTGCATTCTAGGACAGCATTTCACGGTCTTATACCAGACAAACACCAAATGAGAAGATTATTTACTCTCCTCCTTTTACCACAATCTTGATCTAATTTCACATTCAGTCTCAGTATTGAAATGTTGAATAATTAGCCTGAATATAAATCATTATCATGAAGAGAAGGAAAGTACAGTTTATTACAGCAGTCTGGACTCTGGTAACAGGGTAACACTATAACTCCATAACACTGATAAAAGAAATCGGTAATTGTAGTGTACTTACCAATAAAAATTCCAGTCTTCATTTTCTGCCACCTGAATCCATCCTCTTTTTTCAAAGTTGTTTATTAGAACAGATTTTTCTATGTCAGTTACCCACTTTACTTTCCCTGCCATTATCCTAAAGCGGAATCAACCTGTTCATACAGAAAAGTTTAAAGTTAAAAATAGGGGAGGATACAGGGAAGTAAAAGCAGAAGAAAAGTGGCACTGAGAAAACACTTTCACATAAGTATATTAGTTTAAACCAAATGAAAATAACATCTAGGGTCAGACTGAAACCCTGCATTTCTCAGCTGGACAACTGCATACAAGGACACTGGTTACAGGGACTATTCACACTCCTCACCTTTTATAAACAGGCACACATCTGTCTTCCCTTAAATGCTACTGACAGAATCCCCTATTCTACACTGGGCAATGATTAAAGAACCAAGAGTGGAGCACAGACACTGTATTGTTTCTGACTTATGAACATATATTTTTGCTTTGTTTTGAAGCAGGAAAGATTCATCTGGATCATGTGGTGCCTGTAGAATAAAAACCCATGATTCCAAGAGAAAACCCTTACATGGTATTTTCCCTTTACAGTCCCTTACATGCTTTATCAACAATCAACATTTGCAGTACCTCAGGGGAGGGAACTAAAATTACTGACCTTGCAACTGATATCATTAAACCCTTACAGGAGGATTTCCCCAAACGTCAGGTTGTTAGAAGAGCGCTTACAAACTGCATTTCAGCTCCCGACACCAGGTGTCACTTTCTACATTAGATCTCTCACTTGCCCAGGTCAGCCTTTTGTAAGGATCACTCGACCATTCTGGCAGGAAGGGAACTCAGCGAGTCCCTTGGTCCAGCCCCTCTGCTCAGTGCAGGGTCAGCTACGAGGTCTGGACAGTTTGCTCAGAGCTTTACTCATCTGTGTTTTGAAAAGCCCCCAAAACAGACAGCACAGCTTCTCTGGGCATCCCATCCCACTGCCTCACTGATCTAATGGGGGTGGGGTAGGGGGTGGTTCTCCCTATATTTTTATTATTTTCCATACATTTGTTGTTATTACTTGCATTACTTTCCCAAGGACAAAACTCACCACGCAAAGGAGTGGGAGTGAGCTAAGTTATCACACATCCACAAGCAACACCAGCTACTGCCCATTCTACACACAGTTTTCCACTAGAAAGTAAATTAAAACATAAAATCACACTTACTAAATGTAGTAATGTAATTAATGAATGTTAATTCAATTTAAGGAATTAACAATGCAATGCAATTTCTGCAAGTAACACGATGGACTGGAATTCAAGGGGACTTAATTTTCCAGGACTAGATATGGAGATGTACATTTGCCACCAAGCTCAGGCCTCTATTGTTTCTTTCTGGGAGGTATAACCCATATAATCCCACGTTGATTATTTATCCTGTCAAATCCTACAAGGCCAAAATGTTTACTAATAAGCTTCAATTTCAGAAAGTTCAAGACACATTTTTATTCATGTTGGTAAAGCAATCTAAAATCAAGCTTAGACAGAAAAGGGCATACAAAGGGTCTGTTTTCTTGTGTGTGCTTTTATACAACCCCTAATTCTACAAGATCATGATCTTTCTCTGGGCCTTCAAGATGTTACCAGAACAAAGTAAATGAAACAATTAATTTATTTGTATTGAAATTTGTGTGACTCACCATCTGTGACTCACTGACACCACACACCACTTTGTTGTGGTTCTAAAAATTCAGGGATTAGTCTGCTTGCAATAAAATTGTCCCTTCAAAAGGAAATGCATTAAAGGCTACAATTGGTATTAACCAACCACAACGTAAACTTTTCAAAAAGCTTTAACCCAACGCTCTTCACATCTCCAAGCTACCCCATGAGGTTCACCAAAATTCAAACCTAGCATTATACTTCTTTCTCTGACTCCTTGATCAATTCACACACAGGAAGGTGGGCTGAAATTAAGCCAGAGCTAAACACTGGAGACAGGTTCTACCAGAAATCAAAAGAAAAATTACAAGAGTGAAATTCTTTTCCTGTTTTGGCAACTTGGTGTCTCATAGATCCCTCCTGCTTCAGAAGGATTGAAAGGAAAGTAATACAACAGCAGACTGAAAATTCCTCCTTGGTTTCTGCAGACTTTGATCGATCTCAGATGATATTTAACTGTCCTGTACCAATTTTGTACACATTGATCACCAAAACCCACAAACAAGAATGCACAAAAAAATATGGAATTTTAATACAATGTAATTTTCTAGAGAAATCCTCTATCTGCAAATAGGTATTCTAGATAACCTGATGAGACTGCACATTCAAACTCCTGGTCAGCTGAGATCACCAGATGCACAAAACATCAAAGAAGAGCTGCATAACGCAGCCATAGACTACATATCTGCAGTAAGTCAAATCCTTCACAAAACACCAGAGCTCCTGCTCAAGAGACAGCCGGTATGTGACAGGGGCACAGCAGGCCTGCCACTTCTCCAGAACACTGCCTTTCCTGCCCACGCTGCTCCCACGAGAGCAGGGAAGCCGCAGCCTAACCCCCAGTGAGGCCTCCTGCAGTACAAACTGACCAGCTGCGATCCAAAAGCAGCCCGGTGGGCATCACTGCCACTGTAAGAAGCCAGTGGTGCTGATGGCAGACTTTTCACACCGCAAAACGTGGGTGAAGCTGTCCCCGGCACCTGAGCCAGCAACTTCTATTTCTTTCTAACAGTACAAAACGTAACTGTGCTTCATTATTAAGTTTACTACGGGAAAATCCAGTTCGGCTGTGCCATCGGAGGAGGGCCTGCTGCGAGATTCCCAAAGTGCTGGGGAGGAGAAGGAGCCCAAGACTGAAAAAAGACACATGGCTGCGTGTGCGTGGGCCTGAGGGTGTTTGGGGTGATGGAGGGATGTGTGTTTCTATGTGTGTGGGGGGTGTCTGTGTGCATGTGTGGGGATGTGTGTGGGCTGTCTGTGAATGCCCGTGGGGTGTGTATGACGGGGTGTACGCGGGACAGGTATGGGGCTGTGAAGGGGAAGGGGTTGGGGATGTGTGCGGAGGGGCTCCGGGCGTGCAGAGGGGATGTCGGGGAGGGGACGGACACCCACGACCCGGCCCGCGCCCCGCGCTCACCTGCCGGCGGCAGCGCTCCGCCGCTCCCCTCAGCCCCGGCCGCGCCCGCCGGCCGCCGCCATCGCCCCGCCCGTTCCGGCCGCCGCCCCGGGGCGGGGCTGCCGGGGCCGTCGCCGGCCATGTTGTGTGCGGGCCGGGCCCGGCGCTGCCCCGAGGGACGGGAACGCGCTGCGGCCCCGGCGGGACAGCCGCGAACCCCGCACCTCAGCATTGTCCCCGCTGTTTGGCACGGTTTAGGCTCACGCCTCTGCGGCCTGGGCCTGCCCCATCGCCGGGGAACAAGGCCCTGACAAACATCACTCCATGAGTACCTGGGGGTTGGTGAAAGGCCGTGGCGTGACAAAACCTTCCTGGATGTTACCAGAATGTAAAACCCCCAGAGACAGTCAAGTGCCAAAGCTCAAGTCCGTGTTTGAGCCCATCAGGTGTTGGCCCATAGGTGCTTTTGTACAGAAAAGGGTCAAAAAAAGCAGGCAATTTTTCCTGCAAAAATCTCATCACAGAACTCCAGACTGGTTTGGGTTGGAAAGGGACCTTAAAGCCCATCTCATTCCAATCCTCTGCCATGGGCAGGGACACCTGCCACTATCCCAGGTTGCTCAGAGCCCATCCAACCTGGCCTTGGACACTGCCAGGGATGGGGCGGCCACAGCTTCTCTGGGAAACTGTGCTGATGACAACAACGTGATCAACAACTCTTAATTCACAATGAGAAGCTGAGTGAGAAAAATAGTACATAAGAATTTATGGGTTTAGTTCCTGTGCAGAGAAGCCTGATTTATGCATACAAAAATCCTTCCAAAAAGAAATTATTAAGACACCTGCCATATATTAAGGTCCCTGATATTGTGTGATAGGCTTGATACAGAACGATAAGATACTACATAGTGGACTCCAGAGATCTGAAGAGTCTCTGAGTGAGACTGTGTAAAACAAATTACACCTAATAATTATTTTGTTTCTCTATGACAAATTACTTATTAAAAAATTGATACATTAAGACAGTATCTGAAATAAGCAGTTTGCAGTATGTTGGAGTACAGCAAATTCCTAAGAGCCTTAATTCCCCAAATAATCTGAGTACAAGCAATATGCATTAGTATTTGCCAGGTGATGCTACGGTAATAGGCTCTTTCAAGGATCCAACAACAAGGAAAGAGTTAATTTAATAATTCATATACTGGAGCTATTAAATATTCCCTAGTTTAGCTATGAAAGCAGCTGCAAAATGCAGTGTCACGTGTGTGACCACGTGCAGTGGAAATTTCCTAGCACAACAATACCTCTGGCAGCAGAAGAGAGCAGCCTTCACAGCCTTCTTTCGATCGAGGAAGGTATGTCTGCTGTGGCAGCTGACTGCAAGCCAAGTGAGCCTGAATCTTCATACTTGTCAATCCTTTTTTGTTCCTGCATCCATCATACCTCAGAGGAAAGCTGAAAGGAAGTTCCCTTTTTAAATTACTTAATATTTCGTTAAGGACAGAAACGGTTTGGTTTTTTGGGGGGTTCTGTTTGTTTGTTTGTTTGTTTTAAATGTAAAAGTCTTTTAGCTTAATTCAGCAGTTCTTAATTGATGTTACAGTTCCAAAGTATAAAAAGATGTTTTGCTGTCTCTCTGAAATCTACATTGACAGTATTACATCACAGCTAATAATAGATGCTGCAGTTTTCAATTTTAAGACATCTCCATTTTTTAACATTATTGTTAAAAAAGGGAAGTGGGGTATAATTTGAGAGCAGCTCAGTGATGCTTACTATTATTGTATCAGGAAATGCAGTGGCAGCCCTGATGTGCTATCTTTGTGACAGATATGACTCCTATGATGACATTTGGGTATTTTATTTTAAGCTTGAGGCAACTCACAAGGTTACCTGTATGTGCAAAATTCAGCCTGGTTTCAGGAGAAGAGCTATTATTGTTTTGAAGCGGCAAATACAAGAATTGAAATGTCTGAACTGGTGAACAGAAGAAAGTCATGCCAAGCAGTGGTAGTACAAAGGTTAATTTACCTTTTATTATATTGCACCTTCGAGGCAATTTTCTTCCAGCATGTACAGATGTAAACACAGCCAGTCCTGGGCATGAGCTGGAAGATAAGTTTTGTCATGTTCATTTTACAGATGAGTAAACCTCTTGTGCGGAGCTTAAAGGTTAGACAAGGGGGGGTTGTACTGCACAGTGCTGAAAGAAGTGGTTTGCATAAGGAACACACACAGGCAAACACTTTTATACATTTAAAAACTTAGCCATGAAAGTCTTAAGGACATGCCAGCTCCAGGTGGAGCGCTGTGTCTACGCTGCTGTTCTGCTTCTCCTGGTGTTTACCTTCACTCAGAGAGATGAAATCATACTAGAAATAGAGGGCAAAGTCCTCTCTCAAACACTACCTGCTGAAGTCTCCTGTTTGACATGACAATAAAGCGTGGAGCAATAGGGGGGGGGTTGGTTCTTAAGAGCTCTTTTGCAGTACACTGTGCTCTCTAGTGATGGGTGATACTGACTGAATCACAACACTGCTATCACCAGCACACAAGAAAAACACCGAAAGTCCCATGACCTCACCAGCAGATCTCTTTCTTTAACCTCTCAGTAACTCTGCACTGGCTGTGCTGCCAGAGCTTCTCTTCTCTGCTCCACACCCTTTTTCCTCAGGTACCCTTGAGAGTTGGGGATGCAGGTGTATCTTAGTTGCTACGCTGAACTAAGAGGAAAGTCTGCTCCTCCCTGTTTAAAAGTGACCACCACCATCACATTTCCAAACCAAAGCCCAGCGCGGGCTCCAGCACCCTCAGCGTGTTGAAAAAAAAACCCACATGGGCCCACTGAGAGACAAGGGCAGCCATTTAGAACAGGGCTGCTTCTGCAAGAGGGGGTGCGCAGGGCCTGCTCACACCACTTGGCATCTCCATCGGTGGAAGCGGAACGCTCACGCACGCCCTGGCGGCCAGGGTGCCGCGGTGACCGGGGTGCCGCGGTGGCCACGCAGGGCTCCATCCCACCGCGGCCGCGGCCCCATCCGAGGGCTGCTCCACGCCCGGGGCCATGCCGCCCCTCCGGCTCCCCCCGCGGCGCTTCCCGCGGCGCCAGCGGCGGGCGGGCGGAGGTGGCGGCGGTGGCGGTGTCCCCGGCGGGGCGGGGCGGCGCGGCCGGGCCGGGGCGGGGCGCGGGCGGACAAAAGGGGCAGTCGGGCAGGATCGCCGCCGTGAGGGGCCGGCGCGGGGGGCGCGGGGAGCCCCCTCTGCTGACGCTGCCGTGTGCCCGCGACGCGGCGGGGACTCCGGGCCGAGGTGAGCGGCGGGGTCCCGGCGGGACGCGGGCGGCGCCTTTCCGCGGTGGGAGCGGGGGGAACCCGGCCGGGCTCTGCGGGCAGACCCAGGCTGCACTCCCGGGGCCGTGCCGAGGGCTGCTGGCGGTGCCGGGACCCGCCGCCTCACCTGCGCGCCCGGCCCCGCGGCGTGTCCCGGGACCTTTCACGGGCTGCACGTCCGCCGGCGCTGCCGCCGAAGCATCTTCGGCTTCGGGAGGCGGGATCGATGTCCTGTAACAAACGCGGCGGGCGGGGTGGACGCCGTGCCCGCGGGCGCGGGAGCGTCCGGCCTCGGCTGCTCAGCCCCGGCAGGGACCTGTGCCCCTCCGAGGGATGCTGCGAGCGCCCGTGCGCTTTGTACTCAACTACGGTGTTCTAAGCAAATGAGGAGCGGAGTGCGTGTACTTTCACTCCTAGCAAAGCAGGAAATAAGCCCTCAAAATAGGTCCTAGATATGTAAGAAAATATAAAAGAGTTAAACATATTAAAAAGTCTCTGAATAACTCGTTTGCTATATCTGTGTACGCTTAAAGCGATGCTGTTGATAACAGGAATGATCTGCAACAGCAGAGGTAGATAGAGAAATCTGTACAGCAGCATATACTCTGTAATGTTTAAGTCATTTCACTAGGAATGATTTCATCAGCGTGGTGAGTTCTGTGATTAAACAGATTTCAAGGTGTTTAAGGGGAAAGTATTAGCCTGAGATTGCTTCTCAGGGCCATAGCAGAAAGACAGACACATGTGTAACAGGAAGACAGAGTAGACTCCATTGTCATTTTCTGTCACAGGTACATGGACCAGGTTATTTTCAATTAAAGCATTGTGGGCACAATAAGTTGTTTTTTTTTTTTTTTTCATTTGATGCATGTCAGCTGAATGAGAGTTAGCATTGGGTATAATGAAGAAGAAAATCAATGTTTATGCAAGGTTTTTTATATCTTTTGATGTAAAAATGTCACCTCTGTAGAGACACAATCTCTGTGAATGAAGAAATTTAACAAAATTGCCTACTTTTCCTGTTTCATAGGTGTCTGTGGTAGTTCTTTTTAATGATTTCAATAGGCCATTGACCATAAGACTATTTAGAGCAGACTAAAAAAATTGAATGTACTCAGCTTCTGCAGGGTAACAGCCTGCTGGGCAAAGTAAAAGCTTATGGGAGTAGAATAGGAACTGTGAGCCTGACCCAGTACAGGAAATCTAAGTAAAACTGCAAACAAGATGGCATTTTAATTCTCTGTACTGATGTTCAGAACAAGGACAGCATCAATACTGAGGTAAATTTGAGTTCTTTGACTCACCATCACACTGTTCTTGCATATCAACACTTTCTCTCACCTTCCCAATGTGTTTGCAGTAACTGAGATTCCAGAGGCACCTGTAGAAGATGCCACCAAAGGTCATAGAAGCTGATGAGTTTTCTGACCACAAGTCCAGTAAAGTGTCCCTAAATGGGACAGGCTGGAGGTGCAGGCTGACAGTGTGGGTTCTGTGCTGCGCAGCACTAGGGGGACCAGGTGAGGGAAAACACAGCTTATAGCTCTCCCAAATGTGCCAGCCTTTTAACATTATGAATTATCAGGTTTAAATTAAAAATATTATTTGGTCCATTGAAGCTCAGCATCTGCCTCAGTATTTTTATAGGTTATGACCTTGGTGACCAGCATCCTTGAATTTTACATTTAATATCAAGGCATGAATCCATAATCTGTCTGGTGAGGATACCAGCAGGTTCACTGCAGGTACTTTACCCTCCAAGTGGATGGGGTGATTGAATGAGGTCTCTTAAGTACATCAGATTTTATTTTTTAATTTGATTGAACACATCTTAAAATTAAGAATTCAGATTTTACTGTGTAACTGTATTAATAATTAGGAGCTTTGCACAAACTTTTTTGAACACCAATAACAATTTTTCTGTCTGCATCGTTTATTTTAGGAGCTTTCTCTCCTAAAAATATAAAAATCTAAGACACAAAATTTTGGAATAAATGTGAACAAAAAACCATTTTTCCTTTCATAGATTATTGAACCATATATATTGTCATACTTACCTCCAACAACTTGGCTATGCAATTCAATAATCAATTTTAAGCATGTTCTTATTTATTATGTAAGAATCTTGACCTTTTGGCGCGACAGAGAAGTACAAAGGGCAGAAGATGTTTTGAAAAGGAAATGTAAATGTTAGAGCCCAATCTGACTCAATCTAAACCTTAACTCCTTATATACAAGTACAGCAAATGTGATATGCTTGAGATAGGTGGTGCTGTCACAAAAAACACCCCAAACAAACCCAGAACAGAGCCTGGCAGAATGTGTGTGTGGTTTTGGATTTTTTTAATACAAATAGTTTCACTGTGGTATCAATATATTCTTCTCTTCTATGTTCTTAGTTCTTCCCGTGAAACCTCTTGGGAACTGAATGTGTTCATTTTGATAAAAGCAGACACCCCTTGTTTGCTTTTCAGTTTATAAGCCATTGAAGTAAGTTTGTGAGCACTGAAGGAATCAGTAGACCCTTTAAAGAAAATGATACTTTACAGGCTTATCAAGTGATGGCTTTTTAATGCAGACGTAACTGTGCTATCTACTTTTTAAGGTGGAAATCTCTTGTTCTCAAAGCCACAGTCTTTGTCACAGTAAGGGCTGGTGCTCTCTGAGTGCTCTAACAAACAGGGAAATGCTGATGATACATAAAACTTGAGATTCTTGAAGTCTTGACTCAGAGCCCCTTAAACATTTTCAGTAGGGACTGAAGTACAACGTATCTGTATGTGCTCTTTGCTGTGAAAGGTTTCCTCCATTTACAGTCTGCTGTATGCATTTCTTTTGCTACCGAGGTCACAGAGCTTGCTTAAGGAACACAATTTTTAAGTTTAAATATAATCAAATGCTTAATTCCTGTTCCGTTTTGAGGTGAGAAAACCTCTATTACATTCCCAGTGGAGACTTATTATCATACTAACTTACTGAGCATAAAAACAGAAATGAAGTAAAATGTAAGAAGTACAGTATGTATTTTTTGGATTTACGAAGTGTGCCTTAATAGCTGTTTGAGGCAATATTAAGAAGTGTTTTGTGTAAACAGTCTCCAAGGTCATTCATGTTAAGCTGACTGAGAACATGGTAGGAGACAAAGAATTAATTTATCTTTGCTCCTTGACTTGATACTGATTTAAGAGTTCATATAGCACCCTGGGTTAACTAACCTGCACAAAATGAGTAATGATAACTTAACCTCTCATCTTTCGAACAGAAACTCAGGTTGCTGATGGTTACCCTGCAACATTTTGCCATGAGTTGTGGTGGTTCCAAAGGCAGGTGTCCCTGTGAGGGAAGGGGCAGAGATCTCCTGGTGCCCACAGGCTGTGCGCTGCCCATGGCTTGCAGCATCTGACCTGCAAGGGAAGAAGGCCAGAAGTCATGGGCAACTGCTGCTCATTGACAGAGGTCATAGGAGAGCCTAAAGAGAACCAAACATAAAAAATGCCCAAGATTTTAAAATGCATATTCCTGCCAAATATTCCTGTTTCTCTGAAACCTTAACTAGCTCTTAATCTTCGGTCACTATGTCAAAGACTTGTCCTTGTTTAATAGCACAGAGATTTGTGCTTGCAGCAGTGAGGATGATGTCATGTTTTGAAAGAGGTGGCTATGGATTGAAGATATATATGCAAACAACCAAGCCTCTATTTGTTTTTCATTTAAATTGAGTTTGCATGGGCAGCTGGTAGAATCTGAAGCAGTTTGAGATAGGGTTTGATACTGTGGGGGAAAGGATGAGGGTCCTGTCTGTCAATCCGTATTTATGTAGGCAGACACTGGGAATTTTGAGCCTGAATACTGGAACTAGATTATCAATAGTGGTTTTCTGTTTTCATAACCAGTTTTAAAACATAGTATATAATATATTGTTATTACTTATAGCTTTATGGTGTCACATCTGCATAAAATATGTAAGAGTGTAAGACATAAAGTCCACATAAACTGCATTGATAAGTTGTAAAATGCATAAGGATAATATATAAACTAGAACTAATACATTCGGTGCATTATACTACAGAATCATTCTGCCTGTCTTAAAATCTGTTAACACAGCAAATCTAATTGAATTGACTACAAGTAAATTTCAAATCCTTTTGTTTTCCCCAACTCACCTGCTGGCTTGCCTGGTTTAGCAAGGTTCCTTTTTCAAGAAGATTTTCTGTTCTCTTTTGCTAGATTAAAAAACACCCTCACAAATAAAACCAACCTGACTACGCAAAGTAAAGACATCATCAGCACAGTCTTTCTACTGATGATTATTCAGTCTCGTGTTCATAAATTGCCATAATTTCCATCATATAATTAGGCATTTGGAAAGCTGTTTTTTAAAATGTGGATCTAGGCCTCTTTTCATCAGAACATGAAGTATGTATTTGACTCGAAATACATTATTTATTCTGCTGAAGGCATTTCACCATTGAAACTAAGCTTTAAGCATCCTCAGTCAAAGCTTTACAGGGAAGTCTGAGCTTTTTTGATCTGGTTGCTTGTTTGGAAATGATCTCTGTTGCTGGCATGAGGTCATGCCAACACATCCTCAGAGGTGTTGTGAGGTGGTCACTTACTGTCTGAATCACAAGCAATTACTCACAAACACATACAACCCTTTGGTTTCTGTAAACCAAAATCAGTTTGCTTTTTCTTCCTGTATAAATGAGAGAAAGAAGGGAAGGGGAAGGGTGAGATGGGTGCTGGAAGATTAACACATCCCTGTGGAGGACCACAGGGGCCTCTGGAATGTCATCCTCTTGACTAGGTCTACACAGATCCAGACCTGAGGAACAGAACAGGTCCATATTAATGTAGCTTTTGGGTGCATTTCTACACTACACCAATACACCCAGATTATTAAAGCGATGACAGAAATCAGTAAATGACCTCAAGACAAGTAATTCTCAAGAAGACAATTGCTAAGCTTTGCTCTGAAACTAAATGAGACCCATCCTGAACACCTTCAAGACAGTGACCCTCCCAGACTACCTTTGCCTCAGTACTGCCCATCCTGTAAAATACATTTGAACACTCTTCCTTGCTGGATGGGCCTTCCATTGAGACAGCTTGGTGGGCAAAGGCAACACATGAGGCTGCAGCAGAGCTGTGGAGAGCATGACCCAACAACTCTTTTTTAGCCTGTGGGAGGAAGGTATTATCATGGTAACAGGTGTGAGGTAGCATATGTTGCACTTTGGGCTTTTGTTGTGGTATTGTATGGTTTGTTTACATGTCTGAGTTCTGTACTGCGTTGACTTATTATAGGTCTTTTTCAGGACACAGTTTTCATCTCACACAAATATAGACATTTCCGTTGTATGGCCCTGTGAATGTGAAACTAGCATCGAGTCTAGAAATGAAGAAAAAAACAAAAAGAAAAAGAAAATACCTTTTTTTTAGTATTTTTTCCCTCACTATGTCATTGTGAAATCTAAAAATAGTAATACATGTGCAGGAGACAGCTGACCTTTTGTGCTTGGGCTTCTTACATTTTATCCACTATAGCACTTGTTTTACTAGATAACTTTGAACAACTTTCTGAACTGTGAAGAAACACAATTAATACATTTCCATTGGTACCCACAGGCTACAGGAGTACACCACTACATCTCTAGATGTTTTCTTTGTACGTGTGAGCCAAACAGTTGGGTTGTTAAACCTCCAAAAGTCCAGCACTGCGTGCTTTGACTGTTTCTCTATGCAGCCTACTGAGGTTAACTGCATCCAGAGAACTGATATTTTAAATGTCCAAGGGAGTACTTCAGCATCCCTGGGATCCTCCAAACCCTGCTCTGCCATTCCCAGTTTCCCATTCATGGATCTAAAGGACGCCTTGGAGCTCCTGCCTGAGCTCTGGTGGAGTTCTCAAACCAGGAGCTGCCCTGGGTCACCCAGTCCATACTTCAGTAGTGTCACATTGGACCTTGCACCAAAAAGGGACAGGGATGCACTTGTGGGAACGTGATCAGCCCTTGGCCTCTACATCCAGTCATCCAGTAACCCACTGGTCTAGATGTTGCCCTGGGAAATGGAAGATCTGTTCAAGTATCTGCTCCAGTGAATATGGATTGATTTAATGTGATACAGCTTCACTCCGGTGTGTGTATGGAGCCTTGGCACCTGATTCAGAGCTACAGAGTCCTTGGGGTGACTGGGTATCTGGAAATCAGGTATGGTGCTGGAATGCACAAAGTTCCTCTATGGACATCGTCCTTTAATTTTCCTGATTTTTTTTTTTTTTTTGGATGGAAGAGAGATACACACAGCAGTAGATAAAGGAAGTGTTTAAAACGGGATAGGGCATCTCTTGAAGCAAATACAGCACCTAAAACAACTATCTCTTTAAAAAAAATGATCTGAATTAAAAGAGCCTTTTAGCTCACCTGTAAAATAGATTCAAATAGGTGCTCCCTCGCAAGAAAGGATGTGTTATCTCTCCTTAGAAAGAGGTTTGGGTCACACAACTCCCCTCAAAGCCAGTGCAATAAAATTCAGAAGACCTGATCCCAGCTTCTCTTTGTCACTGCTGAACTACACAGCTTTTCAGAACTCTGGATATTTTTAAAAATCCTAGATTTTAAACATCTTTGTAACTAAAGCAGAAATGCTACAAATATAAGGACAAAATTGAGAAGATGAAACTACAAACTGTAGAACACAGAATATCTGCCAGCTGTCACTAGTCTGTAACATGCTTTTCTCCAGCCATACTAAACACCACTAAGAGGACCCTATGCTTCTCTAAACCAAGTATATTTTCATTTATTTAGTATCATATTTTTGTGAGTTTGCTTATGCAGTAATGTATACACATTACTTATGAATAATTTTGCTTTGTGGAAAATGTAAACTTCATTTAAATGTTGAAAGAAGATCACAAAGGCCCTCACTTCCTCCCAAGTGTAAAATCTAAAGTTTTTACAAAACTGCAACAATGTAGCAAACCAAATTCATACCAAGCAGCATTATGACATTACCTTTTGCTTGGTTTAGTTTAATTTCTGAGAATATTTTATTTGAGTTTTATTCATTTGACCTGCTGAGAGTGTGTTTAAAATGAGAAAGAAATCCAGCCAGCAGAACTCCCCTTTGTTTGCTGTCCGGCATCACTCCATCAACAAAAGGGATCAGAATGATGGGGCCAGAAAGCAAAGAAACCATAAAAAAGCTGCCCAAACCCAGTGCCAGATAAAACCAGAGCATCTCCAGAAGGTTGTAACTAAGTTCCTCATCAGGCAAAGCCTTCCACTGCAGCAAATATCCAAGGACATGTGTAGTTTGGAATAATCCCCATCCACAGCTCTGATGTTGTTTCCCTTGATTGACCAAATAAAACAATCCTAATGACTACAAAAACATCAGCTCTGCTCTCCAAACACTGCTCTCTGTGTTACACAAATGTTTGCAGTATTAGACAAAAGCCACATGTGCTGAAACCTGTTAAATTTTGCTGTTGATTTTGTGGTACTGGTTGTGAATAACTTACCCATTGTAGAAGCAGGCAGCTCCACTGATTTTACTGGTTCCTACTGCCTGCTCCTCCATATGGAAAGCTATTAATGGGTTTAAACCTTTCTTACATTCTATTTCTGTGGTCATTTGCTTGTAATTTCCATGGTGGTAGCCTCCAGTGAAGAAGTGTAAACTTGGACCTGAATTAGAGTTAGGAAAACCTGTTCAAGTTTGTTCTAGGTACTTTTCTGCCTGGGGATCTCCATGGGTTAGAGCGATTTAATGCCAGGCAGGTTGTTGCAAACAGTGCAGGAAATCATCTCATACTAAGTGAAACTACTGAGAAACTATACTTGTCTACACTAGTTATATTTATTGAGATTTTCCAGTTTCTGGGTTTCTGTTTTGAGCCAATTTAAGGTAGCAGCCATCTAAATGCTGCATGTTAGAATTGCTGGACATCTGCTGGGTCACTGAAACTTTCCTTTGACTACTCTTAAAATAGTTACCTTAGAAACACTCGTGTTATGACTGGAGAAGTAGAAAGAGTAACTCTAAGAGCACTTTAAACAATTTCCATCTAAACTGAAAAGACTTTGCATAACATGAAGCCCTGAGGTTGTCTTTCTTGACTTGTTGCAGAGTAAGATGTCTCATATCAGAAGAGCCCCCAGCCATTTTGTCCTCTCCAGCTACCCCAATGGAGCACCAGAAGAGGAAACCTTCAGTAACCTCCAAACAATTTCAGACACCACAGAGCAAATGGAGTTTGATATCAGGTATCACACTACATTAATACTCCTCCTGTCCCCCCCAAGTACAAAGTGCCAGACTTTCCAGAAAACTGCTAAGCCAAGTAATCATAGTGCATAAAACTGGAAATGGAATAGATGCAAGTGTAGATAACCTGTAGTCCTTAACAGTGACTGTGTAAGATTATGCTGCATTAAATGTCTGTAAGTTTTTATCTTGCACAGTGGGACAGATATGGCTCTTTATTAGAGACCCACCTGTTACAGCAAGCAGCTGAAGAAGCCATTTTTACATAATTCTCCAGGCGCCACTTCCAACAAACTGCTAGTGCTGCCTTGGGTTTTCCTTAATCCCATACATACTTTTTTCCAGTATGAGTCAGGGGTTGCCTTTCTCCCCCATCTGTGAAAATTCCTTTCCTGTGGTTTTTCTGGTGTTTTTTTTTTTGTTGGTGGACTGACCAAACCAAGCCCAAGGGGTTTTTTTTTCAGTAGACTCTAGAATTAAGCTCTTAAGCCTAATTACTATTCAGCAGTTCTCATAAACAGATCTCAGCAGAAATGCAAATTAAAATAAAAATGTATATTCATATTATTTGTCTACCAGAACAAAAACACGTGTCTACGAAAGGCTAAATCTAATTGGAAATTTTCATCAGGAAAGCATAACCAGTTTTTAGCATCAACATGTGCCACAGATGTTGTTCAAGTTTCTGTATATCCCAGGACCTCCCTAAAAGCCTTTAGAGTTTGGTCAGTTTGTACCTGGGCACCCCCCAGTAGCTGGAGAACCACACTGCACAGTGGAATTATTGGAGTAAATATGCTGGATTACAAAGCAAACATATTTGTAGGATGAAATATTTTGAAAGGTCTGAAGTGAAGGCAGTTTCTATATTTTCACTTCAGGAGGAAGGGAGTAGGACAATCAGAAACCCCAAACCAGAATCTCCTTGCCTTGTATAAAAAATTAAGCACCTAAAAATTCAACGTGTTTTTTCAAAAGTGCCAAATATGCAGCTTCTTATGAAAAGATCAAAATACTTCATGTAGGGGCATACAAAAACTTCATCAATAAACCCATAAATAACAGGAAACAAACGTCCTGTAACATTTCCCTTTTACATGCCCAGTTTAGCCCAACTGCTGGGGGAATAACAGTACCTGAGACTTGCAGAGTGCTTTGAAAGAATTGCTGTTGCAGGGTTCTTCTCTAACGTGCACATCCTGACTGCCTTGCAGCTCAGCTACTCAGATTGGCCATCAGCTGGCCCTGATCGGGGATGAATTTAACAGGAGGTACCACAGGACATTAGAAGGAACACTGCTTCACCTGGCACGAGTGTAAGTTACCTTATTGACAGATCCTTTTAAAAGTCATGTTAAACAAACAGGAATGTTTCTGTACACAAAACAAAAAACTTTATTGCTACTACTGCTGCCTCATACAGAACACAGAAAAGCAGAGCAGCTTGTTTTACTAGACAAAGCTTTGTAATAATGTAAAGCGTAAATTGTTTCCACTGACTACAGCCATTTCAAATTAAAAGACTTAAATAGTATCTTGCTATTTCAAATTCCTCAGAGGCACAGTAACTTTAGACCCAATTTTAAGCACAACTGAGTGATGAGAGACCTGCAGCCCAGTGTGGTATTAACATGTTACTGCATGTGCAATAATTTACCCATGCACATACAAGAAAACATGGCTGGACTAGTTTGAACTGCCTTTTATTTGCTGTGAGCTGAAGGGTTGTCCTGCCTAGTTATTAACTGACATGCAGCAGTGTCCTAACATGAGATACTCAGCTGTGTCTGAAGCCCCAGGAACTCTACCTTATTTTCCCCGTCCTTCTGGGAGGGGATGGTCACTGCAGACCTACCAGAATGTAATTCAATTACAGCTGTGTAACATAACATATAAATATATCTGCATATAACATATATATACACCTTCAACCTCAGCAAAGCTGGATTCACACTCCAGAGAGAGCCTGTGGTATTGCTGTATCAATCTTGTATTGCTGTCCTGATTCTTCAGACATAAACATCTCCCAGTGAGTTATGCTCTTCTAAGTTTGAAACAACCACAAAGATTGTCACTCAATCACTTAATTCTGAGACTAAATTGTCTTTAGATTTCAAAGGTCGACTTCCTAAATATTTAGATAAATATACATGTACAGATAGACTTTAGGAAGGAATATACTAAAGTTTTTGTTTGAGTTTTGTTTTGGTTGGTTGGTTTTTGTTTCCTAAACATTGGTATTTTATTTGCCACTTTTTAGAATAAATTTTCTATCCTCATGTTTTCTTTGTTTTGTTTAAATCATCAGGGTTGCTGTCAGTGTTTTTCAGACGTGGAACGTTATTAAGAGTGTTATAAGAAGCTTTGGAGATGTTGTGAGCAGTAACTGGACAAAGCGGATCACTGGCTATGGAGGCTGGGTATGCTCTCTCCCTTTTCTCCCACCTTTTTGTTGGCAGGTAGGCAACAGAACACCCGACTCCCTTGTAATGTCAGTGAGTGAAGCATATAATGTGGCTTCAAGCTGGGGTCTATCCCTTAGTTTGCTGGTGATCTCTCTCAGTGCCCTGTTTTTTTTTCTCTTTGGGCTGAAATTTCTCATTTAAAGACAGAGGATGCTGCTCAGATCCCACACAGCTCACAGGGTTCTGTTCAGAGGGGAGGCACCTGCCACTATCAAATGCTGGAAGGATCTCCCTGGGGAAATGAGCAGAGCTGCTGCCAGTAGTACTTACCCAGAGAAGAGAGGAGAATGCTTTGGTGGCTGGAGGCCCCAGTAAAACTGACCTCCCTCTGCGTTTCTGCAGCAGAACTGCACCGTGCTCTCTGACCTCCCACATGGGCACTCTTTTAGTTTCCTTGCACCTTCTTTTTGCTGCTTGTTATTTCTAATTACCATCCCCTTTCTTCCCACAGACTTGCAGGCTTCCTGTCAGGTGCATCTGCCAGAAACTGGTGCCTGCAGCCTTGCTTGTTGCTGCCTGTTGGTGGGCCATGAATTATGGACTGTAGAATTAACACACAGAATTACAACAGGAGGTCATTGCTGGACACTGACCAACATCACTAACACCCCAGTGGTGGCAGCTGGTTTGTTTTTCAAATTTACACTGATAAAAATCTCTTTAATATTTAAAAGCTAGGCTAGTGCTGGGTCACTGCTGTTTCATATCTTTTTTAAAGAAAAAAAACTTTTAAAATAGAAGGTTGTTGCTGGATAACTGCCTGACTTGCTAGTTTTGAAATGTGACTCCAGGTGATTAGAGAGTTTGTCTTTTTTGTGTTTATTTTAATGCAATATAAACTGTCTATTTCCTATAAATGAGTTTGTTAAAGAGATTCTGGATGTGAGGAACACCCTTGAAGGCATGCTGGCCATCCTTTAAATTTTAACACTGTAAAGGCAATAGTAAAGATTAAAACCATGATACTTTTTTAAAATTAAATTGTTGCTTCAAACCTTTTGCTGTGCTGTCTGCTTTATTTTCCACAACTCTGCTATCACACGTTAATGGCAGTATCTTCTGCCCCTTTTCAAAGTAAAACTAGGAGCTGCCTAGAAGAAAACCCCAAGAATTCGATGCATTCTGAGAAGGGATTTTCTCAGAGGACGCAGGGCGTTTTGCAAGGCATGTGCATGGGGGGAACAGAACCCTGAGAACATGAGCACAACTTACAGGATGGAGATGGTCACGGTGTCACCCTCGTGGACTCCACAGGTGGCCATTAGGGCACAGCCGAGCTTTTCCTCTCTCAACATCTCCCATTTGTGCCTGGTTATTCTCTCTATATCTGAAAGCATTTTGTCTTCTCTTTGCTGTTGAAGCTGGTTTTCAGTATTCAGCTATAGACTCTCTCAGTGAGAGAAAACGAAAGTGCATCTCTGTGGTTTGGGTATTCCCCTCAGCACAGGGGATGCCTGCTTCTTGCCCAGACAAGCAACTCCTACCCTTACTGTATTTTTAAAACAGGAAAGGACAATATTCAATGGATTTGTGATCTAAACACTCATCAGAGAAGTTGGACTTCCAAGTTTGAGTCTCTGCTTTAAAAGAGACAAGGAATTCAACCCCCTCTTTAGTGAAGACAAATGCCAAATCAAGCCAAATTTAAGCATGTTGAGGAACGTGCTTCCTCTCTTTAATGAATGGTGCCTTAATCCCATTATGATCCTAAGTGCCCATGTCAAAAATGCTTCTGGGAAAAAGGAAAAATGAAGCTCCATTAGACTATTTCATTTGACTGTTTGAAATATCTTTGAATGACTTGAGATGCAGAACAAAAGGAAAGCAGGGAAAGAAGGAATATAAAGGGTGATGGTTCTAGCACACTCCAGAAACTCAAGCAGCACCGGCAAAAATTCCAGTGTCACATTTTTCCAAAATGCTCTCAAGCTAATGTGCCATTCAGCAGCAGGTAGGCATGTTTTTTCTAGAAAAGCACACTTAACACAGCTGGAACTGGAGTCACACACAAGCCAGAAGTTAGCCCGCATAGCCAAGTGAATTGAGTGCTCTGTTGAGCTCCATAATAGTGTGATAGAAAAATTTTAAAGCTATTATTTAGCAAAGGGTAAAATTTAACATCAGGAGGGTCTAATAAACAAACTATTCATGTCTAATAAAAGTACTAGTTACAAAAAATTGACTCTTCCCAGATAAATCAATTTTATACTACCAAATAACTATTTCTAGATAAATAACCTTAGTGCACAGGGGAGCAATGATGAACAGGAGACTCTTCACTGCCTATTTTATCCAAGAGCTGTGTGGGGTGACTGCTTTTTCCCACTCTTGTAATCTGTAATGTAAGGCTTTGAATCACAAAAGAGGGGAATTTCATAATCCAGCATGTATGGAGCAAAACAGTCTCAAGGAATACAAAATTCAATCCCAGCAAAGAAGCAAGTGAAACACAATGCAAATGGCATCCAAAGCCACAGCAATCAGCACTAACTGGAGTACAAGGGAGCAGTCAGTGCCAGGCTCCTCTTTCACCTGTGGAGCACAGTTAGTTAATCCTTTAGTCACAGCCCCACAGTGACTCAGGAGACACAACGTTAATTCTATTTTTTTCACTACACACTTCCTCATACGTGACAGCATTTACGGCCCTTGATTTTCTTCCACATCCTGTTTCTGCTTTTTCATAGGTGAAGGAGCCATACTGGTTTCTCACCTCTCAGACATTCAGTTTCCAGAGGCTGAGGGCATAGATGAGCAAACACACTAAAGAAATGCTCTGAGATCCAGGATTCCTAATTACTTGGGCACTCTCTGCCCAGCCACAGCAAATGTTACTGTGCACACGAGGTGAGGCTGTGCTGACCGGCACCACACAAAGTCAAGCCCTGAATACTCCCCATACAGAGCTACAAAGACCTCCATCACACTTTTTCTGTTCCTAGAAATTGGAACATCAGCACAAGAGCATGATTCCCTCTGGCTTCTGGTTTTGGAGACACAAAAAGTTCACTGATGAGCAGCCTCAGCTCAACCACTGCACAGAAGAAAAACAAACACCTGACAGTGGTGATGAGTCCTTCTTCTCACTAATTAACAAGGCCTACAAGATTGGAATGCTCTTAGGATACAGATTTCCCTTCAGCATTCTGCAGCTGACAAAAGTGCAAAGGTTCTCTCATGGTTTGCAAACAAGAGATTTCTAGCATGGATTTCCCAAAGAGCTTTAATTCCGAGCAAAGTGTACAACAAAGTGAAATGAGGTGGAAAAAATTATGGCAAGAACACGACAAATAGAAAACAAGTCTCCAACATTTCCTCAGAAAGGTTAAATAATTAAAAAGAAAGTCCAGAAATTTTAAAGCACTAAAATTAGTACCACCAACATACCACGCTCAGTTTCATCTATCTTAAAAGCTGATTTGAAAGGCATCAGTGTTGCATTTGGTCTTACAAGGTGTGGTCAGAAACTTCTGACACAGGACAATCCAGTGTTTAATAATATGAATGGGATTTAGTTGCAATATTCTAACCAATAATTCTAATTGAAGACTCTGGTATGCTTTTCTGAATAATTAACACCTTACCTGTAACATAGGAACATTCACTGAAATAATTTTCTTTACAGTTATTCCAACCCTTTATCATCAGCCTCTAGCAGTCCAATGGTGAAGCTGAAAAACTCTTCAGTATTTTACTAATTGTTAATGTTTACACATGCTAAAAGTGGAATTTGTACTGTAAGGGGAGGCTCAGCTGCCAGCTGCAGTCCACAAAAGAACTGTTTAATAATACAGCCCACTTAGCAATGATAATAAGGGCCAGTGTTTTTAATTCACTCTCCCTGTCATAAATGTGAAATTACAGAATGATTGGTACTGTAATTAGAAGTTTTCCTGCATTTCATAATACATTATTAAAGATGCTGTCAGTCGTTTGATTTAAGTAATATGTCCTAATTTTTTTAACGTATCTGTTAACTACAGCATTAAAATACCAAAATAAAAAATACAAACTAGGAAATGGGAAGCTCTTTCCAGGAGGGTTTGGGACAGCTTGCTGCTCTTCAGCTCATCATTTCCTGCTGCCAGGAAATGTACATAATATCTTTGTTAAGCTTTTTTTCCCAGTGAACATTCCTTGTGTAACTTAGCACAACCAGTGTGGCACTGGACAACTGGAGGGAAAGTTACTTCCATCCACATGTGTACAAAGCAAATAATGATGTACCCCAAAGCATTAAAAATAACAAGAAAAGCTTCATAGTTTATTTATAGTTTAACTTTAAGAAAATAATTTTTCTAGTAACAACATTTGTCTCACTCAGCTGCCACCTTGCAATGTGGACAGAAAGTAAGAGAACTTTACATAGATGAACACCCCACAAGTCAGTTGAGTAAGAAAACAGGAACACCAAGACACTGAAAGCCGCCCCAAGAAATGGCTCCTCTAAATGCACCCTCCAGCCCAGAGCAGAGCCCTCTACAACTTGGAGCCAACAACCTCTGCATTCCTGCAGATCCCTGCACCAGACAGCCAAGGCTACCAACTGGAACCTGAATCCACACTCAAAAAACTTCCCCAAAAAACAACAAACCAAAAAAACCAAACAAACAAATCCCAGGAGGGAAAGTTGCTTGCAGGATTGAGGCCAAACAATGCTACTTGGCCTGTTTGTTGACACCTTTGCAGTCCTGACACAGGTAGAAGAGCCAAACTTTGCTCTCCTCTTTCCACACCTGAAGAACTCAAAGGAAAATGTTCATTGCCATTACGCACATAGTGCTCTTTACAACGTGAGAAGCCATGAACGTTTATGACTTCCTCTTTTGGGAGCACAAAGTTTTAAATCAGAAAAAACACGAGCTGTGTGGATTTTTCTCAAAAGGTTATTTAAGTATCCGCTGCTTCCTCATCTTCCAGAGCATCTACATGTTTATATTGTTTCCAAGCCTTTAAATTACATTGTTTGAGAATGGCTCCTAGTTGATTCCCGGGCCCCACTTCATACGTGTAAGGAAATTCTGTTCCTTGCTTTCTTTCGTACACTGAGTGCATGGTCTGCTCCCACAGAACAGGTGACACCACCTGCTTCACTAACAGCTTCTGAATGTGCTTTGAGTGCATGTACTTTTTGCCATCGACATTGGAATAAACACAGAGCAGCGGTTTCTGAATTTCAATTGATTTTAGGACTTCAGCCAGTGGCTCTACTGCTGGTTCCATAAGTCTGGTATGAAAAGCCCCACTGACTGGAAGCATTTTTGTACGTTTAAAATAATATTTTCGGGCATTCTCCTGCAAAAACTCCAAAGCCTATAAAAGAGAGAGAGAAGTGAGTCTTGCACAACAAAGGTTTTCTCAGTCACCCCACAAGAATAACCTCATCAGACTTACTGTAATAAAGGGACTCCTAACCCTACCAAACAACTGAACGCATGCCAGGAAAAAAAACCAAACCCACAGATCAAATACTTTTGTTTGGACAAACTAACGCCATACATAACACCCACAAAGAAGTGCAAAGTAAAAGTTTTTAAAAAGTGAAACGCTCAGTTCAACTGAAGGAATAGTTACTCTGAAGCAATACCTGTAAGTGTCCTGCAATGACTCTGCTGTCTGGAAACAAATAGTTTGAAACTGTGCACACGGGGTTCTCTATACCCAGCGATTCACAGTGTTTACGGGCTTCCAGGCAGGCAAATTTGTAATTTGCCTCTCGCCGGCCGACAACCGAGAGCATTCCACTGGGGACAGCTTCCGACGCCTTTTGCATGGCTTCGGCGCGCACTTTGACCGCGTACAGCGCTACGGAGAGAAACAGAGAGGCTGCGTAAATGCGAGCGCGGGCACCTGCGCGCAAGAAAGGGCAGTTGTTCATTCTCGTGAAACGTCAACGCTTTTAATGCCGTATTACACATGTTAAAGCGAACAGCGGGAGTAGAAAGTAATATTTGTCCTCTAATTAAAAATAAAAAGCGGGAGGGACACAGTGATAACAGGCAATGCTTTGGAAACGGCACGGGCCCGGGCCGGGAGATCCTAGCAGGGAGTTCCGCACGTCCTCCAGGCACCTTCGGCAAAGCCCAGGGCTCCAGCGAAGACCAGCGCCGCGAACTCCCCCACGCTGTAGCCGGCGGCCGCCACGCAGCGCTCCACGACCTGCGGGGACACAGAGCCGAGCGGCGCCTCAGCCGCACCGCGGGACAGGCCCGAGGCGCCGCCGCGCCCCCCGCCCGGCCCCCGCGCCCCACGCCGCTCACTTCAGGCTGCAGGTGGTTGAGCTTCTCCACGGCGGCCAGGGAGGCGACGAACACGGCGGGCTGGCAGTGCTGGGTGCGGTCCAGCGCGTCCCGCGGCCCCTCCAGGCAGAGGGAGAGCAGGTCGTAGCCCAGCACCTTCTCGGCCAGGCGGTACATGTCCCGCACGCCGGGATACTGCTGCAGCCCGCGGCACATCCCCACGAACTGGCTGCCCTGACCGGGGAAGAGCAGCACCGTGCCCTCCCGGGGGCATCGCCGCTCCCGCCTCGCCGCCGCCGCGCCCGGCTCCTCGGCCTCCACCGAACTCTGCAGGAGGTCGCTCAGGGTCGCCGCCCGGTCCCCAGCGCCGGGGCGGGAGCTGCCCCACCGCCGCGCAGCGCCGCGGAGGCCGCCGCGCCCGCTGCAGCCACCAAGCCGCCATAGCGCCGCGGCCCAGCCGCCCATGGCCGCCGCCCGGGAACGGGCGTTGCCACGGGAACGGGGCGGCCCCCGCCGGCAGCCGCCGCCGGGCCGGGCGCCGGCAGAGGGGACGGGAAGGGAAGGGAGGGAACGCGGGAGGCCGGTCGGGCCGCCCCAGCCGCCCTGCCGCTCGCCGCCCTCAGCCCCGCGCCGCCTCCGCCCGCCCAGCGCCGAGAGCCCGCCCCGGGGCGGGGGAGCCGCGCGGGCCCGGGGGCGGCGCTTCGCCGTGCCGGCAGAGCAGGCGCGACCGGCGACGGCGGCGGCGCGGCACGGGAGGAGGTAACCCCGGCGCTGCCCGCGGCACGGCTCGGGGAGGGACGGGACGGGGAGCCCGAGGGGCGGCGCGGCCCCCAGCGGGGCCCGGCTGCCTCGCCGGAGGGGCCGCCCGACCCCGGCCCGGCCCCCGCGGGGTCCCGGCGCTCCCGGAGCGCTGCCGCCGCCGGGACCCCGCCGCGCCCCGGGCGCGCTCGGCTCCCCCGCGGGTTGGCGGAGCGGGTTGAGGGGGGCGATCCTGCGCTGCTGCCGGCGACAGCCTCGTGCCGGCCAGCCGGGATCCCCCGGGCAGTGAGGGACCTGCGGTGCCGGATGGAGACGGGGACGGGGGGAGCGCTCACGGGCGGAGACGACTTGGGCAAGCGTTTAGCATTGAAAGTACTTTAAATAAAAAAACCCAACATACAGGCTAGGAAGCCTATTATTAATTTTTATCCGGCACACGAGTTTTTTCAGTGGTGCACAGCAGAAAGGCAGAACTCCTCTGGTCTCACAGGGACCGCCGGCACACTGGCTCTCCGCGCTCGGGACAAGTTTACAATCCGCTGTTTAACTAAAAGGATCTTCCTTCAGTGTCGCCGAGAAACATTTTTTTAATGGTGAAAGAAAGAGCTTTGGTTTCAATTCTGAGTTTTTGAAGGATGCTTATATATCACCCCAAAATGCACTGTGATATATTAGACCGTTCAACGGTAAGATTATTTTTTTAAAAAGCGAAAGTTGCTGTGCCGGAGTTGCAATTGTGTAACGACCGTGCATGAAGTAAGGTTATGAAACAGTATCAAGCATTGAGTTAGAGCGGCTCAGTAGAAGAGACTGTAAGTATAGCTTGGGAGAAGGAAAATGTGTCACAACAGCAGGAAATTATGTTGACTTTTTATTTGGGCCAGTTTGAAGGACCACGGTGAGCAGGTTTTCCTCATTTTTCTATCCTCTGTGCTAAGATGATTTCTTCCATTTGTGTCAGACTCCAGGTAAAATACCCAGAAGTGGGCGGCTCAAGTTAGCTGGAATACATAGGCAGTAACATATATGTCATATATATGACATATATGTGACCATACCCCAGCCCTGTAACATAACATACCCCTGTACCTGTAACATAAGTGTCAATGAGAAGAGATTGAGCAGTAAATGACAAATTCTCACAGCGAAGATCTTGCTCCAGTATGCATTTCAGTTCCCTGTATGTGAATAAATCATAGATTTACTTGCACAACTTGTGTTCTGCCATGTTAAAAGAAGTGTAACCTGCGGAGTGAGATTTTTTGTTTCCATCTGTACACCTTGCATTATAGTTTTCAATAAATACCGCATTTTTAAAAAATTCTAATACATATTATAAACATATATTATACACTTATTAGCTATTTATATTCTATTTTATAACCTTTATTGTTTGAATTGTCTTTATTACTTGAGATTAGATAGCAAAGATAGGCCTCCTTTCTTTTTTTTTTTTTTTTTTCTTTTGGTAGCTGTATTCTTTGTCATTGACTGTGATATAAATTTAGTTTTAGTGTTGCAGCTTCCCAGGACTTCAAACCACAACAAACATAAATAGTTTATCAATATAAACTAAGTATGTTATCTTTAATTTTTCAGACAGCTATCTTGGGAAGAACCCTTTTTCCTGGGGAAAATTTCCATGCTGCCTCTCAGACCTGGGCAGAGCCTTATTTTCTCTTAAAAAATGTATGGTAGAGGATGAGAGGGAGAGTATGTGTCTTGGGGACCCCCTTCCATATTATATCCCAGATAGACTTTGTCAGTCCATCTCCAAACACTGGGCACTGGGAACCCCAGGGCTGCCAGGGTGATTTAGCCCTGCTGGGAGATTTTTCTTTGTATTTTAATGTGATTTTTAAGTCCCATGCGATTGGGTAGCCAGCCCAAAGCTGCTACTAGCCAGAAATTTTATCAGCACAGGGGTATAAGAATGGAACTAGCCAGAAATTTTATCAGCACAGGGGTATAAGAAAATGGGATGAAAGCAGTTCTCTTTCCCTACCTTCCTTCTTCCTGCTGACAGAGTGTCCCAAGGAGGAAAAGGCACCTGTCTTTCAGAGACCTCCTCAAAGCAATGAAGTGATTTAGTTCATTTTTCACCAGCTGCTCTGTCAAGATATATCTAATCCCACCTACAGAGCACTCCATCCCTTTCTTTGGGTGCACAGTGTTTTTTCTAGAAAGAGGACACAGAAAATTTCTGTTAGTTTTCTCTTCCCATTATGCCACCATAAAAAAAAAAAAAAATAAACAGAGAGAAGCCCACTAGGCAGCAAGTTTAACTATTGGGTTTTTTCCCCTTTTCCTTTTACTTTATGTAGCTGGAACCAACTTTGGGTAAGTCAGATGTTTTGAATACCTAGAATAATATTCTAGGATGTAGGTAAAATTATTCTAACATGTATGTAAAGCAAAGTGGCCTAGTGCAGCCCTCATTGCACTGCTGAAACCACCTGAAGTCACACTAGGGCTAAACAGAAAAGGGGCAGCATGATGAAGAATATGTTGCAGGGCAGAGATAAGAAACGGAAAAGAAGTAAACAAATTAAGTGTGTGTGAGAAGAAAATATTTCCAACCTTGGTGGCTCTTAGAGGCAGGTATCTGCTGGGTATGCTGCAGATATCATTCGCAGACATCCAGCATTCTTCAGTATGAAAACAAGGGTGCAAGAATATTGTGCAACTCACCCTGGAGCTGGGATATCATGGGGAAAGTACTTATTATTTTTAGGTTGAGTAATATTGCTGCAGTCAGTGGGGCTGTGTTAGCAAGTCTGTGGTTGTAAGTTCTCACTGATTCATTTCAGATCTTCAGCTGTACACTGAAAGGAAGGCAGGGCTGATGAATCTCTGTGCTTACATTACTTAGAGAAAATGTACAGGCTGTTCCGTAAACATTGCACAGCTCTTGTACTGCACAGGTAAACAAAGACTGCAGCACCAGCCAGTGCATGGACACTCCAGTGCATCCTTGCCTTTTACTCATTCTCTTGCTGAAGATCTACATCAGGTAAACAGAGACAGACAGACCTAGCTTCTTCCATGCTGTTTTCTGAGTTACCATGCTTTTTATGGAAAGCTGATACTTAGTATTTGATTTCTTGAGAATGAAAAGGAACTCCCACTGCTGATGGACAGCTGTGGTCTTGCTGCAAGCACCTCTTGCTGCATGGTTTCATCTCTCCTTCCCCTTGCAAGACACAGTATTTTGCCATGCTTGGGAAATCCTGAGAGATACTACTGGAAAATAGAACACATAATTAGTAGAAATAGTAGTTAAAAGACTGGGACACCAACATTCGATTCCAGCCACTATGTTCAATCTCTTAATTTCTATTTCCTCCCCTTTGCTGTGCATGAGTGGCTTCACTTCTCTCAAAGTTTCTTTGTTTGTGCCTTCTCTGTTTCTATTTGCCTGCCTGGTTTTCTTTCTCTTAAGAATTATTTCAGTGTTCTTCCTCCAACAGGCGTGAGTGTACCATTTATTCACTAATGACTGCCACAGAGCAGTATTGTTTCAATTTTATAGTATTTAGCACTTTCAGCTCACAGAACACTTTCAGATTTTGTTCCCTGGGAGGAAGCTGACAGGACCCCTGACAAAGTCCAGTTGCTGAATGCTTCAAGGAAACCACCCATATATTGTTAACATCCAAATAAAGCATAAAGCCCTTTGGGTTCTTGCTTATAATTTTTTAAAAAATAGTACTTGGCAGCCACACTGGAGTTGCACGTATCAGCATGTGTACCTAAGCCTGGCCTCCCCTGTAGGCAAAGCAAAAGGGTTAAAAATTAGTGAGATCTTATTAACTTTCAATTTCTAACTTAACCTTTGGGAATTACTCATCTGAAGGCAGCCAAAGAGAATCACTGTGCTTGGAGCTCTTGCTTCCATCACATCTTGTTGCTCCTGCACATGGCAATTGCTTCACATCCTGGTAAAAGCAGAGCCTTTCACGCTGTCAGTGGGGATGACAAGAAGTGCACATGGCAGCTGACAGTCTGCTTCCTTGGGAAATAACAGCACAGATCTAAGTGCAGGAGAACAGGAGAACTCCTCTGCTCCACTTAAAATGCTTCCTCAAAAGTAGAATCCACTAGGCAGAAGTATGGCAGCAATGAGCCCTGCAAATTTTTCTTCCCACCCTTGTCCATCCTCCACCCAAGAAACAAATGATCCTGTCACAGCAGAGCACCACACTGTCCTCCCCTTTCTGCTTCTCCCCAGCCTCAGTTCTGAATTCTTCCCTGCTTGGTTTCTTTCACCCATTCAGTCTTTTGTTCTGTTTTTGACCTTGACTTGTATCTCTGATGACTCTGTCTGCTGCCTTTTTTGTGTATATTTCTATTAATTGCTGACTTCCCTCAAGCCCACAGCCCAGGCCTACTTGCCCTTTTTGTTTACCCCTCTCAACCTTTCTCATCCTGTGTGCCTTTACCAGCCCCTCCATGCTCAGTTTGCCTTCAAAACTGCTCTGCTTCTATCACCAGGATTTCTTTCGATCCTGTGCAAACTGCACTGTGGTCCCAGCCACTGAAATGTCACATTAAAGCTGTGTGGGCAGAGCCTTGAGTGCAGGGACAAAAACCATCATGCAAGAACTCCCTTGCTGCCCAATCTTACCCTGATATCCAAACAGAAATTCACTGGCTCAGAGCCGTGACAATGCAGTCTCCTCTGTGCCATTTCCTATTGGTTAGAGCACATCTGTCACAAATTGGATTTCCTCTTTCCCGCTCCTCATCCTGGCAGTCATGACTCTAGCAATAGAACTTTAAAATTCAGGGAAAGACAGCCAAGATAGTATCAATATGGCACTTTTCTCTGATAAGCATCTGAAAAGCTCATTGATCTAAAACTTGATTTTCTCTCCTGTGCCTTCTCGGTTGCTCTTCCCCACTGCTGCAATCTCTCATAATCTCTCCTGCTTAACAGATGAACAGGAATTTGGGTGTATTTGCCTACTGTATATTTGAAAAACATTTTTCAGTTCTGCCCTTTTTTTATTGTAGCTCTAATGTTTACATTTCAGTAAACTAAGCACAGCTCTTCTGTAGCATCTGGCTTTTGGCCAGAAAATCTGCAATGAAGCTTTTTCCTCCTTCATTGCTTGCTGGTTTTTCTGCTGCCTGTACCCTAAGTAAAGCAGCATGGCCTAGCAGAGCAAGGCATTACTTAGCCCTACTTCTGTAGGCAAATTTAATGGGCTTGGCAGCTACAATTACTGCAACTGATTGAATGCTTCATGAAGGAGCCAAAGGTGTACTCCCCATGTATCCAGATCGCCTTTCTCGTTTAGCAAAACATCGTTTAAGTACTTACCTTCTCATTGTCCTCCCTGGTGTTTGTTTTCCAAGGCAGCTTCTCAAGTGTCTGCTATTGATTCTCATCCCTCTGGCTCCCACTGAGCATCCTGCAGACATCATCTCACATTATTTTGCTTGAGCACAGGAAAGCACGTGCTCTTTTCTTCCTTGGCTCTGCCATTTCATTGAGGGAATGGGCTTTTTGGTGAATACAGAAATACACACTTCATACTACATTTAGTCATTTTCCGAGTACAGTTCATGTAACATCGAACTGTTTTACTCCTCTGCCACACTTATGGTAGAGGGTATTTCTATAGGTAAAATTCAGTAATCTTCATGCACTCAGCTGAGAGGGAAGTAAAGGCCCCACTTCCCACCAACTCCACCCTCCCCAGGGAGAGATTCCTTTACTAGTGTATTGGTACAAGATCCATTAATTTCAGCTGCAGTCTCTCAGTGACAACACAAGGCTGTGGATCAGATCTGACATGCCTATTTTTAAAATCTGTTAAAAAAGGAAACTTTTGCAGTTGCATTTTAAAAGTTCTCTGCCAATCAGTGTTTGGTTTTGTTTCAGGTTCACTGTCTCAATGGAAGTGGTACCAGCCTGGGCTCCAGCAGTAGGTTTCACACTCCTGCCACATGCAGGAGGACTTTTAGGAAGCAATATAACCAAAAGGGAAATCCCAACATGGTATGAAACTCTGCAGAAGCCATCCTGGTGTCCACCTAACTGGGTGTTTGCTCCTGTTTGGGGAACTCTCTATACATCTATGGGGTATGTTTTTCACACTGTGTTAAGGCACTGACCTGATCTCAAAGTTGCTTTTGGTATAATGCTGGACCAGGGGACTATGACTGTATTCCTGTGGCTGTATGTTTATAAGGAACTGTGTCAAGCTTCATGTTTAACAGGTAAAGACATGTTTTGGGAGATGTGTGTGGGTTTGATAGGACATTCTGTACGCAGAAGTATCCACATCAAAAGCAGGAGCTTGAAAAGCTGCCATTAATTTGCTTTCCTCATTCGTTCTGAGGGGAAGACCTGCCAAGCTGGAAACAGTGGAGCAAGGCAGCACTGGGATTTCTTCTAATTATGTCCTTCAGTAGTTTTAGGACAATTAAAGAAAAAAGGGGTGGGGGAAACTAGGAAAGAACTGTTCTAACAGAGCTCAATAATGCAAAGGATGAAACTGAATGCTAGGTCGGCACTCCTACATTCTCTCATTTTGGTTTAATTTTCTTTCCAGAAAAGCTTTGTAGTTTTTACAGCCTCATGTCCTGTTCCTCCCCATCAGTATTCTCTTTTCTTTCTCCTCATACAGACTGTACTTGTTAAGTTATTTAAGTGGAATACTCGTGTATTTAAAGAGTTAACATTTGAATGAGATCGTTACTGACCTGTGAGTAAAAACATGCCTTTTATCCAGCAGAAAAGAGCTGGGTGGCTTTCCCAACTTCCTTCAAGTTGATTGCACAATCTGTAACCCTCTGTCTGGATTCCTCACCACAAATCTGGGTAGCAGGTTAAATACCTTAAAAAAGTCCAGATTGTGACAGCTTATCAGTTATTTTAGTAATAGCAGAATCAGCGTATCCTAAGGTGGATGGTCTTGGTTATGTATTGTACATCCAGCCCAGTGAAAAGACCATACTTAGTCGCAGCCTTCTCTAATCCATCATGCACACACATTCCTTGAGTGACCAAGACATTTCATTCCTCCAGAATTTCTCAAATATAAGGAAAGCAACAAGTAACTAAAAGCAAGATTTAGTAAGCTTACCTGCCTTTCTTGACACTTAGATTTCTAGATTTGTACATCACAGTCTTGGTCTGAAGTTGAAGTTACAGATATTAACAAGTGCAAGTCCATGCTGTGCTCTGGAAATCACTTAGGGAACTGAAGTTTCAGATCCTTACTCTGCCCCAGCTTTCTTTGGTTTTCATTATTCCTTGCAATCAAACTGCCAAAATAGCAAAGCTGCATTGTTCAGCCCCTGTGAAAGTGACTAAAGGGCTCCTCCTGCTCCCCATACTCAGCTGTGCTTTGGGATCCCGCTCAATGCCATTCATTTCATCCACTTCAAAAGTGGGTTTTCATTTTTCTTAGATCTTTAAAATACCATGTCCCAGTACTAAAACCAAGTTTCTTCACTGTTTGCATCTTAGCCTTGTTTCCATTTCAACATAGCACTGTTTTTTAAGACTGAAATGTAGTAGGTTTTCTGCTCCTATGCACTTAAAAGTGAGAATTCTGGCATGAATGGAAATTTTTTTTCTCCCATGTTGTTATCCAGAGCAGCTGACCAAGCCTGTGCTGTCAGTTGCTTTGCCAAGAAGAGCCTGCAAATTCCAAATTCATCTAGACCCTGGCACTGAAGCTATTTCATTGATCAAGAATGTGTGGTAGCTTTAAACAGTGTAGTGAATGACACTTCCCCTTTGCTTTCTGCAGATACGGCTCCTACCTGGTGTGGAAGGAACTGGGGGGCTTCAATGAAAAGTCAGTGGTTCCTCTGGGTCTGTATGCAGGGAACCTGGCATTAAACTGGGCATGGACTCCAATATTTTTTGGAGCTCACAAAATGGGATGGGTAAGTGGAACACTAAGTTTCTGAACCAAAGGTTCCTACTCTTATTTACCAGGTATTAGCATGAAAGGTTTGTGTCACAATCTTTTCTCCCTGAGAATGGGTCTGAATACAAAATACAGCCTGCAGAACTTTGAAACATTCTCTTTAATCCATGCCTGCAGCCACCTGAGAGAACTTACAGATCTAGATCATCCTTAAATAGATAGATTTCAAGCAGCTTTCTGCCAGCCTTTGGTAAAGGCTTTGTGTGACTAGAAAACATACACATTTAAGCCTTATTGCAATTCCTAGGTCTTTCTGGCAAACAGCAGTGATAAGCAGTTTATTACAGCATTATTCAAGTGATCAATACCCCTTTTAGAAAAGACTCATTTTCTGCAGCTCTCTGAAGGGAAACAAGCTCAATTATTCTCATAAATAAGAATTGGTAATAAAAAATATTTATATTTACCTGGTTCTCTAGCTGTACATGCAATGCTGTAACAGGGAAAGACTCTGCAATCCATCACAGATTCATTCACACCTCATCTCTTCAGGTGACATGAACAAACTGGACAGGTTTGCTTGCTCCAAGTCACTCTGGGAAGTGTCTCACTGCCCACTAAACAGGGTATGAGTGAGAAAGACTTCATTCTCCCTCTCTGCTCCCAGCTGTAATGAATGACCTTTCTTGTACTTGTATTGTTTTATACTCAAGGTAGTTTGTAACTCAGCAGAAATCTATCATCTTTTTCTGCTGGCTGGTTTTCTGAGAAGGATTTAACTCACAGATGGATAGAACAGGTGCCAGAGCTAGGTGGAAAGAGTGACACATAGGATATGCAATGAGTTAAAACAACACTAACCACCTTCTGTGTTTCAGGGGTTGGTGACTCTCCTGCTTACAACTGGTACAGCAACAGCTACCACTGCTTCCTGGTATAACATCAACAAAACAGCAGCTTATTTGATGGTTCCTTATTTAGCTTGGCTAAGCTTGGCTTCTGCACTCAATTATCGGGTCTGGAAGGACAATCGCAACAAGAAGAAACCTGAATAAGCAGTTTTCAGCCAAAACCATTTTTTCCCACAATAATTTTTTATATAAAGTTATGGCCTTATTTTATTTTTAGCTGAACTACTTCTGCCATTACTTTGGTAATTACAAGTTGACAAAACAAATACAACTTTATTAGGCAAGCCACAAAGGAGTGTATGCCTGACTGGGTTTTATAGCAAACTAAAAGAAAGTCTTAATTGAAAAGTGGTAAGTGCCATATTAGAGTATTATATGTTACATGACAACAGCATTTTAACTGTTACCAGAAGAAAGCAGGAACCAAACTGGCTTATGTTCAGAGGAAGAAATCCAGCCACACACTAACAGAGTTTCCAGAAAGGTGTTCTTAACAGTGAGAGGCTTGACTGTGGCCTGAATCTTTTATATTTACCACTAGGCACAGTGCCTTTGTGCTATGATGTGTCCCACTACAGCCACAAGATTATTTGTCTGTTGGCCATTGTACTCTGGAAACATTTAAGACTCTTTTTAACAATTCATGCCTTCCTACTTTGAAGAACTGTACATGCATTCAGCTAAATGCATTAAACTACATGTAAACTTAATAACCATGTTTCTTACTGGTATTGTTGTACATTGTTTTGAGCAGAAAGTGAAGGCAGCAGAAAGCTACAGCCTCAAAGACAACCTCTTCATCTCTTCTCCTCACTATTGCAATGGCCAAGACAAACCAGGAAATTCAGAGTACCTGTAAAGAAACTGAGAACCCAGTTATACAAGATTTCTTTAATCAAATTTAAGTAAGGAGCCATAACCAGTTTGGGTTCCCCTTAGCAGGAGGCCAGCACGGTGTGAGTGTCACTCCTGGCTGTACAACCCTGCTCTCCCTTCTGCCCCACCTGCACAGCAACTGGATTTTCCCAAGTTTATTTCTCCATCCTGTGCTCCAGTCAGTGGAACAAAGCAGGTTCCTGCATATCAGCCTGAAATAGCCTCAAATACTCCTTTATGTTCCTGATCATGAGGGATAACATGCTGCACGTTTGCAAAGTTTGAAGCAAGGTTTAGAGCACTTATAAAATTTTGAAACTGTACTTTCCTCTCAAGCACATCCTAACTTCTGCAAACTAGCTTAAATAATTACTATCCATACAATATATATGTCATGACAGACAGCAGAATTTTTTGCAGCTTGCACGTAAAATTCCAAAATTTCAGCCAAGTGACTCTGATTTGAGGAAAGATTAAGAATGATTAATTTCAAATGGGCACCCCACTGCCAAACACCTCTCTATTAGGCCCTAAACTTTGAAGTCCAAAGACTGTTTGGGCTTCTAGCAGAGTTTTCAAAATCCCTTTCATCCCTTTAAGCTTCTGCATTCCTGTGCTACTCCAAACATTGCCTCCTGCTCACTTCCTCAACAATCTGGTTTCTTTAAGGGGTAGGCTAAGGATGACAGCCAGCAGCAGAAGGTTCCTAAATGCTGTGGGGTTTATTTCTCTTGTTTTAAATAGGAAAAATGGGAAGATCCAAAAAATGTTTAGTATCATCAACCCTACAGTTCATTGCACTGACATACCCTGTTATTATAATATTATTTCCCACCCACCAGAATGTTTTAGATCTTTGTAGAGGAGGGGTAGATAAGAAAGGGACATACAAACCCCAACACGATTCAGTAAATTACAGTTTTAATGTTGACACAAGGAACTTGTGCAATGTTTCCCAGCAAGCAAGCAATCAGGCTACCTGAAAAACAAGTCCTACTCTGAGGTCTCCAGTATTCAATAAACAAGACGCTTTGTCAACACACAGCAATGATTTACAGAAAGAACAAAGCAAGACAAGGACAATGCAGACAAAAGGATTATCAATACAGTATATGGTATATGCATATTCTTCTGATACAATTTTTTCCCTTAAGATCAGTATAGGAGAATGGTTGCATCAGCAGCTCATAGAACTGAAATATAAATCCTGCTGTTAAGCATATCTGAGAAGGAAATCGATGGAGTCACATCTCCTGTGGTTAGACAATGCTTGTCACATGGCAGTTGTCTGTTTCATCCAGAAACAGGGTGCTGAAGACATCATTAAAAAACGTAGGGTGGTATTGGCAGGCTCTGTCACAGTCAGGATTGAAGTTCACCTCCAAGATTTGAGGCTGCATAATTCTTTTCCCTGTCACAGCAAACACAAACATTGCTTAATACAAGCTCTACAGAGATCCCAAATCACTACCTGTCTTTAATACCGAAATTATAGAAAACGATTGAGAAAAGCATCTTTTATGACCCAAACTGCCAACCCAGTAGGGTGTTTTTGTTTCAGTGGTTTTTATTGGAAGGACCAAAGTATGTTCTATCATCATTATCCAGAGGACAATTACCCAACAGATTCTGCCACTACTGTGCTAATTCAGTGCCTCCCCTGGAATGAGAATTTGCAGCCATTCAATATGATCTCCCAGAATCAGCTGTTTTGCTTGTCAGTTTCAAATATCTTCAAGAAAATTCTGCTTCTCCTTCCACATTTCAGTATCAACCTTGCTTTCTTAAACCTCCTAGGTATTTAGCAGTCCTGTTCCTTGAACTGCAGCCACCCCCATCTGCCACTTCATGCCACTCCTAAAGGAAGTCAGGAAATTTAATTTTCTCTTAAAACTTCATCAGTTCTTGATCAAATACATTCTGTGCAGAGAAAACCAATAGATTTTATTTCAGATCTGGTGTTGAGATTGTTAAGTGAGGGAACAACCTTCTGATGGACAAGTAAATCCTATTCTCCTTTGCACAGGAGCAACAAATCTCTTTGTCCACAGGCTGCCCACAGCTTTACAGCATTGACACAGGCACAATCTCTTGTCTTCAAAAAGCAAGGGACCTGTGCAGCCTCAAGCTACTAATGTTTGAGCTGCCTTGCTTCTCCCATTCAGGACACCTCTGACACAGGTGAAAGAGTATCCAGTGTGGAGGTAGCAAACCACATTCAACCCCTTGCTCCACTTCATCTAAGCAACAAAGACTCCATTTTATGCCTCCTGTTTCTCAATAATTTCCCTCCATGAAATCAACTCAATCTTTACAGAATCAGTCCCTGCAGCAGTGGCCATGGGGCACTCACCCAACACAAAATATCTAATTGCTCCACAGGCAAACCTGGGCACAGAAAATCAACTTCTCCTGTGTCCCAGAGAACCCAGTACCACAAGAACAGAGTATGCTCAGCTCTCTTCAATACTCCCCGGTAGTTCTCTTTGTCTTGGTGCTTCTGCTACTTTTTTACCTCCACAAAAAACACATGTCTGGGTCAGGCAAATTAACTGAACATTTCTGAGCCTCCTAGTGAGATAAATTATTCAGTCTGGCTGGCAGATTTTGCTACCAGTCCTCCACAGCTGCCTGGAAGAAAGGCATCGGGTAGTCAGCCATGCTGTGGCACTAACATGAAGCAGCCTCACATGTTCCTGCAGACATTTGGTAACAGCTGAATGTCAGCCCTGAGGATATCAGTAACACTGACATGGTGAATGTGGTCCCTTCCCGGTGTAATAAGTCACTGTGCACTGAAGACACTGCTCCAAGCCAGGAAGCCACAGACAATCAGGTGTCTCTAAGGTTTTCATAGAGTTGGGTATTTCAGACATTTGTTTGGGGTTTTTTTTTTGTGTGTGGTAGTTTGATTAGGTTCTTCTGGTTTCCCCCCCACCCCTCTGTTGTTTTGCTGTTTTTCTCCAAACAGACAACAACAGCAGCGTGGAAGCAAGGATCCAGCCCCATCACCCCTGTTAAGCAGCATGGCAGATGCCATCCATCCCTGCACATCTGCAACTTCAGGTATTGGGAGACAGAGAGCACAGAGCTCACACTGCTTGAGAAACAGTACAAGTTAAAAGAGAGGAAATAGACTTCTGAAAAGGTCCACAAACATAAACAATTCAACATTCAAATAAAGGAGCTTCTCACCATCTCTGCCGGTATCCCACTTAAGCATCAAGTCAATGGCATATATTGCTCTTGATGATGGATAATCGCAGATGCCAAGAGGGGCAGGTTTAGATGAAGCAACTTGGAACAATTCAGCAAATGCCTTAAAAATACTTGCCTAATAACAGAAAAAGGTCTCTGAATGAGGAGTGAGGTTCCATGAAAGCAACACATGTTTCTAATCACTTCATTCAGGCAGTGTTTTAAAGTGTTTGTATCAATTGCACTACACAACAGATGAAAATCTCCTCAGTATTGGCTTCCAAATGTGAATTTCGATCTAATGCCAACACAGAGAAAGAACTCAGCACCTGGCAACATCCATGGACTTTTCTGGGGAGCCAGTGAATACTATGAAAACCCTGAAAATAGTGCATTTAACATTAGAATTAATCCCCCTTTCAGGCATTATGCCAAGTATTGCACTTAGGTGTAGAGGAGGGGAAAAAGAAAACTTAGAGGAGTTCTGTGAAGACCAGCAGTACAACTGTGAAGTTCTGGCTTTTTTCCCCTGCCTATTCAGTTGTATTCTAGCTTTGCTTTGTTCCGTTCTGCAATGAAAAATCTTCTACCCATTTATACCACTAAGAAGGGTGGGGGGACATGGAAATTTAAAAAATGTACTACATAGGTATTTTGAAGAACAGTCAGATATTCAATCTGAAAGTGAAATAAACCAGGAAGAACACACAGATGTGAGTTTTAGCATTGAATTTATGCTACAGTGAAGCATTCCCTCTATTTTCTGTAGACTGTACTACTTTGGGTAACCTAAAGGATGTATTTTGACATCTCTCTTTTCATCTTTTGTAGTCTCTTCCAGACTATTTTAAACCCTGTCATACTCTGAGTATCATTAATTGGATACAAGGGTCTAGTTAAAACAAATGGGAATTAATTTATGGAAATCAAGTCACAATTGGATAATTTATGCACTTTTGAATAAATATGCACATATAAAGGCTCAGCTATCATTCACTCCATTTCTTCCAGCTCCTAATAAATATGGAAGAGTGAAAGAATTCAGTTTTGTGCATGTTTCTTCACATTCAGCTTTTTCTTTCAAGCACTAATCACAGGAAAAATTGCAATCAATGAGAAGGCCCTCATCTGCCTTCCTGCATGTTTTATGGAAGTGTAGTATTTGGAGCTTCCTTTTTACAGTCAAAAGATGCCCTGGTATCAGAGAACCATCTGTTCTTGTGAAAAGTCATCTGGACAAGGAGCAGGGACAGGGCTCTGGCAAGTCTGCTAACAGAGAAGCCTGAGCAGCAGCAGGAAACTGCACTTGAGAGTAGTCAGGACTGTCTGTATTGCTAAGTCCAACATAATGAATTATCATAGTGTAATGAAGTAAAGTTCTCAAATTGTAAAATACAATTCACTAACAATCAAGTATTTGAGGGCAAATTGCACAAAGTTCTGAAGTAAAGGTTAACATATGATCTCCTTTGTGAAAGTGATACACATAAAATATGTCTTCTGAGAAAAAAGGAATTCTAACAACCCAAGACTTTGAAAAAAGTAAATAAAAAAACCCCAAAACAGATCATGAACATTTACATGAGAAAGATGAATTGCTGACTTACTTGTACCATTGTCCAAGGATATTCAGGATATTGTTTTTCAAACAGAGGAATGAAGTCTTCACAGTGCACCTAAAACAGTTAGTAATATCAAAGGCTGTCTTAGTCGGAAATGACAAGAGAATGGAACATCAAATATATCTGCCATTCATACAAATGCAAATAGAGAACTAGGATATTAAGACAGCTCCTGAATACCTTCCTTGTTCCAGGATTTCTTGTTATAAGGAAATCACTCTAAGGCTTTGAAAATGACAAGCTGTCGTTTTTTATAATTCTTTTATTGTCTCTATCAATGTGGGTTCTATTCAGAATGTAGGCTTGTATTACCTTAGATAACCACAGATGACTGGGGGAAAGAGGGGAAAGACTCCAGAAAAGTATTTGCTTAGGACTTCAGGTGTTGAAGTGGATGTGAAATAGGTTATTTACTAATAGCCACAGCACAGGCATCAGCAGATTTTCTAACAATAGAAAGGTGAGGGAGTGTTTGGGGCTGTTTGCTTACCTGTTTTAATGTCACACCAGGAGCATAATTCATGACAGTGAAATGCTTCTCATAGTCATCCAAGTCATCCAGCGAGAACGCCCTAAGGAAGAGAACAACCCCTCAGTGTCCAAGGTCCCCAATGCCAGCAGGTGCAGGGTGTGCGGGGAGGCGAGCACCTGTTGGAGAAGCGCAGCCAGAAGACGTCGTAGCTGTAGAGGCGCAGGGGCCGGGCGGAGCGCAGCAGCACCACGTAGCGCACGTCGAACTTCACCAGCCCCACGTCCTCGCGCTCAAACAGCACCGGCTCCTCGATGTATTTGCACACCACCTGCAGCAGTGTGACACACAGCTCAGTGAAATGCCACTGCACCTCCGTGACTTAGCATACCCCTGCCTGCACTCCAGCTTCTCCTCAGAAAGGTGCGCAAACAGACAACGTTACTTTCTGTCACACTCTTGACTTTCCACACCACAACAGGGTGTGGAAACAAGGAGGCCACGGTGTTCTCATTTTTAAAAATCACAGATTTCTAACTCTGGTGACCCTGTTGTTTTGCAACAATTGTGAAGCAATTCTGTGTGCGTTTCTGTACCCCAGAAAACACACACAGTCCACATGTCACCAACAAGTGGTACTGAAGCGAGCTCCAGTGCTCACACACTGTGAGGTACAGGGGGACGTTGCTGGGACACTGTTAGGTACAGGTGGATGTTGCAGGTTCCCTGTAAAAAGCTCTGTGATTCATCTCTTGTTGGCAAATCTGGTCCTTTGTGTCACTGAGCAAAGCAATACCAGGGGACAGAAGCAATAATATTCCCAAACTGATAGCAATAATATTCCCAAACTGATAGCAATAATATTCCCAAACTACAGCTAGACCAATGCTAGCTGTAGCCAATATGTTTGTCTGCCAGCCTGGGGATTTGCTTTACAGCAGCACCATACCAGTGTATCTCTTATTGCCAGGGCAAGTTTCATTTTTTAAATAAGACATCAGACTCTGAGTTCATCCCTGCGACAACTGGAGTTGACCAATCTGCAACTGAATCTATTCTGAACTGTACGCCTATGGCCAGCATACAAATTTTGAAGAAAATAAATTCCCTTTGTATTTTCAGACCTCCTTCTATGAAGCAGTTTTTTCAGCTCTGCCTTTTAAATCCCGTTCAAAGCCACGCTCTCTCACCTTTGGGGTGCTTTCCCTGTGCCTGATGATACTGTTCAGGTTGTTGGTGATGTGGGTATCCAGGCTTCTGGCCAGGTTCCATGGTTTGCAGATCCAGTGATTGTCTTCTCCTCTGGGAGAGAAAGAGAGAGAGCAACCCCTGTAAGTATCCACCTCATTCATCTAGCTGAATAGCACTTAGCTTGATCCACGTCTTCTCCTGAAAAAATACTTTATAAAGCTGTGGGCTACAGTGCAAGGATTAAGACTTTTGCTGACAGCTGGGAGGAGCAGGTCTTGGGAATAAGGAAGAGAAAAGGCAGTGGTATCTTTCACAAGTCTTTTTTTTATTTTCAGTTAGAGCCTAACACGATCTCAGTGTTTATCTCCTTCTAGCGCATCTGACTCCATCAAAGGGGAAAACAACCCATCAACAGGAGAGCATCACCATTAACATGCACAAGGCATGGTGTGGAATCATTCTGCCAGGAGCCTGAGAACATTCTGGCAGGGTATTGTGGAATTTTCCAAGTTGGTTCCCTACTGACACCTCCAAATCACTGACATTAAATGACACCAGAACTCATCTCTTTGGGAAAAAAACACAGTGTCTCAACAGTTCACACTACAGGAAAATAGAAACACACCAACATTGTCTCACTTTCTAGCACCGACAACTCCAGGGGCAAAATTATTTAAGAGATCCTTGAGAAAATCCAGCAATATGCTGGTCTTTCCATCTATTTTTCCAAGTGAGGACAGGGTGATGTGCTTGATGTCCTTTCCTCAACCTATTAAACATCATAAAGTGAGCTGAAGACTGCAGCTAACTTCTATTTTGTTTGCTTGAAAATTCCTACCACCCCCTTCCCATTCCCTACATACACACTGCATTCACTGTGATGTCGAAAAGGAATTAAACCGCCACACAGCAGGGACATGTGGCACGTGTGCTCTCTCCTGGTCAATGCCAGTCCATAACAGATTATGTATAGCAAAATAATGGCCAAATGAAACACCTGGCAGGTGTCACCATAATAAGCAAGTGTCACCAAAGCAGCAACCTTTCAACCAGAATACTCCATGCCAGACAGAAGAGGTTACTCAGTAGTAGCTAATGCTCTCTTTCTATCTTACAAGAAGAACAACTGTAGTTTCCACCCACTTCAAGGCAGCTGCAGCAGCAGAAGTGTGGATTTAAAACCCTAAAGCTCCACAACTGCTTGAGTCCAACACTACTTTCATAACCTTGCAGAACACAAGTACTTTAAACATTTTCCACTCTGACTTAAGTACAAGAACGACTGCTACTGGCTCCTGGAAAAAAACTTGACACTTGTAGCAAGCACATTTTGAGGCTTCATATATCTGTTAAACACAAGAGGTAAAATCCTGACTGAGCAAAAAGCAAAGGACTTCAACTCTGTATTCAAATCACAGCAAAGTTTCTGGGTTTCAAACTGCATTGCTTAACTACTCTTACCTAAAATAAAAACCTAAAAAGCCCCCACTTTTCAGGTAAAATTCACCTGAATATAAATGCAGCAAGAGCTAACTCATGGTGGTGCAACAGCTGCCAAGACTGCCAAAATGTGGGCTCCTGGTCTTTGAGGAAACTGAGACCAAGAGAGGACAAAACCTAAGGAAGAGGAAACACAAGTCACCTTCTTTCACGTTGCTGGAAGTAGCTGATGAACTGAGGCAATTCTGTCTGGAGGTTAAAGGTCCGAGGCAACCACCTGGGCCCATCTGGTCCTCCAGCTCGTCTAGCAATGGATGCCAGGCAGTCTTTGACAGTCAGGAGGTTCTCACATGGGAACTGGTTCACCATTACCTCAGGCTTCTCCTCACTTAGCTTCCTACAAGGCAGACAAGTGCTTGGTGAAGGGGGAAGGTAGGGCAGGCCTTTGGGAACACAGTTTTTATAGCAAAGAAATTTTTAGAAAATATTATCAGGGCAATAATGAGTCCTATAATTAATTAACCTATAATCTTTGAAGTGTGAGAAGTTGTAGAGGATGTCTGCTTCTCCCTCGTTGTCTGTGAATACAAAACGGGGATGTGTCAGGTTGTTGAGGACTTGCTGAATGTCTGTGAAAACCCTAGAAGAAAGAAGCACAGGAAGAAAAATGTTAGTTTAGTTTCTGAAACTGATCAACTCATGCCTGAATAGAAAAAAACCTTTTAGGTTTGACTTTCTACAAGAATTATTTTTTTCCCATATACACTCTCTGTGACGATTTCTTCTTGATACACAGAAACAACTTAAATTGAAGTGTGATAGATTAAAAAATTGTGAGCGATTACCTAAAAATTACCTATTTTGAGACAGAAATCTCAAAGGTAGTTTAGCTCTGACAGCTTCATAAAAATAACAGGTCAGAAGATAATGACTAAACCCCTGACAGAGAGGCAGTAACATGAACTCACTGTTCTACACAGAAAGTCCAGGAGTGAGAGCGGCCTTGTGAATACCTTCACTCCTGAAAGAGCTCTAAAAATCAACCTGCTGTCATTCACATGAAAAAATGTCATAGGAAATCTTGTCTGCTTAAGTCTGTAGCTTCAGAAGACTATTTTTGCTTGTTCAGAACTTTAAATAACCCAAACATATGAAAGTACCTACAGTAGGTATATGGTAGGAATATACACAGCTTTGAGGTTTGATACAAATTCCCTCTCAACCCCATTTAAAATCACACAAAACCCCAACCCAAACCTGACATTTCAGAATGTAACCAAGAACAAGGCAAGTTGTTGCATATCTTAGGAACTTTCCCTCTAAAACAAAACCTGTGATTTGGATGCTAAAATAATCAGATAGAAACGATGGTTGCTTTGATGACTATACAGCTTAAAGTGAGGCCACTTAATTCAGAATTCAGTAGGTTGACTCAAAAAGCAAGACTGTTTTTTTATATTGTTCCCATGGTAAGGGAACATTTAAACAGAATCAAACACCACTAATTTTTTCCATGAGAAACTACTGTATTCTTCCACCTCTCCAGATCTATTCTTATCAGTTATGGAACTTTCCTCTCCTCCTCCACTACTAACCAAGTGGAAGATATATTCCCTTGAGAGACACTTCTCTAAAAAGATGAACTGCAGAAATAGCCCAGTCACAGGGGGAAATAAATTCTTTAAAAAGTAAAGTATGTAAGATGCTTTGCATAGCTCCACGTGTGAGATATTACAATAGTTATACTTTCTATGCTGAAACTAATAACTGAGACAGATGACTTCACTGTAGATGAAGGGAATCAGCCTGTTGAAAGAAGCCACCAGTCTTTCCTCACTGTTGCAACAGAACAAAATTAGTATTTCCACAGAGACCCACTAGCATTTTGTCCTGCAATTTGTGGCTTCTTGGCTTCTCCTTGTAAGTCTGCACACTTGGAGAAAGTGTAATATCAAATCTGATGTACTGGATCCACTACAAGTTCTGCCAAACCCACAAGCTCCCCTAACATCCACTGGTTTGGAGCAACTGTTAGTCCTTGGTGGAGCAAAAGGAAATCTAAGTAGTGACCTGAAGATAAATGGCCAATTATATAATGTGTAACAAACTCCTGAAGTATCAAGTATCTCCAGACAAACAGGCATGAAAGAATACATGCAGCACAAGAACTACTAAAACTGGAGTTGTTCAGAAAATCCCAAACTGGTTTCTTACAAACACACCCCACAAGTCACCATCCTGCAAAGACCCAGTGCCATAGCACCCAGGATTACGTATCTGAAGACTTGCTTAAAATGTAGCACAAAAGAAATAGGGGAACTCAGTCTAGCTTTGTTAAGTGCAGGGACATCACTGTAATAATATAAGGGAGGTTAAGATTAGAGAGGAAATAAGGCAATTTCATTTGTTCTAAGGTAATACACTAATAATACCACAAAAAGATACAGAGGGGTAAGAAAGGCATCAAGTCCCATTCTGGTTTTGGCAGAGGGCAGGACATCTACCCTGCAATCCTGTAGTATCAGCCAAGCTATTTTGGACCTTTCAGTCCAGGATCAGTGACACACTGAACTAATGAAGCCAGCTAACCATACCTCCCCAAAGGATGGGCTGTTTTAACCCTTGTCTCACTGAAGTCCTGGTAGGGATGCTATGAAGTCTGGGATTAAAGATGACATTCAGTGAAATTATGCAAGTAATATAAATATGCTTAGATATTACTTAATTTACTCAAAATATTTAAAGCTAAGAAGCAGTTATCAACTACCACAGGACAGAGCTGACAAGACCAACCAAAACAAAGAGTTGTCTCATAACAGCTCTTTGGACATTTTAAAACAGTAACGGATGTAGCTGAAGAGAAACATGAAAGAGAAGATCAAAAGAAACAGAGATGATCAAGCCCAACAAAAACTGCAAAGACTTTCCCTAATAAATCCATCTTTGAAGCATTTAGTTCTTTGATTCTTTTTTCCCATTCAGCAATCAGCACAGCTGGATAGAACTAGGGCAGCAGTTACTATGCTACAAGACCTAATTAAACCTATAATTTTGCGGTATCAAACTACTTGTATTCACTCCCCTGCTTTTCAGGATTCAGATGAAACATTTATATCATCTTCCACTCTCTATCTTAACTCTGCTTGGATACAAGATGACTAAGAATTTGTTCCAGGTTCTAAACTTTGCAACCATGTGCCTTGAATTTCTTCTGAATCCCCTAAAACAGCAGCAATCCACAAAGCAGAGCACAAGCATTATGAACAGGCCACACACATCTACCCAGCTCCACATGACCCCATCTGTCTGCCCAGGGTGACAGCCCTAAAACCTTTAAAGGAGGCCAAGGGCACTGGAAGGCTGCAGCTCCCACTCAGTTGTCTGGAGACTGACATGCTGCTCTACTTGTGGAGGAACTTAAGTAGACAGAATTCAGAGAATTCGGAGCATGAGAAGGATCTTACAGCCTTCTGTCCAGATGTGAACGGGACAAAGGAAAAGAGGGGGAAACCCTTAGGAGTGCATTGATTTGGTGTGGATTAAATTCCTCAGAAGAAGAACAGGGAGAATCTGATGTTCCCCTCTCCTTCCTTGCCTAATATGAATGACATTCATTTGAAATGTAAGACACAAACTAAAGAGGTAAGCAGTGAAAAATATATCAGTGTTTCCTAACATCCTCAGTATTGCTTTCTGCCTCTATCAGAATGCATCTGTCTTTGACTCCTGTACCTGAATACAGCAGATGAAAAATATAAACTTTTGCTTATCCTCACAGTCATGTAACCAGAGATTTCAACTACAAATGGAATCTTCACTATCACTGGGCAAGTTAACAAATGCCCCTCCACAAGAAGTGAATTTGATTTCCAGTAGTTCTTAAGTAAAGCTGATCAGTAACAAATCAACATAAGAAGCTGGTGTGTGAGTACACCTACCAAATACATTTTAGTGCAACTTTACCATTTAAGCAAAATGTTTCAAGCAAGAACTGTGATCCCAGTGTCAGACTACAAACACCCCAGAGTGCAACTCACAGCACATGCTAAGCAATGGTTTGTTTTTCTGGAATAAAACCAGTAACAAGGCAGCCTGGCCATGCAGCACCACTGTTTTTGCTCAAAAAAAATCCCTTATCTTTGCAGTGTTCTTCCAGCTTTCCTCTGAAATGGTTTCACAGCATATGGTCCATTTTTGTAGCAAACACATGTCCAATTTAATACATCCCAGGTTTTTATAGGATTCCAGTTTGGTAATGCCATCTGAACAAGGGGAATAGTCTGTTATACTCACACAGCACAGAGCTACCCTTAGGGACATACACGCTATAATGCAGAAGACAGGTCTTTAGTGTCTCTTCTACACCTTAAGTCATACTTAGTGAAAACAACACTGTGTAACATACAGTGTTAAAACACAATGCAACTTTTCTTTCACTCAGAAAGTGGCACTTACTAAAAAAAAAAAAACAAACAAAAAGCAACAAACTAAATTTATTTTTTAGAAATTCTGTAAGGCACAATTTGTTCACTCTGAAGAATATATCCAACAGGAGCAACTAGTAAGTCAGAATCTTAGGCAAGTGGCTCCATATAAACACACCTTTAACTTGCCTCTGTTCTTCAGAGGTGGAAAAGGCTGTTCAGCCTGAATACGTTGGAATAACTTTACATAATTCTGTTAAGAAAACATTTTGTTTGTGGATACATACTTGAAAACTTTGTCTTTGGCATAAACTGGTGGATTTATGGCTACAGGAAGTTTTTCCTTGTTTTCTGCTAGAATTGCCTAGAAAACAGAAAACCACAAAAAGTTAATTCTAGGCAGAATGAAAGAATCCACTGAATGTCTTACTGGCCTATTCTCTTTGGTGCAAGTGAATTTCAGCCAAGTAACATTTTGACAATTCTATTATGTTGTGTAATATGCTGTTCAGAAAAAAAAATATCTGTACAAGAGCAGAGGCAGAAGGAAATCCTATCCGTAAAAAGGAACAAGAAATAAGGCTTCAAGACCAGGGCACATTAACAATGTTGAAAGACTGAGAAACTCTTGCCTCCTAAACATTAAAAAAATCTCAAATCGCAGTCAACCATATGCAATAGAAGACAAAGTTGCTGTATTTCCAACATAATGGAAAACTGATCATTTAGCTGTGATGCTTTGTTACAGATGATTAAAAAAAATTACAGGAGTTTGGAAGCCAATTCTGCTCCTGTGGAAACGAGCAAAATGTTTTTTGAAGTCTTCAGCAGTAACCATGCCTGCAAAGTCTCTCTCCATCCTGTACAGCCCCCCTCTGACTGATAAAAGGAAATACACTCTTGGCTCATTGCTGATGCCCTGCCAAAGGAAGCAGGTCCCAGAAAATCTAGGATAGAAGTGTTGATGCAAAGTACACCTCTTCCAAAAATGCAAAATCCCAACCAACCAATCTGCCTTAGGTTACAAGACATTATAGCCTAGCTATTATGAGTGTACGACTTTCTTTAGCAGAAGCAAGTTAACTTAATTTCTGTCTAGATATTGCTAATAAGAAGCTGGATAGAGCATTTTCTGCCTCTCAGCCATCATACAGAAACAGATAGCTGAGGTATAGATTCATCTTTAGAAGCTGTACTTTGAATGCCATTAGTAGCCAGTACAGCATTCTCATAGGTATCAGTTTCCTCATTTTTCTAAGTGAATCTTGTGCAGACGTTTATCAGTAAAGGACATTCCAAACATTAATTTCACATCCTTAAAATATCCCAAACCTTTATTAGAAAGGAAACAAATTGACTGAGTACTTTGTAAGAGTGCCATCAAATTAAAAACGTCCCTGCTCCGATGTTTAATGGTTCTAAACCAAAACACAGCCCAGTATCCAGTCTGAAAATGTAACTTTTCCTCAAACTATAAAACAAATCTGTAATTCAAGATTGAACAGCAATGCTACAAGAACAAATCCAATTAATAAACCTATTAGACAAGGAATCAAATATCTAACTGGAAGATGGATGCGTCAATATGAAGTACCTTGTAGTGTGCTTATAAAAATAGCTATGCAATACAGCCATAAAATATTAGAACTCATTTATGCTGCTCCAGTATTTAAACACTTAGATGTCACATATATGTGTAAGACATTTCTTGTCTCACTGTCCTTTGAATTGTTTGGTTTTTTTTTAGTTTAATGGCTATCCTCCGAATTAGTCTTTAAGTTTTAAAAAAAGCAAAATTGGAATTCTTGCAGTGCTTTTTAGACACCAATTCCTTTTAACAGAGCTAAAATACAGAATTAACTTGTTAAAATCATACGTGGTAATGCTCATCTGGTGGCTCTGGAGTAAAGCAGCTGACATCCAACACTTCAGCAGGCACCCAAGGTAACAAAACACATTTCCTGATCAGGCGATCCGTCTCCCCGTAAGCGTAATCACGAGTGACTTCATCTGCAGCAAAACCAGGAGAGCCTTTAGGAACTGCCTTTCATTTCCCACTGAAAATCTTCAAATGACTGCTGTACAGTCAATACCAGCACAAATTTCATATTTTTAATTGAAAATTAGAGATAATTAAAGAAATGACATCAAAAGAGTATTATTTAGGATGCTTATCTTCTCCACATGACGGAGGCATAGGGTGGCCCCTGATTAAGATTGCAGGGATAAATCATTGGCCTGGTGTTCCCTAAATTTCAGAGCCTGACTTTCTGACTCCAAGCTACAAGCACAGACTTAAAGGAATTTTTTTTCAAACCCTCAGAGGACTGAGTTTGCAGTTTCACTAGGGCAGTGATGCAAGATTTAAGTTCTCTGTCAATAAAACAATAGCAACATTTTTGGACAGGTCAAAGGTATCTATCCTAAAATATGGAAATACTAGACAGAGAGAACTTCTATATTTGACAGTGTTAGAAGAATGCAACCATTTTGGTCTTGAAACATTTGTTCTACTGTGAAATGCTCAATGATTTTGTAAGAACTGGCCCATTTTCTATTGCAAACACTGAAGAAAGCCCCAGCTCCTCAGACACACACTTACCACCAGTTTCAAGGTCTCTCAAAGGCCAGAGAACCGTGTAAGCAATTTGTTGAGGCATATAAAACAGAGGTGCTGCTGCAAAACTTGGCTGGTCTGAATGCTGAATGCGTGATCCAAATTCATCCATGATGTACCAGACAGGAACCTTCTCCTCTGCAGTCTGTATGAATAACCAGAGGGAGATATCTCACACACATGGACTGCAGGAAAAGCTCTGTGAGACAGAGGCATTGGCAGCACCTCTGCACCACTTCTCAGATTCCTGCTTTAGCCTCCTCTTTCTTGTGCTACTGTTATTGCCTAGCAGACCTGCTTTCCCTGAACCAAACCAGCTGCTTAAGAGAGTTAAACCAGCAAAAGGCTGCCTGGTAGGGCTAGTTTTCCTTCAGTTTCTCCCAGAATCAATTAGCTAAAAAGTGTTAGGAAGGAGCGAAGGAGAGCAAAACTGCTGCTGCAACAACAGCTGGCTGTAAGTGCTGAGACTGCATCATCAAAGTGCTCCTTACTGCAACACTCATCATGAGAAAATCCTGAATGAGAAAATAAATTTTAAATTGCTTGGTAGCACTACTGTGGTCTTTTTATGGAAGCAGGAATGGAGCAGAGAGACTACACTCTGAGACATTTCCCCAAAAAGTGAAGAGAAGACAAGTTCAGCTACAGGTTGAATTAATTGTCCTCTAGAAAATCACTTTTCAATTGGTAACTCACAAGACTCACAAGCTATACATGACAAACTGAGTAACAAAGAGATAAAATAGAAAGACTCAAGAGATACTGTTTAGATTTCCCCTTCATTAAAGGAAAAAGTCACAATGAACCCCCTTCTCAGGGATCTTTCAGACCTGATTCTACTGGGAGTTAAGTTTGAGCTTAATTAATAAGGATGACCAGTCCAGAGAACAATCTCAAGACCCTGAGCTAACAGGGGCAGTCTGATCAAGCTCTCACTGCTCAGAGTTAGCCCTGCCCATTCTGCACAGGGCTGAGGCCAAAGGACTCACCTTTCTCCTCTTTAATTCCAAAGACTCAAAGAACCTTGGAGCTCCACTGCAAACCCTACATGAGGGTTTTCACCTGTTCCCTGAGGGTTGTACTCCCTCAAAAATGGCATGTGTGCACTTGAAGGTGTTTGAAGGCTCAAGACATGCTGGTACAGTGCTGAAGGACTACAAAGGGCAGGGTGACCAAACCTGATGTGGTCTTACCCACACAGCCTAAAACGAGCATTGCCTCTCCTTCCAAATAGAAGGAATGCCTGCAAGGATCTTTGCTAGTACTCATGCACCAGAACATCTTCACCCCCAGATTTTTAGGACCTTGTAGAATCTTACCCCTTGAGAGAGTTGGTAGGTCTGGTTGTATTTCCACATTTCCTGCAGCACCTGCTCGATGCTGCCCTCGTCTGGGACCTCTCCGTGGAAGTGGATGCCCATGAGGTTGGCCATCCTGTGCAGCAGGCCGGGCACACGGCGCAGCTGCTGGCGCGCGTGCTCCGCGCGGTACGTCCAGGCGTGGTCCACCAGGAACACACTGCAGGAGAGTTTGGGCAGTGTCACACCCCAGGGCTCTCACACACGCAGAGCCATGTGCTTGGAATAAAACCTGTGTTTCCCTGGAGATGGTGTGATAGCTAATCTGCTCTTAGCCACAGAGTCACTCCCAGAGCACACACTGTGGCATTGCAGGGTAGGAGCAACTTCCCAGTGGGAATTTACACTCTGGTTTTGCTCTAGGAAGCTTATGGTGCATTAGTGAGCACTTCCATGAAAATGAGGAGCAAATAAAGAATGGGCACTCAGTTTGTGAGCTTATTCCCTTTAAAAGCCAAGAGCACAAATATCTTCCCTTTTAATCACTATTAACTCTATTGCACCAACCTCATATTCTTGCCTGAAGCAGGAAAACAATACACTATTTTGAAAAATTACTTGAGGACCTTGTTAGCCACAAGGTCTGTGACATCTACTGTCATCTGTAAAGCCAGGTGGAGAAGTCTGATCCCCATAAGCCTGTATATGGTATTAAAAGAAAATGAGCAATAAGTTTTGATTGTTACTATTTTTTTTTCTTTGGGTGTGGTGGGGTGTGTCACCAAGTTATTTTTAGAAACAAATGCATTGTTTAAAAAAATTTACAATCTAACCCAAAATAAAACCACACATATCTGGCACAACTTCCCTTAACAAGTTTAACCCTTGTTTAAGGTGCAGGACTTTTAGGAAAAAACCACAGTTTTTCAAACAGAAGGGTTCTTCATATTTTGGTTATATAATCTGACTGAACCAATAGAGAGAAAAAATCTGAATTTTTCTTGCTAGCAAAATCCCCAAACCACACAACACCCCCTCCACAACACCCATATTTCAGAAAGCTAAAAACATGTCAGCTGTCACATGGGGCAAGTATGGTTGAACAATTACTGTATCCCAGATTCCACACACACGTGAAACCTCACTTAATTTTAAAATTAAAGGCTCCAGAGGATGCTAACGTCAAGCTCTTTGAAAATGTCAGCAAACAGGTGTATTGGCCTTCTGCTCCCATATTCACACACCTGAATGGTGCAAGGAAGCCCAAGATAATCACAGGAGCTGGTTTTGAACTTGATAATTTAAGTGCATTCTCAGATTTAAAAAGGTGATGACTTAGGTTAAAGCAAGGATGTAAAGGCACATACCTATGATTCTTTGTTGGGTTTACTCATCAAGCCTGATTTAAATTTTTTAGATTTTGCATGTTTACCTCAGATCTAGAAAGTATGAAAGGTGTCACATAAGTTTTATACAACTGAGCAGAACTGCATTTAGATCTCCAGCAGAGATGACTTAATCTCATTGCTTTTTATTAATGTATGACAAATACCCTGTTCTATGTTTGAAGTCAGTAAGAGCACAAAAAGCGGTACTACAATATAGTTGGTTTTAACACAAATTTATTCTAGTTTTATAGATGCCTCCTAGTCTTGTATTCATGACAGATAAGCTGATTTGTAAGCAAGAGAACAGTAATTTAATACATTCAATTCTACATGCATGAACACAACCACACTCTTGAATTATACTTTAGCCAACCGAAGGAAATGCAATAGCCCACAGAATATTACCGTGAGTACCTTCTTGGCATGAGATTTGTGGAAATCACAAATATCTCTTCAATGTTTTTTTTTTTCCACAGGCTCACAGTCTTGCAGATACAAAGGTTTACTTCATTTCTGCAGAAATAATTTCAAGGTTGCCTTTTCCCTATTTTCTCCCTGAGCTTACTAAAATCAATTTCTAAGTATCTTCCCTCGTGATTCAAAAAGAAACCACTATAAGATATTTGTGCTCTCAGTACCATTTGCAAGCTGTGTCTCATAGCATGCATCTCTCCTCAAACATGCAGCTATGTCTTAGAGTTGGAAACGAAGATTTCTGAATAGAATCAAACTAGTCTCAGAGCAAACTGTCAATCTCATGTTACGGTTTCACACTCCTCAAAGACTGAACACTATTTTCAAAATCACAACTCACCTATTGGGATTGGAGGCTTGAAGTCCATTCTCATTTGTTACAATAACTTTGAAACAAGGTCCATTTCCAGGATTTGGCTTTTTCAATTGTTCTTCCATTTCTTCATCAACTTCTTCCTCCTCATCTACCTCTTCTACTTGCATTATTCCAAAATAGTCACCAGCATCAAATACCTGAGATGGAAAGGGCACAAAATATCATGCAACTGGATAAGGTAATACCCTAATAGGCACTATGTGGCACCTGCAGACATTTCTTCCCTGTAATCTGATAAAAATTGGCATTTTTAACTAGAGAGATGAATAAACAACAGTATTTATTCTTTCACATTTTAACAGAGCTGCTTGTTTAGGAAGTTTCTTTAGTTAATATTTGTAGGAAGCTTTGTTGGTTTCTTTGGCACCAGCAGGACTACTAATGACTGTCTATCAGTTTAACGCCTCATTAAGAATTTCAGAGGCTGAAAACAGAACACCTTTGCTCAACCTTTGCTAATATCAGTAATTTAAGACTTGCAAAACGGAGTCTTACTCAGGCTCCACAACCATACTGAAGTACATGAAACAAAAGAGCTTTTCCCAATTGAGTTCTGAACTAGTTAAGAAATCTCAGCCTGTTTTCCCTCTCTCTTCTTTGTCTGTAGGAGAAACTATCAGTGCTCACTCACCTCCAGGTAAATTGGGAGGTTCCTTATACTGCTATATATAAAGTTAAGTTTTATACACTGATCTCTGCTCAGGTGTTGAAAGGGGTTTGTTTACATTCTCGCCTGCTCTGGATGCCACACTTCATCTAGAACACACAGAAACGAGGGCAGTCACCACACAAAGCTCCCTTGCCAAACACCGGGCTTGCAAATCTGGCAGAACCAAGACCCTGCTAACAACTTCCATCATTTCAAAATGAACATATGCTTTTAGGAAGACAAAAGTAGGTAAAGCCTCAAAGACTGTTGAAATTTTTCAGAGATAATTATTTTGCTAGAATCACTCACATATTACCTAATAAACCAGGCATAGGGAGACAAATCCTTTGTGTCAATCTAATATGACTAAAAAGCAGCAGGGAGGGAGAAAGATTTAAAGACTAAACTCTGGCATTACTGGTTCAACATTCCAAACCTGCAGTGCTTTCAACATGCAGCCTGCAATGCCACATTATTAAAAATCATTACTTCTATATATTGACAAGTTCTTAGCTGTAAAATGCCAGTGGCAGCAACAAGTTTTTATTTGTTCAGGTGAGCATTTCTATAGGACAATTATTTTTGCTAAGCCTCAACAGGAGGGTGAGGAAATCAACTCCACATTTGTGAAGAAAGGCCACCTAGAAAAAGCAGACAACTGCTCAAACAGGGAGGAAGCCAGCAGGGGAACAACAGCTACTTCTCATCTTAAGCCACAGTTCACAGAGCAGATCCAAGTGGAGAAGTATCTGAAATCCCCTTCTGTGGAACAGGGGATGGTATTTTCCTCTGGGATGGCAGAAGACAAGGGGAGGGAGCCATGGTGGATAAAAAAATCATAGAATATCTTGGGTTAGAAGGGATCTTAAAAGATCCTCTTGGCTCCATCCCTGCTGCCATGAGCAGGGATGCCTTCCAGATGCTAACAATAGCTAACAGCAATTAGCTGTTATTAGCTAACAGCTTCTTAGTGTGCAGCTTCTTAGCTAAACGCTAAGGAGATACTAACAGGATGTTGGCTAATATATACATATGCATTTTTTAGGGTAAAGAAATGTGTTTTGCAAACAAACTTATTAGACACTAAAAACACACCTATTAAAAAAAAAACCCAAAAATCAAAATCTTAGTTTCTTTCACTTCAGCAGGTATTACAATAGTAGTTCAAATTTATTTCTAGTTTTCCAGTTGCTAGAAGAGGATAACATTACTCAGTAGTGAGCAATATCATGACCTCTTGCTGTTCTAATAGTAGCCTCCAATGCTTTTTTAAGTGTCTGCACAGTTTTCTTGAAAATTTGCAGTCACGGAAATTCATGAAGCTGCAGGGAGATCTCTGCAAAAGGAAGAGCCCCTTCCCCGTGCTCACAATCAATTTTTGTCAGGTTGGCTCCCAGCTGGGTGAGCTCCCTCGTCTGGTTCAGGACACAAATGCTAACCCCAGCCCATGGTAGCCAGCAAAAGCAGCGTGCCAGGAAACATGTTCCACTCTTCCCTGAAGAGACACTTCAGTGCTCCTGCTGCTGGATCAAGGGCCATCCTCAACAACCTCATTAGGCAGCAAAGAAGCCACAGACAAGTGACTGGGGGTCATCAGAAAGTGAAAAGTGCAAGTGTGACACAGAGGAGTCACTTGATATGGGCTGCAGTGTAGCACTGTGTGTTTTTCACACTTAGCTTCTGTCTTAAGGAGCTTGTGAGAGCGGGATACTGAGATCCAGCCTTTGCTCAAGACAGGTTCCACCCATTTACCAAACACCCACAATCAGCATCAAGTTTTTCCACAATACTAAGGGGAAGCACTTGGATTTATTTATTTATTTTGTTAAATATCATCTCAAGACTTCGAAAAATGAAGGGATTCCAAATGCCCTAAGCCAAAGTTTTGGTCTCTCCCTCCAACAAATCGTCAGATCCATGAGGCTGTAGCAGTTGCATTTAGCAAAAAATCTGCACTTCTAATACTTTTACAAAATTATGCTTAATGAAAAATTTCTCCTAGATAACTTAAAACCTTGTAAAAGTGAATTGTGTGTATTCCTCACTCAAAGCAAATCACACTTCCCAAAGCAGCAGCAGCTCAAGACCACTTCAATCAGTGGCTTTCTGTGAGGGTTTTGTTGTTTTTTAAGCTCGTAATTGATAATACAAGCAGTTCAGTAGTTCACTGACGGCTTTGGCAGAAACACCTTGTTGTCAGTGGGGATGCACAGGTAGTTTTGTGCCTCTTCTCCTCCTCCCTCCCTTCGAGCTGGGCTGTCATACTGAACCTATTAACACAGCAGCACCATTAAGGGAATCTTAAGTAAGCTCCTTAAGCAAAAAACCAGCTGGATAAGATCACACCACCAATCTGAAAAGTAATCTTTGGCTTGAAGCAGAACAGGGAGAGCTCACATTAAGTATTCCACCGGAGCACCAATAACCTCTAGACAGCAAAAAGTACCAACACATTCCAGTGGCACAACTGCTTGCAAGCAAAACGTGTTTGGGCAAAACCCGTCCCTCGCCACATTCAGGTGCTGGTCCAACCTGACCAACCCCAGCAAAGCAGAGAACTTGATACCAAAGCAGGCACATGTCATGACAATTACCACACAGGAATCTCCAGCAAATTCTTTTAAGGCACACTGCAAACTGCTTTGAAGGCCACAGGTAACCTCTGAGCAACAGACTGTTCTCCACTGCTCTGGAAAATAAAGTCTAGGAGCATCAGCATGCTGCATTCCTTCTAGTAATTAGGTAAAACCCTCCATTTCTAACTGTGATGAAACTAACCAGTCTTTTGCCAGCAACATCTGGCGACAAAAATCTCCCTGCAATACAGAGAAGCCTGTAAAATAACTTAGTGTACGGCTGGAATAGGGAAAAAAAAAAAAAGATTATGAATAAAGTTAGATGAAGGCACTGTATTTTCCAGGCTTATAAACATAGTGTACACAGTTTATCCAATAGCATAAGAAACAACCACTACACCAGAAACAGAATTTTAGCACTTATAGTGAATGATTACACATGTGTATATCTTATTTTTTAAGTTTCTGCCAGAAACACAAAAAAATATGCTGAATGCTAAATGCAAAACAAATAAATAAAGGCAGGTTTACCAATCTAGCAGTGATACCACGTTTTGAATGAACAATCCAGTTACATAATGCTCTCAGAAGGAAACCTGCTCCAGCAGATCCCAAGATAAATAAAACCCACCCAAATCTTCCACATCTCAGGCTTTGCTGCACATAGTGGAGGGAGGGTGCATTCACTCTCTATGTTGAAACGTGTGAGAATGTTGGAAAACAGCTGCTTGGGCTGGGTTCTAGAGGTACTGATGCAAGAGAGATTTTTATCTGTACTATGGATGCAAATTTTTCAAGTTCTATGCTAGAAAGTTTTAATCTTTGCAGCAGGTTAGGACAAACAAAAAATTCCTCCCATTTTACACAGGTAACAAGGAAACTCATCCTATGCTCTATGCTACATTGAGTTTTTGCCCCTTGAGTTATGCTATATTACCTAGATTCCCAAAACCAGTTCACCCCTTTCCCTCACCTCCTTTCCTTTCCTTACTGCTGCTCCTCCAGCCATTCTGCACGGTCTAGCTCTAAGCAAGATCTTGTAGCTCTGTCTCTACCTCCTCAAGAGGTTATGCCAGTCCACAGCACTCTTCACAGGAACTTTTTGTGGACATGCCAATCTTCTCAATATCCTTTTGACCTTCTTCTGGACAAAAACCAGAAGCTGCAGCAGTAGAGACAAGCACTCTCAGCAGCTTGCTTTGTCTTCCAAAGCTCACTGAAATAATTAAGTCTCTTTACCACACACACTGGGACATTTAGTACAGAAGAGCCTGCTCAGCCACCTCAGCAACTAAAATGAAGCAGCAGGAGCAGCCTGCTGCCTTAGGGAACGTGCTTTCTTCCTTCTGCCTTTCCTCATCCCAGCCTCTGTAGAAACACCAGCACCACGGGTCCCTTCTCACCCTATTGTTTTCTCAAGGGCACACCTTCCCAGCAACGCTGGTAACGAGCAAGGATCTCAGCCACAGGTCACAAATCTCAAGCCTGCATTAGGTCACAGCACAGAGTCAGTTTGCTACCTCCAGCTTCATACTGGCACATGGCAACACAACAGCTCTCAACTTTGGGCTTCCTTGGTAGCTTTATACTGCATTCTGTTCCATCCTCTTCCAGGACATCGCTTCTCATACCTTCCTACCTAAGCAGAGCAGCAGATATCCCTGCTGCAAGTCCCTTGTTATGAATACTTACTGAGGAGGGTGTAATTCCACAAGGAGTTTGTGACTGGGTATATGCTTGAGATAATGTAGATTTATCTTCTCTGCAATGAATATGTACTCCTGTTATTAACAGTACCACATAACAGATTGAAAGCAGCAGGAACATATTCAGACCCTTCCTGACTATAAACACTGATATCATGACTTGCAGTGCTTTTCTCCTGTCCCTACTTTGAAGCTGAGACGGGGAAAAGAAGCACTCAGGTGATTAACATAGGTGTTAAACTGCAATTCCCGCACCTTCCCTACCATCCTATACTACCTGTTCAAACTTCTCACCCCATCTCACTCATTTCTTCACTGCTTATCTTGCCTTCCAGCAAACTAGCACTAGTTGCCTCCTCCCCTTATCAGATCTCTTCCTCTCCCCAGGACTAGAAGTTCACCTCATTCATATTTTCTTCTCCAGGTCGACTCCTCCAGACTCCCTCAAGCACTCTCAACTTTCCAGACTAATAGTTTCGGGTTGTGTCTCTTTCCTGCCTCAGTTCCTTGTTCGTTCACTCCCACAAATCAAAGACAGCTTTCCTCATCACCGAGGCTGGGCTGCAGATGCGCAAACCGAAAAAAATTTTCTAAATACAATCCGTGTCTTTACAATCTGTTTAAAATCACTCCTTTTATTGACTTTGTTTTTCTTCCCTTTCTCATCACAAAGCTCCAGGAAGCAAGCAGATGATCGCTACAAGAGTGAAAAGGGATACTCCACCCTGGAGTGTGTCCCTGCTTCCACACTCCCTTTACTTCAGGCCCAGAGAGCAGCTTCACCTGAAAAACGCTGCCCAAGCCAATGAACTCGGGCACACATGAGGTGAGCTGCCTGAGTTCTGCGCAGTTACAAATGACTGAGGGCACGGCAGATCCCTGTGCAAGTGAACTGGGAAAAAAAATTAAAAATCCGGCAAAAGCCAATCCAAACCATAATGGATTAAGATACGACAACATCCTGAGTCTAACACTACCACTGTTGCTATTTTTCTTAATTCTCTTTGGCATAAAAGGCTGAAGGGTTGAGGACACTGTCCTGAATTTGGCTGGGACAGAGTCAATTCTTTTTTTCTTACTAGCTGCTAAAGTGCTGTGGTTTTTTATTTCATCACCTCTCTCCAGTACCGTATCTCTAGCTACCAGGACTTCCAAACGCTTCGAAACTTCACGATAACGAAAAGACGAAACCAGATATGCGCGATACACCTGACGTCTTTTCCAGCCCCGCGCCGCAGTTTCGCTAACACAGCACCGAGCCTTTTCCCCGTGCCCTGCTCAGCAACGCCGAGACCTCCTCCTCCTCCCCCAGGGCTGAGGGCTGCCCCCGGCACGGCTCTCCGCGGCCTCCGCTCGCCCCCAGCCGGGGCTGCCCCCTCAGCGCCGCTCGGCCGCGGCCCGCTCCCTCAGCGCCCTCACGCACCTCTCCGCGCAGTTTGCGGCTCAGGCTCTCCCAGTACTGCGTGGGCACCCGCGACGCGCGCAGCGCGGCCCCGTGCAGCGCCACGAAGGCCGCCAGCTCCTCCTGGCCCTCTCCCGCCATGGCCGGGCCGGAACGCGCCGGGCGGGGCCGAGGGCGGGCCGCAGGCGGCTGCGGCGCTCGGGGCGTGCCCGGGGCCGGGAATCGGCCCTCAGCGGCGGGGGAGCGGGGGCCGGTGCCAGAGAGCCCCGAGGGGACGGGGATTGAGGAGGCTTCAGTCTACTGGGCACATGCGGGTCCTGCTTCTCTCCTGTTCTTCTCCTGCCCTTGAGCGTTAATAAAATTCACTACAGTCGTGGTGCAGTGCTGGCCACAATATATATATATATATTTATTTTTCAGATGTTACAGGGATTCTTCTGAAAGGCCTCAGCCATAGCCCCTAAAGTGGGTTAAAGTGGGCTGTGAGGCATGACAGGCACTGACTGCCGGCCACAGCAGTGGGAACAGATCTAAATTGTGGTCCTCAGGAAAAACATACAGTGTCAAGTCATTTATTAATTAAAGCTTCTTTATTTTGAACGTTGGCAAGGGAATTTTAACATGTGGGCTTGTCTTAAATGTCTGCCAGTACAAGAGGGAGGTGTGTTTTTTGTGAGTGCCTGAAGCAGAGTGCTGGCTTCCCAGTTCTTTCCTTGGGTGGTTTAGAAGATTTCTAAGAAAATCTCTTCCTTCTAAGATTTTGTGGGGAGTAGCCTAAACCAGTTTAACCTGAGGCTTTTTAAACTGCTAGCTTTGGTCTCACCTCAGGTATGGTTATAAAGCCCAAGAGTGAAGCCAGGTGTCCGACACTGCTCGGAGCAGAGATCAGGGCTTTGCTGTGCTCGCTGCTGCTGCTGGGGGAACCCACATCATTCCCTCTGCAGTTATCTGCTCCATAGACTGTGGAAATTCCTTCTTCTGCCAGCCCATCCCCAAATAAAGGATTCAAGTTCAGTGCTGCTTGGGCTGGCAGCACAGCACTGTGCTGGGAGGGGCAGCCCTGGAAATAGTCAAGTTCAAGAAATAGGATTTTAGGATCTAGTAGCTGGTCAAGAAAACTTCACGTTCACAGACTACAGTCAGTGGAGAACCTGCCTTGTTGAAGAAATACCTCTTTGCTCACTGCCCTGTGTAGTGTTGTTGGACTGGTGTCCTCTGTAACTACCCAAGAGTAGCAACAATCCCTTTCTCCACATAATGACAGAACTATTCAGGAGGAAGGTCTATAAATTTAAGGGCTCCAATAGATTGGCCGGGTAGAGAGAGAGTAAAAAGAGATTATAAATGGTGCCTACATGTTGTAACTATACATCACCACTCAGCAGCTGAGGATGTAACTCAAATCTCCAGGTAAGATATCTGAATAGTAAATACAGGCAAATTTTCCTCTTTGCCTGAGACTGTGTTTGCCTCACCACATGCTGTGTTCCCACATTTCCTGAGCATAATGGCTCCACTAGGATGTCTCTCAGGAGACTTCTCTGATTAAACAGCAGAAGATCAAAAAATAGTTGGATTTCCAATGCTCCTTGACTGTGCTTCCACCCTGCTACCCTGAGCTTGAGCATATTTTTGCTAATATTGTGGTTTGGGAAAAGAGGATGGCTGTAGTGTTGATCTTGTCCTAGTAGTGTAAAATGTGGAGATTTGACCATATACTAGTAGTCTTCCTGGGGGACTTGCTTCCTGAAAAGGCCACACTTCCCTCCCTTCTGTCTGTGTCATGTTGTGTAGTTAACTCAAATCTTTTACTTACCTTATTAAAAAAAAAAAATCAATCCTTTTTCCTTAAACAGACCATGGAGGAAAAGTTTGGGGTGTCTTTGTGTCTTTGTTCAGTAGTGCCACAGTGATCATGCCCTGTCCCGAGGCAAGAGGAATGTGATCTTGTTCGAACATGAGATTTACATAATTCTTTTTCTCACCAAGTGTAGGCAGCTGCCTTCTCACTGCTTGTTTGTACTTCCACTTCACTTTGGATGGGAGTTGTGGCTGCTGGCTGGCTGGCCATGGTTCCAGGTTGTTTGGGTGAGTTTGCAGGTCTGGGGGCTGCTGCTGCTAAACTCCAAGTAATAAGTAAGACACAGCAAGAATCACTGATGTTAAGAGTAGACTGTAAGTTGTCTCTTCCCTGACTTTGTCCAGTACTTACCTAAACGTGATCTTGCTCGGCTGCTGTGCTTGGCAGCTTGTTTTACATTTTTGCTGGTTTTCCACAACAGGAGTAATTCCTGGAGCAGGGAGTAGGGGCCAGCACTCACTATTCTTCTACCACTGCTTCAAGCACCATAAGGCTTTCAGGAGCAGTCCTTCCTACTCTGATGGATGCCAGAGCCATAGCCCAGAGATACCACTGGCCAGCGTCTCGTGAGGGCAGGTGTTTGTGGATAACCTTTGTAAAGAAAAGTCACCACAATATTTTAATTTGATTGTTTCCTTATGAAGAGTGGCTGATATACAAGGCCTGAACAGTGCAGCCCTTGCTCAGGCAATGTGCTTGTGAAATTGAATGGGTTACTTTACACAGGTATTCACAGAAAATGCAAAAACGTCCCAGCAAGGCTGAGCTTACTAGCACTACCTCAGCCTAGAATAAGAGGATTTAGCCTTCTGGCACTATGCATAGGAAGCCAACCCATGGAGCCCTCAAGCCTCTCTGTCACAGCAGGCCCCATGACTTATCCACCACCACCACATTTAGTTCCCACCCTGCAGCAGTTTGCAGCAGAAATTTATCATGCGTTAGCATATGTGAAGTAGCATTTGCCCCCAACAAACACAGCTAGAGGTTTTCAAAGTTTTGCGAGTCTGGCAGTTTGTGGCTTTATTCCAGATGTTTATGGTTACCTCATCCAAATACATCTGATGTGCAGTCCCCACTTAATATTCCTGTTGTTTAATGTTAGAACCTTCCTCTGCCAACATGGCATGGAAACCTCCTTAAGAGAGGTAAGGATGTAAGGGGCAGAAGAGACCTTAACATCATAGTTAAGGAAAGGAGGTGAAGGGACATATTTTTGGTGCACTTTAAAATAAAGCCTGTAATATGTTTTAAAATAAACAATTTGCTTTCAAGTCAACAGCTTTCTCAATGATAAAACTAGAAATTCAGAGCATGGAAAGCTGTGATAGGGGCTTAGATGAGAGGAACATCATTTGCTGTGAGTATTTTACCATAGCTGTATATGTGAGTTTGAAACCTCAGAAAGGCTTGTCAGAAGTCTGTTGTAAGAAGGGAAAATGTATTCCTCTGCATCAAAAAAGCAGTTATTGTGTATAGATTTTGCCTGCTTGCTTTGTGGACAGATACAACTTTTGGGAAGGTTTTGCAACACCCACCTGCCAACTGGAGTCTCTATGAGGTCTGTCCCATACTTTGGCTACTGTGGGACAGTGGGGCTATACTGTCCTGTTGTGTAGATGGATGGTCACGAGTGAGGAGGGAAACCCATGCTTCAACCTTGGAATGGGTGCCCAGTGTGAGTGTGCAAAGAGCCCTGGAGAACACCCTGCAGACGGATGAGTGATCTTGGCAGGTTGGAGTCAGCCTCCTCTCTAAAAGTCCGGCAAGAGATCAGTGTGTGAAGGATAATAAACCAAACCAATTGTTTGGCACAAACAATACTTCCACTGAATGTTTTAGACGAATTTACTGCACCCACATTATGTGCTGATGTAACACACTGACAAGTGCAGGTGATGTACTCTCAAAGATACTCTCTCACTGCTCATGCAGTACTGGGGTAGAGGGAGGCTGCCCTCATTCTGGAGGTACAACCATGAAAAAATGCCTTACCAGGCAGCTCCAAGAATCTTGTGTCCCTGTAGGCAATCCAACAGGCTGCCCTCAGTCCTGAGGCATCCTGCTGTACCTCCACAGCCACTGCTGCGGTCTTTCACCAGCTGCTTGGGTGCCTTCAGAAACGCAGATCTCTGTGCTTCCCTTTCCCATGTCTTTGGGCATACACAGCATGCTGTCTAATATATTACTTTTATAAAAGTTGGACCATTACTTAGGAATACTGTTACACACAAGTGAAGTGGAGGTGCTGTTATTCTACATGTTAAGAAGTGCTTTTGGAGTGTAGCATACCTCATGCTATGTTGACTGTTCATTTAGATGTTGTATTTAAGAGGCAAAAATAGCCAATTACGGTGGTTGTACAGGATAGGCCCTTTCTGTGACACCAGGAGTCAGTTGATGTTCACTCCTAGATAAATAGAAGAATCAATAATCTTTGCCCAGCCTGCCTTCACTTACCTGTTGGGTTGTGCCAGAGTGCTGTTCCTCAGGCCATTGTGTTTTGTATACTTGTTGGGAAGTCATTGCAAGATTGGAACTGAGAATGGACCCCTCTGCAATTTACACTAGGCAATGGCTGTTCCAGTAAAAGAGAATCTTGTACTCAAATTAAGACTGTCACAACTGCTGAAACTTTGGCTGTTGTAAAATTGCCTGTTCTACCCTTGTCTAGAAAGCATTGGCAAGCAGGACTTTCCTCTCATGAAGCTGTGCTGGCTGTGACCAATGCCTGTGTTGTCCCTCAGGTGTTTTTCAATAACTCCTGGAATAACCTTTTCCATGATTTTACCAGGCACTGAAGTGACACTGACAGGCCTGGAGTCTCTGGAGTCCTCCATCCTTGCCCTTCTTGAAAACTGAGACAATGTTTGCCAGGTCCCAGTCAGCCAGGACCTCTCTGGATTTCCATTCCAGATTCTGTCCTTGAGAACAGATACTTCATTACCAGTAATCAACTTGATTTCCAATGACGTTTAGGAACTTTGAGGTTCAGCTTTTCTGTCTTTGATATGAGCTGACTTTTCTTGTTACCCATTTCAAGCTCTGAAGCCACAAGGACAGCTGAGTGCCATTTCATATGGCATGTCTGTAGTCCCATAAAAGTGATGTTGTGTCTTCTTGGAATGCAGTGAGGATAGCTGCCATATTACCTGAATTCCTACCAGCTGCAAAAGGCAGTAATTTATATTTTGCAGCCAGTTCCCTGATGCCTTTCAAACCTGCCACACACTGAGAGTCATCAGTCATAACAACAGTATTTATATAATGAACAATATATATAAAATCAGCAAAGCTGATACTGTCACATCATAAATGCTTTATCTGAAGATGAACTGCTTACATGAGGATAGCAGCAGAATGGCACATGCCATGCTGGAATATGAGAGCTTCCTTCCTCTTTCTTTGAGGCTGCCTCTCAAAGGGCTGTGACAAAGGACAGCTGCATGAGCTATACATGGTAACACCAGAGTTAGTTTAACAAGTAGTTAAAAGTCCTGGAGGGGTATTGATGATGTGGTCCTTCACTGTAGCCAGGATTTCTTCTTTGAAATACTCTCCTTGAAGCCTGTTTGGAAGGAACTTCTATCAGTGTCCCACAAACTCCAGTGGTTTGATGAGAAAGAAAAAGAAAAAGCTTTCTGTTGCTTAAGGATGAAAATTAGACAAAAATACGTAAATGCTATCAAAAAAGAGACAGTTCTCTTCTGATTCTTGTCCATACTTGTGCAAGAAGCTTTGTCCTATACTCAAAAAAAAGCAGGCAGGGGTATCCATTCCATTTTATGTTTATTATGAAAGTGATTTTAACAAAAGTTTTATTACATGCTTCATTTTTAACTTTGACATAGAAATCAAAGCTATTAATATACAGAGGCAAAAGGAAATGTATTTTCTTATAAGGTACATTTACAACAACATTTTCTACTATAAATCTGACAGAATTGTTAAAATATTGGTAAAGCTTAGCACTGTATTTTATTTTCTAAGTGTCAAATTTTGTACAGTTATTCACTACCCTTGCTCTAAACCATTATTGTACATTTCATATGGAAATAGCTGTTTGTACACAATTTACATTGGTAATAAAGCTTAGAAGTCCCAGCAGCATCTACAACAGTTCAGTTTAAAACCTCACTCCTGCGCAGTGGTTTACGTGGAGCAAATTGATGCAGAAACCAGTATTACACCCCGTTGCTTCCCCCTGAAGTCCAGCCTGCCAGAAATTCCCGATTAAACTGGTGCTGGACATGATCATAATGAACTTTTTGCAGGTGAAAATACCACTGGCCTCAGTGGTTTTGCCTAAAAAAGGCTCTGTGATCAGCTATAATGTGAGGTTTTAACATTTCCACTGCTCCCTACGAGCATAGTGATCCCACAGATTTCCTTGTCTTTCCACTATCCATGTGTGTAATCTATTAAGTTCCCTTTTATTTCTGAGTTCTGTGTTGTTTCTTTTCTGAACAATGGGAGAAGAACCAGAACTAACTTTAAATATATATTCTTTTTATGTTATGAAAATGGGAAGCACTTTAGAATGACGCTTGGTAGTCAGTTCTGTTTAAATTAGGATGCTAAACTGCCCCAGAAAACTCTTCCTGTCATGCCAGTGAGACTGAAGAAATAACAGGATCTGTAATCTGGAATGATAAATCTGGCAACTGCCTTACATCCACCCCGATCTCTTAAAGTATCTTTATAATCAACATGTTGAGTCCCTGGTGCTCTCAATGCAAATTAATGGCCTTTCTAAGTTATAAAACATAGAAAACAATATTTACAAAATAATTTTAATTAAAAAAGTAACAAAAACAAACTCTAAAAAAGATATTTTCACAATAATTAAAATAAAGTTTAATTAATCAAAGCCACCTCTTTTCTAGATATTGAGAAAATTGAATTGCAATTGTTTGTATATCTTTAAACATGTTATCTCCGCTCTCTGAATACAGATGGTTTAAATTATTAGATCTAAACGTACTTCTGTACATTTTACTCTTGTATATTACATATTAATTTTATAGATAAAAAGCTTTATGATGACAGAATAAATAAATGAAATAACAAACTGGAATTGTATATATTGAGATACTTAGATAACAGTTTTTTGACATGGTTTATTTCCCACTCTGCTTCAATTCAGATGAGAGATAAAACACAAGACTTGTCTCTGAATCCAAGTCTCTCACTGAGGAGTAAGTTCATAGTACCTTACAGAAATTTCCCTTCTTCCATGAATTCTTCTGGAAGACAAAGGTATTCCTTTTCCCAAGTGCTTACAACAGTCTCTCATTCTAGAAAACTATTTCATTAAAGTCCCAGAGTACTGAGATTCTATTAGAACTCCTCCAGTTACTCCCATTCCTGTCAATCAGTGGTTTTAAACTACGAAAAAATGCAACTCCTTGAACTCATGATGCAGATATAAGGAACTATGTGTGTCACTCATTCCCATCATTAAGAAATCATCCAGACCCCTGAGGTGGTTGAGAAACTTGCCACTGGCTCCAATTGTTGAAGATTTTACTCCAGCTAAGTTTTTAAGAGCTTTCAAAGGTATTTAGAGTCCAGACAAGGGAGCTGTCACGGAGAGGTGAGTTTTGCTGTCAAACACCTATCAGCAGACCCTGTATAAGAATCACAGTACTGCTTTTGCTCCTGAAGTTCCTAACCTGCTATCTGCAAGATTAAAACTAGTTTTTTTACAGGTAAGACTCATCTGAGAAATCTGAATGTGTTGGGCAGGCTTATAAAAAGGCACAGGGTGGGGTTTGACTCTCCTTTTGGAATGCTGAACACACGTAAAGAATGTTTCTCCCTCATGTGACAGCATCCTTGCATTCTGCTTAGAGAGGCTTTCAGGTGAGATGTGCTCTTTAAAGCCCACTGACAACTCAGAGTGTGGACCCTCTGAAAGCTCTGACCAATCCTGTATTTTTAAGCTAGTCTAAAGCTAAACTAAACTAAACTAAACTAAACCTGGCTTAAAAGGTAAGCTAGTTTCAAGTAAGCCTACTTACTTTTAAGTGAGCTTACTCTAGAATGAAGCTGCTGTGTAGGAAGGATTAGTCTAAATCTTAAGTAGTCATAACTTTGTTCTATGGGGGAGGCACAATGAGGAAATAAAATTCTTTTGAAAAGGTGGTCTTTAGGTAAAAATCTAATGTACAATGGATGAAGGAAGACAGGGCAAGAAAACGGCCTGAAAGATTTCAGAACTTTTAAATCCAGCTTCAGTGAGCTAAATCTCCAGGCAGAGTAAGTCTTGTTATTGAAGGGAGGATGCAGTGTGGCAGAAGAAGTGGCAATGCACTGAACACAGAACCCTGCTGCTCCCTGTACTCAAGTGACACACAGAGGCACCTTTGTGTCCTCAGCACTTTCAAGGCACAACTCAAGGCTTGATGAGCAACTTGTGACTGCTGCAGCATCCTGGACTGCAGCAGGTGTGCAGGCAGGGATTTGGTAGCCTGTGAAAATGTTTAGGGATGATTCACCACCACCTCACTAAAAATAAGTGCAGTGTTTGAAGCAGGAAGAGAGGCTTAAAATGGTAAGTGCTGCAGGTACAGCTTTTAAGCATACAGGCATTTGCAAATTGAAAATAAAGAGCTCTGTTTGTACCATGGGATTGGGCAATCACAAATGGGCACTTCTTCAGTCTACTTGTAATAACACATAAATGTGTTGTTGCACCTGTCCTGCAGACAATGTGTAATTCTGTAAGAACAGATACAGGGCTGTATTGATATGTTCAAATGCAGTATTTCATATTCAGAGTAAATGCTAAAATGTTATATTCTGCCATGTTCATGAAGCTGGTTTGCTTAAAGGTAGTTGTATTTCTCTTTGTACTGTTTTTGATTCCCAAATGTGCGTAGGTCCTCTCTGTAGAAGAAAATATTCTTTGTTGTTGTGCTGTTATTGTGTAGTAGAAACAGGTTCTCTGACTTTGACAATGAAGGTGTCCTACGCTAACAGCTGAAGAGCTGAACTCACCTCCTATTTGGTGACTGCCAGTTTCTGTAACTGTAAATCTAGTATGAAAATCAAAGCCTTTCTAATTTCTAGAGCTGATATAAAAATTCTGTGCTGTTCTTCGAATCAACTGAAACCAGTCCAGACTGCCCTTGTCTGAATATACCACTTGTCATTACTTACTTTATTCAAGATTTGCACATCCAAATGCATTTCTATGCAGAGTGGCAAGTGTTCAAGCCTGACTAATTTTCTAAATATATCAGATATGAACCCCCTCTATGTTCACAAGCATTTAAGTGTCAACTTTTGAGGGTCAAATTATTTTATTTCTTTCAGTGCTTTCCTTCAGCCTGTGTTTGTCACAGAAGTCAAGTGCCTTGTCCTGACTGTGGAGTCCATGCCCTGACATGGCTCTGGGGAATATCAACCTCATTCTCAGGTGGTCTGTTAGGATGAGCTGGACAAAACCCTGCTTTTTTGTAGTGTGGTTTTAAGTCAGGGCAAGCGGTACCATAGCCAAATGCAATTTCTCTCGCCTGTATTCACCTCTCATAGCTCTGTCGAGGTCCCACTACCAGTAGCCAGAACTGGGACATGTCCCTCTTATGGTTTCTCTCTGGTACTGGATTTCCCATAGAGCTAAGAACCTGGAAAATGTTATGGTGCTCCCAGTGGTTTCTGCAGTCTGGCATCAGTGTCATACAATGGTATTCTGTCCAAACATGTTGGTTGTTAAACAAAAATTTTAGCAAGGATTTTACTAAACTCAGTGTACAGTACCAGGTTCTGAAGTTTGCTTACTCAAGTTTGAAATACTAAAAAGCACTGTGAATCATTTACCAAGTGAGGAAGTTATTTTTTGCCATATTTTTCAAACCCTTTTCTTCATATCTTTCAGTAGAATGGCTGCAATCCTGACTTGTTCTAATGGATCCGAATAAAACTCTAAGTAACCTATCAGACTTTGAACTACTGTTTGGCTAAAGTAGTTTTTAGCTATATACTGCATAATTGAGTACCTGAAAAGATTTTTGCTTTTTGAAAATTTTTTTTTACAAATGGCTACTGTTAAAGAAATAAAAAAGAAAATATTCCTTCTAGTGACCCTTGGTGAATAATAAATAAAAGTAGTTTAACATCCTCAAGAAAAAGTTAGGTTAACAGCCTTTAACAAAGGACTTTTATGTAGAAGTGACATTTTTAATAAGGGTCAATGTATATATTAAAAAGAAGGCTCACCAAAGATTTGAGGTTCATGAGTGGAAAAAGATTTGTTAGACTACATGGTCAGTCAGGCTGTTCAGGCATAGAAAGAAAAGAATTATATTCTTCAACAGAAAAGGAAAGAAGGCAAGCAAAATTACAAAAACTCAACAGAATACCTAAGGTGTGTTCTCACAGAAATGGAATATTCAACCACTTGTAGTCAACAGAAACCAACTGTGTAAATTTAAGCAGTACTTGCTCAAGGACAAAAAAAAGTGTTGGAAGATAATCACATCTGCCCCTAATATATGTGTTTGAGAACATCCAAGGTCGTGTTAAACTACAGGGTAGACAGGCAAAAAAAAAATGCAGCAAAGAAAAACTGTGTGTTAGTCTTTTTCTGAATGAATGCTGCCAGGAGAATTCATTTCTCCATTTAATAAATTTGTAGAATCAAAAGGGAAAATGATACACAAGAGGAAGGGACTAAAAAGGAAAGAGGCTGAAACACTAATTAAAAAAATAAAAAAGGCTCCTCTCTCATTTGATTTAGTTTCTGCTCCACGAAACAGCAGGAAACCCTGGATTTATCATCATGGCAAACCCACTGTTGCTCCGTGAGCAGGGCCTGAGCACAAGGCTAACACTCTCCTGCAGTCCCTGTGCTTGATGGGCATTGTGGCTACAAATTTGGCATAAAAGGGAGAGTCAGGTCTCTGCAAACACAGAACCTGCCCTCCAGCTCTTCTGCAAAACCGTGTCCTGCTCAGCCCTGAGCCCCTGACAAGCTGGGGCTTGGACACAGTTGTGTTCCAAATGTTTTAGAGACAGCAGGTCCAGCAACAGCTCCTCCTTGCTGAGCTCCTCCCACGTGTGTTGTCCTGAGGGTGACTCTGTTGGTCTGCATGTGGGGGGTTCCCAAGGAAGAGGCAACAGCTGACCCTTTACTGGGCAGCAGTTGCATCTTCACTGATGCTATTTTTCCTAGAATAATACATATTGAAAGAGATTGTCCCAGAGTAAACCATTATCCAGTATTGAAGAGCCAAAAGGCTTCAGGTTGGTGTTAATAGAAGTGACAAGCACTTGAAGAAGTCATTTAATTGTCTACACAAAGTTACATATAGATATGAGAGTAAATAGGGTGTGTGGGAGTAAAGATTTAAGCATGAATAATATTTACAGTAACTAGAGATAACATTACTAATGTACCCACAAATAAAAGTATATATTTATATATTTATATATTGTACTTAATTAGATGCTCTCTTAATGGAAAGAAAACCAAGACTACTAGTGTTGTTAATTTCTCACATATCCTATTGTAAATGTCTTTAAAGGGACCAACTGATGCATGGAAATCCAGAGCTAAATCTGTTTCAATTAGGTAGTTGACAGTGGCAAACCTCTGAAGAAGTTTAGTAGAGGATAGATAAAAACATTAGGACATTAGGGCATGGGACTCAATCTCCTGTAATTCATAAAACAAAATTATACTTTTTTTTTTCTTCTTCTTCTTTTTTTTTTTTTTTCCTTTTTGATTTCTACTTGGAGAGAGGTTCCACCAAGCCACAAATGAGAAATAACAAAATTTAGATTGTTCTGTTTTCTTCTAAAGATTCAAATATAAACTTCAAGTGCAATTCAAAATCCAAGTATTAATTATACTACATACCTCTTTCTATAACAGAACTTATCTTCAGGTAGTTTAATCATATTTGAATAGATTCCTCCTTTCTTTGACAAAAGTAATTGTGGATGAAAAAAAAAAAGCTAGAAAGAGTATTTTTACATAGTGAGATTTCAGATGGAAATTGAGGATACACTAGTGCAGACATAAACTTGGATCTACAACTAGATGTACTCAGGGATGAATAATTTTTTTTTTTTTTTGTAGTAAGAATCCCATTCAGAACATTGTAGGTGTTCTTCAGTAACAATTGAGAACGAAGACTGCAAAAAAAGAGCTTTCAAATTAGCAAATGTTTCTACTATGGAGGAAAGACAATATTTGACAGGAATGCAAAGTAACCAAAAATTGAATACCACTAGACTATTTGTATGGTCGTAGAAACCTGGAAACTTTCGATCGCAGTAGCTTTATAAATGATCGTGGAAACATTTCTTTTGACTCTTGTGCTGTGTACTTGAAATAGTTTTGAGGATGTGCCAGTACATCAAAGAGAGCTTTAATCAGTTTCTTGTCCTATGGGAGACAACATAGATATGTTAGATAAGAGCAAGGTTTTGGAATTAGTGTCTACATTGGCTTCAAAATTGAGAAACAATGAGGTCTGTTTTGCCAAACTCGAATCTGGGTAAAGCAGTGTAAGGAAACTGCCCATGTTTCTGTGGAGTTTTAGAGGGATGAGTCTGCCTGCTGTGCTGGATGCTTTTTGCAGTGCTCCTGGCAGGTGCTGCCCTGGGGAGGGCAGGACTGAATTAACAACAAACTGCAGATGTCAGGCATTAGAACTGCAAGCTGCCTCTCACTGTCCTTCCCACCAGCTCCATGCTGCTGTCCAGGCCTTCCCCCAGGAATGGGAGACGAGGCTGGCCCTCACTCATGCTGAACTTTCCAAGGACCTTCTCCTGCACCTTGGGAAAGCCTCGATTCAGAGTCTCAGCTGAGCCTGTGCCTGGCACTGTGCACTGCCCCTGCGACCTGAGCAACCCAAAAGCTGGAGAGAGAGAACAGCCCTGGGCAGGGATGGATGGCCAAGGGAGCCAGCTCTTTCTCAGCTCCTGTCCTTCCAAGCCCTACATTTACATGGCTCAGTCTTGCCCTCTGAGCAGCCTTTTTTTCAGTTTAATTAGTTAGTTGTTACAGGTGTTGCTTGTATCTTCATAAAACCATTTCTGATTGAGGCAAGATAGTAATTTAGGTAAATACATTATTTAATGCACAGCAAATTTAATGAGTCATTTAAAAATTCAAATGCCAGACTGAGGCTGAAGAAGGCTCTCCAAACAATAGGTCCTTTATTCTTGGCTGATTTTTCAAGCATACAATCTTATTAAACCTATTAACATATATTTCATTTAGTTCCTGCTTCCACAAAGGACATAAACACACGATGAGTCCAGCTCAGTTACTTGATTTTGGGCTGCTTCAAATACCAGCATAAACCTCAGAAGACAGAGAACTGAATTTGGGGTCACCAAAATTATAATATAATGACTCTATCAAGATATATCAAGGTATCAAGAACTATTTTAGGAAAATACTTAGGAAAAGGAATTCTTGGTTAGTCTCAAAGAAAGCAGGAATTTCTTACCTTTAGAATTTCTTGATGGTTTTCTGATGCATATAATCGGCCATCTCGAACAATGTCTTCTATTAGTTGTTGGTAATCCTCTAAAAAATAAAGATCAGTTGAGTGACTGTGACACCGTTTGGGAGGGCAATAGTCAGACATGAGCTAGGCCTCCTCTTGAAGACAGAGTTGAGAAATTTTGTATTCAGTTATTCAGTGTCTCTCTCAGTGTCTGCTGTATTCTAATTTAATCACCTTAAAACCCTCTATTTCTTTATAACAATGGTTTTGATTTATCCCTATAAATACTAACATCTCAAAAAACTACTCCCTCCAGATAATAATGCTGTATTATCTCCACTCTAGAGATGAAGAAACAGAGATACAAAATAACTTTTCAAACATTATATATGTTATATATATGCTGTTTCAAAGTCTTTGCAACTAAAATTAAATGAGACACAAAATTTTTTTCCTCATTCTTCTGTCCGTGCAAGCAGTGCAAGAGAGATTCTAAAGGAAAATGTTCTGTAACTCAGATATAACACAAAGATGAAAACCAATTCCATTCTCACCATCATAAGTCACATAGGGGACCTGGAATCCTTTGCCACTGTTTCCTTCATTTGACTTGAACTGAATCCAGAGTTTCCTGGATCTTGAGGTAAATGCAATAGGTCTCTCATATGTCTGACATGTTTCATATGTAGTAATTGAAGTAGGAGAAGCTAGAAATAAAGTTAGACAATGTTCTTTATAAAATAATTTTTGTACCCTTCCTCATATAGGGGTCAGAGATGTCAAATTGACAAGGCCCTTCTCAGCTGACGTATTCCTGAGAGCAGAAGCTTTTTGTGATAGAATGGATGTTGTCCTTATTTGCCTATAAAGAGAACAGGTTTTCCCACAAAGGTAATGGGAGTCCCTCAGCAAGAATCTTAAGCAGATGGTGAGGTGTAATTTTTGATCTTTATAAAACTACTCTCAATATTAATTTTTTTCCACAACTATAGCATTGTATCCCAGAGCACCCATATGCTTGTCCCAGACAGGTAAGAACAAGTGAGCTGCATGCCAGACAGACATGGTAGCCAGCCCCCTCACATGGCCAGTTTGGGGAGTTCATCTGCTAGCAATAAACCACTTATGAATAAAAACACAATAAAACCAGAATGTAATGTCTGATATGGTAATTCTGGATAAAAGACTGTCACACCCAGTCAGTGCATGGGTGGAGAGTCAGTGGCCCACAGAACAGTTAACCTGGATGTGAGAAGGTGGCTGGTGACAGCCAGCAGAGCTTCACTAAGGGCAAATCATGCCTGAAGTGTAGCTTTACCCTGATGTGTATGGCTTTGGTCATGGTTGGAGCCACAGTTTGTGGTCAGAAGGACAACTGGTGTAGTTTTTTTGATAGTAAGTGCTTTGCTTTTAAAAAAAACTCATCTGCACAGGTATAACTTCCTTCCATCTATAGCAATGAAGTGTCCTCTGAAATACAGAGATGTCAATACAGGCCCTTAGGGATAAAAGGTTGTGAAAATCGTTTTAGCAGATAAAAGATACCATTTTTGTGAGTAAATACACTGTTTTGAATTGCCTTTCAGGTCTGGTGCTTCTTGATTTAGCAACAAATCACCAGAAGGAAGTCTACATCCTCCATGCAAAAGAGGAGTGCATTTCACTGGGATCTTAACTTCTGAAGTTGTTAAATTAACTTCATAATCAAAGACACAAAGCACCCCCTCCGTTCCACAGAAAAGTGGGATAACTTTGGATTTCTTGAGGGTGTCAGTTGTACCAACACATTTCCCAGATTTAGCGATAACTGCAGTATATTTATATTATATATATATAAATATATATATATGTCAGTTATTACATAACTGCAGTATATATATTTACAAAAGATAAGTGAGAGCACAATCTGTACAGATTACAGAGATAGTTCTCCAAATATAATTTATCACTGTTGACTTCTAGAAGGGCAGTGATTTATCCCATGTGGTAACTGGGCCAGACAGAAGCCCATTAACTGCTTTGTGATTCAGACAATAAACTTGAATAATTAACATCACTCTGCTAACTGTTATTGGTAGTGTTCTAACTTGCCATGCCACTTCATTCAAGAAATCTTTTAGAAACCTTGGCTACAAGGCATCCCTTCAATATGAACTATTCACTCCATCTGCTTGCAGGAAATACAACCCATGTCTGGCAGCTTACCACTTTTTCTCATTACTAAAACATCGCCACATTCATCTTCAATTGGGAGAAATATCTCAGGTACTACGATGAGTATTCTTCTCTTCGGGGGTGGATTTATATTCCAAATGCATTCCACATTAGCTGGGTAGTCTCCAGGATAGTTGGGGGATTCAATGTAGCCAGTGTAGTCCCCTAGTTCTCCTCCACAGTGCTGGTCTGTGGAGAAACATAAATTAGCATTTGTGTTAATTCGTAAATTAATCTGAGGTGTTTTTCTAGATGTGTCATGAGCAAGTCTAAACTCCTCCTTGTGGCTTTAGAAATGTGCACATTCTCCACCTTTAAAGGAATATTTGATCCACAAGGTCATTCCAACTGACTGCAAAACCTTAATCTCTGGTGCATGAACTACTTCAATGCTTCATCCACGTTGCTTTGACTTTGCTTGAGAAACAGGTAAATAAACATGGTCCAATTGTGGTTACCATGGATACTGTGCTGACATGCAGAAGATACTCTGCTCTAACTTACTTGGTTTTTAACTGGGTTTAGCTGAATGAGAGTGCTGGTCCCAACAGCCAGCCTTACTTCATAACAGATCTGCCTTGCTTCACCTTAGATTAAACCAGTCAATGAAGGATCTCCACTGATGGATCAGTTTTTCTTTCTGAGTTTTCAAAAATCCTATTGAATTTGGCACAAGTTACTTAAGCTTGATCTTCCCAGGCCCACTCATCCACATAAAATTAGATATATGTTCAAATATTTTGCTTAATCCAACCCCCAAATATTATGTAAGATCAGAAACTGGCTTGAAAACTGAGAGGATCTAAGACTAGCAGAGTAACAATGATCGTTTTATTTTACAGGAAAATCATCAAACTTCTTCAAATTCCATACAAATATATAATGTACTCAAATGACATTAGAAATTATGAAAGGGTTATATAAGACACATGGCACATAATCAGACTAAAAACTTACATATCTGCACATGATTAGTTAGTTAGATGACATTGCTTAATTATTACAGAAACATTGTTAAATTAGCATGGTAGAGATAAAAAAAATGCTTCCCTAAAATAATCAGTAATTCACAAAGGATCAAATAAAACTGCACTGAAATCCTTGAGGATATTTAAAGTGGTAAGTAAGATAAGAGAATAAGAGACTGAATGCTATAAAAAAGCCTTCAAGAAGATCTCACTATTGTAAGAGATTACCTGGCAGTTGCAGCATGCATGACCATATCTTCTAATATTTTACAATTATTCTTAAATGGCAGTTACTCTGATAGAAGATATTTTGCTCTACAGACACACAGAGAAATATACATCGCTGTTGCACAACTTACAGGATCTGGGAAACGAAAGGCTCTGTAGTTTAAACTTGTAGCTGACACTCTCTGAAATCATATTAAAGCTAAAACACTCATATGCCTCAAATGGTACTTTCGCAACTTTTATTCCTTATTGTTTTCCCAACTTTCACTATTCCTTCTAGCAGTAGATATTTGCTAACTAGGAAATACAAAATTGAAGTCCAGCCTGACAGACGGAACCTTTGAGCTGCAGTTCAGATCCAAAGACACACTCTGTGTCACTGATACAAATGTGACTTACTTTTGCAATGCGTGACATTGGTGGAGCCATCAAAATCTGTACTGGTGTTGCCAGGGCAGGTGATGCAGTAGTTCTGACCAAACTCAGGCTGGTATGTGCCCACAGGGCACCGGATACATCTGTGTGTTGTGGAGTTGTAGTAGTGTCCAGGAGAACAGTGAACTGCAAGGTATGAGGTGTATTATTTTCGAAACATAGCAACCTCCAGTGCAGAGAGGTTTCCTCTGCCCTGGATATACATGGTTTGCAACATACTTATTAGGCCATAAAAGGCAGAAAAGGAACCAGCTCCCTGTATTTCCCAATAAAAAGGATCTTCCAACTAAAACCTCATGACAAGAGCTAAACCCTAATGAACTAGAAATGCGTGATATGTATCTCTCACTGTATTTCACAGATTAGTAATAAATGGAAGCAGATGTAAATCCACCTCAACAAGAAAAATTACTTTCACAGTAGCAGGAGAGAGGTTTCCATTACTGTCTGTTTGCCAGAGCCAGCATGTCATTCCAGTAACAAAACCAAAATGCATGTTGGCAGATTCCTTCTTCAGCGTTGGCCCTGGAAGTTGACATTATGGAATACAGAATGCGTTATACTCTTACAGTGTCTGCCCAGCCCACAAGTAATCAATCCTTAACTTTGTATAACTTTTGTAGTGTTTAGTTTTCTTGGTACAGTAAATAAAAATATACAGGACATGAAAGCTAAAGCATTGTCTAAACCAAGTTCCTGTTATTTACTTTTACCACACAGTGGGGCTGATTCCCTTACCAGTAGCAGTGCTGAAGAAGGAAAGAAAACCATAAATAAACCATAAATCCAAACTCCAAAGAAAACCATAAATCCTGTTCAGTCTGCACAGCCTCAGGACACCAGTCCCAGTTTACAGATTTCTTGACCATTTCATTTAATCACATGTCCATGCAGCGACAATGTTTGCTTTGGAGCCTTGAAGAGCCCCTTGGCACTGGTGATAATAAACCAAAGGCCAAGAAGTAGGAAGATGAACTGTGGAAGAATTTTGAATTCACCTTTTGTTTCACAGTCTTGAAAGGAAACAGCACCTTCGTATTTGGTCACAAGCCCACCGCCACAGGGAAAGCAGAGGGTCCTTCCTGGTTCAGGCTGATAGGTACCAAGAGGACAGACTGTACAAGGTTTAAAACCATCTGCAGAGAAGTGCCCAGGAGAACACTGCCCTAGAAATTGAAAATTATCATCTGTATTAGTGTGTTGACTTTTCTGGATGAAGTATAAAACCCACTAGTAGTTAGCAAGGCTTTCTTTCACTTAAACATGTGACATCAAGACAGCTGCAGATTGAATTCTGATCTTACCTGCAAATACTGTATTTTCCATGTATCTTCTTCCTAAAACCACCACCAGTAAATAGGACCAGTTTCATAATATGCTTTTTGGGAACTATGATTCTGCTTGGATTTTTTTTTTTTTTTTTTTTAGAAAGGATCTATTAAGATTTCAGTAAAATACTTTGTACTTTCACCAAGTCTTTCATCCCAGTATTTCAAAGCACCTTATAAGGAAGAAATGGAACTGCACCATGCCTATGAAGCAAGTTTTTGTATCCATTTTAGAGATGTGGACAGTGGATCATGGGGTTTACCAGATGGGATGGTACCAGTCAAGCACCTTATCTATGAGAATACCTAACAGCAGCAGCTTTTCATGTAGTTGTGAAAACTAGTGCTTGTCACATGCTCCTCTGCCAGGAAATGGTGATTTGTGTAAAGCAAATTGTTTTGTGAATGAATCTACTGACAGAAGTTTCCAAACTCGCTCTCCAGGCAGTTTCTGATAGGAATTTGTTTGGCTTTTTGCTAGCTTGAGTAACTTTACTCTGTGAACCTGAGAACCAGAATGTCAGGTTTTTCAAGATTATGGCATGAATCTTCACACCACTCCAGACTGGGACACCAGTGCTGTGAGATGCTACATATTCCCTGAGGTTGCCTAATCCCAGTACTTTGTAATTTAGCTTCCCTGAGAACTGAGCAGCCAACAGAAACAACTGGCTTGAAAACAAGGAAGTTTTGAGAACTGTAGGTATTGTTGCAGTCTCATAAGAACCCTGATACTTGCTAGGAAATGTTTGGGGCATTCAGTATCTCGGGTGCTTTGTATGAGTGAGGAACTTTGGTATTTAGGATGACCTAGAGCTCCTGAGTGAAAGTGAAGTTCAAGTTCTGTCCCCACAAAAGCCAAACTCCTGTGGACACCTGAGGGGTCAGGATCTCCAGAATTTACTTGTGCTCCCATCCCAGCTGGCTGGAATATGACCAGCCAGTACAAACTGGCTGTTGTAACAGACATCAGAGAAATACTATGATGTTACTAATCTGAGGACAATTTTGCTCTTGTTTTTAGGAGCAAAACCGATCTATCTGGCCTGATCCAATTGGTTATTGGAACCCAGACTGGAATATGTTTCCTGGTAGGATTTGTGACCCTTGTGGGGTCCCATGCTGGAGCAGGCTGTCCCTGAAGGACCGACCCTGTGGAAAAGTGACTCATATTGGAGAACTCTTGCCCATGAGATGGAGTCACATTGGAGAAGTTAATGAAGTCTCCTGTGGGAGGGACCCTATGCTGAAGCAGCAGCAGCAGGAACAACATCATTGTGATGATCTGACCATAATGGGAACCCCCATTCCCACCTCCCTGTGCTGCTGCGTGGGAGGAGGTAGAGCTGGGAAGGGAGGGAGGGGTGTAGAAGAGGTGTTTTCAGGAGGTATTTTATTTCTCCTTATCTTGCTCTGATTTTGATTGGTAATGAATTCACTGAATTTTCCCAATTCGAGTCTGTTTGATGTTTGGTGAGTGATCTCTCCCTGCCCTTAAGTTGTGAACCTTTGTTATCCTGTCTCTTCCCTCTCCAGCTGAGGAAGGCAGTGAGAGATCAGCTTTGGTGGGTGCCTGGTGTCCAGGCAGGGGCAACCCACTGCAGCACAGAAGTCACGTGCAACCACAAGTGACTTCTGCACAACAGGCATTTAAAATCTCTGACATACTTGTGGAATGTACGTACATTCCTCATGTTTAGAAGTGAGGATTGCAGTAAAAGTTTATTGGTTACTGCACAGGCATTTTTGCTCTGGAAGACATGATGCAAAAATACTATTGATTACTGGCAGAGAGTACAGACAGTACGAACTTTCTAACAAAGTCTTGTTATCAAAAATACACTGTTTCATCACATGTGCTGACACAAATTTTGACAAAATCTTTGACAGGGAAATTGATAAAGTCTAAAGCATATTCTCTCTTGCCACTTCCAGAGGAAAAGGGGAGAGCTGAGCAGAAAAACAGACAGTTTTGATCTGACAATAAACATTGTGAGATAAATCCACCCTGCAAAAATAATCACAAGGTTTTTTGTTGTTGTTGTTGTACTGAACAATAATTCCAATGTAAGTCTTGAAACAAAAGTCTTTTTCTTCTTTTTGTTACGCTGCTTTTGTCAGTCAATCTTTATAAACTCAGACTGTATTTTGATAAGCTTTTCTTGTGTTATGGATAAATACAAATCAGCATAGCAAAGGTGCACAGGTGTTTCAATTTTTTTTTGTCTGATAGTTCCTTCTTACAGCAAATCTATCATACTAGCAAAATCTATCGTATGTTTGGACTGGAGACACTGCAGGTTTTTTTATTCAGTAGATGAGAAAAAGTAGCAGTTTTTCAAGGGACATTTTCCATGTGTTCTCTTTATATATCCTTGAAGAACGCATTAATGTAAATTACATGGATGAGTTTTCAAGTTAGAACTTGTTTAGCAGATAGGACAGATTTATTTCAAAATCAGATAATGGATCTGCTATAAACTAGATTTTGATTGTAATGAAATCAGAGAAAGAAAATTATTAACAGTGGTATTTAAAAACTTAGACTGATCAAGTTACACTAGAATCACCACGTATTATCATCATTATAATTCAGTTTATAAATCATGAAGTTGAATCAGAGATGCGACATCACTTGCCAGAAGTTACAGTGCATTCAAGCAGTGCTGAAAACTGCAATCATTAGTTCTGAGTCTGGGTTACAGCTCCCTGCAGCATAACTATCTCAAATTTATAACTGCTGCCAATTAGACCAGGTAAGTTGCAAAACACTAAATGAGCAAGCTCATTATTAGACTCACCAATACCAGTCCAAAGTAATCCATCCCTTTGGCTCACAAAATACGGATGAATCCTTACAAGCCAAGGTACTTCCATACCTGACTTGAAGCACAAAGTGCTTTGCTTGGCTTGCTCATTTCCATACCATAACTTGTCAGCAATGGGAGAGGATGGCCCGAGCCAAACCACCCGTTACTTGTAAGTGCACAGAGATTTCTTCTGTTACCTTTACAAGACAGAACTGTAGCAGGCTCTCTCCTCTTTCAGCCTCCTTGCATCACAGGGTGTGTGTAGCAACACCTAAATGTTGGAATTCTAGAAACTTCGATTTTAAGATTTTAGTATATGGTAATATATGGGGCAAGAGGGAGGATTTTGGGCATTATCTAAGTCTTTCTTCTTCACCTTCTTCCTTCTTCTTCTTGGGTTTGGGTGGTTTTCTGTAACTAGTTAGTAAAGTCCGCATTGCAGACTTCAAGTGGTTAGTTATTGGTTTTAAAGTAAAAATAATTTAGGTGGCATTTCACAACTGGATGGATTGTCCTTGAAAAGACCTTGTAGAGATAGAGAGGTACTCCATTTTGCACCTTGTTAACTAGAGGTACTGCAGAACTCACAGCTTGTGAGACTGTAATATAGATAAGAGTTAATAAACCTCTAAGTCTGAACGCAAACTTCATCTCTCGTGCTATTAATCCCGAGCTTGGCAGAAAAAGAAGCCAGAACCATCACGCCAAAGCTTTTATAATCAAGTTCAACTTGCCTCCACATTCTGACACGTTCCGGGCGCCCGCCACTCCCTGGCCATCGTTACTGGGGCAAGGCTCACAGGTGAGTTGGCCTTCTGTGTCCTGGTATGTTCCTGGCGAGCACGGAACGCACTGATTGTGCTCCCCGCTATAAAAGGTGCCCGTGCTGCAGGTAACTGAGGAGACAAAAGGGGAGCCTACGTCAAGATGTTCACTTTGATCACATTAGTTGCCCTAATATCGAATATTTAGAGAAGGTGGATGTCTTTGGCCCCAGGATTATGGTGGCACATGTTTTGCATATGTTAGTCCAGGATCCTCACCTGATGTAAACCGACCCATCTCCATGGTGGTTTGGGACAAGTTCTATCAGGGTGAGGTCCTGCTTACTATTGCTGACACTTACTTGTTATTGAATACCTATTATTAGTAGATATTTAGAATAGAGACTCAATAAAGAAAAGGCCTTGTCAAGCCTCTAAAGGGGGGAAATGATGCCTTAAGTTTTAGCTTTCACGTTTTTCAGAATCTGTGCTGCCTAGAGGTGTAGTTCTGAGCCTCATATAAAGTGCTAGTAAGGTCTCTTCACAGTAGGTAGACAAAACAAATCCTTTTCCTATTGAAGACCAAGGACAACAAGTACAAGTTTCAGGCCCAAAAGCATAAACAATGGTGAACTGAAGAGAGAAACAAGAAGGATGAGACCTCACAATCTGAGGCTGTGGTTGGACAATTGGGCTCTAATATGCAAATTGACCAAAATTTATAAAAGTATAGAACCTCCTGACAGATGGTCCATTTTGTGACCTTTCCAAGTCCACCCTGGGTGTTGTCCTGGTCAGGCTTTTGCTCCACCCAAGGTGTATTATAAAGGCCTTTCAATAAATATCTACTTTATTCTCTAGCTCTGTCCAGTCTCAGGTCAGCCTCCCCAAGGTGTCACTGTTGTTTAAACTATTAAATGGCTTTATAATGCACTCAGGTCTTTATCACACGTGTGTTGTTAATAAAGCTGGGTGCAGCCTTAAAACAGAATCTTGCAGCTTATTAAAGCAGTGCTGCATAAAGTGTGGGAAGTGTGAGCTTTTACTTTACACCAGGTGCAGTTATGAGTTGGTTTTATGGCAGATGACTCCAAATAGTCTGTCCCCTGAGATCAGATCTAGAGATTTCTCCATGGGCAATGTATCCCCTATAATAATTTCTCTTGCCACTCAAATACCCCAACTGTACAGCGTCTTAAATACAGGTATGAATACACATGCTTTTCTTGCTTCAACAGGGCACATAACTGCATTGCACATTTTTCTGTGCTGTATAGGGGTGGTTAAAATGTCTGAGTTTCTAAATACTGATTGCAACAGCCTTTCAAATACAGTTTCTAAATCACTGTTCTCATATGATGACAACTACCTCTGAACCCACTCACTGGAAGCACCTATCAGATGTGACTTCTTTTGACTTGTAAATCACTTTATATCTGAAAAGCTGGAAAAATAGATATCCTGATTTTGAAAAGATGTCTGTAAGTAATTAGAAAGCTTGCAGTGCTGAGAACTGCCATTAATAAATTTGCACTAGCACACTGTCCCTGGCAAAGCACTAGAGCCTGATAACATGGGAAAAGGCTTAAAGAAATTACGTATTTTACATAAAATAGATTTTCTATTTTTTTTCACTGGACCTCTTAAGCATTAAATATAACATATCCATGGATCACAGATTATTTGGTAGAAGGCGAATGACACTTGTGATATAAAAGTAAATATATAGCACCTAGGCAAACATCACATTATTGTCTTACAGTATTGTAAGTATATTTTGATAGGATGGAAGCAACTGGGAACTAACTGTCGACATTATCTTGGGGCAGGTTTTGACACCTACCACCTGACAGCACAGGAGTCTATCCATATTTAATACTTTGGTTTTCCTACAACCATATAATGAATTTCCTTCAGAATCTTATGAACCATCCATAGTCCATGCGTATATGTGCCAATCATTAAATTCTAAATCATTATCTCAGAGATTTCCTCCCTGGTTCCTCTTGGAAAAGGTAATTTTAGACTGCTTGTTTTGGGGAATATAACTGAATATTCGAGCTGTTTGGACTTACCACATTTTCCATCCTGCAGTACTTGCCCTGTACTGCATGCTTCATGCCCTTCAGTAGCTTTAGCTGGCTTCTGAGCCACTTCATATTCTGTCCCAGAAAACTGAATGTAAAATTGCTGTTTATTAATAGATTTCCTCAATGTTTTGATTGCAGTTTGCAGCTTCTGCTCCATCCTTTTCCGAACACAGTCAATGTTACAGGTGTCTAGATGGGAAATGATAACAAAACTAGAAGCAATTGAGATTCATGTTTAAAAGAGGTGCTTAACAAAAAGCTTAGCCTGCACTGCACTATGACACCTCTGTTTCTTTCACTGCCTTGTCCATATAAATTGAAGCAGCAGCTCACTGTATTCAAGATCAGACCTTTCAAAGGGACAGGACAGTATCCATGGAACAGTTCTATGGCGTGCAAATGCAGCTAAGAGCATTTGCAGAAAGCAAATGCAGAAAGCATCAATCCCAATGTGTTCTCTTTTCAGGTGTGTGCTCAGTCTGCCACCATTAATGTTCCCGAATTTTCTCTGCCCACGCTTTTCTCAGTTGATTAGGAACTCCTGCCACTTCCCTGACCAAAACACCTTTGTGTTAGTGACAAAAAGAAAAGGGCTTTCAGGCACAACTACTGTTTGAGTCACTTGGCTAATGAGGTGCTCCTCAAGGTTAAGAAATCTGCCTTTGAGGACTGACATCTTTATAGGATTCAGTTCACATTTTCTTTGGCTGGAATTTATAACATAATATTCCATCTAGTTTACAACTTGAGGCAATTAGTTTTATTCTGAAGTTTGGTAAGAAGACGTGAATTTTTCACCTGTGTAATAAAACTGTCTGACTCACAGACTAAATATTCAGCAACTTACATTCTGGAGGATATTTTTGCCATCATTTTTGCAGAACTTCTACCTAATCTTTATGTTCCCTGTACATCGATTAGCACTTCTGCTGTTTAAAGAAATCAGACTGGATTAAAGCACATGACTTAACTCAAGGCCTTGAGGGAATTTTGATGCAGGTTCAATTTCTGTTCCTTTGGCTTAATTTCATCCCTGGCTCTCTTCAATTAAATCTCTGAAACTTTGAGTTTGGAAAGGCTGTTGAATGAGGCTTGTGCAAAAATGTGTTTACTGGCAGCTTGATGAAATAGCATCAAAGAGATTTTAACAACACACTGAGGAACTAAATTCTGATTTCTCTCCACAGACCAGTCTTTCACAAACCTGAGACTTCTTCAGACTTCATCTCCACTTCAAACTCTGCAGTGATATGGGACACTTCTTTTGATGGTGACTTGCGGCCTCGGCGTTTTTTCTTGGAGGAGTCACACTTGAGATTGACAAAGGTCACCTGGCAGTTGTCTGTGCAGGGGAACTGACCTCCTTTGCATAAGAGAAGCAACACAGAAAGAATCAGGTAGCCAAGTAGCAAGTGACAGGCTAACAAGTGGTGTCTCACTGGGTAATCATGAATGCAGTGACAGGCTTCATAACATTTCCTGTGTGCTGTCCTCCTTCTCTGGGCACTGCTGAGTTTGCTCCTTCTGCTAGTGAATGCAGAAGGCAAAAGCACAGTCTGGTGATGCTCAGCTGCACAGTGGTGCCTCCAACACCTAAAACTGCCCAGCCCTTTTCTGCATAAGGACTAGAAAGTTCTTTACAGAAATTATTTTAAACCAGCAAATATTATAAACTAAATCTGATGTCTAAACAAAGCAGAGGGTCAATTTCATAAATCTATGAGAATGCCAGGCCTGGGCCTTTAAAAACTATCAGTGGGTATTCCATCTCTTTTCGAAGTGACAATCATCAGATAGCAAAGGCTTTAAAAGGCTTTGATTGTGAGGTTATGAAAATATATTGGAAGGTTTTATCTGAGCAGGAACTGTAGTTTGGACTACAATTGGTGATGGACTTTCCAGGTCAGGGAAGAGAGAGATATTTGTAGCACTCAAGGCACCAGAAGGATTTCATTCCAAGGGTGTGGTTGTCTGATGTAATCTTACTGTTAGACTCAGGTTCAGATGACGTTAACAAACAAAAGCAAAGCAAGCAAAGGACAAGGAAATTCATCCAAGAAACACATTCCCATAGTGATTGGATGGACCAAAAAATTCAACTTCTATGACTTTAAAAATGAGTCTGATAATCACAACTTATCCACAGGGTAAGCATCTTGATGACAAGATTTAAGTCAATACTTGTAAAATTAGAGATAAAAATGTGTAGATTGCAGGGTAAAGATGAAACATGAGTCTAAATTTTAAAAATGAAATGTTTAAATCATTCGCTTTTTTAAAAGAATGGCTATTTTTACTCTTCTCTGTTTAGGGCTCATGTAAGATGTCTCACTCACTAGTGAAAGTGGTTGTAAGACAAATTCACAACAGAGAATGCATCACCAGTAAATGTTTGGTATAAGCTGCAAAGTTGCTTTAAGCAGCAATATAACTTTTTTAATACCACATTTCTGTTAATTACATCTAAATCTTATAAATATGTTTTCTAACATTGTAACTACTCGCTCTTTTATAACAAAAGGTCTAGGGCTGTGTAACATCAGATTTTCATAATAACCTTCTCTCTTAGGGGTTGTCTTTGGTGCTACAATAGGTTACTAATCCAGCACACACCAAACAAAAAATAGCTTTTGTTTTCTTTTAAAAACCTCATTTGGGAAAACCAAACCAAAACGACACTGTTTCACAAAACCTCGCATTAGTCATAGCTTTTTGTCTCAGTGTATACCTGCCACTGTCAAGGCCAGAAAAAGGATTAGCTTAGTTCCCAGTTCACGTACTTTTGAACAAAGTTTTTTCAAAGCAACTGGTGAGATTTTCAGCACCAAATTGCAAATCCAAGGCAATGTTCAGCCAGAGTGGGAACCATGGCCTGAACTTAAATTCAGACCAAATATGAAAATCATTGATTTTTTTCCTATCTGCAGTGTGAAAACAAAGCATGCAAATGAACAAACAAACAAAATAAAGTGCTGTTTATACGCTGGAGGAATCCACCTACCTGAAACAGCCTGCTTCCCAGAATCTTTTGTTTTTTCTTTGCTCCGAGGCCGTAAATGGCATTTTGCATCTTTGATTTTAAAACGAGCTTTCTGCTTGATTGGAGGGGCTAGGGAATCTGTTGATGTAAAGTAAAAAAAGCTACTATTGGGATGGAAATGAAACAAGAGCTGGAACTAATTTTTAAATACAGAATCAAAAGCTTTCTTGTGACTTAGAAAAGAGGCAGCCCAAGAATTACACAGCTTGTACAAGGGGGTCCATTTCCACAAGTTCATTTTTTAAAATAAGTACCTACCCTTGGGCCCACACAGACCAATGAATGTGCTAGTACCACACTTGCTCTGCATGTCTTCTCAGATTTTGGGTGAATTTGTCTTTTACTATGAGAAAGATTATTTTCTATCTTTTTTTTTTTCTGGACTCTCTGACTGTGAATTCCTATGTTACTTGTAGTTCTCCTCCTGCTAGTGCCAGTAAGATTAATTTAGTGGAGCTCTGCTGTTGGCAATTGAAAACCATCCAGAGGAGCTGCCTCTCTTGCAGTCTGTGGCTTGCAAGCTCTATCCCTCAGCTTTAAACCCAAGACAGGTTTCACAGTCTTGTTTTAAAGGCTGTTAAACAGTCATGCTATGAGTAGGAAATGGAGCTGCTAGCTGATTTCCTCACAAAGTCCGTGGAGGAAAAGACTGGCCTGGCTGTCACCTGCCAGCTGCTGTGGGCTGCCTGCTGGCCCTGCAGAAGGTGGAGGGCTGGTCCCAGGTGATGCCACAGCGTGGCTGGGTCCCTCTTTCCTTGGTAGGGCTTTGCTGTAGCAGGACTTTAGAGGTGGCCTGATCCTGTGCCACAAGCAGACACATCAGCTGCCAGGCTGTGTCACTCCACAGCCCTGTACCTCCTAGCATATCACAAATATATATGAAATACATGGCTGGAGAACTGAAAAATGGGAGAGAAGTACAGCAGCTATTTGTAAGGTGGGCTGACTCTTCCTACTGCTGGATATTGTTTCAGCTGTTTCTACTTTTGCCAGGCTTCAAGGTGGTGGTTTTTTGGTTTTTGGTTTGTTTTTTTTAATGCTGTCAGCTTTCATAAACATTTGAAATGTCCCTGCAAAAACAGTCCAGCCATTTTTGAGAGAAAGATGAATGAAATGCAGTATTTTCTCACAGAAGTCTCAGAACCTTTTCATGGGGGGATAACCTTTTATCCCTGCACTAGGAGAGTCTGTGCTCGTGTGGAAGGGCTTTGCAGGTAAGGGCTGGGACCTGCCCTTGTGCTACTGCTGGGTCCCTCTGGCTCACTCCTGAGTCTGTGAAAAAGTCCCATTTTGATATTCTCACCATTGCCTTGTTAGACTATGGAAAGCAAGTAATTCTCAATATTTGTCCTTATTGAACATATCTCAAACCTGGAGCACTCCCACACTGACCCACCAACACAACACTACAGCTCCACACACCCCACCCTCAAGGAGAGGCTGCAGAAAAGGAGTGTGTGCATAAGGAAACACTGGCTACCTTTGATGCCCAAAGATTTTTGCTTTTTATTAATTTCCAATAGATTTGTAGCTTTGTAGACTGTTTATACATGGTTATATAACTCCTGGTCATTTGCCTACCCTTTCTCTTAGATTTTAGAATAATAACCTAAGCCTCCTAACACATACTTGGCAATCTGTTTAGCCTTATTCTTAAGAAAAGAATTCCTGACAAGGACATCTTATTTTCTACCAGAACTTAAGACACATAACAAGAGAATAAGGCAAAGAAGCTCCAAGGGGGCTGACCACGGCTGGGCTACTGGGGTAACTGATTTCCTATTGGATGTCCCAGCCAGATATACTAATTAATTAACCTTATAGAATGATAGAAATCCTGTACCACACATGCACAGGGCCATATTTCGTGCACCTCAAGGCTTTCCCTTGAAGAATTGCTTTTTTTATCTTACCACTTTATTGCAAGAATGATGTTTTTATCTTACCACTTTAACTCTGTAGCAAGGTTTTCCCTTTTGTTGTTAGGTAACACCTTAACCCTTGGCCTTACCAAATGAGCAGCCTGATGTCTTGCAATGCCCCGAGGTTCATCCCCTCCCTCCCTGGGCTCAGGAAAGGGAGACAAGCAGGGCAGCACCCACCTGAGCAGCTGGGCAGGGTGGAGTTGCGCCTGGGCTGTGCCTTGCCGTGCTGCATGGGGACACCGCAGCTCAGTGTGTAGCTGTTCTCCGAGTCTGGGGGACAGAACACAGTCAGCACATGGGCAGCAGCCTCACAGAGCACCTGCTTGAGGCTAAAACTTCTCAGTGCTGCTAAACTAGACACTTTAAGAGCTGAACTTGGATTTTAAGTGGCTGAAATACTTTGCTAAACGCTTCAACACTTCACAGTGTTGAAAAGGTTTGTTTCTTCCAGCACCGAAATGATAAATTTCATAAGTGATTTGGCACAAGGTTAGCTGTGCACAAGTTTAAAATATTTTGTGTTTGTCCTTTGTCCATGGCAAAGTCCTTTGCTTTGATCATCCCTGTAATTTAGAAAATAAACGATGTACTTTCATAATAATTCATAATTCATAAAAAAGCTTCAGGCTCCAACAGAACTTACTGGCAGAAATAGAAATGGTGTACTTACAACCAAACAGTATCTACATATTACAGAGATAAAACTGTCTCCCAGTGCTTACAGATTACAGAAATGCACAGTTCCAGTAATCTCTGCTAAACTGGAAATAAAATGTAAATAAAATATTAGCTCAGCTGTATATAATGCCAAGTCTAAACGTGAAAAGTAGACACTCGAAAAGAATCCTGTGCCAGAAGATCTATGAAAAAGCAGTAGCAATCCCCGCCTCCTTCCCTGCAAAACTGTGAAGATGAAAACTAAAAGTAGCAAGTGATAAAAAAGGAGGGAGGGGAACAAAATGCCCAATTTTTGATAAATTATACCCATCTAGACTGAGAGACACATCCACCTTATCCAGGATGGTGCATAAAAAATTGTTATATATTGAATTGCTGTGACAAAAGGGAGGGCAAGAATGAACAGTTGCTTTCAGTGAATTCCTGTTACTTTTTAATACAAACTTTTTGTTAGAATTTTCCCACTCTTGCAACTGACATCTCAAATTAAACAACGAAGGATCAAACTTCTCATGTGTAGTTGACAATCAGTTCTTCTTGATTTAATTTATAATGAAGTTTTGCTCATTTACTGTTGTCTATAACAAAAAATGAATGCAAGAATCATGAAAACATTAACAGAGAAAAGTCAACAAGTGACATCCTAGACATAAGAGGACAAATACTTTATACGAACCTGGAACAAAAAGAGTATTGGATGGGCATGACAGGAAGCAGCTCTCTATGCCTCCTGTTTTACTGCATACTAGCTGAGCCTTGGGAGCTGGTTTAGCATTTGGGAGACATTTCACCATCTCTGAGGAGAACAAGATAAATAAATGTAAAACAATCGGACACTGCCCAACCCAGAACCTTGTGTGCACACTTGGGTACAATGGTGAGAAAAGGCAGGAATTGGTAAAACCCAGAATGACAGAAATATTTCTGAAACAAGCACATATTAAGGGAGAGCATCTGTATTGGGATGTTGAGCTTGTACCTGAAAATTAAAATCCATCACATTTTTAGATCTAAACTCTAGATCAATTTTTCTCTCCTATCCTCCACTAGGGGATCTTCGTTATGAACACAATTCTGTGTGCACATCTTGATCTCAGAAGCCACAGGTAACACTAATCACTTGAAATGTCCTTTCTCTCATTTGGAGGCACAGCTCTTTGATCTTACAGACCAACTACACACTGCACAGTGGTCTGTTTACTTAGATGACCACTAAAATTGTATTTTTTAATTCTCTAACTCCCACTGACTTTTTAACTTCAGCTCCATGCTCTAGCTTCTGGAGCTAGAAGACTTCCTAGCCAGGCAGATGTGAGGCAGGAGATGCTAGGATGGAGATGGATAGTCCTGCTGGCCCTTTCACACACTGCTGAAAAGCCCCAAACAGTGCAGGGACTCTGTGACACCCACAGAGATCACAGAGTCATTTCTCATCAGTGCCTACAGCAGGAGCTGCACTGCAGCTCATGTAAAGGAAAAATGCAGCTTCTCCTCTTGGCTTCGTGGCAGGATGCAGACAGAGCATCCTGAAGGTCTCACAAGTGACTCTTCATACTTGGGTAAGGGAGTGCTTGTGTTTCAGCTGAAAACACATAAAGTTGTAGTTAATTTTGGGAGCAGTCTCTGTGCTTCACCCTGAGAAGATGGCATGACACCGATAATCATTAACCTGCATTCATTTTAATTTGCCATCCTTTTGGACTGATGAACTACTTAAGTAGATCTTTTCCCCCACAAATGACAAGGTTCATTCTTGGCTGCAGCTGGCACATGCCATCACAAGCCTCACTGCTTCCCTTCTTTCCCCAGAGGGTTCCCCTCTGCACTGACTGCTGACCAAGTGCAGCTGGGCACCTCTTCAAGCAGCTTTTTCACACCGCAGCAGCTACTTAGACCTCAGCTATGTGGCTTTGGGCAGTTTTATCCTCAGCCCCATAGAAATGCTGTTTCAGGTACATGAATTGTCTCCAACTGTTTCTTGCTACTTCTTCCAAACTCACTCACCTTACAAGACAGGATTGGCTGACATTTGTTTTTCTCACTGCTGACTGTGATACTGTAAATGTCATTTTTCCTACCTGTCAGCTCACCAGCAGACCACACTGAGGCAGGGGCTGCTTCTGACACCAAAGCTGTAGCAGCTAGACTGGTTTGGGTGTACCAGGGCTTGGGAAAAGCCCAGTAAAGCCATCATGAAACCAAACAGCTCCAAAGCAGTAGCTGGAATGAGTGTTGCCTGACTTGGCTTGAGTGCAGAGGAAGAGTCCCAGCAGCCTCCAGCTGGTTTGTATTCCCGGCCTCACTGGTCATTAAATATAAATATATACAAGTCCCATAAACATGTCTGATGTTCACATCTCAGATATGGGAATAATTATCCTCCACTTATCTCCCTCCTAAGTCTTCTTTCTTGCTCTGGTGATGTTTTTAAAGAAACTATTTCCTTGGACTGGGGAGGCAACAAAGCACAAAGTGCCATTGCTGAGCAAAAGAAGGTTTTGTTAGTGCAAATGTCTCCAAATCACGTGGCATTCAGGATCACTAAATATAATTCTTCCACTTTTTACTGTGCTTTTGTAACAATTTAAAATATAGTTTCCTCTCCCAAATATTGGCAATAAAGGCAGGCGATCAGCAGGGAGGTGATGTTAATTTAAAGCCTCTCTGAAGTCACCAAACACTAGAGTGTGTATCAATAGACAAGGGTGTTCTATTTCCAACTTCTAGCTGAGCATTATAAATAATCAGGAGTAATTTACAACCAGGAAAATATTTTCAATACAGCCTCTTACCAATCTTAGTAGGCTGAGAGGGAATATAGCACAAGTAGTCTAACTTCATATCAGATCTCCAAAAATTTTAGTCCCAGCAGCTAACTTACAAAATCCTTCCCAGATGAATAACTGGTATTATGGAATAACTCACAGTGAGCTATTTCTTGCTGCCACAATGCTTAGTTCTCTACGTAGCAGGGAAGGTTATAGACAAGTAAGCAGGGAAGTGAAGCACTTAATTGTGCTAAGGAAGAACACAGAGGCAGAGGCTGGAATTCAGTTTGAGGCTCTCACTCCCCACCCCACCTTGGTTATAAAGTATCCATGTAAAAAATGCCACAACTGCATGATCACATCAGGCCAGTGCAGTGCTCTCTACTCCAGATTAAACAGTGCTTTCTCTCCATGCAGAGATTCCCTGAAGGGAGATCCCCCTTTGTCTTCTGTCTTGCTCCCAGTTAGGTATTAGGCATCATCCCCAAATGTGCCTATGAGAAGTTATTTGTGGTTAAGAACTTTGGTGATGAAAACCCCTAAGTATGCCATTGAAAAACCCTAAGTATGCCATTGAAAAACCAGAATTAAAGTCTCACAGAAAATACTATGGCTGTAGCCATGGCCGAGATTTGCTGTGCTTCAAATAAGATTCAGAAAAAGAAGTAATCTATTTAAAGGTTACAGAAATTCAGGTCTGCCACAAAGTGGCACTAGCAGCAAGTGCCAAATTTTTCTAGTCTCAGGATTTGTGCTCACTGATTAATGCTTTTGACACAGCTAGTGTCAGTACTTTATATGAAGCAGGAGACCTTTAGAGAGAATTTGAAAAATTGGGGTATGGTTCTGTGAATGTAGGTGTTATGTCCTACCATGTCCTACATGTAAACAATAAAATATTTTGAAAATTCTAAATTTGTGTTAGAAGTAAGAGTTATAGCTGACATTACAGAGATGGGGAGAGGGCAAATTAAGGAAAAAAGTATAAAATACTTAAGATAATAATAACATTCAGATTTCTGTGAATGGATTCATAAATTTAAAAAGACATTCCACACAAATAAAATCCAACATATTGCTCATTCATTAATCGACTTGCAGTTGTATCCTAGCCCATGGAGCTCCACAGGATCAGGTGTCATCTGAGTTTATAAAATTAATTTGGGGATCTAGATCGTGAAAATGCAGCCTTTCTCAGACAAAACCATGGGCTTTTGCACCCTCCTGGAGAACGGGAGCCTCACCACAGTCACCTCTGAGTCACACTTCACACTTACCAACACAGTCCTTTTTATTCCAGTGCAGTTTCTTTCCAGGTGGGCAAACACACTCATAGCTCCCCATGGTGTTAAGACACCCAAAGTCACAGCTACCATTGCTGATGCTGCATTCATCAATATCTGAAAAGATATTTCAAGTTGTGAAGAGTCTTAACCATGTGTACACACATATACTGTGCACTAAGACATGATTTGCATAAGGAAACCAATTTCTATTGTATCTTTTACATTTGAGTCCATATAAATATTTAAAATATTTATAAAACTATAAACATATAGTCCATAAAGAGAAACAGTGCCAAACAACTTCAATGCACACTACATGTATTTGTCCTTAAACTGTACAGCATTTGATACAGTTTACTTGCCAGGACCAGTTACACTGAAATTCTTGGAAGTACTCACAAGATACAAAACATGCGTGAAAGTCTCTGAAGCATCTGAACAATAATGCATTATATAGAAAAATGGCATAAACCTCTGTGAGATTACATCACTTCTGCAAAAGAAGGAGATAAATTCTCCACAATGATTCCCAGAGTTTCTTTTAGAAGTTCAGGTGAAGGAGGAAATGATGCTTTTGAAAGAAACTAGGTAGTTGAAGTGTAGTTTAGACTTCTACTCCTCAAATAAAAATAAAAGGTAAAGCTTGCAAGAAGATGAAGAAATTATTGTATGTGTTATCACTGATATTCCACAGAAAATCTTTCAACTTCTGATACGTTAGAAAAGTATTTAGCTAGTATGAGGTGTATCCTTTTTAGTCCATGCATTCAGCATTCATACACTCATTCTAACAAGGTCAATCTTCATCTCCTCTCTTCCCACCACCAGAAAGAACATTTATTTATTTAATGAGCTGAAATGACACCAAATCAAAAGGAGATACACAGAATTGCTAATGATCTGGCTCACAGGTAGACCTCAAAATTAAGTGTGCAAGGACTAAAATTAATGACAGGCCTAAGTGGCAAAACTTGGGGCCTGGACAAGTCTGAATTCAGAGTTGTGATTTTGTATCTGCTCATAATGGAAAAAAGCAGGTTTGGATCTGGTATTTTTTTGCTCCAAGTTCAGCACTGATTATTTCCAGTTACAGTTTCAGTCCTTCTTCAGTCTTACTGAAAAGACTGAAGCTGAACTGAGGCTGAAGGGTATTTAAAGACTGAGGCAGAACCCCAAACTTTGAGGCTTTCTCTAAATTAGTACATTAGGTCATTAAGGAATTAACAGTGAAACTGAAGATCAGTCTCTCCACACCTCACATAACACAGGTCCCAAAAACTTTCAGACTCTGAATTTGCTTTCCCAATTGCTTTCAAGTGGAGTCTGTTCCCAAATTGCTTTCTCTGGTGGACTCTTATTCTCTTATTCTCTTCCTCTCTTCTCTGCCTCTACTTTTACCATGAATTCATGTGATACTTCTCCATAAAACAGAGACCAGCATACACCTCCTACACCCGTCCCCCCAAAAATAAGCCATGCAGGGATACCATTAGCAGTATCTCATGCTGACATTACAAAATCAGGTGAACTCAGCCTTCAGAAGTGAGGAGTCAGCATCTGTTTCTGCTACATCAGCTGAACCTCTAATTTTGTCATCATGGTAATGCTGCACTTCAAAAATATCCCTCTCCTAGATAATGAAACATTACAGCACCAATTCTTTCAAGTCATACCAAAAAGGCTGAAAGCAGGTACCCAGAAGATGGGAGGAAGATCCACCACAGCCTTCTGTTAAGCATTTCACAGTCTATGTCACAGACTAGTAAATGCCAACAGAGCCAAAATACATAAACTTTGCAAAACTGACATCTTTCCCCTATTCTCTTTGTTGCCTATCATATGAACTCTCCCTACAGCTGTGAGTAACCTCACTCTTGTGGAAGTTCTGATCAAAAAATGGTGGGATACTGGTTTTCACTGATGTTTCTCTCTTGGGAATGCTTCAGCAAATCTGAGATACTGAAATTTTAGTCACACCCAGCTCATGATACTTTAAGTTTATTTTAATTTTACATCTTTATCATCTTGAGTTATAAAACCTTAATCTAAAAGAATGTGTGCGGCTCTGTAAACAGTTCACAAAGCAAACACACATGTAAGCAAAACTCAGTTTCCAAACCTCCACAGTGTGTCAGTCCGTACAAGGTGTAGCCTTTGTGGCAGAGACACTCAAAGCTTCCAGGGTAGTTGATACAGGTGTGGTCACAGGTCCGTTCAAAGGAACACTCATCTATATCTGAATTAATAGAAAAAGCATTAGGAAATTAGATTTAATCAGGTTACACTGAATGACTGGACTTTCTCACTGAGTTGCAACGTCTTGTTACTGATAAAGTATCATTTACTGTCCCACGTAAAATCTGAATAAAACATCATTCTCATTCCTCTAGTGCCTTTTAAAGAAAATACTTACAGGTACATGAAGAAGGACAAGAAGAGGTAATTTGGTAAAACCCGATGAAGATTGTATTACGTACGTTCCCCATTAGATGGCAACCTTTAACTTCTGATCACAGTGACCCAGCAGGGCCGGGCGAGTATGGAGCTTTTGGGGAAGTTAGTGGTACAATGGGAAAAAGGTTTAGGTTGAACCAAGCAATTCCCTCTTCCACTGACCAATATGCTGACATCTTGCCCACCAGGACAGGGAGTTGCCCCCAGACTTCTGCTCTGCCTTACAAGACTGTACACACTTGCAGAGGTTAAGCAAAACACTGCTGGAGAATAAACTATCATAAGGAATGGACAGGCTGCACCTAGCAGAAAATACTAGTCCAAAGCCCACATTCTACCGAACTCAAGAGAATATGACCTCTTCCCCTTAAAAAAATTAGGCATTTCTAAATATCACTGCTCAGCCATGTGAAACCCTGGCTTACACAGCTCTTCCATCCAGCAGGCCATGAAAAAAGCAACCAAGAGCACATTGCTTCCAGGACAGTACAAAGGCTTTGCTGAGCAGGTGCTATGGAGGTTCATTTGACAGCAGTCCTGACAGAATGGACTTGCTGAAAATATTAAAGGTGCCTTAAACAGCAGTCTGTGCAAAATAACACTTTTGAGTTAATTTTATCTTTTTTTTTTTTTTTTTTTTTTTTTTTTTTTTTATAATTCTCTTCAGTGATTATTTTTTCTGCCTATTGGTGAGAAAATTGAATACAAGGACTTTATTTGAAAGTGCTCATTTCAACAAATTACATTCCTCCAATGTTCCTGAGTTATAAATGAATGGAATAGTATTCCTATGACAGTTTCCACCCTTTCTAGAGCTACTTTTTAAGAACAAAACCTGAACAACACCATTACAAAATATAACTTAGACTTTCATATTGTATGCTTGGAAAGCCTACAATATGAAAAAAACTTGAAAACTCACCCTACTCCAGGGTATATTCTACCCAATTTCTATATTTAAGTATTATTTACACAGTTTTGACGTTTAATGAAACATTCTAAGTCTTATTCTGTTATTATAAATGCAAATACTTACCTTCTAGAACTATAAAATGAAAATTTCCTGTATGTGTACACAAACCCAAATCTGTGTGAGATTTTATGCAGAAATTTAGAACTACACAAACAGCTATATTTTATATGACCTCAAACTTTAAATGTTTCAAAACATTTACACAAAAGATAATTCACAATGTGGGAAGCAACTGTTCAGGCAAATGCATAACATAAAATGAAATAAACATGAAGAACAGAAATCTGTGCTATCCAGTTTTATGTATGCATCATAATCACTTTCTATGATCAAGTCACAAAAACATGACAACTGAGATTTTTCTCTTTCTTACATCTATTTAATTTTTAATGCATTTTAAATCCATTTAAAAATATCATCATTTGAGTTCTGAAAGTAATTTCTTTTAAAGTTTTTCTTTATATTCTTGGAAATGTGCAGCTTTTGAATACACCTAAATGGCAAACTGTTTCAGCTTTCTCTAGATAAATACACAAAGTAAAATCATTTGGGAATGAACACTGCTGCTATGGTTTAAAGGACTTCTAATGCTTAAGAAGCCAAATCATACATCATGGTTTCATTCATGTGTAACCTCGTTCACTATGTGGAATTGTGAGGAATTTACAAAAGCAGTTCATTTTCTGGCCTCTGACTTACCTTGGGAGTCTCTTTTTCAAAACCAATTTTGTATTTCTCAACAGTGATCTTATCCTGCACTAGTTTAGTCCATAGTGTTTATGCACTGCTTTCACATGCAGCACCTTGTGCATATATGGCTTATTTTTCTTCACATTAAGGAGGATGCGCTTCCCCCTTTGCCTGTGGAAGAACAGTCTTGCCTGGTGACGTGACCACTGCCGGCCAAGTAGCAGGCACTCAGGATGGCCAAATGCATTTCTACTTCATAGCTTTTTCACCCTTTAAGCCTCTCATCCCCCTTCCTGCTGCTGCTTTCAGAAATTCAGTCTGTTGAATTCAGCATCCTGCTCTGGCTGCTGGAACAAGGGAAGCCCCCATGCAGGTTCCCCTGGCTGAGCCTCAGTCTCGGCTGCTCCTGCCTGAGGGAGGCAGGGAGGGACCCAGCTTTCTGCAGAGCCCTGTCTGCACAGTCACCAGCCCCCTGAGGAATTCAGCACTTGTCATAGAAAAGGCAAAAATATGCACCACACACTCTTCATTACAAGAAACTGGTGGTGTGATACAGGATGCTGAAATCCTCTCTGTTTTGTGTTTGTTTCAGAGCACTCTGAAATCTGTGCTCTGGATGCTGTCATCCCTGGGCTCCCAGGAACTTTGAAGCTGGCCCTCACACCTCTGTGGCGCTTCACAACACCTCTCCATCTTTAGCCTGGAAGGATGTGCTTAATTCCCACCACCCTCATGACACAGGTGTATCTCACAAGACGCCACAGAGTTGGGAATTTGACCTTCACAGTCCCGGGTTTCAAATCCTGCTTTACCACAACAATGGGGAACAAATGTAGGTATCTAAACCCTGTCTCCTCTGTACAGGCAACACTACAATATCTGGTAGCCTCATCTACTGAAAGGAAGTAAAAAAATACAAAAGCAGAGATGTAGCAGGTTACAGTCTTGCCCCCACCCCCAGGTACACATTCAAACATGGAAACAATTTTGTATTGTGTTGTTCTGAATTTTCCCCCTCCTATATCCCAAAATAAATACTTATAAATTAACCTCCTGGGTCTGAGGTGCTCTTAAAATAATGTAAAGATGTTTGAAGATGAGAAGTCAAAATGTTTTGAGGAACTGCGGTGTAAAACTTCATCTTAAGGTTAAAGTTTGCACTCTGGTTTTGGTTGTATTTGGCATAAATTCGCATGTAGCCCAAGCTGTCTGTGAACATTCCAGACCTGCTAATGCACTTACCGGACATCAAACACATTTTTTTTTTTTTTTACTTTCACTTAGCCAAAAATTCATGCCATATTCACCACTGCAATCAGCATAGGTGACTGTGTCATTTCAGCATATTAAGAGGTGTCTTCACAGCTGAACTGTTTGAAGCTTGCAGGGACTACAGGGCTAAACTCACTGCTGGTAGCACATGATTAGTTTCCTGTTGGCTTTTTTAGGAATACTAATAACACACATAAAATCTTAAGAAAGGAGCTCCCTGCTTCACAGCAGACCCAGCTGAAGTGCCAAATTCAGGGGTTGGAGCAGGTGACCTCCAAAGGTCCCTTCCAAGCTCCACCACGGAGCCCTGGGCACAGTGTTCCATGGGCACACTGGCAGTGCCAAACTTCTCTTTATGGTGTCCTGTGCTGCTGACAGCTCTCCTTCCAGTCCCTGTTTCCATGACATCAAGGCATCATCTCAGGCTGAATAAAGTCTAATATCTCTTCCAGCAATCCATGTTCTCACCTCCAAAGAGGATGTTTGAACAGAGGAAGCACTCCTTATTTTTTCCCTAGAAGGGATTCAACTGGAAGAGATTGTTCAATAGTTTAGTAAAAGAGCTGGATTTCCCCGGGGTTTTAAGGGAAGCAATTTTTGGCAGTGGTGGCCATGCTTGATAATATTAGTTTGGCTAGGTTCCTACTATTTCAAGTCAGCATTTGGATTTTATTGCTGATTTTTCAATCATATGTAGCTTTTTTTTTTTTTTTTTTTTTTTTTTTTTTTTTTAAAGTTCAGGCTTTCCCATGTTAAATGATCCCATAATGATCTTTATTTTTCTTGAATGTAAAGTTTTTTAGTGGGTGTCAGATTGTCAGTACTGTAAAGTAAATTCTTCTATCTCCAGAAGGGAGCTACCAGAGATCAAATTTCTTCTAAGTTTCCTCAAACAGACGTGTCTCAAAAGTGACCTGAGGGAGCAGGGAATAAAGCAGCTCATTTTCCATGCTCATTCAAGTCCCTGCCCTTTCCACTGGTGCTGCCACTAGACTCCCAATTACAGTAGCACCAATTGTTCTGTGGTTTGTGTGATGTGGACACTGACTCATTTGTGGACGTAGAGTGCAGGGCACCCAGGAGCCATCACACAGCGGTGAGTTTTGCTAAGCCTGAACCTGAGCTGGATTCTGACCAGCAGCTCTGAAGTGAAAGGCTCCTTTCTGTACTCTGTTTCCAGCCCTCAGACACAGTATCCTGTGCTCCCGATTGTCATAGCTCTAAAATAAACTTCAGAGTAATTAAAAGGAACCAATGATCAGGAAATCAAAGTGTAAAGCAAGCCATTTCCAAAAAAGCATTAGCATTACAAACAAGCAGCTCAGCACCAGACACATAGAGGTGAGACTGGTAAATCCTGCTGGATTTAGAGATGTTTTAGGACTGCAAACTGATGCAGGAACTGCTGTGACTCACTGACAGAATGCACATGTGCAAAACTCACTTGCACAGAGGTGCAATTTGAGGGCTGTGGTTATAGAACTGAAGAATTCAATGCCCAGCTTCTCAATTTCACATGAAAAAATCTACTTCAAAAATGAGGATTTTCCCATCTCTGTTTTCATATAATGAAATTTTGTTACAATCTAATGTTTACAATCTAATGTTATAATCTCATCATTACATTTTGTTACAATCTAATAGTGTCAGAACAAGTGAAGAAATTGTTTAGAGAAAACTAATGGGCGTCTCAACAGCTTTCCCTGAGACATACACTAAGTAGCCAGGTCAATTTATGAAACTGGGAGCCTTCCTCCAAAACACAGGTCATGTATCATAACTGCATAAGAATTTAGTCTTGAGCCTGGAGCATTTTTCACCTGATCTGAAAATAAAAGTGGCAAGGAGAGATCATTGTTGTTTGGTGGTGCTATCTGTGCTACAAAGAACAAGACAGGAGTGGCTCAAAGACAATCAATGAAAGCTGTAACAGGCATGGGGAACTGAGGGCAGACTCTAAGAACCCATGTTATATTTGATTTGTCTGTGTTTGGTGAGGCAAGACATGAAGTATGCACTAGATCTCTGTATATTTGCCAAACAGGTAAATTAAATTTAAATATACTATTGCAAATAGAAGTAAAACATAAAATAAACATTTTTTACTTAGAAACTGAATGTACAATAAAAATAAAAGGAAATATTTATCTCTACTATCAACTTCTTCATCAGTAGAAGTGACTGATGATACCATGAACGCTGGTACATCAGTCAAAAATGGTCATTTTTGGTATTACAGCAATACTTTGAAGTGCTATTACAGCTATGAGTCCACACAGTCCCAATGCTCCCTGTAAGCTTAGGCATACCTTGGTTATGGCAGCAAAGATTTTTATCTACCTCAAAACTATGAAGAATATCCACAGCAAGGAAATCTGTGGGTTTCAGATTCAGATGTTGGAGGGGGCTGAGCCCCAGGCTGGGAGCAGTGGTCCAGTGTCCCAGCACAGTGAGCACAGCAAAGCCACTCTCAGGGCACTGGGGTTATCTCCTAACAAGGCCACATTCTCCTCATGCAAAGGCCCACAAGATGTAGCTCTGTTTTGTCCATCTCACACAGCTCTGGTTTATTTTTAACCCCCAAGCCAAATGTGGACTCAGCGTGGAGCAGCCCAGGCCAGGCACACAAGCCAAACTCAAGGTTAGTCAGAATGTTTTGTGTTCACCTTTCTCAGCTTCCAAGTTATCGGCTCCTCTGAGAAACAGAGCCTTTCCTTGTTCTCATTCATTAAGTACACATACATAGAAACTCTAAAGAAGTGTTACATGATGTTTTTAAAATAAACACTAATGCTTTTTTTGTATGTATTTTGGCTGAAAGTTATATTCTGTCTTCTCCTCCCCCCACCTCCAATTTCTGCGGGGAGCTGATACCACCCATGAAATGTTGTTCACCTCACAGCCGAGCCAGCCTGGTTTCCAACAATATTTGACAGACATTAGGGAAACCACATATCTTAATCTGAGTGGTTGCTGGACCATAGGGAGTCATGATTCAAGCTATGTTCCCCAACAAAAGGTGGTTTAAATTCCATGCTGGGAAGGCATTGTTTTGCTACAGCAGCCATGTGATGGGGTTTCCACCACATCTCAGGGTTTTTTGATCCACAGTGACTTAGCCCTGTTCACAGGTAGTAAAAATGCATCCTCCATGTGAGAATGTAGCTCTCTAACACACAGCCAACCCTGACCAGGAGGAATGGCTTACAGCTAACTTCTCCTTAAGTTTCAAAGCCTACAATAATAAAACCAACGAAAAGGAAGCAGGGAAAGATGTAGTAATGTACAAATCTTCTACTTCATTACCTTCCCACTGAGTGCTTCTGGAGCAGGGTAACACAAAGGGGGAAAAAATAGCCATAACCCCAGGCCTTTAAAAGTAATTGAAAACCCATACCCATTTAGACTTCCCACTGCAGTACTGAGCTGCAATCAAGTCATCTTGCTGCTGAGACTTAATTGTTAATAACATACCTAATGACCTGCAGAAAAAAACCAGATCTGGCATTAATTGCTGTAACTTTTAATGGGAAGCTAAGTGCCCAGGTAGCACAGTCTCATCTTGTATTTCAGAAATTTGAGGGGGAAACTGTCCATTATGACTATGTTGACCTGGACCAAAGCATTTATTTATTTAAGAACTTTATTGCTCACAGTTAAGTATGTGATTAGTGAAGACCAAATGTAACCCACTAATCAGGGGCTGAAAGACTTCTGAAGGAAATTGATTCTGTTCACAAGGAAATGTGCTTTTTATTAGAGATGATTTGTTAGAATGCAAAGAAGTGGTAAAAGAAATAAATGTATATAAACAGCAAAAGAAACCTGCAGTATTTGTTTGAGACAGAGGCAATAAATAATTAGAAATCTGTGACTTATTATATAAGCATCCCACTGAGGAGGTATTTCAAGGATTTAGCAGTACACGACAAAATGACTGCTACTCAGCTTCAGGGACAGGCACACAGTATAAAGCTGTACTAAGGACAAATGTTATAATCTACCTAATTCCACCTCACAGCCTCAGGATCCTGTTTGTATGTTTTTATTCAGTATATTGAGATCCAGGAAACAGCTTGTTTTCATCTTCCTCCCAGCTTATCTGTACCCACAGTAAGTCCAATAACTCCCTATCTCTCCTCCTGAGGCTGTCACTCTTAGGACAGGCCATGTCCTTCTCTGTCTTCACACAGTACCGAATGCAGTATGAACACTCTGGTGTTCATATAGCTGTCGTGCAAGTGCAGTTCAAGGAGCCACAGCTGTCTCTGTTGTTTATTACTTTGATCTGATCATTTAAGATGCTCTCCTTTTGCTCTAAGGAATATCTGGGCATCACTGACTTCTCCTTTTGCTGTGTGTTTTCACACTTCTGCTACATGTCTGCAATTGAATAATGTCTTTCAAGACATAATCCACAAACTGGATGTTTATTTTGACAGAATGAGGATATTTAATGCCAACATTAAATACTCATACTCATTTAGTCCAACCTCCTGTACTTAAGCAGCCTCCAGCATTTTGCTTGGTAAACTCCAAAAGCATCCCCGTCCCAGATGGGATTGCCTAGGTGTTTTCCTGAACAGATCCCTTAATCTTTTCCATCAGTTTAACTTTCAGAGTTCAAATTGGTGTGATCCTTTTTAATTGCTAAATTTTGTAAAGGCTGAATTATTTATCTTAGAAAGTGCAATGCATACCTGATCCTTTCAGGAATAAGCAGGTACCTCCTTTTAGATTCCTCGTATTACTTTCTTGGGCCTGAGGTTACACTCAAGGGAGCAGGAATGATTCCAGCTAAGCAGTTGCCTTGGGCTGGCTGGCTGCCTCTTCTAATTCCTGTGAATTCACCTCAGTTCAAAAGACAGCAATCTTTCACTGGCCCCTTCAGTGTTAGAGGAACTGCAGCAGGCAGATCCTTCTCTGATGCTAAGCACCAAGGGGAGCACTCTTCACCCAGCAAACTCATCACCCTCATTAACATCACAGCCACTGGTTTCCCACTATTTACCTAGACGTTAAAGCAAAGGGAACTGCTTTTAGGAAGAACAAGACAGTTCATTTGGGAAGGTCTTTAAAGCAAATGGCAGCTTGTTCCCTTTATCTCTGCTATCAGATCTTATCAAAAGAGACCAGCTGCACTTTCTGTGAACCACTGTGCTATCTCTGGGGTTTGAAAACAAAAGGAAAGCAGGTTAAAAAACGAGACTTGGCCATAAAATTGTAGGCCTAGATTCTTTGCTCCCTCTCCACAGTAAACACAATCTTTTCTTTAGGAACTCTTCCAAGGGAGCTTTATGTGATCTCACGTAGCAACAAATTAATTTTCCCTCCCCTTTTCAGTTTCTTTCAAAAATTCCATATTTAGTTATTCTTCCACACAGAATCCACAAGCTCCTTTTCCTCCACAAGCTTCCCTCAGGACTTCCTCTGAGTCTGCAGAAATGGGGCTGTGGAACAACATCTCACTGCAGTAAAAGCCTATTCCCTTAACACACGTGTGTGTTCCCCTTAACACATGTGCCAAGCCGAGTGACCACCACACATTCCTCTTCCTGTCAGCACTGCAGAGCCAAGTCTGCTCCCAGGCACTATGGCTTTGTTCTGCCTCTTGCATCAGCCATGGGTTTGCTTGCTTTTGGATCACCAAGAACTTTACCCAAGGGTAGGAAGGTTTATGCTTTTGGATGGAAACTGCAGAATCTGGCAATTTCAGCCAGGCAAAAATCAGCAGCCAACTTTGGAGTCTTTGGGGGTTTCTTTGACTGTAGGTGGTGGGATTTGGAACCAAGGCTCTTTCTATAATGAAATACATCATCATTATTACCATCATTATTATTACATTATTATTTCTCTGCTGTTGGACAAAAAAAAAAAATTCTGATATGTTTCCCTGCAGCAGCATGGAAGACCCTACCATCTGCTATTTTGGGGAGCAGCACAAAACTTAAAAACAGAACAGTGGCAGAGGATTACCTGATAAATTCAATTTTGGCAGATAATAATTTCTTCTAATATTTTAAACATGGTTGAGCAAAACTACTTGCTAAATCTCAGTCCTGCAAGCAGAGTTGGGGAACAGCAGTGTCAGCTTTTTGCCATGTGACTGCTGAGGAGGAAAAGGTGCCTGGCCTCAAGTGGCAAGCCAAGTCCCTCTTCCTCTGATTCTTCATCCAAGCTCAATTCTGAATTTGGTCAGCTGTCCTAGCAGAGAGAAGAATGCTGGCCACAAGATACAGCTCTGCAGATACTTTCAAATAGAGAAGTTAAAAAAAGAAACTTTTTTTTTTTTTTTTCCAGGTAAGAAATTTTGCCTGGTCTCCTATGGAATATGGAATATGGAAAAAACCTACTAATAACTAGACACAATAGTATAAAATTAGTAAGTCTGTCCAAGGTCACAGGCACAAAGTGAGCCTAGGGAGGTGTTCTATAAAGGCATTTGGAAGGGAAGATTTCAAGTTGGTACTGGTTTTCTCTGTTGAGCACATCACACTTAATCTCACCATAAGCTCATGGCAGTTCTCTCATCCTGCATTTTCTCCTTACTAATATCTTTGTAAATAACAATTTTTAAGAGGATTTCCAAATAATTTTTAAAATACATAAAAATACACTATAGGGATCTGAACCTGAGTAAAGCACCATTATCTTCTAACAACCAAAGCTAATAGCATAAAAAAATGCCTACAATACACTTAACGGTATTATTCATTTTCATTATCTATTACTTTTAAAATTAATAGGAAATGAGTTAAGCTAAGCATTTTGTCAGATCACAGGAGCTAGAAAATCTTCCCATGATTGCATCAGGAAGGGATGGAAGTGCTTGGTGGAAGTCCAAAGAAAGTCCAAGTACATTTTCAACTTTTCACTAATGGCAAATCAGAGAAAGGTCAAGACAGCTATGATAAATAGGCCTGATTTAAAACTGTATCCCCTAAATGCTTAGCCTGGAGAATGCCAAGTGCAGCAAGTGCAGCAACAGGCAGTGGCATTTTTGTTAAAGCTGTTATATATGTTAGTACCAATGAAGTTGTAGCACTGTGAGCATCAAGGATGTGCAGCCCTTGGATAACAGCTCTTTTCAATGTATGAGCATTTCAGGGACCAATCTGTGCAGCCACATCTTCACTGCTCTGTGAAAGGTGCACTTGTGCTAACAAATGGATTCCTCGGCAGAAGTGGGGACCACCCACCACCCTCAACACATCTCTGACACTGAATTTGCTTGCTTTATAGCTTCCTCACATTAGGTACAGGTTGTCTTTGACATAAGATTTTGATTTCCAGGCTTTGAGGGCTGAATCTGCTGTGATGTGAGGTGAAAGAGAGATTGTGACCAGAAAGGCAAAAGCCCAATTTTCTGTGTGAACAACATCTCGAAATTGGAGAAGTTGTGCCAATGCTTAGACTTGTCAGACATTACCCTCGCTCTTGGGCCTTTGCTTACCTGTCCCAGCTCTTCCCCACCCCTCTCCATTACTTGAGCGCTTTGTTGTGCTCAGGTTCCTCTGTTAATCTCAGGAACCCAGCAGGAGGCAATTGGCTTTGTCTCCCATTGCCTTTATCCTCTTACCATTGTTCTGCTAGGGCAATCTAAAATGCAATCAAAGTCAATACTTTCCCAATGTTTTTTTTAAGAAAATAAGAACTTTTATCGAGACATTGCAAGGATTTTATACGCAAATGTATAATTTTCCAGTATCAGTCATTTCCCAAGGCAAAGGCAAGCTGAGTTATCTACTGCTATTATAATAAACTGTGCTACTATGTCAAGACCTTGGGGTAGGAGAAGCTATATATCAAGAGAAGCACATGAAAAGAAACTTCAGGCAGGTTTGTTTGTTTTCCTACAAACATAAATATGTTTACTAGTCTGCACTCTGCTCAAGCCACTATTTACAGAGCAACTCTGTAAAAGCAGCTTAACAGCCTGAGAACATAATAAAGGAAGGAATATTCCCTCTATCCTGCAATACATTTGATTTTTAGCCACATTTTTGAAAAGAGAAAACTGTTCAGGTTGCTAAGGTGTTGTCTCTATCACCCTTTAGTAGGAGCTGCTAGTGAGACTTCTTGAAGAAACAAGGGACTAGTCTGGGTGAAAACATGCCTGGTGTTATTTGATGGCGCTGAAAGAGCAAGTACAACAACACAGTTTCAGTTTTCAGCTGCGAATTCAGATGCAGCAATTCCCTTCACTTCCCGTGGACCTGAGCATTCCCAGCTTGCTTCAAGCTCTTGCTGAAGTCCAGGGATCACTGAATATACACAAGAATTGCTGTTTTCTGGCTCTGCCTCAAAGGCTTGCTTAAAAACCCTGCCCAGAAAGGCTGGACTCTGCAGAATCCCAGGAGGCCTCCCTCTGAAAACACCAACACCATAATTTGCAAACATGCCTCAAAAATCCTCCACCCAGCAAAACCCCAGAAGACACTCCTCCATTCCACTGACTCAATATATGGGCTTGGATTTTTTGTTTTATTTCACCTGTCCTAACTAAGGCCTCATCTCCAAGCTACCAGAACAAAGAGTAGTTGTTCATAACATGGCTAACGTAAGAAAAATCACACTCCTTTGTTTCCATAGGTTAGGCTTTTATTCTCATTAGAAGAAAATAAACAAACTAGGGCACTTTTGAAAGGCCCAGGAGTGTAGATGCAAGCACAGAAAAATGAAACCAGTGAATATTTGTGCTAGGGCTGTCATTTTATTGCAATTCTGTTTAGCACTCGGGGTAAAGGCTATCTGACCATAATCAGTGTGACTGAACGCTTGAGCGCAGTAATATGGCATTAATGTGCTGTAGTGGAGAATAGATATACACATATAGTCTTTCTCTAATTCTCTTTAAAAACAATTCCTATTGAATTACAGCTTTCAGCACGATTTATCAACAGATTATTGTTTGTGGAAGAATGCTACCTTCCTGCTCAAACTATTCCAAGGCTGACTCATATCCTGGTAATTCATTAATACACAACATGATTCCAGTCCAGTAAAGTAATTTCTGCACTATACAAGTCATAAATCCTACAATATCAACTGAAAAATATATCTCAAATTCTCTTTCTAAACACTAATGGAACGTTTTACTTGGCTTCCCACACACATCATCAAGAGGAGGGGGCCAGACAGAGCTGTAAAAAGCAATTTGATTGCAGTGTACTTTATAGAGTTTAACAGTTTAAGAGCTACCATACTGAATGAGACCTGAGGTCAAACTAATCTACTATCTAACTTCCAACAGTAGCCTGTGTCAGAAGCTTCATGGGAAAATAGAAGTGGAATAATCTGTCCCATCTGCCCTCTCCACATTAGGTCTCATTCTATTAGAAAGTGATTTAAAGCCTAGATTGTGAGGTTTAATATGCTTCCAAGAAGCAACAACCAAAGAACATTCCCCTTTAACTTATGAAAAAACTGCTGAAGAGAACTGGAGGTAGTGGAGGGATTTGTTTGTTTTCATGTTTCAGCAGACTTAATTGCTACAACCAACACTGCAGATACTATCACTTGGCAAACAAACTTGTACTGGCTGGAGCTGTTTTTACTTCATACCTGGGGCATTTATTGTTTCTGGGTATGATCCTGCAACTGTTTTTTCTCACAGAGGCAGACTGTAGCAATATTCACAATCTCACTGACACCCAGGGTAACAGAAGGGATTTGAGAAGTATTCCTTTCACTGACAGTGTAACATGTTGCTTACCCAGTGGAGTATTTTTTAATCTTGATGCAAGAAGCAATATGGTGCTTGTCACAAGTGAGATATTTTTGTAAGGCGCAATGGTGCAGAACACCATAGAGAAAATCTGCACAGGGAGTGAACATCATCAGTGACAGGGAAACTATCCTGAGTTTTGTTTCTCTGAGCTAGTCTGATTTCCACAAGCAGCTCCCAGTATCTCCTCCAAGAGCATCAATGCCTGGTTCTTGAGCTACACTGCCCTGGCAGCTGAACCAGCACTGCTGTCTATATGTGAAGAGTTCCCACAATTAAAACACCAGCTGCACTGGCTGAAAATCAGCCTGTAACAAGCCAATGTATTTTGTATGCTAGGGCACATCTGTCTGATGGGGATGGGTATATAAGCACATTTGCTTTTTTATGTATTTAATGGGGGAAGAAAAGGAAAGAGAGGGGCTAGATTAGCAGTGAAGTTTTCCAACCCTTTTTACTGGAAAGTTGGCCAAACCATGTTGATAAACTGAATCTGAGGGTCCAGATGCTCCAGCCCTGACTTCTATGCTCTGATGTGTCTTGTTATCTTAGATGAGTGATTGTGTCATGTATAAATCTGTGCAAGGGGTGCATCCTAGTCCTGGGACCTTCATGAGGTTATGTGATTGGGACAAGGGCCGTTGTTTTGCTGGTTTATATGATCAAATGTGAGTGACAGGTCACTGTCATGTTACCCAAGGATGCAAACCTCTTCGGCTATTTTTTATTTTCTAATTTGGTTACTCTGTGTCAAAGATGTCTGGATATTCAGGACTGCTGATGTGGATGCTCTGATTTATTTGGGATTAAACTGGTCCTGTACATCCACATTTATCATCAATGGTTTCATACAGAGGCATACAATGAGATCTTTGTAGCTAATCTTTAGGGGCTTCTTTAGGCCAAAAGTAATTCCCACAAATACCTTCTATCTATCCTTCCCTGTATAATTATTCCCTCATTTCATACTAATTTTCAAAACAGAGATAATGTACTGGGAGATCCAAATCTTCTCCTGGGAAGGCAAATAGTGCATATTTTGTACTATAAGTTAGAAGATGGACATTAGGAGAGGGGATTACCTACCCAGTTAATAGGGCAATGCTTCAAAACCAGGCCTGCAGGATTCTTGGATCACAGCTACCGTGTTTTTTAAGGTGCTATTTTTCTTTCTCTCATTCTGGGATGAAAGAAGGCTTCTCCTGACACTAGGCATGGGAAGTCCAATGTAAAGCATCCCTCTACTAACATATATATAGAGATATAAAACAAAAAAACAAACAAAAAAACCCCCCCAGAAAACAAAAAATCCAGAGCTGGACAAGGTTTGAGATGTATTGCAGGACAGCACTGCAAAATGCTGCCAGAGTTACTAAGGAAATTGCTTCAATATCTGCTCACAGCATCACTGCTCTAGGCCATTACTTCCAGTCACTCCACTCCATGAGCATCAAGTCTTGAGGAACACTTGTCTGGAAGTGAGGCTGAGGAGAGAGGAAGGGGGGGTACACTGGGGCATAAGAAGCACATTTGTTTTAAATGAAAGTACAAATATCAAATATGATGGTGTAAATGCTCATGTCTTGTAGTGCGAGGGAAAACCACCTCAAATCAGCTGTACTTGGGCTTCTGCTGGAGAGCTTTGTAGCTATCCAAATACAGCAAAAAGTGCCCACAGAAAATCACTAGAGGGAAAATTCAATTATTCATGAAGCAACGGGGCACATTCTGTTTTGGATTTCCTACTGGAGAAACATGCATCACTGATTCTCCTTTGGACAGACACCAGCAATATCAACAGCAGACTGAGTTCCTGTGTTCCAGTGCCTGGCTACAAAAGGGTCAATTACTTTTGTTTAAAATCTGGTAGAAAGGTAGTAAATAACCAACAGTCACACAGGCAATACTTCAAAGCAAATAAAAAATACTGTCAGCTATGGCTGTAAAGGAGGCCCAAGAAAGCCAGGTGGCCCGTGCAGGTATTGCACATGCCCTGGAGGTACTGTTGCCTCGTGGACAGTTGTCTCCTTTTATTACAGTGGCTGTATAAATTCAAATGGTTGGTGGGCAACTTGAGCAGACTTTATCATGTCTGTGACATCACCAAATCCTCCTTAAAGCCTGCTCTGGAGGCTGTAAGTGGACCAGAATGATGCAAATGCCTTGAGCTTTTGCCCCCTGCAAAAGTTTAAATTCCTCAGTGTAGGAGGATTTGTCTCTATTTTGAACTGAGGTGGTGAGGGGCAGAGGGTGAGTGTGGATTTAGCAGCCCAAAATATTACATGTTGATCACTGGATGTTCCCATTGAATACACTTTTTTTTCTCAAGATAATGCACCTTTCTATATCTACCACTCCCTGGAGAGATTTGTAACAAATGTGTGTGCTGTCTCTCACTTTGTCTTGCTTTGCAAAAAGCAATGCCTAGAGCAGGAAAAGAAAATTATTGACGATAGAATTTCACACATTTTTCTGAGTGCTTAATGAAGCTTGAACTTGAGTGGAGCAGAGAGACTGCTTATTGTTGATTTTTTTTCGAGATCACTGCACAACAAACAGAAACTGAATAAGCAATTAAGTTAACTGGCTCTAAAACTCATACTGGCTGAGGATTAAGGTAATTATGTCTGAGCTTACACACATTCATTGCAGCTTTATTTCATTGCAGCAAGTCTTGCCTGCTTGCTTGCTGCTGATGTCATTCTAGAACTGATCTGAGTTGTTGTTCTTCTATTAATTACCAAAGAGGTTACAAACACAAGCACTCCTTGCTATAAATATAACTGTGTTATTTTTACTACATGTTCAAAGGAGATGCAGACCTCTTTTGCTAGGTTTATACAAACAGATCCAACTGTTTCTTCCTGCACCTAAGTATTTACAATACCTTACACTTTAGGGATCAATTAAAGTAATACACAATAGATGGGTTTGGTATTGTCATACAGTGATTTCCCTGTCAAAGTGGGAAAAAAATCTATTTTTAAGTCTGAGCGAAAAAAGAGACTCTGGGAAAACGGTATCAGTCTCCACACAATATTACTGGCAGGGCACTATGGATTCTTCACCTTCTGGGTAACAAATAAGTTTCCTTTTAAATGGCTGGAATGCAGGGGAGGGGAAAGGAAGGGAACCCCCCACATTCTCCTTGTCTAACAAGGAGCCACAGCGTGAGAACCACTCCCTAGCAGAAGTAATCTGTGATTGACAATGGTTTTCTTTGCTGCCAGGGCTAAAAATGGTTGAGCTGTAAACAGACAAATGCAGAACATTTTAAGGCCCTTTGCAAAGGCAAGGGCTGCTTATACAGGCACTCAAAATGCAGGATGGCACCAAGAGAGCACCAAGCTTCAGAGTTCCTAAAAAAAACCAAGGAATTCTTGTATCAGGATATGAGCACAAAAACGAGAGAAAAGAATACCTTGTTATGGGCAAATGAGCAGGGGCAGATTTACAAAAATTGGAGATTTATTCTCTGGGCAGTCCAGGCATTTATACGTGTGATCTTAGGCAAGCTGCTTCATTTGGTTTCACCCTTCCTGCCTAAAAACTGAAAGAGAAATATTTTCCTCTTCACAGAAAGCATGAATGTGGGGAAGGCACTTGATACGACTGGGGTGGGAGCTCTGCAAACAACCAGAACAAAGTCTGCCACTGATACAATTTCCCTGTAATCTCAAAGTCAGCTCTGAGGTCTACAATGAAAGGACACGAAGGAAATTAGGTGAGGTGGGACAACTTCAGAATTTCACTGGGAATATGAAGGAACATTTTATATTGAAATATGTAGAATTGCCTTGTGCTGATATTAATGATGAATGCGTTTGGAGATGAATGCTCTATACACTGGGGAGGCCACCTGAACTAAATAGGACCCAGTCCCAAACAATGCAGACTTCTAAGGTCCTAAATGAGAGTTTTGTAAACATGTTGATTAGTAACTGAAAGAAATCTTTATTTTAAAAAATGAAATCCAGAAGAGAAGGCCAATGTTGACAGAAACATCATAAATCATGGAAAGTCTATTATGAATCAAAACAACAGATGTAACATGAACAACAGCATCTTTTATAAACAGAAATTAGACTGTTCTGTTTCACTCAATGGAAAGGCTAATATGCCTAAAATAAATTTCCCTGAATCTCTCATTAATGTTTTACGGTCAGTGTTGACCAGCTGTTACAAAAAACAAAATGTGGATGATTTATACCCCAGAAGAGTCACTAACCCCAAACCACATTTTCCTGATGGAGCTCATATTAAAAACTGCAACCACTTCCCCTGACTATATCCTTCTTGCAGTGGAAGAAGCAAAGTGCAGGTGATTCATACATCAGTGATTTCTTGCTCTACATTCAGTTTCCTTCTCTCTTTATTAGCAGGCTAATACTGACTGCATGGGTCACCAATTACCGCCTTAAGCACCACACAGGAACTAAATTATCACAGTCATCTCTTCACAAAGCAGGCATCTCACCATGTTTACTGGGGCCAAAATACCTCAGCCTTTAAACAGGAAATGACTTTGTATTCCCTGTTTCATGTATATGGTATGAAGAATCAGGGTTTCTGAGGCCGAGGAACTTGTCCAACCCAAAAACTCTCTAGGCTTGCTCAAATCTATCTGTTACAGCAACAGATAAATGTATCATGTAGAGGCAAGACTGAGTGTCTGCCCTTCCTCACTGACAGTGGGAAAAGCAGGATGGCCAGATAATGATTATAGTTCCATGTCTGATCACATGAGGGGGAGAAGATCAGCTCCTGCTTCAGTCTTTGCATGGTGTGTATTGTTACAGGCAACTCTCATTTTGGAGCTCTGGCACATGAAGAAACAAAACTCACTTGAACAGCATTTACAGAGCTGCTTCTAGATTCTCACTATCATCACAGAAACCTGATTATTTACATGGACCTTTAACAGCCTACTATTAATCCTCTGCATAATGAACAAATAAATTCTGCACCAACTCTTGCCTAATTTTTCTTGAGTTTTTCCCTGGTGTAATAACAATTAGTTCAATGGTGAAACCTGACTGATACCACAGTGAGAGCATGCCATCACACATGAAATTCATGAACAAGGTCTTCCCAACCATTTCTAAATATATCATGAAGGGAACATTTCTTTTTAATATTCTGTCCCTGTTTTTAGCAGGTAAATCAAAACCTGCCAACTTCCCCATGTCTGACATGATCCTACAGTGTTATTTCTGCAGAATCATGCGACATGAGCTGTGCTAATCTCAGCTCTTTCCATTCTGTCCAGTTTGAAACCAACCTTTCACTAACTCCTTTGTGCCTAATCACACAGTCCGGGTGGAAGTGGCTTCTTCAATGATGGATGGAAGTACCACTGAGAAGCAATGGAAAAATTCTGAATGACACATATATCTTCAGATTGGGTTTTCCCTTTCATGGATAAACAAAAAAGATCTAAAATGCTAATGCTGTTTTGGACTTAATAACTTTTACTTATTCAAAACCCACGCAAATAATCGCATATTAATAAAATGGCATTTTCTGCACAAAATTTTAATTGAATACATCATCCTTCCCTTTCCCTCTCTGTTGATGCATGCTCATCTTTCTAGCCTTTTCGATAAGATTTTTAAAAGTAAAGCTACAGAGCTTAAATGTCATTTCTCCAAAGGTACATGGCCACTACTTGGAAATGGTTATGCACTTAATTAGTCACAGAATACATAACATCAGATGACTTAGGTAACAAATCATGACATGCACAGCAAACAAAATAAAACACGCTTCATTTGAATTCCTACAAAATGCCACCATTATCCCTTCATAAATAGTTTCTCTCAGGCAAAGGTGAGCTCACAAATTAAACCTTTTTTTCAGTTCAAATCTTGCAAATGCTGTATTACAGTTGGTTACTCTAAATGACTCTGGTCTAAATAAGATAAGCCTCTGTCCCATTCAGATCATAGCAAATGAGAGGATTTGAACATAAGACTCTTTGCCTGAAGCTATTCCACTACGCCACTTGAATTTTTACACTTCAGCAGGACACTGGCATTCCTACTACCAAAAACACTGAAACAAGAAATTTCCAATAATCTTCTAATCCCACTTCAGAAAACAGAAATCTCACAGGTGTTTTCTGACCTTACTTTCTATGACAGTACAATTAAAATCTGCAGTAAAAATGACTTAAGTATAAAAACAACAACAAAAAGTCCACTGGAAGAAACATTCTCATTATATGAAGAGTAAGGTTAATGAGGTATTACCTTGGCAGGTCCTTTCATCTGTGAGCAGTTTATAGCCCTTCTGGCAGCTGCACTCAAAGCTGCCAACCGTGTTTCGGCAGAAATGGTCACAGCCACCATTATTTACCAAACACTCATCGATATCTGCAAAGAATAAATAGCAAGGATTTAGTTCATGGCAGCAAAAATTTAGTTTGTGACAGCAACTCAGTTGTTCAGGGTAGGAATACAGGAATATACTCAGATCCCCAAGGAGGCTGCTTGTCCCTGTCAGGAACCAGGCTGGTGAGATGTGTCCCTTCACGGACCTATCTCATAAGGCTTACAAGGAAGAGCTATGGGCTGAGCTGTTCAGGAGATAGAGGTGTTTTTCTCAGAACTGGAACCAACAGATGATCCAAGCTGAGGTACTTTGGTGTTAGGGAACATTCAGGGAAGCTTCTCTGTAGATGGAGGGCTCTGCCTGATAGCAGACTTCAACCTGTAAAGGACGTGAATTGTTTGACCTTGTATAGGAACTATTGAAACATAAGAACACACAAAAAATTGAAGTAATAACAAACATGAAGTGAAAGATACTTGAATTCTGCAGAAATACTTCTATCATCCTTACACAAACAAGTGCAAGGGTATATTTTTTTGGAATGAGCTATATGCTATTTTGCTCATTATTCAGTGTCACCCATTTTCATGCATCAAACTTCTTTCACTTGGTGTAGCAGAAAAGGGACTAATTGTGAGTGCCTGTGTAATGTTGCTTCTTCAGTTATTCTGAAGACAGAGCACTGATTGCCTTTATTTGAAAGCCATATATATATATGTATGTATGTATGTATGAAGGACAGGATCAATGGCTCTTACTTCAAATAATGATTGTGAAGGGGACGGATGAACTTGGTAAGATCTCTGTTCTGAATTTCATAGTGATGATTCTACTTCCCACTCCTCCTAATTTCTCCCAAAGGTGTTGAAGAACTGGAATGACCAATCTCTTTTCCAATCCATAAAAGCTTGTGAAGTAAGTATAAGACAGGCCACAAAATCTCATTTGAAACACAGGGCATCTTTCCATGTTTCCATCCCCCCCAACCATGGATCCATGTTTATTTGAAAAATGAAAAAAAAAAAAAAAAAAAAAAGTACTTTATTATTCAGGAAAAGAACAGTGCCAAAAAATAGCTCTTTTTATGAATGCATGCAGTGAAGAAATAATATGACATTGAACCTTGGCTGCCCACTTCTGGAATTGAAAACAAGATCTTTCAAGGAACTAAATGGAGAGTGATGTTTCCTTTTGAAAAGCTTCTTGCTATAAGATCTTTGAAACTTTGAGGTAACAGCTGGCCATTTAAAAAGCAAATCTTGCAAAATGCAAATCTAGACACCAAAAGATCTAATATATGAAGATAGAAATTTATCAAAACCTGCAAGATGATGGTGAATGAAGGACATGCTTTAAAAATTATTAGAATTTAGAAGGAATCTTAGTGAAAATCATCCATTAGCTTTTGGAAACATATGATTCCAACATGGGAAAGTGGCATGGCGCTTACCACATTTCTGCAGGTAAAATATGAACAGAAGCAAGAGGAGTGAGGTGGCAAATCTAAAAATTTGAACAGCTGAGAGTCAAATTCAGCCATCATTTCTAAGGAGCACTTTGTTGCACACACACTGACAGAAATATGTCCAGGGCTCAAATAAGCAAGAACAATGTATATTGTTATAAAGGCTTTCTTTTGAGTTGCACTTTTGTCAAGGTGATGGGAAATTTGTTTTCAGACCCTCTGAACTAATACTGCTGCTTATTACTTTTGTGTTTGGTTCTGTAGAGGAGTGACTTTTGAATTCAATCCAATTAAAAGAATGAGGGTAAATTGTAGGCAGCAGCTGTGGAATGCCCTGAATGCTTTGTGCAAAGCCAGCTCAAATCTTTGTGTCTCAGGTAACAAAGTTCTCAAAGTGCCCCAAAATCAGGAGTCTGTTTGTTGTGTGTGGTGCTCCAGTTCTGGCATTTGGCTGGCCAAAACCAGATAACCCTGATTTCCCAACCTGATAGATCTGGTGAAGAACACACTGAGGGTCATTCTACGTAACACCATGAGACTGAAGGCAGCAATCCTTTTGGTTTCAGCTGTGATCATCTGCACCAGGTCAAGACTGGCAGTGAAAAGACAAGAATTTTTGGCCCAATTCCTGCAGCCTGGCATATAAGTGATTCCTCCCAGCTCCCTAATTTGCAACTGGGACTGTGGTATGGGTGTTGGGATGGATTACCACAGCAGGTCCCATCCTTTTGCAGAGGTGTACCTAACTACAGTTTAGCTTGCCCTGACAAAACCGTGGGACAAATGGAATTGTGAATTAAAATTACTAATATGTTATGCATCATAAACACACAGAACAGTCATCCATCATGAAGAAAGTATCTTGTACCCGTGATAAGAACAACATGACCTTTGGGCTACTCTGCTGCCTGAGACTGCTTGAAGTAGAAATTACTTGCAGCCTGTCAAACACCATTCTGGAGTAATGATTGATGTTTTAAATGATGGCCCCAAGATTTCACATGTTAAATTCCAAATTCCAGTCTCTTTTCTGTGTCTCTCATAACCATAAGGGGCAAAAATGAAATCCTGCTGGCATCAGAGTGTAGATTTTAGGCCATTAATAACTGTAATTCCACTGACAATGCAGCATATTAGCTTTATACCAGCAACCAGCAATTTTTTTGAATAATTCCGATCCAGGATCTGGGTAAAACCTGGGAAAGTCCACAGGAAAAGAAAGTATTTATCCATTTCTTCTAACTGGAAAACATGACATGACCTTCTGAAACAGGGACCATCAAAATAGAATAGAGGTCAAAACTGTTAGCTGCAAAAACATTCTAAATAACATAAACAGTGCCAATGTCTCTGCTTTCACTGTATTTCTTTCCATGGCCATAGCGAGACTGACAAGGCATGTAAAAATTATTTCACTCTGTGGAGAGCAGCACATTTCTGCATTTCACTTGGAAGAGAGCAGTATCCAACTGTACTTATCATGTCTAACTGGTTCAGAGAAATTACAAAAAGTCTGTATCCCCACTATTTTTCTTTCCTTGGCTATAAATAATTTGTGTTATGAACCATGTGAAAATAAATTATTCCACTGCATGAGAAGGTGAGGCCCCATTTATCTTTAAACTCACTGGTACCAAACTTTGCCAAGTGCCTCTTTGCACTTCACAGAGGGTAAGCATGTCTGCCCCTCATGCCAAGCAAAAACACACAGTGGAAACCCATTGTACTGTCTCTACCAGCTTTGACATTATTTAGTCAAATATTCCCCTACTGTTATTGAGACTGTCTGTGGAGCAGTCATAAACTTGCTGTCTTCAAGCATAGTTCTCAAGTGGCTCCTTAAGATGCAGGTTGCAGAAAAATAGCTCCAACTTCCCACAGTCTCTGGTCTCCTTTATCCTCAGAAATGCAAAAGGGTGTAAAGAACTGTATTTCTTCCATGGGAGTTGTACATAAAATGCCCTGATGGTACTGTGAGAGTCGTTTCAGACTGGGAGATTGGATGCGCTTTCAGTGCACTGGAAATAAAACTCCAAGGTATTTCTCTGAATGTAGTAAGTCAGTACTGTTAAATGATGCCTTGCTCATACAAGCTGATGATCTGCTACAAAATACCAAAATGGGACACATGCAGATATGAAAATACATGCCAGTGAGAATCCACAGAAGCATTGAAAATGATGGTCAAAACTGTCAGGTGAAGGTATGGTGCAACAAGCAACTCAGCACTCAAGCCTCCTCTTAGCTCTGAAAATGGTTCATTCAATTCCCAAGCAATTAAATACAAACAAAAGCAAAGATAAGATTTGCAACAAGGAAGCTAATGCCTTCTTTAAAGCTGCAATATTTGAAGGAAAAAACCCCAATCACAAATATTTGTCTGTAGATGGAGCTCAGCAACACCATCAAAAAAAGCTGTGCATCTGCGTGAACCCAGATACAAACCCTGGGTTTGTAAATATATAATATAATAAATATAATAAAATCAATATAAAACCATAACATAATGTAACATAATATATTATCCTATTTTTTTCTGAAGATCTCAAAACGTGAAGAAGGCAATGGAATCAGCTTTAAATAAGCTTTTCAGCTTATATAAAAGCATAGAAATTCAGACGCTTTGAGCTAAGTTGCAAAGCTACAGTTTGATTCGGCTAAGCAGGCAGACTGTTATTTTTCTTATCATGATCTTGTGAAGATTAACGAGAATGCTCGCTCCTGTTGCACCTTTTTTAAGCTCTGCTCAGTGTAGTTCATGTCTGGAAGGTGTTGGTTCTGATCAGGGTGCATGCATGCACTTGTGTGTGCACATACAAACCCAAAGAGATTTGCCTCGTTGCATACAAGGCAGGGAACAAATTAAAAAGTAGGGATTTTAGGTAACTTAGAAGTTAACATTTCACATAAGCTGCTTAAAGGCAACTGAAAGGGTAATCAACATGCAATCTTCACTTAGCTGTTGAACAATGATGGAGATGGAGATTTCCAAAGCCTCATCACAGCGGAAGTGAGGATCCTCCTTTCAATGGCTGGACAAATATTTGAACTGATTGTGTCTGTCTAATCCTTTGCAGATTTAAAATGCTACCTAGCTCCAGGAAAATAATATACTTCCAGACCAACCAAAAATAATTACTGAAACTTCATAACCTTCTTGTTTTTAATAATGCAAGCTAGTGTCTTGGAATTAGTAATGCTTTTACCAGTGTACAGTGGACATCAATATAAATGTATTTTCTGCTAGGTGGGCTGGTTTGCTAGTTCTGTTTACTCCCTGATTTCCCAATTTTCCTGTGCTTTTCTTTCCTTGTTCTTTCTCACGGTTTTACAAATCACCACTGTCCTGAAACAAATGGGACTAGTGTTGCCTTGTAGATACAGATACAGATGAGTTTCCTGATGTACACAGACCACAAAGTACTTCATAAAGCAGCCACAAAACTTTTTAGCCCCATGCCAGAAGTGGGGAAATAGAGGAACAGAAAAAATAACTAACTCATCCACACTTGAATTCAAGCTCAGTATACAACTCAGCAGGTTACCCTGGGGTGCCAACCAGCACAGGCTTGCACAATACACCTTGTACTGCACGTTGTTCTATGTTACAAATATTACAGACCCACCAATGTTCAGACTAAAATTATTTTGACATTTGCCCCTGCCACGTCTCAATAAAACCTGTTAACTCAGGATTAACTCAGGATAAGCAGAAGCTACCAGGCTCCACTTGCAATACTCTAAATGTGAAATGCATAGCATCTCAAATAACGCATGCCAGGGGTATCTCATTAAGGTAGAAAAATAATTTCATAACCCCAGAGTCACTGGATCAGTGCCACTATGAGCAAATCTATACCAAAGTAGAATGCAGGCTCTGCTGGTTCCATCCAGAAGCATCAAGCCAGCTGTTGTGTGGTTAGTTTCCAGGGAGTGGTTAACTCCTAGTTCCAGTTTTACAATGGATTTATCCAACATCTGGGCAAGGTGTAACACTTCCCTGCTTTACTTCAGTCGTAACATTGGGGATTGGTAATTATCACTTGTTTTTTCAGAACCAATCCTTTAAACTGCACTGCTATGGAACAAGGCGTTATGAATCCAAGTAATTTGCTGTCAAATTTTTAAAGTCAAATTACAATTGCTTTAAATTTCTGGTCTGGGTTTCAGAATGGTTTGATACAGCAGCAGGTTCCATGCTGGTAGTGCTTTGCACCGGAAGATTTTGTGAATATCTGCAGGACTGTTACGGCTGTATTTACTTTATGGGGTACAATTGCTGTTCCACCACTCCACCTCAAATGGCACAGTTCATTGCCTCTTGCATGTTTCAGGGAGGAATAATTCTATTTATGGCATACCTTCTAGTTGAGGATTTCAAAGGCCAGCAGCTTATTATCTTCGTTACATTAAACCTACACTTCTGCAGGAGAGATACATTTAATTAATTCTTTAACAAATGTGAAACTGAGGCAGGTAGGATAGCGTGCAACTTGCCGGAATCAGATAGCTACAAAATGAAATAAGGCTTACATTATAGCACCTCTAATTTGAGTTCTGTGCTTCAACAACATCCTCATTTTCCCTCCCACAGTGCTAATTAACTGTAAAGTATGATAGTCATTACTGAACTGAAGTTCCACTAAGTAGCAAATGAAGATTCTCTGTTTAATTAGCTTTATAGCTAGGTTGTGGGACAAGGCATTTTCCTAATTAACAGGATTAAATCTAGACTGGGCAGACAGGAATGAATGTAATTAAAATTTAATCTCCCTCATCCTGAAAACAGGCTGCCCACAAAATAGAGAGCTTTGTGTAAATGCTCTTAGAGCATGGAAAGGTTGAGACAGGTTTCAACACATTTCCCTCATGTCACTTTCTCAATTTTCACCTGTTATCTTCGCAATTTCACGAAGAAACCTGTCTTCCAACACAGATGGTAATCTGTCACATATGGATTTAGGTGTCAGCTATTCTCCTCCAGGACATATCCACTCTGACATTATCCACCAACCAATCAATAAAAGAGTCTGCCAGGCTGCCAAGAGATCAATCACCTCGTAAAACAAACATTATGTCCTATTATTTTCTTATTACAGTTAATTAGATTTATAAAACACAAAAACCTTTGCAGGTGAAAAACTCAGAAATGCTGTCATAATAGGTTTAGGCCCAGATTTCTCATTTGTAAAAGGGAAGGGATTTACTAAATCTAATGTGAAAAGAAAGGATTTTCATTTAAAATTTTTGCTGAAAGCTGAATTCTTTTCTAACCTTAAAAACATGTTAGTGCAGTGCTACGAACCCAAACAGTGCAAGCTGTCTGAGGCTGTGACACCAGAATGTGAAGGGGACTGGAGACATAAAGATACAGACTGATAGTCTTTTCACTGTCTAGGCTGAGCTAAATGCTAAAATTACCCCTCCCCACCACCCATCCCCCCCTGCCAGAAGCAAACACAAACCTCAAAGGAATCCCAGGAAACAAAACTAGTTTTCCTCCTCCTGTAACATTTTATCAATCAAATGCTTTTGTCAATCAAAATGCTTTTTATAAAACGTTGGAGAAGGAGAAATAAGTATGCTGTTAAATCTCCCATGTGTACTTGGGGACAATAAAGAATATCTTCTCTTGTTTTTTTACAGAGCTTGTGGAAAGTACAGGGCATCAAATTCTGGGAAACTCAGCTGTACCTGTGGCCATGTGAGTACAGGCTGTGGGTAGAACAGTGGGAGAGAACTGTGCAAATACACAGGGCTGACTGCTTACCTACCTTAATTATTCACACAGCCACTACCACCAGAATAATTCCACGTGCAATGTAATTATTCACACAGCCACTAGCACCAGAATAACTCTATGTGTAATGTTTATGCAGCAGGAGCCAAGGCAGAAGAACTAAATGAGTTGCTGCAGAATAAAAGAATAAAAGAGTTAAATAAGTGCCTTAAGGAGTAAATCAGACAGAACTGTGGGGCTGACATCCCTGGGCATTTTCTCTGTGATAGGTGTCACTAAAATACAGGGCCTGGCTCTTACTGTATTCAATTTTTCCATATAGTCTGAATGAAGAGCAAAGGGGCAAGTGAGCTAACTGCACTACTGGACCAAGATACAAGAATCCTTGGATTTAGTGTATGAACTCAATTTTCATTTATTCATGGTTCTTTTCATTTACCCTCTTGGAATTATTAACTGCTCTGGAAAACTCTGTGCTTATTTCCAAGAATCTCAGTGTTTGTTTAATTAAATAAAATTGGTATTAAGGGCAGTTAAAGGTACTGATATTCTCTCTAAAATCCCAGTGAAACTGTGCTAGCTTTCTTGGGATAAAGCTACTCCTTCTGAAAGGGGCACTTGAATATAATTAGCCCATGATAATTTAAATAGCTCTTAATGAATCAAAGAAATTTGGATGCTAACCAAAAATTAACTCTATGTAAGTTTTTGAAGACACTACTTCAACCAGCCAGGGATCTACTCTCTACCAGGGAAGACAGATCCACCACTGAGAGCAGGATTTAGTCATGGTGAAAAAAAAAAAAAAAAAAAAAAAGCATCTATTTTTTGATGAAAAAGGTAACGATAAAAGAATGGAAAAAAATACTGTAAGTTTTGAATGTTGGCAGTTATGATTATGTGAGTAGTCAACTCCCAAGTAACAGAAAGCACAGCACACTTTTCCATAATATACTGTGGTTGTTGATCCTCAGGGGGATTTATATTGTTGAATAAATGCAAGGTCTTTTCAACAACTGAAATGCAAAATATGACCCTCTGAAGCATTAATTTAAAGGATTTGGCATTTTCAAAGGGGAGGTTCATGAAGACAAATAACAACTGCAAGTTTCTAGGGAACAGGGATATTGCCTAGTCATGAAAAAAACCCTAACTTAGTACACATGAATTTATTTTGTGGGGATAGATGGAACCCTTGGGAGGCAATGAAACAGAATGAGTTACATGGCAGCTGACCCAAGTCTGCAATTCTTAAATGGAAGATAATTTGTTATATTATATTTGTCTGTCATGAACTAGCCTACAGCAGACAAATGAATTGTATCTCTTTAAGCCAAAAAAACCCCGAACTCAAGGCCCAACTGGAAATCTAAAAGACAATTCCTTTAAAAATAGGGAAGGGACAGTGAGTGTTTCACACATACTGTGGATTAGATAAATTTGCAGTAGCAGTTAGAAGGATTCTGCTCTCCACCCTCTCTTTTTTTTTCCCCATTCCATTTTCTTTCTGACAAATTTCAACTTCATTGATATCTAAAATTTGCATTTCCTTTAGTTTTTTTAAAATAAAAAAACCAATGGGTTTATCATTTGATTTTTCATCACTGAGGTCTGAAACTTCAACTGTCTTTAGGAAAGTCTGAATCAATTACACCTCTAAATCAGTCTCATACATAATCCTCAGTAAGTGACCGATTGCTCATTTTTCTGATTCCCCACACAAGGCTTCTGACCACTGTCACCACCTACCACCAAGAGTTTTCCATCTTTTTCTCCCTCAAGTCCCACTCATTAACTCACTTTCTGCTGATAACCAGTTGCTTTTTCCCTTTCCCACATTTCTTCCACTATTTATGGCTTTACAATGAACTCTTCCGAGCCTTCTCCTCAGTCAGATACTCTATCACCTCTCTTATCACACACCAACAGTCAACTCCCTGTTTGCTCTAAAACAGTGGGGAAAAAAAATGAGAAACCTAGTTTTGAGTCACTTCCCAGTCTTAGCAAGTCTTGAAACAGCTGTTTCCAGGGCAGCAGTGCTGGCCCAGATGGTTGTGGTTCTCTCACTGGACATGACACTGAGTTTTCTACTGAGCTGCTACAGCTGCCTGATGGATGCTGCTTTGTTTTCCTCACATTGGATTGATCTTGTATGTTCTTTGTCTTGAGACCTGGATAACATTGATGGAATAGCATAAAATGACTGCAGCCTCAGCAAAAAGGCCTAAATGTTTGCTTCTTTAATCCACATTTAGGTAGCTTTTTGAAAATGCTTTTGTAGCTTCCTGGGATCTTATGCTCTCACTCAATTTGCAAGTCTTATCCACCTCTTCTAAAATAAACATCTCTTCTGACAAGCTGAACTTGATTATTGTTCTCCCATTGGTTACTCAGTTTTCCCTCTCTCACTCCTGATCTTTATGATGGTTTATTTTGGACACAGATGGCCTCACATCTCCCTTAGAGTCCCATCAAACAAACAAAAAAAATCACCCCAAACTGCCTCTGTATGTTAATATTCCATTTTGGCTTTAGTCTTTCATTTGTCATTTCTAGCAAGTAAGTTCCCTTTGTGTTTTCTTCTTTCACCAACTGTTATCTCTGCTGCATGCATGTGGTTGATTCATGTGCCAGAAACTTCCCTGCAGAGGCATTTAGTGGGTCCAGCTACAGGAGTCCTCTCAGGGCTTCCCCAAAGTGTGTGCTCTGAAAATCATACCAGTATTCAAGCCCAGAACAGAAGCACTGCTTTCGTGATAAAATTCCTAATTTTCCTCTCATTTAATTTTGCCTTTTTTACTCTTTCTTTGGTTGGGCAGACACATCTGTTGTTTCACAGCATGAAACCACACACTGGCTGCCTTTGGTTACCTGTTTGCCACAAATGTCTCTGTTTTTTTCATCATATTGTTTTTTTCAGAAAAAGAGGAGTATTGGGAAGGGGAAGAGACAGGATGATCCAGCTGCTGCAACGTTTTTCAAAAAAACTTTGCTGGTTTCTGTAAATCAGTTGAGCAGTTTGAGATTGACACAAATCTGCCCTTACCAAGAAGGCTTCCTGCTTGCTTTCTGAAAATGGCATGTGGTCTCAAAACCCTTCAGCTGGGTTTGAATGGTCAGAAATGGTTTGTCAAAAGGTAATTTCAAGGAAGTTTGGCTATTTTAATGGAATATTTAATTGCACATTTAAGGGTGCTCCACACATATACAGAAAATTATTATTATTTTAAACTAACGTTTTTGTTTCTCCTAAAAGCACTGATCTAATTACAGCAGAATCCACATTTTATTATTATAATTCTTGACATCTGTCTCATGTTCATAAACTATTTTAGATGCTGACTTCTCATGCAAGGCAATGTCAGCCCTCTATCCAGGCAAAGACATAAGAGGTTTTTGTATTTATTTTTTGCCTTGTTTCTAGGATAAAAGTCAGACTTCAGCCACAAGATTTGTATTTGCCTTATGATCAGCATGGAGAGGGGAAAGGCATTTTTTGTTTTGATACATGGCTGTAGTGGCTTGTGATTACACCTAATCTATTTTCTGATAGCTCTTTGCTTGCAGGTACAGAGAAGCAAACTCAAACGGTGCTTATTTTTAAATGCACACTTAATTCTAATGGCAAACACTGGGACGGTAAGTTGCTGTAGCTTGAAAGCAGAGTTGTGTAAAGAATCTGTTAGAAGTAGAGTTGCTTATAATGAATTATGAAAACTAGATCTTGATTTGATTATTGGGAAGTTTATTCTTAGCTTAAGTTGATGAGAAGTAGAGAGAAAGCCATCTGGGGGGAAGAATGCTCAAAATGAGCCACTTCAGTAAACAATTAAAGGTTGCTAAAAGACAGCACACACTTTAATAGCTAACTTCTAAAACTCTACGCCCCTGGCTTCAGACAGTTTGTGGACTGCTTTTGACAAAACAATTTGGCTTTGGCCTGACACTGAAAAATATCAAGGTGCTCTGGAGTAGGATGTTTTTCAGAGGGAGGGACACTGAAAAAAAAACAGAGAGGGACTGAGAATTTGTCCTGCACTGACTTCCATGTCTGAATGGACAACACAGGCCTCCTCTTTGTACCACTATATCAGCACTTTTTCTTATATTTTGTTTCTGTTATTGAGCTCAAGGAGCAGCATTGTATTCCTTGTTAGACTCTGAAGGGAAGTGGAAAGGCTAACCCAGTTCAGGGATATTGTCAAGGCAGGTAAAGTGGGTACCCTACAGGTTGGGATTAAACTCCTTCCATATCCTTAGAAGCCTGTTATTGCAGTAAGATATGAGTTCAGTGGGTGCCAGCTGTCCCATGTTATTTCCCAATGCACATCTCTTTAAGCTTGTACAAATAGGAAGTAGCTGAGCCATATGATATAAGATCTCTAATCCCACCACAAATTACCAAAGGCTGATGTGCTTATTCTCCCTTGGGGTCACCTATTCTTCTGACTATATTCTAAAATGCAGTTCACTGAGGGATTCCTGAGAGAAGTAAAAGGCATGAGGTGCAAAACTGAATTTGATGCCCCCCGAGGGCTGATGCATAGGAGAGAGGATGGAGATTCAACTTGGGTATCCACAGTGGGAACAACAGTGGTCTTGGGGATCAGATGAAGAGTCACAGATTGTGGACTCTACACAAAGGCCTGAGGATGACAACCTCGGTTTTAAAAATGAAACAGCTATTTTCAGTGCCTTGTCTACTGAGATTCTTGACTTGAAATCCCATGAGCATTCAGTTTTCTGAAATGTCTGAGAAATTTTCCCCTAAAAAGTCAGAAGTGTATCTGACTTATTACCTTAAAACATTTGTACTACTTGCCATTCCCAAGGATATGGTCAAAGTGGTTCATGTACTCGGGTCAGCTTCTTCATAGAGAGTCTAAGCACTCACTGTATCTCAGTCTCATTCCATTTGCAAAGTTGGGCATTTTTTTTCTCAGCAGAGTAAGTTAAAGTATGCTGAGAGTAATCCTGTCTTTCCTCTTGGTACTTTTGACAGACTCTAAGCAACATGCACACTATGGCTCTGGGATATCCCAGAGTGATCCAGCCCAGACACCTTCATTTATGTGCAGCAAGCCAAGAGATGCTACTCATCAGCCTAAAGGAAAAGCTGCCCTCACTCCTTGTCATGCACCTTTGACCAAGGTAAGGCTAAGGGACCATTTCCCACATGCTCTTTTCCAAACCAAACGATGAATCCAAGGCACTATTTCAGCAGAATGTTACAAATTTTAATGTGCTATATGTGGTATAACATCACATTTCTCTGGCATGGAGCACTGACATTATGAACCAGAATCAAATGTAAAAGTACAATCACTCTATTAACTATCTAAATTGTCTCTAAGATAAGACATGTAAATAGATGGCCATGGTGCAATGATCAAAGATAATGTAATCAGAAGAAAAGGGAACAAGACAAGCAGGTGTCGGCCCTTTCTGGCTTTGCCAGATGTCCTCTTCACAAACCCATTGCTGCTTGTAATTTTGAAGCTGACATTTATGCTGCCATTTGCTGGTACCACAGCACTCTGGCTGCAGAGGTGGTGATGACTGTCAGCAACTTCTTCCACTTGAGTTTATTATTTCACAAAATTTGCTTTTGTTGTTTTTGTTGTTGTTGTTGTTGGGTTTTTTTGAGAAAGGACTGGAAATGGTAATGGCTTGTTATGGCTAATGGCTCATAACGCTTACATTCCTCAAAAGCCCTATGTGTCTATGTGGAGGGAGCTGAAATAAACTCTTCACATGTGTTGAAAAAAAATTCATGTTGCTAGAGAAAGATGAGCTGGGAAAAGCTCTCTTTGTAAGCCCCAGCACCTGCTCTAAGGCCACTGATACTCCTTTTGCTGTGTGGAGCATCACAGATATTGCACACGCTGCTCATGGAAGGTGCACAGAAAAACTGTGGGTTCAAAGTGGGAGTAGTCAGACAGCTTTGAACAGATTTACCTCTAAATGTTAAAGTTTAAACTCTTCAGGGATACTTTAAATTCCTTTCTATTTAAAATGCTGATGTATGTGAACTAATTCAACCAAGAAAAACTTTGTAGCTGGGTGACTACTTTCAATGAGATCACTTTACAACTACGGGAAAAAAAAAGTTCATTCACAGGAAATCATTTGGGCCTGTCTTGTATTTCTCTTTTAGGTCAGATCCATCTTAGTTCAGAAGGCCTGTTCCAAACCTACAGTCATGACTCTAAAGGCATTGAGACCCCTGTTGTTGTGAGAAGTGTGGCCATATAAGCCATGAAAATTTTATCTGCCTTAGTGTAAACTTGACTGATGCATACATTTTAGAGGTTTTCTTGCCCTGAGGTATATTTTACAGTCTAATTTTTACTAACATGTAAAAAAGTCAAATTGATCAGGGATATGAATCAAACAAAACCTGAGTTTATCAAAGGTACTCCGACAACAAACACATTGCATTTAGGCAACAAAGGAAAAAAAAATACCACTCTGAAATTTACCTTCAATCACATTGATATAAAGGTATTATCATAATTCAGACAAGCTAAGAGTGGATGTATGAGATTAACACCTATATCTTATTAATAATAAACAGTAAAAATAACCGGTGCTCTGTTTGGTGTACTTTTTTAAAAAAAGAGGAAACACTTTCAGTTTCACATGAATTGATTGGGACCGACAAGATGCAATTCTAAGTGCTTTAGTCAATTTAATCCAATTCAGAAAAAAACACTAACCCAAATTTTAAGTAGTTTCGATTAATGGAAGTAGAGAGGAAATCATAACTGTTCACAGATACTCTGTAGCCAGGAAATGAAGCCAAATTGGCCAGCTAAACTGAGCTTTTCACTTACTGTTAGTGTGTTCTGAATGAAAAGAGAGGAAAGCCTTCACCATCTGAGTCATAATCTTATACCAAACTGATGTCAAGCATTAATTTAAAGCATTTAATTTAATGAAATCTTTCAGTTAATATTTAACAAAACATGACATACTTTGTTTCATTGGAAATCATTCTCTAAAAAACTCTTTTCTCACAGAAACAATTCCATTTTCAAATTTAATTCATTTTCAGGGCTTCATTGTTTTTGTGTTCTCAAATCTGATTTAATACGCACTTTCCTGCTCTTATAGGCTGTAATTAAGCAAGATTAAAAAAATGTAATTACTATATCAAGCTTGCACAGCCAATGCAAAATTTCCCTTTTATTTCAAATAAACTTTGATGTAGTTCTTTGAAATGTTTCATTAGTCTCCACAATCCTGCCTTTTTTTTTTTTTTTTTTTTTCTTGATTGCTTAATGATAAAGGAGGTTTCAGAGCTGAGTTACTGGACAGATCATTCACCACTCAGGCATTTCTGATACTCCCACTGCAGCACAGTCAAGTATTTAGGCGCGTAAGTGCCACATTTCTTTGCTGCGTCTGAATGCTGAAGGATGGGGGCCTGTTTGGAGGAAGTTTGGAGAGCCCACCCCACGGCTGGGTCACCATGACAATGAGACAGCAGGAAGGAGAAATGTTTGCCATGCAGGCACATAACCCCAGCGTAACACCACTCTAGTTAAATATGCCAGAGTGCTGAGAATGGCTGACTGAGTGCCGCACGGAGAAGAAAACACATCTCTGGCTGGGGATGTGCAGGGAACTTTCTGTCTCCTACACACACATCTGTGAGATCACCTGGGCTTGGCACAGACCTATTCCTGCACAGGAATTGACCCTTATGCATTTATTCACTTTATGTGCTGGTGGGACATTATGAACATGTAATAAATACCACATTGCTACCAAACCCCCTGACAATCCAGCCCAGCTGACTAGCTCAAAATCCTGTTGTCAGGTTCCTTCCCCTTAAGGGTGGATTGTCACAAGATGCAAATCAAATGATGAAATGCAAGCAAAATGATGCAAAACAGCAGGTCAGCTGAACAAAATAATCCACATCTTGCTATTACAAAACACCTGTGGGACATTGCAAAGTTAGGTAGCACTTTATAGATGTTTGTAGAAAAGTCATAGTTGAGATGTTGCTTTTGCTCACTGACCCTTAAAAATCTAGTTTCTCCTGCTTAAAAATTTTATTTGCTGTGCCATTTGACTCTAGGAACCCAGCAAGGCTGCAGCACACTTCCTCTATGTCTAGGTGCAGAGTGCTAGGAAATTGCTTTATTCAGGCACAAAGAGTGCCTGGGGGCACAGTTTCTTTGTTAAGTTCCAGGGCAGAAATAGAGCATATATATCATAGACATGGTCATATATTTTACACCATGCTAGAAGCTTGTGGCCCTGCCTCTTGCTCTGATTCACTTCTTAAAGAAGCCACAGAGCAAAGTCTCTGTCTCTCTCAGACATAATCTTTTGCATCATCCTCAGTCCTTCTCTACTTTAAGTCCTGAGAGAAGAATTCTCCCTGGCTCTGCTTGTCTTCTGTAGCTGCCCTCGGGAAAGTGAGGTCTTTATTGTTTGATCCAGTTTGGCAGATGGATTTAAACAATCTTCAGAAATCTGTGCTAAGTCTAATCTAGTCTGACTTCACTCCTCTTGAACCCTACAAGTCTTTTGCAAATGAGCCTCTTGCATTATCAATTTATCCGAGCTGTATTTAGTATAACTAAAATGCTAAACTGATGAATCTTCTCACTGAGGGCAGAATGAGCTGGACCCATGAAAAGGCCACTCAGCAGGAAGGAGGCACGGAAACCAACAAACAAGCTGAGGACCACAGAACCCCTGATATGCACAACACAGAGGATATTAAAAAGTGGGTAGGAGGTAATGAGCAGTAAGCATCCTGGGCCTCTTTAATCTTTAGTCTTCCTTTCTGTCTGAATTGGCTGAATTCTGTGGGATAACTTGGTAGACATTCAAGGAAGTGACCTACACTGTTTCCTCATGTGTAGCACAATAATCGACAACATCAAATGAACTGAGCATCAAGCTGGAATAGCCCAGTTACAATGGCAGTGGAAATTAAATAGCATTAATTAGAGGGAGAATATGCAACTCTTTCTGCCTGGAATGTCTCTTCTCTTAGCTGTCAAAAGCCTCCATGGTTTGGCTTATTAAGAACCAAGTTGACAGGAAAGTTGAAGGGAATAAAGGAGAATTCTCCATTGTGTGCCAAGCCAACTGAGGGAAGACTTGAGTTCAAGGCTGACTTTTAAAAGACAGCAAAAGGTTAATGAACTTTTATCCAAGCACCATTAATACATCTGAAGATCATTCTAACTAGACCACAGACAACACTTTTTCTCTTATTTCACTGCAAGACCAGGTCAGTAATGTAACAGAGAAATCAGAGATTAAAAAGGTTTTTCCAGTTTCCAGAAAGCAAAGCAATCCTCCATGACAGTGGAAAGTACTCTTCCTATGTGCTCTCCCAATACCTGTACGTATTCCATGTTAAAACTATCTCCACAACAATTCCTCCCCCACCATTTTACTGACATTTGATATAAACCAGACTGTACTCTGCATTAAAAAATGAGCTTGATTCTTTGAGGTACAATGAACTCTCATTTCTCACTATGGAAGAGCTCAACCTCCTGCAAAACCAGTGAAGGCATTACTTGGAGGTTGTTCTCCTACACCTTCCATTCTCTGGTACACTGGGAAGGGCCAAGAGAATTATCAGATTTTTAGTCAGGACTCAGTTCTGTACTCTGTGATTTAAATTCGTGCCAGCTTCTATGATAGAACTACAGAATGGGAACTGTGATATTGCAAACAAAGCATAGAACAATTAGTTATATTTAAAAAGGTTTCTTTGCCACCTTTCGGCAATCAAGCATGTTTGCAAACACTCTGTTTTAAGAACTTATCTTTCCTTTTGTATGTATACTTGCCTTTTTTCTATACTAAACAATTAATGTAATTCTCAACCACTAAAGAAAAACCTGTAGACATTTGGACAGTAAACTTTTTCCCATTACGTGTCTAAATGATGCCTAAAAATCCCTATTTTTATTAATTAAATTAATTTATTTATTTTATATTTTTAATAAATAAATAATTTATAATTCATATATATAAATAAAATAAATTAAAATATGAATAAAATATAATTATTTTATAATAAATTAAAAAATAAAGAAATGTCCTAATTGTTGAACAGAACCATAGAAATTTTTTTAGTTATTTAGAAAAATAGTATTTTTATTTCATGATTTTTTAAAAATTAACTCATTCCCTTGTAAAAAAATAAGGAAGAAATGTGTCAGCAGATTTCCATAAATTACTAGTATAGCAAAAGCACATTATTGAGGAATTCACTTACAAGTGAGCTAGAATTACACATTAATAAATTACCTTACGTCCACTTTGCAATACCCAAAAGGTCAGATGTTTGAGTCTTATTTAAGCCCCTTGAATCTAATCATCTACATAACTTCATGTAGTAGCTGCACTATGTAAAATGGCTTAGAGAGGAAGATGCCAAAATACACTAGAAAATCAAAGACTTTCCAATAAAAACATTATTTTGGTTAACATTATTTGCTAAATTAAACCTAAAGATATTAATCATTTTGCTCAACCCACAATTGCATTTTTCAATTAATATATTAATTCTTCTTTCAATTCCTCTCAGCTTTTCTTACATGTCCTACATCTCTACTTTCCCTTAACAGACAATGGCATATCTTTCTTCTACATTTAGAAACATAACCTCCCTTAAAATGATGTTCTATGAGAAACCTCACTTGGACATGCTGTGACACTTGATGGACTTGAAAACTGTGCCCAAGCAAGACGGATGTGGCAGCTCCACGATCCCTGAAGACGCTTTAAAGGGTATCCAGGAGAATCCCTTGCTCTTACCACACAGATGTAAAATTATAGCTGGAGGAAACAGGGAACTGGATATATGAGAAACTGGGTACCAGTCAAATCAAGGAGAGTAAAGAGAAAAATAAAAATCCAATGAGGAAACGTGTGTTGATCACACTTTTTTTTTTTTTTTTTTTTTTTTTTTTTTCTCTAGAGAATGCAGAGGAAGGAATATGTACACACTGACTTTCTCCTGCCTGGTCTTTTCCTGGCTTTACCTATCAGCAAAAGGAGCCAAGAGGACAAGGACATCAGTGTCACTTCACCAAAAAGTTAGCTTTTTTCCCTCTGGAGATGCAAATCCTACAGAGCAACCCTTTGACGAAGGGCTGCCTGAAAAAGCTGTGCAAGAAACTTCACTGGTCAGTTTAAGTGCAGGATCCTTTTTGCACAGGTTTTAATGGAAAATCACTTCAGCTGCAGGAGAGCAGGATCTACCCAGAAATCTCACAGTGCAACACATAAGATAAATTTTGTTGATTCAATTAAATACAAAAAGTATATTTTACCATTTTATGATAAAGAGTATTTCCTAAAATGTCAATAAAAGTTAATAAGAAATGGCTTGATGCTTAATTAAACCATCTGTGTTAATTTCCAGTTGCTGCTTATTTTAAGAAAGTAAGAAAGCAGCATCAAAAAAATACAGATTCTGTTTCTTATATTTTCTGCTCATAAAAAAGGGGGAAAACAAAATGTGAAAGAGCTTAGAGCTAAGGTATTTGGTTTGAGGATCAGTAGAATATTTCATTTTGTCTGTATGAATAATTATAGTCTCTATTATTATATAAATATAATTTCATATTAGTTCTCTGGCCAAATGTCTAAATTTAGAATTACTCTTTTTTTTCATTACACAGTTTCAATAATAAACATTATGATCTAGCCTAGGTGTATGTTACTTTATTAAAATACCTCCTTTTTAAGCACTTGGTGGAATCACTTACTGTTCTGCTATGGCTTAGGCAGTCTGCTGGTAAAAATGAAGATTTATTTTTATGTGGCTTGAACTAAGATGACTGAGTTTTGATGTGTGCTCACCCTTAACTATTAACATTGTGTGCAATGGCAGCTTAAATGTTTTATTTTCAAATAAACAGGCAAATGGACTGTTATTTCTATAAATACTAACAGGATCATGCCCAAGCACTGGGATTTTTCAGCCTGTAGCAAGAGGAAACTATACATTTTCTGTTTATTTTTGTGGGTTTTACTATTTTAAGTAACATCAAGCCCTGGACTGAAGATATTCTGACATTTCTGGTTGATTTGAAGGAAAAAAAGTCACAATAATTTCTTAGCAAGTTAGGTCAACTTAAGCTAAGTCACTGAGTGATGAAAAATATTCTCTGTGACAAGAATATATGCCATGTCCTCCTGGATCTCCATCTCCAAGTCTTTTGCAAAGAAGCTCAAAAGGAATACATGGGAAAGTGGGAAAACGGTTGATGGCCCTACCAACATCTACCCAAATCTCCTCATGTGCCACTAAAATGTGACTGTGTAGGGACATTTGAGAGCTGTCCCTGCCTCCTTAACTGAGAGCATATGCTGAAAGTGCTCAGATGCTCTTTTCTGCTCTCCTTTCCCCTGACATCAGCTTTAACACACGCATGAAAGACAGAATAGCAAGGTTCTCATGCTGCCTTTCGAGCAGTAAAACCTGAGCATCAGCTTTGCGGTTCAGACTCCTGCATTTGTGAATGTTATTTCAATTTTCCTTTGTAGCTGGCTATTTATCTTTTGAAGGTGCAGAAATGAGCAAGTGTCTGGGTTTTTTCTGAGCAATACCTGGCTTCACTTAGTAATAAGCTCTTGATTATCAGCAGGTAACAAAGCATTGCTTGACAATTGTAACTTGCTTTCTGAATAGACAAATGCAGACACCACTAGATGACTGAGGTTTTACAAAGGTATCAGAATGTCCTTTGAAATGAAAGGCTTTTTGCAGCCCTGAGTTGTTCCTCTAAATCTCTGCTCAGCTTGAAACAGTTTGACCTCTGCATCTCATTTCTTTGCAGTAATAAACCCCTCTAATAAATAAAAAGGAAAACAATTGAACCAGGTAAATAGATAAAAATTAGGGAAGGAGAAAGCGAATGAACTTAATTGCAATCACCATAACCAGTATTGCCTTGACTTAAAAAGTATTGATTAAATAACTGAATATTTACATCTTGTACTGGACCCGCTGAAGGCAAATGATGCATTGCAAAGCAAACAGAGGCTGACCTTTGCACGTTTTCCCATCAGGCTGCAGGGTAAATCCAACTGGGCAACTGCACCGTACCCCTGTCGCGGTATCCTTGCAAGTCCGATCACAGCCTCCGTTATTGACAGCACATGTTTCTGCAGAATGAAAGAGAGACAGAGAGGGAGAGAGAGGGAGAAAGGGAGTGTAATGAAATGCTCTGGGGGAAGGGAAGAGCACTTTCTCTTTGGGGCAGTATTACAACATATTAAAAGCAATATAAGTTTTAAGCAAGGCAACTGAAGCAAGCTCAAGGTCATCAGGGTCCATGTACTGGTTTTGACTGGCAAATCATTTCCACAAGTCATGATTTCTTTTTCCTCCCAAATGGGAGATTTTACTTAGTGTATTTAGTTAGTGTTTTTCAACTCTCTTAGACAATAGGATGGGTTATTACATATGAAACAAGTTTAAAAAGAAAAAAAAAAAAGAGTGATTGCCTTTAAAAGCAGAATCAAACATTCTGTTTTGCACCAGTCAATGTCTAGCTGAGGTATTTTTAGGTTCACTTTTAAATGATCTTGTAAGCATAATGAACTTTACAAACAGTAGAAAGCAAAGCAGAGCGCTAGACTTGGAACCAAGAATTTAAAACCTTTAGTTAAGAAAGAGTTAATGGAAAATGAACTACATATATCACTTTGACAAGAATCTACATGCCCAATCTGTTCTTACTGAACTACAAGCAAAAGGCATCTGGGTTTTGTCCACTTAAAGCTTTTTGCAAATTGAAAGGAGTTTGGAGTGGGTGGGAGGGCATAATTGAGGTCACTGAACCCATTCCAAGCTGTGTCATTGAAATTTCCCAGTGCTTGTAGTATGTAGAAGGGTGGCTGGGCAAACACAGGCAAGAGAAAGTTGCAATACTTCTGAGCTTTTACTACAGTGGGCAGTGGCTATTAGGTACCACTCGATTTAAAAAAAAAATCTCCAACTTCATTACAGAAAAAGCAAGAACCCCTCCCTCACTGCCATTGTTTTGTGTTACTCATGTATGCACATGCACACACCGTACACATGCATATGCACACATACTCACAAACACATCCATAAAAGAGATAAAAGGCAAGGGAAATGATTAACTTTGCTTTGATCCACAGAATGGAGTGGATGTAAGGATGCCAATTTAGCACGTCAGTTTGAACTGTACATTTTTCTGAAAAGTATTTACTTCAGAGAAAAAGTCCTTTTAATAGTATCTTTTTTCAGTTGCTCTGGATTTGATTAAATTAAAATACCCCACTGCCCCCCAAGATTGCCATTATTCTACTCAGCTCACCTCTTTCCCTAAAGAGGCTTTGTCATTACTTACTCAGATTTACAGACTCCTATTGCTGAATATTCACAGCCTGTGTCACAATTGTACCCTGTGGACAGGATCTGACAATCAGCTATAGGATATGCTAATTGGGAATTGCCTTACAACATTACATTGATCAAAAATTATTTACACAGAACAGAACAAGCTTTATTTTTCTATTGACTAGTGCGAGAAGATTTTTATTATAAAGTAGCTTGTGTTTTGCCCTCAAGACAAACTTAGACTGGCCATTTGGAGAGACTTCACTGCTTTAAGAAAAAAAAAAAAAAAAGTGTAACAGATTTTTTTTCTTTTGCACTGGCACAGGCCTCTCCACCAGTTGTGAAATTAGCTCCTGGCACTTAAGAACAAACTGAAACATGATTTGGGGCACATATGCATTAACAGCATAGGACAGATCTCTGAGCCGATATACATTCACACATGGTCCTCCAGATAGATTTTAAATTTTTATGTCTGTTTGATATGTAGTAACATCATGTAGAAAGAGCTACCAGTATAGAAATGGATTTGTATGTAACTGCCAGGAAGCACAGCTAACAAATGGATTGACATGTTTTCTGAAATGGCTTTCTGAAAATGGAGCTGAGTCTGCAGCTCCTGATTTTCAGGCAGTTCTTGCTCACCTTGCAGGACCTGAACCTAACTGTTCAAACAATATAGTTCTCATTTTCATCTCCTTCTCTGGGAAGTACTATTTTATAGACTTAGAGGCTGAAACTTCTTCTTGAAGAATTCTTCTGCAAATGACAATGTCACTATTTCCATTTGTATGTGAACAAATGTTCCATTTGTGAGTGTTTTGTTATGTGACCAACATATCAAATAATAATTTTACCTTTCAGGGAAGGAAAACTGTTTCAGGTCATTTAAAAATTTTAACTTGGGCACAGTTTAAGGGCAGGAGGATTTGCCAGGAGTAAAGAGTTAAGGTTAAAACTCAGGAAAAAGCACTGAAGGTTACGTTTGGCATGGCACTGCAAAGAGCAGTAAATCTTCTGTTAGCAGATTAACTCTGGCATATGAAGACTCCTTTATTGCAGTGCGTCAACACAAGATGAACATAAGCAGTAATATTTCTGCTTTCTGGATGACATCCAGTGAAAATGAATAGACACAACAATTTTTTTTTCCCATGGCATGGATGACTGGATCTATAGGGTAAGGGTCATTCAATGAACAAGAGTTATTTCTACGTATAAATAGAAGGAATCAAGCCAGCTTTTCTTATTTTCACACAGATTTAGTAAAACAAACCAAAAAGGGTAAATACCCTGCAACCTTCCTAGCAACTCTGACTTTCATACATGACGAAGTCTTAACAGAATGAAGATCCAAGTGAGCAAGAGGACATGTGACAGTACCTCTCACACTTTGGATAATTGGAGAGATGTACTGATGAAATTCCTTAAACTCGAGGTCGTGAGAAAACATCAGTAAAAGAAAGCAAACATGAATAGCAGAATGTGGGAAAGAGGCCACATCAAAGAGAGGAGCTGAGGCCTACACACAGCACAAACCGAATGCATGACCACCTGTGTTTCTGAGAGGGGTGACACCGACTCATCCCTCACCTCTCCACTACCAAAACTCAGCATATATTTGAAACACAAATGGAACTTTTAGGCCTCAAGCCAAGAGCAGAAGCAAATTACTTATTTCCATTCTATCACACTGGAGAAGCTATGGAAGGGAAAGAACAGATGTTAAAAATTGGATCAGCTCTTCAAGGTGATATTGATCCTACAGAGCTTTTTTGCTGCTTTTCTATGAAAGATAACCTCAACATTTTAGCCTTTTTTCTTTTTGTTTTGTTTACTTCCAACTAGTTTTGCAGATTTTTGTTTTTGTTCTTTTTTTTGTTCTGACAAGGTAGCAGAAAAAAGAACTGGAAGAGACAACTAAAGCAGTGTCATGTTACTGACATATAGATTCCTTCTGAATTATGATAAAGCTCATAATCTGAAACAATTAGACCTTTCTGCTAATTTAGAGTGATGCTTGTAGTCCATCTACATCCCTACTGAATTCCTACCAGAAAATTCAAGCAGAAACAGAGATCTAAAGAAAAGGACATCTATTTATATACAGTCATCTGGGAGACAATACACTGTATTTTTCCAGTGTAAGCTCCTAATTCTGGAACAATCTCTTGTGTATCTGCTCAGTGGATCCACAGACAAGAAATAGCTAAAATCACTACCGATATGCTACGAAACTGTAAGGAATCCATAGGAACTATTTATTAGTCCACTGCACTATGGGATATTCACTGCTCCTGGATATTAAAATAACCAATTAAAAAACAAAAGCTTGAGCTGTTGGTTCTTCAGCACTGAATCAGGAACACTGACTTAGCTACCAGGTGAAATTCCTCCAGCGCCTGCAATGGTTTAGCAGTGAAAGAGCAGCTCTCCAGGTTCTATTTCTGCAGCCTCTGAACTAAAGTAGAATCTCTACCAGGTGGCAATGGGTCACTTTCTTAAAAGAAGAGTCACATTAGACAGGATTTATTTGGCTTTGAATACTATTAAATGCCTGAAATTCTGAACACATCTCATGGCTTGAAAATACTTCTGGAAGCCTGATTTTCAGTTTCTTCTATGAAAAAAGTAAATATAACCATTTAAAAGATAAGCTTCTCATAAAATCTGTTTGTTTGGGAGTTTTTAAAGTAGCCATTTATTTTATAAAGCAAATTTTTCTGACTTCAATTTATATCGTGAATGAAAAAAATTACATTATTTTAATGGTATTGGTCAAAATCAGGTAAATCTTAGGATCTTTATTTATTCACTGTTGGTTCAATCTGGATTAAGATCCAAACCAGTTTTATAGGAACTGAGATATAGTGTAAAGCAGAACAAAATTACATAGGTCCTTGAGACTAGCAAGATAGTCTAGATACATCTAGATACAAGAGATACATCTGAGGATCATGCAGTAAGCTATGTCTTAACCAGGTCATTCTCCATAATTCTGGATATATCATGAGGACAGGTATTAAAACTGGACAAGGTAAATAAGAGCAATAAAAGCAAGAGGAGGGGGATCTAGCAACAAGAGGCTTCCTTTAGAGATATGGAAAAGTGATCTTTTCTGTTACCCATCATGGCAGTCTGAAGTCAATAGGATCCAGAAAAATGCTGTTTGTTTCCAGACTCCTGACCATAACACAATGAATGGATAACAGCTGTAAATGTAAGAGCTCCTCTCAACAATGTGTGTAAAACATGCAAAGAAGTCTTAACAGAAGACAAAACCCCAGCTGTAGTGAAAACAAGAGAACTATGCAACCCAAGTGAAAATGGGAGAGGGAAGACACTGAAGTCATCACCTACACTGTAGGAAGCCTTGCAGCATCCTTCTCTTAGGAAAAGCATGAGAGGGACACTGAATGGCACTTTCTTGCTCAGAAAAAGTTGTTCTCAGACTAAATTAAATTACTGTTCTGTAGGACTTATGACTGACATTTCCTCTGAATGACAGAGGGAGGCTGGACTGATCCCCTGTCTTAAGGCCTTGTGCAGAGGAAAATTATTTTTTTTGCAGCAACTAGTAGGCTGCAGATAAAAGACACAGCAGTCCCCCAAAACAAAGAGCATTCCCTAAGCTTGCCAGATTTCTATAAACTGTTTAGTTGACATGGTAAGCAGTAAGTACAGCAGAAAGGAAGACTTAAAAGTGAAAAAAATGCTTTTTTTCCCCACTACCTAGTTCCTGTGATTGCCCAAATGATAACACTAACCAAAGGGCAAGAAAAGAAAACTAGCAATTCAAACTGCCTTTATTTGGAATTCATTTGTAGTTGACTAAAGCTCATTGGGGTCAGCAGAAACAGGATGACTGGGCTTTGCTGTCAAAATCTGTGCCATATTATTTTGAGCTTATTCTGAGTCAACATTTATGCTAGGCAAGAGCAATTCTTGATGGAGTAGCCTGGAGCTCATAATTTAGAGAAGCCATCACATCCAATCAAGTAAATCATAGTCCAACCAAAGTTATGAGTAACTGTACTCAGACTGTAATCGTACCTACTTCTACACCTGGTTTGAATTTTGCACAAGATCTCAACACAGCATCTTATGCTCAGAACAACAGTCTTAAATTCAGGGGTCAGACACATAAACAAGTTGATCTTCATGCAAATAAAGCTAAATGGTGTAAGCAGGATGGCAGCTTTAGTGCACTCACAGTTTTAGCCAGTGCAGCAAGGAGTGATATAGATTAATCAGGCCATCTTTTCCTAAAAAGGTGTCTCTGAAGTAATAATACCTGGCAACTGGAGTAGAAAAAAGGGTAAACTACTCTCAGCAGATGTGCTGTCACTAAAGCTGTTGTAAACTGCTACTGTCTCTTAATAAAGAGATAACCTGTTTACCTATCCTAAGCACATAAAAATGAGTGTATTTCCCTGTATTTAATTCACAGTGAAACACCAACTTCGAACAACTGAGGAAAGATTAGAGACATCCGTTAAAGATAGCCAAATATATGGCTTTGAGAATTTTGAGAAGGTCTAATCTGAAACCAATAATTGCCATTGTCTGTTATGATTCCTTCCATCACTCTAGTGCTTTGGGCCCTCATAAGGACCAACACCAGGACTCCATTGCAAACAATGTTGTAGTTTGGAAAAAGTGATGATGGTAAGGTATTAGTGCAAAGAGGGCAAAATCCTGCTCAGCTGAGTTGTACTGGCTCCCTGCCCTTAAAGAATGTTGAATTCATTTACTTTAATACACAAAGTGTCTGGAGTTAAATTAATCCTTAAATTGTACCTCCCCTCCTTTCACACCTGAAAAAGCACTTTGCTCTATCTGGGTCAAAGGCTGCCTGTGCAGACATCTCATCTGTTTCCTTCACGTTGGTGCCACTGCATGGTCTCCACCAAAGAGAGCTCTTTCTGAATTCCAAACATGCTGGGGTTTCGGACTGAGGTTCTTTCTCTTCCTCCCAACTTTTATCTAGAGAATCCAGAAATAATTTTAACCACTAGTAGTAGGTGAAGCACATGACTGTGCCTAAGGACTACCTAATTGAATAAAAAAAAAAAAAAAAAAAACGCTGAAGATCCCCCACAAATTCTGATGAAAAATGCACAAATCCTGAAAGCCTGAAACTTGGAAGAGATTCAAACTTAACTCAGGAAAGGCCATTTAATAAAAATAAAATTCTGTGGATTATAAAATTACCTTGCCTTTATATGAGGGAATATGCAGCATGAGTAAGAAAGCCATGAGGCAGAGAAGAGATGATAAGACTGCTGCTGCCATCCATAAAAAGAATTTTACTGAAAGTAGCAGTACATGAGGTACAATGTGCTATGTGGCAGGAGATCAGGGTACAGGGAGGGACCCAAAGGACAACAAGCCCAAGAAGAAACTAAACACACAAAATATTTCAATTTTCAGTTAAGGGAGAACTATGCTATTCTCATGCAAATTAAGCTCTGTGATGCTGAAAGGATAGAGAAAGAGTATTCACAAGAGTATAATGAAACAAACAAATAGCTGTGAACAGATGAAGGAGAAGCTGAAAGAGCTTCATATTCAGGGAATGAAAAGGTAAGACAGAAAGAGTAACTTGCAGGATGTGGAATTCTTCACTTCGTTATGCTTGTCTTCTCATTTCCTTGCAATTTCATGATTGGTAGAATTTTATTTGCATGAAAATAGGATGAGAATTCTGCCCTGCCACATAGGGAATGTGTGAAGAAACAACTAGGTGAATCTTACACTGAATCTCTCAGTTAAAAAAAAGCAAGTCTATTTCTCTTCAGGGAACACTACATACTTAGGAAATGTCACTTCACAGATTAGATGAGGTGTTTTACAAGCATCCTATGAGTCCAGTTTGGTTCTTAAAATTAACACTTGTAGCTGCAATGCTCTCTTTAGATAGAGAAGCTGCATTTAAGAAAAACTGAAATTGTCAGAACATTTCGAAGGAGCATTTTCTCCTGACCTTGGATAAATCTTTCAATCTAAAATAGGAAAGCAAAACAATGGAAAGTATTGTCAAGAATTCTGGATAAGGACAGAGTCTTTATCGTCAGCAAAGAAATGAAGAAAAGGAATTTTTACAAGAAATAGCACACCATTCACAAACTCAATGAATAAAAGTGATGGTAACTCAGGATGAAAAGATCTGCCCTTGGGAGACAGAGAATGCATGAATGACCTCAGGGATTCCTTCCCCCTGTTTGCTATGATTTCATACAGCAAAATAGATCTGACAGAAGGAGTTAAAGCAAGGTCTTGGTTTCACAGTCAGTAACTGAATTACAGAACCTCCTAGCAATATGCCTGCTAATGAAATGTTTGCAATTCTTCCTTGATTAATGCACAAAAAGATTATGATGCATACAGAGCCACATGCTTGGTTTTTTGACAGTGAGCAATTCTAAGTCGGGTAAAAGCCATTCACAAAAAATAAAGACATATTTTAAACAACTGGAAAGAGTCCTAGGAGGCAGTACAACAAAGCTAGGTACTGAAGTACACTCTGGAAAGGTGCTCTTGGCTTAAAGTGACCCTTGGTAGGCTGTAACTGTGATAGAAGTTAACAGCTTTGAAAGAACAGTTGAAAACAAACACTAGCTTGTCCATCATCCTGCTCTTTGAGACAGAAACCTGGGAATAGTATCACTCTCATTCTATTTTGAAAGAGAAAAAAACAAAGCCTGCAGAATCCATTTTTAATTCACACTGGAATGAAACAGTGTAAGACACTAGAAATTTTTCTGATGGCAAACCAGAGCTTGTACACTCTTTACACTAGTGTTTTGATAGTTTAGGCATTAAATTGCCATGTTAGAAACCCAGGTCACATTTTCTATGCTTTTACATTTACTGAAACTGAAAAATCCCTAGCCCTTATCAGGCTATTGATTACCAATAGTGGTCCCAAGGCTGGAACATATACATGAGGCAATAATGAGTTAGTCTGACTTTAAAGACCAACATTTACTTTCAACAGGGGTGGAAATGCACTGTGAAAGGGTCTTTAGAATCATTTCCTCACATTTCAAATGAATATTCTAACACATCGGTTCTGTCTGTGCACATTCTGTCTCCCTATTTCTAAAGATCATTCCAGGCAAAAGCACTGTGAAAACCAGTTTCCTCATAAAACCTACTTTCAAGAAAAAAGGCTTTTGACAGAAAACCCTCATCGGAGGACAAAATTCTTTTAGGTTAAGAATGCGTGGCTTCAGTACGTTCTACAGCTCCTTTTCCTGATCTGCAAAGAAGCTAAATATGGCTCTACCACAGAGTCCTGAAATCCAGAAAATGGTGGATTTCCATATGATCTACACTGTCACTGAGTGGTTTATGCAGTATTTCAAGAGAGATGTTTGATTTTGGATAAGTTATTCACACTAAGTCACCAGCAGAGAGATCTTTGGATGCTGAAAGACTACAGAAGGAAAATTTTCATATTGATATGCCATCATTTTAAACATGGCAGGAGAAAACAAATTTAATTATGAGACTCTGTAATTGTAATTGTAGGTAACCTTGTGGATTCTATTTTCCTGCAATCAAGCAAAAGCTGAATGTCTCTACTGAAGAGAAAACAATGGTTCAAAGAGAGTCCTGTGTGTCATAGAGAGAGGTGGAAGTAAAAAAAAGCACACTATAGAAATTAGAAGTTTTTTATTTGTCAGGTGCTCCAGACAAGTTGGTCAAAGCACATTTGATGTTCAGGATTAATAGGGCAGCCTAATACTTAGATAACTGGGGGTTAAGAAAAGATGCCATATGGCTGACTATTAAACTCAGATGACTCAAGGCATGTGATGTTGAGTACCACTTTTGGTTCAAATGGGTAAACCCAAGCTCTAAATTTGTAAATTTCTCTGCCTTTTTTGATGTGACAGGTATTTAAATACTTGACTTTGCTACAAATGCTGTAAGTCATGGCCACAAGCTCAAGTTGTGTGATTTTTATTTAATATGATGAGCAGCTCATTAAAATCCATTGCAGGTACTGGACTGAAGATATGAAACCTAAACAGCTTTGGCCAGGACAGGATAAACACAGTTACCTTGGCTGATATTTCCAGGTACTTTCAGGAGGCACAAGACTGCATGGAAGAGCTGACCAGCAGACAGAGAAGGGAGTACTGGCATGTCATTAAAGTGGCCAGAGCCTGACTTGCACTTGTGATCTATTGTTCTGAACTGGCTTTGGCTGTTTACTATAATGTTTGGGATCCTTGGAGTTGAGCTGATGGGGAAGTACAATTTCCACAGCAAGCAAAGCCAAACAAAGAGATGATTCTGCCCCCCCAAAATATGCAGGGAGGATATTCTCTGTCATACACTAATCCATGGCAGAAATGCCCAAATTGCAATTTCCACAGCTCACATCTCTAGTTATTGCTGTGCAGGGGGAACGGTCTTAGCTGACTGCACACTCACCTTTCCAGGCAGGTAGCTGGGTGCTCGTTTTAAACGGCTGGAAAGCCACTGATAAGATAATGGAAGAGGAGATACCCGAAGAAATCAAATTATGCTTGCCATAACAAGGGAAAGTACAGAACTAGCAAAAATACTACCTTATTTGCTGGTTATGTGCCTGGAATACAGTCAGACCACAGCCCTGCCTGTGAACAACTTCTAGGAAATCAGGGATGAAATGTAATACAGGTGCATATATATCCCAGCCTGGCAAAGCTGGTCCTTGTTGGTTTCCAAATGGCACCACAGAAGCAATCTAGGCAGAAGTAAAATTGAGAAGTAACAAAGACCAGCACAGTCCTGATGCACTTTACAGCTTACACCAGCATTTCATCTGACAGTAGAGTACTTTGGAGGGCTCTTAGGAACCAGCTTCCAGGGAAAAGAATTGCATCACTCTCTTTGAGGTGGGTTCCAAATAACCTTACTGATTACCCAAAAAGTCGGTGTCCAATAGCAAAGTCCTCAGCTGACCTGACATTGAATTAGCTGAGTATGTCTTGTGAAGGAGTGAATTTCTGTGCAGAGTTTGGATTTCTGAAGACACCTCTATCAGTGGTGTCTGTTTTGAGTCCTTTAAGTATGTAAGGGAAATTACTACAATTCCTCAACTTCAGGATGGGCTCATTGTCCTGTTGCTCCTTGCTATATTCAAAAGATCTTTGTACACCCCTCTTCTTGTGACAAGAAAGAACCAACATTGTATCTTCTAGGGCCAGAGCAAGAACATTTTATGGTCAAAGTGAGCTCTTACAACAGTAATCTTGGGGAAGAATGGAAAAGGGAGTGAAGGTGAGGAAGATGCATAGTATTGGCTGTTGTTCGGAAGTCACCTCACGTCAAGCCCAAATGAACCTGACCCACTGACTGCTAAAGGGTAGAGGAAGGAAAATGGAACATAGTGAGAAATGAGTCAGGTCTGCATCTTCAGAAAGAGCTGATCAGAGGACAGGATCTAACAAACAGCCTCCACAAAACATCATGGTAGTGTTGCTAAAACACTTTACAAATTCATGCAGTCTAGTAAGGCCTGGGATGATGGCAATGTAGCAAGTGACTACATTTTTAAAGACCATACAAAAAAACACCTCATAAAATTACTTGATTCAAAGAGTTGATGTAAAGAGCAGCCAAAGAGCAAAGAATTATCTCTGACTAGGAGAGGAAGACACCTTGAGTCTAAATTTCAGACAGTTTTGCAGTTCTGGTTCCTCAAAGACAAAGTTTCCAGCCACCTGTCATGTCTTTGTTAGCACTTCACTTATTTGTAATGAGGGAGCCTGATGGTATTACTGATGTTATGAATTCTATTTCTGTGACTAGAATATCAAGTTCTAAAAGAAGGTTTCTAAAAGGCTTCTAAAAGAAAGCTTCAGAATATCAACAGACAATTGCTCTGTTAAAACTTTACAGCCTTTTTGAGTGAAAGACAGTGGCCAAGGATAATGTTAAGCCCATAAGACTTAATTATTTACAATTTATTTAATGATGAAGTGCTAGGCTGCTGGACAATTTATTTTTACAGTTGTAGACTGTGACTCTTTGACTTATGAGTTCTATCCAGTGCTATGACAGCAAAAAGAGATATAGAAACATGAATAAAAGTAACTTCCATTGCTGAACATGTGACGCTGGACAAAATATTTTGAAGATAAATGCATTAGTAGGGTTAACTGGAAATTCATTGATTCTGAAGTTGTGTGCCCATACTAGAATGGCTCTCATATAGGTAGGCAGGGCAGATTGTACTGTGATTCACACTCATTCTGGATTTAGACCAAAAAATATGTGAAATGCACCAGTCCACTCCTCTAACTGGGTAAGGTAGACTCATGCCTGATGCTATGACAGAAAAAATAGTCATGGCAAATGGGTTTCCAGGGAAAAGAAGGTAAAGAAAAATGGAGAAGGTCTCTATGATGCTCCTAAGAAATATACAAAACAGAAAAAAATCTGTTATACCATACCAAACAGAGATTTGAACATAATTTTAAGAACTGAAGGCTGTGCTCAGCTAACTGCAAGATGAACCATACCAGACATGGATTGTCTTGCCATTGACTGTACATAGCCCTTCTGCTTTGTAGCAAGTGCAAGGTGTTTTGCAACATGTTCTGCTAAGGGCATGTAATGTGCCTTAGAGATGATGGCACAGCTCTGGTTTAGGAGCTATGCCCCTCTGCAGGATCACTGTCCTTCCTTTTCTATGGAATGCTCATGGCTCAAGGCCCAATTTACAGCAGCCCCCACAGAACCGAGGCAGAACCTCCCCAGGAACCCCCCTGGAGTACAGCTAAGGCTGCACTGCCTCCAGTCCACGATGGCAATGGCCAAGGGGAAGTGAAGAAGAGGGAAATGGGTTGTATGAGTGTTCACTGATCAGACAACAGCCATTCAGTGCCATCTCTGTAATGGCAGCACTCTTGACTCTGAATCCAAGTGCTTTTCTCTGATCCAGAGAAATGAGTGACAGCTGGAAGCCCTCAGGGTCTGTCCAAACATTCTGAAAAAGTTGGATGAAAATTTCTAGGCATCTTTGGACAGTCCTAAAGGGTAGTTGCCTGTAAGTCATCAGAGGAGACCAGTTTCTCATCTGTCCCATAAGCTCTAGATAAGGATGCATCTAACAGAAAGGAAAATAGTGTATTCATCTAGTTTTATCTGTTTAAGATTCAGCCACAAGTCACAGGATTACAGCATGACTTGGACACAGGCTCCTGTAAGAGCCAGTTTGAGATACAGAGGTGGCCAGTCTTGGTGTAGCAAAGTGACTGCTCTAGGCAGCCTTGTCTGACAGCAAGACCATTCTAAAACAATCTTGTCAAGCCTATTCTGGGCCTTGGCTGACATTAAGGGTTATACAGATCATAGTCATTTTGACAGCATGCAACAAATGACAGGGGACTAGCAATTATCATCCCAGGACTTGCAACTAAAAAGCACCTTTCATCATATTACTACAATTTCATAAAGTCATCTAATTTTCCTACTCTCCCAAGACTGCCTGCAGGAGGGTCAAAAATCACAGTCCATTTAGAAAAACTGGGAAAAATGTTTCCTGAGGAGCCTAGCAGTACTACCTAAAAGAGCTGTTTAGAAAACATCTGAAGGCATATGGAATTTAATGGAAATGCCACAACACTTTGGAAAGAGTAAGACTGCATTAAAAAAAAAAAAAAAAAGTTCTGAGTACCAGCAATCATCAGAAACAAACAAATAGAAAAGTCCCTAAATATTAAGCCACCCACTCAGATCTCACTGACTAATTAAATTACTTTTCCTCTCTAGTTAATGTTTTCCTAAGGAATCAGTGGTTTAAACACATCACGTCCAGAAACTCTCAGCTCTCAGCTGATACTCGCTAATACAGGAAGTAATGAAGAGTTCAACAGTGTATTTTGCAAACTGGATTTTAAACTATCTCCTTAAGCTTGTTTCTAGGGTCTATGTTCAATTTCTAGGGTCTATGTTCAACTTGGAACTTGCAGACCTGATGTAATTAAGGCTATTACTAATCTTTTTAATGCTAAACTTTTTAATGCTATTTGCCTGGACTCTTAGAAGCAGTGAGAGCTTATTTTCAGGTTGGATATTTATTTTTTTCAGAGGGTGAGGCATCCACACAGTGCACTACGTTGCCCAGTACCTCTAGAGAGTACTGTATATGCTATTTGTGGCTGGGCAAACTCACCATTAAGACCCAGCGGGTTGCATTTTTCACTGGTCTAGAGGCCTTTTGGCACATTTATTTTCCTGACTTCTTGTGAGACTATAGGTCTAATTGAGATTATAGCTAAAAGTGTTAATAGCACATTTATAAAGCAAGAAGAGCTGTCTCATAGATTTTGTTAGGTTAAATTATTTGAAATTGTGTATCATTAAAAAATTAAACTCTATGGGTCACTTGCTAGGTCTGCAAACTAACTGGAAATTAGCAATCATGGATAATCTAAAAATAAAGGAACATATGCCCAGGTTTTCACATGAAGGAAGATATTTTACCTTAGTCTCGTCACCTAATACCCTTACAGATTCATAACACCATGCCATTTCCTACGCAGGGGTTGTATGCTGGCCTCTGGGTAAATGAATTATCTGTCATGGATGACAAGATACAAATGATATGGAAACTTTATAAATATTTCCACCTACTGCAACTATTAGCCCAGCAATCAACTAGATATTCAAAGTGAGGCTTTGGTCTCCGTGAGGTGGTCACTCCAGATAGGTATGGATGCTCACAGGCAGAGCTGAGCTTTCCAAAGGCTAGCACGACAGTCTGCAAAGGACTCAGTGGTTTTAAGAAAAGAAACAGTAACCCTGAGGGAAGAGAGCAGAACTTTGTCCTGCTAGAATCTCTTCTGTGGTGATGAATCTCTGTCTTGAAAGTGGGTCCATTGGGTACATCTCACCAATGGTCACTACATTCAAAACCTAGTGGAAATAATTTTATGAGACGAGTAGGGCATCAGAGTGGAAAATACAGAGAAATAAACCACCTGAAAACTTCCAAGCATCATTCAGCAGTCTGTGCTACTCTGTGCTCTTTGTCTCCTGCAAAGTCTGGCAGAGGCCCAGCCACTCAACCCTTTCTATTCCCAAAAGGCCATTCTCACTAACAGCCAGAAATGTAAAGCGAAGGAGACAAGCACAAGGGTGTGCAATGGGTTAACTGAGAGCAGAAGCTAAAGAATTATCTTCACTGTTCAGTGCACTTCCTACTCTCTTCCACTCTCAGGCTCCAACAACACAGTCACAGAAACAAGCCATGCCTCAGAAAGAAGAATGTACAGAAGCTCACTAGTCACTAGGGAAAGATCTTTCAGTTCTGTCTAAAATAGCTGCACAAAGGAAATCAATGAATTTCCAGTCATAGTATTTACATTTCAATCAGAAGAACAGGAAATTTTAATTAGGCAAATACACTTGTTCATTTAACACTATGGATGTAACAGAACACTGGTTTTTTATCGTCATCATCATCATCATCCACTTTTAAGTCAATAGGCAGGTCTGCAACAGGAGATTTTTCACGAATTCTACAGCAACACATACACACAAACACAAATCACATGTAAAAAGTAGTTTGCATAAGCTAAGTAAGGTTAATGGCAAAAGCTTCTTTCTATGCAGAGAAAATGGAACATTAAAGCTGCAGCATTAGGAAAAAAAGTTTAAAAACAAGGAATGAAGTTGTACAACAGATGAGAACTTAACAAAATTGGTGACCTTTCCACACAGATGAAGTCAGGTTAAAAAAAAAAATCCAGGCCAAACCAAAACCAAAGGAGACCAAAACCAAACGAGACCAAAAGAGAACCTCCCCCCACATACATACAGACAAAAGTGAGAGCACAACAAAGGAAGTGGAAGAAAAGTGTTACCCATAAGTAGCCGCCGTTTCACCCGCTTGTCCACATCAGCTACTGACGTGGCATTGTACTCAGAACTCTCAATTGCAGCCTCATCCTTCTCTAAAACACAAGTAAGGGACAAACATGGAGCAGTTGGTTAATCACAAGCCCAATTTTCCGCTGCCTAAGACAGTTTCTTGGTATGGCACAGCCAAAGCCAAGAAGCAAGGCATGAAAGCACTAAATCCCCGTTAGAGAGTTAATTCCCTTTGAGAACCCAGGAAAAAATTAGAAGGGTGTTTAGGGAAAGGAGGAGGAAAGTGGGTGAGAAGAAAGAATGGTCAAATCAGAAGTAATTAACCACATAGAAGAAGCTGGCTTTCTACTGGAGAGCAAGACAGCTAACATGGGTGCCCCAGAGAGGTGTTAATGACAGAAAGTAAAATTCAGGAAGGCTAGTTAAATTACTGAAGACAAACTAGGCTAATGGGGGCACCAGGATCTGAAGGTGGCAAGTAGAAGAAGACTGACAGACAGAGAGAGCAAGAAGAGTCCGGTGATGGATGGGCACGGATGCACCACAGCCTTGTACACATCGACACACTGAGAAACGAAACAACAGCATGCGAATTAAACAACAACAACAACAAAAATAAACAAACAACAAACCAAACAAACACAAAAAAAGATCAATTTGGGCAGTGCTGGTTGCCTGCTTGTCTATGAAACACTACTAGCTAAACATTCAATGCTAGGAGAGATGTTGCAAGAACATAGTTTAGTAATTTTATTAGCATGCAGTGAGCAGGATGATGTCATCAGAGGTCACTTTACAAGGTAGTCTCTGACATCCTACATGTAAGAGTTTCATACATAATGAGGACTTTAGTTATACTTCATTAGAAATACACAGAAACAGTCACAAGTGTGGGAAGAGATGATCAGTAGGCGAAATAAAATTAAAGATTTCTGATACAGGAGAGCAATGGAGAAGCAGCAGCTGGGTAAATGATTTGTAGGAAAAGGGAAATACTCATTAGGAAAACAAAAAACAAAAATGCAAGTGGGGACTTTCACATGCAGCAAACACTAAAAAAAAAGGTTAAGACAAGCAAACGAAGACAAAATATGTTAGACAAAGGGTCAACAAGTATTTATCTGGCATTGCAGAAGTTTGCATTCTTGCAGTGATGCCTGGAATATATACACCACTGAAGACAGCAAACACTGGAATCACTGAAGTGAGGAGGAGGAGGAGGCTGGCAGGTTTGTTTGTGGCAACTCTACATGGTTGAGTGGTAACAAGAAGTTGTTTTGTTTTGTTTTTAACAAGTTCTAGATGGGATCAGGCTGCAATAGAGGCTTTTGTTTGAGTTTGTTTGTTTTTTTTTTCTCTGTAAATAATTAATAAACGTCAGTTATCAGACAAGACAGGCAATCAGGAACCATCACCAGAAAGCAGGAATAAAAATGTAAAAAATAAATAAAAAAATTAGAAGTATTCTAAGAGAAAGAACTATTTTAGAGGGAAGAAAATCAGCACAGGCAGTAATATGTGACTTACATCACAAGACCAAGAAATGTAACAAGGAGTTGTATGTATTACATTACAAAAATGGGAAAAAAAAATAGATGCAATGTACACAGCTTTTAAAATAATTTTTTACATGCTGGAAAAAATAAAACATCAATCCAAGGATATTAGTGAACAATAAATAGAAGATCAATTATCCATTCAATAAAACCTGCCATCAAGGCTCTCACTCTTGCAAGGTCTCCCCATCTGGAACTGCCACAGGACAGGGATTGTAGGATGGAGCCTTCCGGTTTCAAGAGGCACTTGCTGAGAGATCCCCTGCACTCACACCCACCTTGTGCAGACAAAAAGGCAGAGCCCAGCTCTGAGCCCCGCTCAGCTTTACCTCTGCCAGCATAAACCTCTCCCTACCCCACAATCTGTGCAATTCAACCCCTCAGAAGCAAGCAAGGCTCTGGGCAGCACAGAGCTTTATGCCATGGATCTGACCAAGACAGGCTGGCTAAAAGTAACTAACAGATTTCCATGGGTTTCAAATGCTCTGTCTTGCAGTATAGGAGAGAAAATATGATAAATATGTGTCTGTGTTTTTTAACCTCAGGAAATGACTAAGAATTTGTAGGAACTTGAAATTATACAAACAAAAAAAGTCAACATGTCCACAATGCCAATGAAAACCATTACGGATTTCAGGTTCTGATCTGTGAGTATGAATTTTCAAATGTTAACTTGCACTACGCAAAAATGCACTTTTTATTTAATTTTTTTTAGTGGAGTGGGAAGAAATGGTGTTAAGCAAATTATATATTTTATAATCATAAATATTTGCAAAGCATCTGTCAAGATGCTCCATGTCTTGACTGGCTTTTTCCTACTGATATTCTGAATGAAAGCTTCGTCACTACAAGTGCTGTAGCTTTTAGAATCATGAAAGATACACCAGGGAAAAAAGCACATAATGATGACTCCTTTTCCCTGGTAACAGCTCAGAAAAGGAGGTAATTTTTCTAACCTTGCTCAAGCAAGGAAGTCTTGACTAACGAACGTGAACCGAAGAGCTGAACTTTCATTCAAAATGATGAACCTTCTACACCTTTTTAACTTCAAAAATAGTTACGAACAGAAACACAAGTTACAAAGCGAGTAACAAAGGGATACTTCATTAACAAAACATTTTGACAGAACACGCACAAACGCTTCCCTGTGTGCCTGGCTGAGCCAGGAGCTGCTGGAGCACCCTTCTGTCAGTGCAGAACCCCTGTGGGATGCACACACACAGACACACACACTCACGGCACAGAGATCCCGAGCAACCCGAAACCAAATGTGCTGCAGAGAAGTACTCACCAATGCAGGTTCGGCCATCTGAGTGCAGGGCATACTTCTGATGACAACCACACACAGGACCAGTATCTGTGTCATCACAGGTGTGCTGGCAGCCTCCATTCCCATAGTTACAGGTTACTAGTTAAGCCCCATATGAATGTGTATATATGTATATACAAATAAAATGACAATGAAACCAATTAGTCTTGAGAACCTTTCGGAACATAGAAGAGCAGTAACATACCAAGACACAACACAACATAACATTTGTGCTTGCAATTATTTCTGTTTCTTCCTTCTACTCCCTCCCTTCTGCTTGTCTCATGCCCTAGCCTCAATCCACATAGTGAAGAAAAAAAGAGAAAAAAAAAATAAAGGCATTTTCCTCACTCTATTTGTGTTTATAATTTTAGTGTGGCTCTTAGCCAATTCCATGCCTTCCTAAAAGATACATGCTTCATATCCATGATGAAATTAACAGTCTACCAATACAAATGTATAGTTTCAGGTCTACAGACAGCATCTCTGTTTTGCTGCCCCTTCATTCTCTCAGCAGAGGAAGCAGACACCAAGCAGCAAGAACAGAACCACAGAAGTCTTGAAATCTACTCTATCAAGTGCTGGCCCCCTTAAAACAAGTTTAAAAATAAAACAGGAAATGTTTGTTTGGTTTGTTTTTTTTCCTCTGCAACAAAAAGTACACAGTTGTTATGGCTCTGCCATGTGCTGGCCTGAACCAGGAGGGAAGCATTGGAGATGCCACTTTCACTTCTAGGAATATAGTGAAGAACAGCTTTTAGCAATTCAAATATTCTCTGGTGAAAAAAAGTAGTTAACACACATTAAAGTGTTTTTTTTTTTTTTTTTTTTTTTTTTTTTTTTTTTTTTTTGTGAGAATAGGTAGAGTTTTGAAGGCTACATGAATTAGTTTATCAGTTTAAATTAATTTCCTTTGTCACATGGTGAATTTAATTTCTGCCAGCTATGACAAACCAGATTTAAAATATTAAGCTGGCTAGCACCATTTAATAAAGCCTCTCACTTGCCCCTGTGTCATTTCATTCTTTGCAGCTGCACACCTTGCTGCTGAATAACAGTTCTGATCTGACTGATTTCTGAATTAAATTTTCTGTCTTTATTTGTACTAGGTTCTTCTACTGGTAAATATATACTGGCAAATATGGGGGAAAATCCAATATGCCATTATTTAGTTATATACTCATAATTTCAGAGGACTTAAATATTTTGAAAAGTTGTGGCAATTTAAATGCAGACTACATTTATTTAAATACTGACTCCCAGTAATCAGAAGGAACTTTGTCACATTGATCTTAGCAGAATTTTCTGTCTAGATAAGACTTCACAAAAGAGGCAGGGTAGCAAGTTGCAATATACAGTAAAACCAAGATAATGATTAACGGGATTTGAAAATCATGTATATAACTAAAATCTGAGGTTGTATCTAATGCAAGAGGGCTAAGTTCATATATTTTCTCACTGAACTCAGTGACCCTGCTTTAATTCTAGCTCCTGGAAATGGAGTAGACTGGAATTTTCCATCCCAGTAACTAGAAATGAAATATCCCACCTCTGGTGTGAGTGCCTCAGTGCTGAGCAGCCATGTCACTCTCAGTAATCACTGAAGTATTTAGCTTAAAATGGAACAGTTCTAAAAAAAGCAACTGAGGGAGACCCACCACAGCATACCCAACAAAATTCCCATTAAAACCTCCTGCCAGTATGGGAACCACAAGTTTACAATTTCAGCTCCTGAATTCTGGCAAAGATCACAATAGGAATTATCCACCTCTTGAGTACAGACCTGAGGCCACTACAGGTGCAAGCATCCTTGGTCCTTCCCACTGTGCACTTGAAATAAAAACCCTTGTGCTGTTCAGAGATAGAGGTAATAGCCTTGGTGGCAAGAATAATCTCTGAGAAGAGAGACTGCCTGGATTCTCACCTCATTTTCCAGGAATATCACTGTTTTATCCAACTGGAAAGAATGGCAGTGAGAAAGTCAGGGAAACCTGCCTGATCCATGTTCCCTTTTTGGATCTTGACAGTTTGTGCATTAGACTTGAAAATGGAAATTGTGGGTTCAGTCCAATTGGACAGAGGAGGGAATATATCTCAAATCATAAGAATCCTAAACTTGCAAGGAATTACATTACAGAACCCCCTAAACAACAGCCACCCTTGGGCATTCTTTCTCCTTCTCCACTTTTATAGCTTACTTAATAATTAATTTTTGTGAAAAAATAGCTGAAGCAAATCAGTCTGCTCTGCATCCAAAGGAAGCAACATTTCTTTCCCTTCATTGCACAGTAACATTTTGCCTTTTTTTTTTTTTTTTTAATGCAAAACAAACAAAATGCTATGTCAATTCTCTATTCTTAAAATTCCCACCGTTCCTATTCAGATATATTTATTACTTGACCCCATATGCGTCTAGGACTATGTGGAGTTTCTATCCTTGCTGGACTGCAGTGCCATCACAAATTAACTTAAAGGTGTTGTTTATTCCAGATGTTTAAATACATTTCTAGCCAACAGTATTTTTACTGAGGATTTTAAAGTGCAATCAGCAACAAAGTGCATATTTGAAAAATGTGACTGCAGTGGTTATTTTTGGCATTCCTTGCTGAAAGCCTCTGCTGGCAGAGATGAAAATATCTTAACATGCTTGCTCTGACCCACGTAATACGAGGAATTTTTCCTTTCTATATTTGTCTATGAAAAAATTGCACTAGACTGATGGCATTTATAGCAAATCCTGCAGAATCACACTTTTACAGCTTCCCTGCATATTAAAGTTACTGGTTCCCGTTCCCCCCAGTCCATGAATGCGCATGTAGGTCAGTTCCTTTTCCTGTCTCCTAGAAACATTAGTAAATCATGTTTTTGAAGGAATTGAATTTCTGTCTAGACTACAATTTATTTATTTATTTTAAGTAACTTGAGTCAACATTTTGAAGTTTGACAGCTCTACAGGTGAAATTGGTACAAAATCCAGTTGTAAAATATGTCACTTCAATTTTCTTACAGCACTCATTCTGTGGCAGTGACACAGTGGGAAGTTTCTCTTGCTTAGAGGAAAAGAATCACAAATATTTAGAAAGCTAATGGACATCCAGATCTACTCCATTTTTGTCAGAAAGAATTAAAGCAATATTAATGAGAATTCATGAAGTGCTATTTTTAAAACTATTTCTGATAAATCTGGACTGTGCAGCTATGCAAACAACTGTGTGCTCATTCAGAGTCTGACACTAAAGAGGCAAACAGGCAAAATGGCAAATTCCAAGACACAGATCACCTTAAAATATCATAAATCATGTCAAAATGAAAGAGATGGAAAATAGGAATTTTTTTTTTAAACCAGAGGAGAATATTTACCTATCTGTTAGAACTCCGACACACTTATTCCCACATGGCAGATTTAAAACCAGAGTAACATCTTTTGACAGTGCTTTAGCATTTGCATATGTCTTAAGTGCAGTCAAAAAGCTGGGCTCTTTCCCTCAGTGGGAGAAATGCCCTGTACAACAGCAGAGAAGCCCTACAATGACACACACTCTCTGTGGGACACATCCAGTGCTGGCAGCCAAATCACCAGCCTGTTCTCCCAACACTCTTCCATGTGGATAAAGAGCATGAGGGCTGACATTGAGGCTTCAAAGTGCCTTCAGACCAGATTAATTCTTTTCACTGACTACAATGCTCAGGGTCCTGGGCTGGCCAGACACCTTTCAGGCCCTGGCAGGTGGCATAATGGCCCTACCTGTCCACTTGCCCACACTGGAACCAGCAGCATCTAGTCAGATTGACTGGGCTGAGCCAAACAGTCCTGAGACACAGCTTGGCATGTGGGCCAGTGCTTACACCCAGAGAAATATATGGGCTAGTCTAGAAAGGAGATTTTGATCATGAAAAATGAAAAACAACTGTCTGAAAGAGAAAACACACCTTAAAGAACAAGAAGGGTTTTAATGTACATATTCCACTAAGTATTGATATTGATATTTCAAGCTAAACTCCCCAGAAGACAGAAAATACCAGAATTTGGCCTCACTCTACAGCGTAATTCCTTTTATCAGTGCTTCTGTGAAGTTTCACAGAATCCTCTTTCTGGTCCATCTTACATGGCCATGAAAAGAAGTACTTGCAAACATATGGCCAGTTATTTAATCTAACATTTATTACTCGGTAACCTAGAAAATTGTCCAAGACAACAGTGTCCTGATCCTGCCCATATGTGGACTGATATATATACCATGGCTCAGATGCCACAGAATTTGTCACAAGACAGATAGTTCATTTTTTGTAGAATGGGTTCCTCAAATGAACATATTGTCATTCCAGATAACTTGAAAATTGCACTGTTTCTTAACTAAATCGGCCGTTAAATACATAATTTGCATAAATATATGGGCACCTCTATGTGATAAAGCTGTGCATGCAACATTGCCTACGTGATTTATTCTAGTATGGCTTCACATTTTTAACATTTTGGGATTTTCGTACTGATAGCAAACAGTTGCATGAGGACATTTGTCAGCTGGAGCTGAAAAGCTGCCACTTGGAATAGGGAGGTTGGCATTTTATTGTAAATGTACTAGATAGGATTTTTAGATTTATTTTGCTCTAGCCTTCCTGCTCACTTAAACCATTATTATCCAAGGAGGCAGATAGAAACAGCTGTATGTAGGGTTACCCAGCATTTTTCATTAAAAGATTCAGCTTTTACTTGTTTATAACTCTTTCAGGCTGCAACCTGCAAGTATGTCAATCTGCTTTAGATTACCTCTTATTTTTAAGCTTCCAGCTAAGAAAGAGAGAACCATAAAATGTCTTGGTTTGTTCATATTTGGGGAAAAAAAATCTTCCGTTTATCAAAAACTTCTAATGCAATCATGCTCAGGAGCAGGATCTTAGTATCTATCATGGATACAGATGTATAAAGAAGAGGTAAATTCCCATGTTTATTTCAACATAATCTGGAGCCAAACTGACTGCTCTGAAGTATCTTCTTTCTGCTGCCATCAAGTATCTATGAAAATTACTGACAAAGCATAATCTCCATCTGGGCTCGTGTACACCAAAGGCCATTAAAGTTGTTTACAGGAGTAGCAGTAAACTTTCAGAAACTGAAGTTTGCTGATGCTTTGGATCTAAAGGATGCAGCTCATCTGAGGGATCACATATAGATCTGTGTGATTCTGCTAGGTGTGTTTCTGGATGGCCTCTTGAAGGCCCCTTCCAGCCTCAACACTTCAGTGTTTTCTTAACCTGCTGGGCAACTAGAAATTGTATACTTAAAATTTACACTAAGAAACCATTAAGGCTGCAATCTTAAGCACTCAAAAGCTATCAAATGCCAAACTCAGACATAGACCTATTGTGCCATGACAACTCTTCTTAATGACAAATGCAGGGAACACTGATGTCTCATTTAGTGCCTACTGAAGCTGGGGTAAGTCAGGGAGGTGGAAACAGCTGGGAATCTTTTCTCATCTACTGCAGAGTGAGCAGCAAACCAGGAATGGACTGTCAAGAAAGAATGGTCTTGCTCAGACAGTGAAAAGAGCCTTAAAATCTCTAACCTATTTCTGCTCTCACTGTGCAATTCCTACTTAGAACTTGGCAAGTCAATCGAATCTCTTCTATTACAGGTTACTGTTACTATAGTCCTTTCTCTATGGCATTTGCAACTACAGCTGGAGCCATCAGCTTGGATCATATTACAGGGCTGGAAATGCTTAGCTGGGTTCTGTGTGGCTCTTGTTAATCACCTATCACTGCTAAATGACTTTGACATTAATATCTTTATATTCATTTCTCTTTTGTAAGATGAGCAAAGCAGTACTTTTTTAGCTTGAGAAGAGTATTTTGGAAATGCATTACAAATGTCTGCAAAGCACTTTGATATTACAGCAATGAGTATCATGGGAAAATCCACAAGAGAATGAAAAATTTTACGCTCACAATTGGGTTTAAATACTGTGCAGCAGAAAGTCATGACACCAAATTATGGAGAGGAAGCTACTGAACACAAGCCTGTTTAATGAGCACTGACCATCATGGACACTGAATAAAGCAAGAGTGACTGCCTTATCAGCATGTGAAGGTAAATGATAAGATGGGATGTGATTATGTAACTAGCAGGTAATGACAATCCTGTGATGCATGCATAAAAAGCATGGAGCCTTCCTCCAAGTGTTTCTGCTTTCTAACTTAGTTTAACATCTTCCTTTGAGGAAGAACTTGAGTTGTTACTAAAGGCCTTGGTCCAATACATTTGAAAGCCTCTCCCAGTGGTCTGACTGAATTGCAAACTGGCTGATAAAAGTTCACCCAGAGACGTACTAGGTGCACTAAGAGGTACTAGATTCTCTGTCATTTGTTCATATAAAAAAACCAGAGCAGCAAGCTCTGACAAACCCTGAAAGGCATGGACTCCTGGAGGACCATGATAAACCAGCATAACCAAGAGGGATACAGGCTTTTACGAGGGTGTATCAGACCCTGCCAGTCCCTGTTAAACAGGACTGCAGATCCAGTCCAGGCTGGCAAGTGGGAAGTGTTTAGCTCCTCAACATGGCTGCACTGAGCAGTTGCGAAACTGCAGGTCAGGATTTAAGCCAATTCCACTGAAATGGTTAGCTGTGAAAAAGGTTTGTTTTTAAAGTTGAGGTTTCAGAATTAGGCTTCTATTAATGGCCTGCTGTAATCTCCACTAGTTATCGTCCCAGGCTATCTGGCTACACCTCTATACTTCTGTGCATTCAGAAGGACTAGAAATAATTATTTTAGGTAAGACTCTAGATCATACTTGCAGAATGTGCTGTGGGTTTAGAGGTTGGTGTGCTTCAAAGTAAGCTCTTCACACTTGAAAAACTCAGTGCTCCTACTCAGAAGTCTGTCACCTAAAGTTCACTGTACTTCCAACTACAAACTGAACACCAGAGGGCACAGAATAAATGGAAGTTTTTACTCTATTAAACCCTGAGACATTCAGAAATAATGTTCCAGAAAAGGCTCTAATCCTCCTGCCACTATCTATTACTGAAACTCCCAAAGAATATAAGAATTTGAGGAAACAAATAATAACAACATAAGTAAACATCCTCCCACACTTCACCAATGTAGCTGATGTTGTACTCCAGTTAACAGCATACAATATTCACTTCTAATAAACACTGAGAATGAAAATTACCATAAAGGCATTTTTCTCTGTGCTTTTGCCTTTGGCCCTGTGTAGCCTCTTAATACTGAGCAGAAATCAGGCTGTACAATACTCTGTGGCATTTATTTATGACATTCAAAGGTGATTCTTTTGCCTTTGTACTTGGGAATTTATATCATCTACGTGTCTTTACATAGTGGAGACCTCAGGAAGAAAGAAACTGAAGTGTAAGAAAGACTGTCTCAAAAACACTGTCCCTGTGCTAAGCAGCAAACATTTTATGTTGTTTCACTACACCTTTTTTTGTCTCTCAAAGCTACCAAGTAGGAATGCAAGCTATTGGACTCAGATCTAAGACTCACTGAAGCCATCAGATGTGGCTCAGTTCTGAAGCTTTCAGGTGACGATGCTGACGTCAATTATTTGAACCAGTACAGAACAATTTCTAATTTTGTTGGGTTAATGAGCACCTGCATCTTTAGCATCCCAGCTTCAAGAATACACCATTCTGGGCTTTTCCTGAAGAACAGTATTTATGATGCAGCTGCATGTTTTCCAAGTAATAATTCTAGATAGTGAGCAGTGGAATCAAGACTCAAGCAATAATTTCTGTCTTTTAAAAAGATTGAATCTGATACTTTTAATTTTATAGCTCTAGTGGGTTTACCATTAAATTCATTGATGCATCCACCTTTGTGGACCTTCAAAATACTGCAAGCCAGAATCCACTATGCTTTATTGATATTGCTTTACAAGGAAAGTCTGGATTAAACTGATCCTTCACTTTTCTGCATTCATAGCAAAGTAGAAAAGTTATTATTTTGATAACTGAGCCACTGTCAACATTCAATCATTCAATCCCTCTTATCCATCCCCAAATGCATCTTCTCCAGCCAAAAAAAAACCCCTCATTACTAAAATTGCAAATCACCTTTGGCCAAAACAAAGTTAACTTCTTCTGGAACATAAAAACAATGAAGAAAACAAGACATTTTGGGGCATTTGAAATTTAATCTTCATCTACCTACATTTGCAGTCCTTTTGGTTTTTGGCAAGTTCAAAGCCAGGTCTACATTCACAGGCAACCCCACCTTTGGGTGTTTCCCGGCAGATGTGTGCACACCCATGATCTTTGTTCATACAGTTCATACCCTCTGTGGAAAAGGAAAGAAAAATAGAAAATGTTAGTATTAAAATAAAATTACAAAATAATTATGCATAGGCAGTCCTCCAATAATTTTATCTGTAACTTCTATTTTTCATCTGGACTGTGTTCCACAAGACAAAAGAACAGAACTGAAAAGAGATATATAGTCAACAAAACAGTGTAATAAAAGACAAACACACTCTGTGGCAAGTATGAGCACTACTGTGTGTCTCTGTTTCATGTAGAAACTTGGGATTTCTCTATTCTGTATCTATATTCTAAACTTTCATGAAAATATCAGGGATTTAAAGGACAGTCCAGAAAGTTGTCTGCCCCTCAGAGCTGCATAAGTGATCTCACTGTTATTTTTTTCTTGTATAAATTCAATGGCTGTTACTGTCTGGTGTATTTTTATATGCCTGTTAATGTGCTTTGTATTTTCTAACACACAAAATCTGCCAAATATTATAACCAAGAATTTTTGCTTGGATCCATTTCCTTGCTATTTGTTTTACATCTCAATTCTCTGTCATCCACCATAAACACAGCACATCTCCAACAAACCTACCAGCACTTTTCTCTTTGACTCTATTAAACAAAACACACCAGCTGTTCAACAAACATTCAAGTGCCATGGGTGGATTCCTAATGTTTATGCCAAGGAATAGTATCAACCAGCTTTCTTTTAATCATCACAGAGAAAAAATTAGCTTTCTAAACCATGTCAGTGATTTGGATACTGAATGCACCTTATACTCTTAGAGTCTTTCATTACTGTGTTAATTCAAATCACACATATTCAGAGAAATCTTGAACTCAGTTCTTATGGGTCAGCATCTGACATTCCTTGTGTGAACGAAGGCTAGCTAGATTTGCATTACAAAGCCTTCCCAGACTTCCCCTTGTATATCTGACCTGTAAAGGAGAGACAAATTCTCTCAGAATACACTGGCAGAGAATTCACCTTTTAACTCAGCTTGCTACGCTGAAAACTGTGTGTGTTGCCCAAAACTGCTGTAAGCAACATCAGGGTGGACTCTGCAACTCATTTGGCATTTTACAATGTGCCTGCTCCTACCTATTCTAGGCTTATTTCTCAAAACTACTCCAGTGCAAAATGTTCAACTTAAACCTACAGTGCCAGTGTACTGCAAATAAATGTTTTTTGTGTCTAGAATTTTGGGGAGGAAACACTACAGAAAGTCAGTCAGAGATTGCCTCAGGGTGACAGAAGTTAACAGCTTCAAGAAGTTATTCACACTGCTCAGCTTTACCTCTGAGAGGTTTGTATTAGCAGAGTAATGAAAAACACACATCACCAGTTTGATCGGGTATTTTTCTTCACCTCTCCTACAAAACACACTAGCGTCTTAAATCTCACTACCTATGAAACCCACCATTATAGACAACAGATGTATTTATTTCTTCTAAATTCCCCTCTGTGTTGTCCTTGAGCCTAAAACCTTGCCAAAACATAGTAAGTTACTATAACCAAGTAAGTTAGTCTTTGCAAACTGCAGCCTGGACAACAGATGCTGCTCTGAAATACAACACACACTATATGCTAGAATATGCCATCCTACACATCAAAGCGAGGTATGAATGCTTTGTTGGGCTGGGCAGATACAAGAAACCTGGGAATGGCCTTATTGAAGGGTTTGAGGCATTTTATAATCTCTTTCTCTCCACTTCTCCCAACAAAGGATTTCAGACACAATGTGTTTGACAAACTGCATTCCTGTGCACTGCGCTATGCTCCGAAAGGGATCTGGGAAAGATAACACATGGCTGATTGAGTCCCACTGCCCAGGCTCTGAGAAGAGAGGAATTACAGAGATGAAAGCAGATATTTAATGGCCCACAGGAGTAATCAAGCAAGTGATTTTTCAGTGTTTACTTGCAGATACTGAATATCTGTCTTCATGGGAAGACAGAAACAGTGCGCTGCTAAAAATATTGGAAGAAATTGAAGATCAAAATCATTACATGCAGAAACAAAAGTGATCCTGGTATTTGTGTGTAAGACCACAATATTTTAGTTACTGTATAAATTATTCCAGCTATTGTACTAATCAGTTGTCTAAAAACTATTTCAGTTCCATATTTAGCTAAAGAATACTACAGAAATCTCTTGAGCCTGTAAATAATTATTTTAGAAAATATAAGTTTTTTTCTTTGAAAATGAAAGTGAAATGAAAGACCATTATTTTTCAGTCAAGAGCAGGAGCTCATGCGCAACAAAAATACTCATTTTTATTTTGGTATTTTTCAAAATCCCTAAAATTTAAATTACAAAAAAAATCCTGAACAAAACCTTTTTAGCCTGAAAAAAACAGTGAGATGAGAATGCAGAAAAATAATATTTTATCTAGCTAAAATGCAATCTAACCCAAAACTGTGTTAATTTGCAAATAATTTTAATAATCAAAAATTCTAATTTTTCAGCAAATACAGTGTTTGTCCAGATGTCTTCTGTATCAATCTACATACACAAATAATCTATGAATCACTCTTGATAAAGTTTACTTTTTTGCAAGTCGACTCTTCAGGCAATACTGAATCTTTAATGATAAGGCACATAAGTAACACAAAAAATACAAAAATATGCTAAGTATTATCTAGTAACTAATCTTAGTTTCTATACAAATGCATATAAATAGGAGAGAAAAATACTCCTAAAATGAGTTTGTTCGTTATTCTCTTGAGCAGGATGTAGTCCAAATCTAAAATCAACTAGAAATACATAGACACCTCCGGTATTTTCCTATACTGGAAGAAGGTGCACTGCTGGTAGTGAAGAACTGCTCTGATGAGTTCACACTGCTGCCACAGGAGCAGTGAGATGTTTGAGTTATTATTTCTCCTCACTTGTGCCCTACGAGAAAGAAAGCATTGCAATATTTTTGTCAGTGTTTAGCAGCCACTTAATGCACACATGCTTTTTCCATAAGGGGTGCAGAGTGTGAATAACAGCAGGGGAAAACTTTCCATAATGTTAAAGGGGGATTTAAGCCTCTCAGGGCCTGCCTTGCTGCTCAGCCCCAGGACAATGGGTGATCCAAAGGGGAGGTGGGCACTGGGCTCCAGCCCCATTGCCACAATCAAGGCCAAACTTCCTTTATTTGCAGAAAGGGGTGGAAAACCACTCATTCAAAAAAACAAAATAAAACAAAACAAAACACAAAACCCACCAACGCCCCCCCCCCCCGCCCCAAACAACAAAAAAACCCCACAAAAAACCACACCACAAAACCCAAAAAAAACCCCAAAAACCCAAAACAACAACAAGATGATCATGGAAAAATTGTGGGATTTTGCTGCTCATTTATGTGAAGTTTTTGAAGTTTCTATCACCATCAGCCCCAACTCTGCAAATGGGTCCTGGCACCAAGAGATGCCCTGTGCTTCTCAGGGTGCCCCTTCCTTGGGCTGACTAATGGAGCACAGAAACAGGACAGAGAGGGAAAACACTCAGAGAACTCTTTGAGGCCTCTCTCAAGGCAGTACAGAATTATGCCCACAGCAGTTTTACCTCAGTGTGTCGCACAGCCTGGGCAAAGTATCAGACAATGGATCTTCCATCCAAGCCCTAACCAGAAGGTATTTACAGAACTATTTACAGAACTTATGACCCCCCCTCTCTCTCCCATTGTGTGCACATCTGCCTCACTCTGGTTTGGAACACAAGGAGCTGTTCCCAGCTTGTCTTGATTTTTGCAGTGCTTGGTGTGTCCCAGCTTCTAGAACTGATGGGACTATGGGTCAAGTGAAAAACCATGGTTCCCAAATGAAGGGAAAACTGTGTGTTGATGAGAGAGAAGTCTGTACACACACACACACACACACACATGAAAAATCTCTACTTTATCAGCATGACATTAAAATGTCCAGTGTTGAAATGTTCTAGGTTTTACATATTAACTGTTAATAAAAGCAGTGTCTGAATCCCAAATGCTGCTACTCAAGGTAATCTCTAAAGCCAGCACAGGAATGGGTGCATGTCTCTTCAGCAGTGCTGACAGACAGTCAAATAAACTTCTGAAACACAGACACATTCTCAGCAAATTCACCTTACAGACAGCAAAACAAAATCTAGTGGAAAATATAAACAGGAAAGGAAATGTCACTTAAGAAAGGAAAACACTGATCTAATTAAAGTAAATCCTCTCTCAGCATTTTAGATATGACTTGAGAAACTATCTTCTATTGCTTTCCTGGATTTTTTCCTGACTCTAAATTACAAAAGGTTGCTCATGGGAGAGTGATAGCCACTGTTATGTATACCCACAATCCACACTCATTTTTGTTCCTGGCCTAGGAGAGATTTGGATGTGAGTCTACTACATTAATCCAGTCTGCCATCTAGTTATCACAAATCTCTTAATAGTGCTGTTCTGCAAAATGTTCAGTCTGATATAATGGCCTCTCCATTGTATTATGCTCTAAAAATGTTTTCAGCTCAATGGCCCTGAAAGTGCTTAAATCAGGCTGACTGTGACAACTAAAGCAAGGATCAGCCTTTATTTCTCATTAACCCTGTCTCTTCTGATCTTAATTAAGACTTTTAGCAATTATTTTACCCTGTGGCTCATCATATATGCTTATATTAGCTCTATTGCTGCCATATCACTTACTTTGTATTTATATTGCTGTTTTTATAACTTCCAAATAGACATGCTGATTCAAAATATGATCTGAAAAAGACTACTTTAAATTGCATCAATAACTTCCAAAATATTGCCTGAATACATGTGCTTAAATGTGCTAAGAAGATACAGGAAATCTTGAACTTAACCCATACATAGACACTGACATGCCGAGTAGCATCTGCATCACTGACACTCAGTCTTGAAAACTACATAATCATATTATCCTTTTTTGTTGGTAAGTTAATTTTAACACAAGGTACACAGTGAGATCTCTGATTAAGTTGCGCCACATATAAGATAGAAGATATATATTCAGCAGCATAGAGAGAAAAGAATACAAGAGGAAACAAGCATTCTCATTTTACTTGTTTTGTAAACTATAAACATCACAGGAATTTCTTTTTTGTTCTCTTTTTAAAAATTGTGTAAGAAACTACAGTGCTACAATAAAACACACTGGTCAATGACCAGGCAGTTTAAAAAACTGACAAAGACAACTCCTCTCACAGAGCTCTTACTCTGTGAGGAATGGAAGCCAACAAAAAGACTTCTGATGGAGACAGGAACATGATGTTAGTGAAAATGTGAGATGGCTGTTCTAAGCCAAATGGTACATTATGCATGTAATTTTTGCATATAGAAACAGGCTGCTAACTTTTTGTCTGGCTTGTGGAAAGCAGCTCCCTGTCTACACCTGAGAGTGTCCCTGCTTTGCCTTCTACCTCCAGGATCTTGTGTGCCTCTCAAGGCTGATGAAAATCAGCATTTGGCTGAAAAGGCCAGTTAAGAGTCAACAAATACATATGGTCAGATTTTAGGACCATTAAAGCCAAAGACTGTTTTCCAACAGACTGGATCTGACCTTTATGATCCACAGTTTCATGAGATCTTTTGGACACTTCTGGCTCCCTGATTCTGGGATGTGAGGAATGTCTGGGTGAGTTCTGCTCCTCAGTGAGAGAAGTGAGATGTTTTCATCTCAAACAGAATGTCCTTTCTTGAGGATCAAAACCCACACCAAGATTTGCTTGGCAACAAAATGGAGCGTGAAACTAATTGACTGAGGCAGGTGCCCTTCCTCAGCTGATCACAATGCCACAAGTACATCTAGGAACAGACCTTCGAAGCTAAGTGAGAAACCCCACATTGGGTGTTCTGGAAATGTAATAATCTACATAACCATCTAATTTTTTCATGATGTTTACTCAATGAACACAACATTTTCTTCCCAACCTCATTCCTGAAATAAGTTACTTGGTTCTGCCTTAAGTTTTAGGAAAAAAGAGTTGTTTCAAGGACTACAACTCACCCCAACAGAGGTTGGAAAGAAAACAAATAAAGCAGGCAAACTGACCCAAGGAAACAGAATTCTACACTATTAAGTAGGTTGTCTGGAGAAATCTTGGGACATAGTACAAGAAAACAGCTGCTAGTATATTATAAAATAAACAAATTCAAGTTTGTTTAGCAATTACATGTCTTTTCAGTTTGGATCTGAAATGTGCTTAGGGCCAGCATCTTCAGAAGGCAGACTTGCAGTCTGATCTCTGACAAGATGTTCCTGCTCTGAGTAGCAGCCAGGAAACTACATGGAGAGGGTTTTTATATTGAGATTTAGAAATGGGTATGTATCAGAAATATAACTTCATTCTTTCAGCAGCAAGAGCACAGATTTGCAGTTCTGCAAAGGTGCTGTGGTTTCAAGAGAATGATGAAAATGAAGGGACCAAGTTTGAGAGAGAAACCATGGAAGCAGGGAAAGGAAAGAGATTCCAAAATTGCCAGAAAATGTCATCAATTCCCAGAAGGAATAAAGGACCAGAAGGGAATAAAGAAGACTGGCTGAAATCCATCCCATGCTGCTTGTGACCAACTTGTGACTGTATGATGGCTTTCTTGTAAACATATGAAAGAAGGTCTACAATCTCAATCTACTTTCCACGTTGCAGAGCTACCAAGAGAAGCTGAGGCTTGCTGAAGCTGTTCCCAATAGTCTCTGTCACCTTCTCACACATAGAAATGGATTATCTAAAAATTTTTTTTTGCAAGATAGCCTAGAACCTGTGTGCCACTGCTGCTCTGGCAGAATCAACTGTGAGTCTGTGCCAGTATAGTCTTGGCACCTGATGTTAAAGGGGAATAAATGGCAAGGGAAGAAAAAGGTAAGGACAAGAAAGGAAAGAGAAACAAATCAAAGTCAGCACTACAACTGCTTCATCTTTAAATAGCAATTCCTTAATGAGTAAAGCAAAGCAAAAGAAAAGGGAGGTTTTCAGGCAGTTCCTGCCACACGATGTCCCTTGGCAGATGGAAGTGACCCTGAGGGGAGACAAGGCCATGATGGAGGCAGAGGAGAGAAATGCACTTTCTGCCTCTGAGTCTTTACCACTGCTCTTCTATTTCTTGGTGCCTTCGTGGGAGCAAACAAACCTTGAGTAGTTTGGCTATCCTGAGCACCAGAGCTGTGGTGGTACAGCAGAGCCAGTGAAGGACAACATAACCACAAGCTCAAATACCTTCAGCTGGGCAGGGGTGGTGGAATAAGCACCCCACCACACCTCAGCCCTCTCCAGGACCTCAAACACTCACTCACAACAGCAGGATTGAGGAAACACAAAGAAATCCAGAGTTGGCACAAGAATAAGAAACTTGCATTATTTGTATGAATATTTTAAAATATTCATATGAGGTCTTTGGGCCTCTTAGCATATTAGAGCTAGGAAAACTTGTCTCACTCTTTCCTAGAGTGTCTCTTTAATACCTGTTTATAAAATGGTAAAATTGTAAAGCAGAAGATCAGACAACAGTAAGATTTTTTTTTTCCCTTCCTGGTCACAGAAAAATTCAGTATTTAATCAAACATTCACTACCTCTACCAAGTGAAACTTCTCACAAAGATGTAACAAAGGTTTTCAGTCTCTAATAAAAAGACTTAAAATAACCTCAGAAAGCAGACACTTTTCACAAACATAAATTAAAAAATCTATTGAAAGGATGGTGTTTGATTACTGTTTCATGAGAAGGTTTTGAACAAGTTCTAAGAAAAAAATAAATTACTGCACTATCATTTGTGTAAAGATAAAGCAAGCGATGGGAGGATAGGGCTAAAAAAAGCCAAATAAAATCTTGCAAATTTTTTCTTCTGCAATCTGCACAGCTGACATGAGACAGACTTGGTTTCTAGAAATATTTCTAATAAAATATTTTAAAGATAAATATTTCTAGGGCACTTTTTCAAACACACAGAGTATATTGAGATAGATGGAATAACAGTAAATATTTCAATAACACTTTCCTATTCAGGAACTCCTCCACGTCCCAAATTCTGCCCAGGACAATTTCACAACTTGCAAAATCATGTAATTAGCAAAATGATACATGACATTATATTATATAGATCTAGATATATTATGTACTGTAATTGACATATCATTATATACATATATATAGCAATTTTTTATGTATAATGAACGTTCATAATTTTATGTCATTATATAAGTACTAATGCATATATAACCTATTAAAACTCAAAAGTATGTTGTGCAAGGAATGAAGGCTGCTCACTCTTCTCCAGCTAAATACAGAGCACAGATAAAATAATATTCTTACATCAAGATTACAATTTTTGTAGTAGGGCTAAACATGATCAAGATCTAAAGCTCATTCTGTCACTTTGCTCCTTACAAAATAAAAAACACACTGACTAGGATGTTTAGGAAATCCTCAACTTTCTCCCATGCAGAAAAGACCATGTAGTACTAAGGTGGTTACATTTGCCAGAGACAAAGCAATAGAGTTTTCAGTTTGCCATTCAGTTTTTCAGGAGTCCCTTCAGCTCCAGAAAGCTGAATGTGAAGCAGCAACCGTATGTGGCTGTGCTACAGTCCCCAGAGTTTCACATTTTTATCAAGGTTTTGAGAGCACAAAAATCCAGCGGGCGAAGTTATTGTCCAACAACCAAACAGCTGATTTCTACCAGCTGTGGTGAATTCCAGAAAAGTCACATGCAACTTAGAACCAGAATTTTAATAGTGTATTTGTTAAACAGCCAGAGAACCAACTACAGTTTCTTTCAAAAATAAGACTGTGGGTATATTCAGGTGGTACAGTTACACACAAGTTCATTTTAGGTGCAAAGTGTTCAAGTCCTGGGGTTTGTACAGCCCACTTCCATGCACCACCAGCATGCAGAAGGTAGTTTGTTTCTTGGGGAAGTCAAACAGGAGGGTGTGCACTTGGGTACCAGAAAAAGCACCACAGAAAGCAGAATGGATTTCAGACATTCCAAAGTTCGATACATTGCCTATTCTTTTTTCTTCCAAAGACACAGATATATTTCACTGATGAGTCTGTGAGAAATAAAGTAATCCATTTTAGAACTGCAGTGGAGTCAAAAAGAATAAAATTACACCATGCTTTAGAAAATTATATAGCTTCTAAAAGCTAATATAGTGGGATTTTACATACCCCAGGAAAATGGAAGATCGAATATGAAAACCAAGATATATGCTTGCAAACTGCCTTGTGAAAAAGCAATTCGATTTCCTATCAAAATGTGTTAAGGTGTGTGTAGTGTCTGGGGTAAAAGCAATGCTATCTGGAGTATTGTTATAACTAAATAACTACTTTAATAACCTCAGAGTGTTTGGCTCCTCAACTCTCTTCTATCTCTTGATTGATTGTTTAGTGAGTCTGCTCCTAGAGCTCATAAATTTCAAAATTCTTCCAAGTTTATTTTGTTTTTCTGATCAAAGAAATGTTTATGTATCCTTCCCATACTGTGTCTCTTTAAACCACTGGCTTTTTCAAAGTGTTTTTTTTTTATAACACCATAATGTGATGTACACAGAGAGGTAAATGATGTCAGAATCCTTTCTGCCCCAAACCAGTCTGTAAATCTTCAGAAAAGCAAAGTTCATGGGTGCATTTAAAAGGGGCACAATCTGTTTGTGCTTAAAAGAAAGTCCCCCTTTTTTTTTTGTGTGTGCAGAATAACAATGCCAGAATGTGTTATTCCAAAGAACTGTTGCCATGGTGATGCCATCAATAACATCATTTTCTGCATCCTTGTCCTTTAAACACATAAGGAACGCAACAAGCATTGGTAAATGTGAAAAAAGAACAATTACCTTTTCTTTCTCAACAGCAGAGGAAGCCTTTATTCACCTCATCAATAGAAAATTATGTAGAAAGGAATAATAAAGACTGTTACAAGAAGCACCAAGAAGCCTATTAGTGACAAAGGCTTTTTTTTTTCCTTTCCATGAATAATTACAGCTCTTCAAGAAGAAATCAGCCCAGGCTAAGGACCCTTTGCAAGCTTTAGATGGTAAAACAAACATTTGACTATACAAGGATTTCCCTTTCATGTACCTTTGCAAGGAAAAAACAACTAAAATCCAGAGTGAAATGAGAGAGAGAAAACCCAGAGAAACATCTGCTGCAATTAAATTTACAGAACCCTGCTCATTCACCTAAAAGACTCACAACAAAAGCAACTAGACTAGTGACAGAATCAATATAAATTTCAAGCCAGCAGGTTAAAGTTGCCTTTACTGGGAAACTTGGGCTTTTTAAATCACATAATAACAGGAAGCTATTCTGGTTCTGTACAAATGGGGGAAACAGGATTTCAACACTGGATGTGTTACCAAACAGTTGGAAAACACTGTTCAGTTTAAAACCTCAATGGCCAAAGCAAAATGGTAGATGCACTTCCTGCACAAAGTCAGTTCATAAATAATGGAACCTTTACCAAAGCAAGATTTGACTGCATGGACTTTTAAGAGTCATATAGCAAATAATTAATAAGTCCTTCTGGAAGATTACACTTTTGTCGTGACTCTGATGGCAATACTCAAATGGGAACCCTGAATGTGCTGCTCAGTGCTTTCTACATGAATTAAAGGTCAATGTACTCTGCAATGGCCTGTTTTTATCTTTTGCACCTTTCTTTATATACCTGTATTAGGGTCAGAGGCTGAAGGTGGGGATGGAAAACCTCCTGCTTCCTTCTCCTTGCCTCTAGGCAGTAAAAAGAACATGTGTAAGAGGAAACTGTGCAGGAAAGGAAGAAAGGAGCAATGTGAGTTGGAGATGAGCAATGTGCATGTCCCACAGAGTTAAACCAAGGGGCTAGTAGGGTTAATGACAGCAAAGATACAAAGCAGAAAACTGATCAGATTTAATGCAGTACCATGAATTTACTAAGATGATGCAATTCCAAGCTCTTGAGGTGAACTTGAGTGGTCTATGAGTAAAAGAGAAGTTAACCATATGACCTCATTTACGATGGAAAGTTTGTGCTAGTTAGGAAAGGGAATTCAGCATTTTTGAATCTTTTCCTGCACACGTGGTCTTACACTGCCATTTGATTTCTCACTGCTCCTCCCTCTGCCTCTAAAGAGAGATAATGCTTGCTCATTTTGGATAGCTCCTTCAGCTTTCCACTTGTCACTGTGGAAATCCTATAGGAATTGTGACCCAGTAAACAGGAACAACATATGGAGATGGTGAGAACCAATTACTCTCCTTTCTATTTAGAGCTTCTGCAATGTTTTAAAGCATTCCACTATTCACTTCAACAGTTTAAATGCTTACACTGACTGGGTTCTCTTTAATGGAGAAAGAGCTTCCACATTTTTTCTAGATTTCAACAGATTTAGGAATTGTTTAGAAAACCCCGTGGAAAGGCTTTAATACAGCAGCTGATGGCCTAACCCAGCCCATTTGAGGGGCTATTCACCAAATTCCCCAGAAAACAACAAATAGTGAAATCTGTTTCTCAGTACCCAAACATTACTCTTTATCTCTTAAGCTGAAGGAATAAAAGACAAATTCCTGGAAGGAAATGTTATGATTCTCTTCTCTTCTGACTTGCCTCAATAGGCTGAAAGCTGAACGGTAATTCTCATTTTACCAGTCCCTCAGACCAACACTCCTGCACGGCTGTCAACAAAACAAACCAATTGTTTTGATTAATTGGTAAAAGCCTCTTGAACTCCTCTGAGATCATTTGAAGGCCACTGGAAGTTTATATGCCTAATTTATGAAGTAAATATTAAAAGTGTACATGTGTCTTATTAAGCAATAGTTTCCTAACTTTGCTGAACTCTGTGACTGAAAGGACACTTAGTATTAATTGCTTGTAGGTTACCTCAGAATGCATGCAATATATAAGGGTCACTTCAGCGGGATACTGTTCTTACACAGATCTTTTACAAAACCTTCTGTAATTTTTTTCAGAGAAGAGAGAAAGCAACTATGATGAAGTATTTTAAAAGACATGCCAGTCTTACAACATTATTCTCCTTCATCAGTAATTTAAAAAAACCCCAATTCTTCACAATAATCAGGCATTACCTAAATAATTCTTTTTTTCTCTCCTCCGAATCCTCAAATGGAATTTCCTCCATTTGATCCTGTACAATTATATTAGATCAAATTTTCAAGGCATTTTTAAGGCAGAAGCAGAAGGAATGATTTAAAAAAATCAAACTTCAGTAGGCTAACATATTCGGAACATGAATGGTGCTTCTCAAAAGAGAAAGATCTTTCCATCTTAGGAATATTTGCAGAAAAGAAAACTGAAGATGAACCCTAACATCCATAGTGGCCTGTGGTTGGACTATCACAAAAATAAAGCAAACTATATAATTTTATATAACCTGATAAAAACTTCAGGGTTTTTATGGTCTCTGCAAGGATTCATTCACCTCTACATGATCAAAATTTTCACTTGAATTGGTGTATTTGCCCTACACTTTAGATCACGAAGTAATTTTTTAGATCTTCTCAAAGATGGCACTGAAAAGATTTAATGACACATTTTTTGGCCACAACCTGCAAAATGAAAGCTAGTAAATTTGTCTTCAAGCTGCTCTTTCATCACCATGGAGGTAACAGAGTAGACTTTTTGTGACAAATCTCTGCTAAGAAACTTGCTAGATCCTTGGCTGAGAGAAAAATGAAAGCTGTAAGTGTGTGGGCATTGCTCAGATGGAGAAAACAAATGAGATCTGAGCCCTAGAGGTAAAATAAAGAGCTGAGAGAGGCTGGACAGGCATGAAGGGACAGTCAGTCATTGTCACTGAGTCAGAGGCTGTAGGGAACATGAGGAATAATGCTGGCACTCAGCATATGAGCAGTCAGCACATACGGTAATGCTCCATGCTGGAGAAGGAAAGGCAAGTCTATCAAGGGAAGGAAAGCAAAGCTGTTTTTGATTAAGTGCTGGAAGTGATCTAAAGTGCATATGAAAGAGGGAAGGTAGTGTGTATGCATATGAAAGAGGGAAGGTCTAAGTGCAAGCTATATTCCTTGCACTTAGAAAATCAGGGGAAAAAACCCAGAAGAAAATACTGAAAAAGTAGGATAATGGAGTAATAAGTCTAAAGGCTAGCAGACAGAAGCAGTCACTGTCTAGAGCCTTCAAGCTCATCAAGAAAATGTGTGCCATTGAGTCTTCCCATATTCCTCAACAACAGAACATGACAATCGCTTAAATGCCACTAAAGTTCTTGGCTTGACAATATGTATGTGTTCCAAGATCTCTAATACAGTCTCATGGGAAGGCTTCACTTAATTTACTACATTCTCACCACAGCTCTGTGTGCCCAGGCTGTTTGTGGGGTGACATCAGACCACAGAAACATAAACATTCCTCTTTGCCATTGGCATAAGGGCCATCATTATCAATACCCAGCAAAGCATAGCACTGGAACATTTAGAAGCAAAGTACTGGGCAAACAACCTGTGTCACAGGAGTTTCAGGCTCCAGGTAAGATACTGGATGAGTTTAGCATTCTTGAGTCTTTATGAAGCAGAGTTCTTTGTGGGTTTGACAGTGTTTCTAACTGGCTGTGTTATTACTGTAACTGGGAATTATTTGTAGATCTGAAATGCTCCCACATGGTGTGGGCTGTATGCCATTTTAATACATGTGTATTGCTGAGTTTGGGCATCACTTACGGGTTTTTTTCTACACTCATTGAAACAATGAAAGAGCAAAGAACACACACTTGGGCCTGACTTCAAATTTAAAAATCCGGTTTGATGGTAATCCATGTCTTCTAAAATTACAGGGTACCACAATCTGAATTAAATACAACATATACACAACAAGCTCCATCTACACCACTTGGCTAGCTAACAAAAAGAACACAATGCTACTTGAGGATGTGTGTTTACCAGATTGGAAGTGCTCCCTTTTTGTGTAGAACTTGTTCTTCCAAAGTGATGAAGAAGACTGGCCAAGTGGTAGGTGCCAGAGAGCACAACTGGGACAGCATCCTCTAAGCTTCTCAGAGTTGCTACAGGAAAGCTTTATTCTTCCCCTCTGCAATTCTTCTGTGAAACTGCTTTTATGACCTCACCTTGACAAGCTGCTCCTGCAGCTTTATAGGTCTGACACATCTGCTAACGAGGATGTGTCCCACCCCAGTCTAACAACAGTGAACCTCGCAGCACTAGGAAGCCCTTTCACATGATTTATAACAGGCTGCTCCACAGTGATGCCACTGAACTTCCATCTCCAACCTCACGGCATGAGCAAAAGGACAGAGATTTTCCTTCTGTTATGAAACCCTACTGGCAGCTACTCTACTTTCTCACTCCATTTTGGCAATTGCCAGATTTCATAAGTACTGAGAGAGTTGCTGTTACTTTTGACCCTGACTCTTGTCTTCCAGTTTTCTCTCTTGCATGCAAGTCCTACTGATGGCAATTTGGAAAAAATAAGGAATCTAAGAGCAACATTAGATAAACCCACATGATCTCATAAATAAGTAGTACTTTGTAAGAGGCTTTGCACTAATGTGTTTTTCTAAGATGACATTTGCACACACATTCCTACCAAACAGGGAATTTTGATTTTGATTTTGAAATGTTGAGCAAGCTTAGATGGATAATTTAGAAGTCATTGCTCTTTGCATGGAATTTATGATGTTGCAAGAGCCTGTAGATCCAAAAGGGACAGTACAACAGAATAATCACTGGCAATCTTTTTACTTAACACAAAACCACCACTTAATTCCTTAATGAAGGACTAGCTAGGAAGGGGTTTCCATCTGAACAGAAAGGAAAACTGATTGACTTGGCTGAACAAAGCCACTAACGTCAGAACAAAAAGAAAACCAGAAAATTATTCTGTGGTCCTTGATGACAAGTTAGCCTAGAAGAAGTCCCTGAGGAAAGTGTATGAAAGAGCCTCTGAATGAAATCAGTAATCTTCTGTTTGGACAGAAAATTACACAGGTTCTTCTTTCTAAGATGATGAAAACCATTTGCTGAATGATTACTGCAGTTATTGGTTCATTGTGAATGTACAATACATTAATTTATTGTCACTCTGTATAAATTACCCCTGTTGTTACTGAAAATTATACAGTAGGGGTTGTGATAGCCTGACATGGCTAGTTAGGAACAAATTGTGAAAACTTACATTTCAATGGTCACTTCTGCATAGATACCTTTTCAAGACAAACAAGTAGTGGACAGATTTGTTACCAATGGAAAGTATTCTGTTTAATACTGACTTCTTTGCTTCTGTAAGAACTTTTCAGAGTTTAAAACTGAAGAAGTTAAGTAATTTCTCATACTCTCAGACAAGGTCAAAGGCCTCAAGTGATAACTTCATTTTCTAGGAGTAAGGATAAATTATTGTGCATTCCTATGCCATGCAGTGACAGAAGAAATCAGTATTATAGGGAGCAGAACAGACCTCCTGCAGCCCAAGAGGTGGCACAGGACAAGAGGAAATGGCCCCAAGCTATGTCAAGACAGGTTCAGGTTGGACATCAGGAAGAATTTCTTCACTGAAAGGACTGTCAGGCATGGGAAGGGGCTGCCCAGGGAGCTGGGGGAATCCCTGTTCCTGCAGGTGTCCAAGGAACAACTAGACGTGGCACTCAGTGTTCTGGGCTGATTGATGAGTTGAGGATCATCCATAGGATGGACTTGATGGTCATGGAGTTCTTTTCCAATTTAATTATTCTGTAATTACGACTGTTCTCAATATCTTGCAAAGTTTTTTAACAGTCAGGAACTGATGCCCAGGAAGCTCTGCCTGGACTTGAGGCAGAACTTCTTCCCTGGGCAGTGACCAGGCCCTGAAAAGAGACCAGATGAAGTAATCTTCATCACTGGAGATATTCCAGAACCATCTGGACACAATCCTGTGCTCTGTGCTCTGGACTGGCCCTGCTAGAGGTGAGGCTTGGACCCTATGAACCAACTGTGGTTCCTTCCAGCCTGAGCCATTCTGTGATTCTCTGATTCCAAGGATAATAAAGAAGTTTGATGAAAATTAAACAGCACTGTTACCATAGTAATGCTGGTTAAGTCAGTGATTTTAATTTCTACTTCTCCGAGAAAAAATATTGGTTCTTAGAAATCTCCAAACTAACTACATTTTACATGAACAAACAGTAAACCCAAATTTGAGACTACTTAGATTACAGTAGTAACTCCAAAGAAACTAAGGGATGTGAAAGTGGGAAATGTGTATTTTTACAATCCATCTCAAATAGTTCCTGTCTATAGAAGAAATGCATGGTTAAGGGGGAGAAATAAATGCCCCTAGAAGTCAGAATCTCTCTTGCACACATGACATTAAATGCAGAGACAATGTTCCAGTGCCTCAATTCCCTCAGCCTTTTAAAGAGAGTTTTTTGGTGAACTACAACTTTGCCAACATGATGTCAGATGAATGTATTTTGAAAGATGATTGAATATGTTCACTGTGCTGGAGAACTGTCTTCTATAATGTCAGTTTTATGTCTCAGACAAAAAATTCTTCCTCATATCAAGTCTGAATCTATTCAGTCATAACCATTACTTCTTGTCCCCTTGCAACAGGCCTTGGTAAAAACTTTGTCTTTCTTACAACCATCCCTTAAAGTACTGAAACACTGCAATAAGGTCTCCCCAGAGCCTTCTCCAGGCTGAACTACCCCAACTCTCTCACCCTGTCTTCACACGAGAGGTGTTCTGTACTTCTGATCATTTTTGTGGCTTCCCTCTGGACCTGCTCCAACAGGTCCATGTCATTTAACACGCTTTTAATGCCACAGAGAGACAAAAAAAGGCTTGGACATCACTTTGAGAAAATATGACTGAACATTCCTATGACAAAGAGATTATAAAAAGTGAATGTGGATCTGTGTTCAAGTGTCTGACTAAGACAACAGTCTAGTTCAGGACTACCAAAGAAAACATTGGTTTCAAGGGAGTGTAGGTTTGGTTTTTTTGTTTGGGTTTTTAAACAAACAAAACAACTGTCCAGCATACAGGCTACTCTGCTTCACTTCAGTTAAACTATGATGTTCTTGTCCTGTGCAGTGTACAACACTGAAGAAAAAA